>NW_027507788.1:150332708-152732708 GCF_037356315.1 Lithobates pipiens
ATGATCCCAAACATACAGCAAAATCTACAAAGGAATGGTTCACAAATAAACGTATCCGGGTGTTAGAATGGCCAATTCGAAGTCCAGACCTGAATCCAATCGAGAATCTGTGGAAAGAGCTGAAAACTGCTGTTCACAAACGCTCTCCATCCAACCTCACTGAGCTCGAGCTGTTTTGCAAGGAAGAATGGGCAAGAATTTCAGTCTCTCGATGTGCAAAACTGATAGAGACATACCCCAAGCGACTTGCAGCTGTAATCGCAGCAAAAGGTGGCTCTACAAAGTATTAACGCAAGGGGGCCGAATAATTTTGCACGCCCCACTTTTCATTTTTTTATTAGTTAAAAAAGTTTCAAAAATCCAATAGATTTCGTTCCACTTCACAATTGTGTCCCACTTGTTGGTGATTCTTCACAAAAAATTTTAATGTTATATCTTTATGTTTGAAGCCTGAAATGTGGCAAAAGGTTGAAAAGTTCAAGGGGGCCGAATACTTTCGCAAGGCACTGTGTATATGTATATATATATATATATATATATATATATATATATATATATATATATATATAAAATCTACAATAACTGTATAATAATAATATGTGTATAGCAATACAAATGAACAAAAAACACATAAAAAAATAACATCAATTAGTGAAAAATGTCCATCTGGTATAATCTGTCTATCCAATTGCACTGCTTCAAATAAATGCAAGGAAAAGTGTATTTCTCACAAAGAAAGGACATCCATTGATGCCCCAAGAGGTCCCACCTTAATAGTTGACCTTCATCAGAAAGGTCAATTGCGCATAATAACACTTTTAGGACAGAGATGGCAACAAGATCCATTCTACCTGTAGGCTCTCTGCAGCTGATCTTTTCCCATAACTTACAATGCATTGTTCTGCATTGTATAGTGTGGTGGTGACCATCTTGGTAAAAGAGCAGGACTTTGCTTTCTTATGTCAGACCTATCCACATAATGACTGAGGATCTAAGGACTGATGGGGTAACAATGTAAAAGCAGCAGGGGAAGTGTGTAAAGCACAGATCCACACATTGTATCAAGAAGAAATAGGAGGCTCTTTGCACTGCTAGTCCTCAGGTATAGCTTTCCCTCCAGCAAGGAGAACAGTGAGCAGCACAGTAGTAACATTTACAAATCTCACTCCAGATCTTGGGAAACTAGCAGTCAAAAACAGCCACACTTTACATATATAGCTATAAGGTTACAGAAGAGTAGGGCCTATGCATTATCACATACCAACACGTACACTGCTATTTTCAGGAGGAATTAGGCCCCTTTCACACTTGTATGACCTGAAAGTCAAGCAACTTTGATGCAACTTTGCGGAGCGACTTTGACACGACTTGAAGCAATGCATGTGTAATCTTCAGGTCTAGATTCAAGTCGCATCAAAGTCAGACCAAAGTAGTGCAGGGAATGCTTTGAAGTCGCTGCAACTTGAAGTCGCACATATATGAATGGTACTCTTTGGAAATCATGGGGTGCGACTTGTCATGCGACTTTGCAGTCCCAAGTCGCAGGACAAGTCACACAAGTGTGAAAGGGGCCTTAAAGACACACAGCGCTGCTAAGATAAAATAGGCATTTCTAGATGTTTCCTTTAAGTTAGTCACTTTTAAGTTGAGGTCTACGAGTTCAGGTTTATTGATTTGTACTATCAATCAGCACATAGCAGGTGGGTGAACACACAGGGCTCCATTTACAAAGCAGCGGTATAGCCTCATTGCAGCCCCACTGCTGCTTAAAAAAAAAAAAAAAAAATACACATTTATAAAGCCCAGCACTGTGCTGTATAAGTGTGCACTGTGCTCTGCTTGCTTCAGGAGGTGTTTAATCTGTAAACTGCTAATTTGCCTTGTAGGCCTGTACCGTTTTTTGTTTTTTTTTGTTTGTTTATATAGTGCCTTGACCCCTTGACATTTTCCACCAAAATGTTACAACCAAAAACCTAAATGTATTTTATTGGGATTTTATGTGACAGACAGACCAACACAAAGTGGCACATAATTGTGAAGTGAAAGGAAAATGAATAAATATCTGAAAAATGTAGCGTGCATTTGTATTCAGCCAATACAACCAATTCAGTCAATACTTTATAGAACCACCTTTTCTCTGCAATTACAGCTGCAAGTCTTTTTGGGGATGTCTCTACCAGCTTTACACATCTAAAGAGTGACATTTTTGCCCATTCTTCTTTGCAAAATTGCTCAAGCACTGTCAGATTGGATGGAGAGCATCTGAACAGCAATTTTCAAATCTTGCCACAGATTCTCAAATGGATTTAGGTCTGGACTTTGATTGGGCCATTCTAACACATGAATATGCTTTGATCTAAACCATTCCATTGTAGGGGCGGACTGACCATCGGGCAGTTCGGGGACTGCCCGAGGGCCCGTTCACCAGTAGGGGGCCCCATGACAGCTTCCACATCGATCTACCCGTCAATCACAGCTAACTGACGGGTAGATCGGGTGCCGAATCACTGCTCCCTAAGAGACTGCTGCAGTGTAAACAGAGTTCTTGTAATGCGCTCCTTCCCGCAGGCCCCTCCTTCTCTCCCATCCACCCCAGGTACTTGTATTTGTCATCACCTCGGATGGGCGTGAAGAGAGGAGGGGCTGGCGGGGAAGAGTACATCACAAGAGGTCTGTATACAGCTGCTTCCCGTGCTAGTCTGCATGTAGGAAGGAAAGTGCAGCAGCAGCTTGTATGCTGACTGTGCTTAAGCGTTGCTTAAGTTGCTGCACAGCTTCCCACCCCCCACAGTGTCCTCCTGTAACACCCCCCACAGCCTCCCCCTGTGCCCTCCATCCCCCCAAAGGATCCCCCTGTGCCCTCCACCCCCCACAGTGTCCCCCTGTGCCCAGCACCCCACCGTGTCCCCCTGTGCCCTCCACCCTCCACAGTGTCCCCCTATGCCCTTCTCCCCCACGGTGTCCCCCTGTGTCTTCCACCCCCCACGGTGTCACATTCCCCCCTGATGGCTACCCTGTGAGACACTGTGCTGAGTCTGGAGGATCCCAGTGCTCTACTGTGTGCCCTGTGCTTTGGTTTGGGCCCTGCAATTTGCCCTACTCCGTGCCCCGTGGCCTGTGATGTGCCTTGCTGTGTGCCCCCCGATGTGCCCTGCTGTGTGTCCCTTGCCCTGTGATGTGCCCTATGTGCCCCATGCCCTGCTGTGTACCACCTGTTGTGCTATACTGTGTGCCCTATCCCCTGGGATGTGTGCCTCATGCCCTGTGATGTGCCCTGATGTGTACCACCTAATGTGTCCTGTTCCCAAGGATGTGCCCTACTGTGTGTCCTGTGCTCTGCTGTGTGCCCTACTATGTGCCACATGCCCTGTGATTTGCGGCATGCCTTGCTGTATATTTCCTGATGTGCTCTGCGATGTGCCCCGCTGTGTACACACTGATGTGTCCTGTACCCCCTGTGAGGCTCAAAGCTGTGCTCAATAATGTGCCCTGCTGTGTACAGCATAACAAACCCTGCTGTGTGCCCCGTGATGTGCCCCATTTCAGTGCCCTGCTGGGTGCCCCAATATGTGTCCTCCTATGTACCCTGTGATGTGCCCTACTGTGTGTGCCCTGTGATGTGTCCTACTGTGTGCCCCATGCCCTGTTATGTGCTCAGTGATCTCCTGACACAAGGGGCTCCATGATCTTCTATTGCCCGGGGGCCCCATGAGTTGTCAGTCCGCCCCTGTATGGCTGTATGTTTAGGGTCGTTGTCCTGCTGGAAGATTAATCTCCTCCCCAGTCTCAAGTCTTTTGTGGACTCTAACAGGTTTTCTTCTAAGATTGCCCTGTATTTAGCTCCACCCATCTTCCCAACAACTTTGACCAGCTTCCATGTCCCTGCTAAAGAAAAGCATTCCCACAACATGATGTACCCACCACTATGTTTCACAGAGGGGATGGTGTGTTTAGGGTGATATGCAGTGTTATTTTTCCACAGCACATACTGTTTTGCTTTTAGGCCAAAAAGTTAAATTTTGCCCTCATTTGACCAGAGCACCTTCTTCCACATGTTTGCTGTGTCCCCCATGTGGCTTCTTGCAAACTACAAACGGGACATCTTATGGCTTTCTTTCAACAATTGCTTTCTTCTTGTCACTGTTCCATAAAGGCCAGATTTGTGGAGTTCCAGACTAATAGTTTCTCCCACCTGAGCTGTGGATCTCTGCAGATCCTCCAGAGTTACCATCTTGGCTACTTCTCTGATTAATGCTCTCCTTGTCCTGCCTGTCAGTTTAGGGGGACGGCCATGTCATGTTAGATTTGCAGTTGTGCCATACTCTTTCCATTTTCAGGTGCTGGATTGAACAGTGCTCCGTGAGATGTTCAAAGAATCTTTTTCTAACTTAACCCTGCTTTAAACTTCTCCACAACTTTATCCTGTCTGGTGTGTTCCTTGGCCTTCATGATGCGGTTTGTTCACTATGGTTCTCTAACAAACCTCTGAGGGCTTCACAGAATAGCTGTATTTATACTGAGATTAATTTATGCACAGGTGGACTCTATTTACTAATTAGATGACTTCTGAAGGCAATTGGTTCCACTAGATTTTAGTTAGGGGTATCAGAGGAAAGGGGGCTGAATACAATTGCACGCCACACTTTTCAAATATTTATTGGTAAAAAATGGTCAAAAACATTTATCATTTTCCTTCCACTTCACAATCATGTCACAATTATGAGCCTCTTTGTGTTGGTCTATCACAGTGATGGTAAACCTTGGCACTCCAGATGTTTTATAACTACATTTCCCATGATGCTCAATTACACTGCAGAGTGCATGAGCATCATGGGAAATGTAGTTCCAAAACATCTGGGGTGCCAAGGTTAAGTTTTTGGTTGTAACATGACAAAATGTGGAAAATTCCAAGGGATATGAATAATTTTTCAAGGCACTGTATCTAACAACTTAAAGTGTATGTTAACTTAAATACAAAAAAAGTCACAGTATCTAACTTTCATGTACTTCTTCCATCTAAGGTGCCTGGTTGATCCTGCCAGTCCCCTTTCTTCTTGTTCTAAATTGATCATGCAATGCACAGACACTAATCTGTGTTAGTATAGTCAGTTTCCATCCTCTCCCTGGCCATTCAGAGGTAAAGGACACTGTGTAGACACACAGCATGACTGTATTGCATAGTTTGTTAAACCGCCACACCCCTCGACCAATCAAAACCAGCCTCTGGCACATACCCCCTCCAAATCACAACATGCTTCTTGAGCTTGCCCACTGCTCATGCACAGCCTGCATGTTGTCTTAGGCTGAACAGGCTTTGGAATACAGTGTCCTGTAACCCAGCCCTCCACTATCAAGAAGAAGAGATGCATGGTCACATTACAGAGCTTTTTAATTTTGTAAAAAAGATAAGAAAGAGCATTTCAAAAACGAAGAAATGACAGTTATGGTTTCTGCATAGTTTTAACTGCATTGGAAAGTGTCTGTAACATAGTATATTCACATCTATTTTGAGGTCACCAGAGACAACTTGAGAGCCATAGGTGGCCCTACAAGCATCACCTTACTTGAAAAAAGTTGATTAAAAATTGACTCAGCCAGACAAAAATTATAACAGAACAATGACTGCATCCTATGATAGTGTGCACTTCTTGGCAGTGGCAGCAGCTGTTGGTACTGATTTTCCCTTTGTCTCTTTAACCACTTGCCGACCAGCCGCCGCAGTTGCACTGTGGTAGAATGGCACGGCTGGGCGAAACAACGTTATGTAACGTCGCTTCGCCCTGTGGCTACTAGGGGCGCACGGGCTCCCGCAATCGCTCGTGGCACACTGAGAACTGTGATCTGTGTGTGTAAACAGTTTCCAGTTCTCTGAGGGGAGAAAAGACAGATTGTCTGTTCATACAGAGTATGAACAGTGATCTGTCATCTCCCCTACACCGTCCCCTCCCCCCTTCAGTTATAACACACACTAGGGAACACAATTAACCCCTTGATCGCCCCCTAGTGTTAACCCCTTCCCGGCCAGCGACATTTTTACAGTAATCAATGCATTTTTATAGCACTGATCACTGTATAAATGGCAATGGTCCCAAAAATTGTGTCAAAATTGTCCGATGTGTCCGCGATAATATCGCAGTCCTGATAAAAATCGCAGATCACTGCCATCACTAGTAAAAAAAAAAAAAAATTATAATAAAAATGCCATAAAACGATCCCCTTTTTTGTGGACGCTAGAACTTTTGCACAAACCAATCAATATACACTTACCAAAAATATGTAGAAGAATAGATATCGGCCTAAACTGAGGAAAAAAAATTGTATATATATTTCTGGGGGATATTTATTATAGCAAAAAGTAAAACATAATGTGTTTTTTTCAAAATTGTCACTCTTTTTTTGTTTATGGCTCAAAAACTAAAAACCGCAGAGGTGATCAAATACCACCAAAAGAAAGCTCTATTTGTGGGGGAAAAAAGAACATCAATTTTGTTTGGGTGACGATCGAACGACCGCGCAATTGTCAGTTAAAGTGACCCAATGCCGAATAACAAAAAGTGCTCTGGTCAGGAAGGGGGAAAAATCTTCCAGGGCTGAAGCAGTTAACAGAAAGGGATGAGCGCAATGAAATTATATATTTTAGCATTGTCAAAAGCAGAAACTATCAACTGCGCTCATTGATTGGTTGATTTATTGGTGAAATTTGCTTTAATTTTTTTATTTACTTTTTTTTATTTAAAGGGATTTTTTTTTTATTGTGGAATGCATTTAGGATAGCTCAGTTTAATTCCTATAGTTTTCTCTGTATTTTTTTTCTTCTTTTTGTGTGTGTGTTTTTGGTTGGTATCTGTTTACTATCAAATTTTGTATTTGATTTTTTTCACTGTCCGCATTCTTAGCTCCTAATGTACATTCATCATAATATAAATAAAATAAACAAAAAAATCCAATAAGAAGAGTGAGGCCCCCTCATAATGACCACAGGATGTTTGCAGACCTGAGAACTCAAGCCCAGATATCTAACCAATAGAGCCCCCAAGAGAAATAAGAAATGTTCAGGTGGTTTTCTTTATTTATTATCTACCAAAAACATGAAATAATAGTTTTCGATGGATTGATCCCCTAAACTCAAGTTGTCACCTAGCACATAGCCTTGCAATTCCTTTCTGAATCCTAGCTAATCTCAGATAGTTGGGCAATGAGTAATCATGAGTATCATGGATTACCTTGCTAGACACTGTGATTGATGTTGGATTTACTTCTAGGGACAATATTATTTATGTTAAAAGCTGGTATGCTTTTAGGTTTTATTGTATTTAAACGATTTTTGATTCAGTGTGCTTAGTTTCTCTTAACTCTTTGTGAGAATAGGTTAGGGGCACTTCTGTACCCCTGTATTCATCCACCTGATAGGGCACAGATATCTGGTGAAGGGGGCTTCAAGATTCAAGTCCCGCTTATTTATCCCTTCTCCTTTTTGGGATACACGGAGATGGGGTAGAATCATTTGTACCTTAACTTTGGGGCAGAGGTACTTTGCAAGGGGGGGATGTTTGCCATGCTCCCTTGTAAAGTACCCCTAATATTGAAAGGTATGTGGCCTAGTGTGGTACAGGAAGGGGGTCCGCACACTCACTGCACTCCTAATACTGGTCACAGTAGCAGGTCTAGCTAAGTGTCTGGATGGCATATTAAAAGTGTAGTATAGAAAAGAATATTTACTCATAATGAAAGATATAACACCAACATGCTAGAAAAAAAAGTTCAAAAGCAGAATCACTGTTGGAAAAAGAATCACCCCCTCCTAAAAACGACTTAATCAGGTGTAGCAAATCACCTTCTCAATGGCACACAAAGCCATTTGACTTTCAACTGTAATCAACTGTGGTCATTTTTGATTAGCTCAGCATGAAAAGATCTTTCCTGGATCATTTCAGTCCCGGGTAGTGCAACTGAAGCAAACAGTCAACTATGGATGGCAAGGCACTGTCAAAAGGTCTCCAGGATGAAGTTGTGGACAGGCACAAGTAAGTAGATGGATACAAACAAAAATCAAAGGCTTTATCAATGCCTAGAAGCACAGTGAAGTCTATTATTAAGAAGAAATAGTAATAAGACGGCGCAAAGATCAAACACCGTCCAAAAACCTCTATACTAACGGGGGGGGGGGGGGGGGAAGAAAATGGGATCAAGGGAAATAAAAATTATATATATATATATATATATATACACACACACATGCACATATATATATGTACACATGCAAAAAGAAAAAAAAGAAAATAAAAAAATAATAATAAAAAAATAAAAACACAGATAATGTCCACAAAGTTCCTTAAGTATGGTCCATAAAAGTTCAAACTCTTAACACCAGTGGCAGCAACTGTCTTGAGAGGAGAAGCACAACTCTCTAGGAAATATAATGTAGAAAAGACAAGAAGTGCGCCAAACTAAGTGTAGTATATAAGGTAGATTACATTTAATCTGATAAAATCACACAGCCAATTGGCTACTCACAAAAGGACATTGTAGTCAGGCATAAAATGTTAAGGAGGGAGGGTAATCACAGCCACTTCTATCCGGAGGAGCAGAGATGATAAACAGCTGGAACGGCCATTCAAGATGTTCAGCAGCAGAGGCTGCGGTGTAGCAGCCTAGGTTTTGTAGAAAACGCTGCCTCGTGGATGTCCAGATGATGGCAATAGGCAGTATCAGTGCCTTCTAACGTCCGGAGAGTCCGAGAACCCGGAACCGGAAGTGCGTTCCAGCGTGGAACGCAAGCTCCGTATACCAGAAGTGGCGTGTCGGCCAATCAGAAGACGCGTTTCACAATATCCATTGTTTCCTCAGTTCTCCTGTCTTTTCTATTATTAAGAAGTGGAAGGTATTTGGTATGAAATAGGACATTACTCCAAACTGGATAAAAGAGTCAGGAGGAAATTGGTCAGATAGGCTACCAAGAGGCCTACAGCAACTCTGAAGCAGTTGCAGGAAATTATGACAGAGTGGCCTCATATGACTTGTATGGGAGAGTCGCAAGAAAAAAGCCACTCCTCAAGAAAGGTCACATGCAGCCATGACTGAGCTTGACACCTTGAAGATTCTGAGGCCACATGGAAAAATGTGTTATAGTCAGATAAGACTAAAATGGAATTATTTGGCCTCAACACCAAGCTCTCTGCAGCAAGGACTTGCGCACTTGTCAGGATAGAAGGAAAAATGGATTGGGCAAAATATGCTGCCAGAAAGTTGTCAATGGGAAGAAGGTTTACCTTTCAACATGGCAATGACCCAAAGCACACATCAAAAGTGACCACACAGTGGTTGAAGGAGATAAAAGTGGATGTCCTTGCATGGCCTAGTCAGAGCCCAGACTTAAACCCCATTGAAAATCTGAGGAATGACTTGGAGATTGCAGTCCACAAACGATCACCATCAAATTGAACTGAATTTGAGCAGTTCTGCAAAGCAGAGTGGGAAAATATTGCAAAGTCTAGATGTGCAAAGTTAGTCGAGACATATCCCAACAGACTAAAGACTGTCATTAAAGCAAAAGGTGGTTCAACAAAAAATAGCCGCGAGTACTTTTAAATTTCTTTTTTCCTTTAGAAATATCGGACTGTTCTAAACACGGGAAACATGCGCCACTTTACAGGCATACTATAGACATCCTCCAGGTACAAAATTTAAATGAATAGTTCACTTTTATTGTTTCACTTTAAGCATTATTAAAATCACTGCTCATGAAAAAACTTTGGTTTTTAAAAAATGTTTTGCATTGATACATGTCCCCTGGAGCAGGATCCAGGTCCCCAAACACTTTTTATGACAATACCATGCATATAAGCCTTTAAAATTAGCACTTTTGATTATTCATGTTCGTGTCCCATAGACTAACGGTGTTTACGTGTTCGAACAAATTTTTGGGCTGTTCACATGTTCTGCTGCGAACCGAACCAGGGGGGTTGTTTGGCTCATCCCTATTTGGCAGCATCAGGACAACTTCAACCAGGGATAATAAGCCAACCTCGAACCGCAATTCCAAACGCCTAGGTGAAAATGGAGCCGAAGAACCAAAAAAGGCTTGCAAATGACTGGCACAATGGGGTTGATTTACTAGAGGCAAATAGGCTGTTCACTTTGCAAGGAAAGTTACAGTTTGCAAAGAAATCCCCCCCCCCCCCCCCCCCGAGAGCTTAGTGATGGTGGTGAAATTTCACTTTGCAAAGAATACCTAATCATGTACCAGGAAAAAAAATGAGAATTTTTGTTTACACATGTAGCCAAGGGTTTGCTGGGCTCTGTTAGGATTTTTTCCTATTCTTTGAGAAGGAATGCAGCAAAGTATTGTTGGAGATATAGTTTGGAGGAGGAAGTGACTCTGTTAGCTGGATCAGCCCTGAACAGCATGACAGACAATGCAAAGCACTGTCTGCTGGGAGGAGCCTGTTTTCAGCCTCTCTGGATGCCATTCAACACCTGCCAGCAGGAGGTCTGTGTGTGTGACCAGGAGTGAGAGACTGGGGCCTATACAGCGGAGAGCCGGATCACCCACCTCTGAGGGATCTCAGAGTACATCCTTGCCATTCTAGCAAGCGGACCGGCCTGTGCTTCGGAGCAACTGGAAGCCCCTGCACTTCAGCCCATCGGGAGTTGCAGCACAGATTGGTGGTGCCATCTTCACCAGACAGAGACACCAGGAGGGTATTCCGGACAGAGCCTCACAGCCATTGGAGTCCATTGTGGTGTGAGGGCACCTGCCCATTCCAGTAGAGAGTACAGTATTGCTGAGTGAGTTCTTTCTACAGACTGCTGGTGAGACTTGTAGTTCCACGGAGGTGAATCTACTTCATCACAGGAATCATACAGCTGGACTTCAGGGCCTTGTCTTTTTCCCCTGCGCTGTAAGGTCAGTACTGTATTGCACTCACATGTAAGGAGGAATCTACAGGTAGGGATATTTCTTCAGTTTAACAGCCATCAGCATATCTTTTGCTCTACAGTCATTTATTTTCCTTGGTTCTTGTGGATTACAAATACTATAGTTTAAACATCAGGCTAGCTGAAAATATCTGGAGTTGAAAGAACTTTCATCATCTTCCTCTTTTACCAAGTATTGCTGCTACACTCATAAGTTGAACTCTGAATTACAACCTAGGGAGAGCCAAATGCTAGATTTTAAACTGTGTTCTTGAATGTAAAGAATATATTCTGCATTTTGGTCTGTGTGTTGAGGCCGCAGTGGGAAGGTATTTAATATGAAGATATTGAGTACCTATTCCTCTGTGCACCTGTTTACATATACTCCTTAAAGTGATTATAAGGTTATACGTTCTGTATATATGTGCATTAAGTGATAACACTTGCCAATCATAATTTGTGTTCATTCATGCCCTTCATTGTGTTTCATTACTTATTTTAGTAAACTTTTCTAAGGGGTTCAATGATATTGTGTATTTCTCATTGCTGACGTCACATTGCAGAATGGAACCCAAGGTGTCAGAGGTAAGAGAGGATCTGTAGAGTCGGGGTAGACAGTAGGGTATAGAGTCAATCAGCAGCCCTCACAGGGGTACTGCTACACACATGATTGGATGATGGATGTCAGCAGAGTTTCACCTCATTCACTAAGCTCTGGGGAACATTCCATTGCAAAGTTAACAGCCTATTTGCTTTTAGTAAATCAACTCTTATGGATGTTCTGTGCACCCCATTTTATAATGTGTGAGCTGGCTTATCTAAAAGCCTCCCTATTGTTTTTTCTAAACCTGCTTGAAATAGTTTAAAGGCCATGCAGTGCACTGTGGTTTAAAATATTTCCTGGGCAGATCAGCTCACAAATTTGCCAGATCTGTAAATCTTGAATTCACTTGATCAGCCCCAAACCCAGTAGCAGCTGGTGCCTAATTTTTTTTTGGGGGGGCGGCCTTCCTTGATCGTTCGCCACTCTCCCATTGCTCAGTCGCTGCATCGCTTGTCTGTCGCCCACCAGGCCCCCCAACAGCCCCGCATTTACCCCATCTAGTTTGCGGCTTCCCACCTGCATCTCCTCCCAAGTCCCGGTGGTCGCTTCTCCTCCCAGCCAATCAGGACTTAGGACTCACAGCCAATCGGGTCTTAGGACCTGCTTCCTAAATGGCCGGGAGGAGTAACAGGAAGACATTAGCGAATATTAATTCGCTAACGTCACACAACTGGGTGGGCTCTGTGCTCCAAGCCCAGCCTTAGGCACTAATCATGTGCTTCAAAACAGCAATAAAAACCCATTGGAAGCCATGTGTCCAGCGCCCTGCATGTAGATTAGGTGCCGGATGCATGGATTGGGGGGGGGGCAGCACCCCTGCATGAGCGGCCGCCACTGCCCAAACCCATGCTAGTGGCAAACCCAAACTTTATCTTATGTCATCTGCTGTATTATAATTAGATTCAATATTTCACTGTTTTATGTTCCAAGTATTCTTATCCTCTAGATCAGGGGTAGGCATTCCATCTGTTTTGAAACTTCCACTCCCATCATGCCTCTGCCTCTAGGAGTCATACCTGTGATTGTCAGGGTTTTGCAATGTCTCATGGGACTTGTAGTTTCACCATAGCCAGAGGGCTGAGGTTTCCTATCCCTGATTTAGATCACTCTAGTCTAGATGGTCATTAAGAAGAGCATGGTCCTTTAGTTTACCTTTAATTATTTTATCACTGAATGCTATTATAAGCTTAATGAATAGAACATTTTACCACTGACCAGCTAGTAAGAGCCTTATTAGACCTTTCCATGTAGCTCCCAGTGCTGTTGCATGATACAGTCTGGCATAAATCCAGGTGATTTAATTGATGTAGAGCCAGATTCAATCTATAATTCTCTCTTCATATCTTCTAATAATACAGACCTTGGAAGGACCCTTCTAAAAAGTAGATGAACTATGATACAACGTGCACAGTGCCTAATACAGTTTGAACTCCCATAGGGACCAATCACAAGGAAACAGTTTTGGAAGATTAAGAAATAGGTTTACATTTTCCTCGAACAATAGCAGCCCCATGTAAAATTCCTTAATGAAAGCAGCATGACCATAATGTCACAGCTGCATGCCTTTGACCTATAAAATGTTAATTGGTGCTTTATCAATCTCCAATAGCTTTGCCGAGAAATAAATGTTTAAGCTGAACGCAGTTTAATACATTTCTTAAAAATCTATTGATGCCTTTAAGCTGTGGTTTGAACATGGCAGGGGGCAGGAAAGCATTTCACTTTTATAGTTTGCTTTTAAATAGAAATTACGTGCACTGTTGAAAAGTAATGAGAGATCTACCAATATAAAAGAAAGAAAAATAAAGTCATTGACCAGAACAACCAATCAGCATCCAGGCTATCATTTTCTGGGAGAACTCCAGATTTTCTTTGCTGTAGTTATAAGAAATATTCAAAGATGCGAAACTACCTGTAAACATAAGGAGTAACATGAAAAGCAAATATCATTAAGTTAACGCTGGGAGCCATAAGGAGCCAAATAAACTTTCCTTCAGCAGGGAAGGCAAAAGTCTCACCTTAGCTACCATCTTAGATGCCATTTATAGCTAAACAGGAGTGCTGCTATATAGGGATAGGGATATTGGGACTGAAAGAGGCTGAAGTGAATTAAATTCAAGTACTCAGAATAGTTGCATTTAAAAAATCTTTAGTTCAGACATCCTTTAATTAATCCCCCAGCCCCATGGGTGCAGCATACCAAGTAAAATACTTACCTTCCAGTGATCTTCAGTGAGTGATCCTGCTTGGTACTGCACAATCTTTGCAAATAAAGCGTTCTGGCCAGCTTTTCTTCCTACTGTATACCGCAATCATTCTTATGGATAAGCTTTACTCATGGTGGCCTCCAACCAGAGTATGGCTCATCCATAAAGATAAATGGAGCCATGGCAGGGGACAAATTTGCCCAAAGATGGCCTATAATGTATCTGCCAAAAAAATGAAAACCCATATAGGGATAGATTTGTCAGAGAAAAAAAAATAACGCCTGTAAGAAATGAAAAGGTATATTTCCCACAGGGTTCTTTTTTTGTTTTATTTATTTTCCTGGACCCAGTTGTCCACATTCTTTATAACATGCCTATATCACATAAAGGAAAAAATATTCCTACTTTTACACTTAGAGTGACCTAGAAATATATCTGATCAAAAAAACCTTCTGTAACAATATAAACTAAAGGCATAGAGTACAGTATAAGCCAATTTAAAATATAGACATCAGGGATAATAAGGCAGAATATATGTGGTGGAATGTAACTAGCAGCACATGCAGTAAAATATACCATTCGGCAGCGTTGGCTCAATTTACCCCTGTAAGTGATGATTGCCGCAGTCGGCCTTGTATCATTGAGATGACAGGCTATCACCGTATGCAGCAATCCGTGACTGTGCACTTGGCTATTCAATTGATAAAAGCCCTGTTAGGACGCAAAGGTTAATACGTGTTACTGTCCTCTGTGCAGAGCCCTTGCTGCTTATTAAGAGACTTCAGTTTGGTTAATCACTTAAGCTATAATGGACAGGATCAGACAGATGAAGATAAAGAACTGTGGAATCTGCTTGGGAACATCTATTTATCGAACGCATTACCCACCGTATGTGAGCTTCACCATTTACGTACATTACACACAGTATTGCCAAGATACATGCCTTTCTATAAATATATCATATCAATACAAATTTATACAGACCAAGCTGATTTAAAAATACAAACGTATGAAACAAGTTATTGCAATGGAAAAAAAATATTTCATTGTATACAATGTTTTAATGTGGGAAATGGACTGCTTAAGGACTCATGCAAGTGGGCTTAAAAAAAAAAAGCACTGCTTTTACAAGCATTTGGCATTTTTTGAGAGTGTAAAAGCGTATGTGTCTATGCACACATAGGTGTTTACAGGCAGAAAATGCGTGTACACACATCTAAATGTGCTAATGCACTAAGCGTCTAAACATATTTAACGCTTGAGCATTCATTCATTTCAGTGGCCAGAATAAATAAATATTCTGGCTAATAGAATCCATAAATACTCAAATGAACATCTTTCGGAATTTTTCGGATTTTTTTTCAGACTGGTACGGGTGGAGGCAGGACCGGGAGTCATTCTACGTGTGTGCTGCATGCAAATATGCTGACAAGGAACATGCTAATAAAAAGAGAGAGCAGCATGAGCAGAAATAAGACTTTACCAGTCTGCTCTTTCTTCGTCCAGTAAACAGGTTGCCTTTTGCAGACTATAGCAGAAAAAGTCATGCCATCTACTTGGCTGTGCTATTGCTGTGTAAATTTGAGGCATGGATGAACAAAAAAACTTGCAGGATAATTACCGGAGGGGCAATCCTTGAGATGTTCTTCTGCCGGCTATCACTGGGACCCTTTAAGACTGCTGGTACACTTAATGACAGTCCCAGTTAACCTGCATGCAGTATAGGTGCAGTATAGGTATGGTATAAACTTGGGACAGGTTCAAGGTAGATCTTTCAGATGCAGTAAATATTCAGTGTAAAACAGCATAGGTTTTGTACAGGTGCAGTCTAGATTTGGAATTAGTGCAGCATAGAGCGCAAAATGGGTACAGTATGGATGGGGTACACTTGGTGTCCTGCTCTCGTTGGCTTGGATTCTGCTAGCAGTATCAGTAATGGTTGAATAGCCCTCTCACCAGTCCCCGGGATGCTGAAGTAACCTCTCACTGTAGAAGGGAGGCCCCCTCAGTCTCTCCACATAGACCTCCAGTGATCAGTGTTGGGAAGCAGAGGATGAGTGGTTGCTCCAGTCTCCATGTGGCAGTGGTATAGGGGCTGTGATGTGGAAGCTTCCCCATTGTCCCCAGGTGTCCTCACTCACAGTTCCAGGCTTGGATCTCCACTGGTATAGTCTCCCACTGGCCGGCGAGTATTCAGCCAGAGATGGTTTCCTTTCTAACTTCCTATTAGTGCCAAAAAGAAGAACTTTTGCAGGCCATTTAATAAAAATCATCTCTTCATTCCTCCTACCGCACAGTGCCTATTGGGATCTGTAATCGAAGGAGTCAATTGGTCCCATTATATGGTTGTCGTCCCAAACAACAACTCCCAGGGTTCTTAGCACTCTACATAGAAGTCTATGGGCTTGCTTGGCTTTAGCACTCCCCCTGCAGCATAACATCAGTATTTCAGCAGAGGGAGAGAAGAATAAAAAGCAATGTCTTGCTCTCCATATTGCTGTGGCCCAGCACCTGGCTACACATAGAAGTTACACATGCTTTAGCCGTTGTTCCACTACAGCATTAAACAGTATAGAACACCCTATTTGTTTTGTGTGTGTGTATATATATATATATATATATATATATATATATATATATATATATATATATATATATATATATACACACACACACACGTTTAAGAATATTAAAGCTTCTTACATAATGTACTGAATATACTGTAGCTGTTAATCTCTTTGCAGACGGCTAATGAAAAAAATATGTGAAGTTGCAAAGTGAGTGAAAAGGAAGCCATCTGGCAGAACGGTAAACAGAACCATAACACAACACAAACAAGTGTGTACTTGCTCTAGACGCATTTGCTTATATATAGGTTGTTACATTATTTACAGTGGCAGGGCAAGGTGCTTTGTACAATGCAACCCTTCATATCCAAACCTACACAAGCTTGCAGTAACGTAGACTTGGCAGTTTTGCATAAAACAAGTGTATCCAAAGCCCAAACTTTTGTTTAGCTATGCACAGAGTGGTGAGGTCCTTTGGCATCATTATGGCCCCAATCAAAATAGGGAAATATGCAGACTACCACCCAAAGGAGAGGAGGTGAGCTTAGATTCATAGCTACAGATAGGAAGTGTGGCAGAAATATTGTGTTACACAATTCTATGCCATTTAAAAAGTACATGCTTTCCTTTGGTCCTTGCATTAGGGAAGCATTAAGGCAAGACAGTTTATATTTCTGTTCTTTGTGCACCCACTTCAAGAGTTGTGTGTTATTCTGTTACAAATACCTGCTGTTAAAGTACCTTGGCTGACTGAACCAAATCCTTCATTTGTCAATGGTTATAAAGTGCAGTGCTATGGCACAGTAGTGTTTACATATAAACACTAAAGTGCTAAATTTATTGTGCTGAATATAGCGCTAAATGTACAAAAATGTGTGTGTGTGTTATATATATATATATATATATATATATATATATATATATATATATATATATATATATATAGTAAGAATATAGGATGTCCCATTATATTCTTCATAGAACTGTGCAAAGTAAACCAAAAGTGTCCCAGTGCATTGCCAAAATAGTGTAATGCCACATACACACGACCGGACTTTCCGGCAGACTAGGTCCGACGGAATCAGTCCGTCAGACAATACGATCCTGTGTGGGCTAACCCAATCGTTTTTCATTAAAATAATCTGATGGACCTAGAAAAAGAACAGGTTTCAAATCTGTACGACGGACTCAATTCCTATCGAGAAAACCATTCGTCTGTATGCTGGTCCGACTGACCAAATATGACGCAAGGGAAGCTATTGGATACTGGCTATTTAACTTCCTTTTTTTAGTCCTGTCTCACGTCATCACGTTCAAAACGAATGGACTTTCGAACGGCCAAGTCAGTTAGTTCGGAAAGTCCATTGGAACTCCGTCGAAAGTCCATCGGGAAGACCGTCGGACCTAGTCTGCCAGAAAGTCCGGTCGTGTGTAGGTAGTGCATAAATCATTCTATTGCAGATGGATTTCCTTTCAACATGATAGTTCCACATAAGCATATTCCATCTTCCCCAGCTAGAAAATAAAAAGTGAGCCTTTACCAGACAGGGCGAACCATTCATACATAAATGGTCAATAGCACTTTAAATAAAATGTTCCAACATCCAGTGTAGTAATCGATCTTTACAGTAGAACCGCCAGCATGTGAACAGCCCAAGAACACAGGCCTCTCACTGGATAATGTGGATTATTTAACTAAAAATTAATAAAAGGGCTTTGTTTATGTAGCTCTCTTCCTGTCAGGTAGTCAGCATTGCGACTCCTCTGACAACACCATTAGTACCCACAAAAAAAAAAGCATTGGGTGCGGACCATAGTGTAGTGTACTAATAGCTTTATTATAGTATGAAATATGCTTTCACAATGTAATTCCTGCTCACCTAATGTGTTAGAAAAGCAAACCAGGTTACTCCAAGACGCCAGCAACTTGCGTGATGACGTCATGTCTAAGCCACGTCCAACACGTCCTGTCAGAAAATTATGATGTCAGTGGGATTGGCCTTGCTCATTTGTGTCTCACATGCATCCCTTCCTAAACACTGAAGCTCACAGTGGGAGGATTTCAGCAACAGTCAGTGCTGTCAATTCAGAAAACAGTGTGCAAGACTAGGAGTGGAGATGATGATTAGGGATGAACCCGGTGTTCGATTCGAACCCATGTTCGAATCAAACATCGTCTGTTCGTCCATTCGTCTAAACCAGAACTTTGTGGGCCGTTCACATTAAATTTGTGTGATACAAATGGCCCACAAGGCACTGCGTCAGTCGCAGTGCATTGCTGGCTGATGATTGGCCAAGCATGAACAGTGTCAGCTGTGCTTTACTGTGTTGTAGTGTTCAGGGAAAGAGCAGGATAGTGTCAGCTTTGAGCAGGATAGGCAGGGACAGTGTCAGCTTTGCTTTGCTTCCTAACCTAGCGCTGGATGTAGTGTGCCTCCTGCACAGCATACACCTGAATCTACCCCCTTCATTGCTGGTGCTGTGTAGTTGATTTGTGCAACACAGGCATCTGCCTAATATTAAGTCAGTGTAGTGTGCCTCCTGCACAGCATACACATGAATCTACTCCCTCGTTGCTGGTGTTGTGTAGTTCATTTGTGCAACACAGGCATCTGCCTAACATTAACAAAACATATTTTGGGTGCGGGGGTTCCCCTTAATATCCATAGGATAATACCCAAAGGGACTGGTAATGGGCCATTTTTCTCAAAGATTTTCATCCATATTGCCAGGATTTTTTTCCTTTACAAATGTCATTTTGTGCAGGGACTGTTCTAAACCTGGGAAACACATGCCACTTCACAGGCATACTTTAGACACCCCCCAGGTATGATATTTAAAGGAATATTTCACTTTTTTTTTCACTTCATGCATCATTAAAATGACTGCTCCAGAAAAAACATCAGTTTTTAAAACTTCTTTTTGCATTGATACATGTCCCCTGGGGCAGGACCCGGGTCCCCAAACCCTTTTTAGGACAATAACATGCATATTGGCTGTTATAATTAGCACTTTAGATTTCAAATGTTCAAGTCCATTGTAATTAATAGGGTTCTAACGTTCGTGCAAACGTTCGGTCCGTTCACAGGTTCTGGTGCGAACCGAACCGGAGGGGTGTTCGGCTCATCCCTAAAATTGACTAGATACAGGCTTGTGAATTGGTAGTGACAATGCTGATAGCCACACCCCTGCACATCTTATCCCACTGTGGTGCAAGCAGGTACAGGCTACAAAAGTTTGGCAACTGTGATCTGAATTCAGGAACATTGCAGCATCAATGCCATTCCATCCTAGGTAGCTGCTATAGGTGAGCTTTACTGGAAGGCTCATTAGTTATTTGTAGGACTTTGCAAAGGGACTATGACTTATAACTAGGTGCTGCAGGACTATGAGGTGGAGGCCGCTGGGCTAGTGATTTGCAGCAGGGTTACCTGCTGCTGGCACTGTGTTTCCCAGAGCCAAAAATTGTAGTCCAGTTTCCACCAGGCATGTCTTCCAGCAGTTTCTAGCAATCAGTCTTCACATGATGCTGGTTGCTGGGAGGGTATTTAGTCTTCCCTCTGCTAGTACACTTTGTGTAAATGTTTTGATTTGCCTTGCTGTGCTAAGTCAGACATTGCTTGCCATTTATCCTGCCCTTGATATTTATCATGCCCTGCATCCTGTACCCTGCACCCTGCTGCCTTATATCTGCTCCCCTTGTTTCTGATCTCAGACCTGGTTCCCACCTTCACTGCATCTCTGCTATTCCCTGTGGCCCGTGTTTTTTATATATTGTATTAAAGTTAGGTATTTTGTCATTCTGTTAATTTTTTCAGAAGGCTCTATTGGAGGTGGCCATCCAAAAGCGTAGAGAAAGAATGGCTCAGCCCAACACAGAATTATCCATGTTATGCCGCTTACACACGATCGGAAATTCTGCCAGCAAAAGTCCAATGAGAGCTTTTGGTCGGAAAATGCAACCGTGCGTATGCTCCATCTGACTTTCCCACCCCAGCAAAAGATTGGAAGCAGGTCTTTATTTTTCAGTTGGAAAAAGTTCAGATCCGAAATTCCGATCGTCTGTAGCAATTCTGACACGCAAAATTCATATGCAAGCTCGGAAACAATTTGACGCATGCTCTGAAGCATTGAACTTAATTTTCCCGGCTCATCGTAGTGTTGTACGTCACCGCGATCTTGACGGTCAGAGAACTTTTGGGTGACCGTGTGTATGCAAGCCAAGCTTGAGTGGAATTCCGTCAGAAAAAACATCCAAGATTTTTCTGACAGAAATTTCGCTCGTGTGTACGGGGCATTAGAGTGCAGACAGGAATACTCCTCCCCGGGGAGAAGTGAAGAAAACAAACACTGCCTCAGAGGTGGCCAAGGCGTGCAAGGTCATCAACCCTGTAATTAGACTGTTAAACTGGGCCATCGCTAGAAAGATAACCCCAATCATACACAGTGAAAGCCGGTAAAAAATAACTCTCCATTGCCAGGAATCAAGCAGTGGGTGGCGGCAAAGTGGAACAACTCCCCATCTAGATCCGAATATGTGGATGAAGAAGTCTAAAAAACTGAGAAATCCCTGAATTGACTGGAGGAAGGCTTAAGAGTAGACCTCAAGTGAACCGAATCTCATCCATGTACTTGAAGAGTATAACTGAGTAGAGACACAAAGAGAGGATCCAGGTTGTGACCCCTGAATAGAAGTGATACAGTTATGGCAGTGGCCCAGTTCCAAAGAAAAATTAAAGCTAGTTCCAGAAACCAAGAAACTTTGATTCGTTCAGTCTTGTCCTGTGGGATGGTTTACTGTTCTGCAGAATAATGTTCCCCCTATCACTTGTCAGTGACTTGGTAGATCTTACTTCCAAGGTCCAGGGTCCTCTCTGTGACAGAGAAAATCTATCTGGAAGTGGGATACTAGGGTGGGATACTAGGGTGTCTGCACCTGGTTAAAGATGGAAGCAATCTGCGAGTCTGTTCCATTTAATTAAACAAATCTGACGACATTGAGTGGTCTGTTCAATGCTAAAGGGGGCTGAAGCCTACATTCCACCTCTGACTTGACACGTGTCTGACTATGCTTTGTAGCCACATGTTACCCTGATTAAGTCACAGAGACATTGCTATGAAGAGTCCATGATTGTGTAGCTTTCACTATCTGTTTTGTACTTACTCTGCAGTGTGTGCATGTGCTTTGCACTGTTACTGTCTCTCTCTTTGTGTGAGTATGCATTTATATAACATGATTAGCTATCACAAGTATCCACAAGTGTACAGTGTCAAAATCATTAAACAGATATAACAGCAGGTTGCTTTAATTTTCTGTTATTTTAAGATTATATTATCACATCTATAGTGCCATTTATTGACTTTTATATTCACAGAACAGAATGTTTTTTGGATGCATCTGATGTACGTAAGGCCTATGTGCATGAATTTTGCTATTCTTTATCACCAGCTGTAATAATATATATTCTTAAGCTTTCCAGTATGCTAATATGGGCATTATCATGCAATGCACTTGAAGTTTTAAAGAACTTAAAGTGTAACTAAAGGCAAAACATATTTTTTTTTAGTTTTGGAGTGGTGAGGCATTCAAATTCTTGTTGGGTTTTTATTGCTGTCTGTGTCCCCGCTAGCGAGATTCCCCTTTTCTATTTGTCCTGTTTACCGTAATCACCAAAAAAAGTAAGGAAGGGAAAGAAAATCCCAAATATTTGGTTGACACCAGAACAATAATGGGTAATCCTCCAAATAGGGACACTAATTCTGGTGACCTTGATGAAATCCCAGAATTCCCTGATTTTGCAGGGATTACCTCTCACTTCCCTTTCTGTCTATGGGACAGGAAGTGAAGGGAAATCTTCCCAAAGGGACACAAATGGCATAGAAAAATGGGCAGGGGGGACCCTCATTTACTCTATCCAAAATTAAAAATACAACTTTTGCTTTTAGTTTTACTTTAGTTTTCTCTGGCAACCATATCAAGGTTTTTTAATCTGAATATAAGGCAAATGTTATTGTTTTTTATTACCGTATGGGTGGATGTTCTTTTCTGCAATGAAAAAGGATAACTATGTAACAGTATTTTTCAGTGTTTTTTTTTTTTTATCTGAGGTCTTTGCATTGAACAGAGCAAGAGAGCGGAACTAAATTCTATGTAATAACAGTATAGAGGAGCTTTCAACAGTCACTTTTTTATTAGGTTAAAAAAATGTTGTAGCAGCTGATCAAACTCCCATGGCAGTTAAAGTCTGTTCCAGCACATGTCATATGTGCTGCTTGACTTTATCTATCTAAAAGTACAAAATCATATAAATCAAAGGAATTTTCACCGATCAACTATAACATTTTGACCACTGATGGGTAAAGTGAATAGTATTGATTATCTTGTTACAATAGCATCTGAAAGTGGATGGGAGATATTAGACAGAAAGTGAACATATTGTCCCTGAAGTAGGTGTCTCGAAAGCAGCAACTCCAAAACTGCAGCTTTATGAGATGTTCCTGGTCTGCAATGGTAAGGACCTATCAAAAGCAGTCCAAGGAAGAAAAACTAGAAAACCAGCAATGGGGTCATGGGCAGCCATGGCCATGGCATGATGCACGCTGGGAGTTAAGACTGACCCTTGTAGTCAGATCCAATAGAAGAGCTACTAAAGTTCAAATTGTTGGAAAAGTTAATGTTGGCTCTGTATGAAAGATGTCAGAACACACAGTGCACCACAGTTTGTTGAGTATAGGGCTACATAGCCATAGACTGGTCAGGGTGTCTATGCTGACCTATGCTCATAGCTAAGAGTGCTTACAATGGACACACATCAGAACTGAGCCATGGATCAATGGAAGAAAGTGGCCTGGTGCAATGAATCACGTTTTCTTTTACATCATATGGATGGCCAGATGCATGTTGCGTTGCTTACCTGGGGAAGAGATGGCACCAGGATGCACTATGGGAAAACATTGATTGTCCCCAGAGTCAGACCCAGTGAACTCGATAATTAGTACTCACTAAAAAGCCTGGTCAGATATGCCTCTCTAAACAGAATGTTCTTAATCAGCTTATTTTCCAGCCATAGTGGTCAGAATTTGACAGGTCTGAACCCAGAAGTGCTTAGAGCTCAACACATCCGGGTTCATACCACCTAACGAGGCAGGAACACCGGAAGGGGACATGAAAAGAGGAGGATTGAGTCTTTTCTGTGCAAAGCCACTACACAGAGCAGGTAAGTATGACAAGTTTGTTATTTTTTTTAAACAAAAAAGTAGAACCTTTTTTTTTACTTTTTAGTGTTACTACTCCCACAACAGTAAAATGTATATGCCGTAAATCTAGCTTGTAATACTCACTGTGGAACATAAAGGGTTAATCCCATGCATTGTGTAAAAAGGCTGTTTGATCCTGTATTCTCTGATCCTCCCCTTCTTCCACTGTCCTCAAACCACCTCCATAGAACAAAGGCTAGGGAACAAGCTGCATGTGCTCAGTTTGGTGTGTATTGCTAAACATCTTTTTTTTTCTTGGGAGAGTGTATGTGATCAGCACTGTCCAGACAGAGGGTCAGGGGTCCTGCAGCCTCATAGGACAGTCAGAGCAGAATGAAAACTCCCCTACAAGCTTTAACCAGACACTGATAGAAGTCACAAGACTGCTCTAACTGACGATGGGAAAAGGTATTTAGCTGTTTATATTTACTAAAATAATTGCATTTCTGTGTACTGTGGGAGGCTAGATATAGTGAATGCAGGATCCTCGGTCTAGTAACACTTTAATTATTATCTGTGCTAGAAAAGAAAATGAGCTTAAAAAAAACATAGGTTTGAAATAAGTTAAAACATTGCCAATGTCTCAAAGGAAAAACTTATCTGATTTAAAGTAACATGCTCAAGTCACAAGTTCTAATGGACAGAGAAAACGTCATAGATATTGATCAGCTCTGCCTGGTACCCCTAATCTGCCTAACAGATCATTGTTTACTTTCTTCTGCTTTTCTGAGTTAAAGCCTTTTGTCTGAGGTCTATGAAGATTATTGTGAAAATATTGCAAAATATATAAGTATGTGTACACCACTGGTGGTGCCTCCATAAGGTCGCATGGGCGCCGCCCCCTCGCTAGCCACCCCTCTATCACCAATAGATAGATTCATGCATTGCATGAGTCTATCCATGGTCGCCACTGCCATCCCCTATTCAGGCGCCCGGCCCCTCTTCGGGCGCAGGGTGCCTGAATTACAGTGGTGAGGGGTATTTTTGAAGAGGCTGATTAGAGCCATAGACTCTAATATGCGTCAAAAGTTCACCCAGGTGTTTTAGAAAAGCTAATTAACCACTTGGGTACCGCGCTATTGCCGAATGACGGCATTAGCGCGGACCTAGATTTCCAGGACTATGTCTATTGACGTCGTCCTGGTTACGAGCGGCCTGCGCGCCCCCTGAGGGGCGCGCGCGGCGCGCTCTGTGATCGGCGAGTCCGTGAGACTCGCCTGATCACCGATCCGTGTAAGGGGTCGATCCCGACCCCTTATCACGTGATCAGCTGTCAGCCAATGACAGCTGATCATGTGATAGAACGGAGCCGGTAATCGGCTATTATTCCTCCTCGCGCTGACAGCGCGAGGAGAAAAAAAAAAAGCCGATCACCGGCGGCCGTGATCGGGACATCAGTCCCGATCACGGCCAGCAATGAAAGGGACCACATGCCACCTGCCAGTGCCCACCTGCCTCCCGCAGTGCCATCCTGAAATATAACAAAGTAAAAGTAAGTGCCCCCCGTCTGTGCCCATAATGCCCACAGTGCCACCCCACAGTGCCACCCACAGTGCCACCCCACAGTGCCACCCACAGTGCCACCCACAGTGCCACCCAATCTGCCTCAAAGGTGCTGCACCCCAGTGCCGCCCATCAGTGCCCAGCAGTGCCGCCCATCAGTGCCCAGCAGTGCCGCCCATCAGTGCCCAGCAGTGCCACCTATCAGAGCCACCTATCAGTGCCACCTATCAGTGCCCATCAGTCCCATCTATCTGTGGTACCTATCAGTGCCCATCCGTGCCACCCATCCGTGCCACTTATCCGTGCCACCCATCCGTGCCATCTTATCTGTGCCCATCTTTGCCCATCAGTGCCGCCTTATCTGTGCCCATCGGTGCCGCCTTATCTGTGCCTATTAGTGCCGCCTTAACTATGCCTATCAGTGCCCACAAGTGCAGCCTATCAGTGCCCACCAATGCAGCCTATCAGTGCCCACCAATGCAACCCATCAGTGCCCACCAATGCAGCCTATCAGTGCCGCCTTATCAGCGCACTTCAATGAAGGAGAAAAATGACCCGTTTGCAAAATTTTATAACAAACTATTAAAACATGATTTTTTTTTTTGCATCTTTTTTTGTTTGTTTAGCAAAAAATAAAACTCCGAGCTGTAACTAAATACCACCAAAAGAAAGCTCTATTTGTGGGAAAAAAATGATAGAAATTTCATTTGGGTACAGTGTTGTATGCCCGCGCAATTGTCATTCAAAGTGCATCAGCGCTGAAAGCTGAAAATTGGTCTGGGACTGAGGGGGGTTTAAGTGCCCAGTAAGCAAGTGGTTAATATTCCCTTTCCTAACACTGAACTGACTCTCCACTAAGCAGGTGCTTGGGTCTGTTACCCATTACCTGATTGGTTGAAATGATAGGCGCTGTGATTGGACACCTATCGGGAGAGGATGGGGGAAGACTTTGAGGACATGGAGGAGCATGGAGGATATGGGCGGAGGACATGGGTGGGTGGGCAGAGTGGCTGCATTCGATGGGCACAGTAGTGGCTGCGTTTGATGGACACAGTGGCTGTGTTTGATAGCACAGTGGCTAAGTTTGATGGGCACAGTGACTGCATTTGATGGGCACAGTGACTGCGTTTGATGGACACAGTGGCTGCGTTTGATGGACACAGTGGCTGCGTTTGATGGACACAGTGGCTGCGTTTGATGGACACAGTGGCTGCGTTTAAAGGGCACAGTGGCTGCGTTTAAAGGGCACAGTGACTGCGTTTGATGGACACAGTGGCTGCGTTTGATGGACACAGTGGCTGCGTTTGAGGGCACAGTGACTGCGTTTGATGGCACAGTGGCTGCCTTTGATGGCACAGTGGCTGCGTTTGATGGGACAGTGAGGCTGCAATTGATGTTTTTTTTTTCTCATATTTTTAAGTTTGTTTGCGCCCCCCAAAAATTTTGAGCACCACCTCCGCCACTGATGTAGACCGGACAAAGCAGGTCACACTGGGCTCTGTACTGATCACTGATCATCATTTTTTTTCTGTGTGCTAACCAAAAATACTTCCTCTATCTTATTCTGACATCTACGTCTACATCACCAAGCACATCAGATACCAGAACAGAGAGACATTTTACTAACCCTCTATTTACAGATTCTACCCTCATTTTCCTAAAACAGCATTCGTACAATGTGACTAAATATTACTGTGCAGTAGTACAATTATCCAAGTCTACATGTTGAAATGACCTTAAGGTGGCAAAGAAAAGGCAGCAGCCCCATCCCTGAGAGGGCCCATTACGACCATCCATCACTGGGCACTATCCACTGGAAGGCATTCCTTTCTTTTTGCCCACACAAATACCCACTCAGGACTGGTGACCAACCCAGTCAGTTCAGTGTGGTCTCCAACACGAGTAAAATGTACATGGTCCCGCCAGACAGAATAGCTACAGAAAGTAGGTGACCAATCTTTCCTGTGTTGCATTTAGGCAGTATTGATTGGTCACTTCCCCACCCACAAGTCTATGACACACAGTGAAGAGGCAGCAACAGACTGATGAACCCATCTCTCTGCTCTCTCCCCCCGCCAGGTGTTTTTTCACCTTAATGCATAGGATGCATTAAGGTGAAAAAAACACTAAGGTTTAGAAGCCCTTTAAGTATTTTCTGGTAATTACACTTTTTGCATTTAAATATAATTTTAATGACTTTAAATAAACATGTAGTGGCATTCATATTATTTCTAAATCTTTCTGGAGTTCAGTTTCAATTGAAAACTACTTAAAACCCCACGCTAGGATGGCGAAAAAAATCTTGATGTGAGGCCCCCCTGCACTGCAAAGATTAAATTATCTTTTAGTCTAAGGGTAGAAGTAGAGGCGGCATTGCTTACCTTTTTCCTTGTTTTGGTAGTCTCTGGCAATCTTTTTCTTGATGCTCTGGTCTGTGGGTGGTCCCTCACATTGTTTCGTACAATGAAGGGCTCCTAACCCTGCATTGGGCATGGAGTAGGCAGGCGTGCAACCACGGCCAGGAGCGCCTTAGAGAGGAGGCATTATGGGAGCAGGTGCATCTATTGAAGGAGCCTACTGGAGTGAGGAGTGTGGTAAGTACTCCGTATCCCTCTACCCCTAGACTTAATGAGCAGTTAAGGTAGCTGCAAGTAGTTGCAGGTAGCAAAGGTCGTTTTTCACTTGTGCCCAGAGCTGGGCTTTAAAGCTGTATGAAGTTAACATCCATGTCATTGGTGCTTGGACCCAAGACCCAGGAGACATGCCTGGTGTATGAAAATAGAAAATTCAACATTGAACAGAATTATAGTGGTGCTAAAGGGTAAGTTCACCTTTGTACACTTTTTTTTGGGCTTTTCTAAATTCCAGCTCCTCTATGCACCAATATAGCATTCATGTTCTTTTTTTGCAAAAATATCAAAGCTTTCCATTAAATCTTCAGTCACTTACTTTTCTTGTCCTAATCCACATTTCCAATAGTAGTGTCTTTCTTCCTGATCAGACTATGGGTCATGACACAGGAAGGAGTTGACCAGCTGACTTCATTAGCACTCACCTTGCATCATCCACCCACCCATTCCCAGGTGCACGTTTTTGTTAAATGAAATGCAATCAATCAGTGATCACCCTTCTCACTAAATACACAAAATACAATCAGATTGTATAGTGTATGGCCATGTTTATACACCTAAAATTAGTAGTTGTGCTTTCATTGCCATTAATTGTTAATGGCATGCCACACACAGAAGCAAACATGCATTTTGCCATGTGAAAAAATGTGGCAACAGGGGCAAATGCTGCACAGTAAAAAATACACAACCCACAAAATGCCAAAATGTCCCATTAACCACATGTAGTGCAGCCAATTGAAATCAGCAGGCTGCCCTATGCATGTCACAGGAAAAACGAGACACAAAATGTGCGCTCCCACTATGCTAGATGGAAATGGGACCTGAAAGTGAATTTGGTGTGTTAACATAAAAACAATGAGGCTCCATTCATATCTGTGAGTTTCCTTGCATTTCAGAAATGAGCTGCACCAAAAATCGCAATAAAAACGCACCAAGCTCCACTCTAAAAAAAGTTCTGAAGCTTCTTTGGGGCGATTGCTGTGTGTAGGGCAGCCCATTCAGGTGGGTGGGCTGCCCTATGTGTGATGAGTGAAAATGCTCAAAAATGCCTCCCCCTCTCCCTAAAAAAACACAACGCTGGGTGGGAATATGTATTACCGCTGAGTGTTGATCGGGTCTGCTGGTCCCGCAGCCATGGTCACGGAGCTCAGGACCGGGTCGGGAGCGCGCCGACGGCAGCGCACTCCCGACCCACAGCTGGGCACTTGAAGAGCCACGTACAGGTATGTGATTGTGCCCAGATGTGCCATTCTGCTGACGTGTATCGGCGTGCGGCGGTCCTTAAGTGGTTACATTTTATTATAAACCACACAAAATACATGACAGTGATACGCATACAGTATATATTGCATAAGAGCAAATGATGGCCATCATTTGCTCTTCTGCAATATATACTGTATGCATGTATCACTGTCATGTATTTTTGGGGATTTGTTTTTCCCCTTTTTATGTATATGTATGATATAAAGTATACTTTACTTTGTATACCTGTTGTGGTTTATAATAACATTTCTCATTTTGATATATCTGTGTCTTTACACATATGTCTGCAGTTGACCGTTTAATGCCCGCTTTATATTTTTCTTCTTTTTTACTAGATAGATCATTTTTGGCAAACATAATACATATAGAACAGACAGGGAGAGTACAGTTTCCACACATGCCTATATGCATTTTTCTTCTAATTCAGTTATTTTATTGAGTATTTATGAATGCGGAGAAAAATATGTTAAACAAAATCAATTTCACAAAGGGTCATTATCTAAAGGCATGGCCTTTACACACTTAAAAGTGCCCCAAATGTGTGAAGAACATCCGGAACCCGCAGCACGATTATTATTTTCATGCATAAAATATTCAGAAACGTGATATTTCCTGCAGATGCCAATTTAACTGTCATGTCTGTTACACCATAACTCATAACTCCTTAATTATACATATTACATTTATACTGTACGGGGTATATATATATATATATATATATATATATATATATGCTCAATGAAAAATATGGCCGAAAGCAAATGAAGCATTGGTTGTGGATAGATAAAGATGGGGCTTTAGTGATGCATTCTTCATGAGATTTTAAAAGAAACATGTTGAAATGTGTTGCAGAGAAGGGTATTTTTATACAAACTTGGTGTAAAATTTCAATTTCTCTGTGTTCTTTCATGCCCTTTGACCCTACAACGACCAGTTAGCATCCACATCCTGTGTCATTCCAGACTCATTAAAATGTTTTCATTTTCAGGAATAACTCTGGAGCATGTAAACTTCAAATACAAATTGAATTTTACAAGTTTTCTGCTTATTACACTGCCAATTTAATTATCTCCAGAGCGTAGTGAAAAATAATGATAAAAGTTCAGTGAAAGTCCAGATATTTATTTTACTCAGTAATGAACTGAAGAATTCCTTTATTATTTCCTCTTTCTTCTTTTATTAAACATACTTGTTTTATATTTACTCACAGAGTTTGTAGTGTCAAGGAAATACTCATGTCAAAATCTTTACCGATACTGGTTCTTAAAGAGTCACTTTGCTAAGAATGAGAAAATTGATAGGGTATTTTAAAAGCCCTCCCACAACCTACCTATAATTACCTTCCTGGAGCTCTGCCAACGCTTTGTTCCTCCAGGAAATAAAACTTATGTAAGCTCTATGTGAAATGTTTGGATGTTGGAGCCAACATGGGTTTGATCATACCTTCCAACATTTTGAGATGGGAATGACGGACACCTACTAGCAAACGTATGTAAGCATAGGACATGCCCCCTGCCACACCCTTATGTAAGCTCTATGTGAGATGTTTGGATGTTGGAGCCAACACGGGTTTGATCATACCTCCCAACATTTTGAGATGGGAATGAGGGACACCTACTAGTAAACGTATGTAGGCATAGGACATGCCCCCTGCCACACCCTTACAGAAGCTCTATGTGAGATGTTTGGATGTTGGAGCCAACACGGGTTTGATTATACCTCCCATTATTTTGAGATGGGAATGACGGACACTTACTAGCAAACGTATGTAGGCATAGGACATGCCCCCTGCCACACCCTAAGGTAAGCTCTATGTGAGATGTTTGGATGTTGGAGCCAACCCGGGTTTGATCATACCTCCCAACATTTTGAGATGGAAATGAGGGACACAGACTAGCAAACGTATGTAGACATAGGACATGCCCCCTGCCACACCCTTATGTAAGCTCTATGTGAGATGTTTGAATGTTGGAGCCAACATGGGTTTGATCATACCTCCCAAAATTTTGAGATGGGAATGAGGGACACTGACTAGCAATCATAAGCATATGACCTGCCCCTGCCAACCCCTCTTAAAGGAGCATTAACCAAAACAAAAGGTTAATTAAGAGCTTTTTTTTTAACACTACTATTGCTTTATATTGGCTTTTAAAATTTACAAATGCACCAATGTAGAATTTGGATGAAAGGTTTAGCACTGGAAAATACTTTTTGAAAAACAAAAAAGTGCATTTTATATACAACTATATGGATCAGACCAAAATGAGGGACAAATGAGGGGGAATGAGGAAGAGAGGGACATTGCTCCAAATCAGGGACAGTTGGGAGCTATGGGTTTGATGGTGTCACCGCCTCCCTCACATGAAAGTGATGGAGCTTGGCAGCTGGCTGCTGAGAGGAGGTCTCATACTCCCTCATATCACTGAGTAGCACTGGGTATCTGAAATGGCTCCTATCTGGCAGATAAAAGCAACAAAAGTGAATGGGTCGGAGGAGGGATGGTAAGAGATCCCTGAATAAAACACATTTATATTTTTAGGCAAACACCAATAGTTGCATACAGTTGCTTACATGAGGTCAGAGATATGGATGGGGAACAGATGCTCCATAAGGGAGCACAGTATGGGGATACGATCACAGTAAACACATTTGAGCAAAAACATAAATTTTTAAGATACTTTCACTGTGCTTGGCAATACAACCTAGTGCGGGTGTACAGATTGTGAACCCTACAGAGGGTGGGAGCATTACTCTGGCTCTCTTTCAGACTGGACTTAGCACAAGAGGCAAGCTGGGCCGGTGGTGTGCTTATAGGCCTGTGGACAATGAGCCAAGAGAGAAGCACAATGATGAAAATTCATAACAGCATAAATGAGCTGAGAGACTTTCATGGGGTCAGTAAACCCTCACGTTACTGGTGGGGTACAGAACTCTTGCTGAGATGTGCACCCATATGGTCAAGTCTTCTTCAGAGCCACTTAAATGTTTAATTGCTTGCGTATCAAAGGGCAAAAAAAGTCTGCAAAATTATAGCCAAATCGTGGGAAAACTAATGCCACGTACACACGACCAGGCTTTTCGAGGGACTAGGTCCAACAGACTTTCGACGGAGTTCTGACAGAGTTCTGACGGAGTTCTGACAGACTTTCCGAATGAACGGACTTTGCCACACACAATCACACCAAAGTCCGACGGATTCGAACGTGATGACGTACGACTGGACTAGAATAAGGAAGTTCATAGCCAGTAGCCAATAGCTGCCCTCGTGTCGGTTTTTGTCCGTCGGACTAGCATACACACGAGCGGATTTCTCGGTAGGAACTGGGTCCGGCGGAGTTCTGGCGGAAAAAAGTCCGCTGCAGTCCACACACGATCGAATGGTCTGCCGGAATCATTCCGTTGGACTTTTGATGTTGAAAAGTCCGGTCGTGTGTACGTGGCATAAGAGTAGAAAACAGGAGTGAGGTCGGACAGGCAGATGGTTCAGGTAGGCGGCAGAGCCCAAAATACAGTCCATGGTTGAAATATAGAAAACAGTTCAAGCACAAGGTAGTCAGCATAGGTGTGCACAGGGGGTGTGCCAGGTGTGCCTGGGCACACACTAATCACCACATGCGGCACCGATTCCCCCGTATTGCCACCCCAGCACCACGGTGCTGCTGGTTTCCCTCTTCTCCTCTCCCCCCGGCTGCTGAAGGAGATGTTTTAGGATGGAGAGTGGGGGAAAGAGCTAATAAATATGTAATTCACTGGCACCTTCCTTTTCTAAATAAACACAGTGAACATACTCACTGTTTTCATTCATAACTGTTGCATAGTAAACATGACCCTGCATTTGTCAGTTAAAGTAACGCAGTGCCGTGTTTACTATGCTTCAGTTTGTGAATAAAGAAGAAGCCTTTCAGCACAGAGCTCTTCCCATTCATTCCCTCTCCCGTGCAGCTGAGGCTGCAGAGAAAGACGTGCAAGTTTGTGCTTTGGGGTGCACACCCCAATGCCATAGGCTGCGCACACCTATGGTTGTCAGGCAGGCTAACATAACCTGAATGCACTTAATTTAACTACTTCAGCTCTGGAAGGTTATACCCCCTTCCTGACCAGGCCATTTTTTGTGATACGGCGCTGCGTTACTTTAACTGACAATTGCGCGGTCGTGCGACACTGTACCCAAATAAAATCAATGTCCTTTTTTTTCCCACAAATAGAGCTTTCTTTTGGTGGTGTTTGATCACTTCATTTAAAAAAAAAAGCCCAATATTCTTTAATTTCTGCTATAAAACATTTCCAATAAAAAAAATCGAATTTCTTCATAAATTTAGGCCAATAGGTATTCTGCAACATATTTTTAGTAAAAAAAAATCCCAATAAACGTATATTGATTGGTTTGCGCAAAAGTTATAGTGTCCAAAAAGTATGGAATAGATTTAAGGACTTTTTATTTATTTTTAATTTTTTACTAATAATGGCTACGATCAGTGATTTTTAGCGGGACTGCAACATTGCGGCAGACAATTTGGACACTTTTTGGGGACCAGTGACACCAAAACAGTGATCAGTGCTAAAAAAAATGCACTGATACTGTATAAATGACACTGGCAGGGAAGGGGTTAACATCAGGGCCAATCAAAGGTTTAAATGTGTTCCCTATGTGTGCTTTCTAACTGTTGGGGAAGTGCTTTGACTAAAGGAAAACAGAGATCCATGTTCAGGCTTAGCAGAAACATGAGATCTCCATTTTTATTTCCATCAGAACAGCAGTCTGCCTTGTTTACGCTGTTCTGCGACTCTACGAATAATCGCCAGTGGCCATCACGGGCCGAAGATGAGAATCACGTACAGGTACGTGATTTTGCACTAAAGGGCCGCCATGCCGCAGTAAATGTACGTGGGGTGGTCCTTAAAGTATAAGTTCACCTTTACAGAAAAATCTGTACAGTGAACATATTCCTTACCCCCCCCCCCCCCGCCCCGTCCCACTGATCTGCAGCATGGCGATCTCCTATTCTGCTATCGCTGCATCACCGCTGACAGGACACCGTTACAATTAGAATGCCCCGAAACATACCTCCTGGCAAGGGACATTTTGGAGATTAAGCTGTGGGCCAGTGAGGCGGTGATAAGCGGTTAAACTCTGCTGATGAGGTCAGGTGTGCATAACACAGTGCTGAGAAACATCCAGCAGATGTCAGAGGTGAGTATGCAGTTCCATCAGGTCAATTTTCTTGTACAATTTTCCTTTAGATTTACCAAAACCATATAATATGAGGTCAAATCTAAACACTTTTAATTTGTATGCAGTCAGGCAGGCCCTTGCACTACATAATGGAAGGCAAATCTAAGGGAAATTAAATAAGAAAATTGTATGCGTGGTCAGCTTAAAGAGGAAGTAAACCCTCTTAAAAAAAAGAGAAAAAAAAAAACCCCTGCAAGAAAAAGGCATAAGCAGCTAGTATGCATAGCATATTAGCTCATTATGTGTTACTTACCTCAGATCGAAGCCCCCGAGTGGTCCTCGTCTCCCCCTCGGACAGCTGACATGTCATCCCGGAGTTACTTTCGGGTATCGCAGCTCTGGCGCTGTGATTGGCCAGAGCCACGATGAAGTCACACCCGCGCATGCACATGGGAGCCGCTGGTAAAGGCACGGAGACTGCAGCAACGGCACATAGGTGCCATTGCTTCAGTTTTCCCCAGTGCGCATGTGCCGATGACATCGGCACATGCAGGGGACAGGGAATATCTTCTAAACTGTGCTGGTTTAGGAGATATCCTCGATAACTACAGGTAAGCGTTAATATAGGCTTACCTGTAGCACAAGGTTGTAAAAAAGGGTTGACAACCACTTTAAGTCTTTCTCTGCCCACCAGGGCAAAAGGGAACTAGCTGTGAACACAGTACAGCTGTTGATGGATTATTAGAAGACCTTAGACCCCTTTCACACTGGGGCTGCAGCCACATTTGCATTAAAGCGCTGCTATTTTTAGCGGTGCTTTACCGCTGCTTCAGCTGCGCTTTTCAGCCACTAACGGGGCTCTATTAACCCCAAAGAAGGGGTTAAAAACTCCCATGTTGCTGTGCTTCAGAGGCGCTGGCCATTCATTCCATTGGGCATAGAATGTTGGGAGCGCTAAATACAGTGCTTCCAACCCACCCCAAAGATGCTGCTTGCAGGACTTTTTATAACATTCTGTAAGCGCACTGCCCGAGTGTAAAAAGTCCCACTTGAATGAATGGAAGCCGGATTTCAGGCACTTAGCAGAGACTATTTATAGCAATAAAGTGCCTGAAAACTGCCCCAGTGTGAAAGGGGTCTTAAGGTCAGATACAAACTTGACTCCTATTGCCCTAGGTTGGGGGCAACTGTGAAAAAAAATGACACTATGCCTGTTGATGGGAACAATTCTGTACATTCCTTACAGAAAATATAAACAGATGACGTAATTTTTATACTCTACTCTGGTAACAAGCCAGGTAGAATATAGTAGGCATCCTAATTGCCCCAAAAGAGTGGAAAGTAAGCTGTCAAATAAAGCTTCTTCATCATAAAGCTTCCAGATTTCCACAGTTCTCCAATATATGTTAATGCCAACATCCTGACATGTAACTCAGAGAAGATGTCTCCCCGTCACCATTTGGTTTTCTGGTGACTTCTTACTTGTCATCAGAGCTTTTCAGCTACACTTCAAGCTGTTTGGTTGGGACCAAGAACTCGCAGAGCAAATTAGTCAATTCCCAGCCTCCCGACTTACTTCAGCACACCCTTCTCAGCACTCGCCGCTGCCGCTCTCAGCCCTGAACAGTCCTTAATCCTCAGAAAATGACAATATTTTTCTTGTTGCCACAGAGATACCTCCAGGTACTATCCGAATTAACAGCTGCAGGCCTTCCCTCAATTAGCTAACAGTCTACAGCCTTCACCACCTGGGAGTTGCTGGCACTAATGTAATTTGTGCTAAGTGAATCTATATATATCCTGCGCTATATACCTATATGGTGACAGAATAAGACAGGAGGACAGCACTGTTATATCATTACGGACAAAGAAATATTGTAGTTTTTGAGCAGCGGTTTAAAATTGTAGCTAGAATATTATGTAGGAGGATAGACAGTGACAGCTCCATTATGTGCATGTTCATCCCAACTCATTCTCTTTATACTTATGCTAAAGGAAAAGTTGATTTAAGCAGTCATCACGGTCATTACCAATCATATTTTATTACCTGATCCCTGTGAGTTGCTTTGGAATTGACATTTGGGGCTTTATACTGTAACGTGGTGCAGTTTTTTTAAGTAGAGGTTTTTCCCTAGGACTTTTAACTCTTAAAACTCTCCTGTGATGGTCTATTTTGAACTCTCTATACCGGCTTCCTCTGTCTGGGTACAAAAACAACAACACAAGTGAACAAAATGGACCTATGTCAAGCTTTTACATCGTGAATTGATATGCTACATGTTTATTAGATTTTTTACTTGCGTATATGAAATTAGAAGATGCAAGAAATTAAAACAAGAGCAGGGAAGTGTTTTCATTTGCTGTCTGTCCTCTCTATTTGTCTTGGTGATGGGACTTAAAAAAAAAAAAGTCCAAAAAAAGACCAACATTTTTGTGTTGTTTCCCAAAAGCAGGAAAAGAAGGAGAATCTTTCAATGGGAAACGTATTGCGGTGACAGCTGTCCAATAGAGGATTCCCATCACTTTGGAGTGATTTCCTCTCACTTCCTGTTGTGTCTACTTTTAGGGACTGAAGGAAAGTATTTCAAATGAAACACAGAAAGTCAAAAAAAAAGAAAAAATCTTGATAGGGATTTGAACTCTTCTCTAAACATAACAAAGTTTTGACTTTAGAAATACTTTAATGTATAATTTAATTTGATTGTCTTATAAAGTATTATGATACGCATTTAATAAATTATTTTTACTTTTTAAAATGCTATAAACTGCAGATTGAGAGTTGACAGAGGTGATACACATGCTTCCAGTATAAACCCCGCTAATTACATTTTGTGAAAAAATGAGTTAACTATATTATAACAGGAATGTTATCATAAAAGTAAAAAAGTTTGAGATGTTTACACAAATGCCATCACAAGGTGTAATTTAACCAAAATGTAAAGAATTAATAATGTTTTACAAACATGGCCTAGGCCCAATAGCAGTGGCGGCTGGTGCTCCATTTTTTGGGGGGGCGGCAAACCAACCCCACGGCTTCCACGGCTTCTTCTCCCTGCCAATCCAGGAGAGACAGTAAGACAATAGCGAATGTTGATTCGCTAATGTCACAAGTGGGTGGGCTAGGGGTGCAGTGCTTTCTCTATTGACAGAACGGCGATCTGTCTTGCTTACATAGACAGACTGCCATTCTGCTTTTTTTCCAAATGATCGGCGGGTAACAGCGGATATCGAGTTTGCCGGACCCACTGAGGTAAGGTAACCCTGGAGGAGCTGCAGAGTCCCACAGCAGAGACTGGAGTATCTGTACATAGGACGACAATAAGCCATACGCGCCATAGAGTTGGGCTTTATGGCAGAGTGGCCAGAAGAAAGCCATTACTTTCAGCAAAAAACAAAATGGCACATTTTGAGTTTGCGAAAAGACGTGGGAGATTCACAAAATGTATGGAGGAAGGTGCTCTGGTCTGATGAGACTAAAATGGAACTTTTTGGCCATCAAACAAAATGCTATGTCTGGCGCAAACCAAACACTTCACATCACCCAAAGAATACCAGCCCCACAGTGAAACTGAGCAGTACCTAAAAATTGTTGCATGGTTTTATATGTTTATATCTGGGATGTAATGTATGGATCGTATAGGCTGGTCCATGCCCAGATTCACTACTGTAAGTATAATGTAGCAATTTTTTACATTAATATAACATCTTTCTAAGTAATTCTGTGCATTTATTTTCATTTTTTCAGCCCACCAGACTCCCACAATAAGTGAGATATCACCTTTGCTTTGATGGTCTCTTTACCTTGAACCCAACGGTTTTGTAACTACATATTTCACAAAAGTGAGTACACTCTTCACATTTTTGTAAATATATCTTTTCATGTGACAACTCTGAAAAAATTACACTTTGCTACAATGTAAAATAGTGAGTGTACAGCTTGTATAACAGTTAAAACTTGCTGTCCCCTCAGCCCACAGCCATCAATGTCCAAACCGCTGGCAACAAAAGTGAGTACAACCAGAAGTGAAAATGTCCAAATTGGGCCCAATGAGCCATGTCATGTGACTCATTAGTGTTACAAGGTTTCAGGTGTGAATGGGGAGCAGGTGTGTTAAATTTGGTGTTATTGCTGTCACTCTCTCATACTGGTCACTTGAAGTTCAACATGGCACCTCATGGCAAAGAACTCTCTGAGAATCTGAAAAAAAAGAATTGTTACTCAACATAAAGATGGTTTATGCTTTAAGAAGATTGCCAAGACCCTTAAACTGAGCTGCAGCACAGTGGCCAAGACCATACAACGGTTTAGCATGACAGGTTCCACTCAGAACAGGCCATGGTCGAACAAGGAAGTTAAAGCGGAGGTCCACCCTAAAGTGGACCTTCCGCTCATTGGAATCCTCCCCCCCTCCGGCGCCACAATTGGCACCTTTCAGGGGGGAGGGGGGTGCAGGTACCTGTACAGTACAGGTATCTGCACCCACTTCCGGGATAGCTCTCTGCGGAAAGGGGCGTAGATCTACGCCCCAATTCTGAAAGTCCCCCGCTGCTTGCTGGGAAACACACAGATCCCAGAGGCAGCGGGTCCATCCTTATTGCGCAGTGCGACTCGTGCATGCACAGTAGGGAACCGGGAAATGAAGCCGAAAGGTTCCACTTCCTGATTCCCATACCCAAGATGGCGGCGGCGGCAGCACCCGAGAGACGATCGAGAGATCGGCTTCGGGTGCTGACATCGCGGGCGCGCTGGGTGGGTAAGTGTCCTTATTTTAAAAGTCAGCAGCTGCTGTATTTGTAGCTGCTGGCTTTAAAAAAAAAAAAAACGGCGGAACTCCCGGCGGACTCCCGCTTTAAGTGCATGTGCTCAGTGTAATATCCAGAGGTTGTCTTTGGGAAATAGATATATGAGTGTAGCCAGCATTGCTGCAGAGGTTGAAGGGATGAGAGGTCAGCCTGCCAGTCCTCGGACACTGCATCAAATTGGTCTGCATGGCTTTTGTCCCAGAAGGAAGTCAGTTCTACAGATGGTGCACAAGAAAGCCTGCTAACAGTTTGCCGAAGACAAACAGACTTAGGGTCCGTTCACACAGGGGCAACACGACTTGTAGGCGACTTGAGTGAGGCAACTTGGACACGACTTGAGTTAAGATCACAGCGCGACTTGGGACGACTTCAACACGACTTGTGATGACTTCAACCTGACTTGGGACGACTTACAAGTCGCCCCAGGCCAGGCGACTTTTGCCGTGGCCAAGCAGAGAATGAGCTCAAGGGGGAACTCCACGCCAAATTTCTGCAAAAAATTTGGCGTGGGTTCCCCCTCCGAGAGCATACCAGGCCCTTAGGTCTGGTATGGATTCCAAGGGGAACCCCCTACGCCGAAAAAACGGCATGGGGTCCCCCCCAGATCCACACCAGACCCTTATCCGAGCACGCTACCCGGCCGGCCAGGAAAGGGGGTGGGGACGAGCGGGCGCCCCCCCCCTCCTGAGCCGTACCAGGCCGCGTGCCCTCAACATGGGGGGGTGCCTTGGGGGAGGGGGGGCGTGCGGCCCCCCCACCCCAAAGCACCTTGTCCCCATGTCGATGAGGACAAGGGCCTCTTCCCGACAACCCTGGCCGTTGGTTGTCGGGGTCTGCGGGTGGTGGGGTTATCGGAATCCGGGAGCCCCCTTTAATAAGGGGGCCCCCGGATACCGGCCCCCCACCCTATGTGAATGAGTATGGGGTACAATGTACCCCTACCCATTCACCTGTGAAAAAAAGTACAAAAAAAACACAACACAAGGAAAAAATATTTTATTGCACAGCTCCGGGGGTCTTCCGTCTTCGGGGGTCTTCTCGCCGGACTCCTCCGCTATCTTCTTGTAGCTCTTTTGCTAGCGGAGGAGTCCGGCTTTCTTCCTCGCCGCCGGCCTCTTCTCCCGACTTCGGGGGTCTTGTCCCCCTCTTCGGTTCTTCTGCCGGGCCACCGCGCCTTCTTATAGCTCTTTTACGGCCGGTGGCCCGGTCTTCTGTCACCGCCGTCGCCGCCGTCGCCTTCCGTTCTTCTCCTTCTTCTTCTCCTGGAGATGTTGACTCGACGAGCTCTCCGGCCGCAATGCCAGGGACGCGCTGCGCTGCCACTTATATACTGACAATGGGGCGGTGTCACATGGGTTGATGTCACATGGTGACCCCGCCCCCTTACCATGTGACATCAACCCATGTGACCAACCCATGTGACATCAACCCATGTGACACCGCCCCATTGTCCCTATATAAGTGGCAGCGCGTCCCTGGCATTGCGGCCGGAGAGCTCGTCGAGTCAACATCTCCAGGAGAAGAAGAAGGAGAAGAACGGATGGCGGCGGCGGCGACAGAAGACCGGGCCACCGCCTGTAAAAGAGCTATAAGAAGGCGCGGTGGCCCGGCAGAAGAACCGAAGAGGGGGACAAGACCCCCGAAGTCGGGAGAAGAGGCCGGCGGCGAGGAAGAAAGCCGGACTCCTCCGCTAGCAAAAGAGCTACAAGAAGATAGCGGAGGAGCCCGGCTTTCTTCCTCGCCGCCGGCCTCTTCTCCCGACTTCGGGGGCCGGCGGCGAGGAAGAAAGCCGGACTCCTCCGCTAGCAAAAGAGCTACAAGAAGATAGCGGAGGAGTCCGGCGAGAAGACCCCCGAAGACGGAAGACCCCCGGAGCTGTGCAATAAAATATTTTTTCCCTGTGTTGTGTTTTTTTGTACTTTTTTTCACAGGTGAATGGGTAGGGGTACATTGTACCCCATACTCATTCACATAGGGTGGGGGGCCGGTATCCGGGGGCCCCCTTATTAAAGGGGGCTCCCGGATTCCGATAAGCTCCCCGCCCGCAGACCCCGACAACCAACGGCCAGGGTTGTCGGGAAGAGGCCCTTGTCCTCATCGACATGGGGACAAGGTGCTTTGGGGTGCCCCTCCCCCAAGGCACCCCCCCATGTTGAGGGCACGCGGCCTGGTACGGCTCAGGAGGGGGGGGGGGCGCCCGCTCGTCCCCAACCCCTTTCCTGGCCGGCCGGGTAGCGTGCTCGGATAAGGGTCTGGTGTGGATCTGGGGGGACCCCCACGCCGTTTTTTTGGCGTAGGGGGTTCCCCTTGGAATCCATACCATACCTACCATACCTAAGGGCCTGGTATGCTCTCGGAGGGGGAACCCACGCCAAATTTTTTGCAGAAATTTGGCGTGGAGTTCCCCCTTCAGAGCTAATAATTCTGTCAAAGTCGCCTCCGTATAGACAGAAATCCGACTTGGAGGCGACTTCCATTGAAATCAATGGGTACCGGTCGCCTACAAGTCGGATTCAAGTAGTACAGGAACCTCTTTTGAAGTCGGAGCGACTTCAGTAGTGTGCATTAAGACGGCTCTCATTCACTTACATTGGTTTTTAAATGTTGTCCGACCTGAGGCGACTTGGGGCGACTTGGGGCGACTTGAAATCGGATCCCAAGTTGCCCCTGTGTGAACGGACTCTTAGGGCCGGTTCACACTGCAGGCGAGGCGAGGCGACTCCGACTTGCCTCGCCGCGACCTGCCGCGACCTCAGCGGCAACTTGCAGATGACTTCTGTATAGAAGTCAATGCAAGTCGCCCCGAGGTCGCCCAAAAGTAGTACAGGAACCTTTTTTCTGAGTCGGAGCGACTCGAGTCGCTCCTCTCAGAACGGTTCCATTGTACATAACGGGGGCGACTTGCGCGAGCGAGGCGAGGCGAGTCGTGTCGCCTCGCATCGCCCGCTGTGTGAACCGGCTGTAAGGATATGGATTACTGGAACTATGTCCTGTGGTCTGATGAGACCAAAATAAACGTATTTGGTTCAGATGGTGTCACATACAACCAGGTGAGGAGTACAAAGACAGGCTTGTCTTGCATACAATCAAGCATGGTGGTGGGAGTGTCATGGTCTGGGGCTGCATGAATGCTGATGACACTGGGGAGCTACAGTTCATTGAGGGAACCGTGAATGCCAACATGTACTGTGACATGCTGAAGCAGAGCATGATCCCCACCCTTCAGAGACTGGGCCTCAGGGCAGAATTCCAACATGATAACAACTCCAAACACAGCTCCAAGATGACCACTGCCTTGCTAAAGAAGCTGAGAGTAAAGGTGATGGACTGGCCAAGCATGTCTCCAGACCTAAACCCTATTGAGCATCTGTAGGGCATCCTTAAACAGAAGGTGGAGGAGTGCAAGGTCTCTAACATCCACCAGCTCTGTGATGTCATCATGGAGGAGTAGAAGAGGACTCCAGTGGCAACCAGTGAAGCTCTGGTGAACTGCGTGCCCAAGAGGGTTACGTCAGTGCTGGAAAATAATAATGGCCACACACAATATTGACACTTTGGCCCCTATTTGGACATTTTCACTTAGGGGTGTACTCTCTTTTGTTGCCAGCGGTTTAGACATTAATGGCTGTGTGTTGAGTTATTTTGAGAGGACAGCAAATGTACACTGTTATACACAAGTTGTTTCACTCACTACTTTTCATTGTAGCAAAGTGTCATTTCTTCAGTGTTGTCACATGAAAAGATATAATAAAATATTTACAAAAATGTGAGGGGTGTACTTACTTTTGTGAGATACTGTAGCTATGCTTGGGTAGATGTCTTCCTTTACAAGCATTTTCTGCCTGTTCAGCATTTTTCTTCTCCTTAGCTAGCATGAAAGCAATCACATACGTTGATAATTCACATGGCAGCACAGTGCATTTTGTGTAAGTAATTAAATCTTTTTACTTGTCACACCTCTGAGTTCTGTCTACTACAACATATGTACCATCTCCTTAATTAGATTGAACTTTTCAAAAAAAATTTAAGAAAAAGTCAAAGTTTCTTCACCTGTAATTATGTATAAAATAAAAAGGAGGTCAATTAGTTTCTGTCTAAATGTCAGTTATACTCCTTATAGCAGGCATGTCCAAAGTCCGGCCCGCGGCCCGGTTTTGAACAGCCCGCCTCGTAATCTAAACATATATATCTTTTGTGGCCCCCGGCGCCACAAAAGATATATAGTCTGGTTGCATTGGAGATAGGAGGCTGTACGAGCGCCGTGCACACAGGAGTATTTCCTGTTTACACGGCAGACTCTGTAATAGGAAGTCCCATCTCCGCTATTGGACGACTGTTCTGTCCATCAAAGGAGGCGGGACTTTCTCTTAAAGAGGCCGCTGTGTAAACAGGAGATTCTCCTGTTCTTTGGCGCTCGTTCAGCCCCCTCACTGTCCCCTCCAAGGCTGCACTGATGGCAATGGTAAGTACATTCCTGGCTAATGGTGGCTGCATTCCTGGCTAATAGTGAGTGAAATCTTGGCAATGGTGGCTGCATTCCTGGCTAATGGTGGCTGCATTCCTGGCAATAGTATGTGAAATCCTGGCTAATGGTGGCTGCATTCCTGGCTAATAGTGAGTGAAATCCTGGCTAATGGTGGCTGCATTCCTGGCTAATGGTGGCTGCATTCCTGGCAATAGTATGTGAAATTCTGGATAATGGTGGCTGCATTCCTGGCTAATAGTGAGTGAAATCCTGGCAATGGTGGCTGCATTCCTGGCTAATGGTGGCTGCATTCCTGGCTAATGGTGGCTGCATTCCTGGCTAATGGTGGCTGCATTCCTGGCAATGGTGGGTGCATTCCTGGCAATAGTATGTGAAATCCTGGCTAATGGTGGCTGCATTCCTGGCTAATAGTGAGTGAAATCCTGGCTAATGATGGCTGCAGTCCTGGCTAATGGTGGCTGCATTCCTGGCAATAGTATGTGAAATTCTGGCTAATGGTGGCTGCATTCCTGGCTAATAGTGAGTGAAATCCTGGCTAATGGTGGCTGCATTCCTGGCAATAGTATGTGAAATTCTGGCTAATGGTGGCTGCATTCCTGGATAATGGTGAGTGAAATCCTGGCTAATGGTGGCTGCATTCCTGGCTAATAGTGAGTGAAATCCTGGCAATGGTGGCTGCATTCCTGGCTAATGGTGGCTGCATTCCTGGCTAATAGTGAGTGAAATCCTGGCTAATGGTGGCTGCATTCCTGGCTAATGGTGGCTGCATTCCTGGCAATAGTATGTGAAATCTTGGCTAATGGTGGCTGCATTCCTGGCTAATGGTGAGTGAAATCCTGGCAATGGTGGCTGCATTCCTGGCTAATAGTGAGTGAAATCCTGGCAATGGTGGCTGCATTCCTGGCTAATGGTGGCTGCATTCCTGGTAATGGTGGCTGCATTCCTGGCAATGGTGGGGGCTGCATTCCTAGCAATGGTGGGCGTGCAGATGGGCACTGACCCTTATTTTGCTTTACAGTTTTTTATTTAAAATTTTAAGTTTTTTTCCTGAAACTACCCTCTTATTCGCCAATAAATACGGTATATCCAAATAACACGCCCAAGCTCATCTCTTCAACACACACAGCCACAAAGGCAAGAGAATTCTTGTTGGGCCGTGTATTAGTGTTCGAACGAACACACTTAGACCGAATTTTAATGGTTCAAAGAATGTCAGGAAAAATGGTCGGCCCTCGTGCATGTTCACTTCATCAAATCTGGCCCTCTTTGAAAAAAGTTTGGACACCCCTGCCTTATAGGATTAAACTGTCTTATTTGTATTCATTCATTACATTTCTGTATTAGACTCCCTGCGTGTAATGGTGGGCATACAATACATACTCCAATAATGACCAATTTCTTTTTAGACCAGTCTCTTACGATAGGAATAACTGATCTATAGTTGGCAACCTATATGATCAATATTCCACACACAAGGAAGTGGATTTCAACTTATAGTTATAGGGTAACTCCAGTTTCGTGAGAAAAAAAAAACAAATAAAAAAAAAATTGTGTAATGGTGGGCATACAGTACACACTCCAATAATGACCAATTTCTTTTTAGACCAGTCTCTTACGATAGGAATAACTGATCTATAGTTGGCAACCTATCTGATCAATATTCCACACACAAGGAAGTGGATTTCAACATATAGTTAAAGGGTAACTCCAGTTTTGTGAGAAAAAAAAATGAATAAAAAAAAAAATCTAACATAGCATCAACAATTGCAACACAAGTCCCATTGTAGTTGAATGTTATTAAAAATGACCTTTCCTTTTCAATCTGCAGTTTTTTATTTTCTGTAAAATTTTATATGGCTACCTGGAGGTGTTCTGTACACAGATATGTAATTTCCTGCTTGTGTGATTGGCTCACTGATTTTTCCAGGAGTCTGCATTAAGATACAAGTTAGATTTCATGCATCCCCTCAACATAAATGTCATTTTTAGTGTGATACTCCCAATAAGAAATCACGTCTAAATGCATGCAGGCCCTGCAACTTTCCTCATTAGAGCCCTGCAGGTACAGCAGACGGTTGAAAATTATGAAACCACTCCCATTAGGCTGAGTTCTGCACCTGGGGACAGACAAATACACAGGGATTTCTTCAGAATAACAAAAGGTAGAAATCTGCAACAAAGTTTGTTAAAATCCTTAGAATGTACATAGATCACCTGGAGAGGGATGTTTTTTCTCAACAAAAGTGGAGTTACTCTTTAACAGTTAAGTTATCGCACATCTCTGCTTTCAATATGTAATCCCATAACCCATTTCGTATTCATGAACAAAATATCTTGGTGCAGCTGATTGATAATTTTCCACTCTGGCTGATTGGCTCAGTTTTATCAAATCCAGTCTAAAGCAATTCTAAACTGCTCAGAAGGGAAGTTATGGTTATTCTGTTGTTTACATTTTTAATCCTGTGTTGCCATCATGGAATTACAAGAGTAATTGAAGGCCAGGTCTAGAGATGTGAGATTTGATAACAATGAGGACAGTCTATATACGTATAAAAAAAAAAAACAGATGACTTGATCTTTCATGAAATGTGTTAGGTAGAGTCGATGCTCGTGACGTTACCATGCCCGCCAACCCTACTATGCTGTCTGCTTGAATCCCGGGATGGATATACATTGCATATATGCTCATTTTTAACTGCCTCTATGTAAGTGGTTGGTATCTTTTATCTGTAATAAATTGTATATGGTTTAACACAATGGGAGTTTCTTTGCTTCATCTTGCATACATGATTTTCCGGGGAAACGTAAATTATTCCCTATGTGATTGTTCCCATTGGACACCAAAGAAAAGCCACAGAGGTCTCCTGTTTCCCTGTAAATGAAAGAGGGTTGATGACTCCTGTCTTAAGGATATTCTATCATACTGCGCTCATGAATTTTATAATCTACAGTCAGGGCCGTCTTTAAGGCAGGGCAAAAGGGGCAGCTGCCCTGGGCAATGTCATTGTTGTGGGGCCCAAAGCAGCTGTCTCATACTTGCCAACTATCCCAGTTTAAATTCCCTTGTCCCTTGAAATTTTTGTCCTGCGGTGTGTCCCGATATCTCAGTGTGAGATGCTGGTACTAATGCTGCCCAGCTTTGACCTATCGTTGTGTACAGATGACTCACCTGCAGACCCTGTGTTTATATATATATATATATATATGTAAATAGCGGCTGCATTACTAATAGCTGTGGCCGGCGGAATTGATCTGTAAATAAAGGCGGCTTTCATATGTATATCATGCTCCCCTGCAGTGAGGAGATGATGTGCTGTAACCTCTAGGCACCAATAAGTGAGCAGTTTTACTGTACAGTAATCTCTAGCAACCAATTAACAAGCATAAATAATTTGCTGTAACCTCTAGCAACTAATCAGTGAGCCGTAATGTGTGCTGTAACTTCTAGCAATCAGCAGTAATGATATCTTGTAACCGCTGGCAACCAATTGCAATTTCTGCCTGATTTCTAGCTGCAATTTATTGTATGTCTCACAGCAGGTAGAGAGTGAAATTGTATGGGGGGGGGGCAAGAATTTTTTTTTTTTTTTATCAATAACAATTTTATTCAAAGTGTTGCCAGATACATAGTAAATGCATAACGTAGTCTTCAAAACATGAGCAAATCACTTTCTAAGCTGACATGACTAGTCTGTTATCGAGGTTTGTAACCTCTGATTATCTCCAATAATTTTTGTGTCCAGGGTACAATCAATATTAAAGACGGCCCTGTCTATAGGCCATTTCCTCTTCTAAGCGGCCATCTCATATTATATGGTAGAGGTGCACCTAGGTGTTTCATACAATATTCACTAGCAAGGTTTCTTTTTCATATATGTTGAACACTTAATACCTCACATTTTCCTTGGAGTGATCTACTGGTTTCATGATCGGACTATATTACTCCCAACTAGACTGCAATATTTATGGGACTTTATTTCTTTGTCATTTAGCATGGCAACGTTCTGTTTGTATATAAAAAAAATAAACTGGACAGTATAACAAATTGATTTTTTCTGACCTTTGACCTCAGAGAATGCCCTTTGGGAGTGCTGGGAATCTAAAGTCCCCCAAATTTCAACCCCAATTCCAACCAAAATCTATTTTTGGACTTTTTGTACCTGTGACACCCAAACATGAAATGGGGAGGGGGGGCATCACCAAGACAGAAACGCTATTAAAAATTCTAACTCTCTACTCACTTCCCACAAAATGTGTTTTTTTTGTTTTATTCCTATCACTACTGGAGTGTTGACATCATCACTGTGAAATCTGCCTGATGAGGACATAAATGGCAATAAAAACCTGACCTGACCTCCCCTCTAGATTTTCTAGCTACTGGCTTTCTGGAAATCAAGGATGTGGTCAGCATTCTTGCTGAAATGGTGGAGCGATAAGATTAGGTGGCTAAACTTGGAGAGTTCCAATTTACATAAGAATGATTATGTTACAATGAAAAGAGGAACAGTAAAGCACAATCACTATGCAGTATAGAGCAGTATAAGAAAGAACCTGAGACTGTACAGTATTTGTTATGAACAAATGTGATTTTATTCATGTATATGTTTAATTACATGCTACACCTATAAACAAGGTTTTGTAACATTGACATGGATTGCGAGAATCATTTTAATAACGGAAAAGAACAGTTTTCCAGTAAATACAGTAATCCATCCCCTTCAACTTGTTCACCAACTTCCCCAATATAAATCCAGATACAGTCTAATCCACCATTATAGTGTGTGCCTAGCTAGAGCTAACATGGTGTTTCCACAGTGAATAAATAATGGGACTTTTCTATTTGTCTGGAATTTAGCAAAATAACTGGGGCTTTTATTCCCTCATACCTGACCCACTTAGTTTCCCCTCACACATTTCTGTTCTGGTGCATTGTATTAGCATGCGTCCTTGTGTGAGTTAACATGCATTACGTACAGGCAGCCCACTCATTTGAATGTGCTGCCAATGCAACAGAAGGCGCACCTGCATTTTTTTCCGATGCAGCACACCGCAACACATGGTAATGTGCCAGCTGAGTAGAAGCAGGTGGAGGTGTGGGCTTTAAAAAGACTCTGTCGCTTTTCTCTGAATGTACAATTTGACAGCGTCTCATATGCATTACAATCTGACCATACAATGTTTGTACAATTATTAGTATTATACAAGATTCATGTAGCGCCACCAGTTTGCACACGCTTTACAGAAAAATATGAGAGTACAGTTACAATACAATTCAATACAATAGGGTTAGGAGGGCCCGGCTCATGGAAGCATACAATCTAAAGGAAGGGGGAAGTGTTAAAAAAGGAAAAACCGTGAGGGAAAAGCTGATGGAGAAACTAAAAGTACAAATTTAGGTGGAGGCAAGATAGGCCAAAGAGATTCAGATGAACAGAGTAGGATATAGCCAGATAGGTTGGGGTACGAAGTTCCAGAGGAGGGGAAAGGCTTTGGAGAAGTCATGGAAGTGAGCATGAGAGGAGGAGATGAGGGAGCTAGAGAGAAGGAGGTCTCGGAAGGAATGTAGAGGACAGTCTGGGGTCAATTTTGAGATGAGGTTGGTTATGTAACTAGGGACAGAGTTTTAATTGAATTTGTGTGCTGTTTTAAATGGAAATATGGGATTTGTTGTTTTTTTCAGAATCATACTTACCTAGGTGGATGCAGAGCCAATCCAGGCAAGATCGCAACAATGAAGTCTGGATCTGCTACATGCCTGGGCTGGCACCCAGCTCAGTCTCTCAGAGAGCAACTGAGAGCCTGAGCCGGCCACTCCAGCCCTCCTCCACAGCCCAGCACTCCAGTGAGCGAGGGGGGCAGCTACATCTGTCCCCCATTGGCTCTAACACTGAGAACCGAGCGATCAAACACCACTGATCACTTAGTTCTCAGGTCTCCCTGAGCAGAGAGCTGGTGACTGTCTGCCCCCCCCCCTCGCTCACTGGGGTGCTGGACTGTGGAGGGGGATGAGAGCATCCGGCTCAGGCTCTCAGTGGTTTGCTGAGAGGCTGAGCCGGGGTCGCGGTCCAGGCATGTAGGTGGATCCCGACTTCATTGTCATGATCTTGCCTGGACCAGCTCTGTGTTGTTATTCAACAGCGGATCACAGGAGTGCAGAACAAACTGCACTCCTGTGATCCATAGGAGAAGTACAGCCAAACGAACTTTGGCTGTACTTCTCCTTTAAGGTTTCTGAATCAACTATACATGGCAGCTGCATGTACACACATATGGGCAGGTCCCAGCCACACTCCTTACTGAGAACATGCTAAAAGTAATGGGGCTAATTTGTTCAGGCCTTATTCAGACCACATGGTCAATTACACTCTCACCATACTCCTGATTTTCCTTGGTGATCACCCCACTCTGACTGGGGACACTCATTGAACTGGGATTGATGACTTAAAGTATTATTATTATTATTCACGATTTATATAGCGTCAACAGTTTACGCAGTACTTTACAATGTAGAGGGGGACAGCACAATTACAGTACAGTTCAATACCGAAGGGACAGGAGGGCCCTGCCCATAGAGCTTCCATTCTAAAGGGAGGGGGTGGTAGTACAAAAGAGAACAGATGTGGGGAATGATTTGATGGGGTTGTTAGGTGGGTGTGGGATAGGGTTCCTTGAATAAGGGAGTTTTCAGGGATCTCCTAAAGGTGGACAGGTTAGGGGCTGATCAGATATACCAGAGCATGGAATTCCAGAGGATAGGAGAGGCTCTGGAGAAGTCCTGAAGATGAGCATGAAAGGAGGTAACAAGAAAGCTAGAGAGCAGGAGGTCCTGGGAGGAGCAGATTGGATGATTTGGGTGATATCTGCAGATGAGGTTGGCGATGTAGCTGGGGGCGATGTTGTGGATGGCCTTCTATGTTGTGGTTAGCATTTTGAATTTTATACGGTGTGGTAGGGTAAGCCAGTGAAGGGATTAGCAGAGAGGAGCAGCAGTCAAGGATCGGTTAGTGAGGCGTATTAGTCTAGCAGCAGCATTCATAATAGATTGAAGGGGAAATAGCCTGCGTAAGGGTACGCCATTAAGGAAAGAGTTGCAGTAGTCAAGGCGGGAAATAATCAAGGAGTGAATAAGTTGCTTTGTGTTGTCATTAGTCAGGAATGGTCGAATTCTGGAGATGTTGCGGAGGTTAAAGCGGCAGGATTTAGCCAGTGATTGGATGTGGGGGTTGAAGGAGAGGTCAGAGTCAAGGATTACACCCAGCACCCAGGCATGTGTGGAGGGACCAATGGTTGTGCTGTTAGTATAACTAAAGTATAAAGTATAACTAAAGGCAAAACTTTTGTGACATAATGGCGCTGCTTGGTGCCTTTTACAAAGATACAGCGGGGCCAAGGGACCGGGGGAACCAAGAGTGGACTCAAGAGGGAGCGCAGTGATGATTATGCCTGGGTAATCCTGCTGTCAGTTGCACCTTCTCCACACAGCTCCCGTTTGTAACACCACCATCACCAGTGCAAGAATCAAGGTATGATTGATGAGGTGTGCAGCACAGCTGGCTAACAGGCACAGGATGACCACCCTGCATCAACACTTCCAGCCTTCTGTGCTGTGTTCTCTTCTCTGTTCCAGCCTTCTGTGCTTTGTGCCAACAAGACATGTCTGAAGAGATCTGTTATTTTCCTGAAGGAAGATCAAAGGGGCCCACAGTTGGGATCCATCTGTTGTTGAGTAAGGCTGAGGATAGACTGTCCACTCCTCCACCTGGTTACATCCCCCCTCTTCTCTCCTCCATCCACCCCTGCTACCTGGCTCTGTCCCCCTCTCCTCCATTCATCCCCTTCACCTGGTTCCATTCAACCTCTCCTCCATCTACCCCCTCCACCTGGCTCCATACCCATGAATGTCAGATGTGGATGGTATTGCTCCAATGCCGACGCGTGTCGTCACGTGACTTCATCAGGGGAAAATACCCCCCTAACCATCTGCTTTATTCTGCCGGCAGCCTCTTACCATCTTGGGTATCCTGCCTGCAGCCTCTAACAATCTCTTGCATCCTACCTGCAACCTCTATCATCTGCTGTATTCTGCCTGCAATCTTTAACCATCTGCGGTATCCTGAGCGCAGCCTCTAACCACCTGCTGTATTCTGCCTGCAGCCTCTAACTATTTCCTGTACCATGTCCACAATCTTTAACCATCTCCTGTATCATGTCCACAATCTCTGATCACCTCCTGTATCATGTTCAGTTGTTCCCAATCTCTCACCATCTCTTGTATCATGTCCACAATCTCTGATTATTTCTTGTCTTGTATCATGTCTGCAGTCTCTGAGGATGAGCCTGATGAGGAGTCAAGAGCGGTTGTATCACTGTGTGAAAGGTGGTCTGCGGTCACTGGAGTTCCCCCCACATCAGAGTTCTCGGTATTCCCCCTTTAATCAGTGTCCTTAGCGTTCCCATTTACTTCAGAGTCTAGAGAACACTGCATGCCCTGATGTAAGTGGGAACTCTGATCTGAACATTCCCCCTTTACATCATAGTTCCCCTTTCACCATAAGGTAAGATTCTGCAGACTCTGGTGTAAGGGGGAACTCTGCTGGGTTATGTTAAAGTGGTTGTAAACCCCCCCAAAAAAAAAAAACCCTGCAAGACAGAGGCGCTCATTATGAATTACTTAGCTGAGATTGGAGCCCCCGCAGCGGTCCTCGTTCACTGCTCTGGCGGCAGACATCGATCCCGGGGGTTACTTCAAGATATCGCGGCTCTGGCGCTGTGAGTGGTCGGAGCCGTGGTGACGTCACACCCGCGCGCGGGAACTGCTGGTAAATGGCACAGTCAGGGCGCAAGTGCCGTTGACATCGGCACATGCAAATACAAATATCTGCTAAACCGTGTAGGTTCAGGACATATCCAGTGTAGCTACATGAAAGCCTAATTATAGGCTGGCCTGTAGTAAAAAGTGGTTGTAAAGGGTTTACAACCACTTTAACCTAACCTTCATGTAAATGGAGAACTGTATTTTTTTTTACTTTTGTTATAACTTTAACATATTTCTAATCACACTAACTATATGTTTGTAGCTTACATATTGATACTTGCACTGTTTTGCGCTTAAAATGGCCATTTTATGTATTCTTTTGAGTCGTCAGTAAAAAATCTGGCTTTGTCAGTAGATTTCATGATTTTTGCCAGTAAAAAAATTGTGCTCTTTGTAAATTTTAGGCATCCTGTCAGTAAATTTCACTTCGGGGGCGGGGGGGGGGTGGGGGGGGGGGTTTGGAAACACTGGAGGGATAGCTCACATGGGTTCATCCCTATATGGGAGTCAATACAATCAACTATACATAATAATGAATATAATAAACCATACATGGGAGGAATGGATACCATGAACTCTAGATTTATCAAACTATGTAATATACGAACCTATATAAGCTATCCAATCAATCTGTATCCAGTCACACAGGCCCTTGGATACAGTAATTGCAGGAAACAAAATAAGACAAAGAAATAAAAATGCCTAGCAAATTGTACACACTACAGTCTCTGTATTATATTTATTTATTTATTTTTTATACAGCCATTTTGCCATTCTCTATCCTTGGGTAAGTTGCAAGCTGTTCCAGGCACAAATGGGTTAAAACCATTGAAATTTAAAAATATCCAAATAATATCATTGGTGAACAGTTGCGAGGGCTTTCTCCTGTCAAGCAGGATGTACATTTTACGTAACAAGTCACAATTACATTCTTTACCCAGCCTGAAAAATCACCATGCTAATAATACAGAAACCCTAGAATCCGCCTCAGACGAACACAAGTTGTAATTAATTGTATTCCTGTGTGGAACAACCATGGCGACGGCTGCCAGGAAAAACTGAATAGTTTGCTAGCGTAAATATTCCAGACTGAACATTTGCGCAGAAAATAATGAGAGAAATAAGATGTTTCGCTGTAGGGATGGTGATATATGCCCACATATTTTTCTATATGACCATATATAATGAGCCTGTGTCTGCGGCGGTTTCATATGGCTTGCCTGCAATTAGTCACACGGTCACGTCTGAGGAGGTGTGAATGTGTGCCACTCCGATCCAAGAAAAGGCTCATGCATGGGGCCAGGAATGGAGATTTCTGGGGAAAAGCTGGCACAGCCCAATAAACATATACTTTTCATTTACTCGGCAGAGACACAAGGAGAATGCCATTTACTTTTAGGAATCATTAAAACGCTTATTATTATTGCCAATTATCCAAACGAGTACATCTAATGCAAAAGCGGAAAAGTAAAGACATTTATAGGCTGCAATAATGATATTATAACAGAATTTCAGAAACATAGAAAAACTCAGTCTAATGCAGTGTATTCTTTTTAGTGCTCATTTACACTGTTGCAGTGAGTTAAAGTCATAATCCACCTTTTGCAAAACAAATGCACCCATACTGATTATTATTAAAAGTGAATTTATTATTTTTTTGCATTCAGTAGATAGCAGGTGCAATGCACAGGCTCCCACAGACTATTCCTCTAGCCTAGGGGTCTCCACACTTTTCAGTACGAGGGTCACTTTATATATTATACAAATATTTGCAGGCCAAAAAACAAAAAACCCAGCAATAATCAAGTTCCCCCCCAACATCAGGCTCCACATCAGAGTTCCCTCCCTTACATCAGGATCCCTATCAGAATCCCCCCATATACATTGTATCAGAGCCCCCTATACCACTTTAAGGTTCATAGCGTGGCTGTAGTAGCAGGGCATGAGCCAGGAGGTGGATCAGGTCTGAACTGTGAAGTTCCTTCTGTGAATGTTTGGGCAAGCATATCTTTGGTTGCTAGGACGCGAGCAGGGAGAAGTGGAAACCATAAGCATCCTCGGCTGATGTGAATCCTTTATCAACTGACCCTAGGTGCAGGCTGGATAAAAACTTGGAATTGGTTGGATGCGGCCTACGGGCCATATTTTGGAGATTCATGTTTTAGCTGCAGGAGGATCTTTAGTTATAGGACTAGAGAAAGTATGAATGGACTACATTGAGAACTACAAGTCCTTCTGTCATGGTGGCAGAGGTTCCTATTTTTATGACTAATTTCTGATTGGGACTCTAAAATAAAGTTAATACTGCAGATCCAGGAACAGATTCACAGGACTCAATCACTGTGTTTCAAATGTCCATTCAGTGTCAAAATGCATTATTACTTGTTATTTTATACATAGATAGGAAAGGGGTGGTATGAGATGTTATTAATAAACTAACAAATAGAAATATGTTATTAAAAGCTAACAAATAGAAATATATTATGAAAAGCTAGCGAATAGAACAATTGCAAAAGTAAAACCTTGAGAGGGGAAGGGGGAGTAGAGAGCGTTTAGTAGGAGATGTGTCTGTGTGTAGTGATGGACGAACTTTCGATGGGACGTTTCGTGAACGAGGACCGCGAACGCGGCCGATAGTTCACGAACCGGAACGTTCGCGGCGGGCCCCATTGACTTCAATGGGAGGCGAACTTCGCAAACCTACAGGTCAAATTTGCAGCCACAAAATAATTAATAGCTGTGCAAACATAGTCCCACCACATGGCCAATGACATAACACATGTATGAGGTGAATCTGGGATCGACAACTACAAGCATTCTTTTTTTATATGTGAAATTGTGACAATTCAGGACTGTGGAGCGCATGAAGGCAATGGAGGAGAGGGAAGGTCAGGGACCAGGGTAGGCAAAGAAGAGGGTGCAGGAGATGATCACCAGCAGCGTGACATACAGCAATGACACCTGCACCGTGATAGAGTCATCTGACACCAGCACCGTGATAGAGAGCACTGACATCAGCAGCGTGACATAAAGCACTAACACCAGCACCGTGACATACAGCACTGACAGCAGCACCGTGATAGACAGCACTGACATCAGCAGCGTGACATACAGCAATGACACCTGCACCGTGATAGAGTCATCTGACAACAGCACCATGATAGAGAGCACTGACATCAGCAGTGTGACATAAAGCACTAACACCAGCACCGTGATATACAGCACTGACAGCAGCACCGTGATAGAGAGCACTGACATCAGCAGCGTGACATACAGCAATGACACCTGCACCGTGATATAGTCATCTGACAACAGCACCATGATAGAGAGCACTGACATCAGCAGCGTGACATAAAGCACTAACACCAGCACCGTGATATACAGCACTGACAGCAGCACTGTGATAGAGAGTACTGACATCAGCACCGTGATATACAGCACTGACACCTGCACCGTAAGCAGCCCCAGGAGGAAGTCAGCATAGCACAGGGATGGTGGGAGCCCCTCATAATGAGCATAGCACAGGGATGGTGGGAGCCCCTCATAATGAGCATAGCACAGGGATGGTGGGAGCCCCTCGTAATGAGCATAGCACAGGGATGGTGGGAGCCCCTCATAATAAGCAGCCCCAGGAGGATGTCAGCATAGCACAGGGATGGTGGGAGCTCCTCATAATAAGCAGCCCCAGGAGGAAGTCAGCACAGCACAGGGATGGTGGGAGCCCCTCATAATAAGCAGCCCCAGGAGGAAGTCAGCACAGCACAGCACAGGGATGGTGGGAGCCCCTCATAATAAGCATAGCACAGGGATGGTGGGAGCCCCTCATAATAAGCAGCCCCAGGAGGAAGTAGGTAACAACACAGGGATGGTGGGAGCCCCTCATAATGAGCATAGCACAGGGATGGTGGGAGCACCTCAAAATATGCACAGCAGAGGTACAGCCCCAGGAGGAAGTCAGCACAGCACAGGGATGGTGGGAGCCCCTCATAATATGCACAGCAGAGGTACAGCCCCAGGAGGATGTCAGCACAGCACAGGGATGGTGGGAGCCCCTCATAATAAGCAGCCCCAGTAGAAATATGACACCGCTCAACCTCTTCAAAGAGGAGGGTACGGGCATATAGTACGGTGTGCTTTTTTTGGACAAGGAAGTGAGCCAAATGAAGAAAGAAGGTCTCTGTGCTCGATTAAAAAAATTGTTTATAGACATATACATGGTCTACTGGTCACATGTGTTGAATTCCTCTGAGATCCATGCCTCATTCATTTTAGAAATGTGAGGTAGTTAACACTGTTGTGAGCTAGGCGAGTACACTTATCGGTCACGATCCCCCCTGCTGCGCTGAACGTCCTTTCGGACAGGACACTGGACGAGGGGCAAGCCAACAGTTCGATTGCAAATTGGGCAAGCTCTGGCCAGAGATCAAGCCTGCCCACCCAGTAGTCCAGGGGTTCATCACTCTTCAGAGCGTCCACATCGGCCGTTAACCCGATGTTGTCGGACACCTGTTGGTCTAGGCGTTCCCTGATGCTGGATCCGGATGACACCTGTCGATGGGTCGGCTGAAAGAATGACCTCATATCCGAAGTCACCAACACATCTTCAAACTGGCCTCTTCTTGCAGGCGCTGTTGGATTGGTACCCGCAACTCCTTCTCTGGGAGTGGGAATTGCTCCTCTGCCAGCGCACGCAAAGGCAGAATGCAGCATTTCTCGAAGCAAGGCCTGGAAGTGCTCCATTCTGCCAGCCCTCTGTGACGGTGGTAACATTTCCGCCATTTTGTGTTTGTACCGGGGGTCTAAGTACCTTGCCACCCAGTACTGGTCCTTGACCCTTATGCTTTTTATACGGGGGTCCCTATTAAAACACTGGAGCATGAAGGCCCCCATTTGCACTAAACTGGAAGCGGTGTGGTGGCCTGGCTCCTACTCATCATCCAGGATAATGTCGTCCTCTTCATTCTCCTCTCCCCATCCACGCACAACAGGGATCCCAGAAAGGTTTAAAGCATGCTCTTCTTGCTCCTCCTCATCCGCCCCGGCACCATCCTCCTCTGACTCCTCTTCAGACTCCTGTTGTTGACTTGTCTCAGATAGAGTAGCCCCCCTGGGAATTCATCAAGCATTGCGACTTCCTCATCTTCCCGATCCTGCTCCTCCACAGCTTGATCAATGACACGACGCAATGCACGCTCCATAAAGAAGGCATAAGGTACCATGTCACTGATGGCGCCATGGCTGCGACTGACCAGTTTGGTGATCTCCTCAAATTGCCACAGAAGTCTGCATGTGTCGCGCATGAGCAGCCACTGGCGCGGTGAAAAAAACCCCAGCTCCCCAGAACCTGTTCTGCCGCAGAGTTCATACAGGTAGACGTTAACTGCACCTTTCTGCTGGAGCAGCCTATCAAGCATATAGAAGGTTGAGTTCCATCGTGTCGGGCAATCGCAAATAAGATGTCTGACCGGCAGATTGTGTCTCCGCTGAATGTCAGCAAGGCGAGCCATGGCCGTGTAAGATCTTCTGAAATGGGCCGAGATTTTCCTTGCCTGCCGCAAGATGCCCTGGACCCCAGGGAATTTGACAAGGAATCGCTGCACGACCAAGTTTAAGACGTGTGCCATGCATGGCACGTGCGTGATTTTGCCCTGTTTCAATGCGCTAAGCAGATTGGCACCGTTGTCACACACCACTTTACCAACTGTCAAATTGAGCGGTATTAACCACTGATCTGCCTGTGAACGCAAAGCTGAAAGGAGTGCCGGGCCAGTGTGGCTCTTGGCTTCCAGGCACAACAGACGCAGCACGGCATGGCAACGTCTCACCCGGCATGTCGAATAGGTTCTGGGGAGCTTGGGCGGCGCAGCGGAAGAGACGCTAGCAGCGGAAAAGGAGGAGTCAGCCGAGGAGGAGAGGGAGGAGGATGGAGTAGGAGGAGGAGGAGAAGAAGAGTCAGGCCTGCATGCAATCCATGGCGGTAAAACCAAATCTACACGGGTGCCACGGGTTACATGCTTGACGGCCGTCAGAAGGTTCGCCCAGTGGGCAGTAAAAGTGATATACCTTCCCTGCCCGTGTTTGCTAGACCACGTGTCTGTGGTCAGATGTATATTGGCACCGACACTGTGTGCCAGAGATACATTCACTTGCCGCTGAACATGGCCATATAGCTCTGGGATGCCCTTCTCTGAGAAATACTTCTTTCCTGGGACCTTCCATTGTGGTGTTCCAATGGCCACAAATTTTCGAAAGGCCTCCGAGTCCACCAGTTTATATGGCAGTAGTTGGCGGGCTATGAGTTCTGACAAGCCAGCCGTCAACCGTTGGGCAAGAGGGTTATCCGGCGTCATCATTTTTTTACGCTCAAACATTAGGCCCACGGAAGCCTGCCTTTTTGCAGAAAAATGTGAGCTTGGCGTGATGGAAGGTGGAGTGGAGGACAATTGTGAGGAGAGAGGAGAAGGAGAAGTAGAAGACGAGGCTGGACAGTGAGAGCCTGGAGTGTGGCTTTGTGTGTTCCATTGCTCCCACTTGGCTCGGTGATGGCTGCTCATGTGCCTTCTTAAGGTGGTCGTCCCTAGGTGAGTGTTGGGCTTACCGCGACTAATGTGTTGACTGCAACGATTGCAGATGGCAATGCTATTGTCAGCAGCGGACACGTTAAAAAAAGCCCACACTGCGGAGCCATGTGCCGGTGTCCTGGGAGCGCAAGATATGACCGTACATGGTCGATGACTTGCTCCTGATACATTTGCAGTCTGCTTTGTCCCTCCTGTGCAATGTAAGTTATTCCTGCTTCTCCTCCCTATCTGCTGGTCCATATCTCCCTCTGAACTCTCCTCCTCTTCCTCTCTTGTGGGCACCCACGTGACATCACTAGACACGTCATCATCAACGTCACCTTCCCCACCGCTATAAGTAGAGATCTCGGAGTAGGCAGCAACACCGGGGACCAACCTCCTCCTTGGGCTGATCTAGGTACTGTCGTCAGACTGCTGAGTAGCGGTTGTTGCTACCTCCTCTTCCTGATCCAATACCAAGAGTGGCTGCGCATCAGAAATGTCTTCTTGATATGGATCGGAAAATAATTCCTGTGACTCAAACGGAAGGTATGTGGTGGTGGTGGTGGTGGTGGTAGTGTCTTTGGGGGTGCACATAGCAGAGAGTGAAGTAGAGGGTGCAGATCGAGAGAATGAGGAGGGTGCAGAAGAGTAAGGCTAAGCGAGCCACTCAACCAAGTCTGGTGCGTCCTTTAAAGTAATTGAACGCACCTTCTGCAACTTCCCACTTTGGCTCAAGCCTGTTGCTCCTGCCCTACCCCTACCACCCCTGCGGAAGGGCCTGCCTCTTCCTCTGCCTGTCATTTTTTAAATGACCCTGTGACAAAACTCTCAGTTCCTATACCGATGAAGGACTGCTGCAGTATATGGCAGCAGTCAGCAGTAGTGCACCTCAACCCTATGTATTGTGGACCTATACCAGTCCTTATAGAATAGCAGACTGTACCTCACTCAACCCTATGTACTATAGCACCCTACACCAGGTTATTACCAGTCCTTATAAGGACTTTTGTGGAACAAGTAGGTTGTGTGTAAGTGATTAGCAGACTGTACGACAGTCCCTATACCGATGAAGGACTGCTGCAGTATAGGGCAGCGGTCAGCAGTAGTGCACCTCAACCCTATGTATTGTGGACCTATACCAGTCCTTATAGAATAGCAGACTGTACCTCACTCAACCCTATGTACTATAGCACCCTACACCAGGTTATTACCAGTCCTTATAAGGTCCTTTGTGGAACAATTAGGTTGTGTGTGAGTGATTAGCAGACTGTACGTCAGTCCCTATACTGATGAAGGACTGCTGCAGTATAGGGCAGCGGTCAGTAGTAGTGCACCTCAACCCTATGTATTGTGGACCTATACCAGTCCTTATAGTATAGCAGACTGTACCTCACTCAACCCTATGTACTATAGCACCCTACACCCGGTTATTACCAGTCCTTATGAGGACCTTTGTGGAACAAGTAGGTTGTGTGTGAGTGATTAGCAGACTGTACGTCAGTCCCTATGCCGATGAAAGACTGCTGCAGTATAGGGCAGCGGTCAGCAGTAGTACACCTCAACCCTATGTATTGTGGACCTATACCAGTCCTTATAGAATAGCAGACTGTACCTCACTCAACCCTATGTACTATAGCACCCTACACCCGGTTATTACCAGTCCTTATAAGGACCTTTGTGGAACAAGTAGGTTGTGTGTGAGTGATTAGCAGACTGTACGTCAGTCCCTATACCGATGAAGGACTGCTGCAGTATAGGGCAGCGGTCAGCAGTAGTGCACCTCAACCCTATGTATTGTGGACCTATACCAGTCCTTATAGAATAGCAGACTGTACCTCACTCAACCCTATGTACTATAGCACCCTACACCAGGTTATTACCAGTCCTTATAAGGACCTTTGTGGAACAAGTAGGTTGTGTGTGAGTGATTAGCAGACTGTACGTCAGTCCCTATACCGATGAAGGACTGCTGCAGTATAGGGCAGGGGTCAGCAGTAGTGCACCTCAACCCTATGTATTGTGGACCTATACCAGTCCTTATAGAATAGCAGACTGTACCTCACTCAACCCTATGTACTATAGCACCCTACACCAGGTTATTACCAGTCCTTATAAGGACCTTTGTGGAACAAGTAGGTTGTGGTGTGAGTGATTAGCAGACTGTACGTCAGTCCCTATACCGATGAAGGACTGCTGCAGTATAGGGCAGCGGTCAGCAGTAGTGCACCTCAACCCTATGTATTGTGGACCTATACCAGTCCTTATAGAATAGCAGACTGTACCTCACTCAACCCTATGTACTATAGCACCCTACACCAGGTTATTACCAGTCCTTATAAGGACCTTTGTGGAACAATTAGGTTGTGTGTGAGTGATTAGCAGACTGTACGTCAGTCCCTATACCGATGAAGGACTGCTGCAGTATAGGGCAGGGGTCAGCAGTAGTGCACCTCAACCCTATGTATTGTGGACCTATACCAGTCCTTATAGAATAGCAGACTGTACCTCACTCAACCCTATGTACTATAGCACCCTACACCAGGTTATTACCAGTCCTTATAAGGACCTTTGTGGAACAAGTAGGTTGTGTGTGAGTGATTAGCAGACTGTACGTCAGTCCCTATACCGATGAAGGACTGCTGCAGTATAGGGCAGCGGTCAGCAGTAGTGCACCTCAACCCTATGTATTGTGGACCTATACCAGTCCTTATAGAATAGCAGACTGTACCTCACTCAACCCTATGTACTATAGCACCCTACACCAGGTTATTACCAGTCCTTATAAGGACCTTTGTGGAACAATTAGGTTGTGTGTGAGTGATTAGCAGACTGTACGTCAGTCCCTATACCGATGAAGGACTGCTGCAGTATAGGGCAGTGGTCAGCAGTAGTGCACCTCAACCCTATGTATTGTGGACCTATACCAGTCCTTATAGAATAGTAGACTGTACCTCACTCAACCCTATGCACTATAGCACCCTACACCAGGTTATTACCAGTCCTTATAAGGACCTTTGTGGAACAATTAGGTTGTGTGTGAGTGATTAGCAGACTGTACGTCAGTCCCTATACCGATGAAGGACTGCTGCAGTATAGGGCAGTGGTCAGCAGTAGTGCACCTCAACCCTATGTATTGTGGACCTATACCAGTCCTTTATAGAATAGCAGACTGTACCTCACTCAACCCTATGCACTATAGCACCCTACACCAGGTTATTACCAGTCCTTATAAGGACCTTTGTGGAACAATTAGGTTTTGTGTGACTGATTAGCAGACTGCAGCAGAAGGGCAGCAGTCAAGTATAATATTCTTTCTATATTTGGAAGAAAGAATATTATACGTGTACAAGCCTATTACCATACCAGTCCTGAATAGAACCTTTGTGGAACTAATAGTAACAGCTACTGATTAAACTGACCCTCACTGCCTCACACACTGCTTCCTGCCTGTCCCTATATAAACTGACAAAACAGAGGCTACTGGAACAATAACTGGAATAGCACTTTTGTGGACCTGATAGTAACAGCTAATGACTAAACTGACTGTCCCTGCAGCACACACCGTCCTATCCCTTTCTCTAAACTGGCAAAAGACACTCAGGCTGCTGCAACAATCACTAGCACAGCACTGCCTATCCTGAACTACACCTAACACCTATACCAGTCCTGAAAAGAACTTTTGTGTACCAAATAGCTAGCGATTTGGGTCACTGCAATCTCTCCCTGCTCCACACAGCAACCTCTCCCTATAGTGACAGAAGAAAGAATGTAAAATGGCTGCCGGATCGGGTGTATTTATAAGTTAGGGGGAATGTCCAAGTGTCCATGTGCTGTAATGTCTCAATTGGCTGTCCTGTACCCCATGATGGATGTGTCATCATAGGTCAAAGTTCTTTTACACAGTAAACACGGAAGTCCGTCGGGCGAACGGCGCCAATAGTACGCCGAATGGGCGGACCGCGAACAGCCGAAATTTGCAGCGAAACAACCGCCGGGCGAACCATTCGGCCATCACTATCTGTGTGTTAGGTGAAGGTTACAGAACACATTTCAACACTGAGAACAAAATGGAGTCTCTTGTGCTTAAATGAACAGTACAGTGAATGTCCATGCCATTTTCCTCTTTTTGTTTATTTGACACCATTCTTTTCCACGTTACATTCAGCCGATTGCTGGTAACTCCTGTTACAATGGCGCAGAGAGAAGGCTTCCAGTTCAGCTCTCTCCTAGCTTTCTCACAATAATGGGTTTATCAGGGCTGGTGGACCATTTGTTGGTACAGCGGGTAGTCATACAGAGGCATAGCAAGTAAATAATAAATATGAGAAGTAGGAACATCACAATGTAAGTACCTAGTTTCTGTAACCATGTTGCTATGCCATATAAAAAGTCACCAAAACCTAATCCCTTAAAGGGGCTCCATCCAACTTTAGCAATATCTCTGACCTTATTCTGTAGTTCTCTTATCTTAGCAAGATGCCCTTTAATAATGTTCTCTTTATCAAAAATGTATATACAACAGTCAGCATGAAATACCCTACACATCCCACCTTAAGCTGCAGTGAGATAATTTAGTGTTAATCCATGCTCTAATACTAAATTTTTTTTAAGCTGAGCCATTTCTTCACTTAATAAGCCTATATCAGTGGTAGTAAGGTTAATAATCGCATCTACAATTCTAGTGTAATTATTTATTCTTTTAATTGCGTCAATTCCCCATCCTGTCCAGGAAGGGAACCATGACCATGCCATGTCACCTTCAGTGAACAGCTCTCTTTTGAACACTAAAGGGTATTCCGGACTTTGATCTGCTCGCACTGTATCTTTGCGAACAGCCAAAGCAGGTGCCAACTTCCCAATATAACATGTACTTCTAACATTAGTAGGAAGCCAGGCGTAAGCATTATTTCCACATATATAATATAACCCTCTACGTATGGATGGTATGCCTGCTCCTAAAAAACTTGAAGCAATAATATGGAATCTCAGGTAACCAATATTTTCCCATATTGGGAACTGTGAGAAATTTGTACTGTAAAAGGTTCTATTTAGTTCTAGATCTGGGATATGATAATATTGACCATAGTTTCCTCCATAAACTGTAATTTTTGCTCCGGCGCAATCTGAATTGCCCGTGTACATTTAGTGTTAAACGGGCATGCAATGTTTAAACAAATCTGTGGAGTGCCTATCTGTTTTGAAACCATCTGATCTGTGCTCATTAGCTGTGGAGACTATGTATGACCCATTTATTCTGGTCCTGTTTAGATCAGTGAATTTGAGTGGCATTGCTATCATGGGTATTGTTCCTGTTTGGGGATGTAAGTGAGAACACACCCAGCAGTTACTAGCATTGCTATGGGTTGCTTACAGTTTTAACATTTGGATGAAAGGGTTATTTTTCCATGTATCAGTATTCCCAAACAACAAAAAGAAAAGAAATATCATCATATTTTTTTCAAAAGATATCATCACTTCAGGATTTTCTTGCAGTGACTGGCATAAATCCAGGTGGGCTTTCCTTCCAACTTGAACCGGTTGTCAAAAGCACCATATGTGGTCCGTCAAATTTTGGTTCTAGCGGCTTTCTGACATGTCACTTGACCACCACCCAGTCACCTGGTTGGATTCTTTGAATACCTGAAACAGAATCTGGGTCTGGGAAAGGTTTATAGACACCTTCAGGTATTTTATTCAATGTTCTTTGCAAAATCTGAACATAGTATAACAGATTAGAGTGAGAAGCCTGCAACTGTTGGTGAAAATATAGCCCTGTTTTGGGAGGCCCTCCAAGTAAAATCTCACAGGGGGACAGCCCATGTGGTTCTTTAAGGATAGTTCATACAGCGTCAGCGCTACACATGCCCTGCTGATTTTGGGTAGCATTACATTTGATCCACTTATCCTTCTCTTCATCGGGGACCTGGTTCCTCAAATAAATTTGAGTTTCTACATCCCACTGCTCTTGATGAGGGGAATCTGTCCCCGCTACCTAGGTGACCCCTACAGTGGATGTGACTCCAAATGCAATAAGGGCAGCATCCTTTGCCACTTGGTCCGATAAAGCTTTTCCCCCGGCTGTCATGTCATTTCCCCTTGCATGCCCCTTTACCTTCAAGATGGCAACTTCTGCTGGTTCCTCAAATAGCCGCTCTATGAGTTTTGCATGTTTCACTGGCTTCCCTGCACTAGTCAGGAAGTTCCATGCTTTCCAAATAGGCACAAAATCGTTAGCTATTTCAAACGCATATCTGCTGTTAGTGTAAACATTTCCCCTTTGGTTCTCTAGGAGATGACATGCCTTGACTACAGCACACAACTCCGCTTCCTGTGCTGACATCTGGGGTATCAATGCTTCCTAATGTAAAATGGTGTCTGTACTGGTTACAGAAAACCCTGTGTGTGGCTGACCATCATCAGTGTAAAATCTGGAACCTCTATGAATAGGCGTGTGTCACAATCTGATAAGGGCTCATCTTTTGCTGGTGTGACAGAGGCCCTTCCTACCTCCAGGAGAGCCATACAATCACGAGAAAAACTCTCAGATTCTACATCAGTACCATTTGTTGCATCTTCCTCATCAGTTATAGGAAGAAGAGTAGCCGGATGTCAGGGCTGGCTTAGCCCTTCCTCCTCTGGGCTGGCCACTCAGCTGTCAGCTAATTGCCAGCTCTCTTCTCTTTCCACAGTTACCAGCTGTTCCCGATGATGCTTGTCTGACCTGCCTATTTAAAGCCTTCCAGCTCACTCTTTGTTTTGCCTTTGCACATCCCTAGGAACCATCTCCTGCTGTTTAGGTATATGTAGGGGCTCCTGTGCTGTATATAGAAATGAAATGATGATTAATCTAACTAGCTGGATGCTGCGAACACTTTATGAGTTTCACTCTCGTATAAAATAAAATAGGTAATAAAATTAGTGCTGCGCTCCCACAAATAAAGTGAAACAATGGGGAAACAAGAAATATCCCGCAAAAATATAACCTTATTACAATTGGTGTAACCAAAAAAAGGGAACTAATCCCAGAATAAGGTGCTCAAGTGCATGTATCTAAAAACAAATAAATAAATATAAATAAATCACTAAAAAAAAATTAATATACAAACAACAAAATATCACTCGTGGTGTGATCTAGAGCCAGTGATCAAACAAATTAAAGTGCTGAAGTGCATATAGCAAACAAAATTAATCCAAAAAAACTAAATAATCCAATAGTGGGTATTGCAGTGGAAATATCATAAACAGTACAACAATAAAGTGAAGTGGTGCATTCACAGTGCAAAACTCTCTCTCCACTTCAGTGATGTCTGCGTGTTCACTAGGCACACCAGGCAATTACCTCAGTGCTGTAAGGTATACAGCATATATGTAGCCCTTTAAGTAAAACACTGGAAATCAGGAAGAGAACTTCAAACTCCTATAGCGTCACCACCGTCCATGTAACTACTGCATAGATGAGGTCAGTACAGGTGCTCAAAGAATAGATATAAAACCAGCCATAGTGTAGTAAACTTTGAAAATTGGCGATTTTATTAAGAATTAAAACTACTCACAAAGCAGCAAGGGTAAGTCACACAGTTAGACAGACTACGAGCGGACCGCTTGGGTGTAGGCGTCACTTCCAGTATCCTACGCGTTACATCACTTCCCGTGACTTCAACTGGGATCATCCCTCCCTCAACTCCCATGCCTCCTGGTACAGAGTTGGTCAGTGAAGAGGAACCCATTCCTTCACGCGTCTCTCTGCGGATGAGAGAGCCTTTAGGAGGAGGGAGAGATTGTGCCTTTATTGTGGCCAGGCAGGTCACTTTTTGAGGTCTTGTCCTACCCGTCCAGGCAACGCCCGAACCTTGAAGTCCTGTCATGGACAGACCTTAGGTGGCGTTGTTTCGTCCCCAGTTATCCAGAAGGATAAGCCCCTGGTTTTGGTCACCCTTTCTTGGGCTGAGTCGTCCATCGAGATACAGGCGCTAATCGACTCTGGGGCTGCAGGCCTGTTCATTGATGCTGCATTTGTTTCGCAGCACTCGATTCCGCTGCAGCTGCGTGACACTCCACTTGCCATTGAGGCTCTTGACGGGAGACCTTTACAGCCTGCCCATGTGACTCATGAGACGGTTCCGTTGTCCATGGCCGTAGAGGCTCTTCACCATGAGACAATCCAATTCCAAGTTATTTCCTCACCCACATTTCCGCTAGTTATTGGTTATCCTTGGTTACAGAGGCACAAACCCTCTTTTGATTGGCTCCGTGCTGAGATTCTCTCCTGGTCACCGCAATGCAATGAGACATGCTTCCTGAAGGTATCCAAGGTCCTCTGCACCGCTTCACTCCCCTCCCTGCCGGAAGAGTACCATAATTTTGGCAATGTCTTTGATAAAGGTCAAGCCGGTAGTTTGCCTCCACACCGGCCTTATGATTGCACAATTGACATTCAACCTGGTGCCATACCTCCTCGTGGCCGGGTTTACCCTTTGTCGGTCTTGGAGGATAAGGCCATGGAGGAGTATGTTGCTGATGCACTTTCTCAAGGTTTCATCCGCAAGTCCTCGTCTCCTGCTGGTGCTGGTTTCTTCTTTGTGAAAAAGAAGAGTGGTGAACTGAGACCTTGTATAGATTATAGGGGTCTCACTCGTGTCACGATTAAGAATGCCTACCTGATTACATTGATTACAGAATTATTTCACCGCCTCAAGGAAGCAACGGTTTTCACAAAGCTTGACCTGAGAGGGGCATACAATCTCGTGTGCATTAAGGAGGGCGATGAGTGGAAAACTGCGTTTAATACCAGAACAGGCCATTATGAATACCTGGTAATGCCTTTTGGCCTTTGTAATGCCCTGGCAGTTTTCCAGGAATTTATTAACGATGTCCTCCGAGATTTGTTGCAATTGTGTGTGGTGGTTTATCTCGATTATATTCTCATATTTTCCAAGTCCCTGGAGAGCCACCACACAGATGTCTGTCGTGTACTTCAGAAACGAAGGGAGAACAATCTATATTGTAAAATGGAGAAGTGCGAGTTCCATTGTGAACAGGTTACTTTCCTGGGCTATGTCATTTCCACTGCTGGTTTTTCGATGGACCCAGAGAAACTGTCGGCAGCCCTACAGTGGCCTTGACCCATGGGTTTACGTCCTCTGCAGCGTTTCCTGGGCTTTGCCAACTACCATCGGAAGTTTATTCGTAACTTCTCGTCTCTGGTCAAACCTCTGACTGATAAGACCAGAAAGGATGGAAACCCACAGAGTTGGTCTCCGGAGTCCATAAAAGCCTTTGAGACTCTCAAGGCTGCCTTTGTTTCTGCTCCTGTGTTGGCACATCCTGATCCTACGTTGCCTTTTATCCTAGAAGTTGATGCTTCTGAGACTGGAGTTGGTGCCCTTCTGTCTCAACGTCCTAACTCTGAGAGCGCTATGCATCCGTGTGGTTACTTTTCCAAGAAATTGTCACCTGCTGAGTGCAATTATGAGATTGGTGACAGAGAGCTGTTGGCGATCATTTTAGCCCTGAAAGAATGGAGACATCTCCTTGAAAGTACCACTGTGCCCGTTCTTATTCTTACTGACCATAAGAATCTTACATTCTTGTCTGAGGCTAAGCGACTCTCTCCCAGAAGAGCGTGATGGGCTCTTTTCTTGTTGAGCTTTAATTACATTGTCTCATTCTTACCCGGTACTAAGAATGTAAGGGCTGATGCCTTGTCACGACAATTTTCCTCCACTTCCAAGTTGGAGTCGGTTCCAGTTTCTATGATTCCTCCTGATCGTATCTTGGCTATGGTTCGCACCAGTCTTACTTCTCCTTTGGGTGACAAAATTCTTGCTGCTCAGGTCCATGCTCCTCCTGATAAACCTTGTGATCGCTGCTTTGTCCCAGAGAGTCTCCGTACTGTAGTGCTCCAGACTTACCATTCTCCCAAGGCAGCTGGCCATCCTGGGAAGAATCAACTCATTTGGGCCATCTCCCAACAATTCTGGTAGCCTAGTCTACGGGCTGATGTTACTGCCTTCGTAGCTGCCTGTCCTGTGTGTGCTCAGAGTAAGACTCCATGACACCTTCCAGTGGGCCTCCTACAACCCATATCCAATGGAGAGAAGCCCTGGACACACCTGTCTATGGATTTCATTGTGGAATTGCCCAACTCCCAAGGTAACACTGTTATCCTTATGGTGGTTGACCTGTTCTCAAAGATGTGTCATTGTATTCCACTTAAGAAGTTGCCCACCTCTAAGGAACTGGCTTCCATTTATGCTCGGCAGATCTTTCGCTTACATGGGCTACCCAAGGTGATTGTCTCAGATAGGGGCAGTCAGTTTGTCTCCCAGTTCTGGCGAGCCTTTTGTGCACAGTTGGGAATCCAGCTTGCATTCTCTTCTGCGTATCACCCGCAGTCTAATGGGGCCGCAGAACGAGCCAATCAGTCCTTGGAGCAATTCCTACGTTGCTATATTTTTGACCATCATAACAACTGGTCTGACCTATTACCTTGGACAGAGTTTGCTCACAACAGTGCCTTGAATTCTGCCTCCTGATCATCTCCATTTATGACAAATTATGGTTTCCAACCTTCCATGTTGCCTGACTCGTTTGTTCCGCAGAGTATTCCTGCATTAGAGGAGCATTTCCGTGGTCTTCGTTCCACTTGGGTACAAGTTCAGGAGGCTTTGCGTCATGCCAATGATAGGTACAGACTCCATGCTGACCGCAGACGCCTGACTGCGCCTTCCTACCAGGTTGGGGACAGGGTCTGGCTGTCATCTTTCTAGGATCTCCAGTCCCAATCCATCTAATATGGCCATATATCTTAGGGGCTAAAAGGTACATGCCATTTGAGACTTACTTTCAACAGAATTACCTTCAAAAACGAATTGGGTCCTGACCAGGCCCGGATTAAATCCCTTTGCCCCCCAAGGCCGGGTCCTTCAATGCCGCCCCCCCCCCCCCCACACACACACCACCATTTTTGTCCTTTATCAATAACTGCTACAATAGATCAATTAAAAACATATCTCCACACATGAGAACACTGAAAATAACTGTCTTTAATTGACTCTAGTGATTCGTGACTTGTCTCTTCTCCTCACGTCACAAGTCACGTCACTGGTCACAGTGCCAGAGACCCCCACTCCGGGCCACACAGTCGGTGCAGAGGAGGGTAATGAGGTAAAGGGTAATCAAAAGTCCCTTCAGATTTTAAAGGTTTAGCTGTTCCCTTTGTCCATTCTAACCATTTATCTAGGGGCTCAGTATAGGCGGAACCATACCTTCGGTTCATATATTCTCTAGCGCTCATCTTGCACTGGGCATTTTCTGAAGGCCTCTCTCCCTTCATTCCCTTAATTAATTTAATGCCCATAATGACTGGCCAGTCTTATCTACTTGTGCCTGTACCCTCTTGCCTCTAAAACAGATAGTACAGCAAATCTGCAGATTTACAAGAATAGTCTTAACTTATCTATGTGGATAGAAGGGGTTTATGACAATAGGCAAAACACTCATTAAGAGACCCTCCTTGTCTCTTTGTGAGTTTTATCTGACCCTACCATGCACCTCTGACCCAGGTCGCCCACAAGGAGTCAACGCAGGGAAGTACAGAGGATTCTCCCTATCCACACATAGTCCGACCCATGAAGAGGGACACAAACACATTCAAACACACACGTTACCCAACCAGAAAGGTCCGAGAGTAGTCTGGTTTCCTTGAGAACTTACAGATAGGATACATAGGAAAGGCAGAATTATAGCAAGCTAAAAGACAGCTTACCTAGCTGGTATTTAGACGTTCCCGGTGATCTCGATCAAAGCGCGGTTTCTTCTGCAAACTCTGCCAAACTCCTGATATCTGACTCGCCAAAACTGTTATGACTAATTTCTGATTGGGACTCTAAAAACAAATTTAATACTGCAGCACCAGGAACAGATTCCGTTTAGTGTCAAAATTTATTATTACATGTTATTTTATACATAGATAAGAAAGGGGTGGTGTGAGATGTTATTAAAAACAAACAAATAGAAAAATGTTATTAAAAGCTAACAAATAGAAATATATTATTAAAAATCTAGCGAATAGAACAATTACAAAGGTAAAACCTTGAGAGGGAAGGGGGGAGTAGAGAGCTTCTGGAGGAGATGTGTCCGTGTATTAGGTGAAGGTTACAGAACACATTTCAACAGTGAGAACAAAATGGAGTCTCTTGTACTTAAATTAACAGTATGTATGAATGAATGATGTAGAGGCAGAGCCATAAACAGCCACACCAAATTCAAATAGTAACAGAAGCTGTCAAGGATAGCTCAAGGACAAGAGCCCCAGATTCTGTAAGGGGCAGCATGGGGCCTGTAGACTGTGTCCATGTTTCATGTAACACCCTAAATATGGATGTAACATGTTTAGTAAAATGGACCTACCTTTTAATGCATGTACGTTGACACATTATTTTGTGTGTGACTGTTTATTGCATTAAAGCAGCCCATTAAAAATGAATAGGCTGTCAATTTACCAAAAAGTGTGCTTTTCTGGCAGTGCAGGACATTGGAATACACACTTATAAATAAGGTACTTTGGGTATCATTTGGAATGAATGGTACTGCATTGTACAAATGCAAGTAACTTGTGTTACTAGTGCATAACACTAGTAGATATGTACACATTCTTACAGGAAACGTCTTGACAGGAATAGAGAGAGCAGGAGTAGTGAGCAGAGTTGATGACTTCTCAGTGTGTTGCTGCTCTTCAATGTCCAATCAGCATGCTGGGGGGCAGAGAGGCATAGCCACTGAATTCTTCCAGCAGAAGACGTAATATCATCCTCCTCGCTGTGCTGTCTGCCAGAGGTGTATGCATCATAAGAGTGCCTGGAGTCAAATTGCAAATTCTTAGGCAGATAAGACGGTTCACATATCTGTTGTGGCAGGTAGAGCTTTTAGAGGATAGCCTGGTGTCAAGAAGGGCAGCAAAGACACCACTTCTCTCCAGGAAAAACATTAGGGACAGACCAATATTCTGCAAAAGGTACAGGGATTGGATTGCTGAGGACTGGGTTAAAGTAATTTTCTCTGATGAATTCCCTTTCCAATTTTTTGGGGCATCCAGAAAAAAACCTTGTCCGGAGAAGAAAAATTGAGCGCTACCATCAGTTCTCATGACAACAGTAAAGCATTCTGAGACCATTTATATGTGTGGTTGCTTCTCAGCCAAAGGAGTGGGCTCACGCAAAATTTTGCCTAAGAACACAGCCACGAATAAAGAATGGAGCAAAAACATCCTCCAAGAGCAACTACTCAACCATCCAATAACAGTTTGGTGATGAACAATGCCTTTTCCAGCATGATGGAGCACCTTGGCATAAGGTAAAAGTGATAACTAAGTGGCTTGGGGAACAAATCATCAAAATTTGGGTCCATAGCCAGGAAACTCCCCAGACCTTAATCCCATTGAGAACTTGTTGTCAACACTCAAGGGACAGATGAACAAAAAAAAAAACACCCACAAATTCTGAGCATTGATTATGCAAGAATGGGCTGCCATCAGTCAGAAATTGATTGACAGCATGCCAAAGCGAATTGCAGAGGTCTTGAATAATATTGTCTCTTTGCATTAAGTTAATGTAATTGTCAATAAATGCTGTTTACACATATGAAATGCTTGTAATTATACTTCAATATACCATAGTAACATCTGACAAAAAGATATAAAAACACTGAACCAGCAGACTTTGTGAATAATAATATTAGTGTAATTCTCAAAACTTTTGGCCACGACTGTATGGTGCAGGGGATTAAAGAGACACTGTCACCTTCTCATTCAGGATTTTGTGACAATACCTCCCAAAAGCCTCTGCAACAAGGTATACTCACCCCTCCATTCTCTCTTACCTACTTCCTGCCACCCGCCTGTAAGCTCCAGTGTTAGATACACGGGGGGGATAACATGACTTCCCCATCCACATTACATTGTTTGGGACTAGTGACTGGCTGCTCACACAGGGCTGGTCAAATATAACATATCTAGTCCCGATACCTGAAAGCCTTCTTCGTTAAAGCAACCAAGCAGAAGCTATAATGAATAGGGAAGGAGGCATTGTCACTTTGCCCCAAATAACTCAGTGAGTGGCCCTTTTATTGTGCTCTGCTCGGGTAAGGGAAAGAGTGACTCTAAAGCAGCATTAGGCCCAAAACCAAACATTTAACATGTTGTAGTTTTGTGGCTAGCTGCATTATTTTCATTGTTTAGTCACTTAAGGACAAGGCCTTTACTGACAATTTTTGTTTACAAGTAAAAATCTATATTTTTTGCTATAAAATTACTTAGATCCCCCAAACATTAGATACATATTTATATTTTTAGCAAAGACCCTAGAGAATAAAATGGCGATTGTTGCAATTTTTTTATGTCACACAGCATTTTCGCAGCGGCTTTTCAAATGAATTTTTTTTTGGAAACAATGCACTTTAATGAATTTTAATGCAAAAAAAAAAAAGATCTATATATATATATACCCCTTGAAATTCTCTACATTTTGTCATGTTACAACCAAAAATGTACATGTATTTTATTGGGATTTTATGTGATAGACCAACACAAAGTAGTACATAATTGTGAAGTAATAGGGAAAAGGATAAATGTTTCTCAAAAGTTTTTACAACGAAATATCTGAAAAGTGTGTCGTGCATTTGTATTCAGCCGCCCTGAGTCAATACTTGTAGAACCACCTCTCGCTTCAATTATAGCTGCAAGTCTTTTTGGGTATGCCTCTACCAGCTTTGCACATCTAGATATTGATATTTTTACCCATTCTTCCTTGCAAATAGCTCAAGCTCTGTCAGGTTGGATGGGGAGCGTATGTAAACAGTAATTCTCAAGTCTTGCCACAGATTCTCAATTGGATTTAGGTCTGGACTTTGACTGGGCTATTCTAACACATGAATATGTTTTGATCTAATCCATTCCATTGTAGCCTTGGCTGTATGTTTAGGGTCGTTCGTTGTCCTGCTGTAAGGTGAACTTCTGCCCCAGTCTCAAGTCTTTTGCAGACTCTAACAGGTTTTTGTCTAAGATTTCCCTGTGTTTGGCTCCATTCATCTTCCCATCAACTCTGAACAGTTTGCCTGTCCCTGCTGAATAAAAGCACCCCCACAACATTATGCTGCCACTACCATGTTTCACGGTGGGGACAATGTGTTCAGGAAGATGTGCAGTGTTAGTTTTCTCTCACACATATCGTTCTGCTTTTAGGTCAAAAAGTTCAATTTTGGTTTCATTTAACCAGAGCACCTTCTTCTACGTTTGCTGTATCCCCCACATGGCTTTTTCGGAAACTGCAAACAGGACTCCTTTTGGCTTTTTCACAATGATTTTCTTTTTGTCACTCTTCCATTAAGGTCAGATTTGTGGAGTGCACGACTAATAGTTGTAATGTGGACAGATTCTCCCAAATGAGCTGTGGATCTCTGCAGCTCCTCCAGAGTTACCATGGGCTTCTTGACTGCTTTATGAATAATGCTCTCCTTGCCCGTCCAGTCAGTTTAGGTGGACAGCCATGTCTTGGTAGGTTTCAGTTGTGCCATACACTTTCCATTTTTGGATGATGTATCGAACAGTGCTCCATGAGATGTTCAAAGCTTGGAATATTTTTTTATAAGCTAACCCATCTCCACAATATTACCCCTGACCTGTCTGGTGTGTTACTTGGCTTTCATGATGCTGTTTGTTCACTAATGCTGTGTACACATGCCCGGACTTTTCAACAGCAAGGGTCCGTCGGAACAAATCCGTCAGACAATTCGACCACGTGGGGGCTTCATCGGACCTTTGCTGTCGAAAAATCAGATGGACTTTAGATTTAGAACATGTTTCAAATCTTTCCAATGGACTCGAGTCCAGTCGAAAAATCTGTTCGTCTGTATGCTAGTCCGATGGATGAAAACTGATGCTAGGGCAGCTATTGGCTACTGGCTATGAGCTTCCTTATTCTAGTCCAGTCGTATGTCATCACGCTCGAATTTGTCTGACTTTGGTGTGATTGTGTTGTGATTGTGGCCATGTCTGTTCATTTGGAACGTCAGTCGGAACTCCGTTGAAAGTCCGTCGGGAAGACGGTTCGACCTAGTCTGTCGGAAAGTCCGGTCGTGTGTACAAGGCATAAGGTTCTCTAATAAACCTCTGAGGGTTTCACAGGAAAGCTGTATTTATACTGAGATCAAATTGCACACAGGTGGACTCTATTTACTAATTAGGGGACTTCTGAAGGCAATTGGTTCCACTAGATTTTAGTTAGGGGTATCAGAGAAAAGGGGGCTGAATATAAATGCACGCCACACTTTTCAGATATATATTTTTGTAAATTGAAAATTGAAAACCATGTATAATTTTCCTTCCACTTCAAAATTATCTGACACTTTGGGGGTCATTTACGAAAGGTAAATCCACTTTGCACTGCAAGTGCACTTGGAAGTGCAGTCGCTCTAAATCTAAGGGGTAGATCTGAAATGAGGTGAAGCTCTGCTGATTTTATCGTCCAATGATGTGCAAGCTAAAATGCTGTTTTTTATTTTCCTTGCATGTCCCCCTCGGATCTAAAGCGACTTTACTTCCAAGTGCACTTTCAGTGCACTTTCAAGTTCACTTGCAGTGCAAAGTGGATTTTACGTTAGTAAATAACCCCCTTTGTGTTGGTCTATCACATAAAATCCCAATAAAATACATTTACATTTTTGTTTGTAACATGACAAAATTTCATGTCAATTTCAAGAGGTATGAATACTTGTTCAAGGCACTGTATATAACCCATTTTTTTGGTAATATATACAAGATGATGTTATGCTGTTTAAATGAATACCTAACATTTCATGCTTTAAAATTGCGCACAATTGTGGAATGTCGACACACTACGATGTAAATCTCTATAGGCGACGCTTAAACATTTTTTGCAGGTTACCTGTTTAGCGTTACAAAGGAGGTCTAATGCAAAATTTAGTGCTCTTGCTCTAATGTTCACGGTGATACTTCATGTGTGTGGTGCAAACACCATTTACTGTACATATGTGTGCACGACTTATGTATGCGTTTGCGAGCACGGAGGGGTTGGAGCGCTTTACAATTTTTTTCTTATTTATTTAATTTTTTACACTGTCCCTTTCATTTTTTTTTTAGCATTTTTATTCCTATTACAAGGAATGTAGACATCCCTTGTAATAGAAATAAGGGATAACAGGTATTCTTTATGGAGAGATCTGGGGCCTATAAGACCCCAAATATCTCCTCTACCTTTACAAGCAAAAGATCAGAAAAAAATCTTTTGCTTTAAAAAAAAAAATTTTTTTTACTTCTGCCCTGGACCAGAAGTGACGTCATGGCGTCACTCCGGTCCTCCAAAATCATAGAGGTGATCAGAGACGATTCAGTACCGGTAAGCGGTAAGCCAGAGAACCACTGGCGAGCGGTGGGGGAGGGGGGTAACCCCTTCTGCTGCTTCAGAAAGCCATTTAGCAGCTAATTAGCTATTCATGAGAAAGAGTACCATCAGCTGAAAAAAAAAAAAACTGGAGTTTTGACTGCTTCAGCCATAACCCTGGTAAACCACTTGCAACATGTATATATGTATTGCGATTGGCAAGTGGTTCGACTTTTTTTCTTCTTGTTTTCACCTGATGATTTGGTTGGTAACACACTTCATACCTTATGGTGTTTCCAACCTGGATGGGGGAGCAACAACAGTCAGTGACACCTTTGGACAGAATCGTTGTCATTTTAGGGTGAAGGTGGTGTTAGACTAGTAGATTCAGATGGACTTGAACAAACTAAAGCTGAATTCCACCTTACACTTTACAGTTACATCAAACAGCTTCTTTCCTGTTGGGAAAAAGGTTTTACATATTTTTTTTTTTAAACTGACTATTGTAAGCATCCCTGTCAATGGCAAATGGTTTGTTTCAATCCCCTTACTGGCACTTTTGCACTATGTGAGAATAAAGGGACAGAAGCCTAAAAAAGAAAACGAATGCAGCCACAACATAAGAAATGTTAATCTATAATCAGGGACATTTTTAAGGCAGGGCAAAAGGGGCAGCTGCCCTGGGCCCTGTCATTGTTGTGGAGCCCAAAGCAGCTGCCTCATACTTGCCAACTATCCAGGTTTAAATTCCCTTGTCCCTTGAAGTTTTAGTCCTGTGCTGTGTCCTGATATCTCAGTGTGAAGTGCTGCTACTAATGCTGCCCAGCTCTGCCCTATTGTTTTGTACAAATGACTCACCTGCAGACCCTGTGTTACATGTAAATAACTGGCAATCATATGTAAATAGTGGCGACATTCATATGTAAATAGCTGCATCCGGCGGCATAGAAATGTAAATAAATGCAGCATTCATATGTATATCATGCCCCCTACAGTGAGGAGATGATGTGCTGTAACCTCTAACAGCCAGTGAGCAGTATTACTGTACCGTAATCTCTAGCAACCAATCAACAAGCAGAAATCATGTGCTGTAACCTCTACCAACTAATCAGCGTCGTAATGTGTGCTATAACCTCTAGGAACCAGTCAGTAAGCGGTAATGATACACTGTAACCTCTGGCAACCAAACGCAGTTGCTGCCTGATCTGATACAGTAAACAGATTTTAAGTATAGCTGCTATTTATTGTATATCTCTGAGCAGGTGGAGAGCAAAATTGTATGGGGGGGGGGGGGCCCAAGAAAACATTTGTCTGGGGTCCAATCAATATTAAAGACGGCCCTGACTGTAATATATGTGTTTTGCTTTTGGGTTTAAGCCACTATTCACACTGGTGTGACTTGCATGAAATTTGACAGGTCCAAATCGCATGACAAGTCGCACCCTATTGACGACAATTGAACTGTTCAAATCTGTGAAATGCCGACTTTACGGTGCCACACCGATTTGAAAAAAAGGTTCCTGCACTATTTTTGGTGAATTCAGGTGTGACTCGCATTGGCTTGCATAGACAAGACATCCTTGTCCTTGCGTGGGTTTCCTCTGGGTACTATGTTCTTTCTGTTAGTGTGTAGGTTTCCTCAAGGTACTCCAGTTTCCTCCCACATTTCAAATACATGCTGGTAGGTTAGTTGGCTCCTGTCTGAAATGGTCCTAGTATGTACTTTATGTGAGATAGGTATTTCGATTGTAAGCTTTTTGAGGGCAGTGACTGATAGGAATATACAATACATACAATTTTGAACAAATTGTTGGCACTATATAAATATCTGTAATGATATCATTAATAATAGCTTCTGGCTGGTTGGACACAGGCGATAAAAAGGAGATATTAAAAGGTGTCAGAGTGTTGAAGGCCAATTGTGATAATTAATTCTATTATCAGGAAAGCTGGCCATACACGGACTGAAATTCAGCCGGTGCAGCAGGAACCAGCAGAAAGTCTTTTGATGGACTTTTCATGAATGGTCCTGCTGGAAAATTACCATTCTATCAGCACTTACAGCAGCGCAGCACTGATCAGTGTATTCTGATGGCCGGAGAGTCAGCATACAATGACACAGAGGGGAGAATTCCCACATCCACCTCAACCCGTTGGCTGAATGAAAAAAAGCCAGTTTTAGTAAACATTTTTCTGCCGACTGTGCTGTAGAACATAGAATAGTAACAGCAGAAACCAGAAAGGCCAAAGGCCCAAGATTTAGCGTTGGGTCTGTAATGTTTTCATGGAAGTCACGTAGCAAAATATATTTATGTTATATGTTGCAATCTTGAGAGAATCTTGAACTAGCGGCACTGGTCCTGGAGATTTATTAAAGCAGCCGCTGAGTAACTGAGGAACCTACACAGTGTAAATCAAGCTAGCTGCAATTTATTAATCAAGAGATTAGCATTGTATTTCATTTTTCAATCCCTGGGAAGGCATGCTCCTAACCCAGCACTGACATTTTAGCACAGATTATTTATCATGGTATTTAACAGATTTTATAACATCACACATGCTCACACCTTAGATCTGGGTGAAGGTATGTTTTAAACTAGCGCAGTGCTACGCATGACTCCTGAGAGAAAGGTTAACAAAACAAGCTGATCGCTATTAAAAAAGCCTGTCTGAAATAATTGCACTTTGCCCTCCTATGTACAGCTGAACTCCAAGCAGATATAAAATGCAGTTATGTATTTATTAAAACCAATAAATATTTTTTAAAGCTGAATTCCAGGCACAAAAACTGGCTTTTGAAAATATTCTTTAATGGTCACAGATGATATAAGTCCACTTCGTGTGCATCAAATACCTTTGCAAACTTAGTTATTACCGTGCAAAAATGACATAATTGTTATGCTCTTTTGTGCAGAGAGCAGAGCTGTGGGAGGGACCAAAAAGGCACTCTCACTACAGGGTGACAATGCCAGTCACCCTGCACAAGGAGAGAGGGCAGCCATGATTGGTCTTCATTACAGGAAGCTCCTCCACAGAGGCACATTTTCACACTGGATTACTGCAGAGATCTGGAAGAAATATACAAAACACACACCAAAATTCAAGTAAGAATATGCATGTTGAATTTATTTAGACATTTTTTGCTTATATTAAAGTGTTACTAAACCCAGGAGTCTGCATTCACTATATCTGTTTTTTCACAGTACAGTACATAGAACATTGAATTGTAATTATTTTAGTATATAGAAACTGCTAAATACCTTGTCTCTTCAAGACTATATAACAGTCTTATGACTTCTATTAGTGTCTGGTTAAAGCTTGTAGGAGGAGTTTTCATTCTACACTGACTGTCCTATGAGGCTTCAGGACCCCTGACCCTCTGTCTGGACAGTGTTGATTGACCACATGTACCCTCCCAAGAAAAAAAAAACTCTCAAGCTATACACACCAAACTGAGCATGTGCAGGGTGACTCCAAGGGTCTGTTTTATCAGGAGATGGATTGGAGACAGTGGAAGAAGGGAAGCATCAGAGAAAACAGGATCAAACAGCCTTTTTACACAATGCAGAGGATTAACCACTTAGGTTCCACAGTGAGTATAACAAGCATTCTTTACTGCATATACAGACTGATTTTACTGTTGTGGGTTTAGTAACATTTTAAATATAGCTAAGAACCTGAATTAGACCTGGTATAAATCTCATGTAATCGCCTATACAGTAGACTAGAAGGTGGACAGTACAAGGAGGTGCTACATGCAAATACACTAATACAGATAATTCTGAGAGCAAAGGCAGCAGAATGGCAAACTGCTAATGCTGCTTCATTGTCCAGTCACTGGCTGGGGTCAGGGAGATGACTTAGCTTTATTACTTAAAGCAAAGTTCCAACTGTGAATTATAATTTTTTTTTGGATGAATATCTTCATTTTAAAAGATTTATTACTATCACTCACATTTCTCTTTTTAATTGCTGCCCGATTGCTGATTTAATTGAGCAAGATATGTTATATTCCTTGTTCTTGCCACTTTCCTTCTTGCTTGTGGGCATGTGAAGCCCACTATCTTCCAGGCTCTGTTGCAGCTGAGCGACCAGCATGCACCGCCCGGTTTTGCGCATGTGCAGTATGTATGGCGCAGCTCTGTACACTTCTGACATGGCAACACAACGGGCAGCGGCGGCGGAAGTGCCTGCCCCATTGTGATGGGAACAAAGCCCTCGGCGCAAATTTAGCAAATTAGTAATTTTTCTTCATATATTTTGGCCAAAATTTATACCACTACATGTCTTTGGTAAAAATAACCCAAATCGGTGTAAATTATTTGGTCTCTGTGAAAGTTATAGAGTCCACAAGCTATGGTGCCAATCTCTGAAAATTGATCACACCTGAAGTACTGATGGCCTATCTCATCTCTTGAGACCCTAACAAGCCAGGAAAGTACAAATACCACCAAATTACCCCTTTTTGGAAAGAGAACATTCCAAGGTATTTAGTAAGAGCCATAGTGAGTTTTTTGAAGTTGTAATTTTTTCCCACAATTCTTTGCAAAACCAAGATTTTCTTTACTTTTTTTTTCACAAAATTGTTAAATTAGCAAGTTATACACCACAAAACACATTCTACTACTGCTCCTGAGTATGGCGATACCACATGTGTGAGATTTTTACACAGTGTGGCCACATAGACAGGCCCAACATGCAGGGATCGCCATCAGGCGTACTTGGAGCATAAATTACACATATCATTTCTTGACTACCTCTTACACTTTTGAAGGCCCTGGAGAACCAGGACAACGGAAACGCCCCAAAAACGACCCCATTTTGGAAAGAAAACAACCCAATGTATAATCTATGAGGCATATCGAGTCTTTTGAACATGTCATTTTTTTCTACAAGTTTTTGGAATATGTGTAAAGAAAAAGAAAATGCATTTTTTTTTAAACAACGTTGTCTATTTACACAATATTTCTAACACTTAGCATGTACATACCAAAAATTACACCCCAAAATATATTCTCCAACTCCTCCTGAGTATGGCGATACCACATGTGTGAGATTTTTCCACAGCGTGGTCTCATACAGAGGACCAACATGCAGGGATCACCATCAGGTGTTCTAGGGACATACGTTTCAAATCTAATTTGACTACCTATTACACTTTTGTGAGGCACTGTAGTGGCATGGATGTGGCATGGATGAGCCGTGAATGGGGATTGCTGAGCATCAATGAGTATGGATGGGTACAGCTGAGTATGGCTGGGTATAGATGGGATGACTGGGTACTGCTGAGTATGGCTGGGTATGACTGAGCACAATTGAGTATGGCTGGGTATGGCTGAGGAAGGCTGGGTATGGCTGAGGAAGGCTGGGTATGGCTGGGTCCGGCTGGGTACGGCTGGGTATGGCTAAGTGCGGCTGGGTATGGCTGGGTATGGCTGGGTATGGCTGAGTATGGATGGGTATGGCTGGGTATTGCTGGGTATCTGGAGTATCCGGAGTTCCGCTGAAACTGTCGTGCGTACAAACAATCACACTAAAGTTTGATCGTTAAGAACGCGGTGACGTACAGAATGTACGATGGAAATAGAAAAAGGAAGTTCAATAACCAGTAGCCAATAGCTTCTGTCTCGTACTTGCTTCAGAGCATGCGTCGTTTTGTGGTCCGTTGGAACAGCATACAGACGAGCGATTTTCCCAGAAATATTTAATACATGTTCTATTTCTAGGTCCGTCAGAATTTTCATAAAAAAAAGTCAGATGGGGCATACACACAATAGGAATATAAGATGAAAAGCTTCCGTCTGACTTTTTCTGTCAGACATTTTGCTTGTGTGTACACAGCATAAAAAAAAGCTTGTCCTTCTCTAAGTTTGTGACTGGACAGTGCAAGAAGAAGCAGCAAAATAACAAGCTCATTTAATTGTTCTCTCTGCCTCTCCTCCTATCAGCATGTTCCTCATTAGCACATGAGCACTGCAGGAGTCCCTCATGTCCCTTATTAATTTAGTTAGTATGATATGTGAAGGAGTAATGTCAGCCACATAATTAACCCTGTTTTGAGCTAAAATTAAAAGAAAATTTGACTGCAGAAGCATCCCTGCTAAATTAGCTTTTGCTTGAGTCCAACATTTCAATTAGAATGGTGTAAGGAGGGTTTATTATGGGATTGTTCATTTTACATGACCTTCATCATCCAGTCATATGCAATAAAAATACAATTTTCTTATCCTTGCACATGATTGGGTATTCTTTACAAGGTGACGTGTTATCACTAAGCTCTGGGGAAAAATTCCCTGCAAAATGAGCAGCTTATTTGCGTTTGTGTGCAATGGTTAGTTGATGCCTGCTATTCAGGCATCAGCTACTCTTTTTTACTCCATGTGTCCGGATTTGGGTTATATACAGTGTCTTGAAAAAGTATTCATACCCCTTGAAATTTTCCACATTTTGTCATGCTACAAACAAAAATGTACATGTATTTTTATTGGAATTTTATGTGACAGGTCAACACAAAGTGGCACATAGCCGTGAAGTGGAAGGAAAATGATAAATGGTTTTCACATTTTTTTACAAATAAATATCTGAAAAGTGTGGCATGCATTTGTATTCTGGCCCCTTTACTCTGATACCCCTAGCTAAAATTTAGTGCAATCAATTGCCTTCAGAAGTCACCTTATTAGTAAATAGAGTAATTGAATCTCAGTAAAATAACAGCTGTTTTGTGAAGCCCGCATAGGTTTGTTAGAGAACCTTAGTGAACAAACAGCATCACAAAGGCCAAGGAACACACCAAACAGGTCGGGGATAAAGTAGTGGAGAAGTTACAACCAGGGTTAGGTTATAAAAAAAATTCCAAGCTTTGAACATCTCATGGAGCACTGTTCACTCCATCATCCGAAAATGGAAAGAGTATGGCACAACTGAAAATCTAAAGACATGGCCATCCACCTAAACTGACAGGCCTCACAAGGAGAACATTAATCCGAGAAGCAGCCAAGTGGCACATGGTAACTCTGGAGGAGCTGCAGAGAACCAGCTCAGGTGGGAGAATCTGTCCAGAGGACAACTATTACTCATGCACCCCACAAATCTGGCCTTTGTGGAAGAGTGGCAAGAAGAAAGCCACTCTGGAGGGAAAGAATAAGGTGAGAGATGGTGTGGGTACAAGTTTTCTTCCATGGAGCACAGTTTTGTGAAAAACTTTATCTCTAGTACTGATTTTGTTATTAAAGTGGAACTAAACCCATTGATTTTATTGTTTTCTAAAACGGTTACATTAAAAGGCATGCTGGGAATGATAACTGTCAAAGTTATGTGTAAACTCAACCCAATCATCAATCTATCCAATGGCTGGTAATAAGAGGTCACATGTGTGAGATAACATATCATAACTGATCAACACCATGGCAACTGCAGATCAAACAGAGGCTAAGATGGCAGTTTCCTTGGCTGTAAAGGATAGGGGGGTTTAGTTAACATTAAGCAACTGTGTAAAACTCTACCTTATTTTAGAGGGGTTGAAGGCGAGTTCTGTATTCTATTGAAAGAGGGCTGAGTTCTCAAAAGGTTTGTGCCAGGTTGGAGATGTGAGTGGTTAGCTTTTGGCTCCAGTTTCTGCTACGTATAGCTAGAGGGTGCTGTTGTGTAAACTCACTAGAAGGCTTTGAGCAAAGTAGGACGATTGGTTCCCGAGCCTACTGAATTTGACATGGGAGGCAGAACACTCTAATTTTTGGGAAGCTTGGTGTAGAAAATTATGTATCACCCTGTGCCCAATAGTGGGCAGCTAGAATTGTCTTGAGGTCTATGCATCTGGAAGTAGCTGCTGTGCCCTGTGTACTATGCTTTGCCTCTGATTGTGTGGCACCACTACTAGAAAGGAACACACCAACCACTAGGGATTGACCGAATTGCCCACTGTTCTTTGCACCAGAACTTTTGAATATTGGGAAAGTTTGGAACCGAAAATTGAGTCTATGGGACTCAAAAGTGAAAAAGTGCCCATTTTGAAGGTTTTTATACAAGTAATTGGGCATACAATGGTTATAGGGGTCCGGGTACTGTCCTGGGAGACACATATCAATGAAAAAAAGGTTTGTAAAAAATGTGCTGCATTTTTAAATGAGCAGTGATTTATTGATGCTTAAAGTTGAAAGTATAAAAATGAAAAATTCCTTTCAATATAGTGCCCGGGGGTCCCCTTAGTCCACCTGTAAAGTGGCACATCTGTACTCTGTACTGTGTATAAAAGCTGCTGCAGCAATAATTGTATTTATAAAGCTCACAAAATGAAATTTTCCCACCAAGCTTTCTTTATTTTGTAAGCAACGGCTTGTGGAGCCAGTCTGTATGATGAAGCCACAATGAAGTGCATGGGGAACAAGTATAGTTTTTTTTGGGATAAATTCTGGTGTATCTACTACAGACTTTGCATTTCTACTCCTGTAATGGGTGCAGAAAATTGTTTTTTGGGTGTCGGTGAAGCCTTCACACCGTAACCCTATAGAGGTACACTTGATAAAAGCAAGAATTGGCCTTGCTGTCAAAAATTTTAATGATATGTACCTGTCAAACAGGTGCGGAAAAATTGTTCTTTGGGCGTCGGTGGCGCCTTGACACAGTCCATGTATTTTGTGGACAGATGCATTCTATGATGAGTAACAAAGCCTCCAACAGCACTGAATGCCTGTTCGGAAAGCACACTGGATGCAGAGCAGCTCAATAGCATAATGGGCAGGTTCTGTCCAGTGGTCTATTCTCATGACCAAGTAAGCCAGTGGATCGTCGACTGGAAAGCTCTCCATCTCTGTTTTTGCCCCTAGGTAATTGTCCACCATGTGATGCTGATGCTGCCGGTGGGATGAGGAAGCTGACAACCCTGGGTGGTGGGGACTAAAATGGCGTTAAACTTGCAGTGAAATATACAGCGCTAACTTGCAGAAATGTACAGAACTATATACCGTACACAGTGTTAAACTTGCAGTAACTAAAAGAAATATACATATATAAACTTGCAGTAACGCAATGAAATATATGGCGTCAAACTTGCAGTAACACAATGAAATATAGAGCGTTAAACTTGCAGTAACGCAATGAACTATATGGCATTTAACTTGCAGTAATGCACAGAATTATATGGCGAACAAACTGTCAAATGACCCTATAATTTGGTTGTTTGGAGAACTTCCGAGCAGCCAGTGTTCAGCCCGAACTCATGCTCAGGCCGAACCATTTTCCTATCCTTACCAACCATCAGAATATTCTGCAGAGGTGGGAGCCCCTTTAAATTCCAATGAATGGCACTTAGGAGTAAAAACTTTCCATTGATTTAGGACAAATGTCTATTTTTCCATTTTTCATTAAAAAAAACTGTTATTTCTAAGTATTTTCTAGATGGCAGTTTTTCTAGCAAGTCACAAAATATCATGAAGATACAGAGTAAAGTAGGCCATTAGGCACCTCGAGAGAAGCACCTTGTTGTGCAGGTGATGTAGCGATGAGGTATTGTCAAGGGACGGCAGCTCACTTCTACTAGGTCGCCCAAGGCAAGCTGGTTGCAGGCAGCAAATGCTTGTAATTGACTTGCTGGGCATCAATTATCCACAGTGGGATTGTCTCTCTAGCTGTAAGCACATAAACGGAGGAACAAAGGGATGTGCACTGTATAATACATAAGTGAATGATGAGATGTCTACGTGATTCCCATTTTGAAACCCAGTATGGGGCTAATGATAATGATTACTGACTGATCGCACACAATGAGGGCAAGAATCCTGAGCAGAGGCCCCTCGGCGGCTGCAAATTCCTCTGGCCCCAGTACTGCCTTGGTTACGGCAGAGTACACTGGGTAAGGAATGTGGACAGTGTACTATGGATGCTGGGATCATTAAATAATAAAGTGATTTTATTCACGGTGTATTAATCAATTACAAAATAGGCAGAGATGGCTGTGACTCTTGCATCACCGCTTACTGCGAGGCTCTTTCTTCTCAGGTCAGAAGACCCAAATGAGGCCCCCAATTAAACACCTCACTAAATGGCACTGCGCCACTAAACCGTATTTTTCACTGAGTGTATTAAGAGCAGAGCCAACAATAACTATTGTAATAATAATATTTAGAGAAAATGTTAAAGTGGTTGTAAAAATGTTTTGTGTGGGTATACAACCCCTTTAAGAGGCAGCTCCAGCAACAAGCCAAAGCCATCCATGGAAACAGTCCACCAGAGCTAAAATCAGAAAGTCCACTTTAAATTTTACTTTAAGTGTATGTCCAGACATTGCCCAACTTTTACCCCCAAGCCTCTCTCACCTTCTATAGTATGCTCCAGTATTTCCTTTTACTTTGTTCCGGCAGCAAGAATCAACTTTTATTACTGCCCGTGACATCATTAATCATTACCAGGCTTGTAAACTTCTTACAGAATGTCTGCTTAGATGACAGTTCCTATTATGACACCGCAGAAATACATCTTCCAAGAGCTCTATTACTACATATAGAAATAAAAACATAAAAAAATTCCAGTGGTATTTTCACAGTGGTCGTAAATAATTCCTGTAATGTGTTTAATATATAATTTCCTATGATCATCAGCTCTATCTAGGAACCATAATGTAGTATTTCCCTAATAGAGGTATTTCAGTAAAATAACACTTTATGGCCACTAGACGGAGCTGATAATCACAGGAAATAAACATATTAGAAACATAACAGGGATTATTCACCATGGCGGTAAAAATGCTGGGACATTCACATAGCAACTTTTTTTTTAGAATTAGTGTGTTGGCAGGCTCTTGGGAAAACCAAAGTAGTAGTATTGATAGAGAGTGACTAGGTGTCCTGGGAGCCCCACATCAAGTCAAGTCCTGGACCCCTGGACCCCCACCAGGCCCCACCCCCAATGTGTTTCACCCCCCCCCCCCCACCAGAGCTTATGCATGGGGATCCCCATGAGTAAGCTCCGGCTGAGACTGCCATTCACTATCATACAGCAAGTCTTGATTTGATGTGCGGCTCCTAGGACACCTAGTCACTCTTTACCATTGCCTGGAGCATAGATGAGATCTCTTCTTGGCCAGCACTGACAGAGGTGGGCACAGGACTCCATTTCCATACAGACTGAGCAGCTCACATACATATCCTTGGTTCAAAGTAGTAGTATTGTTTTGCTAGGAAAGAAATCAATGTATGCATGTTGAATAACACAGAAAGGAGTCGGGGAAAAGGTGGTGTTCTGTTGTCCAGCAGTTAGGGATGACAGCATTGGTTGGGATCTCAGTACGGCAAAGGCACTGTGCTGTCGGCCCATATAGAAAGTTAATAGCACACAGGGTGTCTGGCAGATCACCAGGTATTTTTCTGTACTTGCAGCACTTTTAAAGACATACTGCAAGGTGAATGTGCATGTATTGCAGATATCTAGTAAAGTTGAATTTTTTGTTTACATTTTTGACGTGACATAACCCAGGGCTGCCAGAGTCTACAAAAGTTCTATTTGCGCTTCATGGTAATGCTCCAACTGTCTGGTCCACACATTAACATGGCTCAGCTGCTGGTGTTGCTAAAACACAATTACCAGCAACAGAGCAATTTAAGATGTGATGTGCCCTGATATACTAAACTGTGTCTGGATGAAAAACGGATACCTTACGTGGTAAGTCTGTGTTCCATCTGTGCATCCCCAGGATTAACACTGATTAAAGTCTACTTCCGAGTTAGTGAAGATGACTCAACGTGTCTCTTTTAATTAGGTTGTATAATTCCAAGGGCATCAATGTGAAGCTGTCCTAGCAGCCCCCATCAGATTTAAAGAATAAATAAACAAAGTGTGGTGTTATAAATATAATGTGTACATATGAACAAAATTAGGTGAAAAAAAAAAATTCAACATTAAAAATCTGTGAATTAAAATAATGTCCATAAACAGAAAATCCAAAGAAGAAAATCCGTGCTCAATAGAAAATCCAGATACCACAACAGTGACACCCACAGTAAATTCACACTGGAGGCTTACCAGAGAACCGGCGATTACTCAGGGAGATCAATATGCACTTAATTGGACCTTAGTTCCAAATGCTTTAGCTCAGATGTCATCAAACCTGGCTCCAAACGATAAGTGTGCAGATATGGTGAGAAAACAATCCAGGAAGCTGCTTCAGCAAAGCCTCATGCATGCTCAATTAGCGAGGTATATGTAAAACATAAAGCTCCACCCTAGCGCAATACTGTACAATTCATAATGTTTATTAAAAGGATAATAGTGCACTTACATTTAAAATGACAATATTACGCTTAAACATATCTCATTAAGAACAGATCCATTTCCCAAAGTTAAGATGGCCGAACATTGTAGCGTATATAACTCGACCGATGCGTTTCGTCATGTGACATCATCAGGAGTACGTATACACGCTGAGTACCATACATAAATACATCACTCATAAGATAAGGAGGCTCTTCCATTGGCTGATCAGACCGAAGCACCTGTACCATTATTAGACTATTCATGATCATTACCAACAGATGACCATTAATACGAGTGTTATAAATACCATATCTCCTGCACCATCTTGTGGTTATTAATAAAAATTACACATAATGGGCAATTACATTAAAAAATCCCTATATATAAAATCATGAATACGATTCCTCATCACCTTAGGTTTACACGCTAAGCCACCTAGTGGTCAAAAGCATACTCCACATAGGGAAACAATTTAAGAAAACTAAAACAAGAAGACCTATGTGGTCATCCTAAAATTAATCAAACTATATTGTATATGGCTAAACTAGATTTAAAGAATATCTGTATTTTAAGTATACCCTCTCACTCTTCCCTCAAAAATGACCTAGTTTAGGTAGGTCCTAATATTACAAATTTTTAGCAAATCTAGATGAGATTGTACAAGGAGCACATTCACTCAGAATGTAACGTGTATGATGAGCCTAAGGCCGCGTACACACGGGCGGACTGTCTGTCCAACTTAGTCCGCTGAAACGTGTTTCAGCGGACAATCCGCTCGTGTGTGGGCTTCAGCTGACTTTTTCAGCGGACAGTCTGGCGGACTAAGTCTTTCGGAATTTCCGTAATACAGTCCGTCCAAACTTGGTTTCAGCGGACAGTCCGCTCGTGAGTAGGCAAGTTGGACGGACTAAGTATGGCGCATGCTCAGAAAGGATTTACACGGCCGAAGGTTGCATTGCAGTGTATTGGACATCGAATTTCTAGTCCCGTCGTACGTGCCGTACATGTCATCGCGCAAGCTTTCAGCGGACTGTCTGTTCGTCGTGTGTGGTCAAGTCCGTTCATTCAAAAGTAGGACGGACTGTCTGTCGGATTGTCTGACGAACTTAGTTGGCCAGACAATCCGCCCGTGTGTACGCGGCCTAAGACTTCGGGTAGAGGTACTGTAAAGGGGTGCATTTAAAGGATATCCAGAGTCTTACTGTATGGTAAAAGCCAGCATCTCCTTTACCAGGTAAAAGACAGAAATTGCAGGACTGTATAATACTATTTATTGACAACAGGGTATAAAACCCATGGAATACAGCAGTGTTAATGCATTTCAGCCTGAAAGAGCCTTAATCAAAGCCACTGGCTATGATTAAAACCTTTTCAGTCTGAAACAGGAAAACCTAGGTAGCGGCATGGTGACTCTAGTCAGTATCCAAAATCTTATACCTACTGATTGGAGCTATTACCCCACTGGCTATGATTAAGGCTCTTTTGGGCTGAAATGCATTAGCACTGCTGTATACCATGAGATTTTTACCCTGTCTCCAATAAAGAATATTGCACAGCCCTGCGATTGATTACCGGCTTTTACCTTACAGTCTTGCATGCAGGTGCCTTAGACGAAGCACCGATCTTTACTCACATCTGCATTGGAACACCTGGGTTGCAGCTTATGACAGACCCAAACAGAATGGAGCTTTTGGAGGGGACTACAGGTGGCCTATTACGTACTGACAATGGGCCCTGGCTTTTAAGGGAGCACTATACTTTGGGAGGTGTGTGTCTGGGGGACCCTTGGAGTGGTCTTGCTTCGGATTCTCCCAAAAACACACAGACTCTGGTAAGTGGAGGACCCAGATACATATTTGGGTCCTCTATGCCAAAACCAGCAATGACTGTTTTAGACTGAGACTTAGAGCAGATGTTAATATGAACAGCTCAAACCAGCTTGATACTGGGATCTCCTTCTATAGTCTATTTATTAAGGTAAGTGTTTATTGTTAAGTATTTCTCTCCCATTGTGTTTCTCCTAGGTGTACATTTCCATTGTTAATTGAGTCATCTATTGTTCCTGTCTGTCTGATCATCTCTTGGAGATGTGATTAATAATGGGGCCTACTTTGCTATCGAACCATTGTGGGATGTTTATTCTTATGATGATGTGTAATGTACTTTATAGTCAGGGTTGTCGGCTTGGTGCTGAACGGTATGGGTGCGCACTGAGTCACTTAGGTGTCTAGTTGTTTAATTAGCTTAATGTTTATGTTGGCTGTTTCTTAGCTATGTTAATTATATTCCTGTTTACAGTTTGCATTGTTAGGGTAATGGGATCAGGTTCTACCTGATCTTGTGTGCTCTATATTCTGTGTGAATTTTCTTTTTTTAAACTTTATATTCTTTATTGAGTTTTACAGAAAGTTACAAGTACAATTAACATTGTACGTCGAACAGCGACGTACAATGCAAATACGAACATGTACATGTATGAACATGTACAATGGTCTACATATCTTGAACTATTACGTGTATACAGTAGTAAATAGTAAAATTCAAAAAAGGGCAACAAAAAAAAAGGGGTAATCAAGGGATCCTGAGGTCCACTCTATCCAAGGTTGCCAATATGCACGGATTTTGGAGGTCCGGTCACCACCCATTGTCAACACAGACTCGTAGCTGTAATGTAAGGCCACAATATCAGTAACTTGAGCTACAGTAAGGGGGGTGTCCGACCTCCAGTGTCTAGTGATATTGAGCCTGGCAGCAAGCAGTATGTGTGTAGTGATACATCTCATGTTTTGTGGAAGTTGCCCTATGGTCAAATTAAGTATGGCCAATGCAAGCGTCTGGGGCAGATTTGGTTGGAAATTAAATAAATGAGATTGAAAGCATCAGACCAGTACTGTTTTAGATTAGGTAGTACCTTAATGAGATTTTTTGCATGAGTTCCCATAGTGCTGCGCACTTTGTAGATTTGTAGGTGATATTTATTGCCGATTGCCACTGGGCATCTGTATATGTTTGTGCAAAGTCAGTTTCCCATTTATGATGGGGGAGCAGCTTAAGGAAGGTGTTTTTTTGTTGCAGTTGGTTATAAAAGTGGGTTATGCCTTTGATATTCGTGTTTGAATTGGTGAGGAACTCCCAAGTTTTGGGGGTTATTGTATACAACGGGGAGGGTGTATTGGATAAGCAGTGGCCGATGCGCAGGTAGGTAAAATACTCTGAGTTAGGGAGATTGTATTCGGCTTGTAATTGGGAGAAGGGTTTGAGGTGGTGGTTGTGATACAATTGCTGAAGAGTTTGAATTCCTTTGAGGGGCCAGAGTGAAGTTGGTAGGTCTGGGGTTAATTGGGTAAGTGTCTCTAAAGGGATGCTAAAGTTAGGGGAAGGAATGGCGGGGAGACGGTTAACTAGTCTGCGCCAGGCGAGGGCCGACGCCTTTATTGTTGGGGAGATGTAGGTCGGGATAGGGGTACCCAGAGGTATACTGAGAAGCCAGTTTTTTAAGTCAGGTTTGGTGAGCGTATGTTGTTCTATCTGGGCCTTCTGTGTGAATTTTCAATAAAGAAAGTTCCAGTTTGCATCTGAGCTAGTGTTGTCTAGTCTTGGGTGCTATAATACCTAGTTCCTGGGTCCAGATTGGAGGAAACTATACTGTATATCTTGACGGAAGCACCCAAGCTGACCTCAAAATCCCCACCCATCCAAATACTTTGGCCAAGACCCCAAGTCATTGGGCTGCCACTATCAACCCCCCTCACCCCCATCTCTGCATCATCCTAGCATATTGATATCAAGTAAAGCCTAGTACGCACAGTGCGATTATTGGATGCAAACAAATATGTTACTAAATTACAAAACTTCTCGTACGACCGAATAAAAATTTGCAGTGATATAATGGATTTATATAGTGCTGATTAAATGAAAATCGTATGATTTGGTACTGTACAAGAAGCATTTTCGAGTTTGTCTTTTGGGAACATTGTGGACGAAAGCTGTGCACTAAGGATCAGATTATCGCACAATCGATTTGAAAGCAGTATTTTTTTTACGATATTCTGATTGTGTGTACGGACGTAGCAGCATCCTAATGATGTTATCACCCTGCTCACTCTGCTTTTGCCTGCTGTCAGCATGATTATTATCAGCACACGTTCACTGCAGCAGAGCAAGATTGCTAGCACTTTCCCCTTATCTAAGTGTTGCCATACAGAAGAATAGGGTAGGCTAATATCAAGAAAGAGTCAAGAACATACACTACTAACCTTTTATAATGCATTTAATGACTTTTATTGTACATGTATAACTGTTTTAATTGCTGCTCTTTGTATCTGCCAGGAGCTCAGCTCTTAGAAAAATGTTTCTGGTGACTTGCAGAGCATTGCATAGCTATATATACACCAAGTGACATCTGTCTAGTCATATGCTTTGCAGAGTATTTCAGCTCTAGAGACCAGGATAATTACATTTGGGGTGGGGTAATGAGGCTACACTAATTGTGTGAAATTATGCATGGGCACAATCTTGAAAAAGCTTCTTATCTTGGATGTCCAATTGGTGCTCAGTAGTGGTAGCCATTTTTTGTAGACCTATAATGTTCACTAATTGCATCACTTATGTGTCACGTACAAAAGATTTCATGTCAGTTATGTCACTTATTTTTAGGGCTTTCATGGGGAAAATATTGTGAATATGCTAGAATATGAAAGACTATAATACATTATTTTCACGTTGTATTATATTTTTCTAATTTCCATGTATAAATATTATTTTTTTTTACAAGATTATAGACCGGTTGTGTTGCAAATGGCACTAGATCTTACAGTCTTTTAGATTCTCGATGATTTTGCATACAGAAGTTGGATTAGCTGAACCCAAGACTTATGCCTTATACACATGGTTGGATTTTCCGATGGGAGCCTTTTGTCGGAAATTCCGACCATGTGTAGGCTCCATTGGACAATTGCACAAAATTTGAGATCTGGTTCTCAAATTTCCCGACAACAAATTCCATTCGCGCAAATTACGATCGTGTGTGTACACAATTCCAGAGCATGCTCGGAATCAAGGAGAAGAGCAGCACTGGCTATTGAACTTCATTTTTCTCGGCTCGTCGCACATGTTGTACGTCACCGCTTTCTTGACATTCGTAATTTCCGGCCAACTTTATGTGACCGTGTGTATGCAAGACAAGTTTTAGCCAATATCTGTTGTAAAAAACCATGGGATTTTGTTGTCGGAATGTCCGATCGTATGCACGTGGCAAAACAGTCTAAACACAGATTAAATACATACAAGGGAGCTGATTTGTATTTCTCTCCATCCAGTACTGAAATTTGCACAGCTCTGTTTGGCAAGAGAGGAGACCTGATTTTCTCTGCTGCAGTTAAAAGTCACTTACAGGTCTTGTCTCTCCCTAGCATTAAGCTGGCCATAGGCAATTTGTTTTTTTTCTGTTCAGCCAATGGGGCATACAGTAGTATTGTGGCTGCGAGACTAGCTGTCATTGGAACACACTGATCAGCCAATTGGCCGCAGCTTCTGATCAAGAAAAGTTTTCCAGCAAGTCTTTTGGACAGGGGTTGATCAAACAATCAACTTCTGTTGAGCAGAGATGGCCAGGGATGGTGTGATGTTGCCAGGGCTGCTGATATAAATACAGCTTAACTGACAGGGCCCTCTCCTCTGCAAATATCAAATTATATTTTTGCTAAAAGGCAACGCCTGTAATGCTATGCTTTGTAGCCATGGCAGAAATGATACCCCTGTTGAACAAGACCTATTCAAGTTAATATCCGCACAGAGGCAATATCTGCACTACCACAGTGATTGATCGATACTAATCGATCACTGTGTTCATTTAGGGAGGTGTGCCCCCCCGCTCACCATCCTGAGATAACCCACCGGTGTGTGCCCTCCGAAGCTGCCAGTGGAAGAGGAGAGGAGGAAATGGGGCACACAGGGGTCCCAGACAGCTGAGGGAAGGGGGCACAGATACTAGAACCGATCCTCCTGCAGTGCAACCAGAGGAAGGAAAGAAAAGTAGGAGCTGGCAGTATTGCACAGGAGTCATAAGTGTTAGCAATAAGGCAGTACTGCTGGCCCCCCTTTTGAACTGATGAGGCCTGGGCCCAGTACAGGAGGGCTGGTTGCACTGCCTTATCAGCGGCTCTGGCTGTTGTCTTCTTACCCCCCCCCCCCCCCATTTTAGCCCCTAGAGATCCACACCACCATCCCCCAACTGTGTGCATGCATTCTATTCACGTAAATGGGAAAAAAAAATTTATCATGCCATGATGCAATCCATCAGGGTTGTGGCATTTGTATACCCCCTTATGGCTGTCTTTGCAGCTTGGAAGGGAAGCTTGGAGGTGGCTCACCAACCGCAAGTGAAACCAAGCCTAAAGAAAAGTAACCATAAAATTTTAAACACCTTTGATGAGCCTGAAATGTGTAAAGCTGTTTTAGGCTCCATTCACATTAGTGCATCTCCAAAGTTGCAGTGTGACATTGGAGCGCGATTTTTGGTCTGACTGATCCGACTTTACATTCTCTGGACCAAAGTTGCACCAAAGTAGAACCAATATAGTGTAAACCCGTTTCACCTTTAATTAGGAAATCGTTTAAAACATATTGCACTCACATTTCAGTGTGTCTATTAGCCAACACCAAGCTTATCCAGCTATAAGAAAATAGTGTAGGATCGGGCAAGCCAACGATGTTCCCTTGAGCTTCCTGACGACGCTGAATTGCAAAATGTGTAGAAGCTGTGGGAGACATACTGTCCTTGAGAAATAGCCAGGAACAGGTCGGTTAAGTGGAGGGAGGAAAGTACCACCTGCGGAACATCGTTGGCTTGCCCGATCCTACGCTGTTTTCTTATAGCTGGATAAGCTTGGTTTCGGCTAATAGACACATTGAAATGTGAGTGCAATATGTTTTAAATGATTTCCTAATTAACCACTTGCAGACCGGACCATTTTGCTGGTCAAAGACCAGACCACTTTTTGCGATTCGGCACTGCGTCGCTTTAACTGACAATTGCGCGGTCGTGCAACGTGGCTCCCAAACAAAATTGACGTCCTTTTTTTCCCACAAATAGAGCTTTCTTTTGGTGATATTTGATCACCCCTGCGGTTTTTATTTTTTGCGCTATAACCAAAAATAGAGCGTCAATTTTGAAAAAAACTCATTATTTTTTACTTTTTGTTATAATAAATATCCCCCAAAAATATATAAAATAACATTTTTTTCCCTCAGTTTAGGCCGATACGTATTCTTCTACATTTGTTGAGTTAAAATTATTTATATAGGCTGGGGGGATTATTGAATAGGAGGCGCAATCCCCTAATATATGTTGTACAAACTGAATGTATAGTTAGTATTTAATTACTCATAGATGGGTTACAGGCAGTGTGCATATTGCTTGCTCCCAAATAATTTTGCCATCATTGACATCTATTGAATGAATTTGCGTACAAAGACAAAGTATTTTTTTTTACTCCATATCTGTGATTGATTTTCTTTTAGATGTAGCGCTCACCCCCGAAGGAATCCCTGTTTGCTTAGGTCCTCTGTTCTCAGTGCCCACAACTCTGAAAGGATCACCACACTCCCTGACACTCCTGTGGCATTATTGAACAAATAAAATCCCTACAGGGGAAGCAATTGAGTGGAACAACCAACAATGATAGTACAAAACAATAGAGAATCTAATGCAGCAGACAATTGTAACAAGATAGATGTAGCCATGCCCCCGTAGGGGTTGCTGAATGTTGTGGTTCACCTGTCACCCAGCCCAGCCAACATCCATCTCTCAGTAACTCAGAGATACAGAACAGTCCATAAGCTTTGTTTTTGTTTTGTTTTTTATTGAAGGGATTGAACTTGGATGGGAATGGGAAATTATGGGATGCCCAAAAAGATTCAGTGCACCTTGCTTAGGACTACTATGTACACTCCTGTATAAATAAACTTTAAATTTTATTGAAATCTTATAAAATTTGGTGTGCTTACAGAGGAAGGGAGAAAGGAAGGAAGGAACAGATGAAGAAAAACAGTATTTAATAAATTAATAAAATGTAATTGCTTATCATACAGTATGCGTTAAAAAAAGTTAATGCCATTCAATTAGTTAATAAATTTTACTACTTTAAAATAGCGTTTTGTTTTTGTTTCTGTAATTTAAGGAATTAAGAATTCAGTAAATCAGTAAATTCAGTAAATCAGTCAAATAAATAGTAACTAATATCATAAAGATTGGCTGCAGAGATAAACAAAAGATTGCAAACCAAGCAGTCGCCCTTATTAGTGTCTGGAATTCAAGGGCAATCGAGATTTGGGTTATTTGGGGTTTCCCTGAAATGTACATATGTCAGAGCAAATTATACATCTATGGAACCAACGCATAAAACAAACCACAAAGGTACAACAAGTTATTCTGTGCTTTCATAAGAAGAAAATTCTTGTGTCGTTTTTGGCATCAGGGGTTTTGTATCAAGAGGTTTGAAGAGGATTACAGATGAACAAGCACTTCTGCAGATGGTAATGATACGTCTGTGTGAAGCACACATATTTCAAAGACAATCCAGCCAGCTTTGAATGACAACACACACCTGGGTTACTGAAGCATGTCAGACAATGTTGTGGTGCTTGATGCTCATCCGGCTTCAATTTAAAGCAGAATATTACAACAATGATATTGAAGCTGAAGTGCTTCCAGGAGAACTACATTGTTGCCAGTCTGGTGAGCAGGAAAAAAAAACTAAAAAATATTATATATATATATATATATATATATATATATATATATATATATATATATAAATATTTATAATAGTATGGTCTATCGTAGAATTAACATTTTTGCCCTTTTTTATAATAAAAAATAGAACATGTTAATGGCACCCTGATTAATGCTAAATCCACACAAATGTTTCCATAGATGGACAGCTATGTCTACATTAACAAGGTCCAGCTCTGCAAGGACCTTAAATTATGGACAATGAGTTTTAACCCTATTGCTGCCATTTTTTGCTCAGAACATTTTTTGCCCATGGACAAACTATTTTGTAAAAAACCCCAAAGATTATATATTTTCTGAAAGCAGACACCCTGAAGAATAAAATAATGGTAGTTCCAATTGTTTATGTCCCTTAATATTAGCTCAATGTTTAGGAATTGCAAATTTTTTGTAGAAAAATACACTAAAGTTCAAGTGTAAATGGATACCCAAGATGCCTTAAAATGTCATGCCCCTTAAACAACAACAAACTCTGGTTCCCTATTGTCAGGATCACTTAAGTGCTCCTGCTCCTAACTCCAGTATCCGGGTTTTGGCTATTGCATTCTCCCTTTCTGTGTCCACCTGCAAGGTGATTGATATGGTCAGTCACCTGTTATAAGCAAGCCAAACGCTCTGTCCCTTGCTTGTTATAGAGACAGTGATAGCTGCGTTGTTCCTGATCAGGCCCCCGTTTGTCTGTCCTGTTTTGCTAGTTTGGATTTCCCTGTGTATGACCTGAATTGGATATTGGACTTTTCTCGAACTCAGCCTACCTTTTACCTGGAATGTCATAGAACCAAGCTATCTGTCGGCTAATTGCAAGTAGTCAGTTTGTTTGCTTAGTTCGCATCTGCCCTGACATGGTGGCCAGGCACTATAGCCTGCTTGCTTTAAGGGAAAGAAGGCTCTATACAGGCTTGCTTATTTGCTGAGGAAATTTGCAAACTGACACGCCAAGTACAAGAACTGTCTGTGCATGTAAACGCACCTCCAGCAGTAACACAGGTCTGGTGACCCGTAGGTGTTTTCCCAACTTTAAAAATAGTTGTATGCTATACTATAAACTCCTCCGGTTCTGAAGCACAGCCGATCTGCCTGATTATTACATGGTTGCAGGAGGATCCACAGTCTTGGGCATTTAGTCTCCCCACAGATGACCCAGCCAGAGGGTCAGTTGAAGCTTGTTTCAAGGCTTTAGGTTTATTGTTGATGATCTTGACCGTGCCCATTCAGTTGAAGCTAAACTTAGGTCATTACGTCAGGATAAATGCACCACTGAACAATACTGTTCTGATTTCCACTGCTGGGCACCTGACTCAGAGTGGAATGACCCAGTTCTAAGAAGCCAGTTCAGGTTAGGCTTATCAGACTCCATCAAAGACTCCTTAGTATAATACCCTGAACCAAAGTCATTGAATGAAGCCATGCAAGTAGCCATCCGTATAGACAGTCATTTACGGGAAAGGCGTACAGAGAGGTTTGTTTCTTTGTCCCCTAGTACACTGTTCACCTCTTCTACCTTTCCTGAGCCCTCTCAACCTCTCCAGGAGCATGAGCCCATTTATCCCCTAGGGAAAAGGCTAGAAGGAGATCATAGGGAATCTGGTTATACTGTGGCAACCACTGCCACTTTGTCGCTTTCTGTCCTAATAAGCAGAGAAATGCCAAGAGTCTAGTGCGGGTGATGTCTGCTTCTACAGACTATACTGTGTCAGTTTCTCTCCTAGATAAACTATTTGTTCCTGTACAACTTGCTCTGCCAAGCCTTCTCATCACCTCTCAGCTTTAATTTGTTTGCTTAGTTCGCATCTGCCCTGGCATGGTGGCCAGGCACTATAGCATTGTGTATAAGTCCTGGGGGCAACCAAGTACTGGTAAGCATGCTTGCCCTAAGGGAAAGGGGACTGCTATAGGCGAAGCACACAGTAGCCAGCTATAGTGTCTGTCCACCTGCATTAGGGTAGACGTGACACCTATATTTTCCATAGGTGGCTCTTTGGTAGCCCCTACAGGTCATCAATTTTGAGTTAACAATAAAGAAGGGACCTAAAATGAATGCTCTAACCCCAGTGTGTGCAGTGATATGTAACATGTGTAGCGCAATCAGCACTGTTGTGTGTAGGTGCCTCTGATGCATACATTTACATATGTACATGCGTGTATATTGGGGGGGGGGGGGCACAAATATTTTTTTTAAATGTGATTGGCCACAGCTATCACATGGTACATGTGCACTGTGATTGATCCTGTCTGTACCATATGATATGATTGATCCTGTCTGTACCATATGATTTGAACGCTTTCATGAATTAGGAGCAGGACATTTTAAATGGACCATACAGCCAGGAAAGTGTAGCAAGAGCTTTAATGAATTCTACCTAGCGTATTTTCATCCTATAATAGGATATCTCTTTGCAAGAACTTTCATGGCAGGATCATTATACTATAAATTATTGTAATACCAGGTGATCTTGCAAAATGACTGAGAAAAAGATTTGTTTTTTAAATTGAGACTGACTTTTGAAATTAAATTAACAAAAGATTATTTGAGATTTGAGCGAATGACAACAGATCTACTTTAAAAGCTGGTGATATTAAATATCTGTTCTATAACTTTGCTATTTCTGTTATATTATTTAAACACACTATAATCATAACTAGCATTAGAAACATTTGTCCAGTTTCTCTGTGTTGTGTTTGGGTTATAGAGCTGATCCTGCTCTTTATTAACTGGAATTATTACAGTAATCTGTGTGGAAGGATTGCACTATCATTTCATGTACACTAATGTCAGACCTGTTGCCTTTTTTGCCATTTTATAATTGGAAAGTATCACGGCCTAATTATAGCTCTTTTGTAGCTTATTGATGTTTTATAAATAAATGACAGTGTAAATAATTTTTAATAACTTTTTAATTATCTGTAATTATGTTACATTCCCTTCAGAAGAGTAATTCTGTTCTTCTTTTATTTCCTCCGAATTGCAGCCATAATGATGATTTTTATACCCACTTTCATAGCTAGAAATCAGGTCTATGCTAATAATATTTAATTCTTTAAAAAGAACTGAAGGTTTGTGAAAAAGGCAAGATGATTCCTTAAATGAAATGTAAAAATTGCCAAATACAAACATTTTATGAGTGAGGTTGGTCGGCAAGTCAGACACTGATAATTAAATAGATGGAAAATGAAAGTAATTTTCACATTTGTTGTAATGATTCTTTCTTTCCCTCTTAATGATCATTCTAGAAAATTTGACAATCATCAATACTGTATGTTCACAATACTGATGCAGAAGGCAGTCCTCAACAAGCTTGGTGATCTCAACAAATCAGCATGAATAAAGGGCAAAACAAAATAAGGCGCGGTCTACAATAGTGGGAACTTATCAAAACTGGAGCAGACAGAATCTGGAGCAGTTGTGCATGGCAACCAATCATCTTCTATGTTTCTTTTTCAAAGCTTTACAGAACAAGCTAAAGATTGGTTGCCATGCACAATTGCTCCAGATTCTGTCTGCTTTCGTTTTGATAAATGTCCACCGGTGTACCTTACGACATTACATATTTTTTTAGGCTAGTAAGGTCTAGGAGTTTTTGAAAAGTCTTGCCTATATATATATATATATATACACTGCATCCAGTGTAGCATATAGCTACAGTGCATTCGTTGGTGTACTGTTTCTAATACAGTGTAGGCGGTGTACACAGTATCTAATACAGTGTGTACAGTTTCTACTACTTTTCTGGTAGTGTACACAATACAGTGCAGCCATAGTACAGTTTCTACTACTTTTCTGGTGGGGTACACAATACAGTGCAGCTGTAGTACAGTTTCTAATACAGCGCAGGCCTGGTACACAGTATCTAATACAGTGTGTACAGTTTCTACTACATGTCTGGTGGTGTACACAGTAACTAATGCAGTGTGCACTGTTTCTACTACACTTCTGTTGGTGTACACAGTATCTAATACAGTGTGTACAGTTTCTACTACATGTCTGGTGGTGTACACAGTATACAATACAGTGCAGCCCCATTGTACAGTTGCTAATACAGTGCAGGCGGTGTACACAGTATCAAATACAGTGTGTACAGTTTCTACTACACTTCTGGTGGTGTACACAGTACACAATACACAATACAGTGCAGCCATAGTACGGTTTATAATACAGTGAAGGCGATGTACACAGTATCTAATACAGTGTGTACAGTTTATACTGCACTTCTGGTGGTGTACACACACAGTACAGTGCAGCCGTAGTACAGTTTGTAATACAGTGTAGGCGGTTTACACCGTATCTAATACAGTGTAGTGTGGTGTTGCAAAACAAAAATACATCATGTCCGGAAGGCCACCAAGGAGAGGCAGATGCTCACAGGCCACTAAAAGAGGGCAAGCAGCCTCTGTGTCTACAATCAACAGTGGTAGTAGTGGACATGGTGCATCCTCTGGAGGTGACTGTAGGGCATGCTTGTCCTTTTTTTCTGCTGCTGGCCATGTTATTGAGCCAGAACATGCAGAAGAGTTGGTGGAGTGGATAACAAAGCTGTCTCTATCCTCCTCATCCTCTGTCACCCAGGCTCAGAGTAGTTTGCATTCCAACGCAGCTGCCAAATCGGCCTATTCCACAGCTCCTTGTCCATGGTCACTGCTTTCGTAGCCCCACCATCATGCACAGAGGAGTCCCCAGAATTATTTGACCACAGTGTTGGGTACATGCTGCTGGAGGATGTGCAGCAATTTGAAGGCTCTGATATTGGTTCCCAGGTTGAGGAAGGGAGCAGCGTGAGCCTAGAGAGAAGAGATGCCCAAGAAGGACAAGAAACTGGCAGTCATGTTCCCCCAGCTGCAGAATACTGCCAAGTTTGCTCCAGTGATGAGGAAGGAGGGGATGATGAGGTCACCGATTGTACTTGGGTGCCTGAGAGAAGAGAGGAGGAGGAGGCACAACTCCAACAAGGCAGGATGTCCTCTAGGGGGCAGCTTAAGGGCAGCCATCCTATTGCATGACACCACAGAGCTCCGCAGGTGCAGGGCGCTGCTGACTCCCCACTGACTTTAAATGTTCCTTGGTGTGGGCCTTTTTTGACATGTGTGCAGCAGATCCCACTGTCACTAATGCTGTTTGCAACCTATGTCTGAAGCGGATCAAGCATGGCTAGAACAGCAGCTGTTTGGACACCACATGCTTGACCAGACATATGAAGACTTGCCATGCAGTCCGTTGGCAACAGCATTTAAAAAGATCCACATCAAAGAAAAATATGGACTTCTCATTGCTCCTCATCTGAGATTTCTAACCCTACTATACCTCCAGTCCTCTCAAAAACCTGCACTGAGAGGAATGAAGGTATATCAATAGGTGTCCAAAGTACTTGCAGGCAATCTTCTAGCAGTACATCACCATATGATTTTAGCAAGCAAATTTCCATATCCCAGTTGCTGAATTGTAAAGAAATTCGGTCCCAGCCACGCACATGCTCAGCGTCTAAATGCTAGCTTGGTCAAATTTCTCCATCCTGAATTTGGTGGTGCGGTTCTTGAGCAGGTACCCAGGCTTACAGGATCTCCTGAGGCAGACCAGAAAAGTATGTGGCCTTTTCTACCGGTCATACAATGCCAGTGCTTGGCTGGCTGACATTCAAAAGGAATGCAACCTGCCCACCAACCGCCTTATTTGTGACATGCCCATCAGGTGGAACTCAACGTTGGCAATGCTGCAGAGGCTGTACACACAGCAGAGGGCAATCATTGAGTATACCTGTGTGAGTATGGCACCAGAACAGGGTCAGGGGAGCTTGGCTTCTTTTCACCATGCCAGTGGGATGGTGAAGGATCAAGTATGCATGCCCTGTCCTGTCACCATTTGAGGAGGCCACAAGAATGGTGAGCAGCGACAATGTATGCATCAGTGACACTGTCCCTCTAGTCTTCCTGTTGGAGCACATGCTTCATGGAATCATGGACAGGGCACTTGAGGCAGAACAGCAGGAGGAAGAGGAGGACTTCCTTACCTCTCAAGGCCCCCATTATCCAGAAAGCATTCCTGTGGGCCCACCAAACACACAGGAAGAAAAGGAAGAGGAGCATTGTGTCAGCATGGATGTAGAGGATAACACTCAGCAGCAGTCTTAAAGGGATTGTTTTCAGTCGTACCTGGCTGGGAGGAGATAGTTACAGATCATGTGATCCTTAGTGACCCAGAGGACTTACAATCAAATGCCTCTGCAAACTTACACTGCATGGCCTTCCTGATTCTGCAAAGCCTATGAAAGGACCCTAGGATTCGTGGTATCAAGGAGAGGGATCATTACTGGCTGGCAACACTTCTTAATCTACGTTATAAGGGTAAGGTTGCAGAATTCATCCTGCCTTCGCAGAGGGAGCAGAGGATGAAACATCTTCAGGAGGCCTTGAAGAAAGATTTGTGCAATGTATTTCCAAACCCTAGGAGGTTACAATTTCCTGGTGCTGGACAACGTGTTGCTGAGGCTTCGTTCAGTCAGAGGAAGAGTGGTGGAGAAGGTGGCCAGCTGTTAGCCAATGACAGCTGATCACAGGATGCAAACAAAAGCACAGTAATCGTTTTTTTCTTCTCACGCCGATAGCACGAGGAGAAAAAAAAGCCGGTCACCAGCTTATATGCAAGGGACATTGGTCCCGAAGAGGGAGAGGCAATTCTGCCTCATCTGTGCCCACCAGTACGCCCTGCCAGTGCCACCTGCCATTGCCACCTATCAATGCCCATGAGTGCCACCTATCATTGCCCACCAGTGGTGCCAATCAGTGCCACCTAGCAGTGCTGCCTATCAATGTAACCTACTAATGCAGATCAGTGCCCATTATTGCCACTCATCAATGCCCATCACTGCCACCCATCAGTGCCCATCACTGCCACCTATCGGTACCCATGAGAGCAGCCTCATCAGCGTACATCAATGAAGGAAAAAAATTACCTGTTTGCAAAATTTTATAACAAAATATAAAACTTTTTTTTTTTTTATTCTGACTTTTTACATTTTTTTAACAAAAAATAAAAACCGCAGAGATGATCAAATACCACCAAAAGAAAGCTCTATTTGTGAGAAAAAAATTATAAAAATGTAATTTGGGTACAGTGTTGTATGGCAGTGCAATTGTCATTCATAGTCAATCAGCGCTGAAAGCTGAAAATTGGGGTGGACAGGAGGGGGATTTTAAGTGCCCACTAAGCAAGTGGTTAAACAATTTTTCAGTCCTCAGCGCCAAGGTCTGATCGGTTCAAGCAACCCTCGTCAGTGTCTGCATTACATGGTGCAGGAATATCTAGGGGCAAGAGCAGACTTAGAGACCTTTCCAACAGAGCATCCACTGGGTTACTGGGTCTTGAAACTGGACCACTGGCCATAACTTGCTCAATATGCAATTGAGCTACTGGCCTGTCCTGCATCCAGCATGCTTTCTGAACGCATATTCAGTGCTGCTGGAGGGTTCGTAACGGATCAGTCTTGATGATAATAACTTCCAACCATATTTTTGGTTTAGGGCACCAGCACCCAATGCCCAATTTTTCTGCCCCTGTTTAACAGGGGCATGTAATTAAAATTTTTGATCTAATATTTTACAGCAGGGCCCGTGCCTGCGCCCTTCAAGAGTATCTGTGAGGGCTTACAGTGTTGTGGCACCACCACCGCCCATAGCCCAATTTTCTGCCCCTGTTTAACAGGAGCATGTAATTACAATTCTTGATATAATAATAATTTTTGCTATAATAATAATTTTTCACAGGAGGGACCATTCCTGTTCCCAACAAGAGTAACTGTGAGGGCTTACAGTGTTCTGGTACCACCAACACCTAAGGCCCAATTTTCTGCAGATTATATAAGGCAGGCCGTATAATATATATACTGCTGTTCAAAGTATATAGTACCTGGGGGGGCCCACCCACACCATTTTTTAATTATATTGCCGGGATTTGACAATACCTTACAGCTGCAAGCAGTTTTAAATTACATTTTGTTCCTTTAGAAATGTAATTTTGCTGTGGCACTGTTATGAACATGGGAAAGATGCACTAATTTACAGGCATACTAAGGACACCCCCCAGGCACGATATTTAAAGGAATATTTCAAAATTATTGTTTCACTTTAAGCATTATTAAAATCACTGCTCCTGAAAAAACTGGCATTTTTAAAACTTTTTTTTTTGCATTGATACATGTGCCTTGGGGCAGGATCCGGGTCCCCAAACACTTTTTATGGCAAAAACTTGCATCTAAGCCTTTAAAATTAGCACTTTTGATTTTTCATGCTCGTGTCCCATAGATTTTAATGCCTCATACACACGATCGGAGTTTCCGCCAACAAGACCGTGGAACTTTGTCCAAAGGTTGTTGGCTCAAACTTGTCTTGCATACACACGATCACACAAATGTTGGCCAGCAATTATGAATGTAGTGACTTATTAGACGTACTACATAGTTTTCCAGCTCTTTAGTGCCACCCTTTGGGCTCCTTCTGCTAATTCCACGTTAGTAGAAGTTTGGTGAGTGTTGATTTGCACTTTTATTTTAGCGTTTTTTATTTCGTGCTTTTCAGCTAGTTTCTGAACAGCCATTCGTCAACCAGGCATGTTGCGGAATCAGAGGAGATAATGTGCTATTTATTATCGGCCTTGGAGTTATTGCTTTGACATTTTGTTTTTTGGTTGAATAATGATTTGATTTGGTATATTTTCTATATTTTTGGATGCATATGTAGCACCCTCTACCAATAGGTAGGTGCTAGTAATAGTTATTTTTTTTACTAGGTAAACAGTCAAAATTAGGCAAGTTTATGCTGCAAGCTAGGCCTGTCTGTTCTGATCTGGGGGCTGGGAGTGGTCAGAGTAGCAATGGGTGTAGCCACCTCTGCTCTGGTTCTGTGAACCGAACTGCCTCCCCTGCTTCCAGGGAGAATGTTCTGGAAGTGGGGCAGGGCCTAGGACTGGAGTGGCAGGCAGCTTGTGTGAGAGCCTTGACCAATTCCCATCAGGTATTGGCAGCGGCGGGCCTCCTATATAACCTGAGGTAACATGCCACTGAGGCAGAAGTCAGCTGAATGTAGTGAAGAATGGAATACTAGGCAGCAGCAGGAGGGCACCCCTTCTGGGGGGGGAGGGTGCGCCGATCGCAGGACAGAATCTGTGAAGAACTTTGCCTCTACACGGTCATTGGCATTGCCTTTGTCACCACACGGTCGGTGATAAAGAACTCCTGAAGCAGAGGGGGCAGGTGAAGCTGTCAGAATGTATCTTCCGGTCAAGTTCCTCATCAAGGACTCAGGATAGTGAAAGGTAGGTGAGTGTTACCACAGTGGAGGACTGAATGTTCCAGGAATTCTGCTTCTACACAGTCATTAGCAAAGTCTTCTTTATACACACAGTGAATGATGGGGAGTCCTGGATCAGAGGAGAGACTGTGGGGATCTGTGTCAAATCATTGTGGCCTGAGAGCACAGGATTTGCAGTTGGGCTGGCTGGGAACAGTAGTACACCATCCATGAGAAAGCTTTTAAACTACTAGGCCTCTGGGGAGAGGTACTGCAGGCCTCAGGCCCCGTAGCAGTGGGCAACCAGAGCCTGCTTAGGGGCTTATTCAGAGTGGGTCCTTATTGCTCAAAAAAAGAAGATGTGACATTTCTTTACCTCAGTAACCCAGGTTTGTACAGGAGGAAATAAGTTTGTACAGGAGGAAACAAGTTTGTGCAGGAGGAGAAGAAGTTCTGAGACCATCACTTTTACACGGTCAAAGGTGATGTCTTCATCCTTCACACGGTAATGGATGGGGAATTCTTGAAAGGAATAGTCTGCAGGAGTTAAGCAGATGAGGAGCAACAGTCTGCATAGCGATGCAGGAGGAGATTTATACTCAGTAAAAATGCATATAAAATCTTCTGGCTCTATCTATGTGCTTGTATGCTTTATCTTAAAATATGATGGCAATTAAAGGTTCTATGGGCATCCCATGTCCCCTTCCCCCAATCCAAGTTGTTCATTGTCACTGCAAGTGATGTATAAAGTCTGGCAGCGGGGTAAATTGGTGGATTGTTTGTTACTAGCAACTACATCGAATATATACATATATTCACATATATATAAATATATATATATATATATATATATATATATATATATATATATATATATATATATATATATATATATATACATATATATATACACATAGAATAAACTTTTCGGGTAACTACTTCCCACCGGCCAATGTACATAATCGGCCGGGTGGGCACTCTTTCCTTCTGAGTGGACGTTCAGGAACATCCCTCATAAGGAGGGGGATCGTGCTTGTCCCCGCGCAGCGGCGCAATCCCAATGTGCTCGTGTCACCCAGACACGGCGCATCTCCGATCGGCAGGAGGGCTCTGTGATTGGCCCTCCTGATCACATAACGGCCGTGTCCAATCACAGCCATTGTGTGATGTAAACACAGAGCCGGTTGCTAGGCAGCTCTCCTCTCCTCACATTTAAGTTGTCAGTGAGGAGAGAAGAGGGGATCGCTGCAGCCGGCTGGTGATTAGTGAGTGTGAGCTGTTTTTTTACAGCTTTTTACTCACCGATCACCAACCTAGTGTCATCACACAATGTAAACACACACATGTCCCCAAAACACGTCCCCAAAACACATGTCTCCCGCATATGTCCCACTAAAATCACATGTCCCAATGATTGTCGCTGATTTTCGTGATCACCTGTGCACATCTGTACATGATCATTTGCGTACATCTGTCCGTGATCACACAAACCAATTATTATACACTTAACAGAATTTCTTTTACCAAAAATGTAGCAGAATACATTTTGGCCTAAATTTATGACAACATTTTATTTTATTGGATTTCTTTTAAAATAAAAAGAAGAAAATATTGCTTTGTTTTCCAAATGTACGCTCTTTTTTTGCTTATATTCCAAAAAAAAAAAAAAAGTCGTGAATAAATACCACCAAAAGAAGGCTCTATTTGTGCGAACAAAATGCTAAAATTTTAATTTGGGTACAGTGTAGCATGACGCAATTGTCATTGAAAGTGCGAGAGCGCTGAAAGCTGAAAAGTGGTCTGGGAAGAAAGGGGGTGAAAGTGCCCAGTATTTATGTGGTTAAGTTCTATTGGCTGATAGCATGTCTAATTTTTTTTTATTTTTAATGCACAATAAAAAAATTGTGTAGATACTTGGCTATGTGTTTTACTTCAAATGACAGTTTGGGAGGAGGCAGTTACATTTTTTAAAAAATACAATGAAAACTTCACAAGGGACACCAACATAGTTGTATCTTTGATCTTAAAAACTACAGGATAATGGTGTTGTGGTAACTTGCACAAATAAAAAAAACATTTTTATAATATTATTCTTGATATCACTAAAAAAAAAGCCTTTGAAAATGTCTTTGCAATAACTCCATCAGTATAACCAGCAAAGCAGCTTCATTATTATCCCATCAAAGAAGAAGAGAATATGCGCTGCATTTGGAGATTTCATAATTTGCCACGTCACGAATGTTAATTCTCCATTACAAACGCTAGTTTACAAGATCGACTGCTTCTGCTTCCGAGTATGTGTGTTTGTACTTTGAACTTTTTTTCAACTGAGTTGTATACACATGATCGGAAAATCCGACAACACACATTTGTTGGCGGAAAATTTGAAGACATGCCAGCCAAAATTTGTTGGTGGAAAGTCCGACAACAATTGTCTGATGGAGCGTACATTCGGTCGGATTGTCCGCCAACAGCCTGACATCCAACATTTCCTGACGGAAAATCTGATCATGTATACGGGCCTTTACGGGCGTGTGTTGGAACACATTTTTTGCATGTTCTCCTGTGAACCGAACTGGTGTTCAGCTCGTTCCTATTGCTGATATATTTTTAACTACGTTGCCTCATGTTTGGCTCATAGTCTGCTTTTTAGATACTAGGTATCCCGTTATTTCTATCCATATGCATACCACAGTCCTTATTTTGCAGATTAAAAAGAATCTTTTGACTAGGCGAGCTTGTTATTGTCAAATCAAAACTCTAATACATTGTTTGAAGCTAAATTATTTCAATGTGTAGACGTAACAAAAAAAAAAAATACATTTGTTGTAATTTGTTAGGATATTTGTTACCTAGTGAGCTAGGGTCAAATACACTGTTCTCTACATAGGTAAAGGATGATGCTGAATTTGGCTGCCAGGCAACAATGTTTGCTTTAAAAAAAAACATAAATGCCATTAATTGTAGGAATAACAGTGAAGTGTAATGCAATTTAAAGGGATGCTGAAATGTTAAATCATTGCATAAATAAAATCCAACTCCACACATTTTTAAGTTTTTGAAGTTTTTTATTAGATTTGGGAAGTGTTAAAAACTGGGTTTGTGACCCCATTCGAGACAATTTTGCTCACATTCTGTCATTGTGCAGTCCATAAATAACAAGGATGTCAACAAGACAGAAAAGTACAAAGAAATCTAAAAACTATTGTCACAAGCTTTAATCCTTCCACTTTTCAAACACTTCCTGTCTTGACAAGACATAATGACAAATTTCCTCAATAGTGATATGGATGGCAATAAAACAACCGGAGAGAGGCTCTAACCCTTCCTTATTCTATCCATTACAAAATAAAACATATTTGCTGGGGTTGGCCCTCAGTTAACTAGTGGATAGCAGCATTGGTAATATGTCAAAAACTGAGTAGTAGTCTTCTGAGTATAGCTTATAAGTGTGTCACTATAATCCTATGGATCTCAACTAGTGGTACATGTACCCGAAACATCACTTCTGTTCAGTGGATACTTTTACTTTTAGGGCCAAGCTTATATTTCCACTAAGCAGTAACACGTCCACTTTAATCATGTTATGTTGCATGGTAGCCCATTTATTTTCAATAAAATCCCAATACACACCAGCATGGCTAAATGTGCATGGCATCGCTTTGTATCACTACGTGTTGAGCCGTACTGCAGCACAGGTGCATTGCTTTAGCTCATTGGGGTGCCATTCACCACTAGACATGTGCAATTCGGCCAAATTTTAAATCTTTTGGATATTCAGATGCATCCCAATGTCCAAATAAAACAATAATGAATTTCAATTAATACAAAAGGAATTATAATGCAAATAACAAAGGAATACGGCATGATTTGTTAATTCGTTAAAGGTCTAATGAAACAAAAGGTAAACTCGGAGTAAATCTTACAGTCCAATCAGAGACAGAACAGAGATCTGTCAATGTAAGCAGACAGATCTCCGTTCCGTGAGGGGTGAGGAGACTGATCTGTTGTTCATACTAAGTATGAACAATGATCAGGCTCCTCCCCCAGACAGTCCAATCCCCCCACATTTAGAATCACTCCCTAGGACACACATTTACATTTTGATTGCCCCCTAGTGTTAACCCCTTCCCTGTCAATGACATTTATACAGTAATCAGTGGCTATTTTTAGCTCTGATCGCTGTATAAATGTCACTGGTGCCAAAAAACTATCAAAAGTGTCCGATCTGTTCGACGAAATGTCACAGTCCCAATAAAAATTGCATATCGCCACCATTGCTAGTAAAAAAAATAATAACAATAAAAATGCCATAAATATATCCCCTATTTTGTAGATGCTATAACTTTTGCGCAAACCAATCAATATACGCTTATTGTGATTTATTTTTTTACCAAAATAATGCACATGAATATATATCGACATAAACTGAGGAAGATATTTATTATAGCAAAAATAAAAAATATTGGTTTTATTTTTTTTTCAAAATTTCACTCTTTTTTTGTTTATAGCACAAAAAAAACAACGCAGAGATGATAAAATACCACCAAAAGAAAGCGTTATATGTGGGGAAAAAAAGGACGTAAATTTTGATTGAGTACAACATCGTGCAATTGTCAGTTAAAGCGACGCAGTGCCGTGTCACAAAAAATGGCCTGGTCATTAAGTGGGCAAATTATCCAAAAACAAATTCATGTAACATAACAGATATAACAGAACAAAATTATGTATTTTACATATGAAAACGAAACAAAACTAATTTATATTTTCCGTCGTGCACAAATCTATTCACCACACCATTGAAAAGGAAACCAAAGGAGGCCAGTTTCACATATGTGCGAATTGGAATGCGTTTTTCACAGCATCCAATTCGCATTACATGCGAGTGTGACCGGCTCTCAATGGAGCGGTTCACATGTGTCCGAGGTGTTTGCGGTGCAAATTCCAAAACGGTCCTGTAGTTTTTGGGTCTAGTTTAGGTGCAAATTTAGGCAATCATTTGGAAATTAATCACACCTGAACCAGTCAAAAGAAACACACTGGACTCCAGGCTGGAAACAGCCACCGCAAATATGTGAACCTGGTCTTTGAGAACATTTTTCATATCAGATAATAACAAATGAAGCAGACAACAGGTGGTGGGAGTATATTAGTAAAGGATGAACCTGATCTCACCCAATCTTGCCTCCAAAGCCTCCTTTTTGGAACAGATCCTGGAGACTTGAACAGAGCTTCTGTAAACCTCAGGAGCCAATTATAATCCCTTGCATCTTTAAAAACCAACAAAAAGTTATTTTAAGTTGAAGAATAATATGCTTATATTTAACCTTTACTGGTTCCTGCTTTCCATTTTCATTACAAACCTTATTTTAGACTCAGTGACATCAACAATGGGTCTCAGTGCTTCTCTATTCAATGCAAACAGATCATGGCAGGTAGGAGGGCCAGCATGGCATAGTACATAGCGTTCTGAAAACATAACTGCACCCTGCACTTCTCTTAGGAGCCCTAAGGCCGCGTACACACGCGCGGACTGTTTGCCCAACCTTGTTCGTCAAACAGTTTCGGCAAACAGTCCGCTCAAAATTTGCATGAGCGGACTTGCCCACACACGAGCGGACTGTTTGACGAACAAGGTTGGGCAAACAGTTCGCTCAACTTTTGAAATGAACGGACTCGCCCACGTAAGGAGGAGGCAAATCCGCCCATTTCGAGCGCGTGTACAGGTAGGCGGGGCCCGCGAAGGAGACGTCGCGGGCTCCGCCGCCTGGAATGGGCTTAAAGGGGAACCCCAACGCCGAAAAAAATCGGCGTGGGGGTTCCCCCCAAGTCCAGACCAGACCCTTGTCCGAGCACGCTACCCGGCCGGCCAGGAAAGGGGGGCGAGCGAGCGCGCCCCCCCTCCTGAGCCGTACCAGGCCGCGTGCCCTCAACATGGGGGGTGCCTTGGGGAAGGGGGGGCCGCGCGGCCCCCCCACCCCAAAGCACCTTGTCCCCATGTTGATGAGGACAAGGGCCTCTTCCCGACAACCCTGGCCGTTGGTTGTCGGGGTCTGCGGGCGGGGGGCTTATCGGAATCCGGGATTCGGACTCCTCCGCTATGTGTGTGTAGCTCTTTTACTAGCGGAGGAGTCCGGCTTTCTTCCTCCCCGCCGCCGGCCTCTTCTCCCGACTTCGGGGGTCTTGTCCCCCTCTTCGGTTCTTCTGCCGGGCCACCGCGCCTGGTCCGGTGGCCTGGTCTTCTGTCGCCGTCTTCCGTTCTTCTGTCGCCGCCTTCGGTTCTTCTGCCGGGCCACCGCGCCTTCTTGTAGCTCTTTTACAGGCGGTGGCCCGGTCTTCTGTCGCCGCCGCTGTCGTCGTCGTCGCCGCCGCCGCCGCCGCCTTCCGTTCTTGTTCTTCTTCTTGTTCTTCTTCTTCTTCTCCTGGAGATGTTGACTCGACGAGCTCTCCGGCCGGAATGCCAGGGACACGCTCCGCTGCCACTTATATAGTGACAATGGGGCGGTGTCACATGGTATATGTCACATGGGTTGGTCACATGGGTTGATGTCACATAGGGACTATGACATCGTAAGGGGGCGGGGTCACCATGTGACCAACCCATGTGACATATACCATGTGACACCGCCCCATTGTCACTATATAAGTGACCGCACAGCGCGGCTCTGGCATTCCGGCCGGAGAGATCGTCGAGTCAACATCTCCAGGAGAAGAACAAGAAGAAGAACAAGAAGAAGAACAAGAACGGAAGGCGGCGGCGGCGGCGACGACGACAGCGGCGGCGACAGAAGACCGGGCCACCGCCTGTAAAAGAGCTACAAGAAGGCGCGGTGGCCCGGCAGAAGAACCGAAGGCGGCGACAGAAGAACGGAAGACGGCGACAGAAGACCGGGCCACCGGACCAGGCGCGGTGGCCCGGCAGAAGAACCGAAGAGGGGGACAAGACCCCCGAAGTCGGGAGAAGAGGCCGGCGGCGGGGAGGAAGAAAGCCGGACTCCTCCGCTAGTAAAAGAGCTACACACACATAGCGGAGGAGTCCGGCGAGAAGACCCCCGAAGACGGAAGACCCCCGGAGCTGTGCAATAAAATACTTTTTCCATGTGTTGTGTTTTTTTTTGTACTTTATTTCACAGGTGAATGGGTAGGGGTACATTGTACCCCATACTCATTCACATAGGGTGGGGGGCCGGTATCCGGGGGCCCCCTTCTTAAAGGGGGCTCCCGGATTCCGATAAGCCCCCCGCCCGCAGACCCCGACAACCAACGGCCAGGGTTGTCGGGAAGAGGCCCTTGTCCTCATCAACATGGGGACAAGGTGCTTTGGGGTGGAGGGGCCGCGCGGCCCCCCCTTCCCCAAGGCACCCCCCATGTTGAGGGCACGCGGCCTGGTACGGCTCAGGAGGGGGGGCGCGCTCGCTCGCCCCCCTTTCCTGGCCGGCCGGGTAGCGTGCTCGGACAAGGGTCTGGTCTGGACTTGGGGGGAACCCCCACGCCGATTTTTTTCGGCGTTGGGGTTCCCCTTTAAGCCCATTCCAGGCGGCGGAGCCCGCGACGTCTCCTTCGCGGGCCCCGCCTACCTGTACACGCGCTCGAAATGGGCGGACTTTCCGAGCGGGAACAGTCCGCTCATTTCGAAAGTACAGCGGACAAGCCCACACACGGGCGGACTGTTCGCTCAAACACAGTTTCAGCGGACAGTTTTTCGGAATTTCCGAAAGACTTTGTCCGTCCAACTGTCCGCTAAAACTGTCCGCTGAAAGCCCACACACGAGCGGACTGTCCGCCCAAACACTGTTCAGCGGACAAGGTTGGGCGAACAGTCCGCCCGTGTGTGCGCGGCCTTAGCCTTGATGCAAGGATTGGGCTGGCTCTTCAACCTAGGTATGTACATACCAAAATGCTTTTAAAGGGCGGAAGTCCATTTGGAGAAGCATAGGCGAGTCTAAGCAGGCTTCATTTGCATGCAGGAATGAAAGGAACGGGCCAAGGCATTCAGTTTGGGGAGGTGAGCACTAGACGATGCTGGATGTCCTCCAGTCACCAAATGAAGCCGTCTCTGTGTGATTTGCTGTAGCTTCTAATGAACACTGTGTGCAGTGAAATCAGAATAAGCTATTTCAGAATTGGAGAGGAACCTGTTCAACTGTACAAGACAAGAGGTAAGGCTGGAGCTGGTAAGGCTGGTAAGGCTGTAAGCCTCTTAAGAAAAAAATATAAAAAGACACCCTGCAAGGCAAAGACATAATGAGCTAGTATGCATAGCATACTAGCTCATTATGAATTACTTATCTGAGATCGAAGCCCCCGCAGCGGTCCTCGGTCACCACCTCCGTCACCTCCATGATACCTGGAGGGACTTGCCGGTATTGCGGCTCCGGCGCTGTGACTGGCCAGAGCCACGATAACGTCACTCATGCGCATGCGCGCTGGTGCCGCCACTAACAGCATGATCACCGTTAGAAATGGCACACTCAGTGCGCCTGCACCAGATGTCTATGGCGCATGCACCATAGACTTCGGTGACGCTATTCTTGCAAATATCTCCTAAACCTTTTAGGTTTGGAAGATATTTCTTGCATCTACAGGTAAGCCTTAATCTAGGCTTACCTGTAGGTTAAAGTGGTTGTAAGGGATATGCAACCACTTTCAGTTCTCCTTCAGCATTGCCAATGCATTCTGCCAAAATAGCAAAAAAAAATTGAAATCTCCTGACTTTGAGCACATTTTTGGGAAAATAAAACACCTCGCTTTATGCATACCTACTTTGCATCTTCTAATCACTTTAATTTGTGGTTTTCATTGAAGGTAACCTGTGCAGTTCTTCATCCGATGTTCAGTCTGAACTGCCCAGGCTGGTGACAGGGTTTCTTTAAAGGGTTGATGCATTCCAATGCTAATTCTGGCTCCTTACGAGCTTACAGAAAGGATTAAATTGTTAGTTGCAGCTTTAGAGAACATAGCAAAACATTTTGTGTACACTGAGATGCACATCACTTAACTGTTCCCAATTAAAAGTACACATAACCTTTCACAGAACGTTTTCCACAATTATTTTCACCTCTAAACTGTCAGCAATTTCTTTGCTCGCAGAAACCTTCTAAGCAGGCAGCACTTTTTAAAGATGTCTGCTTTCTACTTGGAGTTTCTATGGTGATGACTAGCTATGGTTTTAGGTTTGGATATAATTACAACAATGTGGATAACTTAATAATATTTTTGAAAAGAGCATGCCTCTGTGTACTGTAGCAATAAAAAGTCAACATTTGTAATAAAAATAAATAAATATATATATATATATATATATATATGAGTCCGGGATCGCTGCACTTAAAGTTTATTAAAGAAAAAAAAATTGTATACAAAACATATAAATAGAAAAATGTTCCATTCATGCAGCATTTTGCTTTTTGTACCTTTTTTGTATATAATGTTTTATTTTCATTAAAGGGGAAGTACACTCTGATGCTTCTTTTCATTTAGTCCATTATAATAAGTAATTATCAGACTATAGCCACTGTAATCCAGCCCAAATCGCATATTACTTACTGTTTAAAGAAACTTTAAAAAACTTGTTTCCAGGGGTAAGGCAGAGCCATCTTAAGTATTGTTTTCTGAGTCCACAGTGGAGTGTATTTCCGCTCTTACATTGAGCACCTCCTATACTGTTAACCAAGCCTCCTTCTCAATCCAACGTTTCTATAGCAACCCTCCTTCCCTGTTCATAGCTGACTTGTTTTATTTCATAATATTTACTTGTGCCATTTGTCTAATGTTTGCCTGTGTCAGTCTTATCAATTTCAGCTGATAAGAATGCAGTAATGGCCAGGTTTACACTGCATGTGTTGTCACATGGTCACATGGTGTGTAGGAGGAAGCTCTGGGTGATTCTGCAGCCTCCTGGGATATCAGTGTTGTGCCATAGGAAGTCCTGAGAACAGATAGACAAAGTACATAAAGAGTGTTCCGTAAATGGGGAGATCTGGGCATGCTCAATGATGTCATTCTAAAGAACAAAAAGGATTACAACAATACTAAGCAAGTAAGGAAATATCTACAAGCAGTGTTCATTAGGGTTTTTATGCTGATTTACATGGGACAAAGTTGTGGGGGAGTTAACAACCACTTTAAAAAAACAAATGAACTTCAATGGCATCCCAGTCTTAAGCCTCGTACACACGGTACGATTGTTAACAGTGGATTTGCTGTTGTCCTAAAATCTTACCGTTAGTACGCTTTTGACAATTGTTCTCCAACTTTCTGCCAACAAATGTTGGATGACAAGCTAGCAAAATTTTCAGCGGACAGCGGTTTGAAGTCAGATTTTTATATGGTCAGTACACAAATCCGTCACACAAAAGTCAAAATTAGAAACATGCATGCTCGAAATAAATGCTCACCTAACACAAAATTTAGCAGAAGGGGCCCAAAGGGCTGAAATTCCTTGTAGTACGTCACTACGTTTGTGTTTGTGGCACGACAATTGTGTACCGTTTGTATGCAAGACAAGATCCTGGCACACGCCCTTTTGACAAAAATTAGATGCTCAATTGGCCAATCTTTGTCCCGTTTGTACGAGGCTTTAGTCTGCAGGGTTCAATATTGAGTTGGCCCTCCCTTTGCAGCTATAAGAACTTCAACTCTTCTGGGAAGGCGGTCCACAAGGCTTGGGAATGTTTGACCATTCTTCCATAAGCGCATTTGTGAGGTCAGGCACTGATGTGGGTGAGAAGGCTTGGCTTGCAGTCTCCACTCTAATTCATCCCAAAGGTGTTCTATTGGGTTGAGGTCCTCCACCCCTAAGTCGCTCAACCATGTCTTTATGGGTCTTGCTTTGTGCACTGGTGCTCAGTCATGTTGTCATGACTTAGACACAGAGCCCTGGCACTGCCCCCTCTCTCTCCTGATTGGCTGACCGACTTTGACAGCAGTGGGAGCCAATGGTGCCACTGCTGTGTCAGCCAATAAGGATGAGCATCTCGGATGGCCAAGCCACTCGTGGACATCACTGGAGAGAGATGGTACTCAGGTAAATATTAGTGGGTGCTGAAGTGTGGCTGCTGCACACAGAATATTTTGGAATGCATTAAGAAAAAAAACCTTGGGCCTTAAAGCACTGTTAAAGCCCCATATTCTACATTCTGAATTATTTTCTATAAACACTTTAGGGATGTGGCGCTTGATATATCCACTCATACTATATCTTTGGTACTTGTGTATACCTGTAAGTTCTGTATTCTGTGCTTTCCAAGATCCTCATCTCTGTGCTTCCCTGCACCAGGTAGTGGTATCATCTCCAAGTACACTTCCATCCAGCGTTCAGGCTGCAAAGAGGGTCCAAAATCTCAACCATAAGTCCCAAACCCCTTTTGTGACAGCTTGTTTGTGGAGTGGATACATAGACAATTCCTTATTAGCATCATTCAAAGATTAACCTTGGAAACCTCTTCAAAGTCATTATATTATTGTATTATGGGAAGTGATGTGTGTCGAAGGCTTGACTTTGCTTCAGGTCAAAAATTGTCTATGGGAGGACCTTTAAAGTCCATGGGAGGAGTGTGCAGGTTCTTTGTGGTGCCTGTTACAAGGGATGTTGCAAAATAAGACATTAATACTTTGCAGCACAGTGGTTAAGTGGTTAGCACTTCTGCCTAGCAGCACTAGGGTTGTCTGTCCCAACCACAGCACTACCTGCACAGATTTTGCATGTTCTGTGCCTGTGTGCGTTTACTCCCACGCTCCAAACATGCTGGTAGGTTAACCTTTCTGGCGATAATCCCGAGTGTGGCTTGGGGTGAATTTTCATTACCAAAAGCAATAACCCCGAGCCAAACTTGAGATTGCATCGCAGTATCTTGGCAAATTTACTTACCTTGTCTTCAGGATCTTGCGATGTCTTCCCGCTGTGTCTGTGGGCTGTGCCCTCGGCCCGATGTACTGCGTTTTGGGCTCCATTCCCTGCAAGCAAATTCAAAAAGTGCAAAATCAAAACACATACAGTACGCTGTAAACTTACAGATTACATTACTGTATCAAATCATTTCACATCCCTTTTGTCCAGTGCCCTGCATGCAGTTTTATATTATATATACTGTTCTTTCTGCCTGGAAACTTGAGAAAGTCCATAGCAACCAAAAAGCATCCCTTTACGTCAAAAGTGGTTTTAGACCAGATAGAAAACAGCGATAGTAAATTAGAATCACTTGCAGAATAGAGTGATTTGTGGGGAAATTCATCATCAAACACTGATTTGATTACATTATTGAATAAAATTTATTATTATTATATTATTATTTGTTATAATTATTTATAATTATTTATTATATTATAATTTATGATTTTCTGTTTCAAACTTTATCATCTATTAGAATCTTGTTTGGACAGATTTATTACTAAGAATTACAGGCCTACAATATAAAATGCCAAATTTCCATGCGAATCAATGTACCGCTTTGAGACGCAAAAATCTGACATAATCATACCGCCAGGCAGGTTAAATTGGCCCTAGTATATGAATGTGAATTGGGGACCATTAGATTGTAAGCTCCTTGATGGCAGGGACTGACGTGAATGTACAATATATACATGTAAAGTGCAGTTGAAAATGGATGGCGCTACGTAAGAACCTGTAATAAATAAATACCTTTCCTTTTAGATTCCCTAATTCCTCTCTACAAATCATTTGGTGCTTGCTGTGTGGGGAGACCACTCGGACCCTACGCTTGGGGGCTCTTGGGAATATCTCCTACTTATGGCAAAAGTGAATTCTGCGCTTATATTATCAACAGTTGTATGATATGCTGCTCATCACTGAGCTTCATTACACTGGAGTTCGTGCCTTCATGATGTTGTTGATTTTTTATAACAATTGTTATGCTTTGTTATAGAAATTATAAAAAGTGTGATCTCCTCATAATACCCCTGAAGAAAGGATTGAAGTCTTCCTGAAGCGCGTTGGGAAAGTAGAGAAGAGGATATCACCAATATATGTAGATTGCTTTAATAATTCAGCCATTCATTATTGATGACTTATTTTTAACCATTTGTATTGTTGCTTTTATACCTTTTTATGGATGTAATAAAAACAAACTTTTTAACATAAATGTATTTATTTTCCAAGTTGTCTTTACTGTCCTATAGAGTATTTGGGGGTTACTATTTTTCTTCCATTGAATACAAGGATGTTGGCAACACTCTTATTGGCTCTCTCTGTTGGTTCTTTTGTATAAAATAAATACTTAGGCTGTAGGTTTAAGCTTTGTGTCATCAAGAAATATAGCCTCCAGGAGACTCTATGGCATAGGACACACTTCTGGATGTGTTGGATCTGCCAGATACTGCTAGCCAGGGATGAGGCTGTTCCTTTTTTTTTTGGCCTTGGTTGCCCTGTGCTGAAAACGGGAACATATGTTTCTGAAAATACAATAACTCTAAAGTACTATACAATATTTCACAGAATAACAAACCTATAGCTAAAATCTAACCTATTTCCCTATACTGTGGTAGACTGTCCCTACTTCATAAAGTAATTGTTACCCCCCCCCCCCCCCCCAAAAAAAAATCATGCTCCTGTCTCTTTTACGGTACAAGCTGTAGCATAGTGCTTTTGCCTTTTCAAGTGCCCTTTCTATCTTCTGCAGTACCTGGTTGATCCTGCTTGATCCTGACTTCCTACCTGTGAGCTGACCACGTTTATCATGACTGCTGAGCCATGAAAGAGTGGTCAGTTTACATGCCTCCATCATAACAGCTCTCCCCTGTGTGTCTCTGCACCCCCTCTCCCTGTCAGTTCCGTAGGCAGCAGTGAGAAAACAATCCCTTCAACCCTATTCCATTCCCCGCCCCTCCCCTCTCCTCTTCTCCCCTCCCACCTCTCATTTCTCCTCTGCTCCCCTCTCCTATCCTCCCCTCCTGCCACTATTTCGACTCTGAAAAGTTACTGCCAATTCCTGCCAGCCCCTCTGCATTTAAAATATGTACTAGACAGGGTGTGTTTTATTTTTAACTTCTGCAGCTAAATTCCTTTGTTCACATCACCGATGTGCTGTCACATGAGCGCCTGGTTGATGTAAGAGGGGAAACTACCACTGTTGTCTGTACATTGGGGATGGAGACTGGCGGTGGTCACGTGACCGAAAAAAGGTATTTAGCTGCGGAATTAAAAAAAACAGGCACACACTGTATAGTATATCTTCTTATTGCAGAGGGGCTAGCAGGAATTAATATTGGCCTTAACAACCCCTTTAACGCTCGAAAATTTGTGCCATACATGTCCTGAATGTGGACATCCCTCTCTAATGATGTCAATGCCCGATGATGCCTTGTGTACCATGTGAACTATAAGTGGTGATGGTTTGTTCATCAGCTTGGAGTCCACTAGGGTGACAACACTGCTTCTTTAAATCCAAGGCCTGAAAGTTTGGATACTGGCAGGATCCATAGCACCCAACTTTCCTTGATTTTGAGGTACCGTCCCTGATTAGGAACAAAGTCCCTCTGTCCTTCTTTCCTCTTCATGTGTTCCTCATTTTGGTCTGATCTATATAGTTGTATATAAAATGCACTTTTTATCTTTCAAAACGTGTTTCCCAGTGCTAAACCTTTCCTCCAATTTCCAAATTGCTGCATTTGCAAATTTCAAAGACCGGTAAGAAAGGAATAGTAGTGGTAAAAAATCCCTTGTGGGTTCAACTAATCTTTTTTTTGTAGAATTCTCCTTTAAAAGGGGAGTGACAGGGGCTTTGTCCTATGCCTACACACTTTTCCAATAGGTGTCCCTGTTCCCATCTCAAAAGGTTGGGAGGTATACACGATCATCAGGTAAAAAATAACCATGAAAACTTGAAAAATAAAAAGAACTAACAATCGAGCAATTATGTATGAAAGAAGCTAAAATGTTTTTAAACTCTAATTTTAGGGTTAGTTACACTTTAATTTTGAAGATTTTCTCTGGGTTTTTTGGGCCATTAGTCTATGAATTTTGGTCTATGCCAGAAAAGCGATATATAATAAGTCCTCTCCACCTTACTGGCAGTATCAATGTCATGTGACATTTTTTGAAGCTTAGCATTGTCACATGCTGTACATACCGTAGGAGCCAAGAGTAACAGTGTTTAGCTGTGTTCCTTATGATCGGCTCCATTAAGATAACAGACAGTCCTAGCATAGAGTTACAATGTTTCATGCAATGTTTGACAAGCAGAAGGGCCTGTCCTTAGACAAATATCTATCACATTGATGGATTGTGTGTCGCTTTGCTCTAGCCAGTGCTGCGGACTCCTGTCGTTTAACACATCAGAGTCAGGTCATCGCTTGACAGTATTGCTTGCTGATAACTCATCATCATCTTTTCTGCCAGTGGGAATTGCATTTTGTAACAGGTATAAGTAAGTAGGTGCTGTTGTTTATGCATACTGTGGAGGAGGGGATGATCAAGATGATAGCTGAAGTCATAAATTACTTTAGTTATGCTCCAGATTCCCTGCTTTCCATTGAAGATACGTTTAATTCTGTCTACCGCATCCATCTTTCTTCCTTTCCTAGCACAATTATTTTCTATAAAACTGGAAAGACAAAACATATTAAATACCGGGTTTCGAGCAACCTTGACAGTTTATAAGATGTGACAGTTAGCAGGAGTGTCCACATTTCTTTTTAATAATACAGTTTGCAAGCAGACTCCCTGGGTGCATGTGCTCATGAGAATAAAGATAGTTATCTTAGGCTTCATGTACACAGGATTTTTCTCAAACTCTCCTGAACGCTGGAACATCACAGCTAGTAATCCACATTTTAAAATGTGTGTTTAAAAGCGTTTACAAGCCGCGTTTAGCAGCGTTTAGCCACATTTGTGTTGAGAAGCGTTTGCTAAAGATAGCCTCAGGAGACCCTCCCAAATGATTAGAAAGCACTAAAAACGAGTATTTATTAACTATTTCAGCCATTTTGTGAGAGAACAGTGTGAGTAGCAGCTAAGAAAGCAGTGTGCTTGTAGCTAGCTTTTATTTTTTGGTTGGTTTGTTAATATGGTTCCCATGATGAGCATGTGTGAGGAAATGCTCCTGATGTTGCTTTTGCTGAGGCTCCAAAGATGTAGAAAATTGCATGAGAGGACCAGAGTTTGTCGCTACTAGACACATCCATTGATGGCTCAACGCATGTCCATGGATACTTTCTAATATCTATGTCAGCCGCATAATTACCCAGAGATTCATTTTTTTAAATTTTACATGCATGTCAAGTGCCACCTTTGAAGTTCTCTTGGAAAAGGTTAGACCCCGTCTAGTTCGTGTGGACACCAACACAAGGAAAAGCGTGCCACCAGAGGAACATCTAGTTGTGACTCTTAACTTCAGTGTCAAGTAATGCAAGTTGTGTATTGTACAGCATAATTGGCTGATGAGGGGAATATCACATGGTATATCAAGCTTGCAGGCAGTGATAATTGAGTTTTTGGTGTGTTTTTAGTATTTTTCCGGCTCAAAAGTATTAAATAAAATGTTTCCCTTTAAACACGCTTCTAGATGAAAATACGCCTAAATGTGAGTAGCCACATTTAGCCCCATTTGGAGCTTGAAATGCCTCTAAACAGCTTCTGAACGTGTTTTTTTGGGTTACAAAAAAAGCCTCTAAACTCAACTGCCTAGAAACGACTATAAACAAACCTGTGTACATGTGCTCATAAGAAGACATAGAGGAGCGCTCAGGAGCAGTTGAAAAAAATGCCCAACTGCTCTAAACATCTGTCTACAAGCAGAAGTGTTCATGAGGCCTTAAGGAGACATTGGAGTTTATTTACTAAAGGCAAATCCATTTTGCACTGCAAGTGCACTTGGAAGTGCAGTCACTGTAGATCTGAGGGGGACATGCAAGGAAAATAAAAAGCAGCATTTTAGCTTGCACATGATTGGATGATAGAATCAGCAGAGCTTCCCCTCATTTCAGATCTTCCCCTCTACAGCAACTGCACTTGTAGCGTAAAGTGGATTTGCCTTTAGTAAATCAACCCCATTGTCACTTTACCTATTCAGGGCAAAGTGACAACGTCTGCACCTAGCCCCCCCAGCATGGATACTTATCTGGTCAACCTCTCTCGCTGCCTTCCTGCTGAAGTATTCCCAAACAGTAACAAATGGTGTTCTAGCTTAGACAGGGGGATTAACACGTCACCCTCCTCTGGACAGTGCTTGGGCCTGTTTCCTAGATGCTCATATTGGATCGCTGTCATATACCAGGGAGATAAGGCTAGGAAGCATGGTTGCATGGTAAGTATACATGCCTGGGGTGCAATGTCTATTTGTTAAATGAGAGTGGCAATGAGTGGCAATTTCTCTTTAAAGCAGACATAAAAGCCAGTTGGTGGCCCCACCACAAATATGAGCCAGCGCAGAAAAAGCCTACACTGCGAGGGTAAATATAAAAAATTGTTTCCTAGCACTTTCTGGTAAGCGAGTGCCTAGGCAGCCAACTGCCTTCCCAAATTTTTGTTTAGATTTTGTATAGAGTGGGGAAGACTTTTTGCTGGCTTTTCATCTTGTCTGTGATCCCACTGGGAAATTGTTTCCACAAAAATGAGGGGTACAGCCTTTACCTCGAAAGGGTGGTACAAAATGCAATAAAAGCATTTGCAAAAGTTCTAATGTTTCCCCATCAAAAATGTATTTTTATTTTTGTCTTATTTTGGCTAAATCAGCTGCTAAACCAGAAACCTCAACAGGCTGCTTATTTTCTGCTATACCATATTTTAATGGCCTCTCTCTCATGTCCAGACAAACCTTAGTATAAAAATGTGAACCTCTTTCGAAGGGTCCTCTGAACCTCTGAAACTTTAAAGATTGTTCATATTTACAACTTCATATTGACAATAAGAACCTTAGGATGCTCTATTCACTTATGCCCTCTACAAACAGTCAGAAATTCCGACAGAAAAACTCAGATTGGAAGTTCTGCCGGAAAAAATTTGAGAGCAGGATCTAAAATTTTCAGACAAAAAAATCCAATCTGACTTTTTCCGATCATTTGTAGAGAATTCCGAGAGACAAAGTGCCACGTATGCTCAGATCAAATTACAAGACCAAAGCTATTGGCTACTAGCCTCTACATAGTCCCGTCATACGCAACAAACGTCACCGTGTTCTGAACGATCAGATTTTCCGACAACTTTGTTCGACCGTGTGTATGCAACACCAGTTTCGGACAAAATCCGTTGGAAAAAATCAGACGGATTTTGTGGTCGGAATGTCCGACCGTGTGTACAAGGCATAACAGTCCGAAGATGCATCTGGAAAGCAGAGAGCTTCTAAAGCTAATGGTTCTCAACTATGGAGCTGTAGTTTCCCTTCTGCTGGACAGCTGCAGTGTCCTCAACCTGTTACCAGGGTGGCAGAGGGGCAGCGGGCACCCTGTGCTGGAGCACTGAGTGTTCAGCACCAGACATTGCTCCATTAGGAATTATGAGAAGGCATTTTGGATCAATGTCTCCCTTCATGCAGAGTAGCAACAGACCTGGTATTGGTTTGGGAACCTATCGGAGACTCATGTCACTCATCAAATGACCTGGGAGAGGAAAAAGTTTAACTTTCTAGCAGGCACCTGTACTGATAGCAGGTTTGAAGTACCGTAAGTAGGGAAATGGTGGTGCAGTATCTGCTATATTTAGCCCTAACTGTATTTAATCCCCCTTGTCAACATCCTATAGTGCTCTATAGCCCTGGAGTTGCCCTCCAGTATCCTACAGTGCCCCAAAAAAGCCCTTAGCCCCCTGGAATGACCCCCAGCCCCCTCCAGAGACTCTGTCCCACACAGTTACTCTCAGCTCCCTTTAGGACCTGCATTCCCCACTGGGCCTGTGCTTCTAGCCCCCTCCAGAACCCCCATCTAACCAAAGTAACTTTTAGCCCCATGCAGGGCCTTCCAGAGCCCCTTGCACACTTCAAAGCCCCTATATCTTTCCTTCGAATTAAACATTGAGGCATCTTTTGCTCTTACTGAGCTTATGAAATAGTGTTCTTTCGCCTACTGACCAGTTTAAGTATAAACGTTCTACAATCTGGGCTTGGAAGGTATAGTAAAAAATTACTGGGCTCTGGTCCCACTGCTGTAGGGGTTTAAATGGGTGCATGAAAAGGAACTGTTTGGGAGGCAATCAAACTGGGATACTGATGTAAACACAAGAATACATGGTAAGGTGGAAAATGTGACTAAGTGAAACCTTGTTACTAGTTCACACCAAAACAAGCAACAATACAGTCCCACACCCACTCTTTGGCACAGGTCACTAGTTGTATTGTCAGGGTCAAAGCAATTCATGTGGTACATTAGTAATGTAGACTTTTTGCTCAGGAATTTTATTATGCATCACAGCTAAGATGGTGACACTGTAGGGAGATGAAAGAGAAGTTAGGTAGGATGGATTGACGGAATGAAGGAAGGATGGGAAAGAAGATGGAACTTGGAAGGAGGCAAGTGAAGCGGGAAAAAATGAAAAAAGAAAGGAAAAGGGAGGCGAGGAAAGATTAAAAAAGGGGGAAAAGGGAAGAAAGAAAAAAAAGTATTTTCACCAATATTGACAGTACAAAAAGTGTATTTGAAAATATAATTTTTTCATCTGTGCCTTTTTCATACTTCTTCCACAATGTTTGATATTTTGCGAAATGTTATTCAATCTGTAATTGGCAGATAAGAATTAAAATCTGCCCTCAAAAAAAGCATCTCCTGCCACTTCACAACACAAGAGTAATGTTTTGGCAAGGCACTGATCATTTCTGTAAAATGAATACAGCATGTTTATTTCCAAATGTAGACTTTTATCATTGGCTAAAAAGGAGATAAAAAAGGAGATACCGTATATACTCGAGTATAGGCCGACCCGAATATAAGCCGAGGCCCCCAATTTACCCCCAAAAAACTGGAAAACTTATTGACTCGTGTATAAGCCGAGGGTGAGACATGGCTGTCCATCCCTGTGTGTGTGTCCGTCCATCCCTGTGTGTCCATCCATCCCTGTGTGTGTGTCCGTCCATCCATCCCTGTGTGTGTATCCATCCATCCATCCATCCATCCCTGTGTGTGTGTGTGTGTGTGTGTGTATTCATCCATCCATCCATCCCTGTGTGTGTGTGTGTGTGTGTATCCATCCATCCATCCATCCCTGTGTGTGTGTGTGTGTATCCATCCATCCATCCATCCCTGTGTGTGTGTGTGTGTGTGTGTGTGTGTGTGTGTGTGTGTATCCATCCATCCATCCATCCCTGTGTGTGTGTGTGTGTATCCATCCATCCATCCATCCATCCCTGTGTGTGTGTGTGTGTGTGTGTGTGTGTGTGTGTGTCCGTGCAGCCTTGTGTGTGTGTGTGTGTGTGTGTGTGTGTGTGTGTGTCCGTGCAGCCTTGTGTGTGTGTCCAGCCTACCTGTGTCCCAAGCCTCCGTCCCGAGCCGCCGTCGTCCCGAGCCTCCTCCGACCCGTGCCGTGCCTCCTCCGTCCCGTGCCTCCTCCGTCCCGTGCCGTGCCTCCTCCTTCCCGTGCCTCCTCCGTCCCGTGCCGTGCCTCCTCCGTGCCGTGCCTCCTCCGTCCCGTGCCGTGCCGATGGATCGCCGCTCTTCTCGGCGGCCATTCTACAATTCAAAATTCCGCCTCCGCCTGTGATAGGCGGAACACTCAATTTCCCAGCAGCCTATCACGGACATCCTCTCATACTCGTCCGTAGTATGAGAATGAGCGGATGTCCGTGATAGGTGGAACACTGACTGCTGGGAAATTCAGTGTTCCGCCTATCACAGGCGGAGGCGGAGAAGGAGGCGCGGCTTTTAAATTTTAATGTCCGCCGTCTGTCTGCTCGATACGCTGATCGAGCAGTCAGACAGCGGTGACTCGAGTATAAGCCGAGGGGGCACTTTCAGCCTCAAAAAAGAGGCTGAAAATCTCGGCTTATACTCGAGTATATACGGTAATGGAGGAATGTACTACCTTCGTAAAGGAGCAAAAAAGTTGTATGGTAGTTAAAATTGTAATTGAATATATGTTTTCCTAATCCATATAAACCACATATACCCTTTGCAGCTTTTGAAGATAAAAACACATTTGTCAGTTTTTCTTTGTGTATTCAATCAGGAGACTTGCAGTCTTTATAGTTGTAATTTGCCTGGGGTGTGGTTAGATTTTAAGTTAGCAAAGAAGGGTGAGTTCTTTCTGGTATATCCCCATGGTGGCTCTCCCTCTGTCTCCACAGCATGTACAGGTGTCAGGTAAAGTAGAGTTGCTATTATAATGACCTTCCTGTGCCTAAAGTGGTTGTAAACCCTCACATATACCCATTGAAGTGAATAGCCTCAGGTGTTACCCAGAGATGAAACAAATCCTCCTACATAGGTTTTACTTGTGATAAAACCCTTATGCATCTAAGAGTAGTACCGTGGAGAACTGCAGTTACAGCTCTGAGACACTGTGTGAGAACTGATTGGAGGAAAGGGACAACCCCCCCCCCCCCCCCCACATAGGCAGAGGAACGAAGGAACAAGCAGAGCTGTATTCTGAAAAGATAAACGGTGTGCTTATCTCCCTTTAAGCACCCTCCCTGGCACAAATTTTAGCTCATGCTATCTCATGTGTCGGAAAACGTCCCAGTGACCCAGGCTAATAACAGAGGAACGAAGCACCAGAGAGAAATAAACCTTAGAGCTTTGAAGAAGGACAAGTAAACACTACAAGTATACAGTGCCTTGAAAATGTATTCATACCCTTTAAAATTGTCCATATCTTGTCATGTTACAACCAAAAACGTAAATGTATTTTATTGGGATTTTATTTTTATGTGATATACCAACACTAAGTGGCACATAATTGTGAAATGGAAGGAACATGATAAATGGTTTTCAATTTTTTTTACAAACAAATATCTTAAAAGTGTGGCGTGCCCCCTTTACTCTGATACCCCTAACTAAAATCTAGTAGAACCAATTGCCTTCAGAAGTTGCCTAGTTAGTAAATAGAGTCCACCCGTGTGTAATTTAATCTCAGTATAAATACAGCTTTTCTGTGAAGCCTTCAGAGGTTTGTTAGAGAACCCTAGTGAACAAACAGCATCATGAAGGCCAAGGAACACACAGGACAGGTCAGGGATAGGGTTGTGGAGAAGTTTAAAGCAGGGTTAGGTTATAAAAAAATATCCCAAGCTTTGACCATCCCAAGCTTTGAACATCTCACAATCCATCATCCAAAAATGGAAAGAGTATGGCACAACTGCAAACCTACCAAGACATGGCTGTCCACCTAAACTGACAGGCCGGGCAAGGAGAGCATTATTAAGAGAAGCAGCTAAGAGGCCCATGGTAACGCTGGAGGACCTGCAGAGATCCACAGCTCAGATGGGAGAATCTGTCCTCAGGACAACTATTAGTCGTGCTCTCCACAAATCTAGCCTTTATGGAAGAGTAGCAAGAAGTAAGCCATTCTTGAAAGAAAGCCATAACATTTCCCGTTTGCAGTTTGTGAGAAGCCATGTGGGGGACACAGCAAACATGTGGAAGAAGGTGCTCTGATGAGACCAAAATTGAACTTTTTCGCCTAAAAGCAAAACGCTATGTGTGGTGGAAAACTAACACTGCACATCACCCTGAACACACCATCCCCACTGTGAAACATGGTGGTGGCAGCATCATGTTGAGAAGATGCTTTTTTCTGCAGGGGCAGGAAAGCTGGTCAGAGTTGATGGGAAGGTAGATGGAGTCAAATACTTCTAATACCCTTGTGGAGGCTGCCATTTGTGGATGGACATTTTATAGTTATACAACCTGGTCACATCGTTTAATATGGACTATAAACTGAAGGAGTTATGAATAAATGGTTGTGGGACAAATTATCTGAGTTTCCATTATTTCTTATGGGGAAATTTGCTTTGATATACAAGTGCTTTGGATTATAAGCATGTTTTTGGAATGAATTATGCTTGCAATTCAAGGTTTTACTGTATAATTTTTCGTGCACTGACTCTGAATCCTCTGCGTTACCAGTGGTGGCATTGGATCCCTGAAGAATTGGTGTCTAAAAAGTGTCAGATCTTCAGTAAAAATTCAAACCAGGAGATATAGGTTTTGTTGAGTGATGTTCCTACTTTTGGTACTTAGATATTTGCCACTAATGATAGCTGACAAGCAGAAAGAAGTCATTCAGGCTTAGGAAAGGTCATGGCTGGTGACAGACAACCAGGAAGAACCAATCACGCAATGGTGAGGACAGACAGATAAACAACAGAAACTTGAAGACAGGCAAGGTCAGCACTAGAAATGTTTCATGAGGGTTGGATCAGTGTGAGAACAACTGGAGACACACAACAAACATAGTAAGCCTGATTAACTGTATTACTTGTAAATTACTGTAGATGGCAGTAAACATATCAAGCTCTAGAGGGTTGATTTAAGGTAAACAGTCTATTAACTTTGCAAAGGAAGTTGCACTTTTCTAGGGAAATTTTCTCAGGGCTTAGCGAACGTGGAGAATTTTTACTTTGCAAATAATGCCCAATCTTGTACAAGGAAAACTTCCACTGCAAAGCAGACAGTCTTTTTGCCTTTAGGAAATCAGCCTCAATGTTTCAGAACATCTCCCTTTTTTTTTTTTTTTGCAAATGTAGGCAACTTGCAAACATTAAATATGTTTAACAAGAAAGTGTATTAATGCTGTGGTGCTAGAAGATGTAAAGGGCAAAGAGGGGAATTTATCAAAACTGGAGCAGCCAGAATCTGGATCAGTTGGCATGGCAGCCAGTTAGTTTATATCTTTAACCACTTTCCCACTGGCACTTTTACCCCCTTTCTGCCCAGGCCAATTTTTAGCTTTCAGCGCTTTCACAATTTGAATGATAATTGCATGGTCATGCAACACTGTACCCATGTGAAATTTCTATTATTTTTTTCACACAGATAGAGCTTTCGTTTGGTGGTATTTAATCACAAATGTTTTTTTATTTTTTGTTAAACAAATGAAAAAAGACCGACATTTTTGGAAAAAAAACACAAACATTTTTCATAGTTTGTTATAAAATTTAGCAAACTGGTAATTTTTCTCCTTCACTTATGTGTGCTGATAAGGCTGCAGTGATGGGCACTGATAAGCTGCACTGGTATGCACTGATGAGGCGACACTGGTGGGCACTGATGAAGAGGCACTGATGAGGCTGAACTGATAAGTGACACTGATAGGTGGCACTGATGGGCACTGACAGGTGGTACTTATGGTCACTGATAGGCACTGGTAGGTGGGACTGATGGGCACTGATAGGAAGCACTGATATGTGACACTGATGGGGAGGCACTAATGGGAAGTACTGATGGGCACTGATTGGCAGCAGTGATGAGCATTAATTGGAAGCACTGGTGGGCACTGATTGGCAGCACTGGTGGGCACTGTTGGGACTGCATTTATAATCAGGACACTGATATTCAGTGCACTGATTATCAGAGTAAATGTCCCTTTAACTCAAAGTGATTATTGGCTTTCTTCTCCTCTCATCTCGCTATCAGCGTGATGAAAGGAATGCCCATAACCGGCTTGTGTTTACATTGTGATCAGCTGTCATTGGACACACTGTGATTGGCCCTTCACCCCGATCCATGATCAGATGAGTCTGAAGGGCAGCGCGATCACGGGAGGATGTCATTTGATGGCCTCCTGGCAAAGTAACCCCATGCTGGCTATAGTGCGGACAGGAAGTGGTTAATTTTCAAAACATAACTGATGATAGAAACTGATTATTTGCCATGCAAGCTGCTCCAAGTTTTGATTAATTTCCCTTTTAGCCCTTGTTCACATTGAAGCGATTTGTTATGCAATTTGACAGGTCAAACCTCATGACAAGTCATAGCCTATTCCTGGCAATAACACCGTTACAATTGGTGCAATGTCAACTTTGCGGCACCGCACGGATTTTCAAAAGTAGTTCCCGCACTACATTTGCTGATTTTGGGTGCGGCTTCAATAATTGTCAAAGCAAAAATATGGCAGTTGGTGGGACGCCATGGAGGTGGCGTTTATCCATTTTATTTTTCTGGGACCATCGGAACCGTGATTGAAGATGGACGTACAAAAATGTCTACTGTCATTTTTACTTTTTTGACACTTTTTTTGGTGAATGGGTAGGGGTACAATGTGATATATATCAAATACACTGCCTGTACTGACTACTGAGTAGTCTATATTTTTATATATATATATATATATATATATATATATATATATATATATATATATATATATATATATATATATAATATAGATATCCAGTGTAGAACCTATATTCAAATACACTACTTGCACGCCACTAATAAAGCTCCACAATCTCTCTTCCTTCATTACACTATACGGTCGCCGTGTAAGCAGCAGCCTTATATAGTGTGAGGAGTGGACTTAGTCCCCTGAGCTATGATTGGCCAAAGGCACCCTGCCTTTGGCCAATTATGGCTCTCTCAGCAGAGCACATGCAGGTCAGGTGCATGCTTTGGCCAATCATCATACAGCAATGCACTGCAATCTCACAGTGCATTATGGGGTCAAATTTCCTGCAGACACCCCATACATTTGGTTTGTTTTAGAACCAACTAACACCCGATGTTCGAGTCAAATGTATCGCTAATTGATATTATTTATTTGTTTTTACTCTGTGTTCCAAATGCTGTTTTTTAATTTATTTTGAACATGTGACCAACAGCAAAGAACTAGAAGCTCCTCCTGATATGATTCCCTGCAGGCAGGCTGGAAAAGATCTGGGTCATGTGACTGCTGTATATCGATTAGGAAAAAGGTAGTCAGATTTTTTTCTTTATTAAAATAATTACAGTGCCATCATCCAGATACAGAAATGGAAAGAACAATGTAAATTAGTTTAGTGTTTAGTATTACTTAAAGACCCCTTTCACACTGCCGCGCCCACAGCGTCGGCGGTAAAATGCCGCTATTTTTAGCGGTGTTTTACTGTCGGATTTGCAGCGCAGTTAAAACTGCCCGCAATACACCGCAATGGCAGCGTTTTGCCGGCGGTATTGCAGTGCTGCCCCATTGATTTCAATGGGGAGTAGCGGTGGAGGAGCGTAAACAGATCGCTCCTTCACCGCTCCAAAGAAGCTGCTGGCAGGACTTTTCCTGACGTCCTGCCAGCGCACCGCTCCGGTGTGAAAGCCCCTCGGGCTTTCACACTGGAGACAATGGTGCAGCAGTTTGAGGGCGGTGTGAAAGGGGTCTAAGTGACTTGAACTGTTACATCTTCATTGACATCATAGTATCTAAGGGCTGGATGCACAGTCCCCAGGTTTCTTATTTGTTCAAGGGACTCAACATGGCTACCTTGCCAGACCCATTCTGTGGCTTTGCATGACCCATTCTCTGTCTTTGCCTGTCAGCCTCTTTAAGGGTTTGCATATATCAGACAGAATTTAGCTAGATAGTTCATGAATCCTAAATGTTTCTGAACTGCTTGTACATTGGCTGGCTTTGGCATCTCTATGATTGCTTTTACTTTTTTCTGGGCGCAATAGATGTTTCATGTATTACACTGATGATAGTCTCAGCTTTTTTTTTAATTACTTTTAGGTTTAGCTTTCTTGGGCTTTCTATGAAATTAATTTGTTTCTTGCCATAATCTGCTAAAACGTATTCTGTGGTGTCCCCACACCCATGCACCAAGATGTCATATGCCATAACCTTTACTCCTGACAGGCCTTCTACAACTGCTCCTTGCTGTCTATGCTGGTATTCTTTAGGAGCTTTGGCCAGTTCAAAAGGCATGCATATTTACCAGTGTTGACCAAAAGGAGTCCAGAATTTAGTGAGATAGCTGCTGCTTGTATCCAAATTGACTTATTAGAATCCATCTTTAGCATCTAAGACTGAAAACACTTTTGCTAGACTTGGCAACACTTCCTCTATAGTAGGCATTTGATAATGCGAAAGTTTAAGTGCCCTGTTCAAATCTTTTGGATCAATACATCAGAGCTTGCATGGCTTCTTAACTGCAACTGTGTTACTTATTAGGGCTGTTGGCACTCTTACATTTTGGAATGCTCCAAGTTTATCTATCGATTCAGTTCATTTCTCTATTTTAGTTAAGCCTTGAGAAAAGACTGATCCTGCACTGGTGTCACAGTAGTTGTACCCACCTCCAAATTATATTCTCCTTGTCCAAGGTCATGAAACAAATTTTAGTCATGTATAATCTGCTCATATGATGGGGTGAACTTTTAATTGTTTTAGGATGAGCATGATCTGTTGTTAATACATTGTGCTCACAAGTATCTGCTGAAAGATGTGTCTTGTGGGTGTCTTTGACAATTTGAAATAAATGTCTACAACGTATATTTTATTCTTCTATGTATTCAATTCATTGTACCATTTTAGTTTAACATTACTCTTCTGTACTGTAGATGTTATAATCATTTTGCAATAGTCTCTGTATGTCATAAGTAGCCAAGTAATCCCACAACCTAGCTTGCAGAGTATTTGTTTGCCTGTTTGTCTGCCAGTGCTGAGCTCTAGTAATAAAAACCACTGTAATCCTGTGATACTGACTGATCCTTATTTATGTATAAGGCCTCATGCACACTGGACATTTAGCCCTGGTGCGTGAGGCTCTGGCATTTATGTACGGGTGGAAGATATAGGCACATCATCCAGCCCTGCTGCCAGCAGCCTATAAAACTCCACGAAAGGCTGACAGCTGATGAAGCTGAGACAGGCTGGACAGTGCACTAGGCAAATTTTTTTATTTAGTATGTGCCCAGGGATAAATGCCTGGAACTCAGACTACTTTGCATATGACCCTAAATGTACCACTTGCTGCACCGTCCACAGCAGTTGCCAGCAGCAAGGCTGGATGAAAATGAAAAACAGCATTTTTGCTTGTACATGTGTAGCAATGTAGACTACAATTATAAATTACAGCGATCCTCCAGGATTTCTAAGCATCGCATGTCCTTCTACTGCCCAGTGTTATCAACTGACATCATGTTTGTGAGCCAAGCTAAAGGGATTGTGAGATGAGTAGTTCCTCAGACGGATAATTGCTTTGCATGACTCTGTACTTGGACTACATATCCCAGGGATCTTTGCTACCATCAGAGAGATTGCTGGGAGGAACTATAAAATAAACCACAGCTCCACCCTGCGCGCTCTTTCTCTTGGGCCTGACTTGAGATGGACCTCTCTGTGCATGGAGAGAGAGGTCGCGGCCTACCACTTGGTGTACCACATTCCAACCAGGATAAGAGGGGTCTAGTATTGCTTGCTGCTCATCAGACATCCATCCAACACCACTGCGGTCGTTTTCCAACCTGTGTTCTGACCTTCGCATCGGGAGATTGATAGGGCGGATCCGCTGCACGTGTGCCGCTACAGGAGCTGCTGTCCGGAGGGCACTAAATCGGCCAGGTTGTTAGTGAACATTGTACATAGACACCTTTTAATTTCTACCATTTCAAGAAACCTTATTGCTTGCTATTATACCTTATTGGTCACAATTAATGAGCTCCCACTGCCGGTGAAGACCATCAGATCTGCAACAGGGACATTGCTGTCATTATTGCTTCAAGGGTCCTTATACCATTAACATTAAGTCTGACCTCTCATTAGGGTTAAAGGTTTATAGGCTGGCCGAGGTTTCACCCTTAGAAATTTGTCAGTATAACCATTTAACTTTGTTTATTCTATCAGGTGCAAGCAGTACTCCCCTGTACATGTGTATAAAATAGACTGTTTTACCTGCAAATAATTTGGGTTGTGTTATTTGGAGGAATTCCTTCGCTGAGTTGGTACTGTTGCCTAAAACTCAACAGATCTATTACCTCCTATTTGCGACAATATATTCTTTGAACTGTTCTAGTAAATATTATCAGAACATAAATGCACAGAGTTGTCTGACTTATTGCTTTAAGGTGGTGCAAAGATGTCTAAACCCAGAGTGTCAGGTGGGTTGGAATGTTCATCAGGTCATGGCAGTGCGGATGAGCAGGTAAATCCAAGCAGTCCCTTAAGGGGCTGTGCTACACATGATTGGATGATAGAAATCATCAAAGCTTCCCCTCATTTCAGATCTTCCCCTCAAATCTACAGCGACTGCACTTCCAAGTGCACTTACAATGCACTTGTAGTGCACAGTGGATTTGCCTTTAGTAACTCAACCCCATAGGCTTTTATTGAGGGGATTATAAAATAAAAACAACTGCGTCTAATTAAACTGGTAAGTGTCTCAAAAAACATCCCAGCAGCTACCAAAAAAAGGTTTACCCCTATATTACACTTTTATTTTATTGAGGGACGTGCCAGTGCTTCGACAAAAAAATACCAAAAGTCCAAAAAACGTCAGTTTAGGACCAGCAGTGTACATGAACCCTAAGCCCTTGTACACACGGTCGGACATTCCAACAACCAAATCTGTCGGATTTTGTCCGACGGATTTTGTCGGATGGATTTTGTCCGAAACTGTTGCATACACATAGTAGGACAAAGTTGTCAGAAAATCCGATCGTACTTAACGTGATGGCGTTATTTCGTTAGCATGGGACTACATTCAGGCTAGTAGTCAATAGCTTTGGTCTAGGAATTTGATCTGAGCATGCGTGGCACTTTGTCCGATCGGAATTCTCTACACATGATCGGACAAAGTCCGATCGGATCATGTTGTCGGAAAATTTTATAGCCCAGCTGGAAAACTTGGTCCGTCGGATACTCAGACGGAAACAGTCCGATGGAGCCCACACACTGTCGGATTATCCAACAACACGGTCCTATCGGACATTGTCCATCGGAATGTCCGACCCTGTGTACAAGGGCTAAGAATGAGCACTGATTCATCACAGCTTGTTTTCTCCCACTATAGCCACTTGTGTTATTTCTCCTGTTGTCTGCCTACAGATTTAATTTCTTTCTATTTACTACATTATTCCCATGAGCTGGACAGTGCTCTGTGTTCTTGGTGTGACTGCTTCCCCTTTGTTGACTTGTACTCTCACACTTGGCTTGTGATCCATTATGGGCCGTGTTCTTACAGTATAATGTACAGTCTCCATCTCTGCTTTGCTCTCTTGCATTATTATTTGGAGCTTTGTGAGTTCATGGCTTCTGCACGTGTCTATTGTTTTTGGTAAGTTCAGCTCAGGCACCCTCTTTTTCTTGCATTGCTATTCCTCGATCCAAGCATTATTCTGCCTCCTAATAAATTCATCATGCAATGCTCCGGATTCCCATGTTACAGCTTGCTGCCTTGGCTTTGTGACATACTGGTCTGTAGCCTGACTGACCTTGATCTATAGTAATAAATATGTGTCTGTCATATTTATGTTTCAGGCAGGCACAAATAGCTCTGTAAGACATTTCGAGTTTTTTTGCACATCTTACTCATTTTCTGATAGTGTAGGGTGCTGATACATACACAAGACAGTTTGTTCCCATCTTTGAGTGCAAGAAAATCATCCTTACTTTGGGGCCTTTTTTGTTTAGTTCTGTGGCCACCTCATAATCCTCCCATTGTGATCAAAAGAAGGCCCGGGTCTCCTGCACAGTCCAAAGAAGTAGTTTATTTTTAGCCATTTCCCTCCTTACGTCTGCCTAGATGCGGAGACAGTATGAAAGAAGACTTTTTGGGGTTGATTTACTAAAGGAAATAGTCTGTGCACTTGGCAAAGTGCAGTTGCACTCTACAAGGGCAGTTGAACCAGAGCTTAGTAAATGAGGTAAAGCTTTACTTTTCAAAGAATACCCAATCACGTGCGAGGGAAATAAGAAAGTAAAATATTTTTTGCTTGCATATGATTGGATGATTGAAGTCAGCAGAGCTTCTGCTCATTTACTAAGCTCTGGAGCAACTGTTCTTGCAAAGTGCAACTGCGCTTTGCAAATTGCACGATCTATTTGCCTTTAGTAAATCAATCCCATAATGTCACTTTTAGGCACTTTAGAGGATACGATCCATTCAAATTCTTCCCAGCTTTTGACACCATGGGGGTTATTTACGAAAGGCAAATCCACTTTGCACTATAAGTGCACTGGAAGTGCAGTCGTTGAAAATCTAAGGGGTAGATCTGAAACGAGAGGGGGAAGCTCTGCTGATTTTATCATCCAATCATGTGCAAGCTAAAATGCTGTTTTTTTTTTTCTTCCTTGCATGTCCCCCTTGGATTTACAGTGACTGCACTGCCAAGTGCACTTGTAGTGCAAAGTGGATTTGCCTTTCGTAAATAACCCCCCATATTTCATGAAGCTCAGATTAGTGTAATAGCAACTTTATTGAGACTCTTAACAAACACAGTAAGCCTGATTATCTGCAGTACTTGTAAGTTACTGTAGATGTCAGCAGGCATTTTACTTACCTGATCCCTGGGCTATTTATTGGCAATGGGTCCTGCATTGTACTCATAGCCCTAAAGGTCCCTGATTTAGAGGGACTCAACCCAGTTCCCCTGTCTCTTTTTCCCCCTGATTGGTCCCTCTTTTTTGTCTGATGTTTATACATGTATAAAGAAATGTACTATTTATAATCATTATTATAATCATTGAATTTGTAGTTTGAAAACCCATAAAAAAGTGAGGAAAAAATCACGTGAGGGTTTAACCAATCATTTTTTGGATATTAATTCTTCATGAAGCATGTAACTTGGAGCATCACAAGGATGTGTGCTTGGCATTCATACTTTATACTAAATGGTGTCCCTTTTTCTTATAACAGAAAGTTGGGAGGTATGTGCACTTGTTTTCATAGGGCATCCGACAGCTGGGGCGTAGGGGAAAAGAGGCTGCAATGACCAGTCAACAGCCTGGAGGAAGTGTGTTGGCAAGTGTTAGTTCCCCTTCATTTGTAGCCCCTCCTGTGATGATGTAGAGGGCGGAAGTTAGTGCCTCTTTATATGCTAACGGCGGGTGAGACCCAGTGGAGTTGGCATATGGGAGAATGACATCTCTGATCAGCAGGTTATAGTGCTGTGCTGGAGGAGAGAGAAGGTCCCGCAGGACTGAACTGCCTAAGTGGTCAATGAGGAGATATTGGGGACAGATAGAGAAACCTTGCCACCCCTGTAGGTAATGTGGATTGGTTTGGGAAGGGCTTAGGGCCTAACAAGAGCACCCCATGTGTATGGAGAGAACTCCCAAGTGAGAACCAAGTCTGTAAGGGACTGTAACATCTGGCAAGATGGCTGCAAATGTACAATGTGGCTGTATAGAGTGTTGCGTAAGAGGCTAATGGCAGAAAGTCATGTAATGGAGGTAAGGTGTTCTGCACTTGAGACATCTATTAGAATATATTGGAGAATGTGCCTGAGTTGTGCATTAAAGCATTAAAATGCAACCGGACTGGACATTCCTATATTCTGGGTAATCAGCCCCTGGGCGGGCTTCAGGCCTTCAGGAGAAGTGGGATACATTATGGTGGAGAGCCTCCAAAACAACAGGTAGGCTACCATCCCATTGATGAAGAAGTGGCTCAGGACCTGGACTAGCATGACACAAACCACTGCCCAATATTGGCCCCTTGCAATCGGATAAGAAAGAGAGTGTTTTTGTGTGTGTCACTACTTATATTGGCATGGGGCGGGGTCACTGGAGGCCTGCCCCTTATGATGTCACCACCCAATCATGCCCTGGGTTGTGACGTCATATGGGGTGGGGCCTCGAGATGACATCATCCTGTGACCCTGCCCCATGCCAATATAAGTAGTGGCACACCGTGCACCCAGAATTAGAGCAGGAGAGAGCATTGAGTCAACATCGGAAGAAGAACAGAGGCAGAAGACAGTGGAGAAGACCCTGCAAAAGAGCGAGAAGATAGTGGTGAAGACCCAGCAGAGGCAGAAGACAGCAGACGGAGAAGAACCGAAGAGGGCTAGAAGACATCAGGGGAGAAGAAGCGGCAGAGGCAGAAGGAGGAGACAGAAGAGCTGGAGAGGGGAGAAGTCGGAGCTGCCTTAATAAATTACTTTAACACCCTGTGTTTTATTTTTGACACTTTTTCTCAGGTGAATGGGTAGGGGTACGATGTACCCCATACTCATTCACATAAGGTGGGGGCCAAAATCTGGCAGCCCCCTTGTTAAAGGAGGCTTCCAGATTTCGATAAGTTCCCCACCCACAGACCCCGGCAACTAGGGATGGGCTTTATGTTCGGGTCGAACATGAGTTTGACTCGAACATTGGCTGTTCGCCTGTTCGACGAATAGTGAACAATTTATGGTGTACACAGCAAATTTGAAAGCCGCGGAACACCCTTTAAAAGTCTATGGGAGAAATCAAAAGTGCTAATTTTAAAGGTTAATATGCAAGTTATTGTCATAAAAAGTGTTTGGGGACCTGGGTCCTGCCCCAGGGGACATGTATCAATGCAAAAAAATGTTTTAAAAACATCTGTTTTTTCTGGAGCAGTGATCTTAATAATGCTTAAAGTGAAACAATAAAAGTGTAATATTCCTTTAAATTTCATGTCTGGGGGGGGGGAGGGGGGGTTGTCTAGAGTATGCCTGTAAAGTGGCGCATGTTTCCCATGTTTAGAACAGTCTGACAGCAAAATTACATTTCTAAAGGAAAAACTAAAACTACCCACGGCTATAATGAATTTCACATATGAAATACACATAAAAGTTCATTGATAAAAACAGCATGAGATTCCCCTACAGGGGAACCCCCGAACTAAAATTGAAAAAAAAATGTGTGAGGGTCCTTCAGGTCTGGTATGGATATTAAGGGGGACCCGTGCCAAAAAAAAATGGCGTGGGGTTCCCCCTCAAAATCCATACCAGACCCTTCAGGCCTAGTAGGGATTTTAAGGGGAACCCCACGCCAAAATTTGAAAAAAAAGGGTGTGGGGGTCTCCCAAAAATCGATACCAGACCCTTATCCAAGCATGCAACCTGGCAGGCCACAGGAAAAGAGGAGGGGATGAGAGAGCGCCCCCTCTCCTGAACCGTACCAGGCCACATGCCCTCAACATTGGGAGGGTGCTTTGGAGTAGCCCCCAAAGCACCTTGTCCCCATGTTGATGGGGAGAAGGGCCTCATTCCCACAACCCTTGCCCGGTGGTTGTGGGGGTCTGTGGGCAGGGGGCTTATCAGAATCTGGAAGCCCCCTTTAACAAGGAGACCCCCAGATCCCGGTCCCCCTGTGTGAATTGGTAATGGGGTACAAATGTTTCAAAAATGTTAAAGACAATAGATGGTTTTTGACAATTCCTTTATTAATGTCTTCTTCCTTCCCCGCTTCTTCCATCTTCTTCTGGTCTTCCTTCAGTGTTCTTCTTCCTCCATCTTGTTCTTACCCCGCTTCTTCCTCTATCTTCCTCCGGTCTTCTCGTCCGGCATCTTCCTCCAGCCTCTTCTTCTCCGATTCCTCCTCTGGATGATCCGCCTCAATGGGAGTCTCCTGCTGTGTGATGCTTCTGTTCAGGTAACAGTTCTTATTTAATGGAGGGCAGGGCCACCCGGTGACCCCGCCCCCTCTGACACACGGGGACTTCCCTATGGCTTTTCTCCATGTTGTCAGAGGGGGGCGGAGTCAATCATTTATGTAAATGCTACACTTTTATTGTTTAACTTTAAGCCTTTATAATCATGTTAGTGTCCCATAGACTTTAACGGTGTTCGCATGTTCGAACAAATATTTTGCCTGTACTGTACGTATGTTCTGGTGCGAACCAAACGGGGGGGGGGGGGGTGTTTGGCCCATCCCTACTGGCAACCAATGGCCAGGGTTGTCAGGAAGAGGCCCTTGTCCTCATCAACATGGGGACAAGGTGCTTTGGGGTGGGGGGGTGCAGGGCCCCCCGCCCCCAAAGCACCCACCACCCCATGTTGAGGGCATGCGGCCTGGTACAGTTCATGAGGGGGGGAGGTGCGCTCGCTCATCCCCACCCCGTTTCCTGATCTCCCGTACACACGATCCGAAAATCGGACGACAGATCCTCCAACTTTTTTCGCTTACTAGTCGCAAGTAGAAATTAAATAGGTTACTAAAGTCACGAAAATTTTCGTACGACAGGAAAAAAAATCAGAAGTGATGTCATGTGTTGTAGTGTATTTGTATTTTCGGACGACAACTGTACTGACTAAACAAAAATTGTACGATCTGGTATCGTACAAGGAAAATTTTCATGCATGTCCGATTGAATAATATCTAAGGAACTGTCATGATCAGCTCTCGAAAGCTCTGTACTAACGATCCGATTGTCGTATGATCTCTTCAAAAGCGATATTTTTCGTATGATTTTCGGATTGTGTGTACTGGCCATTAGGCTGATACATTACAGACCCTCTTAAATGCCAGTGATTCAATGCCAACCTTGGGCTCAGCCTTACAAGTCCACACCTTTCACCAACATGACATGTCTCTGAGTTATCTCTATCTACTCATGGCTGCAGTATTTTTTTTCTCATTTTCTTAGAGGTGGGAAAGATTGAAACAATTTATTGTAAATGGTCTAGAGCAATTTCAGGCATGTGTGAGCCGATGACTAATCCCCATTCCTCTTGTAAGTGAGCTCATTTAGTGAAAGTATCTCACACTTTGCTCATACGACGGCAGGATTTTACATGTGAAAGTGAAGACCCGTTCACCCACAGCTGCCAAAATAGACAAAAACCAGGGGGATTTTAATATCCGAGTAACCTCATTTGTGAATAGCCCAGGTGTGGTGGTGTTTATCTTGGAAGCTATGGCTTACACATTCAACTTCATAAATCCTAGAAAAGCTGCAAGTGCAAGCATGGGTTAAGTGACTTGGAGAATATTGAAAGTAAACTTAACCCTCTTACAAAAAAACACACAGGAAAGGAATTTCACTGGCAGGTATTTCAATGTGGTAATCTATAGTAAATAGAAGAAAATGTCCTATTGGGAAAACCAAGGTGATGACTGACCTGCCAAAACAGTATCTAAGGCAACAACAATACAGAAATGGAGGGATCATATGATGTCTGGAATTACCTGTGCTATGCTTCAAAACCCTATAGACGCTCTTAGGAACCTAAGCCGTACATGAAATTTCGAATTTATGACATTTATTTTAGCACTTGATAGCCATGCTTTTTTCTTTGTTATTTAACAGCTGAGCAGGTCTCAACCAGGTAAAAAAACGTAGGATTTAGCTCCCATTCACACCATGCATTAAAGTAGTGTATAGGATATATGAAGCAATGCAATGCAGTGAAATTCAAATTGAATGACAATCCAACGCACCTACACAGTGTATCTCAACGTGCATGTGCTTTAGCAAAATGTGAGCCATGTGTGGTGTTGTGCTATGCGTTAAAAAAGATGCATGTCTAATGGGACTCGTTCACACTGTTTGCAGTGGTCTGCAATAATTGCAGGTGACCGCTAGGGCACATATCAAACAATTGTGTACTAGGTGCCCTGCTCTCACCACAATGCTGGTGTGATGTGTGGTGCAGTGTGGAAAAATGTAACATGTCTGCATCTTTCTGCAGTGGGTGGCTCTGCATGTCACTGTACTGATGCATAACGCACCATGCTGCTGTGCAAAGCCATGATTATTTTATAGCCACACACAGGGACATGGGCTCCTGGACATCTGACCACCTTTTCTGCAAGTTCACTTTAAGCCACTGTAATTATTTCTGAATCTGATATGATGCCGGATAAAACATTTAAAACACAATCTCTGGTGTCTCCAAATGAATCCAGGGACCTTGCCTTGTTTGCCCCCAAGCCCTCCATCCATCCATGGTCTGTCCCACTCCCAGTCCGCAGTGCACACGCAAGGCTCTGCTTTGCTGGTTCGGTCGCCCGTTCGGCTCCTGGGTTTTTGTAGTGGCTGGTGGTGGGAAATGCAACATCCAGAATTGTGCATGCGCAGTTCCGAGCCAACACTGTCACAGCCTTTTTTCACTGGCACGTTTTGGTTGTTACTGGCATTTAAGGGCAGGAGAAAAGTACCCGTTTTTTACTGGCTGCCTGTAAAACAAGGGTGGTTGGCAATACTGCATTAAATTGTGCTTTGCACTGTGTGGGCAGCCCATTTAAAATGCATGGGCTATTTTTTACACTGCATGGTAATACACAATTATATGTACATATTCGTAAGGATATCCGTATGAAAATTCTCAGCTCATTTGATGACTTGATGAATGTTATACAAAAGTACTTAAAAGTATCTTTTGCTTTTAACATTCGATTTTTGGAAAGAATGCACAGTCCCAAACAGAAACCACATACATTATCCTGCTCCTTTGAATTTTCTCATCACTGCAGTTGATAGCATATTTTGATTTGACCCCACTAACGATTAGCAAATTGAATGAACGTTATTAAAATGAAAAATTTCAAATAAGATTTTGCTAGTGTATAGCCAGCTTTAGAGACAGAGGTTTTCCCAGCTATATACCTGTTTGGGTTGTACTGTCACCCAGCATGATGTAGCAATGGGGGAGCAGGGAAACAGATGCATACTTTGTAACAATGCCAGATTATGAATTTGCTCTTCAATTGAAAAATACATGGATTTTAATTTTGCCCATATATGCCCCACTGAATAACTCCTTATCTTGTCACCAAATATAATAATGTAATTGATAACCTGTTTCTGAAAATGCTAGCTGCATTTTGAGTCGCTGACCCAGAACATATGTGCAAGAAAGACAGAACCGTATATCTGCATACTTGTTCCGGGTCAGTGGCTCAACGTATTGAAGGACGAGGCTCAGCCTGGCAGCCTGGCAGTTACTATTTTCAGAAGATGACAATGGCAGCCTATGCAAACGGTACCGCTCAAAGCTGCAAGTTCCAGTCCTAGGTTCTATGTCTGCAGAGGTCTCTCTCTTTTGTTTCTCCACAAAAAGAAAAAGAAAGCTGCACCACCAAAGTCAGTATAGCTGTAGTAATTAGTCAATGAAGCAGGTGGTGTTCCCCACCAGTCTCTGTGCATCTTTAACATTGTTTGTCCAAAAAAAAATGATTTTCAGATAAAACTTTTTCTTGGTTTTGGAAAGAGTGGAGAGGGATTAAAACACCTGTCAGGTTTTTATTTCTGTTTGTGCCCCTGTTAGGGAGAGTTACCCTTGCTATTTTTCCTGGTGACAGAGAACAGGAATAAAGAAAAAATCTTCTAATGGGGGCTCTAGTTCTGGTGACCTTGGTGACAACCAGGGATTTTCCTCACTTTGGAGATATTTCCCCTCACATCACATTATGGCTATGGAACAGGAAGTGAAAGGAAATCTCCCCAATGGGACACAGATGGCAAAAAAAAAAAAAAAAAAACTGGACAGGGGTTATAACCCTCCCTACACTATCCAAAATGCAGAAAAAAAAGCGTTGTCTTTTATTTTAAAGTGTATGTAAACCCATAATTTTTTTTTTTAGTCTGTTTGGCAGCATGCTTTACTGTACAGTATAGGCCTGGAACTGCATACAGAGCATTAGGTGAAGGGACTACATGATTGAGTTTGCTGTGCAGGCTACAGCAAGGCAGTTTAAGATGTAGGGTTGGAAAGAAAAGGGTAAGGTAGACCTTATTGGATGACCAGGGGGGTAGGGTGTGGCTGGGGTGGGGCACCTGGTGGTCTAGCAGAAGGGTGGCGCTGCTAGTGGGTCAGTGGGAGCCAGGTCAGCAAGGAAAACACTTTCCTGCCCTCCCCCTCCTCACCTTTTCTGAATTGTTTGCAAGGGTCATTTTTCTGTTGCGTCACTCAACAAGGGTGCGATGGGTCCTGCAAGGGCTTGTTTTTCAGATTTTTCGGGTTTGTTGCATGGGGTTATTTTGCATTTTGACATAGCAGCAGGCAGGGGATCTTAGGCTTTTGAAGGCGGCGTGGCCAAAAATAGTAGGTCGAGTGTAATGGGCTGGGCCCAACTTGGTATGGGTTTACCTTCCCTACTCACAACTGTGTGACGACAATTGGTCATCAGGCTGCATCAGGTTTTTAATCTGGTAATAATTGTCCCTGAGCCAGTGTAACTGCGGCTGGGAGCCGGGATAGGAACGTGGTGATTGATACAGCCGATGCGATAGAGGAAAACGTGCTTTCATTAACCTAAGACTCCGAAAATGGTCAGTCAGGTACATTATGGTTTTAAATGTTTCTGTTAATGTGGAATGAAAGTTATTTTGTTATTTATGGTTGTTAATAAAAAAAAAGGCTGCTATGGCCATTTAAATTCAAATTATGTGGTCGTGTCATTGGTCATTGTTATGGTAGACGGGTCGTATATGGTTAATGGAGGTAAGGTCATCGCAATTGCCACATCAGCAAAATGTCAGTCAAGAATTTTCTGAAAAGCATTTTTTTATGACTCTGTTGTCACATACCGGTTTGGGGGCCGAAGTGCTAAGAGCGCTCCCCCTGCGGCTAAGTGCAACACACCCCTGGTGGTGCCCAAAGAAGCACGGTTTGCCAGATGCTGCTGTAGACAGGAGAGCCGATCACCAGGAGATGGCTGTAGCAGACTGGAAGCAGGTGTGCTGAGGTACTTGGTAGAGAGGAAACCAGGAGCCATGCTAAAGGTCATATATGGTGTATCAGTCAAGCAGTAGGAACTGGAACAAGCCGGGGTCATACACGGGAGACAAGAGAAGCGGATTCGATGAGCCAAGCCGGGGTCAAACACTGGGAAGCAAGCAGAGCAGGTTTAAATAGGCCAGTTGGTGCCAGCATCTGTCACGCCCTTTGTGCACGCACATATGCCTGTTTGCACCGTTGCGTATCTGCATACGCCAGTTCATGATGCGTGCACCAGTGCGTATATAGGTTCTCTATAGGTGTCCATGCTGGATATGGGCAGCATTGCCAGTCCTTCTGTGGCCATTTCCCTGACAATGTTGCATGCTGACATCGCTAAGCCACGGCCTCCCAATTAGCAGCAGTGTTGGCTGTTGGGCTGACTATCAGACCAACATCCAATTGGAAAAATGCATGCGGCAGGCTGACAACACTGCTGCTTATTGTGAAGCAGTGGCTTAGCATTGTCAGTCTTCAACAGGAAGTGATGTTACTGGCAGGATCTCAAGGCAGGAAATTTTGCAACTGATTCATTATAAAAAATAAAAATTCTGAAAAAAAAAACTCTAAAGTGAAGCATGATGCCAAATATACAAAAAAATTGATTTGGTGGTTGCATACATTTAATGACAGTCTTTCCATGAAAGTCTGGTGGAAATAGAAATAAAACGCACAAACACCAAATGAAGAATATTAAAAGCACTTGCACCTTATTGTAATACACTGATAATATTCATGCCCTAAGTGGTCACTGAAAAATAGAATGTAAGACCATTTGTGCTGGGTATTTATAGAAAATCTATAGGATAAGAATTATACAGATATAAAATAAATGTACATAAAAATAGAACACTGGCAATAATCACAATTTCCTGACAGCTGGTGGATCTAAAATTAGGTTTTGTTCTGTCTTCGATTTCTAGTAGACAAATGTGCATATTAGAAAACCGCAGTGCTACAGATCCCCTGAGAGGCTGGCCCCGCACTCCATGGTCTGCTGTGAAAAGTTTTTAGAAAGCAAAGGCACCGTTCCTGCGGCTCACTGCCTCAGAAATTCTATTCTTTTGGGTATTTTCGTTAATGCTTTGTGAAGCTGCCTTTATAGCCTCAACCTGCCTATTCATACAGTTCCAAAAAAGACTAAAAAGGTTGCTGGTAACTTTGTGGTTCAAATAATGATGCCTTCAGGAGCCAGCGCTGAGTGATTATATTCCAAAGTAGACATTTTTTTTTTTTGTACAATTTACTGGGTGTGAACTATTTATGTAACATGATTTATGTTATATAATTATTCAGATCAGAGAGAAAAATGTGTTCATTTGCTGTTATTTATGTAGATGAAAGCATTACATGCACAATAAAATGAGCTTACTCGGGAACATTACAGCATTTAGAGGAGCATTCGTAGTATGCAAAGTTTTGACGACATTATGTTGTTTCACCAATGGAAAGAGTGGATATAATATATTTCACTAATTGCAACTTCCTAAATTCAACTGGCATCGAGGCTTTCCTTACTAATTCTTAAAAAAAAAAAAAAAAAAAAAAAAAGGCAATTTTTTTTTTGCCACTATAGTATTTATTATACTATGGTGCATTACCTTAGTACATTATTCTTCCATGCTTCGAGACTAAACATAGTAATGTCTCCAAAATCAGATATTATTTTAGTACCCAAACTTTTTGAAGCTTTAAAAGGAATATATATTGGTACTTCGTGCCATCAGATTGCTTGTTATAGCTTCTTCTTTGTCATTTTATTATATTTTATTTTATTTTCTGTTTGCTTATATTATTTTGTAATTTCTTGGAAAAATAATAAAAATGACATTACATTAAAAAAATAAAAAAAACATTGGATGCATTTAAAATATATTTATACCAAATCACTAAGATGTTACATAAGCTTTAATCATTTGCTGACCACCCGATAGCAGTTTTACTGCTACAGGGCGGCAGCTGTGCGCCAGATCACGTGAGTATTCACAGCAGAAGCCGATCTGCGGATGTTGGGTACTCAATGTCTGCCAACACCCACTGTAAACAAGGCAGAGTTCCATTCTTACAAAGCAGGAACTAAAATCCATCTCTTTCCCTAGTAAAGGCAGCACACATAGTACACACAAACACTGGCTAGGCACACACTAAACTCTTTGACTGCTCCTGATGTTAACCCCTTCCCAGCCAGTGTCATTAGTACAGTGATGGTGCATATTTTTAGCACTGATCACTGTAATAGTGTCACTGGTTCCCACAATGTGTCAAAAGTGTCAGTTGATGTCCAATTGACCGCTGCAAGATCACAATCCTGCTATAAGTCGCTACTTGCCACCATTATGCCCCATAAACCCGGTCGGACATTCCGACCACAAAATACGTCAGATTTTTATCAGACGGATTTTGCCCAAAACTTGTCTTGCATACAAACGGTCGCACAAAGTTGTCGGAAAATCAGATCGTTCTGAACGAGGTGACGTACAAAACATACAACGGGACTACGTAGAGGCCAGTAGCCAATAGCGTTCGTCAAAAAAAATTCCGAGCATGCGTGCCACTTTGTGCATCGGAATTCTCTACATAGATCGGAAAACGTCCGATTGGATTTTGTTGTCGGAAAAATTTTAGATCCTGCTCTCAAACTTTTTCTGTCTGAAAATTCAGATGGAAAAAGACCGATAGAGCCCACACACGATTGGATTTTCCGACAACATAATCCGATCTGGCTTTTTTCATCAGAATTTCCGACCGTGTGTACAGGGCATTACTAGTATAGCAAAACAGATAAATCCCATAGTTTGTAGATGCTATAACGTTTGCGTAAACCAATCAATATATGCTTATTGGGATTTTTTTTTTTTTACCAAAAACATGTAGCAGAATATATATTGGACTAAATTTACGAAGAAATCCGTTTTTTTATGTTTTTATCAGATATGTTTTATAGCAGAAAGTTAAAAAAAAATTTTTTTTTCAAAACTGGCAGTTTTTAATTGTTTATAGCACAAAAAATAAAAAACGCAGTGGTGATCAAATATCCCCAAAAGAAAGCTCTATTTGTGGGAAAAAATTACATAAATGTTACTTGTGTACAGAGTTGCATGACTGCGCAATTATCAGTTAAAGTAATACAGTGCTGTATCACAAAAAGTAACCTGGTCATGAAGGGGGGTAAATATTCTGAAGATCAAGTGGTTAAGATGTCAACCCCTGCCAGCCCTCAATCCCTATATTAACTTAACTCAGCTCCTCCTCATAATGTCCGATTGCAAACCTAGTGGCTGCCATGTCAAGTTTTCCAAAGCTGTTGGATATGGCTGAACTTAGGCTGGGCATCAAACTATCAACCACAGTTCACAAAAAGGTTAATATCATTTCAAAAGCTTGAATCTTTTTTTTTTTTATCTTTTTGCAGCTTTGATTATAGTAATACAAAAAATTCCTATAATAAATAAAAAAAATGCCTAAGCAGTTACCATAAAGGTAATTAGCTGTTATGGGGTGGCAACTGTATGCCAATTTATATTCTCTGATGTCTCTGTTTTTTTTTTGCACCCCAGATGGAGACTATAAGTGGCCATGGCAACACATATTATGTATGTATGGCATTATCAGGAAGATGCTGGAGTGAGAGCATGTAGACCTAAAATGGAAGAAAAATTATGGACTGGTCCAACCGCACTGAGATACAAAAAAATAGAAAATGTCTATTAATTGTTGAACAAAAATAGAAAATGCCTATTAATTGGTGAACAAATGAAATGTCATCTATTTACAATTTAGGTGTACATAGACAAAAAATAAAGTTAGTTATCTGTAACTCTTAGCAACACATTGGGATTTATCTTTCATTAGTATTCAGTAAACTAAAATCTGGGAGGTTAATGTGGATTATTACTGTTTCATATCATTATTGCTTTTGGTGATGTAAAGTGAAGTGTAAGACTGGGTTCACCACATCCAATTCACAAGACATGCGAATTGGTGTACTACACCACTTCTTGTGGTGTACACAGTACACAATACAATGCAGTCATAGTACAGGTTCTAATACAGTGCAGGCAGTGTACAGTGTCTACTACACTTCTGGTGGTGTACACAGTACACAATACAGTGCAGCCGTAGTACAGTTTCTACTACTTTTCTGGTGGTGTACACAGTATCTAATACAGTGTGTACAGTTTCTATTACACTTCTGGTGGTGTACACAGTACACAATACAGTGCAGCTGTAGTACAGTTTCTAATAAAGTGCAGGCGGTGTACACAGTATCTAATATAGTCTGTACAGTTTCTACTACACTTCTGGTGGTGTATACAATACAGTGCAGCCGTTGTACAGTTGCTAATACAGTGCAGGTGGTGTACACAGTATCTAATACAGTGTGTACTGTTTCTAATACAGTGCAGGTGGTGTACACAGTATCTAATACAGTGTAGTGTGGTGTCACAAAACAAAAAAATACATTGTTTCCAGAAGGCCAACAAGGAGAGGCAGAAGCTTACAGGTCACTAAAAGAGGGAAAGCAGCCTTTGTGTCTACTGTCAACAGTGGTGGTCGTGGACATGGTGCATCTTTTGTAGGTGGCCGTGGAGCATGATTGTCCTTTTTTTCTGCTGCTGGCTGTGTTATTGAGCCAGAACAGGCAGAAGAGTTGGTGGAGTGGATAACAAAGTTGTCCTCATCCTCCTCATCCTCTTTCACCTAGGTACAGAGTAGTGTGCCTTCCAACGCAGCTGCCAAAGCAGCCTATTCCACTGGCTCCTTGCCCACAGTCACTCTTTCCGTAGCTCCACCCTCATACATGGAGGAGTTCCCAGAATTATTCGACCACAGTGTCGGGTACATGCTGCTGGAGGATGCGCAGCGATTTGTAGGCTCCGATGTTGGTTCCTAGGTAAGGGAAGGGAGTAATGTGAGCCTAGAGAGGGGGTGCCACAGAAGGACAAGAAAATGGCAGTCATGTTCCCCCAGCTGCAACATACTGCCAAACTTGCTCCAGTGATGAGGAGGGAGCGGATGATAAAGTCACTGACTATACTTGGGTGCCTGAGAGAAGAGAGGAGGAGGAGGAGGCACAACTCCAATGAGGCAGGATGTCCTCTAGAGGGCAGCCACCCTATTGCATCCCTCTGCAGAGCTCTGCAGGTGCAGGGCGCTGCTGACTCCCTCTGCCTTTTAAAAGTTCCTTGGTGTGGGCCTTTTTCTACATGTATGCAGCAGATTGCACCATTGCTGTTTGCAACCTATGTCTGAAGCAGATCAAGTGTGGCCAGAACAGCAGCCGCTTGGGCACCACATGCTTGACCAGACATATGACGACCTGCCATACAGTGCGTTGGCAGCAGCACTTGAAAGACCCACATCAAAGAAAAAGGCAGACTTCTCCTTGCTCCTCATCTGGGATCTCCAACCCTACTGTACATCCAGTCCTCTCAAAAATCTGCACAAGAAGGAATGAAATGAAGGTGTAGCAATAGGTGTCCCAAGTAATTGCAGACAATCTGCTAGCAGTACACCGCCATCTTTTAGCAGGCAAATTTCCCTATCCCAGTTGCTGAACCTTAAAAATAAATTCGGTCACAGCCATCCACATGCTCAGCTATCCACATGCTCAGCATCTAAATGCTAGCTTGGCCAAATTACTAGCACTGCAACTGCTGCCTTTTCAGCTGGTAGACTCTGCCCCCTTTCGTGAAATGTGCTGTACCTCAGTGGCAGGTTCCAAATGGAATTTCTTTTCTTGGAAGGCCATTCTGGCTTTCTACTGGCATGTGGAAGGCCATGTTTTGGCTTCATTTGACAGGGCGGTCAGCAGTAAGGTTCATTTTACCACTGACTTATGGTCCAGCAGGCATGAACAGGGACGTTACCTTTCCTTCACGGCACACTGGGTAACTCTGTTGGCAGCTGGGAAGGATGCAGGACAGGGTTCAGTGTTGTTGGAGCTTGTTCCACCACCATGCCTCCAAAATGCTAATGGTGATTCTGCCACAGCTCTCTCCTCCACCCCCTCCTCTTCTTCTTCCTCTATGGCTTCTACTGTCCTCTGAACCAGTGGTGCTCCATAAGAGTTCAAGGAGCTACGCAAGCAGTCAGGCTAAAAGATACCATGCGGTGCTTGAGTTGGTCTGTCTAGGGGACCGGAGCCACACTGGGGCAGAAATTCTGTCAGCTCTGTACTGTCCTGTCACCATTAGAGGAGGAAACAAAGCGATATTGCATGCATCAGTGACACTGTCCCTCCAGTACGCCTGTTGGAGCACATGCATTGTGAAATCATAAACAGGGCACTTTAGGCAGAACAGCGGGAGGAAGAGGAAAACGTCCTTACCTCTCAAGGCCCCCTTTATCCAGATAGCATTCCTGTGGGCCTGTCAAACATACAAGAAGAAGAGGAGGAGAAGGAGGATTGTGTCAGCATGGATGTAGATAACACTCAGCAGCAGTTTTTAAGGGATGGTTTTAAGTCCCCAGAAACCCAAGGAGTTGTATGTGGCTGGGAGGAGGTAGTTATTGATCATGTGATCCTTAGTGACCCAGAGGACTCAGAATCGAATGCCTCTGCAAACTTATGCTGCATGGCCTCCCTGATTCTGCAAAGCCTGCAAAAAGGATCCTAGGATTCGTGGTATCAAGGAGAGGGGTCATTACTGGCCGGGAACCCTTCTTGATCCACTTTACATGGGTAAAGTTGCAGAACTCATCCTGCCTTCGCAGAGGGAGCAGAGGATGAAACATCTTCAGGAGGCCTTGAAGAAAGGTTTGTGCAATGCATTTCCAGACCCTGGGAGGTTACAATTTCCTGGTGCTGGACAACGTGTTTCTGAGCCGTCATTCAGTCAGAGGAAGAGCAGGGAAGAAGGTGATCGGCTGACCGATGCCTTTAAACAATTTTTCAGTCCTCAGTGCCAAGGTCTGATCGGTTCAAGCAACCATCGCCAGTGTCTGCATTACATGGTGTAGGAATATCTAGGCACAAGAGCAGACTTGGAGACCTCTTCAACAGAACATCCACTGGGTTACTGGGTCTTGAGGATGGACCACTGGCCAGAATTTGCTCAATATGCAATTGAGCTACTGGCCTGTCCTATCCAGCGTGCTTTCTGAACACACATTCAGTGCTGCTGGAGGGTTTGTACTGGACCAAAGAGTGTGCCTGTCCACAGACTCTGTTGATAGGCTTACATTCATAAAAATGAATCAGTCTTGGATCAGCAGTTATCAAGCACCTAATGCTGATATAACTGATTTGAATTTGCTATGGATGTGGGATTCCATGAAGATTGCCTATGCTGACTATACTATTCCTCCTCAATCTTGATGATGCTAGCTTCCAACAATATTTAACAGCAGGGCCCGTTCCTGTGCCCAACAAGAGTATCTGTGAGGGGTTACAGTGTTGTGGCACCACCACCCAAGGCCCAATTTTTCTGCCCCTGTTTAACAGGGGCATGTAATTGCAATTTTTGATATAATATTTCAATGCAGGGCCCATTCCTGTGCCCAACAAAAACAACCGTGAGGGCTTACAGTGTTGTGGCACCACCACCCAAGGCTCGATTTTTCTGCCCCCTGTTTTTATAGGGACATGTAATTATAATTTTTGATACAATATTTCACAGCAGGGCCCATTCCTGTGCCTAACAAGAGTATCTGTGAGGGCTTACAGTGTTCTGGGATCACCAACACCTAAGGCCCAGTTTTCTGAAGAGTATATAGGGCAGGCCATATAGTGTCTATATACTGCTGTTCAGAGTATATAGTGCCTGTGGGGCCGAGGGGACCCCCCATGCCATTCTTTAAAAAATGTGGGTGCAGGGTTTCCCTTAATATCCATACCAGACCCAAAGGGCCTGTTATGGATTTTGGGGGTGACATCCATCCAATTCTTTTGTTGGTATTTTTATCTATATTCCCGAAATCCGACAATACATTACAGCCGTGAGCAGTTTTAAATTATATTTTTTTCTTTAGCAATGTCATTTTGCTGTGGCACTGTTATAAACATGGGAAAGTTGCGCTACTTTACTGGCATACTAAGGACAACCCCAGGCATGATATTTAAAGGAATATTTCATTTTTATTGTTTCACTTTAAGCATTATTAAAATCACTGCTACCAAAAAAAGGTCAGTTTTTAAAAACTTTTTTTTGCATTGATACATATCCCCTGGAGCAGGACCCGGGTCCCTACACTTTTTATAACAATAACTTGCATATAAGCCTTTAAAATTAGCACTTTTGATTTTTCACGTTCGTGTCCCATAGACTTTAATGGTGTCCGTGTGTTTGAACTATTTTTTTGCCTGTTCACATGTTGTGCTGCAAACCAAACCGGGGGGGGGGGGGGGGGGGATTGTTCGGCTCATCACTAGCTGCTGCTTTCATTAGATTCTTCAGCATTCAACACTTTACCTCTATATAGATAAAGGTCACTATTCCAGTATATTATATACACTTGTCTTTAGAATCTCACTTTCTGTGTTACCCCAACTGCCACTACATAATATTGCTTATACACATGTAGAGCTGATGAATGCTGCTGTACTTATACAGTCAACTTATTCTTCAATAGGCATATTTAAGAAACGATTGCATGTCATTTGATCCAACTTTTTGTTACCAGATTGGGGAAAGGCTCATGTCTGCTGTATTCTCTGAGCATGAAGGCTACTATCTTGTAAAATACTTTATTAGGCAACTACACTGATTCAAAGGAGGCTGAGAGAGTGACTTCTTCGGTGAGTTAATATTGAGCCAGAGATTATACCTGGCAAGCCAGAAATATGTCATAGTGAAACGCCACCCCATCTATGCATATATGTAATACATTTATATTACGTATAATGAAAATGAAAAAGTCTTCCTATGCTTAAACATGAACAAAATAGGTTAGATAAATGGAAAAAAAGGGCCAACCTCTCATGCCTTGAAACTTTGCCTGCTTAGACATGGTCTATTTAACATTTTTACAAATACGGACCTAGTAACAGTTTGACTGTATGAGTATATTTGGCGTTACCCCTTGTGAGATGGAATAAGAATTAAAAATGAAAATCACATTTAATTAGGAGCATGTCTTGGCAGTGATTACCTTGAGAGTACAAGAATGTAACCACCAGCTGTTTAGTAGTACAAGTGTATGTGTTGGGTATGCTTTCCACAGTGAATTGGGGGTGGGTAACGCAAGAAGTAGAACAGAAGCATGTAAGTCCTCACTTTACTATAAATACCTCATAGTAATTTATTGGTATGTCTCAGAAGGCAGGTATTTTCTCAATTAAAATCTGGAATGCTACTAGAAAATAATCCATTGTAGCTTGTTTATAAATCATCCATCATTTTCAGTTTCTACCTGCATCATCATGGGAACTGAAAGTATAGATAGATATACATAAAAAAAGTTTCGTAGTCTTTTTTTTACAATCAGTGCAAGTAAGGGAAACGAGATGATTATGAAGAGCCCTAGAGGGACCTATAAATGTTATTTATTATTTTTCATAGCTTCAGGAAAAATGGATATCGTGCACCTGGGCAGGCTCCAACTTGGATTTAAACGTTCATTTCGATTCCCAGTAGAAACATGTTTTAGACAACCTTAGCCTATTAACATTGAAATCTCTTTCCCCGCCCCAGATCTGATCTGCTTAGCGTTCTTGCTAATCCTCTGAGACAGTGTGCTTGAACTCTGTGAATGAAAATGAAAAAGAGACCAAGTTTATTTTTTCAAGAGTCATCAGTAAAGTACAACTTTGCTCAGAAATGTACCCCTGATGGGACAGGAAAAAACAGGCAATTGTTTTTTGCATTTTCTCACCAGAGGAGGGAATTTCCATGAACCATCTGTTTTATGGAACCTTGCAGATTAAAATTGCTTATATATGACTTATTAGTGCTAAGATTGGTTTTAGACCTAATCCAATGATAGTAAGTAGTCTCCCTGAATCAATCAAAGGCTACTTAGGCCACTCAATTAGGCAATATGTAAAGGCCACTTGTGAGATGATCGTGCTTGTCCACATTCACTATATGATGACATCAGTTGTTTCTTGGATTGTATAGGCATTTGGCTTTGAAGCCAAATATTTTGATTGGTCAGACATTGTTGTACATACAGCAAGTAAAGTAAGCATTAAATGAACACACCACCATTTCTCTAGGTAAATATATTTCTAAAGGTGCTATTGACATGAAATTTTCACCACATATTGGTAACAACCCATGCAATCCATACATACAAAGATACCAAAAAAATAAGTTTAGAAATTAAGTTATGTGTAATAAAATGCAATGACACAGGGAAAATGTATTGAACCTGCTAACTGAAATGTATGTAATACTTCGTATAAAATCCTTTGTTGGTAATGACAGCTCCAAAATGCCTCCTGTATGGAGAAACTAGTCTCATGTGTTGCTCGGGTGTGATTTTGGGCCATTCTTCCACACAGTCTTTAAATCTTGAAGGTTCCTTGGGTCTCTTCTATGATCTCTGATCTTTATTTTTTTCCATAAAGTTTCTATTGGATTCAAGTCAGATGATTGGCTGGGCCATTCTAGCAACTTTATTTTTTCTTTGAAATCAATTGAGAGTTTCCTTGGCTTTGTGTTTGGGATCATTGTCTTGCTGAAATGTCCTCCCTTGTTTCATCTTTATCATCCTGGTAGATGGCAGCAGACTTTTATCTAGAATGTCTTGCCACATTTTTCTATCGATCCTTCCTTCAATAATATGAAGTTTGCCAGTGCTGTATGCTGAAAAACAGTCCCACGTCATGATGTTCCCTTCACTGTTGGTATGGGGGTGTTTATGGGGTTATGTGCAGTTCCAGTTGACCTCCAAACATGGTGTGTATTGTGGCATCCAAAGAGTTAAATTTTGGTTTCATCTGACCCAACTATATTCTGACGTATTTCACAGGCTTGTCTAAATGTTGTGCAGCAAACTTTAGATGAGCTTCAACATGCTTTTTCTTCAGTAATAAGGACCTGCGTAATGAGTGTGCATACAGGCCATGGCAGTTGAGTGCATTACTTATTGTTTTTTGAAACAATGTACCTGCTAATTCCAAGTTTTTTTTTTGAAGCTCTTCACAAGTGGTCCTTGGCTCTTGGATAACTCTTCTGATAATTCTTTTTACTCCTCTGTCAGATTTCTGGTCATGGTCATGGCCGGTTTATGATGAAATTATGTTTTTTCACTTCCAGATTATGGCCCCAACAGTGCTCACTGAAACATTCAGAAGTTTATAAATTCTTCTGTGACCAATGCTACCAATATGTTTTGCAACGATAAGGTTGCAAAGGTATTGAGAGAGCCCTTTGCGTTTACCCATCATGAGATGTTTCTTGAATGACACCTTGGTAATGAGACACATTTTTATAGGCTGCCAGTTGAGGCTGAACCAGCTGATATTAATTTGCACTGATAAGGGGCAGGTTTGCTTTCTGATTACTGATAGATTTCAGCTGGTGTCTTGGTTTTCCATGCCTTTTTGCACCTCCCTTCTTCATGTGTTCAATACCTTTTGCCTGTGTCATTCCATTTTATTACACATAACTTATTTGTTTTGGTTTCTTTGTAGGTATGGATTGCATGAGTTGTTACTGACATGTGGTGAAAACTTCATGTCAATTGCACCTTTAGAAATATATTTACCTAGAAAAATGGTGACGTGTTCAATACTTATTTTACCCTCTGTATGTGAACAAGTCTTTGACTAATTTGTCAGATCATAACCCACAGTTGGGTTATATGTTATGACTTAGAGAGTGTTTGCAAAATGCAGTAAAGTAGACCTAACCCAGTTATCAAAATCACATACAAGCATTTCTAATGCTGTTTTAATCTTTTTAGATATACAGCTTTTATCAAAATATCCTGACATGAAGGTCCTTCTTACAAAACAATTTCAATTATTGGATGACAACAATTGTTCCCATCATTGTCAACCTGTCACATACACTATTGGTGGTGACTGAAAGAGGCCAAGAAACAATGAGCTGCAAGAAAGGAGAAAATATGTGAAAAACGTTATTTATGGGAAAAAAATGTGTTTATGCTGCAGTGCTTTGGCAAACTAAAAGTTATCCAGTTAGGGTTTAGAAGAGTCTTAAAGCGCATATAGCTTACAACACACAACACATCCACAAAATGCAATAAAAGATGAACTCAATTTTTTATGCATGATACCTGCACATCTTATTTGTAGCTTAATAATCAACAAATCAAATGAAATATTCTGTGTTCAGCCAATACAATGAGTGTATGGAAGGGCTGCACAGCGAGGCCTGTGATATGTGCTGAGTCTGAATTGATTTTGTCATGACACACAGGCCTATTAATTCAAGTTTTAGGTTTGGGAAATTATACAAAAAGGTCTAGAGATAAATATACATACTAGACTGATTTTTCATGCAGCTGAGATTTGTGAATATTTGTCTGCATCATCCTGTATTTGACCCACCAAATTTTTTCCTTGTGACTCTACTTAATTAATGTAAAAGCCACCCTCGCTAAACATAACAGATGATCCCGCAGGACTTGGAGGCTCGAAAGTGTGTCCTCAGTCTAGTATGCTGGTGACATCTCATATACTCTTTTATAGGGATAAGCGATAATTGAGTTTTTTCTTTTCCCTGAATTTAGTTTTTAAATCTTGAGATTTTGCCAAATGATTCCATGATTTTTTTCAGCAAAATACATTAGAGTCAATGTGAAAATTGAAATTGCATTGTTTTTATTGTGTAGAAGGCCTAAGGGTAAATGACTCCCAGAAGTTATGAAAGTTACTTTGAACTATACTGGACCTGTTCTCGTGGCAGAAAACATCCCATTATTAGGTGCTTATATCAGGGGGTTCCATCAGTTTTAGGGGGTCAAGTTTAAACAGTCACCTCTGTCTCAGCTTCCAATGGGAGGGCTATAGTGGGTTGCTGTACTCGGAAGGAGTGTTATAGGGTTTTGGTTTGGGAGGATATAGATTATTGGGAAGATTGTGGTATAGGAGCCTTTTTTCTGTTTTCAATGCTTTTTATCTTCAATAAATATTTTTTCATGAGGAAGTAGCCCTTGGGTAGTCTAACCTATCCCCCCTTTTTTTGTTCTGTTTTTGTAGTACATCCCATTATTCGCCTCATATATTTTTTTTTTTTTTTTTTTAGGTTTTGTCACAGAATCAAAAACAGATCATCAAAAAAGTAAGATTAAAAATTCACAACTACACAAATGTTATCCAAAGAAACACACATACAACCCCCCCCCCCCCAAAAAAAAAACAAAAAAACAAAAAAACACACAGATACAAAAAACAATGCATGAAAGAAATGTAACTAGCCTATTTTTCAAATCTTGCTAAGCGGTACAAGGAGCCTCTGCCTTTGTGAAACTTCTCTAACAGGAAAATGTATCTGCTTATCCCTATCCCATTAAGTGTCTGTTTTTAATTGGGTCCCCCTGTAAAATAAATCCAGCCTTCTGCTAGCAGGCTCTTCTGTGCTTCAAGTTCTCCAGGATGTGAACTAGGAATGGGGGACCTGTTAAAAAATATCTGTAAGATTAGAAGCTGGTTGGCCAGTGTGGGCAAATTGCCAGCACAGCAAATTGTTCATGGCTATCTCATCTCCATAAATTTCATACCACGCTAAAGAGTTGTTTTATCCTGAAACACAGCTTGTTGGTTTCAGTGGATATAAGAACATTTCCAGTCTCCTTGGCCTTCTGTATGCAGATGCATTTAATTTTCAAGAAATCTCTTGAAAATAGACAGGCCAGTGAATAAATGGGTAATAGTGTAACTTTATCTTATCCTATTCATAAGCATTTGATGGCATGTATTATCTCTAAACACTCCTACATACCCTTATTCTCTGGAACTAATCATATATTAATAGGTATTGATGGACAGAACACTGCTGTCCTGTACTGTAATCTATTACCAGTGTCATCATGCACTGATTAAGACCCCTGGTTAAATGTATTAAACAGGAATTTCCCCATTACTGAATTACCATGCCTTGTTCTGTACTGTGTCATTGTGTTGAAGCAACCATCTTGATAGAGTCAGGGCTTTGCTTCCACATGTCAAAACCTCCAGCAAGGAGAACAGTAGTCACATTATCAGAGCAGTGCCTTAGATCTTATACTGCAGATATACAGCTATAAAACTGCAGGCACAGGAGTACCTAGGCATCCTAACATACCAGAAAGTGCATAGCTATTTTTCAGGATACAAGATAATTATTCCAGGCTACTGCTTAGGGACACTTTTCACTTTGTGACAGCAAGTTTAGAGAGAGGAACCTCCACCCAATGTCATAGTGGAAGAGGTGAAGGTGGTGAACAAGGCATGAGCTGAACCACGTTACATGTTACACTCTAAGTACCAGTGTTACATGTTACCAAGGGAGAGTTAACCTTTAATTTCCTCCCCACAGTTGCTATTTCTATGTACTAATATCATATGAAAAAAAGCATTTTTGCTTGAATCGACGGAAAGACAGACCCATCTCTAGCTATCATGTGCAAATGTTGGCTAGCCAAACTGTGGCCCCTTACTTGCCATACACCTTGCAATCTGAATATGCAATTTCTATCTAACCTTCTAGTAGAATTCCTTACTGAACAATCCACTCAGTTTGTATCTAATCAGGTAGGCTTGTTGTTACAAAATTGTTGGTAGCTCTAAGGCCTCATGCACACTGGACATTTTTACAGCTGCTGTTTTTGGCTTCAGGTGTTTTTTTTTCTGCAGCCAGTAAACTCCTCAGCATGTCATCCCATGTTTTTTTGGCAGGGGTATTTTCTGGCTGGAAAAAAACACAGAACTAGTGGGTTTCGAGAGGAGTTTTTCAGCTGTAAAAACACTCTAACTCTATAAAGAGCTGAAAAATGCTGAAAAACGCAGGCCATACGTTGAGCCATAAGATTTTGTGGGAGTATAGTTTTGCTTAAAAAAAAAAAAAAAAGCTAAGAACCGCAAAAGCTAAAAAACACTAAAAACGGCACTGCAAAAATGCTGCAAAACTCATTCTACAGCTACAGCTTTCTTCAGCTAACTCTACTGGCATTTTGATAACATCCTGTGTGCGTGAGGCCTAAAGAAGATCAGTTTGCAAGCTGTATGGCCAGCTTAAGAGGAGGATTTTAGTGAATGGTGGAAGAGTAGTTCAATCACTATTTCAGCGCCTAGGAGTAGAATAATATGTATCGTGAATCTATTTAGCAGGGAAATTTACAGGTCAGAGGTCACTGTTGCGGATTACACTCATTACACAGTATAATAGGATGTCCCGATCCCTGAAATCTATATCTCTAGCCAGTGAAATGTTCTGTCACTGTGTCAGATTTTTTCCCCTAGCTTTGCATTGTGAGAAGAGCAGCAGAGTATGGGAGGCTGGAGCTGAACTGACGGCTATCCAAGTAGGAAATCATTTTCCCTAATTATCAGCTAGCTGCGCAGCTGTCTCCAGGGAGCCAGATCATAAGGCTGCTGGTCTTCAATGAAATCAATTATTTAACCCTACCACTAGCTCCCTCCAAGCACCATCCTCCTCCCCTCCAGTAATAGGCCTTATTATAAAGTACCCCAAGCCTCGGAATTCCCTTGGGCTTCCTGGAATAGCAGCATCTTGTGTTCTAAGTCGAGAGTCTGGGATCAGTCAGCGCTTTAAATAATAACATTTTTCCCCAATAACACCACGTGACAACACAGACATGTTCGGCTAACGACTAATTGCTCTGAGCTCACTGCTAGTGTGTAGGTGTCAGTCACACAGCATCTTCCTAATACGCCGGCAAGTTGTAGGCAGCTGTTACACATGACTCTGCTCATCAACAGCACTGTGTGTTTACCTGAGCTTATGCGACTTCTCCTTGACTGGGAGAGTAAAAATAATAAGCCTTAGATTTTTGTTGAAACAATCGATAGTACACTGGAAACAACTGTTTTATTTAGAATAAGAAGAATATCTGAGGGCTCCTTCACATTCACATAATTTCTGTTGATCAGAGCAGATCAACGCAGGCTCAATGCAAGGGAACGTAGAGGTGGGTTGCCTAAAAATGCAGATATGCTGCTTTTTTTGCACCAGCTCATCTTATCTCAGCCATGGTGCATAGAGATGGATATATCAATTTCTGGCATTTCAATACATTTTAAAGCCTATATTTAGGCATGTTTTTTAAACAGCACAAGGGATGGTACTTTCATTTAATGCAAAGCATCCCTTGTGCTCATTTTGGCTGTCACGTTGAGATCCAAAATTCTCTGCCAACCAACTGCCCATACCCTGCAGATGTAATTAGAGTTGCCACCTCATCCCTTTAAACCCAAACACCTTTGAATTACACATGTTCTGAGGCTAATTAAATGCAGATAAGGCACCAAGTGAGTTTAATTACCACCTTAATCGGACACAGAACCTGTGTAATTAATATGTATTCGGGTTTAAAGGGATGAGGTGGCAACCTTATACCCTGCAGATGTAATCTTCTAGTGCTGCTAGGGTTATACAAATTCCGGACCTGTCAGAGGCATTCGTCAAATGTGCCGATCCTTTCATCCCCCTCCTCCGTTCATAGAAGGTGTACTACAGCTTCTGTGAATGAAAAGTGATTTGAGAATGGGGGATGGATGGATAAATGGTACCAGAATTAAATATAAGTAATATCCATTGTGCTGATTTTTAACAAAAATAAATTTACCTAAGCTTAGGCTTTAAAAATAAAAATTCGGTAACAGTAAGCAGGGGCAGTAAACTAGTCTCCTATTTGGTGGCTCTGTTCCAGAATAGTGTCTGAGGACAGAAAATAGTGTGACCAGGTGCTAGGTTCCTTTTGGCTAGAGCCCACATGTAGTGATGTAATGAGGGAGTCAGTGCCCACATATAAGCCAGGTTGGGAGGGGCCTTAGTGCAATTGTGGCATGGGAGCCAAAGACCCCACCAACAGGTGGATGTAGTTAGCAAGTGGAGGCCCTGGACAGGGCTGCAGAACAGGCTGTAGACATCCTGACTCTTATTGTGGTGGAGGCTAGGGCAGGTTGCAAAAAGCCCTTACGGCCAGGCCAAATGTCCCCTAGAGTGAGGCTATCCCCCTGGAGGCCCTGGGAGAGCTGTACCCAAGCCAGAGATAAATGCAGTGATACTGTCTCAAGAAGACTACCTGTAAATGAGCTGGGCACAGACAGCCTAAGGACCCCCTGAGTGAGTATTATTGACCCCAAGGAGGAAAGGGACTGAGTAGGGAAGATCAGTAAAATGTACTGTGTGCTGCTTTCAAGTGACCATGGATAGTATGTCTACATGATGTGACTGTAATGCCATCTTATAGTAACATCAGTAAAGTGCAGCAATCCTAATTTTTTTGTATGGACATTTCTTCCTTGGGATATAAAGGTTAATGGCCGGGAATGTCGTGAGAAGGCCTCTGGCATGGAGATGGTCACAAGATGGTGGAGAGTTAAAACCTCAAGCAGGAGGGTCATTGTTCTGGTAGAAGAAGAGGTGTGTAGGCAGGTGCAGTCTACTTTCTCCAATGCAGGTGGTGCTCAACCGCAGCGGCATTGCAGAGGAGAGGAAGTCAAGAGGACCATGGTTCCTCTATGGTTTCCAGAGTCACCGGAGAAGATATCTAATTGAATGCTGCCATCCCATGTTACTCTAGCAGCCATCTTGGGTCAAGCAGAACCTATTTAAGACCCTGGCTCCCAGGACTGGAACGCATTTCACGTGTGGGTAGTGTAGGGAAAAGTAATCAATTTGCCAGGGACAGTGGGGCCAGGACAGGTTTCTGATGAGTAGGGAAAGGATAGGGACACGCTATCCTACCTGGAGACCTCCCCATTTGGGTCAGGACCGGCCAGGCTGCATTCCGTCTTTCAAGACAAATGCTTTTTACACATCTGAGACCTGCTCTGCTACACATTGCTGTTACTTGCCTTCCCGCTGGGTCTGTTGTAGGTACTGGATTCTGCATTAATACAAGCTCTATTCTTTGCAACTGGAGTTTGTGTAATTACATAGTTAATCTGGTTAAAAAAAGACACAAGTTCATCTAGTTCAACCAATCAAAGGAAAATAAATATATATCCTCAATAAAATAAAAATCATACTATCCTATACCCACAATTGATCCAGAGGAAGGCAACAAACCCCAGCAAAGCATAAACCAATTTGCTCCAGCACGGGAAAAAATTCCTTCCTGTTCCCCCTGAGAGGCAATTGGATATTCCCTGCCTGCCACCGCACCATCCTCCTTACAAGTGGGGCAGGGACTTGTACTCTTAGCGCCATTAGTGCGTTGTGTTGTAACAATGCAAAGCACCAATTCTCACTGCTGCTACACAACGAACACCAGCCTGTATGATAAAATGGCATGGTGTGAATGAGCCCCAAAGCTGACCAGCCATATAGTAGCATACATATAGGTAAACAAAACTCCTTATTAATTCAAATCTGGTTAAATGTGTTTCATAAGGCTCAATTTAAGTGTCCATAAACCCCTACATATACCCAGTGAAGTCACTGGACTCAGGTGATACACACAGATGAAACAAATCCTCCTAAATAAGTAGTACCTGTTTACCTGCGGCCGTCTGTTCTCTACAGCCATTCACAGTGCAGAATTTATACATTTTGGCTTTCAGAAAACAGGTAATGAGGCGTTGAAGTTACATTCAAGCTGAGAGCTTATTGGTGGCGAGGGACACATCCCCTTGCACACAGGAACTGAGGCTGTCAATAATAGGCTATATGCTGGAGGTCCCTCCCTTGTCACCTTTTTACCCCTTGGTGTCAGGAAAACTTATCAGACATAACTGTAAGCCCTTGTACACACGGTCGGAGATGCCGACGGAATGTGTCCGATTGGACCGTATTGTCGGATAATCTGGCTGTGTGTGGTCTCCATCGGAATATCCGACGGACCAAGTTTTCCAACTTGTCTATAAAATTTTCCGACTACATGCTCCGATCGGACATACTCCGATCATGTGTAGCCTACTCCGACGGCCAAAGTGCCACGCATGCTCAGAACAAATTCCTAGAACAAAGCTATTGGCTACTATCCTGAACGTAGTCCCGTCGTAACGAAATAACGTCATCACGTTATGTACAATCGGATTTTCCGACAACTTTGTCCGACCGTGTGTATGCAACAGTTTCGGACAAAATCCGTCGGGCAAAATCCAATGGATTTGGTTATCAGAATGTCTGACCGTGTGTACAAGGGCTAACTCATGCAAATAGCAGAGGAATGAATCAGCAGTCAGAAATGACACTTAGTGCTCTGGATTGAGACAAGTACACACTATAAAGGGATATGTTTTGTTTATATTTTTTGTCCGAAGTTTACAAACACTTTAGGGCTACATTCACACTATGTGTGGTGAGCTACGCTTTTCTGGAACACTGTTAGGGCATATAGAAAACACTTGTTTTCCATGTGCCTAGTTCACAATACATTAGTGATATGACGCGCAGCGTGAAAAAATGCTGCATTTTTCCATGGCACGCTGGATGGCACCCCATGTCTTCACAGCCCAGGGCATCATGCCGCTCTACAAAGACATGAATGAAATGTCATTATGTGATTAGAATTTATTTAGATTAATATTTTTCTATGGTCATCTTGTTCTTTTAAACAGTAAACAGATTATTACTGAATGTTGTGCATAATTAACCATGCCTGTGTTTTATATTTGTGCCATGCAAATTCATATTTTATCTTATTTTTTTATTTATTTTTTTAGTTTAACATAAAGGTATAGATCAGGGCCATGTCAATTCTGGTTAATAGGAATATTTTAGTTTGATGCAGTGATTATGTGAAGAGGGCCGAACAAGCAGATGTGAGTGTAGAAGGGTAAATATACTCTTATTTCTAAAATACGAATACAAGAGATGACTCACTGGAGTCTGTGAGCGCTGCTTGTAGTAAACAAACTAGGAGTCAACCTTGAATGCTGCTGTGACCTACAATGCTTAATAGAGCTTGTTTTGTACAACCTTTTTTCCTCTTACAACTTACGTAGACAGACGCATTCTAGGGGGAAAAAGCTATTATACACACTTATAGGTCAGGATTTATTATTAACCATTTGTGATCTACAATGATACTGTGGAAACGACCTTAAAGTTTCAAGTTAAAAAAACATCATTGCGTAGTTTAATAATAATAATAATCTTTTTGTTTGCAAATCATATGGCTTAAAAGTCCCATGTAGTTCTCAGATTCCTTGGTTGTTGCACTGGGGAGAAGGCGCTCAGTACCTGTCCAGCTTTTTGAGATGAGAATGAGGGACACCTATCAGCAAAAGTATGCCGGCATAGGACATACCCCTTGCCACGCCCCCTTAAAGGAGAATTGCACAAAAAAACAAGATTGGTTAAACCCACAACCACAAGTGCTTTATTTACCACTACTATTCCTTTATATTGGCGTTTGGAATTTACAAATGCAGCAATTTAGAAATCAGATAAAAGGTTTAGCACTGGAAAACACTTTTTGATAAAAAGTGCATTTTATATACAGCTATATAGATCAGACCAAAATAAGGAGCAATGAGGGACAGAGGGACATTGTTCCAAATCAGGGACAGTCCCTCGAAATCAAGGACAGTTGGGAGCTATGCCTGTCTGTCTGCATAAAGCCAAGAAGAGGTTCCTCAGTAGCTATAATTTCCTGTATTTAACATAAATATTAAAACCGTTTTAAAACCCAAGTACAAAAATACAATATACAGTATTACAGCCTTCCAGTTCTTAGATGTGATGGCTGCATTCAATTTTGTGACTTCCGTGTCCGTTCAGTTTTTGCTGCAGGTTTCCAAACCCACATTGGTTCTATGGGCATCCATTTTAGATTATCTTCTGATCCATCACGTCACGGTCTATAAAAAAAAGGATTTTTTTTTCCGGACCGGGATGGACTTATGCTGGCCATACATTATACAAAAAATCGGCTGAACTCATTTTCGTAAAACAAACATTCGTCCGTGAGAGCAAACGATAGTGCCATCATGTAATGACAATAAATCATTCAGTGGACATAAATTAATACATTTTTTGTTTTTTTAAATATAGCTAGTGCAGACAGTTCGGACAGGAAACACACAAACTTTTCAATTTATCGCTCATTCAGCAGAAAATTTCCAAACTTGTCCTTCGTTTTTCGGCTCAAAAGTGTAAACGAGTATCGATTTTGTGCCCATTAACTGGCCAAAAAACGAACAAACTGTCTAAATGACCGAATTTTGGCCAGTTTTTCGTATGTTGTATGGCCAGCATTAGATGTTCTTTTACATTTACCTGTCTATGGACTTACAAGCTTTTGATCAGGTTCACCTGTACTTGTTCGGAACACCTGTGTTAGGGCAACTTCCTGCGGGTTAGCTGCACTTTCCCATAGAGTTCTATTATGTCCTGTAGTTTTGGTGCACTTTCTAAAAGTGCACCAAAACTGTGGGACAGAAAAATAGAACTTTATGAACAGTAGACCTGTGCACTTAGTTTTAGTCCGAATATAAATTTGGATACATTTTTGGTTATTCAGAGATTCGGATGTATCCAAATCTCAGAAGGAAATATTAATGAATTTAGTTGAAATTCATTTCTTTTATTTGGTTTCTAATAAATTCCAAATTTTTGGAGCGAAAAAATTATTGACAGATTTGAATTCTGTGTGAAAAATAGCTGGTTGTTAAAGGGGTTGTAAAGGTAAAAGTTTTTTCACCTTTAGGCTCCTTTCACACAGACCATCCGTTCGGCTCCGTCTGTCAGTTTTTCAGGCGGACCTCAACGGATGCTCCATAGAGGTCTATGGAGCGTCGGATGTCAGCAGTGACATGTCCGCTGACATCCAACCTGCTCTAATCCGAAAAAGTGTAACGGAGGAAAAAGCTATTTTTCCATCCGTCATCGGATCGGTTCGGGTCACGACGGATACTGCGGTCCATCGCCACCCGATCTCCCATAGGGGAGAGCGTTGCTGTGACAGGTCCGTCTCTGTGCAGTGTGCAGAGATGAAACTGTCCTCTGCCTGCTCAGCGGAGATCGCTCTGGCGATTAGTGATGGCCGAACGGTTCGCCCGGCGGTCGTTTCGCGGCGAATTTCCGACTTTCGCCGTCCGCGGGTTCGAACGCCTTTTTCCGTCGTTCGCCCCGGCGGACTTACGTGTTTAATGTATACAAGAACTTTAACCTTTCGTGACACGTTTATCATGTGTTACAGGACAACCAATTGAGACATGACAGCTCATGGACACTTGGACATTCCCCCTAACCTATAAATACACCCGATCCGGTGGCCATTTTACATTCTTTCTTCTGTCACTGTAGGGAAAGGATCCTGTGTGGAGTAGGGACAGAGAAAACGCTAGCTATTTGGTACACAAAAGTTCTTTTCAGGACTGGTATAGGTGTTAGGTCAGCAGCCTGAGTTTCTTTTGTCAGTTTAGATAAAGGGACAGAGCGCTGTATGCTGCTATTTTAGGGACAGCTCAGCCAGATTAGTCTTTCTTCATCATCATCATCATCATCATCATTAGCTGTTACTATCAGGTCCACAAAAGAGCTGTTCCAGCTAATCGTTCCAGCCTACTCTTTTTTGCCAATTTGTATAGGGACAGGCAGGAAGCAGTGTGTCAGGCAGTGAGGATAATTTTAAAGACTTGCTGTTACTATTAGTTCCACAAAGGTTCTTTTCAGGACTGGTATCAGTGGTACGGTAATAGGCTTGTACACGTATAATATTCTTTCTTCCAAATATAGAAAGAATATTATACTTGACTGCTGCCCTTCTGCTGCAGTCTGCTAATCATTCACAACTCACTTGTTCCACAAAGCTCTTTATCAGGACTGGTAACTTGGTCTGTCTAGGGTGCTACGGTACATAGGCTTGGGTGCGGTACAGTCTGCTGTTCTGTAAGGACCGCTATCGGTCCACAATACATAGGGTTGCCGTGCACTACTGCTGACCGCTGCCCTATACTGCAGCAGTCCTTCATTGGTATAGGGACTGACGTACAGTCTGCTAATCACTAACACACAACCTGCTTGGTCCACAAAAGTTCTTATAAGGACTGGTAACTTGGTATAGGGTGCTACGGTACATAGGCCTGAGTGCGTTACAGTCTGCTGTTCTGTAAGGACCGCTATCGGTCCACAATACATAGGGTTGCCGTGCACTACTGCTGACCGCTGCCCTATACTGCAGCAGTCCTTCAGCGGTATAGGGACTGACGCACAGTCTGCTAAACACTAACACACAACCTGCTTGGTCCACAAAAGTTTTTATAAGGACTGGTAACTTGGTATAGGGTGCTACGGTACATAGGCCTGAGTGCAGTACAGTCTGCTGTTCTGTAAGGACCGCTATCGGTCCACAATACATAGGGTTGCCGTGCACTACTGCTGACCGCTGCCCTATACTGCAGCAGTCCTTCATTGGTATAGGGACTGACGTACAGTCTGCTAATCACTAACACACAACCTGCTTGGTCCACAAAAGTTCTTATAAGGACTGGTAACTTGGTATAGGGTGCTACGGTACATAGGCCTGAGTGCGTTACAGTCTGCTGTTCTGTAAGGACCGCTATCGGTCCACAATACATAGGGTTGACGTGCACCACTGCTGACCGCTGCCCTATACTGCAGCAGTCCTTCAGCGGTATAGGGACTGACGTACAGTCTGCTAAACACTAATACACAACCTGCTTGGTCCACAAAAGTTCTTATAAGGACTGGTAACTTGGTATAGGGTGCTACGGTACATAGGCTTGAGTGCGGTACAGTCTGCTGTTCTGTAAGGACCGCTATCGGTCCACAATAGATAGGGTTGACGTGCACCACTGCTGACCGCTGCCCTATACTGCAGCAGTCCTTCAGCGGTATAGGGACTGACGCACAGTCTGCTAAACACTAACACACAACCTGCTTGGTCCACAAAAGTTTTTATAAGGACTGGTAACTTGGTATAGGGTGCTACGGTACATAGGCCTGAGTGCGTTACAGTCTGCTGTTCTGTAAGGACCGCTATCGGTCCACAATACATAGGGTTGCCGTGCACTACTGCTGACCGCTGCCCTATACTGCAGCAGTCCTTCATTGGTATAGGGACTGACGTACAGTCTGCTAATCACTAACACACAACCTGCTTGGTCCACAAAAGTTCTTATAAGGACTGGTAACTTGGTATAGGGTGCTACGGTACATAGGCCTGAGTGCGTTACAGTCTGCTGTTCTGTAAGGACCGCTATCGGTCCACAATACATAGGGTTGACGTGCACCACTGCTGACCGCTGCCCTATACTGCAGCAGTCCTTCATTGGTATAGGGACTGACGTACAGTCTGCTAATCACTAACACACAACCTGCTTGTTCCACAAAAGTTCTTATAAGGACTGGTAACTTGGTATAGGGTGCTACGGTACATAGGCTTGAGTGCGGTACAGTCTGCTGTTCTGTAAGGACCGCTATCGGTCCACAATAGATAGGGTTGACGTGCACCACTGCTGACCGCTGCCCTATACTGCAGCAGTCCTTCAGCGGTATAGGGACTGACGTACAGTCTGCTAAACACTAATACACAACCTGCTTGGTCCACAAAAGTTCTTATAAGGACTGGTAACTTGGTATAGGGTGCTACGGTACATAGGCTTGAGTGCGGTACAGTCTGCTGTTCTGTAAGGACCGCTATCGGTCCACAATAGATAGGGTTGACGTGCACCACTGCTGACCGCTGCCCTATACTGCAGCAGTCCTTCAGCGGTATAGGGACTGACGTACAGTCTGCTAAACACTAATACACAACCTGCTTGGTCCACAAAAGTTCTTATAAGGACTGGTAACTTGGTATAGGGTGCTACGGTACATAGGCTTGAGTGCGGTACAGTCTGCTGTTCTGTAAGGACCGCTATCGGTCCACAATACATAGGGTTGCCGTGCACTACTGCTGACCGCTGCCCTATACTGCAGCAGTCCTTCATTGGTATAGGGACTGACGTACAGTCTGCTAATCACTAACACACAACCTGCTTGTTCCACAAAAGTTCTTATAAGGACTGGTAACTTGGTATAGGGTGCTACGGTACATAGGCTTGAGTGCGGTACAGTCTGCTGTTCTGTAAGGACCGCTATCGGTCCACAATAGATAGGGTTGACGTGCACCACTGCTGACCGCTGCCCTATACTGCAGCAGTCCTTCATTGGTATAGGGACTGACGTACAGTCTGCTAATCACTAACACACAACCTGCTTGGTCCACAAAAGTTCTTATAAGGACTGGTAACTTGGTATAGGGTGCTACGGTACATAGGCCTGAGTGCGTTACAGTCTGCTGTTCTGTAAGGACCGCTATCGGTCCACAATACATAGGGTTGACGTGCACCACTGCTGACCGCTGCCCTATACTGCAGCAGTCCTTCAGCGGTATAGGGACTGACGTACAGTCTGCTAAACACTAATACACAACCTGCTTGGTCCACAAAAGTTCTTATAAGGACTGGTAACTTGGTATAGGGTGCTACGGTACATAGGCTTGAGTGCGGTACAGTCTGCTGTTCTGTAAGGACCGCTATCGGTCCACAATAGATAGGGTTGACGTGCACCACTGCTGACCGCTGCCCTATACTGCAGCAGTCCTTCAGCGGTATAGGGACTGACGTACAGTCTGCTAAACACTAATACACAACCTGCTTGGTCCACAAAAGTTCTTATAAGGACTGGTAACTTGGTATAGGGTGCTACGGTACATAGGCTTGAGTGCGGTACAGTCTGCTGTTCTGTAAGGACCGCTATCGGTCCACAATACATAGGGTTGCCGTGCACTACTGCTGACCGCTGCCCTATACTGCAGCAGTCCTTCATTGGTATAGGGACTGACGTACAGTCTGCTAATCACTAACACACAACCTGCTTGTTCCACAAAAGTTCTTATAAGGACTGGTAACTTGGTATAGGGTGCTACGGTACATAGGCTTGAGTGCGGTACAGTCTGCTGTTCTGTAAGGACCGCTATCGGTCCACAATAGATAGGGTTGACGTGCACCACTGCTGACCGCTGCCCTATACTGCAGCAGTCCTTCAGCGGTATAGGGACTGACGTACAGTCTGCTAAACACTAATACACAACCTGCTTGGTCCACAAAAGTTCTTATAAGGACTGGTAACTTGGTATAGGGTGCTACGGTACATAGGCTTGAGTGCGGTACAGTCTGCTGTTCTGTAAGGACCGCTATCGGTCCACAATAGATAGGGTTGACGTGCACCACTGCTGACCGCTGCCCTATACTGCAGCAGTCCTTCAGCGGTATAGGGACTGACGTACAGTCTGCTAAACACTAATACACAACCTGCTTGGTCCACAAAAGTTCTTATAAGGACTGGTAACTTGGTATAGGGTGCTACGGTACATAGGCTTGAGTGCGGTACAGTCTGCTGTTCTGTAAGGACCGCTATAGGTCCACAATAGATAGGGTTGACGTGCACCACTGCTGACCGCTCACCTATACTGCAGCAGTCCTTCAGCGGTATAGGGACTAAGAGTTTTGTCACAGGGTCATTTAAAAAATGACATGCAGAGGAAGAGGCAGGCCCTTCCGCAGGGGTGGTAGGGGTAGGGCAGGAGCAACAGGCTTGAGCCAAAGTGGGAAGTTGCAGAAGGTGCGTTCAATTACTTTAAAGGATGCACCAGACTTGGTTGAGTGGCTCGCTCAGCCTTACTCTTCTGCACCCTCCTCATCCTCTCGATCTGCACCCTCTTCTTCACTCTCTGCTATGTGCACCCCCAAAGACACTACCACCAACAACACGACCACCACCACCACCACCACATACCTTCCGCTTGAGTCACTGGAATTATTTTCCGATCCATATCAAGAGGACATTTCTGATGCGCAGCCACTCTTGGTATTGGATCAGGAAGAGGAGGTAGCAACAAGCGCTACTCAGCAGTCTGACGCCAGTACCCAGATCAGCCCAAGGAGGAGGTTGGTCCCCGGTGTTGCTGCCTACTCTACTTATAGCGGTGGGGAAGGTGACGTTGATGATGACGTGTCTAGTGATGTCACGTGGGTGCCCACAAGAGAGGAAGAGGAGGGGAGTTCAGAGGGAGATATGGACCAGCAGATAGGGAGGAGAAGCAGCAATGACTTACATTGCACAGCAGGGACAAAGCAGACTGCAAATGTATCAGGAGCGAGTCATCGACCATGTACGGTCACATCTGGCGCTCCCAGGACACCGGCACATGGCTCCGCAGTGTGGGCTTTTTTTAACGTGTCCGCTGCTGACAATAGCGTTGCCATCTGCAATCTTTGCAGTCAACGCGTTAGTCGCGGTAAGCCCAATACTCACCTAGGGACGACCGCCTTAAGAAGGCACATGAGCAGCCATCACCGAGCCCAGTGGGAGCAACGGAACACACAAAGCCACACTGCAGGCTCTCACCGTCCAGCCTCGTCTTCTACTTCTCCTTCTCCTCTCTCCTCACAATTGTCCTCCACTCCACCTTCCATCACGCCAAGCTCACATTTTTCTGCAAAAAGGCAGGCTTCCGTGGGCCTAATGTTTGAGCGTAAAAAAATGATGACGCCGGATAACCCTCTTGCCCAACGGTTGGCGGCTGGCTTGTCAGAACTCATAGCCCGCCAACTACTGCCATATAAACTGGTGGACTCGGAGGCCTTTCGCAAATTTGTGGCCATTGGAACACCACAATGGAAGGTCCCAGGAAGGAAGTATTTCTCAGAGAAGGGCATCCCAGAGCTATATGGCCATGTTCAGCGGCAAGTGAATGTATCTCTGGCACACAGTGTCGGTGCCAAGATACATCTGACCACAGACACGTGGTCTAGCAAACACGGGCAGGGAAGGTATATCAGTTTTACTGCCCACTGGGTGAACCTTCTGACGGCCGTCAAGCATGTAACCCGTGGCACCCGTGTAGATTTGGTTTTACCGCCACGGATTGCATGCAGGCCTGACTCTTCTTCTCCTCCTCCTACTCCATCCTCCTCCCTCTCCTCCTCAGCTGCCTCCTCCTTTTCCGCTGCTAGCGTCTCTTCCACTGCACCGCCCAAGCTCCCCAGAACCTATTCCACATGCCAGGTGAGACGTTGCCATGCCGTGCTGCGTCTGTTGTGCCTGGAAGCAAAGAGCCACACTGGCCCGGCACTCCTTTCAGCTTTGCGTTCACAGGCAGATGAGTGGCTAACACCGCTCAATTTGACAGTTGGTAAAGTGGTGTGTGACAACGGTGCCAATCTGCTTAGCGCATTGAAACAGGGCAAAATCACGCACGTGCCGTGCATGGCACACGTCTTAAACTTGGTCGTGCAGCGATTCCTTGTCAAATACCCTGGGGTCCAGGACATCTTGCGGCAGGCAAGGAAAATCTCGGCCCATTTCAGAAGATCTTACACGGCCATGGCTCGCCTTGCTGACATTCAGCGGCGACACCATCTGCCGGTCAGACGTCTTATTTGCGATTGCCCGACGCGATGGAACTCAACCTTCTATATGCTTGATAGGCTGCTCCAGCAGAAACGTGCAGTTAACGTCTACCTGTATGAACTCTGCGAAAGAAACGGTTCTGGGGAGCTGGGTTTTTTTTCACCGCGCCAGTGGCTGCTCATGCGCGACACATGCAGACTTCTGCGGCCATTTGAGGAGATCACCAAACTGGTCAGTCGCAGCCATGGCGCCATCAGTGACATGGTACCTTATGCCTTCTTTCTGGAGCGTGCATTGCGTCGTGTCATTGATCAGGCTGTGGAGGAGCAGGAGCGGGAAGATGAGGAAGTCGCAATGCTGGATGAATTCCCAGGGGGGGCTACTCTATCTGAGACAAGTCAACAACAGGAGTCTGATGAGGAGTCAGAGGAGGATGGTGCCGGGGCGGATGAGCAGGAGCAAGAAGAGCATGCTTTAAACCTTTCTGGGATCCCTGTTGTGCGAGGATGGGGAGAGGAGAATGAAGAGGACGACATTATCCTGGATGATGAGCAGGAGCCAGGCCACCACACCGCTTCCACTTTAGTGCAAATGGGGGCCTTCATGCTCCAGTGTTTTAATAGGGACCCCCGTATAAAAAGCATGAGGGTCAAGGACCAGTACTGGGTGGCAACGTACTTAGACCCCCGGTACAAACACAAAATGGCGGAAATGTTACCGCCGTCGCAGAGGGCTGTCAGAATGCAGCACTTCCAGGCCTTGCTTCGAGAAATGCTGCATTCTGCTTTTGCGTGCGCTGGCAGAGGAGCAATTCCCACTCCCAGAGAAGGATTTGCGGGTACCAATCCAACAGCGCCTGCAAGAAGAGGCCGGTTTGAAGATGTGTTGGTGACTTCGGATATGAGGTCATTCTTTCAGCCGACCCATCGACAGGTGTCATCCGGATCCAGCATCAGGGAACGCCTAGACCGTCAGGTGTCCGACTACATTGGGTTAACGGCCGATGTGGACGCTCTGAGGAGTGATGAACCCCTAGACTACTGGGTGGGCAGGCTTGACCTCTGGCCAGAGCTTGCCCAATTTGCAATCGAACTGTTGGCTTGCCCCTCATCCAGTGTCCTGTCCGAAAGGACGTTCAGCGCAGCAGGGGGGATTGTGACCGATAAGCGTACTCGCCTAGCTCACCACAGTGTTAACTACCTCACATTTCTAAAAATGAATGAGGCATGGATCTCGGAGGAATTCAACACATGTGATCAGTAGACCATGTATATGTCTATAAACAATTTTTGGAATCAAGCACACAGACCTTCTTAATTCATTTGGCTCACTTCCCTGACCCAAAAAAGCACACCGTACTATATGCCCCTACCCTCCTCTTTGAAGAGGTTGAGCGGTGTCATATTTCTACTGGGGCTGCTTATTATGAGGGGTTCCCACCATCCCTGTGCTGTGCTGACTTCCTCCTGGGTGTTCTTATTATGAGGGGCTCCCACCATCCCTGTGCTGTGCTGACTTCCTCCTGGGGGTTCTTATTATGAGGGGATCACACCATCCCTGTGCTGTGCTGACTTCCTCCTGGGGCTGCTTACGGTGCTGCTGTCAGCGCTGTATGTCACGGAGCTGCTGTCAGCGCTGTATGTCACGGAGCTGCTGTCAGCGCTGTATGTCACGGAGCTGCTGTCAGCGCTGTATGTCACGGAGCTGCTGTCAGCGCTGTATGTCACGGTGCTGCTGTCAGCGCTGTATGTCACGGAGCTGCTGTCAGCGCTGTATGTCACGGAGCTGCTGTCAGTGCTGTATGTCACGGAGCTGCTGTCAGCGCTGTATGTCACGGAGCTGCTGTCAGCGCTGTATGTCACGGAGCTGCTGTCAGCGCTGTATGTCACGGTGCTGCTGTCAGCGCTGTATGTCACGGAGCTGCTGTCAGCGCTGTATGTCACGGAGCTGCTGTCAGCGCTGTATGTCACGGAGCTGCTGTCAGCGCTGTATGTCACGGAGCTGCTGTCAGCGCTGTATGTCACGGAGCTGCTGTCAGCGCTGTATGTCACGGTGCTGCTGTCAGCGCTGTATGTCACGGAGCTGCTGTCAGCGCTGTATGTCACGGAGCTGCTGTCAGTGCTGTATGTCACGGAGCTGCTGTCAGCGCTGTATGTCACGGAGCTGCTGTCAGCGCTGTATGTCACGGAGCTGCTGTCAGCGCTGTATGTCACGGTGCTGCTGTCAGCGCTGTATGTCACGGAGCTGCTGTCAGCGCTGTATGTCACGGAGCTGCTGTCAGCGCTGTATGTCACGGAGCTGCTGTCAGCGCTGTATGTCACGGAGCTGCTGTCAGCGCTGTATGTCACGGAGCTGCTGTCAGCGCTGTATGTCACGGTGCTGATGTCAGTGCTCTGTATTACGGTGCTGCTGTCAGTGCTCTGTATCTCCTGCACCCTCTTGTTTGCCTACCCTGGTCCCTGACCTTCCCTCTCCTCCATTGCCTTCATTAGCTCCATAGTCCTGAATTGTCAGAACAATTTCCCAAATAAAAAAAAAATGCTTGTAGTTATCGATCCCAAATTCACCTCATACATGTATTATGCTATTGTCCAGGTGGTGGGACTACGTGCTACCCCCTAATAATTACCCCGTGGCCGCAAATTCGACCTAAAGGTTTGCGAAATTCGCCTCCCATTGAAGTCAATGGAGCCCGCGGCGAACGGTCGTTTTCGCGAACGTTTGTGTCCGTTCGCGTTTCGCGTTCGCGAAACGTCCCGTCGGAAGTTCGTCCATCACTACTGGCGATCCCCGCTGTGCAAGCGGATATCCATGGGGCAGATCATCACTGATCCGCCCCGTGTGAAAGGACCCTAATGCATTTTATGCATTAAGGTGAAAAAACATCTGACAGTGCCGGCCCCCCCAGCCCCCCTGTTTTACTTACCTGACCCCTGAAAAGTCCCACGCTCGCCCCCAACGTCCTCTTCGCCGCTCAGCCTGGCTGTTGATTGGCTGGAGTGGATGGATTGAAAGCAGCGCAGCTATTGGCTCGTGCTGCTGTCAATCCCATCCAATGACGCGGCGTGCCGGGGGGCGGGGCCGAGTGATACAGTGAGCGGCTATAGCCGCCGCCTGTATTGCGGGAGCGCACTTGCAAGTGCTTCTCACCATGTGGGAAGAAGCAGAGACAGCCTCCGCGGGACCCCAGAAGAGCAGGTTCGGGACCACTCTGTGCAAAACAAGCTGCACAGTAGAGGTAAGTATAACATGTTTGTTATTTAAAAAAAAAAAATTCTCTTTACAACCCCTTTAAAGAGCAGGCCCTGAAGTCGGCTTCTGTGTCCTTAACAACCGATGTCCCATCAGCTGTCAGCGGGCTTCCCCGCTGAGGGCTGAAATGTAAACAAAAGAATGCCCGGCAATATAAAAGTCAGACTGCGTGTGGCCCCCCCCCCAATCCATACCAAACCCCTTGGGTCTGGTATGGATTCTAAGGGGAACCCTACACCAAAATATGAAAAAAATTATGTGGGATCCCCCCTAAATTCATACTAGACCCTTATCTGAGCATGCAGCCTGGCAGATCAGGAAAAGGGGGGGCCAGCAAGGTCCCTCCTCCTTAACCATACCAGGCCACATGCCCTCAACATGGGGGGGTGCTTTGGGGCAGAGGGGACCCGAAAAAGGAAAACGTCCTTGTTGAAGGCTTTCCGCCAACTCATTGCTCTGCTTTCTGACATTTCCTAAATAGGTAAGGGGCAGAGTCACCTGATGACGTTACCCCCCATGTGGGTCTGGTATGTATTTTAGGGGTGGCTCCATGCTGTTTTTTTATGTCCTTTCTATTGCTGGTCAAAATATCCAATTCATTAAGATCTCCAATTACGTCACTTCTGGTTACTGTAAACCGCCAGTTGGTATTATGAGAGGATATTGTTACTCCGCTACGACACTAACATACAAAATGGCCACCTCCACGGTGGTGAAAACTTTTTCCTCGTTACCTGCTGTTGTGTAAAAACAGCAAAGTCTTGGTGTTTTCCCAGATTGTACATGCTTTCCAGTGTTGTGTGAAAATGGCAGGTCATTGAAATCTACTATTACTGACAGTTTAAAGTAACCAGGAGTGACGTCACTGGAGATCTTAATGAATTGGCTATTTTGACGGAACACCAGCATTCTTTTGTTTACATTTCAGCTCTCAGCGGGGAAACCTGGATGAGTCATCAGTTGTTAAGGACACCGCGGCTGGCTTCCCGACCCACTCCTTAATAACCAGCTATTCTTCAACAGAATAAAAAATATTTTTCCTCCGATCCGAATTTGAATTGTTTAGAAAATGTGGAATTCGTTAGAAAATAATAAATGAAACAAAATTAAACAAAACGAAACAAATCAATGAACCAAAAATACTAACATAACGAGTCTATCCCAAACTAAACGAAATACATTTTTCCATTCTGCACATGTCTACTGCCCTGCAATCGCACTGTGGCCAAAGTGGGGAGGGGGCAGTGTAAAAGCACCCATAATTCATTTTTCAGCAAGAACAGAGGTATATATATATATATATATATATATATATATATATATATATATATATATATATATATAGAACGTGGCATCGGTTATTTATACAGTATCCATAGTGCCACTATGTGCTAATACAGTTATTATGCAACAACAGTGCTGAAGGCCTTTGTTAGTCTTTAGACTAATTTTAATTTATAGGTCCCATTGGAGCCCAACTGCATCCTAGAAAAAGGCTGTATACTAGGTATGGGTGAAATTGAGAGTTTGCACTTTGCCAACATTTTGATGTAAACATTTTGCATTGATATCAATAGTGGTAGCTATGTAAATCATTAAAAAAAAGTGTCTATACTGTTTAAAATCCAGTAATACAATGCACATGGTCAGTTGCTCTCCATTTTTGGCATTGTGATGAAAATCAGAACCATTAGAGGCCGATCTGCTGAGATTTAATGCTGAGCTTCAGCAAAATGTCAGCCTCCTGCAAGAAGAAACAGGAGCAATGCTGGAGGCTAAGTACAGCGTGCACTAATTTTGGTAGGACAATTATTAATGTAGAATGTATGTTCATTGCTAAAGAACATTATTTTTTATGCTTTAAGCCCGACTCCAGTGCTGAGCCTGACGTTGAGCTTGAAGTGTTTTTTTTGGTGGTTGATGTAGGCTTTAAACGGATCATGGTAACTAAGGAAGCTTCTTTCAGTTATTGTGAACCTGTTTCGATTAAGAAAAATATTTCTTTCTATGTGTACAGAAAAAACTATGTCACATACTGAGGTTTCACAGCTGGGAATTTGGCGAATTACCAGCTTATAATTGCAACATTGCTTTAAAGCTCACATGGGAAAATTAGGGGAAAGCAGAGTAAATTGGGATGCAGAGAGAAGAATCTGACAACTTCAGTGTTTTTGCTGTGAACTTTGGGAATTCATTGTTCCACAGTGCCTGCAGCTACAGAGGTCAGTGTGGACTAATTCTAAAGCTCAAAAAATAGTGATGAGCTAAAGTTTGATTCTGAATCTGAAGAAAGCTGACACAGATTGCAGGTCTCGGGCCCAATCAGCTGCAGTCAGGAGTTCCCTGCCACAGGATGGGGATGATGGTGACATCATTGACCTAATATTGTCACGTGGCCATATTTGGTCAATGACATTGTCCAAATATGACAATATTAGGTCAATCATGTTACCAGCGTCCCCACCTTTTTATTCCATGCGTGTTGTAGGGTGGCAACCTGCTATTATGTGACTGTTTCTCATGTGATCAGCCTGGACCCTAGCTCATTACTAGTTAAGAATATGTAAATACCCGAATGACCATAGCTTGGCCACATGTTCAGTTAAAAATAGTGACTTCTAAATATCACAGTGTGTTAACTCTTTGAACGCTCAACGGATCCTTCCTTTAAAAAGATTTGCTGAGTGAAGAGTTAACAGACTGCAGCACTATGCGGACATTCCACTGCAGCAGAATATACTGTGAAGGACAAACTCTTCTACAGGGCTCCTCTGTCTCTAATTAGCAGTTACTATGTTCAGTAGGTGCACTTGGAATCTCCTTCAGCACCATCATCTTTCTATGCCTCCTCTCTATTTCTCCCTCTTCTGTTTTATATTTTTAATGGGAATTGTATTTGAGCATGTCTGTCGCGTCCCAGCTGTCTCAGGCGCAGACTGAGAATAGGTTCCCTCGCCAGCACTCCAGGCCTATGCTTGCCCTGATTTATCTATTTCCCAGCCAGTCAGACAGACTCAGAGACCCATTAACACAAATCCTTGCCAGGAATGAACTTCAATTATAAAAGAGTCTGATAGCGTTCACGGAGCATGGGTCTAGCACATTACAGGCTATCCTTAAAGCTGCTCAAAGACTAATAAATATAATTGAATTAAAAGTATTGCTGCGAGACGATATCTATACTGCATGCTGGGCATAATAAATCTAGTAGGCGATTCTTAGTAATGCATTAATAATGTGCATTTATTTTTTGCGAATCAAAATTTAAAGAGGGAGTTTAGAGGAAAAGAAAAAAAAAACACTTTCTAAAGGAATTCGGTAGCCTTCTTAATGTTATTATTATTTTTTTTTTTTTTTAATAGTTTTCATCAATGTTTTTCAATGCAAGTCAACATCAGTCAAAATATGAAATGACAAATAGTAACTGCCCAACTGAATAATGAAATTTACAATATCATATTGCTTAAAGTGGTTCTAATAGTAATGTTTTTTTTGTTTACCTTAATGCATTAAGATAATAGCAGCCCCCTCCCCCCCCCAAACACTTACCCACGTCTTCTCTCAATCTAGCATTGTCCTATCGGCTCTTCTCTCCTCTTCCTGGTCTCATGCTTTGCTGATAGCAGTGGGAGCCATTGGCTCCTGCTGCTGTCAATCAAATACTCTGAACAGGGAGTGGGGGGGGGGGACTGAGGCAGGGCTGAGCCACTCTGTGTGTGTCTATGGAAGTACACAGCCTGGCTTGGGAGTGTGCCCACACAAATTCCTCCATACTAGATGGCTTTCTATGGGGACACTCAGAAATGAGGAGGAACAGAGATAGCTGGTGGGGGACCCCAGTTAAGTATAAAATGTTTTTTTTTATTTTAGGGAAAAAATGTGATGGGAGTTTGGTTGAGATCAGCCTCATGCGACAGCTCAACGTCATGCCTATCCATGTCTGAGGAATCTGTCCTATTTAATTCCGTAGGTGTCTAATCCATATATTGTTGCTGAGGGGAGGTGGGGGTCTTATGTTACTGGAGGGGGCAATTGTTGCTAGGAGGGATCTACTGTTGAGGGAGGGCTCTATTGCTGCTGGCTGCTGGGAAATCTTTTGTTGCTGGCAGGGGTCTATTGTTGCTGGTGTTGCCTTATGAGTTTATGTGAAATCTTCATTAATATCTGTAAAATATTGTAATTATGAATATATCTCATTTGGCTTGCATCTATGAAAGCCAGGTAAAATAGCTTCCCCAGGCGCTTGTTAAGAGCAGACAATGCGGGGCCGAGACTTGTATATACCAATAATGGAGAGCCAATTCCATTGTTCTACACCTACTCACTTCAAAGGACCCCATGCTGGGGTATGCAATGAAGGGGGCCCAACCCATAATTAATACCTACATTCCTGGGGAAATCCAATTAAATCTTCTGCCCAGAATAGTCACAAGGATTTGCATGAAAGGGGGCCGTCTTATGTAGTAAGCCCTCCAATCATGATCCAAGCTAAGGCAGCCTATGGGGCATCAGCATGAAGGCATATACTCAGAGCAAAGGGGGGGTAATAGTTCTCTTTTTAGTAAACCAGCCATCAGAGTGGAACGTTGGTAGGGATGGGTAATTATGGGAAAGATTTGCCCTGTTACTTGTAAGTAAATATGCTTGTAGATCACTGTCTTGAAGAATATACTCTGTATTCTTTCATGTAAATATTTTATTTCAACCTAGAACTTTCTTCCTGGACGTAAGATCATAGATAGAGATTTGTGTATTAGCTAGACTTTCAACTACTTTTAATAAATGTTATTATATTTAAAGCTTTTCCTCCTGGTCAATTGAATTCTCATTTAACCCATATCATATCTTCTGATTATTAAATCAGAAATATAGATTTTAGAGGTTAACACTGGGGTGGATCTATTATTGTTTGGGGATATATTGTTGCTGGCTGCAGGGGATCTGTTTCACTGCTTTTCTTATTATCATTAACAAAATTAATACAAATGACTTGTGTGAGGAGTCTAATGCCGCATACACACGGTCTAAGAATCCGTCGGAATGCGTCTTATCGGACCGTGTCGTCAGATAATCCGACTGTGTGTGGTATGCATCGGACTGATTCCGTCCGAATCTCCGTCGGACCCAATTTTCCAACATGTTGGAAATATTTCCCAACCAACTGGGCCGGTCGGACGTAATCCATTCATGCAATCATGTGTAGAGAATTTTGATCGGACCAAGTGCCACGCATGCTCAGATCAAATTCCTACATCAAAGCTATTGGCTACTAGCCTGAATCTAGTCCCATCGTAACGAAATTACGTCATCACGTTCTGAAAGATCGGATTTTTCGACAACTTAGTCCGAACGTGTGTATGCAACAGTTTCGGACACAATCCGTCAGACTAAATCAGACGGACAAAATCCGACGGATTTGGTTGTGGAAATCTCCGACCGTGTGTACGTGGGCTTAGGGATATTAGGAATCAGTTTTTTAGTACTTTCTAAAGGGATTTAAGAACATTGAGCTGGGTGGGAGAATTTGTAGAAGTAAAAACTTGACCTGGATTCTCCTTGCTCTGTGACTTCTTACCTGGTAGATAGTTCCTTTGTTACAAAAACATTTTTCAGTTGTTTAGATGTGATATACTGTATATTATATACTGTAAATCTGTTATGCTCTATTTTCAGCTGATAAAATCAAAATGTTATATCTGTTGCATAATTATGTATTACTACTTCCTGTTTTTTAAAGGTTGGCTTTTTAAAGGTTGGCTTTGAAACTTCAGAAGGAGGAAGTGAAGAGAGAGAGAGAGAAAGTCTCAGCCACATGTCCAATCCATGCTGCTAAATCCAGACCAGAAGCAGTGCTCAGACTAGGTCAGCCAGAGCCAAGTTGACCTTTCACCCCTCCTTGGCTGGGCAATCAGAGACATTTTATACAGTAGCCATTGTGTGCCCTCGCCCACCTGGAGCCAATAAGAGTTCCATGATAGTAGGAACAATCACTGACCTCATCAGGAAACTACTCACTCTCCTTGCCTTAAAGCATAACACACCATCTAAAAGAGTACACCTCATGCTACGTCAAGTGTATGAGTGCTTGGTTCAACAACAGAATGCCCCAGCTGAAGGAGTGAGAAAGCTGTGGAGACTGAACAGGGATGAGAAGATACTGAAACCAAGGCAAGTAACATGTCTTCAAGCTTCAGTCAAGCTCAACTGGGATCAACCAGGGCCCTTTGTTGTCCTTGAAGCTGATTCTTGGGTAATCCCTTTAAGTAGTGTCGACTAGGGCTCTACAACAAAGTTAAGGGAAGATTGGGCAAGGAAATGTCCTGGTGATGACAAATCACTTCACCCGGCAAAACCAGCAAGAATTTACTCTGGCTAAAGTTCTGGTAGAGAGGTTCTCCATCAACATATTCACTCTGACCAAGGGAGAGACTTTTTATGAGAGTAAATTCAATAAGAGACCTATTAGGCATTCAGAAGTCCAGAACAACTCCCTACCACCAGCAATGAGACCCAAAGCCAGAGCAATTCAATCACACTCTGTTAGATATGCTCAGGACGCTCCCAGAAGAGAAACAGTAGCATTGTAGCTGGCATATTTCAGCAGTTGTACATGCCTATGACAGTGCAGAGAACAATGCCACAGGCTATTTCCGACTGCCCGACTGCCAGTCAACCTAGCATTCAACACATCCTCAGACCAAATGTTGATGACCTCCCATAGAGGATATGTGGCCCGCTTAAGGAAGAATCAGAAAATGACTTATGAGAAAGCCCAGGCTACAACCTGGTGATAGCGTGCTGCTGAGGAATCTCGGTGTCCCCAGGAAGCATAAGCTAGCTGATGAATGGAAGTCTCAGCCCTATGTCATCTGCAAGCAGTTGCCTGGATTGCCAGTATACCAGATTCCCCCAGAAGGGAGAACAGGCCCATTAAAGGCTTCAGCACCGCAATCACCTCTTGCCAATAGCAGAAGCAGTCCATTTGCCTCAAAAAATAGATTTATGGTACACTAAAACTGCCACTCAAAGGTCATACCCAGTGACCAGGTCTCAGCCTTTGCCACCAGATGCAGATGAAGTAGAAAGCAATGTGGAGGATGATGCTTGGCTAAGAATGGAGAGTGAGAAAAACACTGGCTGCAGGTGCTCTCTGTAGATGCTGTGCTGCAGTGCTGACCTGGTTAAGAGCTATTTTAGCACAGGGAGGGAGATGCTGCAGGAAGAGGGTCAGGGAGGAATCCACTGGGGGAACTGTCCAAAGGAGAGAGGCTCTACTATAATTTGGAGCTTTCAAACTACATATTCCAGAAGGATATTGCCAGGAGGGGAGGGAAGCTGCATTTTCTCAGGCTGTAGAGGACACAACTTCCTCTTGCCATGAGGAAGCCCAGAGAGTGCACATCGCTGTCTTGTGTGTACCACCACTGCTGCATAACAGGGGCCTGAGAATGATCTAGAGTGCTGAGTCCAGATGTGCTGGCAGCCAGAGACACCTGGGTGCAGAGCAAAGAGTGGACTAATTGCTGTTTGTGACTGGTTGGTGCATAACTGCTGCTCTGGGGATTTACTATCTGCTGCTAGGGAGACTGAGCCCTTTAGGAACTGACCATACAGCCATCTAGTGGAGGTGTATACATGCTGTGACTGTGGCAGGAATTAACATGCTGTCAAGCATGGTGGACAGTACCACACGCTGATCCCAACCTATTACCGATCACAGTTGTCTGGTATATAGAGGATTAAAACATGCATCAAGGAGGTGATACAACGCTCTTCACCCCCTGTCTATTGCTCTCTGAAGAGCAAACTGAATGCATATTCCTCTTCAAACAAAGGTGTAAACAAGCCCTTAGGGTGGTATAGCTCTTCTTAGTTCAGATTATCCAGTATAGGATTCAGGAGGAGTTGATTTTTACACCAATTGATTGTTTTTTTATAGAATATTTCTTCCTACTGTCCACTCACTTGCAATATACACTCACGGCCACTTTATTAGGTGCACCTGGCTAGTACCAGCTTGGACCTCCTTTTGCCTTCAGAACTGCTTTAAAGTGATAATAAAGTCTTTTTTTGGTTGTTGTTTAAAAATAACAAACATATTATACTTACCTGCTCTGTGGCAGTGGTTTTGCACAGAGCAGTCCAGATCCTCCTCTTCTCTGGTTCCTTTGCCAGTGTTCCTGGCCCCTACCTCCTGCTCAGTGACCCCACAGCAAGCAGCTTGCTATGGGGGCACCCGAGCCAAGCCACTGTTCTGTGTGTCCATTTAGATAAAAACAATATTCTACCTTTAGAACCATTTTAATTCTTTGTGGCATAGATTCAACAAGGTGTTGGCAAATTCCTCAGAGATTTTGATCAATATTGACATGATAGCATCATGCAGTTGCTGCAGATTTGTCAGTTGCACACCCTTGAAGTGAATCTCCCGTTCCACCACATCCCAAAGGTGCTTTATTGGACTGATATCTGGTGACGGCTTTTTTCCAGTCTCCTTGATGTAAACACGGAAGCGACGTCACAACGTCACTTCCTGTTTATTCAGCTCCCAATGGCACCGGATTTTAAAATATATACAGTATTCAGATACACCGTTTTAGGTGATCTGAATACTTTGAAGTGCAAAGGAGGGATTTGGGGTCTTTTAGACCCCCGATCCCTCCATAAAGAGTACCTGTCACCACCTATTACTGTCACAAGGGATGTTTACATTCCTTGTGACAGCAATAAAAGTGATCAATTTTTATTTTTTTTAAACACAATTTAGTAATATAAAAATAAATTAAATAAATAAGAAAAAAAAATTTCAACCGCCCCCGTCACGGCTAGCTCGTGCAGCAAAGAAAATGCATACGGAATTCACACCCGCATATGTAAACGGTGTTCAAATCACACATGTGAGGTATCGCCACGATCGGCAAAAAAATTCTAGCACTAGACCTCCTCTGTAACTCTAACTTGGTAACCATAAAAAATGTTTGAAGCGTGCTTATGGAGATTTTTAAGTACCAAAGTCTGTCACCAATTCCACAAATGTGTGCAATTATAAAGCGTGACATGTTTGGTATCTATTTACTCGGCGTAACATCATCTTTCACATTATACAAAAAAAATTGGATAATACTGTTTTTTTTTTTATTCTCTATATTCTCTGCTAAAAATATATATATAATGTTTGGGAGTTCTAAGTAATTTTCTAGCACAAAATAGGGATTTTAACTTGTAAACACCAAATGTCATAAATAGGCTTAGTCATTAAAGGGTTAAACGATGCTCAATTGATACTAAGGGGCCCAAATTGTGCCAAGAAAATATCCCCCACACCATTACACCACCACCACCAGCCTGAACCGTTGATACAAGGCAGGATGGATCCATGCTTTCACACTGTTTGCGCCAAATTTTGACCCTACCATCTGAATGCCACAGCTGAAGTTGAGACTCATCAGACCAAGCAATGATGTCCAATTTTGGTGAGCCTGTGCGAACTGTAACCTCAGTTTCCTGTTCTTAGCTGACAGGAGTGGCACCTGGTGTGGTCTTCTGCTGCTGTAGACCATCTGCTTCAAGGGGTGATGTGTTGTGCATTCAGAGATGGTATTCTACATTCCTTGGTTGTAACGAGTGGTTATTTGAACTACTGTTACCTTTCTATCATCTCAAACCAGTCTGCCCATTCTCCTCTGATCTCTGACATCAACAAGGTATTTTGATCCACACAACTGCCACTCACTGGATATATTCTCTTTTGCAGGCCATTCTCTGTAAACATGAGAGAAGGTTGTGCATGAAAATTCCAGTAGATCAACAGTTTTTGAAATACTCAAACCAACCTGTCTGACACCAACAACCGTGCCATGTTCAAAGTCACATAACTCCCCTTTCGCCCCCATTCTGATGCTCAGTTTGAACTTTAGCAAGTTGTCTTCACCACATCTAGATGAATAAATGCATTAAGTTGCTGCCATGTGATTGGCATATTAGTAATTTGTGTTACCAAACAAATGAACAGGTGCAGCTAATAAAGTGGCTGGTGAGTGTGCTGTATATTTCTTGCATAGTTTAAATTTAAATGGTCCAATGTGTCATTGCTGTTGTTTTTGCCATCGGGGAACTGCATATGCATCTGCAATAAATATTCCCCACCCAGCTTGCTGTGTTATGCCCTGTACACACGGTTGGAAATTCAGACGGAAAAGGTCTGATCGGATTATATTGTCGGAAAATCCAATCGTGTGTGTATCTGACTTTTTCTGTCGGACATTCCGCCTGAAAAAATTTGAGAGCAGGATCTAAAATTTTCTGACCAAAAAATCAGATTGGACTTTTTCCAAAAGTTTGTAACGAATTCCGACGGAAAAAGTGCCACGCATGCTCAGATCAAATTGCGAGACCAAAGCTATTGGCTACTAGCCTCTACGTAGTCCCGTCGCATGCAACGAACGTCACCACGTTCCGAACAATCGGATTTTCCGACAACTTTGTCCGACCGTGTGTATGCAACACCAGTTTGGGACAAAATCCGTCTGAAAAAATCTGACGGATTTTGTGGTTGGAATGTCTGACCGTGTGTACAAGGCATTAGAGTGTATGGGGCTGTTTGTAGAGTCGTGGGCACTGAAACAGGGGACCCAATACATCCAATATATGAGTGGGTATTCAAAGCAATCGTAGGTTTACGCATTTATGTTGGAAAGTCAACAGTCTCTACTTTTTTAGTAAATCACCCCCATTTCATTCTCTAAGCACCAGGCTTGACTGTAATAAGGTAAAATCTGGTTGAGTGGCTACATTTATTTATTAGCATAGTATAAAGAAAAAATGTGTCATTTTAGAAAACCCAGTGAATAGTGCAAAAATAAAATAAAAATACATGTCAGAAAAATAAATGCATAAATCTCAGCATGACTCAATAAGAACAAAACCTGCAGAAAAATAGATATTAGCAGAAACTGAGTGCTGTAGCTATTTGGCAGGTTGTAGTTTATTGTGAATTGGGCATAAACTGACGCTGAGCCTCCCCCCCAGTGTCTATATAACTTTCACAATGACTACACGTCATATACTAAATGCAATAAGCACATTTCCCCTACTGTTTTGTCAACAGAGTCTGCAATTTAGCTCTGCTGGCTTCTTTCTACTCTTCTTGCTGGGCAAGTCGATCAAACTCCCAAGCCTTCCAGAATGAAATGGGAAATTATGATCAAAAACAAGAAGACAATCGCACATAAAGGTGAACATGTGCTGCAGGTGACTGCCACATATTTCAAATTTTAGAATCAGAAAATTACTTTTAAGCATGCATGGTCAGGTTTGAAATGTTTGACCAATGGCGTGTCCATTTGTTAATTGGGTAACAACACAGACCAGGGATACTAAAGTGACATTCATAAAGGACCATGCAATGTTGTCTTCTATATAACTCATGGAAGTAGCAATGATCCTTCTTACTCAAGACTGCTAATGGTTTGAATTATGGATCTTCAACAACAATAAAGACAATCCATATACTCAAATGTTCATTAGCCAAGAGTAATAAAAGTGGTAAAAATGCACTCACCTGTTCAGCCATAGCTACAGTAGAACTCAGTGATGGCCCGTCCATTAAGAGCGCCGAAGCCCCACCCCCATGCTCTATCCACGGCAGCTATTTTGACAGGACACCGCTACCTCCTATTCATAATAGGCTTCAAAATAGGGTGGGCTCGTAGCACAGAACATTGCGCCAGGAGCCCATCCAGGTGTTGCAACAGCGTATGAATATTCGTTATTGAAACACTGATCCTCAATCTGGCCAATCAGAAGCAAGTCTGAGACACATTTTCGGATTTGCGGAAAAGAGAAGAGTCCCAATTGGCTGCTGATAAGGAGGGAGGAAACGGAAGCCACCGTGATTCCCGAGGAGAGCAGAAGAAGGGATAGTCACCGCCGAGCAAGGGAAGCTGCCGGTGAAGCCTGAGAGAAACGCTGCCCACCATATATGGGGTAAGTGCAGACCCACCTGACCGACCGGGGGGGTATTACTGTTTGCCCCCCCACCCCCAAAAAAAGGTACCACCGGCCAACACTGGTGGAACTTATCCTAAATAGTAAAACAAAAACATCGCCAGGTAGGATTTTTATGACAGACGACGTCAGCGTTTGTATGCACTGAGTCCGGCATATGTTTCAACTTCCTCTAGCCATTTTGAGTACCAGCCTGTAATACCCTTCATTACTAGGCCAATTTTTCATTGCTGTGATAGTTTGACTGACAATTACTCAGGCATGCAGTGCTGTACCCAGATGAATATTATATTATTTATTTGAGACAGATAGAGCATGGTATTTAATGAGCATTGGATTTTATTTTATAACATATAAAGTTAAAAAAAAAAATTTGTTTGCCTTCTTTTCTGTTATAAAACATATCAGATGAAAATGCCGGGGCAATATGGACACATCTGTAATAATCCCATTTTTGGAAGTATACAACCCAAAGTAGTTTTTACCACAGAAATGAAGATGTAGGCTGGTACTGAGGTGGTTAAAACACAGAGCTTGGTAATGGTGCACTAGATACTGTGCATACAGGTCAGACAGAGGGAGGAAAGGGCACGGTGAAGATACAGGTCATGTATAATGGGGAGTTGTAAATGAAGTGGCTAATGTGCAGATGTGCAGGATAAGGGAGTGAAGGGTAAATATTCAGGTCTTGTACTGAGATGGGGCTGGAGATTAGATGTACAGGAGAGGAAGCAGTGGGGGTGAAAGGGTTACTAAGGATTTATGATATGCTGTTGCTACTGATCTGTGCTCTGATCTGACACTACTAAATGACTCACTCACTGATTAATTACTCTTTCCTCTGTTGTGAAAGGTAGGGGACTGCTTTCCAATCTAAACACTACACTGTTTACATTTATGATTGCTGTAATTGGCCCACATGGTACAGAGTCACTCAGATTGGCTCTGTACACTGTTTGCAATGACAGCTCGGTTCACAGCCATTATTGGGCACACTGAGCGTCTACCACTTTGCTATTTTCAGATGTATGATAGTACATACATAGTTAAAGTGGAACTTCAGTAATTTCTTCAACTTTCCATCTATTAAATCTTCTGCCCTTGTTGTTTTAACTTTAGATACTAAACCATTTTTTTTTCTGCCAGAAAATACCTTATACAGCCCACTTCCATACCTTCCAATTTTCTGAGATGGGGATGAGGGACACCTATTAGCAAAAGAATGTAGGCATAGGACACCCACCCATGCCACGCCCCCTTAAAGGAGAATTGTACAAAAAAAAAAGATTGGTTAAACCCACAAGTGCTTTTTTACCACTACTATTCCTTTATACTGGCCTTTAGAATTTAGAAATGCAGCAATTTATAAATTGGATGAAAGGTTTAGCACTGGGAAACACTTTTTGAAAGATAAAAAGTACAACTATATAGATCAGACCAAAATGAGGGACAAATGAGGAGGAATAAGGGACAGAGGGACAAATCAGGGACAGTCCCTCTAAATCAGGGACAGTTGGGAGCTATGCACTTCCTATTTCTTGTCTGATCATTAGCCTAGGCTAATGCATTATGCACAGCTCTCTCTCTCACTCTCGTGAGAGTTTGCCAGGAGGGGGGGGGGGGGGGGTGAGTCATAAGAGGGCCAATTGGAGCTGCAGAGCTAGAGGTGTGCCTCTGTGTGTCTGTTTAAATCCAGGAAGTGAACAGGCAGCAGCTTCAGCTGCCCACAGTTAAAATGTATGCAGCCAGACTCAGTGGAGGGAGATTTCTGCAGCATATTTGGCAAGTAGAGAATCACAGTATATATAAAATGATATGCAAAGTGGTTGGAGAGAAGCTTCAGAATGTTAAAGTTGTCTTTATTATAAATTATGTAAGCAGGCTGCAGTTCCTCTTTGAATATGGAAGCTGTCACTGCTGGCCTCTTCTTCTGAAAATGCTGCTGATTGGATGTCATGCTGATTCCCTTGCTTGAAAAATATAATCAGTGACCCAAAACAAGTATACAGATAAGAAATTCTGACTTTTGCTATCCTGATCTTCATACATTTCCAGGTTAGTGACTCGGAAATTAAAGATGCTAAGAGGTCCAGGATAACACCCAAGCAACTAGCATTTTCTGCATGAGGTCAGCATTGGCAGCCTTTGTATTTCTTGCAAAGTTGGTCTCCTTTAAGTAAATTCAGTAAGCGGCTGTGCAGATTGGTTGGAGGTTCTTAAGCTATCCCCAGAGATCCCATAACCATGGATTCTGCTGACCCCTCTTCTCTACTGTTTTAACATCTGCACATGTGGGTGGAGAGACAACCCATTCTGGAAGGTTAAGATTGTGGTTTTAGCGTCCTTCCTGATATTCTGTTAATTGGATATCCTGTGTGGTCCTGTGCCTGCTATGAATAGAGAGTTGCTTGTGAGGGATGGTTTATGTTCTCAAAATGAATTCAAATGTTCTGTTTAAATCTTGTCTTGCAATTGTAAATTGTTAAGTCTCTTTGAATTGTTTGCAAAGAAATGTTTCAAAATACTCCAGAGAGGGCGAGGCGTAACATTTTAAAGGGTTTCTGTCAAAACACCTGTGTGAGAAGGCATTCTCCAGCCCACAGGCTGCATACTAGTCCTGGGGGGGGGGGGGGGGGGGGAGTTGTATGCTAGTATCTACTAAGCAGGAAGTAAAGTCTTCCTCTTTAATTGTACCTACAGGTAAGCCTATAATAAGGACCCATCTGTAGGTACTGTAAATATCTCCTAAACTTGCACCGGAGACATTTACTATATACACCGCCAGGGCATGCACACTGAAGGAACGGCTCGTTTGTGCCATTTCTTCAGGGCCTGCGCCATGACTTGTGGCTGCCACGCGCATGTGCGGGAGTGACATCATTGCAACTCCGGCCAATCACAGCGGTATCTCCGGGAAAGATGTCGGTCCTGTCAGCGGTGTGCCGGCGCCGATTCAGGGTATCGTTCTCTGTTTTTTTTTTGAGGGGGGTGGGTTTGTTGAGGTTTATAACCTCTTTAAGGGGAGATGCACATTTACATGCTCCATTGCCCTGCTTTAAAGCATGTGTGTTATATTGTACATTAACCACTGCTGGGCACTTAAATCCCCCTCCTGTCCAGGTTAATTTTCAGCTTTCAGCACTGATGCATTTTGAATGACAATTGCACGGTCATCCAACACAAATTTAATTTTTATCATTTTTTTTCTCACAAATAGAGCTTTCTTTTGGGGGTATTTGATCACCTCTGCGGTTTTTATTTTTTGTTAAAAAAATTTAAAAGGACCGAATTAAAAAATAAAAGTATTTTTTTTTATATCTTGTTATGAAATTTTGCAAACAGATAATTTTTCTCCTTCATTGATGTATGCTGATGAGGCGGCACTGATGGGCACTGATAGGTGGCAGTGATGGGCATTGATGTGTGGCAGTGATGGGCACTGATCGGTGGCAATAATGGACACTGATCAGCACTGGTTGGTTACACTGATAGGCAGCACTGCTAGGTGGCACTGATTGACACGACTGATGGGGATTGATAGGTGGCATTTGTGGGCATTGATAGGTGGCACTGGTGGGTACTGTGGGCACTGGCATGTGGCAATGACAGGTGGCACTGGCAGGGCGTACTGGTTGCACAGATGAGGCAGAATTGCCTCTTCCTCTTTGGGACCGATGCACCTTGCACATAAGGCGGTGATCAGCTTTTTTTCTGCTCACGCTGAAAAAAAGCCTACAGAGCTTTTGTTTACCTCATGAGATCAGCTGTCATTGGCTGACAGCTGATCATGTGGTAAGGGGCCGGGAACGGCCCCTTACTCGGATCTGTGACTCGAGTCTCAGTGACTCAGTGCTCGCAGCACGTGCGCCCTGCGTGGGGTGCATGCAAAGGGGAGGCCATCATATGACGGCCTCCTGGAAATTCAGGTCCGCGCTGTGGCCGTCATTCGGCTATAGCGCAGACACCAAGACGTCACTATATCTGGTCTACCACAGTACACAGAAATTATTATTATTTAAGGTACTTATATAGCTCTGTCAATTTACGCAGTGCTTTACACATACATTGTACATTCACATTGGTCCCTACCCTCAAGGAGCTTACAATCTAAGGTCCCTAACTCACATTCATTTACTAGGGCCAATTTAGACAGAAGCCAATTAACCTACCTTTGGAGTGTGGGAGGAAACCGGAGTACTCGTAGGAAACCCACGCAGGCACAGGGAAAACAAGCAAACTCCAGGCAGGTAATGTCACGGTTGGGACTCGAACCAGGGACACTTTTTACTGCTATGCGAGAGTGCTACCCACTACACAATTGTGCCACGTGTGATAGTTTTAGTAAATATAAACTGATAAATACCTTTTCTCATCAGCAGTATATAGTAGTCTTGTGACTTCTATCAGTGTCCAGCCAAAGTTTTCATTCTTCTCTGACTGGCCTACGAGGCTGCATGACCCCTGACCCTCTGTCTGAACAGTGCTGATTGGTACTGTGCTGATCACATGCATCCTCCCAAAAAAAAAAGACTAGCAATTCACACCAAATTGAGCATGTGCAGAGTGCCCACAAGGTTCTGTACTATTGGGAGATGGATTGTGACCCGTGGAAGAAGGGGAGGATCAGAGAAGACAAGATCAAGCAGCCTTTTTACACAATGCAGAGGATTATCCCCTTAGGTTCCACAGTGAGTATAACAAACATGCTTTACTGAATATCATTATTATTATTATTATAGACAACTTATATAGCGCCAACAGTTTACGCAGCGCTTCACAATGTATTGGGGGGACAACACAACTACAGTATAGTTCAATACAAAAGGTACAGGAGGGCCCTGCTCGTAGAGCGTACATTCTAAAGGGGGGGGGGGGGTGGGGGTGGTACAAAAGGTAACAGCTGCAGAGAATGATTTGATGGGGGTGCATATACAGACGGATTTTACTGTTGTGGGTTTAGTAGCACTTTAAGGTAACATTTTCATTATGAATGAGCTACCAATGAACAGCAACAGACCAAAAAAGGCACATGAATTTTTCGTTACATTGTGGTGCACGACATTGTATATGTGTGTGCGTTATGCATTGGTTGCTACTGGGCAACATGTTGAGGTGGCATTTACAGTCAATGATATGGGAACACAACACAGTTGTCCAGATGCACTGATACGCGTTGTGGTATTGTGTGTTTGTGTGTGTGTGTGTGTGTGTGTGTGTATGTGTGTGTGTGTGTGTGTGTGTGTATGGGCCCTAAGCACAAGCAAATACATTGGTGTCAATTTCCTGGTCATTAACAGCGCCTATTAATGTGCCTGTTTGCCAACAGTGCCATTCTTAGTGAATAGCATCTCGATGCACTGTACAGTAGTGATCAACACACAATGCACCTCAGCACACCACAACTCATGCACTGTGGTGTACTGCATTGTAAAAATTGTACATTGTTTTGTCCGTATCTGACACCCTCATGGTTCATACACACGTAAAAAAACTTACAAAAAATATCGCTTTTGAAGCGATAGTACAATAATCTGATTGTTAGTACACAGCTTTTAAGAGCCAATCACGACAATTCCTGCTAAATTATCCAATAGGACAAGCATGGAAATTTTTATACCAGATCGTACGATTTTCATTTAATCAGTACAGTTGTCTTCTGAAAATGCAACACAATACATTACATCACTTCTGAATTTGTATTCTATCGTATGAGAATTTTTTTTAACTTTAGTAACCTCTTTTATTTTCGATATGAGATAGATTACCATGCAACAAAAAAAAGGGCGATCATTCATCCGATAATCTCATTGGGTGTACCAGGCATTATAGAACCAAAGAAAATTGGACCACTCCAGCCCTCATATGCTAGCTTGGTGCCCATCACTCCTCTACACATAGCTCAGTATTGTCCAAAGGAAAAACAGCACACAGATGATGGAAACTTGATTCAGACTACAAGCTTCAGTACACCCTGCACCCAAGAAATGAGTGGTCTTGGAGGCAGGGCCATGTGTTTTGTGCAGTGGTGGCTGGTGCTCAATTTTTTTGGGGGGCAAAGAAAACTTTCCCCTTCAATACCCCCTGTTGCTCGATCGATCGCCTTGTCGATCGCTCGCTTACTCCATCCAGGTCATATTTTTGATTTTCAAATTTGAATACATTTTTTTAATTCGAATAGTTTTCCAATTTACAAAGAGAATAAAATAGAATAGAAAATAAAGGAATAGAATAGAAAAAAATATAATAGAAAATAAAGGACTAGAATCTAATAAAACCGAACAAAATAGAAACTAAAGGAATAGAATAGAAATGAATAGAATAGAATAAAAAAAAGAATTGGATAAAATAAAAAGAATATAACCATCTCCTGAAATTTGAATTACAAATACAATACATTTGAATTTGAATAGATAAGAAAATAAAAGAATAAAAAAGAATAGAATAGAAAAAAATAGACTATACTATAATAAAAAGAATAGAATTAGAAAAACAATAGAATAGAATAAAAAGAATATAACCATTTCCCAAAATTCAAATAGAATCAACTCGAATTTGAATAAAATAGATTTTTTTTTTATTAGAATAGAAAGTAACATAATAATATAAAAAAAACAACAGCATAGAATAAAAAGAATATAACCATCTCCCGAAATTCGAATTGCGAATAGAATATATTTGAATTTGAATAGAAAAGAATAGAAAAGGATAGAATAGAATAGAAAATAGTAGAATAGAATGAACAAATAGAAAAATAATAGAATAAAAAAAAACAATAGAATAGTATAGAAAGAACATAACTATTCCCCATTTCAAATAGAATCAATTTGTTTTGAATAGAACATAAAATAATAGATTCAAATAGGAAGATGGTTATATTCATTCTATTCTATTCTGTTGTTTTTTCTATACTATTCTGTTATTTTCTATTCTCTTTTTATTTTATTTTTATTGTAAGAATATAAAGTGAAATACAAACCAAAGCCTGTTGGGCATACCCAGGCTTGGAATTAAACACAAAAAAAAAAAGGCAAGGTGGTTGGTAACCAAGGCTTAAGGGGACTGTAATCAAGGTATCTGGAGTGTGCAAAGTGAAAATCAGGTGGTATGCTCCTAGTATACAGAGCCATATCTAAAAAGTAAAAAGCAAAACAGTGCATCCTATGGAGGTGCTGCCAAAGATCCAACAGTCTCCCTGGACTCTGTCCAAATATCCAATACCTTGGAGAATTTTTTTGGACATCCCCTAGATTCATATGTAAATTTATACAATGGAACCAATTTGTTGACAATATTTTTCCAATAATCTAAGGTAAGGGGCTGAGTATATTTCCACTTATTGAGTATAGACTTAAGTGAGTAAAACAGTAAGAGGCCTATCAAAGTTCTCATAGATCTAGAGATAGCCAGTAAATGGAAGAGACCTAAAATGCAAACACCAACAGCTAGTGTGGTGACTGAGCAGATACATTGGGAAACCGCTGCCCAGAACAACTTTATGCCCGGACACTCCCAAAACACATGCAGGAGCGTGGCAGGGTCAGCCGTACAGCGCCAACATTGTGATAAATATTATGTAACCTTTGAGGTGTGAGATAAACTCTATGAAGAATCTTAAATTGGATTAATCTGTCTGGCTGATACCGGGTCTTTTCCTAGGGTAGTCCCAAACATCCTCCCAGTCTTTGGAATCTAACTCTAGGACCTCCTTGTGCCAGCGCAACAATAACTCGTTGAGGTCAACATGAACAGAGGGTTGAAGAGGCTTATATATTGAAGAGAGTGGTTTACCTAGACCAGTGATGGTGAACCTTGGCACCCCAGATGTTTTGGAACTACATTTCCCATGATGCTCAACTACACTGCAGAGTGCATGAGCATCATGGGAAATGTAGTTCCAAAACATCTGGGGTGCCAAGGTTCACCATCACTGACCTAGACTATCCTCCCGTAACATACATTCAATACTGGACAAGGATATGGTTATAGGCTGGTTGCCAAATTGCAACTGAAAGGAAAGGTCGCAACTGAGGGTACCTGAACAGATATGAATTGGGGAGGGCATATTTCACTTTAAGGGTGTCGAATGCCTGGAGTACGCCCCTTCACAAATTTGGCTAAGATATTTTATCCCTTTTGAAGCCCACACAATAGGGACAGGAATCAAAAAAAATTGCTTTTGGGAAGGATTACGCCATAGAGGTGTATGTGGGGAGAAGGTAGTAGAGGGCACTGAGTGTTGAAGTGGCCATGCCTCAATGACAGCAGTCATAGATTGAGTGAGTGGGAGCGAGGATAACCTACCCCTGTATAATATATTACGTAATGCTTCATAAGAGCCGAGCTGCGCAGCCTCAAGCACCACAACTTTAGTCTCATCAGCTACCAACCAGTTGTGGGCCTGAGTAAGCAGAGCTGCAAGGTAATATGTAAATGAATTCAGACATGCACAACCACCCTCAGTCCATGGCATTTGCAAGACTGTCAGCCGAAACCTAGACATTTGAGCTCCCCAAAGAAATGAGGTCACTGCGGACTCAAATTGCCTAAAATATTTCCTAGGGATCCACTCCGGGGTATGGCGAAGGATATACAATGTAAAGGGTAGCAACTTCATTTTGATAAGATTAATCCTACCCACGAGTGGGAAGGGGAGGTGGGACCACGCTAATAAACGTTGCTTCATTAGATTCAATAGCGGTAGTAAATTTAGGGTCACATAGTTGGATGCTTTGGGGGAGATCACTACCCCCAAATATTTGGCAGAAGCGGTCCACTTAAGGGGCAAATCAGGGTCTGCCCTGGCCTCAGCCTCCCCATCTATGGGCAGGATCAGAGATTTATCCCAGTTGACCTTCAACCCTGTTGAATACAGGGAGAATACAAGAAGAGCAACACCAGTGCCCCCTTAAGGGAAGGCCCAGGGTCATTCAAAAAGAGGACCACATTGTCAGCGTAAGGTGCTACTTTTTCGGTGATGGTACCTACCTGAGAATGCCTTCAATGAGGGATAAAATACGCATGGCTTGTGCTATCAGTTCCATCACTAGCTGTTATTTTCTATTCTAACCTATTCTTTTCTATTCTATTTAGATTCAAATTTCTATTCTATTGTTTTTTTAATTAAATTCTCTCCTATTTTATTATTTTCTCTTGAATTTCAGAAGATGGTTATATTCTTTCTATTTTATTCTATTTTTTCTTATTCTATTCTATTGGTTTCTTTTTTATTCTATTTTGTTTTATTTACTATTCTATTTTGTTCTGTTTTACGCTACTATAATCTATTCTTTTATTTTCTGTTATAATATTTTCTATTCTATAAAAAAAATTCTATTTCATTCCTTTATTTTATATTCTATTTTATTCTCTTTGGAAATTGGAAAACTGTTCAAATTCAAAAACTATTCGAACTCGAAAACTTTTGACACCCCAGCGCTATGTCTGCACTCTCAGCTCCCCGTACTAACCTGTATATTCACAGTGGCTCAGTGCCATAGCACACAGGTTACAGCTCTGTACTCTCTGATCCTCTGGTGTAAACATAGCACACAACAGCAGGTCTGCACACTCTCTCGTCCCCTGCACACAATACCTGGAGAAAAACATATCCCTCTATAGTGTGTACTTATCTCTCTCTAGAGCACTACGTGTAATTTCTCTCTGCTGCCTTGTTCCTCTAAAATCTGCAAGAGTCGCTTATGACTTGTTTTCCTGACACTGGGCTCTGCAGAGTGTAACTTCAGCTCTCTGCCACCTGCTTTCTGAATGCTCAGATACGCTGTATAACTTCTGCACTTTAAATAGATGTAGAGAAGAAAGGGCTGAAGATAAACAGGTAAAACTTATGTAGAAGGATTTGTTTCATCTCTGTGTAGCACTACCACTGCAGGGGCTGCAAGTGAAAGGGTTCCCCACTGCTGCACAGCCAGTCACTCAGCATTTCCTTATTTCATCTATACATAGAAATCCGTCTTTGGCTTGTTCTTGTTGTTTTATTACTGGATGATAACTTGGATGGGGTAAGGGATTATGGGATGCCCAGAGTGACAACAGTTTAACTTCTGGGACACTTCCTCCCTATTTACAGACTCCTCTTGCACAAACTTTGTTCCTCTTTGCACAGCTTCTGCTGGTTAACTCCTGAGGGAACTCACAGGCTTCTTGTCAGTTCAGCAACAGCCCATTACAGGCAGGGACTCCCAGTCCCTTTAAAAATAGCACATATGGAGTGAAACAGCCCATATCCTCACCTTTTGCCACTGATCCCAGTTCCACTGCTTTCAGAAAATGCCAGCCCACCTGGCTGCTACCAGCCACACCTGGCTTTCTACCTGTTCCCATTCTCCTGACTGACACACACATGGAGGTTAGATGAAGACTTGGCAAACCACAGTCTTCAAGAGAGCAGCTGGTAGTCTCTCCCCTTGTCTGTCCCAACCATGCTGATCTACTCACTGTCTCTCCTGTGAATTGTGGTAAATCTCTGAACTTGGATTTTTAAGGCAATTTCAAGAAAATACATTTGTATTGTACAGTATGTTTTAAAAAAAAGAGTATCTTTATTTTACATATTAAATAAAAATGAATTCCTTGTTGATGAAATACTATCTCCAATGTTGATGGTATTTTATTAACAATTGAATAAATTTTTTTTTTAATATGTAAAATAAAGATACTCTTTTAACAAAAATATACAATACATATTTCTTTGTTTGAAACTGCCTTAAAAATCCCAGTTCAGAGGTTTACCACAATTCACATTTATCAAGGGATGATGGCAATGACACACATAGTTACATGAGCCTTTATTTGAACTCATTGTCTCTCCTTGCTCTCTCCGCTGCCTCTCCAGCTTGAATCCCTCCAACTGCCTCCTGTGGTGGGATCCTTCCAGGCCAGCCTCTCGAGCTCCAGCCTGAGGTAAACCCCCTCAAGGGCCACCGGCAGCCTCTCCTCAGCACTGCTTCTCCATCTTCCACCCGACTCCCTGCTGGAATGGCCCATGTCTATTTATGGGTTTCCCAGTCCCCTGCCAGGCCCACTCCTGGGGATTGGCCGAGGGCCCATTAATAATCAAGGCAGCCCCTCCTGACCTCTGTCCACTATTTTCTAGAACGTTCCCCAAGAATCTAGAAACTGGGGGGTGGCACCAGAGAGCTGCTGGGATGAGTCATTCTGCCTTGAACTCTAATAACCCTGACCCAGATTCCATTACTCAGGTTTATCCCAGAGCCAGACAAAGGCTTTTACCTGCACTACACTTCTAGTAGCTCACACTAGAGGGTGCTACACCCAGGGCTGGTGCAAGAATTGTTGACACCCTAGGCAAAAACCTAATTTTGCTGCCGCCCCCCCGGCTCCACTCCCTTTTTCCTGTCATGTAAACCCCACCTTTTTAATGAAGAGTCCTTTAAATGTAGCCTCACCAGCACCCATCAAATGCAGCCTTACCAGTGCCCATCACTGCAGCCTCACCAGCGCCCATCAAATGAAACCTCACTACCGTCCATCATATGATCATATGCAGTCTCACCAGCACCCATCATATGCAGTCTCACCAGCGCCCATCATATGCAGCCTCACCAGCGCCCATCAAATGTAGCCTCACTAGCGCCCATCATTGCAGCCTCTCCAGCGCCCATCATATGCAGCCTACCAGTGCCCATCAATGAATGTTTGCTTGTTTCCATTCATTCAGGAGTCAGGACACAGGCACAGTCCTCCACCACCACTGTGCCTCTGACAGGCAGCTGCCTGCTGATGCTGTGACTTAATTGCTTGCTGTAGAGAGAAGAGAGTAGGAACACCAGTGGAAGGCGCCCTAGGCAGCAGGGTGCCCTAGGCGGCTGCCTAGTTTGCCTAGTGGTAGCACCGGCCCTGGCTACACCTGTGTGTCATCTGAGGCTAGTCACTTCACTGGGTATATGTAAGGGTTTACAACCACTTTTTTTTTTTTTTTTTTTTTTATTGTATTTTTATTGAAAATAGAAAGATAACAAGAATACAGTATCTTACACTTGTACAAGTGTTCATAGAAACAGTAAGTTTGACATATGAGACAAATCAAAAACAAGAAGGAAAAGGAGGGGGGGGGGAAGAAGGAGGGTGGGGCATAATAGTTCAGCATATTTATTATGTCTTCAAAAGATTATCAGTTATTTGCAGTACAGATCCGTAAATGCCACTTTCAAATAACCAAGTCTCAGTGAGCCGGGGGCGTGGGAATGCCTTCCTTTCAGAATTATATGACATGGTTTGGTCGATTAATTTGAGCATTTAAACTCATCATAAGAGGGCGTGGAGTAGTAATCTGAATTATGCAGCAGTATTCAGTTTGGAGCGGTTCCACAGATCCCAAATCTTGGAGAACTGGGGCATAGTATCGTGGACTATGGCTGTAAGCTTTTCCATACGGCTGATATGTTCTAAGTTCTGCAAAACCTGGGTGAGAGTTTACAACCACTTTAAGGACTACATGTCCCACGATCCTCTTCCGGGTGACTGCTGATTTGTCCACTGCTGCTGTTAAGGGAAGGGATTGGGGAAGGAGCAGGGGAATGTTACCCTGCAGTGGGGGGAGAAGGAAATAATTGGGGAGAGGGAGAGTACAGTTTGCTCTGTCACTGTAAGCAAAACAAAAAAAAAAAGATTTATGCATCATTAATGATGGGCACTGCCTCCTTTTACAGTGCATACCAGTGGCCTTGTTATAAAGCAGCTACAGATGTGAACATGCCCTAAAACTGATAATTAATTTTGCAGATCTGCCACTTATGAGTTTTGAGTCCAAAATTAGCAAATAGTTTGTCTCTAAATATAACTCTTTGTTTAAAAAGTGAACCTGCCCTTTTAGTATGGAAAAGAAAATGCTTATTTCAACTTTCCTTCTAAAATAAATAGTGCTGGAAGGCCACACATCTGGGATCACGTCTCTTTTTCAATGGTCAAAAAAGCATTACTTATTTATTTTTTTGCAGGTAAATTCCAGGAGCTTCTGTTACATGGACTTCTGTTTTACTGACCATAATCTTAAATTCATAATTTGCTCCTAATAGAAGCATTTGTCTGTGTTTAAAGGGATTCCCGCCCCTGGCTCTTTGCTCAGAGTGTCTGTTATAAACGTTCCATTGATTTTCTCAGTGTTTAACAAGGATCAATCAAAGGCAATCAATAGCTCTATTTGTCCAAATCATGGCCGGGTCAGAGACTACATTACGGAGGAGAAACGTGCAGGAAAAAAAATTGTTGATGGAAAAAAAAGATGACAAGAGGCAAGGATGTAATTAAACAGCATAGTGTTTATATGACAGCCGTAAGAATCACCCTTACATCCCTTAAGACCTTCTGAAGCTAAATAGTGCTCAATAACCGTCTGATGAAAGCTCATTTTATTAAGAATGTCACTGAAGTGGTATTGTTGCTTATAATGTGCTACCGACTTTGTTACTGTTATTATGCATTAATCAAATATTAATTAGAATGTTCACACTGGACAAGCTATCCCAGCAACCTGATGTTTATTAGTAATTTAAATGAATGTTCTTATATAATTAATGCATTTTTTCTTTCCATTTGAATTAACCTGACAAGAGGAGATAAAATCTGGTACAGAGTACACATTGTGCTAAATTGAAAAACATTTAAAATTCAAATCCTAATACTTTTTTTGTGAGCTTGCTTTATATTTTCCTTTTTTTTTAATATATAAAATATATAATTGTGTATGGGTCAGGGGACAGTTTAAAGTGATTGTAAGGGTTCATTTTTTACTTACCACTGTGCAGCTCATTTTGCACACAGTGGCTCCGAACTTGCTCTTCTGGGGTCCCCCGGTGGCTACTCCCCACATCAGATAACCCCCTCGGGGAAGTGTTTCCCCCAAGTGGGTTACCTTGCGGACATGCTCCCGAGTCCAGCATTCAGCGTCCATAGCTGCCAAATGTATGACTCGGCCATGCCCCCCAGCGCCCACATCATTGGATTTGATTGACAGCAGTGGGAGCCAATAGCTGCGCTGCTATCAATCTGTTCAATCAAGAGCCGAGAACCCCAGGCAGAGCGACAGTGCATCCCCAGAGGGTCAAGTTCCAGGGCTCAGATATGTAAAAGGGGAGGCCGGGGGGTGGTCACCGCCAGGTGATTTTTTTCATGCTATGCATTAAGGTGAAAAAACACAAAGGTTTACAACCCCTTTAAAGCTGCGATTGCTGAGGGGTAAAAAATTATAGAAATTGGTTTAAAATCAGATTTGTGGGTAAGTGATTGTGACGGAACCGTCCCATGCTCCGCTTAAGTGCTTCCGTCAGTATACCGCTTCCTCCAGTCTGGATATAGATACCAGATATTATAGCCGCATAGCATACAAGACTAGCCGACAAATAGCTTGTATGAAACTGGAAGCTTTATTTGACAAACTCACACAGAATATATGTAGTGAGTAGGGATGAGCCAAACCCCCCGGTTCGGTTCGCACCAGAACCTTCGAACGGACCTAAAAATCGTACAAACTTTAGAACCCCATTAAAGTCTATGGGACTCGAACTTTTGAAATCAAAAGTGCTCATTTTAAAGGCTAATATGCAAGATATTATCCTATAAAGGATTTGGGGACCCGGCTCCTGCCCCAGGGGACATGGATCAATGCAAACATTTTTTTTTTTAAATGTCGTTTTTTTGGGAGCACTGATTGTAATGACGATTAAAGTGAAAAAAATGTATAAATAAATATTCCTTTAAATATGGTGCCTGGGGGGTGTCTATAGTATGCTGTATTACAGAAACAGAACAACACCAGCAATAAGGGGTATCTTCAGGTGTATACTGTGCAGGAGGCACACAACACCCACTGTAAATGCTGCAGATGCCAGTGTTACAGAAACAGAACAACACCAGCAATAAGGGGTAGCTTCAGGTGTATACTGTGCAAGAGGCACACAACACCCACTTTAACATTGCTAGGTTCCCAAGAAAAAATACACTGTCCCTGCCTATTTTGCTCTTTCCCTGCATGCCAACACACTACACAAGGCCGCTGCGCTGGTGGCCTTATATAGTGTGGGGTGTGTACTAAACCCCCCTGAGCTATAATTGGCCACAGGCATCCTGCCTGTGGCCAATTATGGCTCTCCTCACTGCCAGCTCTGTGATTGGCCAAGCATGCACTGCAATGCACTGCTATAGCGTAGTGCATTGTGGGCCGTTCACGCTACACGAATATGGTGCAAACGGTCCACAAAGTTCTGAATTTGCTGAACAGGCGAACGCCCCGTGTTCGAGTCGAACATGCGTTTGAGTCGAACACCGAGTTCATCCCTAGTAGTGAGGTAATTTGGGGTCATAAACATGTAGTCAAGACCAACCCATGTCAGATCAAAAGATATGTCCTAGAGTGCCAACCCTAATTATATAGTAAAAAAAGAAGAAAATTGTAACGTGGGTGTTAAACGGTCAACTCCAGACATGTGTAAAGAAACAGCTATATATATAAAAATTAGAAATTTTATTATAAACCACAACAGCTATACAAAGGAAAATATATTTCATACATATACATAAAAGGGGAAAAACTAAATCCCCAGAATACAAAACAGTGATACACATACAGTACATATTGCATAAGAACAAATGATGGCCGACATGTTTCGCAGTTGTAATCTATAGCCGCTTCATCAAGGCTTGGTTACTGTATAGTTTGATCAACATCTAAAATAAAAAATAAAAATACAAAGTACATACATATATACATCATATTATAATCCAGACACAAAAAAAGGAGGGCAGGGGGAGTAGAAAAAAATAAAATAAATGAAATAGAAAACTACTGGGGTCATCCCTGAAAGGATAAATCCAGAAAGCCATAAAATAATGACAATACTAATACATATATGTAAATTGCAGGTATCCGGTAATAATAAAATATTCCAACCTTGACAGACATTAATAACCATCAGTTGACTTGTCAGATATTCACACACTCAGGGTGACTGCAGCCACTGGGAATGTGTGTAAAACCCCTGACTATTAGGTCTGTACAACGTACAGACCTGGCAGTAAAAGGGTTAGCACACAAGGCAGTGTGAAAAGGGGCATATACAGTGGTCTTCAAAAGATAGTAATGCCTGAGAGCTCGTGTTTTAATGCATGTGTTACAATTCTCTAAAACATTTGTCCAGATTCACTATAATAAAAATAATGACTGCTCATATATGTGCTCTGCAGTGCAGTATAGTTTAAAAAATACATGTTTGTTTTATATTTACATTTTAGTGCATTAGGAGGCCCATAGAAGTCAATAGCAATCCATCAGAAATGCATATAAAATACGTTTTGATGTGTTGAAATGGGTATTACCAGTGGCAGCCTGCTCATTAGGGGCACAAGGGCAGCACCCGGCTCCCAATCTCCATGCAGGGTGCCAGATGCATGGATTTTAATGTGTTTTTTTTTTTTAAAGCAGGTGATTATAGCCTGAGGCTCTAATTGGCTTCAAAAATGGTGGCTCTGCGCCCCGAGCCCATCCACTTGTGTGACACAATATTAATTCACTAATGTCTTCCTGCTTCTCCACCTGCCCAATCAGATAGCGGGTCCTGAGACCCGATTCGCCAGGGAGTCTTAGGACTTTGGTGCGAGCGTGTGGCACCCCCAACCCCCAAAATTTCAAGCACCAGCCGCCACTGGGTATTACCAAGCCTTGGTCAATGGTTGTTAAATCTATCCACTCAAAATTTTAACTAAAAAAAACCCATTGTAAACATGTACTAACGCACATTAACACACAACGATGACCTGCCTAACATTAAAAAAAAAAAACACAAATCAGTTCACAAACATAGATCTAATTGGGCCCTCAACATATTGGACTTCACTGTCAACAGTTCATATTCAGTGCCATTCAGAGGAGTATATCAGCAGTTATCACTGTATTGGATAATGGCACATCAATGCCTGTATGGACGGTCAAGGCATTTAGTGAGAAAAATTAATCCACTGAATGGGTTTAACCCATTTTTTTTACAACAAAGAAATTCCTTCTCCAGCTAAAGTAAGTGCACTATGTTTCTTTTTTTCTGCATTGCAAGGTCTCCTTCCATTAAATTAATCCATCTGCGGAGAAACGACTCATCCCTGCCCTCCTCTCTATTATTTCAACCGTCGCCTGCGTCTGTTTAACATGTCCTCCTACCTGCTAAATGCCTCTAAAGAGAAAGTAAATATATTCCCAGGCACTCACTTCTACATGGGCTAAGGCCGTCATTTGAATTGGAACTGGGAGTTCTATCAGTGCGAAATTGCTGGTTCGATCTTTTGAGTCTAGTCAGACGGCAGGCAGGATAATTTGTCTCTCAGCTCAGGAAGAAGTGATGGAAGTCAATTTGACAGCTGCAAAGTTCCCTGAGGATTTCAGACCCGTAGTGCACCAAGCAGTGACAGACACGTTGGTTGCTTTGAATACAAATTGAGCTGCCGGCTCAGAATATTGCTGAGACTATACAAATGGCACATATTCCAGGATTTTATTACCGTACATGAAAAGACTAAAATAGCAGTTCCCATAGCAGTGTGGAATATCCATTCCTAGCACATCCAGCCCACTGAGACTGGATATTAGCCAGCCACTGCCGGCCACAATTGGTTATGTAAAACCAATTAACCCCGCAGGGCCTGGAGATCTGGGAGACAGTTCAGGTTAATTGGTAAAACCTTGTCGGATGTCAGAGCGACTGTCACGAAGTGAAAGTTGTACGGAAGGTATTGGAATCCGATTCTCGGTTGCAGTAATGTTTTATGTTGGCTGTTGCTAGGAGATTATTCAGTCTTCAGGATCTGGGATGGAGCTCCGACATCTGTCTCCTTTGAAGGGACTTATTCTGAAATATGAATTAGTCTAACAAGATATGACTCAAATACCTCTATGGAAGGGGCTAATTTTGGCATTTTTTTTAAATTCAGGGTGTGAATTCACTAAGTTGAATGCATTCTTTTGCTCATTATTTTACTCAAATATAATATTTCTCATTAAAATGTTAAATTCACATACCTAACTATCTTGTAAGTGTGCAATGATATTGCTTTGTACTTTGTATCAGAATACTTTATTAAATCCAAAAGGAAATTATTGCGACACAGCCACACTCAACAAAGACAACACAAGATCACAACAACGAACAGAACAAGACACAATGGCACAACAAAAAAAAAGAAAAAGTAAAACTATACTCTTATAAACCATCCATACAAAACATACAAGATAGAATAAATAACACAGATTAAAAAAGAACAGAAAAATCTAACTACCAAAATGCAAATAATACACCACTTTCTCTAGCATTCCTTCAAATAATAATTAAAATAATACCAACACACTATAAAAATTACATACAAATCCTGATCACAAACCAGATTTACTGTAAATCTTCACCTGCAGCACTCGCAGAGAAGAATTATATAACTTGATGGCCACAGGCAAAAATTACTGCCTTTGTCTCTCTGTGGTGCATTGTGGTTGTAACAATCTGTCACTGATGGTACTCTGCAGACTGACTAGCGTATTGTGGAGTGGCTGGGTGGAATTGTCCAAAATTGAACAACATTCTCCTCTCCAACATTGTTGTTAAAGACTCCAACCCAACAACATCACTGGCCTTGTGAATCAGTCTGTTGAGTCTGTTGGTGTCGGCAAACATAATGCCACGTACACACGATTGGAAATTCAGCCAGCAAAAGACTGATGAGAGATTTTGGTCGGAAAATGGGATTGTGTGTATGTTTCATCTGACTTTTTCTGGCCGAATTTCGACCAGCAAAAGATTGAGAGCATGTTCTCAATTTTACAGTCGGAAAAAGTTCCTATCCGAAAATGCATTTGTGTGTAAGCAATTCCGACGCACAAAAACTCACCCATGCTCAGATTCAACTACGAGACAGGAGCTATTGGCTACTGGCTATTGAACATCCTTTTTCTAGTCCCGTCGTACGTGTTGCATGGTGTGACTGTGCGTATGCAACACAGCTTGAGCGAAATCCCGTCGGAATTCCGTCGGGAAAACCATCAGAGCTTTTTCCGACCAAAATTCCGATTGTGTGTACGCGGCATAAGCCTGTTTCTTCAGCGTACCGCTGCATACAGGAGAGCACTGGCCACCACATACTTATAAGCATTGTCTGGCAGATGTTAAAAAACCTCAGTCTCCTCAAAAAATAGAGGTGGCACTTGTCCTTCCTATAGAGCACCTCAGTGTTCTTGCTCCAGTCCAGGTTATTTTCTATGTGCACCCCCAGATACTTGTAACTCTCTACTACATCCATATCCACTCCTCAGATGGAGATGGGGGTCACTGGTGCCTTTCTCCTTCTCCAGCTCCTTTGTCTTTCTCACATTTAGATACAGATAATTATCCTCACACTATGTGACAAATTTTTCCACTGCAGTCCTATACTTAGTCTCTCCCCCATCCCTGATACATCCCACTATCGCAGAGTCATTTGAAAACTTTTAAAGATGTCAAGACTTTGTCTGGTACTGGTAACTATTTAACATGAAACTAAACCCAAGAGCAGAAATGTAATATATTGTCACTGGAGATGAGCTTGGATTCAGTCCAAACCCAATTTCTCTGAACTCTGAGCTAAATGAAAGCATGTTAGCTTTCATTTCTGGTCCAATGAACTGCTGGTGGGTGATATACATGTGTGATTCGTTTCATTACAAAACTAAATTCGGACAAAATTTGTGTGGTTTTGAGATTCGGATGTATCCTAATCTACAAATCACAAAAGCAACAAATTTTAACTAATTTGAAATAAATTATAATGAAAACAATGAATTCATTCGTATCCATTTGGGTGACATGATGGGATAGTTTGAGCCTTTTGTTAATAATTGAAGCATCAAAAATAAAGTAATGACATAACGAATGATCGGAAATGATACTGATCCAGTCATTTTTATTCTAGTGAGCGTAGAGTGATTATTCTAAGATTCATCTTTGAGATTCTTTTTATTTTGAAGTTGAAAGACCATTTGTTTAATTTGTATATGTGCGGCCCAACAAAAGTCAGGAATTAAATAAATAAATAATAATTTAAATGAATAACCTAATACATGAAAACAGGACTTCTGAAAGTAAGAATTGATTCAGAGTGAATATATAGTCTCCTGATATAACAAATCATTCCAAAAACAAATCATGCTAACATAATGATTACGACAAACAAAATAATTTACTTAACAAATGAAACCAAAACAAAAAACATTTCTTCATCATGCATCTCTATGCAACACAGCTATGCAACACAGTATTCACTGACCTGCAGCTGAAGTACACAAAGGACTGGAAATGCTCACAACTTCATTGACCTAATATGGGCACATGGCCATATTAGGTCAAGATAGATGTTATTGACCTAAAATCAGGGCTCAAGTCCTGTGGGAACGCATGGGAACAGAGTTCCTGTAATTTTTCCACAACAGGAACTTGGTTCCCATTAGCAGCCGCGTCCTGCAAGACTTTGAAGTATGCGAGCTGTTTGGCAGGCGCTACACCAGCAGCCGCCAACACAGCTTGCAATAGTAAGTGCCGCACACCTGACCATTCAGGCTTTGCCAGTAGGGGGCCCCATGACAGCTTCCGCTTAGATCTACCTGTCAATTACAGCTATCTGACTGGTAGATCAGGTCCCTGCTGCTAAGAGATTGTATTTAGTCAGACCTCTCATGATGCGCTCCTCCCTGCCTCCCCCTCCTGATTTTCTGTCTCCTCATCTCCCCCCCCCAGTCTCCTGCATACTTGCTCTGTGTGTCCCGCTGAATCCCCCCCTCCTCTATCTTCAGTGCCATATGATGAGAGAACCCAGAGGAAGAGCATAGCTATTCTGCTCACAGGACATGCAGGGAGAGAGGTGAGCTGAGGGAGGAACATCAGTTTGGGGTGGTAAGTTGAGCACAATACCTGGCAAAGTTATAAAAAATACCACTTTTAAAGCATTCGTGCATATGAACGTATCATTTTTATTTATTTTTTTGGTGGGCGAGTGGATCTTTGGTGGGAATTCCCACACTTTTTTCCCCAGGACTTGACCCCTGCATAAAATGTCCATGTATCCATATGAGATCAATGATGTTGTGATCTTTCCTGCTTCTTTGTGTACATGCAGCTGCGGGGCAGGAAATCTCTCACCTGCAGTTCATTGGCTTAGCAATGACAACTAGCTTCTAGATTCTGGCTGAACCCAAACTCTTTCCTAATTGCAAATTACTGGTCTTTAGATGTTAAGGCTTCATTCATTTTCATTTTTTGGGCTTGTTTCCCTTTATTTTCACCTGAAGATCCTGTCAATAACACACTTCTTCTGTCCCAGAGAGACAACACTTACTCACTGCACTGTATGTGTGGAAGAGCATTGTTGTCAGTCTAGGACAGGAAGTCTGTTAGGACTACAAAACACCTCTCTCTCCTCCTCTTCACAACTTATTGGGGGGGGGGGGTATTCTGTGGTCCACATATAGCACTGAAACAATGTAAGTACAATGGAGTGTAGAGGAAGATATCAGCTTAGAACAGAGGCGTAACTAGAACCTTCAGGGCCCTGGTGCAAGAAACCATAAAGGGCCCACCTGACTCCCCTCCCCCTTCCATCTGAGTCCCAGGCTTCCAGTTCTGGGAGGGCGTCCATGGACATCCCCACAGCTGATCACAGATCACAGTAACGAGCCAATCACAACGAATCACATGTAAACAGACTCGCCAATTATTGGCAGTCTTTTTCTTCCATGCTGTGGAAGGCAAGACTATCAGGCAAGACTGTCAGTACATTGTTTACACTGATAATCAGGTCAGTGATAATCAGTGCCCTGATTATCAGTGCAGCCCCATCAGTGCCTATCAGTGCAGCCCCATCAGTGCTGGCTATCAATGCCGCCTATTAATGTCCATCAGTGCCGACTATCAGTGCCCATCAATACCACCTATCAGTGCCCATCGGTGCCACCTATCAGTGCTCATCAGTGCAGCATATCAGTGCTGCCTATCAGTGCTCAACAATGCCGCTTATCAGTGCCGCCTATCAGTGCTCAACAATGCCGCTTATCAGTGCCACCTATCAGTGCTCATCAATACCGCCTAACATTGCTGCCTATCAGTGCCATCTATCAGTTCTCATCAATGCCGCCTATCAGTGCCCATCAGTGCTGCACTGATGGGCTGCCTATTAGTGCCTCCTACCAGTGCTCGTCAATACCGCCTATCAGTGCCCATCAGTGCCACCTATCAGTGCTGCCTATTAGTGCCGCCTATCAGTGCTTCCTATCAGTGCCACCTATCAGTGCCACCTATCAGTGCTCATCAATGACACCTATTGGTGCCCACCAGTGCAGCCTATCGGTGCTGCCTATCAGTGCTTCCTCAGCAGGACTCTGAGCTAAAAACATCTCTCTCACAGAGCCCAGAGCATGCGCTGACAGTCCCCCTTCCCTTCTCCACCTGCTTCTTTTCCTCCCACTCTTCTCCTCCTGTGTGTGCACCGCTGATCAAATTCAGCTGCTTAGCTTCACACTTCCCACGGTGCACACAGGAGGAGAGGGGCTGGAGGAGAAGGAGCAGATTGGCTCTCTTCGCTTCCATCTGTACAAGGGAGGAGGGAGGGGGAACTGTCAGTGCAGGCTCTGGGCTGTATGGGAGAGATGCTCTCAGCTCAGACCTTGTGGCCAGCAACCTCGCAGTGGCGAAACACCAGGGCCCGTTCGCAAGTGTGGCCTTTGTCACCCTGATAGTCCTACCACAAGAATTTCTGGCAAGATCAACTATTTTTTTTTTGCCATTATTGAACGGATAATACAATAACAATGGTATTTTTTTAACAAACCAAAGGGGAGCGGATAAAAAGCTTAATGTTAGGGTTTACATACACTTTAAAGGATAAGTACATCCTTTATAACATGTTGCATGTTACACTCATATTCAGACTGTAACATGTAACATGTTACTGCTGCAGCTTCACCCCTTCCCCCGAGTCCCTGCTGTGAGGGTCATTCATTCACAGGGTCCTTTGAATGGTAAACTACAAGTACTGACATCTGCCTGTAGTTCTCAATGTACTACCAGGGCGCTGTTGACTGCTCTTGGTAGTTAATTGATGCTTTCTGCAGGGTAAAACTGCTTGCCTGTATGAGGTATGAGCAGACAGCTTACACACAGAGTCTGCAAGAGCTCTGCATTGCACCTATGATCTTCTGATAGTGGGTGCAATGCTTTACAGGCTTCCAATAAAAAAATAAATGCACATTGTTTTACCTGCAAAAAGATGTGCATTTACATTTTTTTTTTTTTAAAAGGTGAACTTATCTTTTAACTTTTTCACGTGTCTAATTTTTACTAATCAAAGTTTTTTCACATGAAACATTATGCTAGATAGCAAACCTCAAATGGTTCAATTTTCTCTTCTTCTCATAAACACCTCATAGGACATATTAATGGCAGTCAAAAGCTGGCGATATTACAAAGAAACAATAACGAACAAAAACAGTGCAGTAATTTTGTTGCACAGAATTTTCCTTATATGTGCTGCCAAAACTGATAATATAATGAGAAAGAATAACGCATTGTGGTGAATAAACCAGAGCTGCTAAAGCAATAAAACATCATGAGAATTGAAAATACTCTTTTTAATCAAAAGAGTTCATAAATAACTCAGAGGTGAAATTATTGCATGGGCTATCGTTTGGTGAAATAAAGCTAATATGTCTTATTCAAGAAGGCAATGAATGATACTGTGCAATGATCCATAGCAACCAATCAGAATAAATCACTTATTGGTCTTACCTTAGAGAAATGAAATCTGGTTGCTATCAGTTACTGCACTGTGAGCATCATTATCACTGATCTATTTTTGATTCATTTATATAGTGCCAACTAATTCTGTAGTGCTTTACAAATAACACGATCCATTTACATCAGTCCTTTCTCTAAACGTAGTTTATAGTCTTTAGTTCCTACTTCATTCATGCATAAACATGTTCCCAATGGCCATGTGATCTTTCTATTCATCACAGCCAGGAAAAGGGTTGCAGAGAAGCCTCTGTAGGATGGTCAAGGAGTTCAGTAGTCTTATTACCATGTAAGCAGGTTGAAGTAGTCATTAGGTGCTGTCCCAGCTGGGAGGGTTGTGCTTAATGTTTTGCTTGTGTTCCTGACCATTTTGGTTTCCTGTCTGAGTCCAACCCACTTGCCCTGTGTGATATAAATTGGGACAGTGGTCTGGTTCAACAGCGTTCCTCCGAGGGAGTTCAGGGAGAGGTCATTGGTCCCATAAGAGAACATTTGTGAGTACAGTACAGCCTTGAGTGTGAGACACACAGGGGATGGAGATGGAGAATGTCCCCTGGCATGGCGTGCCACAAAGACTATTAACTAGGGTACGCTTTAAAGACAACAATGCTGGAGTATGCCTCTGAAGGACTTAATGCCTTGTACACATGATTGGAATTTCTGATGGAAAATGTGCGATCGGATCATGTTGTCAGAAAATCCAACCATGTGTGGGCTCCATCGAACTTTTTCCGCCGGAATTTCCGACGCACAAAGTTTGAGAGCTAGGTCTCAAATTTTCCGACAACATGATCCGATCACATCAATTCTGATCGTGTGTAGCCTAGTCCAACACACAAAGTGTCACGCATGCTCAGAGTAAATTATGAGACGTAAGCGCTCGGTCAGGTAAAACTAGCGTTCGTAATGGATATAGCACATTCGTCATGCTGCAATGTTAAAAATTGTTTAATGCAGCGCATTCTCTTTTTCTTTATAATGCTAGAAGAATGAAGTTGTTTTGCTGCTCATATTCACACACACTTCTCCAAAACGTATTTCTTTATTCTTTTTCCTCATTTCATGAATACAGTATTTTTATTCGTCAGATCTCCCGAATCATTTTGGATTTTTATCTTTTTACTTTTTTTTTTAATTTTGTGGTTGCTTTTTTTATCAAGATCTCATTTTTTTTTAATTTTGGTCATCTTTGTAATTTTTTTTTTTTGTGTGTCAACTTACCACAACACCATTATTATCTTTTTATTGTATTGTTTTAATTTTTAATCTCCAGGAGGTTGGTTGGTGTTGGTGCCCCTTGTTAATTTGACTTTGTATTTTTGAAATGTACCTGCCTACTCACAAATAAACTGTCCTTTTTGAAGTAAAACACATAGGCAAGTATTTCTTTAACCAAAAAAAACCTTTATTAGGTGTCATAAGCAAATTAACAGGAAGGCAACGCTGGAGAAACTGGTAAATTTGGCAAAGCCTTTGGCCCCCAGGGCAGACATCAATTATTTAAATGCAAAATTGGTGGCCTGAGGAGTCCACATCTAAGGGAGAACAGTCTGGTCCAGAAGTCCAAGAGATCAGGAACAGCAGATGGCATCCAGGCTGTGGTCATATAACAGCCTGCATCTTCTGTCAGACCAGACTGAACCCAGGCCATCACTCTCTGGTCTTCCTTAGACAATTCCCTGCAGGCTTCCTTCCAGGCTGTGGCTCTGCTGTTGTAGCTGTGGCAGGAGGTGGAGGAGGAGGAGGGCGATGGTCGACATCCCAGCTGTCACTTGACACAGCCTCCTCCCGACTGCCACTTGCCACAGCCTCCTCCCGGCTGAGGTCTTCCTGTGTATGTAAATGGGACATAGTTTTAGTTTTTTGTTCATTAATCACACAATTTTCAGCTCATGACTGTTGCAAATTGAATGTTAATAAATAGAACAGACTATCATTATGACTCCAGCATTTTTCATTCTTGTCCCAATCATTTTTGGTCACTACTGTCTATTGATATGTAAAACACTTTGTTAAATCAGAACTTACTGATCAATAATAACATCTAGTTAACATTATTAAATGTACAACAAGAAATATGTTGACCAATGCTCTACCTGAAGCCTCAGCTGGGGGGGAGGAAGACTTGAAGGAAGACTGTAGAGTGCTGGCTTGGATTCCCTCTGCTCTGCCAGAAAATGCAGCCTTTCATAGTACAACATCCTGGGGATATAAATGTCATCTGCATCTCCTTATCTCATGGAATTCTGGACCTTCTTGCGCTCCCTCAGATATGTACTCCTCAGGCCACCAATTTTTTTCACATAGGTCATGTCTGCCATGGGGACCATCGTCTTCACCAAAGCAAGCAGTTTTTCCAGTGCTGCCTTCCTCTTTCTTAGGTCCTTAAAAAAGGGGTGGTTCACCTGCCACAGGCAGGGCAGCTCCCTGAGCATATCAATGAATATGCCAAGAAAATGTGGTTCCTTGAAGGGATCCATATTCTCTGCAAGACACAACACAAGACAAACCCTAATGTCAGGCTAAACTCTTCTAATCTTGCCCCAATATAAGCCTCAATCTAGAAGCAGTATAGGCCAGTGATGTACCAAGTTAAAATTGTACCTTCGTTCGAACGATCGGAGCGTCCGCTACTCCTTCCTCTGCTCACAGATGGTAGTACGACACACGCGTGTTTTACGTTTTATATACAGTGCATATGTGTGAAACTCTGCCCACCCCTGATGTTCTTTCTAGTCTATTCCCCACCCCTTCTCTTTCAGCGCAGTGGGGAGAGCACCTGGCGGAGAGACAGCAGGTGCATGATAATTCCACTAAAGAGGAGGAGGATGAGGAAAGCCCGGAGCCAGAAACATCCCGATCCCGGAGGAGGTTAAAGGCCTCAAATATGTATTTTGTAGAAATGTTGACGATGGTGGACATATTGAAGAGGAACGACTATGATGGGACGTATAGACCTTACCCAAACCCAAACATCAGAAAGGCCAAGATCATGACTAAAGTTGTGAAGAGTCTTCAGAAGAATTTTGGGGTATGACGATCCAAGGATCAACTAATAAAATGCTGGTCAGACCTGAAACTGAGGGAGCACGATCAGTACAGAAGGATCAAGTGAGTTCTTCAAAAAAGTAAGTAGTTGTCGTGTGTTCATATTATTATTATTGTTTGCATACTATACTGCTCCATATGCTTTTATTTAGTGTTGTGTAGCGGTCAGAGGTATAGGAGACCGCAATGCAGGTTTCAAGTACGGGACAGCAGACAAGGAGGCTGAAACAAAAACCGGCTTTATTAAACAGTAAGATATAATGGCCGGAGGAGGAGGATAACAGTATTAACAATTCACAGTAGTTTACAGTAAGGCTAACTGGAATGTGGTACACAAAATGGCTTTCCCGCCAACACATGCACAGTGATACAGGCTACCCTCTTCTAATATGTCCTGCCTGATTCCCGCTTATCGGGACACGTTTCTACAACGTACTATCTCAGTAGGGACTGTACTATTCCCTATCACAATCCAGCACCGGTGCTCACTCACAGTTTGTTAGACAGCTGGAGGGTCCCTTGTCTTGGCCTCCTTCATGAGGCAGGTGAAGTCCAGTTCCTAGTGCTGCAGCTTGCCCGTCTGGGACGGATGGATGAACACAGATGCGGCCCAAAATCACCACAGCTCTCTCTCTCTGCCCGAGGTGCCCGATCTTTAGCTGGATACTGCGACTCTTTATCCACACAAAGTCTCCCTCTCCTCAGGGCAGACTTGACTTTTCCTCAGCTCCGCACAGGAATTCCTCAGCTGCCCACACACTCCTCACAGTTCTCTCTCACTGCCACTTCCTGTTTCCTCTCCTCTGAAGGGTCGGCAGCAACAGTGACATCTTGTGGCTAAACTGGAAATAGCAGGCTGTATATATTATAGATGGAACACAGTGCAATATAGTTCAGTAATCCTAGGGGCTGACCCCTACATGCCTCCCCGCTTAAAGGTGGCCGTCCTCGGCCTTGCTATATAGTCCATGGGGAAGAAAAGGGTTAAATCAATCTTTAACGGCAGCACAACATTGTTCATAATACATACAGTTAGACCAAATAAACTGATCAGCATTGTACCTGTTTGGTGGAACCCCTGCAGTAGACCTACTAGATCTCCGGAGGTCTTGTCTTTCTGTTAGGACTTGTCCTTCCTCCCTTGGAGCTGGTACTGGTTCTATAACAGGGGCTTCATCACGTGCAGAGTCAGGAACAATCCACCAGTCTTCAATATTATTCCCATCGGAAATGACAAATTCTGAGGAAGGGGCAGGGAGTGGTGTCCTCTGTGCAGGTATCCGATCTTCTGACCGACATGGCCGTAGCATATTCCTATGTAGAACCCTTGAAGCCGACTCCCCATTCTCAACACGAACTTCGTAAACTGGACCATTGGGATACACTCTCTTGATCACTTTGTACGGCTGTACCTCCCAACGCTCACTCAACTTGCCTCTGGGCCGTTTCTCTCGAACCAGCACCCGGTCTCCAGGTTGCAACGGAATCTCTTGGATGGGAGGACGGTCAGTATAAGTCTTTTCTTGCAATCTCTGGCCTACTAACCGGCAGATGGTCTGGAGTCGCTTGCGGTGTTCTTTCACCCATGAGGTGGTTGATCGCTCTATCACATCTTCTGGCTGTTCCAAATTCAATTCGACAATTTCTCGTCCGGCTCTACCGAACAGTAGCATGTATGGGGTATAGCCGGTGGTAGCTATATCAGTGATCTCTTTCTTGGGTTCTGGGGCTTCCTGCTGTGATTGGTCAGTGCCGACATCTTCATCCTCCTGCTTCACAAGAAACTCCACCCCCTCCGATTCACAGTCCGACGAATCACATTCTGAGGATTCGGATGCCTCCTGCTCAGATATGAGGCTGCTTTCACTTTGCTCCACCATCTCCTCTTCATCTGTCCGCACCAGCGAGTAATTCTTCAGAAGATCTTCTATGGACATTTCTCCTTCCTGAGCCAATTGGGAGAGCTCCTCTGTATGGTCCTGCTGGCCCTCCAGGGCTTCCTCCGCTGCAATCGTCTCCTCTTCATCTTCAGCTTCCTCCTCATTAGCCGTGAACTCGTCATCATCTTCCTCCACTACAATGTTGTCTTCTTCCTCTGAGGAGGAGTCCTGTTCAGATTCAGCATCCTCTATGTCAGCCTCTTCTTTTTGCTTCAGTTCCTCATGATGTCTCACCACCATCCTCACCACCTTCCTGGCCACTCCCCTCTTCCACCGCCGCTCCTGTGCAAAGTCTGCAGCCAACCACTGCATCTCCTCACACAGGTAGTCCCAGAGAACTTTTGGACGAGTCGGTTCTGGAAATTTAGAGAGACGTCTCGGAGTCCAGAATCCTTCTTTCCGTAACTCTGCAATCCGATTCTCAATCTCCGCTTCATGTTTGGCCTGCTCAGCAATCTCGGTATGGCTGTCATTTTTCTGTCCCGATGAGGAATCATTCTGGTTTCCATCCAGGCCATCGTCTGTAGGTGACCCCGGGCCGAGGTCCCCAATATCACCCAACAAGTCAAACGGGGACAATTCCCCACTGGAGCCTGGAGACATGGGTGGGATGCCGGCTGTCACTGTGTCCGCTGCCTGAGGCGGTCTCCGGGCAGGGGAGGGGTGCATGGTGACAGCACGCTCTTCTCTCTGGCTGTACTCTGCTGAGCTGCTTGTGGCTTGCTGCAGGGCATGCTGGGATGCTGCCTCATCGTGAGCCACTCCCTCCAGCCTCCAGTCCAGGGCAGAGGACCTCCTCAATGTGCTGGGCGGGAAGATTTCCGTTCCTCTCACAGATTCTCATCCGTCCCTCACACTCGGCTCGCGGCCTCTTCCTGTTTCCTCTCCTCTGAAGGGTCGGCAGCAACAGTGACATCTTGTGGCTAAACTGGAAATAGCAGGCTGTATATATTATAGATGGAACACAGTGCAATATAGTTCAGTAATCCTAGGGGCTGACCCCTACAGTTGTACAGTTTAAAATGGTCACTTTCATGTTCATGGGTTCAATCGTTCGTAGTAAACATCGTTCGTTTGGCCACTTCAAATACGATGTTTTTGAAAGTTTCACTTAACTACATATGTTCATGCCTATTTCTAGTCAAAGGAAGTTTGTTGTCTAGAGGGGTTTGTAATAGAATGAAATGCAAACTTGATTCAGTGTAAAGGAGATGGCACTCAGTAGCTGTTTACACATCTGGACTCAGGAGCACTAATGTGGGACACTAGACATGTGCACACTGAAATATTTTTTTGGGGAATTTCATTTTCGTCTGTAAAATACATTTATTTAGTTACTCCTGAAATTCGTTTTTATTTATTTGGTTTTTCATAAAAAATTGCATTTGTCTGAAAATCCAAATTAATTAAGGTCGAATCTGTCATCGAAGGCTTATGGTGTTTGTCGAACGTTCAAAGAAGATTCGATGGAGCAGTTAAACTGTATGACTCTGTATAGTTTAGCTGCTCCATCGAATCTTCTTAGACCTTTCGACAGACACCATAAGCCAAAGGTTAGGCACATTCAACCACATGTTCAAAAGACACTGATAGTTATTGTCAGCGTCATGTCGAATGTCCTATCTATATCGAACTGTTGTCAGAACAAAAACGAAAAATAAACCATTTGTTTATGTCGGATCTTTCCTTTTTTTGGACTCTGCACTTTCGTTATCGTTTGTTAAAACGATAACGAAAATATCTGAGATTCAGACGAAAATGCATTCGGACGAAAACAAATTCACTTGTCTATGGGACACCAGAACACCCTTTTATTAGGGTGTCTCACACACATGGATACTAAAGGAGTGTCTCCATCTATCAAACTTGCAGAAAACAGGTAAGGAATCCAGCTTTAGAAAGTCTCTAAAATAATGTTTTCAGGTTTGAACTCTGCCAAAAAAGACAATTGCATGACACTTCCAAGCAATGTTTCATAGTCCTATTTCTGCCCTCAAATATCTGTGTGCTAAAAGTATTCCTTTTTTACATTCTCATAGGGGAGAGAAGACTTGGGATGTCTGAGGACACCAGGGACACCACACCTCCCAAAGAAGGGAAAATCCAAAAACCAGAAGCAGAGGAGGAGGAGGAAGGAGAGGTTGCTGAAATTGGTGAAATTGGCACCACAACAGGTGAGTGTCTGAGACCACAGCTTCAGGTAATAGATGTAGCCTGCATTTTTATAATACATGGTGTGTTTTTTGGCTTACTTTTAGGTGATGTGGATGTTGTGGAAGAAGAATGGCATTTTACCAGTGAAAGTGCCCAGATCCTCATCGGGGAGATAATGGGGTGCAAGCGCGATTTAGAAAATCTCAAGAAAAACGTCAATGATGTTCAACAAAAAATGAAGAACATCATTGATGTTTTAGGGGGAATCTGAAAGACCCAAAACTAGCTAGCATCAGTTTTATATTTGAAAAAACATTTTTATATTTTGACAAAAGCCAAATTTGGAAGATGCACACGGTGTGTCAATATGTGCTATCTCCCATCATGGCGAATCAATGTACGCGTTTTGTGGGTGCAACCCCTTCCTTGCTACTAAAGTGGCTGAGATGAAGGGGTTGCACCCCCAAAACACGTACATTGATCCCCCATGATGGGAGACGGCACATGTTGACATTGGGCATGGGATCAGGAGGAAAATGCCCAGTTTGAATCACAATTTGTGGGCATCTTCCAAATTTGGCTTTTACAGGGGTGACACCCCATGTGATGAAGGCAATATCAACACAGTTTGCACATACTCATGTCTGATATTGTTTTCACTTTTCAAATTTGAACTTTGTAAGTTCCTCAGTTCTGTATGTTATGCTTTGATACATGCCTGTTTCCTCAAAAAATGGCAAGTTATATTAATGTTACCAAAAATAAGGTTATATACACCAAACATGTTGGTTTGTTGTAAAACCCTTTTATAAATGCACATGTGAATGTGCTTTGAGTAAAACATTTAATTATCAACAATGTGCGGCTTCCTTTTACAATGCGCAAAAGCAGTATTTGTAGTAAAGTTGTTGTTTTCTGTGACAATGGGTGTTATTTACTAAAGGCAAATCCACTTTGCACTCCAAGTGCAGTTTCAGGTGTACTTTTGCAGTGCACTTGTAGTGCATAGTGGATTTGCCTTTAGTAAATAACACCCACAGTGCCTTAGAATTTTCCCCAATCACGGAATTTTCATGACTCCACACATTTCTGTCATGGTGCTGCAAATGAGGAATATTTTTGTCAGTAATGCACTACATACATTAACCTCAAAAACAAAGTGTGTGTGTAGCAGACCCACAACATAATAATAATATTATCTGAAGAAGAGACTGTCACCTCATCTCACACAGAAATTTGTTTTGCACTGTTGAAGAAAAAGGCCCAAAAAATAAACAAATAAATGCTAGGAGACACCTAAAACAAACCCAAGCAGTAAATGAAAACAAATATTTTTGCAGTTTGAAAGAGAAATTTATTTAAAAAATTCCTCTCAGACATTGTCTGGCATATCAATGGCCCCCCTACCCGCAAAGTACTCCGTGTATCTGTTTCTGACTTCGCAGGTGCTTTGGGAGGGGGGGAGGGGGCAAGCCAGGACGGTCAGCTTCAAGTGCCACCAGGTTGGCAAGTTCGGGAAATTCTGCCTCAGGCCCAACTGAGGCCACATAGTTTGGAGAGTACTTTTTTTTTAAATTGTGCAGAATGCAGCAGGAAAGCACTATATGGTTCAGTTTATATTCTGCCATGTGGATGGGTGGCCATTATCCCGAAAGCTTTCTTCACCGCTCTTCTGACTCTGGCCAGCTGGTAATAAAAAACCCTCTGGTCTGGGGTGAGGGTCCTCATCGGGAATGGCCGCATAAGATGGTCCCCCAGCGCAAACGCTTCATCCATGACGAAGACGAAGGGAAGTCCTTCCACATTCTCCTCTGGAGGTGGCAAGCCCAAACTGCCACTCTGGAGATGCCAGTAGAACTCCATCTGAGTGATCACTCCACCATCTGACATCTGGCCATTTTTCCCCACGTCCACATATAAGAACTCATAGGTAGCTGACACCACCGCCAACATCACGATACTATTATACCCCTTGTAATAATAATAGTAGGACCCCGAGTTTGAGGGTGGGACGATGCGGACGTGTTTCCCATCAATTACACTTCCACAATTGGGAAAGTCCCAACGGGTGGCAAAGTGGGAGGCCACAGTCTGCCGTTCCTGTGGCGTTGAAGGAAACTGTGGAGTCAAACAAGTAAAAAAATTGTCATTTTGCACATCAACATTGCAAGCAGATTAGACACAAACATTTTTGGCCAACATCAGTATAACTTTTTTGGAAATTAGTATTTAAAGCCAAAAGTATAAGGTCCCTTTATCAGATTCCTCACCCCATCTGATGGCCCATTGCAAAAAATTAGGGGGGGGGGGATGTTTTGGACAGGTAACCCTCTCCGCGGTAACCCTCTCCACTTCATTGAGAGCTGAATGCATAAATAATGTGTTATACTTTGGCCAGCCCCTCCTTACTTACACTATTGGCAGCCAATTGACAGGTAAGAAGTGTCATAATCCCAAAAAAAAAGCAATGAACAAATGGAAGCTAATTTTTACATTCTGCTATTACCTATCAAGATAATACTAGGATAAAAAAAAACTTAAAACAGTAGCATTTGAAAGTATTCTGGCAGGCCCTTGCACTACATGCTTTGGTGAATTCATCCATAAATCTGACCACAAAAGAGGTAGGTATAGTGTGTATTGGGTTTGACAAAGTCAGCAGATAGAGGATTGGTATCAGCTGACTTAGCAGTTGGGGGAGGGGGGTTCCTAATGAGTTTGGTCCACCAAAAAAAAAGCCTCTGGCGCTCTGCATGAATTTAAGGACACACATAACATTTGTACACATTGTAGGGGGTGATTAGGGGAAAGCACTACTATGGAGCTGACAAAATACATTGCTAAGTGACTAGGCTATAGGTGTTTATGGGCCCAGAAGAGCATGCTGGGGAGGTTAGCGAAGGCAAATATGCATGAAGGACAAAAAAGAACGTTTAAAAGCTTCCAGCATGCATGAAGACAAAGGGGCACAGCATATTACAGCATATTCCAATCATGGTAAATAGGGAACGATGAAAAAAATACAATACATTAGCAAACATTAAATACATAGAATGTGATGTTCAAGGAGAAATCTTACCTTAATATAGTTCTTCTGCAGGACCTGAATGATGGCAGAACAGGTCTCTGGAATAATGATCCCCAGAGCCCGGGGGGAGATGCCTGTAGAGAACTTGAGGTCCTAAAGGCTTCTCCCTGTCGCCAAGTACCGCAATGTGGCAACTAGCCTCTCCTCCGGAGTGATGGCTTGCCGCATGCAGGTATCCTGCCTGTTGATATAAGGGGTCAGCAAAGCCAACAGATGGTGAAAAACGGGGTCCATCATCCTGAGATAATTCCTGAAATCATCAGGAATATTCTCCCGGATCTCACAAAGCAAAGGCATGTGCGAGAACACCAAGCCCCTGAACAGCATGAACTCTATGACGAGTATGTACACGCAGCATGGCTTAAAAATGGTCGGCTGGTCAGAATGGACTAACAGAAAGCACCGATAAACAGCAATACCTGAAAGAACGAACTGAAAACCAGAAACGAGTGGACAATAAGCACTGAGCATCAAAGCGTACTATATAAATATAGGCCGCAATGACAAACAAATGCGAACTGACTACACCCACTGATAAGCACATATTACCGATAAGCACAAACTGTAGAGAAGTAACGATCTGAAGCACAAGTCTGAAAAGCACAAATCATCTCTAACCAAACTTCTACTAACACGCGATAAACACAAGATCAGCAGTAGGAGCACAAAGGGTGCCACACATGGTGCTGAACTTCCTTTTTATAGTCCCGTCATACGCGGTTTACATCACCGCTTTCTTGACGATTAGATTTTCCGACAACTTTGTCTGACCGTGTGTATGCAACACAGGTTTTGGACAAAATCCATCGGAAAAAATCAGACGGATTTTGTAGTTGGGATGTCCGACCATGTGTACAAGGCATTACACTTGCGTGATATCACCTCTAAAGGACTATGGACACTGGAATGCACTTTCCCAGATGTGCTGGGCAGCACACAAGCCTGTAGCCATAGTTAGGGAGCTAGTATCAGGTTTTGACTGTTGGACTGTGAATGTCTATTTTAGGCACTTTTTCTAAGTACAGTATTGAAATATTGTCACTGCCTGGTCTGAAGTTATTAAAGAGGTGTAGCGTAAGTAACCAGCACACACACACACAGTTAACAAGTGGGTTTTCAACACATTGGGGTATGAAGACACCAATATGGAGTAGAGCAGGGGGTAGGCAACCTTTGAGAGATGGATATCTATTTGAACAACACTGACGATGTCTAAGACAACAGGGCATAGTGTCGCCCCCCCCCCCCCCAAAAAAAAAGACAGTTAGACCAAAAACTAAAAAAATATTTTTACTCAGAACAAAAAAAAGTAATACAAGAGAGTACAGGGTTTAGGAGTGCATTATGCAGAGAATGCAGGGATCACCGGTGAATTACACTCAGAATGCAAGGTTCGGGAATGGGCTGCACTCAGAATGCAGGGATCGGGAGTGCATTTCTCTCAGAGTGTAGGGTTCAGAAGAGAGTTGCGCTCAGAATACTGGGTTCAGGAGAGCGTTGCACTCAGAATGCCGGGTTCAAGAGTGCATTGTGTTTAGAATGTAGGGTTCAGGAGTGCATTATTCACAGAAAGCAGGGTTCAGGAGTGTGTTGTGCTCAGAATGCAGGGTTTAGGAGTGTGTTGCACTCAGAATGCAGGATTCAGGAGTGTGTTTTGCGACAAGGAGCAAGGGGCGGGTTCCCTGGGTGATGTCATCGGATGGCCATGCCCCATGGCTATATAAGAGCCGGCAAAGAGTGGGCGGCAGCAAAACAGATGAAGACATCAACAGAACAAGAGCAGCTTTTAAAATATTTTTTGCGGGTAACCGGCGATGTGGAAGAAGACAGCTGCGGGAAGAGACAGCTTGAGGAGAGGACGGCGGGAAGAGACGACAGGAGGAGAAGACAGCCGAAAAAGACAATGGGAAGAAAAGACAACCGGAAGAGACAGCTCAAGGAGGAGACAGTGGGAAGGAGAAGACAGCAGGACAAGACTACTCGAGGAGACAACGACGGGGAGGAGAAGATGACAGGAAAAGACAGCAAGAGAAGATAGAGCTATTAATAAAGGAATTGTCAAAAACAGGCTCTTGTGTTTTTATTATATTTCTACTACATTTCACAGCTTTTTTGGGGAATGGGTAGGGGTACGATGTACCCGATACCCATTCACATGGGGGGGGGTCTGGGGGGCTTCCAGATTCTGATAAGCCCCCCGCCCACAAACCCCAACAACCACCGGCTAGGGTTTTCGGGAAGAGGCCCGATATATATTTATACAGTATATAGACATAGGTGTAGAGTTACTAAAATCGGAGAGTGCAAAGTATGGTGTAACTCTGCATAGAAACCAATCAGCTTCCAGGTTTTATTGCCAAAGCTTAATTGGACAAGTTAAAGCTAGAAGCTGATTGGCTACCATGCACAGCTGCACCCGATTTTAACCACTATAATTTTTGTAAATCAACCCCATAGCCAGATATAAACATAAATATCTCAATTTCTAGAAGAAAGAAACATAAGCTCACAAAATGTATGAGACCCAGAAATATATAAATATACACACATTATTTCTCAGCATAGGTACAATCTACATTGATTCCATTGATTAAAAACTAGACTTTTTACTAAACTTTTTATTTTTTTGTAGACATTATACCATTTTGGATGTTGAAATCACAGCAATTCCAACTGGTTCTAGCTAATCACATCCCATCTTAAAATCCAAACAAAATCTACGTTCTTTTATTATTTAAAATCATGAGCACTGTGGAAAGAACTATTCTATCTAAAACCAAAGGGGAAAAAATTGAGAAAAAGAAAATCCCTTTTTGGTTTCTTAAGCTTTCAAAGCAAACAGACTGTTTCATCTTTCCACTCAGGCAGCCACGGAACAGACAGGCTGGTCAAAATGCCTAATTAGATCAAACAGGAACTTGGCTCAGGGAGAATGTAAGAACGCAATGGGGAAGGTGGCCCAGATGGTTCTGTGATAAGGTTTGTGTATCATTTTTCTGTTACATAGAGTACTTCAGATTAGAATGGATTTAAAATTCCTGTTAAGTGCCCAAGACATGGAATTTTCTATGGCTGACACCCCTTTGTGCCTGCTGCTCATAATAGCACTGGAGTGAATTAACATTTCTATAGCAGGAAAAAAAAACTACACAACAGACTCTTACATATTAAAGGATAGACAAGGATAAAGGGTAAACATATTACATATTAAAGGGGAAGAATAGAATTATCCTTTTTGATACACTTGTGATAATCAACTTAAAGTTTAACTGAAGGCAAACATTTTTTTTTCTATTTTGGATAGTGCGGAGAGGGATTGCAACCCCTGTCAAGTTTTTATTGCTCTCTGTGCTCCCTGTAAGGGAGAGTCAACCTCTCTATTTGTCTTGTTTGCTCTCACCCCCAAGAGTTAAAGTTGAAGAGAATCCCAAATTTTGTGTTGTCACCAGAACAGGAATAGAGGGGGTTTTACTCTTAGTTCTATAGTGGTATATTTAATATGACTTTTTGAAATAGTTGGTTTGGGCCGTTTTTCACACTAACCAATTAAAGGAGACCTTGTAATCATTGATAAAAGTACAAGGCTTCTCTTGCATGGTGGAGAAGCATTTTGCCCAACTCTATTTAATTTCAGCAGTCGATAGGAAGTCGCTCATACTACTTCCGGAATATGGCTCTACTGAGTCTGTATGTTACAGCGCACACTGGATTTATGGTTTTGAAATGTAAATAGTTTATTTGGGCCAGTTTGGCGCAAAAAAAACGATTTATAGTCAAATCATACATGGTATTCTATTAATAATTATGCAAATTACACTGCCTTTCATAATGATTACCACTAAATGGGCAGACTTATTACAGCTTGTTAGTACAATCACTTTAAGGGGACACAGGCAGCAAAGTAGAGGTGGGTTTAAGCCTTCCCCACTCTATCAAAACAAAGCAAAAAATTGTCCATACATACATTTGAATCTGCTTTCAGACAGAATCTAGAGAGCTCCTCACATGTGGACTGGGAGTTTGTTTCCTGCAATCTGAAACATTCAGCTTTCTGTCTGTATGCTCTATTACCATCCTTAAAATTCTGTGGCATATTGGAATCTATAATAGTGGTAGTGAGCAGCTTCTGACACAGATTTTTCAAAGTTTCTGTGTGTGCAAGGAGTGTGCAGTGCTTTTAGCCTAGGTTCACACTGATGCGGGTTTGAAATCGTGCGAGTTCAGGTGAACTCGCATGATTTCAAACCGGCAATGCAGTCTGACTTCAGGGGCAATTTGACAGACATCAGTGCGGGTTCATGCACAGATGTCTATTCAAATCGCCCCCAAAATCGCCAAAAGTAGTACAGGAACTACTTTTGGAAATCTGTGCAGCGCCACAAACTCGGCGCTGCACAAGTTTGGACGGTGCTATTGCTGACATCAGACCAATGTGAATGTGGGGTTAGGAATATCTCGCCTACATTATGAACAGAAGAATTAAAATTGAACAGGATAGATGGGAAATCACGTGACTCATCAAACTCTCTCTCATTTATAGACCGTGTTACAACAGTGGAATCAATAAAAAAAAGGACCAGAAATTCAGAGATAAGAAGAGAACAAGCATTCCTGCACAGAAGATTTCCCCAATATCCAGCTGCCTGCACAATGTGTACAACATACTTAATTACAGGTAAGTGATGTGACTAGAGACATAGAGATTTTTTTTGTTGAAATTCACAAATAAAAAATACACAAATATAATATTTTAACTCCCTGTTTTCTCTGTAGTTATTTGCCTCCTCTTCTTCTCTGCCACTTTGGAAAAAAGATGCCATTGGTGGTTGGCTCACGCCTTTGCTGCTAGCCCACTAATGATGCCAGTGTTTGGTGGACTAGCTACACTATTGGCAGAATAACTATCAACCATAGTGATGGACCAGTAATGAGGTACAAAAGTTTGGAGAGGGCAGGACCAAAAAGTTTTATATAGGTTAGAAAACATTGGATTCTCCAATATGCAATGACTAAATGTACTGGACATATACTTAGCGAACTAAGGTAGGTATATAGTTACATAGGTAATTATTACTGTTTTAAAAAAGACACACGTCCATCTAGTACAACCAATAAAAGGGGAAACAAAAGAAGACATTTTACAATCCTATATACACAGTTAATCCAGAGGAAGGCAAAAAACGCCAACAAAGCATGATTCAATTTGTTCCAGCAGGGAAAAAAAAATCCTTCCTGATCCCCAAAGAGGCAAATGAATATTCCCTGGATCGACTTTACCTATAAATATTGGTGTCCAGTTATATTATGTACATTTAGGAAAGATTGCAGGCCTTTTTTTTAAAGCAATCTACTGAGCTGGCCAGAACCAACTCTTAAGGGAATCTATTTCACATTTTCACAGCTCTTATGCCCCATACACACGATTAAACTTTCCAACAACAACACCATGGATTTTTGTTCGAAGGGTGTTGGCTCCAACTTGTCTTGCATGCACACAGTCATACAAATGTTGGCCAACAATTACGAATGTAGTGACGTAAAAGATGTATGTGATACAATGTTTTTTTTTTTGGTCAAATGCAAAATAATAATGAATGCACTTTTTTTTGTCTTTTAACAAATGCGCATGTATTCATTTTTTTAAAAGGTGGACTATGCTTTTAAAATCTTTAAATGTGTTTCTCATCATGTCAGGAAGGATGCTTATAAAATATGTATAGCTTAAAGCATCGTAATACTGGCAGAAGCCAAATACGGTAAGTATGATTGTTGTTTGCTGTATGTAACTCATCAATTCACAATTTCTAAAGTCACTCAAGCCACAGTAGACTGTGAATCAGATGTTATTCAGTGTGTTCACAAGTACCTGCAGGAACAGACATTTAAATGGAAAAAAATTCTTCATAACTAACAATACCCTGTACTGTCCCTTTCAGAGGCCACATGATGACTTCCCTGATTTCCCAGTCAGAGCTCCGACTTCCTGTCATATGATATATTTTTCCAGTTTGTGTCCCGTCACCTTGTTGTGCTCGCTATGCTGCTCTAATCTAGAGTCCGAAAAGCATAAATACTTCCCTGTCAAATACAGATTATAGTCTTCCATGTGACGTTATTTTTTCCTCAAGAAACATTTGTGAAAGTGCAGCCAGAAAAATGAAATCTGTATATAAATACATTTTTTCAAAATGTCATTACCTGTATTACCTATATGCATTGCAAAATTGTAAAATGCCATTTTTTCTTTATTCATGGAATATCTTTGTGCAAAGGGCAACCAATCACACTTTAGCTTTCAGCAGTGCAATGTAATAAGTTTAAATTAGTTATATATAATTTCTGATTAGTCAGTTTGGGTTGCTGCTCTTGGCACATTGATGCTTCTTGGAAGACAGTAAAAACAATCATTTATAAAAAAAAAAATACTATAGCTGTAACACATATGCTATCAGGACTGTGTAGACTATTTAATGGAAGTATTTTGGTTCATTACAGTGAGTTTCCATTTTCCCTTTCTTTGAAACTACAAATGTTTTACAAAGTCCCAGGCATAGACAAGATTGGGAAAAGTTCTGTAAGGGCTCATTCTCACCTGCAGCTGTCCTTGAAGCCCCCTCTAAAAAGCAATCCATGGTGGATCGATTTTTTCAGAGATTGGTTGACAGGTATCTGGGAGGCAATATGTCACCTCCCCACCATCTGTTTTACCCTAAAATGACCAAACAATGCCCGCCAAATGAAAAATAACAGCAACCGTCGACACACATCTGATCCTGCCTACTGCCCCTACTGACAGCTTCGGCGAATGACAGCTGATATAAACAGAGGCGTGGGCAGGGGCGTTGCTAGGTCTACAAAAGATCTGGAGATAGAGCCCATATACAAACAAGAAAGACGCAGTTCAATTAGCACGAACGGCAAAAAGAGGTTACTTTTGACACCAAACAAAAATTATTTACCTCCTACGAAAAGGTTAATTAGAAATATATAATTTATTTTAGATTTCAAATACCATATTTAACCATAATTTCATTAGTAAAAAACCCAAAGACCATTCGTAAAAAATGTCCATTCCCAAAGTAAACCCAACATAAATCATATAAAACAAACCACAAACAAGACTTAAATAACACACACCACAAACACAAAAAATGACGCTGGTCCGGACCAATTGCTACCGATTGCCAAAAAATAATTATTATAAACAAACTAAACCTGTAAGAACACTTACAATATCAGTTAATATGTTTATCTGGCAATCTCCATATCGAAAACAATAACGATCGATGTCGGTCCGTGAGTAGTGCACATAGTGTGGATGTTATGAATCATATGCCGGTAGAGCAAAAAATATTGTGCTTGTGAAGTAATTCTTTCCGGACTGAACAATTCGTTGTTCCACAGAGAAACAAACAATGGTATTATATGAGACATAACTTGTGTCTTCTTGGAATTATCTGTTGACATATTGAGAAGTTGCAGCATTCACTGATTAAAAGGAAATGAACAGTTTTTAGCCATCAAGTAAACTGGTTGCCTCGTTTTATATTAGTTTTTTTGTGGCTCTTGTGAACAAACAGCTGTTTTTGAAGGAAAAAAACTCTGTACTATCGAATCGATTCGACAAATATAAACTGATAACATTCTAAATTGGTAACATTGAACACTGTCATTAACGAATGGACTATATATTTATAACCATCGAATGGACACTTAGGCCGCGTACACACGGGCGGACTGTTCGCCCAACTTTGTTCGTCAAACAATCCGACAAACAGTCCGCTCAAAATTTGCATGAACGGACTTGACCACACACGATGAACGAACAGTCCGCTGAAAGCGTGCGCGATGACGTGAACGGCACGTACGACGGGACGAGAAATTCGACGTCCAATACACTGCAATGCAACCTTCGCCGTGTAAATCCTTTCTGAGCATGCGCGAAACTTAGTTTGTCGAACAAGCCTACACACGAGCGGACTGTCCGCTGAAACCAAGTTTCAGCGGACTGTCTTACGGAAATTCCGAAAAACTTTGTTCGTCAGACTGTCCGCTGAAACTGTCCGCTGAAGCCCACACACGAGCGGACTGTCCGCTGAAACACTGTTCAGCGGACAAAGTTGGGCGAACAGTCCGCCCGTGTGTACGCGGCCTCAGTTACAAAGGAATTTAGTGAAATTAGGCTGATAGCAATAGTTTTAATTTAAAACTAGTCTCTTTTTCATTCTTGATGCTGATTGCCAGATAAACATATTAACTGATATTGTAAGTGTTCTTACAGGTTTAGTTTGTTTATAATAATTATTTTTTGGCAATCGGTAGCAATTGGTCCGGACCAGCATAATTTTTTGTGTTTGTGGTGTGTGTTATTTATGTCTTGTTTGTGGTTTGTTTTATATAATTTATGTTGGGTTTACTTTGGGAATGGACATTTTTTACAAATGGTCTTTAGGTTTTTTACTAATGAAATTATGGTTAAATATGGTATTTGAAATCTAAAATAAATTATATATTTCTAATTAACCTTTTCATAGGAGGTAAAGAATTTTTGTTTGGTGTCAAAAGTAACCTCTTTTTGCAGTTCGTGCTAATCGAACTGCGTCTTTCTTGTTTGTATATGCTATTGGGTTATGGCACTAATACCTTAATAAGGACTCAATAAGGGCAGTTTTTGACTTAACCCTTTATTAGTGGACATATCTGCTTTTCCTTACTTTTCTCTTTTTCTTCTCTTTTTTCCTCCTTTTTTCTTTAATTAAAACAGATAGAGCCCATAGCAGCGTCGTAAAGAAAGTCATACACTTGGGCGGGCATACACATGTATATAATATATGTGTGTGTGTGTGTATATATATATCCCCAGAGAGCCTGCCCTTATGTCAGGGTTCCCAGAGAGCCCCCCCCCCCTTAAATCAGGGTCCCCAGAGAGCCTCCCCCTTAAATCGGGATCCCAGAAAGCCCCCCCTTGAATCAGGCTTCCCAGGGAGCCTCAATATACAAGTAAATACGCAGTGAACCATATCACTAATAATTTTTTACACAGCAGGTAGCCTGAGATTATATACACATGCTGTTTAAGCAAACAGAGTCCATATAATATAAAGTAGGGATGAGCTTTGAGTTCGAGTCGAACTCATGTTCGACTCGAACATTGCCCGTTCGCCTGTTCAGCGAACAGTGAACAATTTGGGCTGTTCGTGGCAGGGGGCGGGGTCAGGTGACGGGTGGCCCCGCCCTCCTAATATAAGAAGCGTCAGCGCTGGGATCCCCGCAGTGTCTCCGCAGTGGAGACAGAAGTCGGATGCATGGACAGCGCTGGATTGAGAGATCCCCCATCGCTGGATATGATCATCCATCACTGGACCCTGGAGATCCGTCGCTGGATAGCAAGAGTGGATTAGCACTGCTGGAATCTTTTTTTTATTTTTTTTATTTTTAATAAAGGAATTTTTCAAAAGTGTGTTTGTCTTATTTAACCATTTTTACACGTTCTTTGTGAAATGGTAGGGGTACTTATGTACCCCCTTACCATTTCAAACAGGGGGGGGCCGGGATCTGGGGGTCCCCTTGTTAAAGGGGGCTTCCAGATTCTGGTAAGCCCCCCGCCCGCAGACCCCCACAACCACCGCTCAGGGTTGTGTGGATGAGGCCCTTCTCCACATCAACATGGGGACAAGGTGCTTTGAGGGGTCACAGACCCCCAAAGCATCCTCCCAATGTTGAGGGCATGTGGTCTGGTACGGTTCAGGAGGGGGGGCACTCTCTCGTCCCCCCCTCTTTTCCTGCGGCCTGCCAGGTTGCGTGCTCTGATAAAGGGTCTGGTATGGATTTTTAGGGGGACCCCACGCCAAATTTTTTTTTACATTTGATGCGGGGTTCCCCTTAATATCCATACCAGACCTGAAGGGCCTGGTAATTGAATTTAGGTGAACCCGCACGCTTTTTTTTTTTTAATCAATGAATGAATGAATTGTCGGCTAATACAGAGAACACTCATTGAGTGTTCTCTGTATTACGGGAGCCGACAATATAGCCGCAAGTGATTTTAAAAGACTTTTTTTCCTACAGAAATGACACTTTGTGCAGGGACAGTTCTAAGCACGGGAAACATGCGCCCCTTCACAGGCATACTATAGACACCCCCCAGGTACAACATTTAAAGGAATATTACACTTTTATTGTTTCACTTTAATCATTATTAAAATCACTGCTCCTGAAAAAACTGCAGTTTTTAAAACTTTTTTTGCATTGATCCATGTCCCCTGGGGCAGGATCCAGGTCCCCAAACACTTTTTAGGACAGTAACTTGCATATTAGCCTTTAAAATTAGCACTTTAGATTGTGAACGTTCGAGTCCCATAGACTTTAATAGGGTTCTAAAGTTCACACGAAGTTTAGGTCTGTTCGCAGGTTCTGGTGCAGTGTCCATAAAGGATTTTAGTAAGAGATGAGGATCCGATGGCAGGGAGTTCATACACACAGGGCAGCCCCAAAGGAAACAGAAACCATGTTCCAAACTGTAAAAGATACACAAAAGGAGAGGCGCCTCTGGGTGTAGATTTAAAAACAGTTTTAATCACATAAAAGTTAAAAAACTCACATTTAAAAGGTTAAAAAAGTTTAAAAAAGTGCTCCTCCACCTGCTCTATCCACAGCAGTTTCTTGGATTTGACAGCTTACAGTGTCTCAGGCGGCAGGATGTGCAGACTGATCTGATGACTCCCACTCCCTGGATTGTTTTATCCATCGCACTTTTTTAACCTCGGAAATGTGAGTTTTTTAAAAAATTGTGTGATTAATACTGTTTTTAAATCTACACCCAGAGGCGCCTCTCCTTTTGTGTATCTTTCCCAGGGAGCCTCCCCTCCCCTTGGGGACCCCTGCAGAGACTCGGGTCTATGGGCCCCAGATTTGGGGCTATAGCCCCAAAAGCCACCCCCTAGCGATGCCACTGGGCGTGGGAATTTCTTTAACCAAATATTGATAGGGGGAACCCCCTGCACAAAATCAAGAGAAAAAAGCTTGAGGTCTCCCCCCAAAAATCCATAACAGATCTTTCTTTATCATACATCACGGGACACAGAGCCACAGTAATAATTGTATGGATTATATAGGCCCCTTTGGGTGATGGACACTGGCACACCCTAGACCGGAAGTTTAACTCCCTATATAACCCCTCCACTTACCAGGACTACCTCAATTTTTTTTGCCAGTGTCTAAGGTGTTGGTCTTGAGTAAAGATGTGCTGTGCAGATGTCAGGAAGATCCTTCTCACAGGCGTCCGAGCGGCGTTAGTCGCAGGAGATCTTCTGTGCAGTTTCGGGAGCGTTACCGCGATCAGCGGCGTGCGCGGGCGCGCGGCCGTTTGACGCAATTGGCGCCAATAGCGCTATTTAAACTGGATCCTTGCTTCACTGCCTTGCTGCCTGATCAACAGCGTTCCCATGTTTCCTGGTAACCTGTATCTGAACCTGAACCTGCATCCGTATCCTGATCCGTATTGAACCCGGCCTGCTCCCGACTCTGCTGTTTGCTGCCTGCCACCCGACTTTGGCTTTGTACCCGACTACTCTTCTGGATTCCGTTTCTGTACCTGATCTGCTCGCCTGTGCCTGACCTGGACTGTTACACCATCCGTCGTCTGTAAGTTGCCTGTTCACCGCTGCTGTACTACAGGACACCTCCCAGTCTTCCACCATACCCGGCTGTTACTCCCTCTGCGCTTGTTGCCTTCTACCTCTTGCTGCAGACTACTGGACTCTTCCCACTTCCCGCAGTATCCCGTTTGCACCTGCATCCGCTGTCGGACTACAGAACCCCTCCCGTTGTTCGCTGTACCCTGCGATCACTTGCATCCCGTTGCCGGACTACAGGAATCCCTCTGCTGTCTGCTGGACCTTACCTTTGTCTGCATTCCGCTACTGGACTACAATACACCTCCACCATCAACGGTCTGCTGCTTCTTACATCTACCATCCAGTCAGGCACTTGTGCCCCTCTGTGCTCCCGAGCCCCTGTCATCACTACCAGGGTCTCTCGAGTCAGAGGTCTACGAGAAGCCACTCCCTGCACTCCGGGCTCTGCCTTAAGGTACGTGACAGCAGAGCTCCACTGGAGTAATCCTTGCTGGGGCAAGCCATGCAGCCGGATCCATTCAAAGTGTCTTTTCAGGCCGAATTAAATGGTACCTGGGCCTTGTGTCGGAAGAAACTAGGTTTAGCTTGTAACACTTCTCTTTTTAGAGAGCTGGACCCTGGGATCCAGTGTTTTGTTTTTTTCATCCATATAGTTTCCTGGCGGGGTGCTAAAAGGGTCCAAGGGTGTGGAACCCCTGATAAAAAGGGGCCCCAGTCCTTGAACATTTTCTAATGGAGCCCGCCATGAGGGGTGATGATTGGGTCTGTTTGGTTTACCACAGAACCCTGCAGCAGGATAAGCTAAGTGAAGATTCCTAAGGAATTTTTTAATTCTTATGGGTTTTCTCCTTTACGTAAATGTTGTCGTGCCTAAAGTTGCCAACGGGGGCTGTCAAGAGTACGTACCTGTTCCATGCTTGTCCGTCTTGCTCTGTGTCAGTAGAAACTGCAGGCTTCCTCCAGTCCCAAAGCTCGGATAAATTGTTGGAAGGGGAGTTTTCTTTTTAAACATCCTGCACCTGGACAGACTTTTTCTCTTCTCTCCAAGAGGCAGAGGGAGCACGGAACGCGGCCTGCGGTATGCGGCGCCGATCCCCCTTCCACCACCATAGCACAACGGTTCTCCTTCTATCAGCTCTCCCCTACCCCACCCTCCCCCCACTTACCAGACCGGTCAGATCAGAAGCCTGCTTGTGTGGGAAAACAGTCTCTTTTCAATAAAAGTGGGGGGGGGGGGCGTTGTGGGAAGTTGGATGGAGGGGCTTAGTGTGGCATTAGCTTGCCTAAGCGTCCACAACACGGGGCTGTGTAGGCTATAATTGCACCTTTTGCAGGTGCATTCAGCTGACGGAGGGACATAGAGCAGACAGGGGCATGTGAGTGCTGATGACACAGGCATTCCTAATGAACCTTTATTTAGCATCAGGCTGAGCATTAATAGAGGTGGCAGTTGCTGGACTATTTGCTCAGCAGTGGGTGCATTTTTTTGGCAGTACTTCTGCATTTTTGCTTGCATTATGGTTGGCAGAAGGGGAGGTACAAATACCCCAAAAAACAGGGACTTTAAGGGACCCCCCCTCAGGCTCTGAGGACTCTGGTCTTGCCTCTGCAACACCACTCCCCCCTGAAAGGCCTGGGGAGGCTGGTCAGAGTAAGCTATCGGGGTTCGTAAGGGGTTGCAACTGTTTCCAACATTTCAGCCCCTGTCCATATTACTGAGGAGGTTTTCTCCTCAGTCATGATGGGATTTGAAGAAAGGTTAGCGGCTTTAATTGCATCTTCCCAGAGTGGGAGAAAACGCATTAGGTCCCATTCTACCACCCAGGACCCTCAAACATAGGAACAATGGGAAAAGGAAGATGAATCCCCCTCAGGGGACCATGAAGAGGCTGATGACTTCCGAGGGATCAAGTGGGGAAGGACCTCCTTCAGCTTCACAATCTGAGAAATTGCTGGTGCAATCTCTTACTGAAATGGTCTGCTGCACAGTTAAGCTACTTTTAACTGAGTCAGCTGAAAAGCCCACTTCTTGTTTGGGTTCACTAAAGCCTCCTCAAGCTTTGCGTGCCTTTCCTGTCCATTTATTGCTGGAAAAGCTTATGTATTTTGAGAGGGATCACCCAGATAAGCATTTTTCCCCTCATAAAAAGTTCTCAACGCTTTATCCTATGGAGGAAAAATTTAAAAAGATGTGGGGTATAACAGCAATTGACGCTGCTATACCCTCTGTGAATAAAAGTTTGACTTCTCCGGTTGACAATGCACAAATGCTTAGGGATCCAACCAATAAAAAATTGGAATTCCTGTTAAAAACATTTTCTCTTTGGCATAATACATTTGTTGTTAATCAGGCGCCCCTGATGGTATGGCATGATCGATAAGTATCTGCCTGTATTTGTCAACACTAAAGGACACCGTTGACCCTGACCAGATCCCCAACTCCATATGCAGAAATGCAGCTGTAGCGGATAACATTTTGGACAAAGTGTCATACAGGTGTAAATTAAATTTTTGCCTCATAACAGTAGGGGTTCTGAGGGTTAATTATATAGGTTGACTTTGACATCAGTTTGGCTGGGCTATGTTAGAAGTTCTGCTTGGTCATGTGTGGGGTGAGGTACACATGACAAGCCAGAATCAGGCCTGGTTGGACGTTTTGGGTATCAGCCTTCTCGGAACCAATCAGTGGGTGTGCCGGGCCTCGCTGAGAAGTCTGGGAAGGGGCACTTAAGATGTTGGGGTCATGTATTTAGAGAGAGGAGTTTGTGAGGCCTGTGTGATCTGTTCTGGTTCCAGCCCCGCAAGGGGTCCCGGTCAAGGGGTGTTCGACATCCCGCAACATGTTTCTGTTAGTTACCCTCAATAGATCCGTCTGGTCTGGGGTAGGGATCCATCTGTTCCCGAGTCTCGGAATCGGCTAGTCCGAGGCGCAGTAACTGAGGGAGGATTCAAGGTGTCCGGGTGTGCTCTCGGCTTGGAGGGTACCACAACTCGTGTAAGTGACTGGGGGAGGACTCTTTGGAGGAGGGCCGACAAGTGGCATCCTGAGAAGTGCCTGGTTACTGAGTTGGGAAGGACATTGACGAATCCACGCTTTTTCCAGTACTATTAAGGAGACAGAGAACGTTCCAGGTACTGAAGAAAAAGGTTCCTGTTCACTCTTGGTTACAACTCGTGCATGTTCATAGGATTGTTTCAAGTTTTGAATCAACGTGCTGACTGCCACGATCTCTAGCTAGAGATCTGTTCAGCCTTGAAGTGCCCAGCTGCGAGTGGCTACTCTCTGGGTGGAATTAGAGACTTTGTTATATCTGCAGTTCAAGGTATCTGAGTTCTTCAACCTTGCCCTCTGTTCCTATAAGAGACTGTGTTATTGGATGTTATCACTGCAAAATAAAACCTTTCAAAAGGACTTTATTGGTGTGAGCGTTCAAGTTGTTGGGTATCAACCCTGGGAACCCCTAAATGTGGAAGAACAAGCCAAGCGGAGGTAACCCCATTAAGTCAAGGCCAACCTACAAAGGGTTATGGCCGCTACACAGCCTCAAACTTGCAAGGAACAAACAGGCCAATAGAAGGAGCAGTTAGCTCAGAGCGTGTAGCCTTTCACCACTGCAGCCCTGATTGACAAGATTCCAGCCCTGCCTAGGTCCAATAAGACGCAATCAGTGACATCACTTACTGTTCCACAGTCCATACTAATCAGTGTGGAGCTGCCTGGTTCCTTTACTCCTGCAAGAAACACTGTGATCCATTCCAGCCAGCTGCTCAATCCTTTCCAGCTATCCGGAACAGAAGTGGGACCCAGAGAGCCATGTGGAATGCCAGGACTGCACTTTACTTTGACCAGCATGCATCTTCTATCATCTTGTAAGTGTTTTTAATCTTATCCTATTAAAGTCATCATTTTAATACTACACTCAGCTCGGCGCCTCCCCCTCCCTGTTTTTTTCCTTACATGTCTTGCAGAGTCCTGGACACACTCTGAAAGATGTCTGCCTTCCTTTTTAACCCTTAATATCCCTTTCTATGGATAAATCACCATTCAGCTATTACAGCCACAGACTATAACCCTAAGGATTACTCTATCTGGAGCGCCAGATAAACAACTGACTACTGGAAACTTGCAAGGAACTTCCACCATGCGTCACTGTCTGCAGACACTCATTGTACAACCAGCCTTTCTCAAACAAACTGCCTCCTGCTACAGCCAAATATTTCAAATTTGACTAATCAGTCCAGAGCACCTGCTGCCATTTTTCTTCATCCCAGTACCTATGTTTTCATGCATAGTTGAGCCTTGTTTCCATGTGCTATGCATTATAATATAAGAAGGCAGGAAGCAGTGAAGCATGGTGGAGGTTTCTTGCAAGTTTGGGGTTGCATTTCTGAAAATGGAGTTGAAGATTTGGTCGGGATCAATTGTGTCCTCCATGCTGAGCAATACGGCAGATAATTATCCATCATGCCATACCATCAGGGGGGCATGTGATTGGACCCACATTTATTCTGCAGCAGGATAACAACCACAAACATTAATGTCATTAATTTAGAGTAAAGAAGAACAAGAAGTGATGGTTTGGCCCCCACAGAGCCCTGATCTCAACATCATCCAGTCTGTCTGGGATTACATGAAGAAACAGAAGGATCTGAGGCAGCATACATCCAGAGACAATCTGTGGTTAGTTCCTCTGAGATGTGTGGAACAACCTACCTGCCAGGTTCCTTCAAAAACTGTGAACAAGTGTACCTAGAAGAATTAATGCTGTTTTGAAGGCAAAGGGTTGTCACACCAAATATTAATTTGATTTGGATTTCTTCTCTGTTCCATTTTGTTAACTGCTAAAAATATATTTTTTTAAAAATTTTAACACTTGCATTTTTGCCCAGTACTATATATGTAAAGTATATCTATCTATCTATATATATATATATATATATATATATATATATATATATATATATATATACAGTATCTCACAAAAGTGAGTACACCCCAATATTTTATTATGTTTTCATGTGACAACACTACAGAAATGACACTTTGCTACAATGTAAAGTAGTGAGTGTACAGCTTGTATAACAGTGTAAATTTGCTGTCCCCTCAAAATAACTCAACACACAGCCATTAATGTTTAAACCTCTGGCAACAAAAGTGAGTGCACCCCTAAGTGAAAATGTCCAAATTGGGCCCAATTAGCCACTTTCCCTCTCTGGTGTCATGTGACTTCTTAGTGTTACAAGGTCTCAGGTATGAATAGGTAGCAGGTGTGTTAAATTTGGTGTTATCGCTCTCACGCTCTCATACTGGTCACTGGAAGTTAAACATGGCACCTCATGGCAAATAACTCTCTGAGGATCTGAAAAAAATAATTGTTGCTCTATATAAAGATGGCCTAGGCCAGTGATGGCGAACCTTGACACCCCAGATGTTTTGGAACTACATTTCCCATGATGCTCATGTTCTCTGCAGTGTAGTTGAGCATCATGGGAAATGTAGTTTCAAAACATCTGGGGTGCCAAGGTTCGCCATCACTGGCCTAGGCTATAAGAAGATTGCTGAGACAAACTGAGCTGCAGCACGGTGGACAAGACCATACAGCGGCTTAACAGTACATGTTCCACCTAGAACAGGCCTCGCCATGGTCAACCAAAGAAGTTGAATGCATATGCTCAGCATTATATGAGGTTGTCTTTGGAAAATAGACGTATGAGTGCTGGCAGCATTCCTGCAGAGGTTGAATGGGTGGGGGGTCAGCTTGTCAGTGCACGCCTGTCACCCCAGAAGAAAGTCTCCTCTAAAGATGATGCACAAGAAAGCTGGCAAACAGTTTGCTGAAGACAAGCAGACTAAGGACATGGATTACTAGAACCCTGTCCTGTGGTCTGATGAGACCAAGATACACTTATTTGGTTCAGATGGTGTCAAGCATGTGTGGTGGCAACCAGATGAGGAATATAAAGACAAGTGTTTCTTGCCTACAGTCAAGCATGGTGGTGGGAATGTCATGGTCTGGGGCTGCCTGAGTGCGGCCAGTTATGGGGAACTACAGTTCATTGAGGGAACCATGAATGCCAACATGTACTGTGACATACTGAAGCAGAGCATGATACCTCCCTTCAGAGACTGGGCCACAGGGCAGTATTCCAACATGATAACGACCCCAAACACACCTCCAAGATGACCACTGCCTTGCTAAAGAAGCTGAGAGTAAAGGTGATGGACTGGCCAAGCATGTCTCCAGACTCAAATGGAAGGTGGAGGAGCGCAAGATCTCTAACATCCAGCAGCTTCGTGATGTCCTCCTGGAGGAGTGGAAGAATACTCCAGTGGCAACCTGTGAAGCTCTGATGAACTCCATGCCCATGAAGGTTAAGGCAGTGCTGGAAAATTATGGTGGCCACACAAAATATTGACACTTTGGGCCCAATTTGGACGTTTTCACTTAAGGGGTGTACTCATTTATGTTGCCAGAGGTTTAGACATTAATGGCTGTGTTATTTTGAGGGGACAACAAATTTACAGGCATACCCCACTTTTAAGTACACAATGGGGCTTATTTACTAAAGCTGGAAAGTACAAAATCAGGCTCACTTCTGCATAGAAACCAATGAGCTTCCAGGTTTTATTACCAAAGCTTAACTGAACAAGCTGGGGTTAGAAGCTCATTGGTTTCTGTGCAGAAGTGAGCCTGATTTTGCACTTTCCAGCTTTAGTAAATAAAGCCCATTGTGTATTTAAAATTGGGGTATGCCTGTACATTGTTATACAAGCTGTACACCACCTACTTTACATTGTAGCAAAATGTAATTTCTTCAGTGTTGTCACATGAAAAGATAGAATAAAATATTTACAAAAATTTGAGGGTTTTGTGAGATACTATGTATATATATATATATATATATATATATATATATATATATATATATATATATATATATACAGTATAAATATTTATATATATTTAGAGTATATCACTAAGTTCTTTAAAAACAATACATATAACAATAGACTTGTTTAGTCTTTGGTGATCTGAAGCCATCTGGTTTTCCTACATTTGTTCCAGGCCCAAATGTCATAAAGCTTTTATGGAACAGAGCTTTTCCTCAATTGCAGAAATTGATTCTCTTTATCTGCATTTCTCCTTTTTTTCAGCCAATATTTTCCAAATTCTGGAGACACTGTGCAGTCATTTCTTTCCTTCGTCAGTTTATAATCCTTTCTCCAAATTCTAATTCAAGAACATTTTTTTTTTCATTTTCTGAATACTTTGAACCATCTGCATAACAATTTGTATTTCCTTCTAGCCTTCCCTACAACCCCCCTTGATTTGATATATACGGCGACAGGAAAAACACAGCATCCAAGACTTTTACAGCTGCAATGCTCCCGCTTCGCCTTTTCATCCATCAAGTCTATTTTTGCTTTTTTGCCAATAACAAATCTATTTTACTGACAATATTATCTTGACGGGAGTGGAAAATGCTGCTTGCTCAAGCACGAATTCAACATTGGGAGCATGCGTCTGGGATCATCTCAATGCAATTCTGGTAAAATTTATATATATTCAAAAATATCTTATTGTAGTACAGGCATACCCCATTTTTAAGTACACCTGTATTCTTGCTTTTACAATAATAAAAATGAATGCTGGAATTTTTTCAGGTTGTGGGGAACTCTATTTACATCAACAGAAATACTTAAAAAAAATCATGAATTAAAGTGATATGCATCATTAAAGTGTATTTGTCACCAACTAAGTAACATGCCTGTTGTATAATGTATTTGTAAATCTAAATTCCAGGCAAACAGTTCAAATCAGTTAAAATATGGGAATTGTTTACCTATTATGATTACAGGATTTATCTTTCTGTTCAGCTGATCTTGTGATTTAGACACTCCTCCAACATAGCAGACACCTAAGCTTTAATTCAGCAGCAGTGCAACTTTGTTAAAAATACACTCCAACTTGTTGACTAGACAATGAAGAAAAAGTAGCACACCAATCACACTACTCTCTTCTCTAGAGTTAGGCAAATAGGAGTGTTTTCAACTTGGGGGGCTTTAGAGCGAAAAGGCAATCATTGCCTGTTCTATTGAAGCCCTGGTTCTAGGGCTGGGGCATTCAGTCACAGCCATGAGAGCTTTGTAGTTGCACCACTGGAGGGTGGATGAAGCTTCCACACAAGCCCTTTGTAACATTCTCCATAATGGGAGATTGTTGTTTGGCAAAGCACTGGACAACATGAGTGACAGAGGAAATGTCTAGAATGTGTCGTGGCCACAGTCTAATAAGAGGAAGCAGCTGTCTTTTTGCTCAAATCGGTTGATCTTTAGAAGGGTTCAGGAGGCCAAATCTAATAGGCCGGGCTGAAATTTTCCATATCACAGTGAAGGGGGCTCAAATGTCCTGTTTATATGGAATCCAATTCAGAGCAGGCTTCTAGACATTTGTAAAGTCTTTTGAAGGTGGGACCTTCCAGTGTTTTCCAGTGGGAGCCAAAATAGCCATCTTTTTTGGAGGGTTTGGTCGACAGACATCAAAGACATTTAGCTGGGAGCACGATCACAAAATCCTTTCATTCATGACAAACAGATCTCAAGAAGAAAGAATTACTGCAACGTTACATATAAGAATTATACTTCAACAAGTCCATAGTGCTGGTGGCACAAAAAGAACAAATATGGGGGTTTCTCCCCATTCTTTCTAGTACCCAAGGCATCAAGAGCTTTCCATACTGTCTGGATTTGAAGAAATCAAATGGGTACATACACAACAAAAGGTTCAAGATAGAGTCGTGCAAACAGTCATGGGGATAGTTCAGCACGAGGACTGGTTAGAGTCAACTGACTTGCCGGACGTATACTTCTATATACCAATCGATGTGTAACACCAGAGACATCTGAGATTTTCAATGACTGGCTGTCACTTCAAGTTTAGGTGTTTGCCATTTTTATAATTGGCATGGCACCAAGAATTTTTTTTAACATTTTGTTGACAGTGGTGGCAATAATTTGTCTTTGGGGATAAGGCTCTGCCACTACTTGGACAATGTTTTGATTGCCGCAGGTATAAGCCAGGAGCTGGCAAAGCATCACAACCTTTTCCATGTTTAGTCAATTAGTGAACAAACAGGAAAAGCAGTTAACCCCTTTTTAATCTATGAAGGATCGTGGAGTAGGTTTTAATGACCAAATATGTCAATTGGTTTTCCAAAACATCAAAATGAAAACCTGAGAATGAAGAGTCATGAAGATAGCATTTATGTCAGTGAGGGATAGCATTGTTTCCATTGGGACATTTTACAGCAGCCATTCCAATGCTGCCTTGGGCCAGGTGGCACATGGGGGCTTTTAAATTTGCCTTCTTCAGTCAATAGGGTGGGCTACCTATGGATCAGAAAGTCTTTGTGTCTACACAAATTAGCAAGAACAGGTGTTTTGGACACCAGTGTGCCTCTCTTGTGGCATGCCTCTTAGCCCAGGAGATGGAGTAATTATAACGTCAGATGCCAGTCTGCCTCCAGTCTGAAGAGACAAGTGCCGGACTAGAGGTGCAGGGATTTTCATCTGAGATGAGGATATGAAGGAAGTTTGTTCTGTTTGCTCAGCAAAGTTTTCATTCCTGTGTCCCCAGCTCTAGATATTTTACAATTGGCACTTGAGGTTTGTCTGACATACAACTCCAATGAACAAATGCTTCATGCAGGCCATAGTCCATATATGACCACCAATGAAATTCTTGTTCTCTTCATGGGACCTAGGCTTGGTTCTGAAAGCACTCGTACAGGCATCCTTCACTCAAATAGATTAATTTCCATTGTAGTTCCTAGTGGTAAAACTAGTTTCTCTGACAGCAGTTGCTTCAGACAGAAGGATGTTGGAGGTTGCTGCACTTTCCTGCAAAGATCCCTTTTGTGTCTTTTTACCAGAAATAGTGATACTACGTCCATCTCCAAGTGGTATCCAGTTTCCAGGAAAACCCGGGGGCAGTCCCTGCAAGCATTCACATGGAGTCACTGAGTACACAGCAGGAAGACTTCAGGTCCTTACAGAAGGTACTAACAGTGTACATGCAAAGATCAAAGACGTGAGGAAAGTGCACAATCCTCTTCATTTTGCCATCAGGTTCTTGAATCATCTTCTATTGGTTCACCAGGGTGATTAGATTTTCATGCAGGAAGTGGGCCTTTCTGCTTAGGAACAAGGGCAAGCTCCTTCCACCTGAGGGGTGGCAGCCTTTAGAGCAGTTATGCCAGGATGTCAGCTAAGGATATATGATAGATGGCTAGTCCTTCATTCAACTTTACAAGCTAGGTGTGCAGTCAGCAAGTTCTGCAAAGTTTGGGACAAGACATATAAATTATTTTCGTCTTTGGCAGCTTTTCTTTGATTGTCAATGTTTCTTTTCATGTGTTCCCTCCTGCCCATTTTTTCAGCTAGTTAAATCCAATTGTGTGCTGAAGTATGGCAATAAATACAGAAAATTGTTATCAAATACTTACCGTAATTTTCCTTTCCTGGCCTGTCCTCATGTCAACACAAGTCTCCCTCCCAAGTGGCATGTTACAGGCTAGATTATCAAACACGCCAGTGGGGGAGGGACTGTCTTTTATTTGGCTAGGAAGAGGTGGTCCTGTGGGTGCCAGATGAGGCGTTAACCCATTGTGTGCTGACATGAGGACAGGCCAGGAAAGGAAAATTACGGTAAGTATTTGACTTGCCAATTAGCAGGGGGCATATTTGACAATTAAATTATGGGTCTGATTCACACAAATTTTCTGTGGAGAAAAAATTGGTTGATTTGTTCATTCCTAATCACAATTGACAAGAGAATGGAAATCCACACACCCTATTATTATCATAGGTACATAAACAGCAGCTTCAATTCATGCAGCACTTTATATCTACATTGTACATTCACATTAGTCCTTGCCCTCAAGGAACTTACAATTTAAGGTTCCTAACTCACATTCATATATATACACATACTAGGGCCAATTTACCTATCAGCGTGTCTTTGGAGTGTGGAAGGAAACCCACACAGGTACAGAGAGAACATGCAAACTCCAGTCAAGGAGTGTCATGGCTGGGATTGCAGCTTACAACCCTAGTGTTGCTAGGTGAAACTGCTAACCACTTAGCCACTGTACTGCTTCATAAACCAGTCCTTTGTGATATCCTGGAGTAAGCTGTGATCCCACTGAAATACTCCAGTCTCTTAAGTTCATAATACTTCTCAGTGTTGCCTTACATGTAATACAAATATGTTAATTGCTTAGCAAGGTCTAGTCTGGACTAAAGTTTGACTTTTCCATCAATTCTCACCCAGAATCATTCTTCTAATCAATGAAACCACAAATCTAGAATCTTTAAGAAAATCCATTATCCACGTGTAAAACAAGAAATCGTTTATGTTACAAATCACAGTCACAACATGGGTAGTGATGGCCGAACGGTTCGCCCGGCGGTCGTTTCGCGGCGAATTTCCGACTTTCGCCGTCCGCGGGTTCGAACGCCTTTTTCCGTCGTTCGCCCCGGCGGACTTACGTGTTTAATGTATACAAGAACTTTAACCTTTCGTGACACGTTTATCATGTGTTACAGGACAACCAATTGAGACATGACAGCTCATGGACACTTGGACATTCCCCCTAACCTATAAATACACCCGATCCGGTGGCCATTTTACATTCTTTCTTCTGTCACTGTAGGGAAAGGATCCTGTGTGGAGTAGGGACAGAGAAAACGCTAGCTATTTGGTACACAAAAGTTCTTTTCAGGACTGGTATAGGTGTTAGGTCAGCAGCCTGAGTTTCTTTTGTCAGTTTAGATAAAGGGACAGAGCGCTGTATGCTGCTATTTTAGGGACAGCTCAGCCAGATTAGTCTTTCTTCATCATCATCATCATCATCATCATTAGCTGTTACTATCAGGTCCACAAAAGAGCTGTTCCAGCTAATCGTTCCAGCCTACTCTTTTTTGCCAATTTGTATAGGGACAGGCAGGAAGCAGTGTGTCAGGCAGTGAGGATAATTTTAAAGACTTGCTGTTACTATTAGTTCCACAAAGGTTCTTTTCAGGACTGGTATCAGTGGTACGGTAATAGGCTTGTACACGTATAATATTCTTTCTTCCAAATATAGAAAGAATATTATACTTGACTGCTGCCCTTCTGCTGCAGTCTGCTAATCATTCACAACTCACTTGTTCCACAAAGCTCTTTATCAGGACTGGTAACTTGGTCTGTCTAGGGTGCTACGGTACATAGGCTTGGGTGCGGTACAGTCTGCTGTTCTGTAAGGACCGCTATCGGTCCACAATACATAGGGTTGCCGTGCACTACTGCTGACCGCTGCCCTATACTGCAGCAGTCCTTCATTGGTATAGGGACTGACGTACAGTCTGCTAATCACTAACACACAACCTGCTTGGTCCACAAAAGTTCTTATAAGGACTGGTAACTTGGTATAGGGTGCTACGGTACATAGGCCTGAGTGCGTTACAGTCTGCTGTTCTGTAAGGACCGCTATCGGTCCACAATACATAGGGTTGCCGTGCACTACTGCTGACCGCTGCCCTATACTGCAGCAGTCCTTCAGCGGTATAGGGACTGACGCACAGTCTGCTAAACACTAACACACAACCTGCTTGGTCCACAAAAGTTTTTATAAGGACTGGTAACTTGGTATAGGGTGCTACGGTACATAGGCCTGAGTGCAGTACAGTCTGCTGTTCTGTAAGGACCGCTATCGGTCCACAATACATAGGGTTGCCGTGCACTACTGCTGACCGCTGCCCTATACTGCAGCAGTCCTTCATTGGTATAGGGACTGACGTACAGTCTGCTAATCACTAACACACAACCTGCTTGGTCCACAAAAGTTCTTATAAGGACTGGTAACTTGGTATAGGGTGCTACGGTACATAGGCCTGAGTGCGTTACAGTCTGCTGTTCTGTAAGGACCGCTATCGGTCCACAATACATAGGGTTGACGTGCACCACTGCTGACCGCTGCCCTATACTGCAGCAGTCCTTCAGCGGTATAGGGACTGACGTACAGTCTGCTAAACACTAATACACAACCTGCTTGGTCCACAAAAGTTCTTATAAGGACTGGTAACTTGGTATAGGGTGCTACGGTACATAGGCTTGAGTGCGGTACAGTCTGCTGTTCTGTAAGGACCGCTATCGGTCCACAATAGATAGGGTTGACGTGCACCACTGCTGACCGCTGCCCTATACTGCAGCAGTCCTTCAGCGGTATAGGGACTGACGCACAGTCTGCTAAACACTAACACACAACCTGCTTGGTCCACAAAAGTTTTTATAAGGACTGGTAACTTGGTATAGGGTGCTACGGTACATAGGCCTGAGTGCGTTACAGTCTGCTGTTCTGTAAGGACCGCTATCGGTCCACAATACATAGGGTTGCCGTGCACTACTGCTGACCGCTGCCCTATACTGCAGCAGTCCTTCATTGGTATAGGGACTGACGTACAGTCTGCTAATCACTAACACACAACCTGCTTGGTCCACAAAAGTTCTTATAAGGACTGGTAACTTGGTATAGGGTGCTACGGTACATAGGCCTGAGTGCGTTACAGTCTGCTGTTCTGTAAGGACCGCTATCGGTCCACAATACATAGGGTTGACGTGCACCACTGCTGACCGCTGCCCTATACTGCAGCAGTCCTTCATTGGTATAGGGACTGACGTACAGTCTGCTAATCACTAACACACAACCTGCTTGTTCCACAAAAGTTCTTATAAGGACTGGTAACTTGGTATAGGGTGCTACGGTACATAGGCTTGAGTGCGGTACAGTCTGCTGTTCTGTAAGGACCGCTATCGGTCCACAATAGATAGGGTTGACGTGCACCACTGCTGACCGCTGCCCTATACTGCAGCAGTCCTTCAGCGGTATAGGGACTGACGTACAGTCTGCTAAACACTAATACACAACCTGCTTGGTCCACAAAAGTTCTTATAAGGACTGGTAACTTGGTATAGGGTGCTACGGTACATAGGCTTGAGTGCGGTACAGTCTGCTGTTCTGTAAGGACCGCTATCGGTCCACAATAGATAGGGTTGACGTGCACCACTGCTGACCGCTGCCCTATACTGCAGCAGTCCTTCAGCGGTATAGGGACTGACGTACAGTCTGCTAAACACTAATACACAACCTGCTTGGTCCACAAAAGTTCTTATAAGGACTGGTAACTTGGTATAGGGTGCTACGGTACATAGGCTTGAGTGCGGTACAGTCTGCTGTTCTGTAAGGACCGCTATCGGTCCACAATACATAGGGTTGCCGTGCACTACTGCTGACCGCTGCCCTATACTGCAGCAGTCCTTCATTGGTATAGGGACTGACGTACAGTCTGCTAATCACTAACACACAACCTGCTTGTTCCACAAAAGTTCTTATAAGGACTGGTAACTTGGTATAGGGTGCTACGGTACATAGGCTTGAGTGCGGTACAGTCTGCTGTTCTGTAAGGACCGCTATCGGTCCACAATAGATAGGGTTGACGTGCACCACTGCTGACCGCTGCCCTATACTGCAGCAGTCCTTCATTGGTATAGGGACTGACGTACAGTCTGCTAATCACTAACACACAACCTGCTTGGTCCACAAAAGTTCTTATAAGGACTGGTAACTTGGTATAGGGTGCTACGGTACATAGGCCTGAGTGCGTTACAGTCTGCTGTTCTGTAAGGACCGCTATCGGTCCACAATACATAGGGTTGACGTGCACCACTGCTGACCGCTGCCCTATACTGCAGCAGTCCTTCAGCGGTATAGGGACTGACGTACAGTCTGCTAAACACTAATACACAACCTGCTTGGTCCACAAAAGTTCTTATAAGGACTGGTAACTTGGTATAGGGTGCTACGGTACATAGGCTTGAGTGCGGTACAGTCTGCTGTTCTGTAAGGACCGCTATCGGTCCACAATAGATAGGGTTGACGTGCACCACTGCTGACCGCTGCCCTATACTGCAGCAGTCCTTCAGCGGTATAGGGACTGACGCACAGTCTGCTAAACACTAACACACAACCTGCTTGGTCCACAAAAGTTTTTATAAGGACTGGTAACTTGGTATAGGGTGCTACGGTACATAGGCCTGAGTGCGTTACAGTCTGCTGTTCTGTAAGGACCGCTATCGGTCCACAATACATAGGGTTGCCGTGCACTACTGCTGACCGCTGCCCTATACTGCAGCAGTCCTTCATTGGTATAGGGACTGACGTACAGTCTGCTAATCACTAACACACAACCTGCTTGGTCCACAAAAGTTCTTATAAGGACTGGTAACTTGGTATAGGGTGCTACGGTACATAGGCCTGAGTGCGTTACAGTCTGCTGTTCTGTAAGGACCGCTATCGGTCCACAATACATAGGGTTGACGTGCACCACTGCTGACCGCTGCCCTATACTGCAGCAGTCCTTCATTGGTATAGGGACTGACGTACAGTCTGCTAATCACTAACACACAACCTGCTTGTTCCACAAAAGTTCTTATAAGGACTGGTAACTTGGTATAGGGTGCTACGGTACATAGGCTTGAGTGCGGTACAGTCTGCTGTTCTGTAAGGACCGCTATCGGTCCACAATAGATAGGGTTGACGTGCACCACTGCTGACCGCTGCCCTATACTGCAGCAGTCCTTCAGCGGTATAGGGACTGACGTACAGTCTGCTAAACACTAATACACAACCTGCTTGGTCCACAAAAGTTCTTATAAGGACTGGTAACTTGGTATAGGGTGCTACGGTACATAGGCTTGAGTGCGGTACAGTCTGCTGTTCTGTAAGGACCGCTATCGGTCCACAATAGATAGGGTTGACGTGCACCACTGCTGACCGCTGCCCTATACTGCAGCAGTCCTTCAGCGGTATAGGGACTGACGTACAGTCTGCTAAACACTAATACACAACCTGCTTGGTCCACAAAAGTTCTTATAAGGACTGGTAACTTGGTATAGGGTGCTACGGTACATAGGCTTGAGTGCGGTACAGTCTGCTGTTCTGTAAGGACCGCTATCGGTCCACAATACATAGGGTTGCCGTGCACTACTGCTGACCGCTGCCCTATACTGCAGCAGTCCTTCATTGGTATAGGGACTGACGTACAGTCTGCTAATCACTAACACACAACCTGCTTGTTCCACAAAAGTTCTTATAAGGACTGGTAACTTGGTATAGGGTGCTACGGTACATAGGCTTGAGTGCGGTACAGTCTGCTGTTCTGTAAGGACCGCTATCGGTCCACAATAGATAGGGTTGACGTGCACCACTGCTGACCGCTGCCCTATACTGCAGCAGTCCTTCAGCGGTATAGGGACTGACGTACAGTCTGCTAAACACTAATACACAACCTGCTTGGTCCACAAAAGTTCTTATAAGGACTGGTAACTTGGTATAGGGTGCTACGGTACATAGGCTTGAGTGCGGTACAGTCTGCTGTTCTGTAAGGACCGCTATCGGTCCACAATAGATAGGGTTGACGTGCACCACTGCTGACCGCTGCCCTATACTGCAGCAGTCCTTCAGCGGTATAGGGACTGACGTACAGTCTGCTAAACACTAATACACAACCTGCTTGGTCCACAAAAGTTCTTATAAGGACTGGTAACTTGGTATAGGGTGCTACGGTACATAGGCTTGAGTGCGGTACAGTCTGCTGTTCTGTAAGGACCGCTATAGGTCCACAATAGATAGGGTTGACGTGCACCACTGCTGACCGCTCACCTATACTGCAGCAGTCCTTCAGCGGTATAGGGACTAAGAGTTTTGTCACAGGGTCATTTAAAAAATGACATGCAGAGGAAGAGGCAGGCCCTTCCGCAGGGGTGGTAGGGGTAGGGCAGGAGCAACAGGCTTGAGCCAAAGTGGGAAGTTGCAGAAGGTGCGTTCAATTACTTTAAAGGATGCACCAGACTTGGTTGAGTGGCTCGCTCAGCCTTACTCTTCTGCACCCTCCTCATCCTCTCGATCTGCACCCTCTTCTTCACTCTCTGCTATGTGCACCCCCAAAGACACTACCACCAACAACACGACCACCACCACCACCACCACATACCTTCCGCTTGAGTCACTGGAATTATTTTCCGATCCATATCAAGAGGACATTTCTGATGCGCAGCCACTCTTGGTATTGGATCAGGAAGAGGAGGTAGCAACAAGCGCTACTCAGCAGTCTGACGCCAGTACCCAGATCAGCCCAAGGAGGAGGTTGGTCCCCGGTGTTGCTGCCTACTCTACTTATAGCGGTGGGGAAGGTGACGTTGATGATGACGTGTCTAGTGATGTCACGTGGGTGCCCACAAGAGAGGAAGAGGAGGGGAGTTCAGAGGGAGATATGGACCAGCAGATAGGGAGGAGAAGCAGCAATGACTTACATTGCACAGCAGGGACAAAGCAGACTGCAAATGTATCAGGAGCGAGTCATCGACCATGTACGGTCACATCTGGCGCTCCCAGGACACCGGCACATGGCTCCGCAGTGTGGGCTTTTTTTAACGTGTCCGCTGCTGACAATAGCGTTGCCATCTGCAATCTTTGCAGTCAACGCGTTAGTCGCGGTAAGCCCAATACTCACCTAGGGACGACCGCCTTAAGAAGGCACATGAGCAGCCATCACCGAGCCCAGTGGGAGCAACGGAACACACAAAGCCACACTGCAGGCTCTCACCGTCCAGCCTCGTCTTCTACTTCTCCTTCTCCTCTCTCCTCACAATTGTCCTCCACTCCACCTTCCATCACGCCAAGCTCACATTTTTCTGCAAAAAGGCAGGCTTCCGTGGGCCTAATGTTTGAGCGTAAAAAAATGATGACGCCGGATAACCCTCTTGCCCAACGGTTGGCGGCTGGCTTGTCAGAACTCATAGCCCGCCAACTACTGCCATATAAACTGGTGGACTCGGAGGCCTTTCGCAAATTTGTGGCCATTGGAACACCACAATGGAAGGTCCCAGGAAGGAAGTATTTCTCAGAGAAGGGCATCCCAGAGCTATATGGCCATGTTCAGCGGCAAGTGAATGTATCTCTGGCACACAGTGTCGGTGCCAAGATACATCTGACCACAGACACGTGGTCTAGCAAACACGGGCAGGGAAGGTATATCAGTTTTACTGCCCACTGGGTGAACCTTCTGACGGCCGTCAAGCATGTAACCCGTGGCACCCGTGTAGATTTGGTTTTACCGCCACGGATTGCATGCAGGCCTGACTCTTCTTCTCCTCCTCCTACTCCATCCTCCTCCCTCTCCTCCTCAGCTGCCTCCTCCTTTTCCGCTGCTAGCGTCTCTTCCACTGCACCGCCCAAGCTCCCCAGAACCTATTCCACATGCCAGGTGAGACGTTGCCATGCCGTGCTGCGTCTGTTGTGCCTGGAAGCAAAGAGCCACACTGGCCCGGCACTCCTTTCAGCTTTGCGTTCACAGGCAGATGAGTGGCTAACACCGCTCAATTTGACAGTTGGTAAAGTGGTGTGTGACAACGGTGCCAATCTGCTTAGCGCATTGAAACAGGGCAAAATCACGCACGTGCCGTGCATGGCACACGTCTTAAACTTGGTCGTGCAGCGATTCCTTGTCAAATACCCTGGGGTCCAGGACATCTTGCGGCAGGCAAGGAAAATCTCGGCCCATTTCAGAAGATCTTACACGGCCATGGCTCGCCTTGCTGACATTCAGCGGCGACACCATCTGCCGGTCAGACGTCTTATTTGCGATTGCCCGACGCGATGGAACTCAACCTTCTATATGCTTGATAGGCTGCTCCAGCAGAAACGTGCAGTTAACGTCTACCTGTATGAACTCTGCGAAAGAAACGGTTCTGGGGAGCTGGGTTTTTTTTCACCGCGCCAGTGGCTGCTCATGCGCGACACATGCAGACTTCTGCGGCCATTTGAGGAGATCACCAAACTGGTCAGTCGCAGCCATGGCGCCATCAGTGACATGGTACCTTATGCCTTCTTTCTGGAGCGTGCATTGCGTCGTGTCATTGATCAGGCTGTGGAGGAGCAGGAGCGGGAAGATGAGGAAGTCGCAATGCTGGATGAATTCCCAGGGGGGGCTACTCTATCTGAGACAAGTCAACAACAGGAGTCTGATGAGGAGTCAGAGGAGGATGGTGCCGGGGCGGATGAGCAGGAGCAAGAAGAGCATGCTTTAAACCTTTCTGGGATCCCTGTTGTGCGAGGATGGGGAGAGGAGAATGAAGAGGACGACATTATCCTGGATGATGAGCAGGAGCCAGGCCACCACACCGCTTCCACTTTAGTGCAAATGGGGGCCTTCATGCTCCAGTGTTTTAATAGGGACCCCCGTATAAAAAGCATGAGGGTCAAGGACCAGTACTGGGTGGCAACGTACTTAGACCCCCGGTACAAACACAAAATGGCGGAAATGTTACCGCCGTCGCAGAGGGCTGTCAGAATGCAGCACTTCCAGGCCTTGCTTCGAGAAATGCTGCATTCTGCTTTTGCGTGCGCTGGCAGAGGAGCAATTCCCACTCCCAGAGAAGGATTTGCGGGTACCAATCCAACAGCGCCTGCAAGAAGAGGCCGGTTTGAAGATGTGTTGGTGACTTCGGATATGAGGTCATTCTTTCAGCCGACCCATCGACAGGTGTCATCCGGATCCAGCATCAGGGAACGCCTAGACCGTCAGGTGTCCGACTACATTGGGTTAACGGCCGATGTGGACGCTCTGAGGAGTGATGAACCCCTAGACTACTGGGTGGGCAGGCTTGACCTCTGGCCAGAGCTTGCCCAATTTGCAATCGAACTGTTGGCTTGCCCCTCATCCAGTGTCCTGTCCGAAAGGACGTTCAGCGCAGCAGGGGGGATTGTGACCGATAAGCGTACTCGCCTAGCTCACCACAGTGTTAACTACCTCACATTTCTAAAAATGAATGAGGCATGGATCTCGGAGGAATTCAACACATGTGATCAGTAGACCATGTATATGTCTATAAACAATTTTTGGAATCAAGCACACAGACCTTCTTAATTCATTTGGCTCACTTCCCTGACCCAAAAAAGCACACCGTACTATATGCCCCTACCCTCCTCTTTGAAGAGGTTGAGCGGTGTCATATTTCTACTGGGGCTGCTTATTATGAGGGGTTCCCACCATCCCTGTGCTGTGCTGACTTCCTCCTGGGTGTTCTTATTATGAGGGGCTCCCACCATCCCTGTGCTGTGCTGACTTCCTCCTGGGGGTTCTTATTATGAGGGGATCACACCATCCCTGTGCTGTGCTGACTTCCTCCTGGGGCTGCTTACGGTGCTGCTGTCAGCGCTGTATGTCACGGAGCTGCTGTCAGCGCTGTATGTCACGGAGCTGCTGTCAGCGCTGTATGTCACGGAGCTGCTGTCAGCGCTGTATGTCACGGAGCTGCTGTCAGCGCTGTATGTCACGGAGCTGCTGTCAGCGCTGTATGTCACGGAGCTGCTGTCAGCGCTGTATGTCACGGAGCTGCTGTCAGCGCTGTATGTCACGGAGCTGCTGTCAGCGCTGTATGTCACGGAGCTGCTGTCAGCGCTGTATGTCACGGAGCTGCTGTCAGCGCTGTATGTCACGGAGCTGCTGTCAGCGCTGTATGTCACGGAGCTGCTGTCAGCGCTGTATGTCACGGTGCTGCTGTCAGCGCTGTATGTCACGGAGCTGCTGTCAGCGCTGTATGTCACGGAGCTGCTGTCAGTGCTGTATGTCACGGAGCTGCTGTCAGCGCTGTATGTCACGGAGCTGCTGTCAGCGCTGTATGTCACGGAGCTGCTGTCAGCGCTGTATGTCACGGTGCTGCTGTCAGCGCTGTATGTCACGGAGCTGCTGTCAGCGCTGTATGTCACGGAGCTGCTGTCAGCGCTGTATGTCACGGAGCTGCTGTCAGCGCTGTATGTCACGGAGCTGCTGTCAGCGCTGTATGTCACGGAGCTGCTGTCAGCGCTGTATGTCACGGTGCTGCTGTCAGCGCTGTATGTCACGGAGCTGCTGTCAGCGCTGTATGTCACGGAGCTGCTGTCAGTGCTGTATGTCACGGAGCTGCTGTCAGCGCTGTATGTCACGGAGCTGCTGTCAGCGCTGTATGTCACGGAGCTGCTGTCAGCGCTGTATGTCACGGTGCTGCTGTCAGCGCTGTATGTCACGGAGCTGCTGTCAGCGCTGTATGTCACGGAGCTGCTGTCAGCGCTGTATGTCACGGAGCTGCTGTCAGCGCTGTATGTCACGGAGCTGCTGTCAGCGCTGTATGTCACGGAGCTGCTGTCAGCGCTGTATGTCACGGTGCTGATGTCAGTGCTCTGTATTACGGTGCTGCTGTCAGTGCTCTGTATCTCCTGCACCCTCTTGTTTGCCTACCCTGGTCCCTGACCTTCCCTCTCCTCCATTGCCTTCATTAGCTCCATAGTCCTGAATTGTCAGAACAATTTCCCAAATAAAAAAAAAATGCTTGTAGTTATCGATCCCAAATTCACCTCATACATGTATTATGCTATTGTCCAGGTGGTGGGACTACGTGCTACCCCCTAATAATTACCCCGTGGCCGCAAATTCGACCTAAAGGTTTGCGAAATTCGCCTCCCATTGAAGTCAATGGAGCCCGCGGCGAACGGTCGTTTTCGCGAACGTTTGTGTCCGTTCGCGTTTCGCGTTCGCGAAACGTCCCGTCGGAAGTTCGTCCATCACTAAACATGGGTTCATGTGATTGTAGAGCTGATTATTGGGACCTCAAGCTACGTTTTAAGCAGAATCATTGGAAGTTGTTTGACTCCATGGATCACTGTATGGCTGTAGCCCTGGGAACTGTATTTATGTGTATTTGTTGCTAATCAGATAGATTGTTGCCTAAGGATTTAAGTTACATTACTAACAACCTCAGCTGTACACTGCATTATTGGGTTAAAGTGTAGCTAAACCCAAAAACCCAAAATGTTATACCATATAGTAACGGCTTACTGGTCCTTAGATGTGATGGCTGCATTATCTTTCTTTTTTGCATTTTTTATATGTATTTTAGCCTGGTGATCCTTTAAATTACATGCTTTTTTTGTCCTATACCTCGTTCACATTGCAAACTAAAGCATATGCCCATGGAGGGTTGTGATTCGTGTAGGGATGTACAGATGTGCTGTGCATCCCTCTGCAGGCAGTCCCATTGATGTAAATTGGGAGGTAGTGGCTATATGGACATGGACCCTGCTTCCAATCTGACTTCTGTGGAGTGCAGGTACACAGCCCTGAATACATGCAGTCTGTGCTTGGGGCCATGCACCCGCATGTGAATGGATATCAAATTCGGAGCAACATCAATGTCCATGCAGCTGCTGTGACCCAACGGACATTGACTGGATTGCCTAAACGAGGGTGCACAGAACATCTTTGCAACCCTGTGTGGCAAAACACGTCCCTCTATGGGCATACATATTAGTACACCCGTATGAACGAGGATTTGAGCTATGTAGTGCCAGGGGCCGCTTGACTGCATACATAGGTTTAACCTCATATTATATGGTTTTGCTAAAGTCCACTGTTATGGCTTACTGCACGTTAAATTATGTGTGGGTAAGAGACTGCATTTATCATAATGGCACTCATGGACCACTACCCTAGGCAGGAGATTAAGGAGAACAGCACCAAAATGTGGTAACATTTTCCATATTTTGTCTCCTCCTTTTGACCACCACTGGACACCTGTGGCTAAATTCAGCAATGGATCCCAAGGGGAAGGGGTTGTAGGGGATGCTGAGGAGAATCAGAAGTCTCTTTATATTTTAAGAAACATGAATACATTGCTTTTTTCTCTTTTTTGCTCATCTGTACAGTTGAAACGTACCATAAACGTAGACCTCATGGTGCCTCCAAAAAATATCCATATGACGCAAGAAGAAGAGCTTTTGCAAATGTATATGGGAGATTCAAGGGTGTCAAGGACAGCACAATGTCTAAATACAATCCTGCCAACGAGATTTTATTCTCATGAACAGCTCAACCAGCTCAACCACTCGCTGGCAATTGCGTTACTTGCAATCTATTGAAATAATCTCACTGAAATCAGTTGATTGGCAGCACTTGGTTAAATTGCTCAGTAGAATAAGTGTTGCTTTGTCCAGGTAGTGTAGCCAATTGTATCTGATGTTACTATAATTGTAGCTGTCATCGTGAACGAACCTGTTTCAGTTAAACAGTAGACATAAAACACTTCCATGTCATACAAGCCTTTTGATTTAGAAATGTTTACAGTATGAACAAGATTATTTTATTTTTCATTTTTCTTCATCTCTTTCTTTTATGCTCTTGTCATTGCATATAAATGAGGTGTAGAAAAAGAGTTAGAGACTGTTTTGATTTATGTTTTAAATAAAAATGAGCCATTGTTCTTTTACATAAAGTCACTCTGTCACTTTAACACTATAGGGAGAGCTGCTAGAAGGTGTAAAGAGTTGGCATCTTGAGGTACAAGCACATATTTGTAGCAGTTTTCATTCACTGCTACTATGGCCCAATGCCATCCATTCTAAATGAGCAAAGCCTTGACATTTCCTGGTAATGATGGACTGGGCCCACACCCCCAACGCTTCACACACATTTCTGTTAACCAAGGAGGAAGTTCATCACAGTGCTTGGCCAATAGGAATGTGGAAGGGCAACAGAAACGGAAAACTCCTGCACTGCCCAGAAGTGTTGGGGCTTTTCCAGTTCAGACTGGTTAATATTTCACCACAGCTAAGGTAGAATGAGAGCTGCTGAAGGAAGGTACGCATGAGTATTTCTACATGTGTGCACCTTTTGCTTGTTTTTCAACAGTGACAGAGTGACTTTAAAGGTATATTACAGTCCAACCTGATATACAAACCCATGAAATTTTAACAAGGATTACATCCTACTTTCACAGGGTTTTGGTGTTCAAAGATGAATTCTAGGTATAGCTATTTTTGCATAACTACACTGGTCCAGTTTGAACAAATGTAACTATCCATGTGCTGGTCCTTCTCCATGGATGTTGGAAATTACCGTAGTAGGTAGTAGGTAGCAGGTAGCAGGTAATAACAGGTAATTGTAGGCCAAATAAATCCATTTTAGTCTTATCTGACTTGTATATAACACCTTTTTTCATCTGGCCCCACAATCTCCAAAGTGCATTTAAGGTGGTCAGATGAGACTATAACTGGATTATTGGGCCTCAACACCAAACAAATCCAATATAGCTCACCATCCAAATACCACCATTCCTACAGTAAAGCATGAAGGTGGTAGTATCCTGTTATGGGGGTGTTTCTCTGCAGCAGGGACTGGAATGGGGCAAAATCCATCAAATTCTTGAGGAAAATCTGCTGCCATCTGCCACAAAGTTGTCAATGGGAAGAAGGTTCACCTTCCAACATGATAATGACCCAAAACACACAGGAAATATGAGCACACAATGGTTGAAGGAGAAAAAGGTAAATGTCCATGCATGGCTTAGTCAGAGACCCAGACATAAACCCCATTGAAAATCTGTGGAATGACTTGAAGACTGCAGTCCAAAAATGGTCACCATCAAATTTAAAGCGTAAGCTAACCCCCAAAAAAGGGGAAAAAAAGGATCCTGCTCATTTAAAGCATGTTATATGACACAGTGCTTGTCCTGTGTCATTTGACCACCTGTAACACCTTAAAAACCTGGCTGATCCTTCCAGTTTCTCCCTTTCCCTCTGTAAACTGACCACGGTAATCATGGCTGCTGAGCCCTGACACCGTAATCAGTTTGCGTGCCTCCATCATCCGCAGCCCTGCTGTCTCTCCTTTCTGCTCCTGTGTCCTCCTCTCCCCTCCCCTCCCTGTTTGTAGGCTACTGTGTTAAGGTCCACCCCCCCCCCCCCCGCTCCCCCTGCTGCTGCTGTTATAACGTTATGTACTATATATAATCTGGTCTGCCTTATAATGATATGTCCCCCATGTGTGTGTTGTATAAAAAAAGCAGTATATATCTTATCTGTAAGCAGTCATGCAACGCGTCAGCTCTCTTTTCTCTCCTCATCCCCTCCTTCTCCCCTGCAGACTGACGTCAGTGGGGGAATCTCATCCCCTCCCGCTGCATCTGTCAGATGGGGAGAGGAGAGATGCAGTGCATCACTTGACCACTCATCAGCACTCACAGATAAAGTATATACAGCTTTTTTGTTATACAAAACACACACAGGGGGACATATCATTATAAGGCAGAGCAGATTATATAAAGTACATGATGTGGGTTAACACACCCTTTAACTGAACGTGAGCAGTTCTGGAAAGAAGAGTGGGTAAACATTGCAAAGTCTAGATGTGCAAAGTTGGTAGAGACATATCACAATAGACTAAAGGTTGTAATTAAAGCAAAAGGCGATTCAGCAAAATACTCAGATAAGGGGGTAATACTTTTTCCAAATCAGTGATTTTGTTTTTGAATTTTTTTTTTCCCCCTGACAGGTTGGTGTTATATCTTTCACTTAAATGCTATAAGTTGCACTAGTAAATACAGCTGGATAAAACAAAAACTGTGTCTTTATCATTTCAGGCTGCAAAGCAACAAAATGTGATTATTTTAAAGGGAGTGATTCTTTTCTATGCCCATTGTATATGCCATAGTTTGTGGACTATATAACACTCCTGCAGATTAAATATTATACACTGATTTGGGTTATTTTCACCAAAGAAATGTAGCAGTATACATTTTGGCCTAAATTTATAAAAACTGATTATTTATTTGCACAATGTTATCACACAAAAAATGAAGAAAAAAACATAAAAAAAAAAAAAAAAAATCAGTCTTTTTCCATTTAATTTGAAAAAAAAAAATGGTGATTAAATACCACGATAGAAAGCTCTATTTGTGTCAAAAAAAAAAAAAGATAAAAATGTCATATGGGTACAGTGTTGCATGACCATACAACTGTGACAGTGTTGAAAGCTGAAAATTGGCCTGGGCAGGAAGGGGGTGAAGGTGCTTTAAAGCGGAGTTCCACCCAGAAGTGGAACTACTGCTCATTGTACTCCTCCCCCCCCCTCCGGGGCTTCGCTGCCGGGTTCCCTTACTCGCAATGGAAGCAGCATGCACCTGACAGATGATGGAAACATCAGCTGCGGTGCCGACATGGCTGGACTCCAGGACAGGTAAGTGTCTGATTAATAAAAGTCAGCAGCTGCAGTATATGCAGCTGCTGGCTTTTAATTTTTGCAGCAGTGAGCGGACCTCCTCTTTAAGAAAGTGTTTAAAGACAATTTAAAGCATGACTCCAAAATTCTGGTTCACCAGGTTCTTGTCCTGGTGCTATATGAATAAAACTTGAGGGGAGCAAAAGCTGATAGACACTCTAATTTAGTTTTTCTCAATCTTCTTAAAGCGGAAATCAAAGGCATGTACATACGATCCCAAAATCTGCCAAAAAATACCGCTTTCGACGTGATCGTACGATAATTGTATCGTTAGTACAGAGCTTTTGAGAGCCGATCATGACATTCACCTGATATTATTCGAGCGGACAAGCACGAAAATATTCCTTGTACGATACCAGATTGTACGATTTTCGTTTAGTCAGTACAGTTGTCATCTGAAAATACAATACAAATACACTACAACACATGACATCACTTTTTTTTTCTGTCGTATGAGAATTTTTGGGAATTTAGTAACTTCAATTTCTCCTTGCGACTATTAAGCAAAAAAAGTTGTACGATCTGTCGTACGATATTCGGATCATGTGTACGGGCCCTAAGTCTCCAAATAAAAAATTGTGAGCAGACAGGCTCTTTATTGCCAAAGAGATGTGTAATTTGTCCTCTCTAATACAAGAAACCTACCTGTCCTCTTTAGAATGAGCACTGAGGTGCGCGGACACAGGAGCGATGTCATGTTGGGGAGGCCAATGAAAAAACAAACACAAATCAAATAGTGTGTGCATTCAAGTCCATGTAGTGCTCCAACAAATAAACCGCGATTTTGAACACTCACTATGGGGCTTGAAACTTCTGTTTGGTAAATATGATAAGAGGCCACTTACCAGATAATGTTGATCTCAGATTATAGAGATCAAACTCGCTCAGCAAAAGATCATTCAGCTGGTGAACACTCCTCCTGGCACTCCTCCACAGCCGCTATCCCTTCCGATACAGCGGGCTCCTATATTCATATGATATTCCTTACAGATGAGATGGCAACTCCTTCTTGATAGTTTCCAGCATTGGGATATATCACAGGATAAAAAGAAGAAGAGTCTTCATAGTGCAGTACTTCCATTTAAAAGATTTATTAAAAGCTTCTGAGGGACTGACATCCATTAACAATGAAAAGATTTGCAAACAACTGTGTTTCAAACCAGCCAGCTGGTGCGTGGTGACATCAAGAACTGGTGCTCCACCCGACACGTTTCCCTGGACAAGGCATTGACTGGTAACGAAGGGTAGGTATAGACGTCACACACTATGCTATAAAATACAGATACTGCAGGAGAGACACCGGAAATGTCTTTACAGTCTAATCCCGTTTGGTGTCATATATACCGATGGAGTCAATATGTATTTTGTATATTAAAAGCCATGATAAACTTTCACATTTGATACATATACTATAACATATTGCTAATGCAATTATTTATCATCATTATACATGAAACATTTTTATATTATAAAAATTAAAAAAAGGTATAGTTAAACATCAATTCATATGAAACATATTTAGCATTCATAAATCACCATTGTTATTACTAACAATACCTCAATAATAGTGCTGATGAAAATTAAAATTAAAATACCTATTTAAATACCTATTTAAAGGACAAGTTTTTATATACAGTATCTCACAAAAGTGAGTATACCCCTCACATTTTTGTAAATATTTTATTATATCTTTTCATGTGATAACACTGAAGAAATGACACTTTGCTACGATGTAAAGTAGTGAGTGTACAGCTTGTATAACAGTGTAAATTTGCTGTTCTCTCAAAATACCTCAACACACAGCCATTAACGTATAAAGAGCTGGCAACAAAAGTGAGTACACACCTAAGTGAAATTGTCCAAATTGGTCCCAATTAGCCATTTTCCCTCCCTGGTGTCATGCGACTCATTAGTGTTACAAGGTCTCAGGTGTGAATGGGGAGCAGGTGTGTTACATTTGGTGCTATCGTCTTTCTCACTTGCTCATACTGGTCACTGGAAGTTCAGCATGGCACCTCATGGCAAAGAACTCTCTGAGGATCTGAAAAAAAAATTGTTACTCTACATAAAGATGGCTATAAGAATATTGCCAAGACCCTGAAACTGAGCTGCAGCACAGTGGATAAGACCATACAGCCGTTTAACAGGACAGGTTCCACTCAGAACAGGCCTGGCTGTGGTCGACCATAGAAGTTGAGTGCACGTGCTCAGCTTCATATCCAGAGGTTGTCTTTGGGAAATAGACGTATCAGAGCTGCCAGCATTGCTGCAGAGGTTGAAGGAGTGGGGGGTCAGCCTGCCAGTGCTCAGTCCATATGCCACACACTGGATTAAATTGGTCTGCAAAGCTGTCCTCCCAGAAGGAAGCTTCTTCTAAAGATGATGCTTTAAGAAAGCCCGTAAACACTTTCCTGAAGACAAGCAGACTAAGGACATGGATTACTGGAACCATGGCCTGCAGTCTGATGAGACCAAGATAAAGTTATTTGGTTCAGATCGTGTCAAGCGTGTGTGGCAGCAACCAGGTAAGGCGTACAAAGACAAGTGTGTCTTGCCTACAGTTAAGCATGGTTGTTGGAGTGTCATGGTCTGGGGCTGCATGAGTGCTGCCAGCACTAAGGAGCTACAGTTCACTGAGGGAACCATGAAACCATGAATGCCAACATGTACTGTGACATACTGAAGCATAGTATGACCCCCCCCCTTCGGAGACTGGGCCGCGGGGCAGTATTCCAACATAATAACGACCCCAAACACACCTCCAAGATGACCACTGTGTTGCTAAAGAAGCTGAGGGTAAAGGTGATGGACTGGCCAAGCATGTCTCCAGACCTAAACCCTATTGAACATCTGTGGGGCATCATCAAACGGAAGGTGGAGGAGTGAAAGGTCTCTAAGATCCACCAGCTCCATGATGTCATCATGGAGGAGTGCAAGAAGACTCCAGTGGCAACCCGTAAAGCTCTGGAGAACTCCATGCTCAAGAGGGTTAAGACAGTGCTGGAAAATAATGGTGGCCACACAAAATATTGACACTTTGGGCACAATTTGGACATGTTCACTTAGGGGTGTACTCACTTTTGTTGCCAGTAGTTTAGACATTAATGGCTGTGTGTTGAGTTATTTTGAGGGGACAGCAAATTTACACTGTTATACAAGCGGTACACTCCCTACTTTACATTGTAGCAAAGTATAATTTCTTCAGTGTTCTCACATGAAAAGATATAATAAAATATTTACAAAAATGTGAGGTGTATACTTACCTTTTACTTCCTCTTTAACCAATCCTAAAATGCAGGGTATAAAAGATAAAAGAGCTTTGACACTTCAGTTGGTCTTTTTGCTCTCCAACATCTGCCCAGCATTGAAATATCAGTTTTGAGTTGACATACCCTTTAAGCTAGTTTTATGAAAAAATATATTTGATAATTATCTTTTTATATGTGCCTGGAGTCCAGCTTTAAACATACATCTGCCTTCATAACATGATGCAGTATATGATTCAGTTGCCTGCCTAGGTATGGTGTGCGCAGTCTGTGCAGGCTTCTACTAATGATTCTTTGCTGATCCTTGATGACTCCTGGCTCTGTTCATACCTGGAGGAGTGTTAGAAGACATTGTGGGAAAGATGATAACAGGAAATAGCCGAGCAATGTGGAAGACATATTAGGGGAGCTCTTCACAAGCTCTATGGAACATTAACTGCCACCGACTCTAATGATTCCCTAGCAGATCTCTCCTGCCATTCCTAGCACATTACATTATTTTTGCCCACCTTCTGCTTAACTTCCAGGCTTCTATAAATATAATTGTCAGATGAACCAACAAAAGCCATTTGTTTTGCATTCGCTAATTATTCGCCGCTCAGTGTTTTTTTGCCTCCTGCAGTTATATTTCAGATTTCACTTGATTGCTAATTTGAGATGTAATATTCTTGGACAGTGATAAATTATATGTTAAATTATAATTCCGTGTTAATGCTGCAGAATCATATTTTTTTGTCAATATAATTTTTTTTTTAAAGATGGCAAAATTTTAAGTTAAATTAAAATGATCCTGTAAAGTGAGATGCACAGGGCTGCTATTTTTGTCCTCTTTTTTTTTTTTTTTTTGGTGGTTGCTAGTGATGGACGAACGTTTCGCCCGGCGGTCGTTTCGCGGCGAATTTCCGACATTCGCGGTCCGCACGTTCGAACGCCTTTTTCCGTCGTTCGCCGCGGCGGACTTACGTGTTTAATGTATACAAGAACTTTAACCTTTGGTGACACGTTTATCATGTGATACAGGACAGCCAATTGAGACATGACAGCACATGGACACTTGGACATTCCCCCTAACCTATAAATACACCCGATCCGGTGGCCATTTTACATTCTTTCTTCTGTTACGATAGGGACAGGTTCCTGTGTGGAGTAGGGAGAGATAAACCACTAGCTATTTGGTACACAAAAGTTCTTTTCAGGACTGGTATAGGTGTTAGGTGTTGATAGGTTTGCTGTGCTGCTGATTCTTGCAGCAGCCTGAGTGTCTTTTGTTAGTTTAGAGAAAGGGAAAGGACGGTGTATGCTACAGGGACAGCCAGATTAGTCTTTCATCATCATCATCATCATCATCATCATTAGCTGTTACTATCAAGGTCCACAAAAGAGCTGTTCCAGTAACCACTAATCGTTCTCTTTTTTTGCCAATTTGTATAGGGACAGGAAGGAAGCAGTGTTGTCAGGCAGTGAGGGTAATTTTAAAGACTTGCTGTTATTATTAGTTCCACAAAGGTTCTTTTCAGGACTGGTATCAGTGGTACAGTAATAGGCTTGTACATGTATAATATTCTTTCTTCCAAATATAGAAAGGATATTATACTTGACTGCTGCCCTTCTGCTGCAGTCTGCTAAACATTCACAACTCACTTGTTCCACAAAAGTTCTTATAAGGACTGGTAACTTGGTATAGGGTGCTACGGTACATAGGCTTGAGTGCGGTACAGTCTGCTGTTCTGTAAGGACCGCTATCGGTCCACAATAGATAGGGTTGACGTGCACCACTGCTGACCGCTGCCCTATACTGCAGCAGTCCTTCAGCGGTATAGGGACTGACGTACAGTCTGCTAATCACTAACACACAACCTGCTTGTTCCACAAAAGTTCTTATAAGGACTGGTAACTTGGTATAGGGTGCTACGGTACATAGGCTTGAGTGCGGTACAGTCTGCTGTTCTGTAAGGACCGCTATCGGTCCACAATAGATAGGGTTGACGTGCACCACTGCTGACCGCTGCCCTATACTGCAGCAGTCCTTCAGCGGTATAGGGACTGACGTACAGTCTGCTAAACACTAATACACAACCTGCTTGGTCCACAAAAGTTCTTATAAGGACTGGTAACTTGGTATAGGGTGCTACGGTACATAGGCTTGAGTGCGGTACAGTCTGCTGTTCTGTAAGGACCGCTATCGGTCCACAATAGATAGGGTTGACGTGCACCACTGCTGACCGCTGCCCTATACTGCAGCAGTCCTTCAGCGGTATAGGGACTGACGTACAGTCTGCTAAACACTAATACACAACCTGCTTGGTCCACAAAAGTTCTTATAAGGACTGGTAACTTGGTATAGGGTGCTACGGTACATAGGCTTGAGTGCGGTACAGTCTGCTGTTCTGTAAGGACCGCTATAGGTCCACAATAGATAGGGTTGACGTGCACCACTGCTGACCGCTGCCCTATACTGCAGCAGTCCTTCAGCGGTATAGGGACTGACGTACAGTCTGCTAAACACTAATACACAACCTGCTTGGTCCACAAAAGTTCTTATAAGGACTGGTAACTTGGTATAGGGTGCTACGGTACATAGGCTTGAGTGCGGTACAGTCTGCTGTTCTGTAAGGACCGCTATAGGTCCACAATAGATAGGGTTGACGTGCACCACTGCTGACCGCTCACCTATACTGCAGCAGTCCTTCAGCGGTATAGGGACTGACGTACAGTCTGCTAATCACTAACACACAACCTGCTTGTTCCACAAAAGTTCTTATAAGGACTGGTAACTTGGTATAGGGTGCTACGGTACATAGGCTTGAGTGCGGTACAGTCTGCTGTTCTGTAAGGACCGCTATCGGTCCACAATAGATAGGGTTGACGTGCACCACTGCTGACCGCTGCCCTATACTGCAGCAGTCCTTCAGCGGTATAGGGACTGACGTACAGTCTGCTAAACACTAATACACAACCTGCTTGGTCCACAAAAGTTCTTATAAGGACTGGTAACTTGGTATAGGGTGCTACGGTACATAGGCTTGAGTGCGGTACAGTCTGCTGTTCTGTAAGGACCGCTATCGGTCCACAATAGATAGGGTTGACGTGCACCACTGCTGACTGCTGCCCTATACTGCAGCAGTCCTTCATCGGTATAGGGACTAAGAGTTTTGTCACAGGGTCATTTAAAAAATGACAGGCAGAGGAAGAGGCAGGCCCTTCCGCAGGGGTGGTAGGGGTAGGGCAGGAGCAACAGGCTTGAGCCAAAGTGGGAAGTTGCAGAAGGTGCGTTCAATTACTTTAAAGGATGCACCAGACTTGGTTGAGTGGCTCGCTCAGCCTTACTCTTCTGCACCCTCCTCATCCTCTCGATCTGCACCCTCTTCTTCACTCTCTGCTATGTGCACCCCCAAAGACACTACCACCAACAACACGACCACCACCACCACCACCACATACCTTCCGCTTGAGTCACTGGAATTATTTTCCGATCCATATCAAGAGGACATTTCTGATGCGCAGCCACTCTTGGTATTGGATCAGGAAGAGGAGGTAGCAACAAGCGCTACTCAGCAGTCTGACGACAGTACCCAGATCAGCCCAAGGAGGAGGTTGGTCCCCGGTGTTGCTGCCTACTCCGAGATCTCTACTTATAGCGGTGGGGAAGGTGACGTTGATGATGACGTGTCTAGTGATGTCACGTGGGTGCCCACAAGAGAGGAAGAGGAGGGGAGTTCAGAGGGAGATATGGACCAGCAGATAGGGAGGAGAAGCAGCAATGACTTACATTGCACAGCAGGGACAAAGCAGACTGCAAATGTATCAGGAGCGAGTCATCGACCATGTACGGTCACATCTGGCGCTCCCAGGACACCGGCACATGGCTCCGCAGTGTGGGCTTTTTTTAACGTGTCCGCTGCTGACAATAGCGTTGCCATCTGCAATCTTTGCAGTCAACGCGTTAGTCGCGGTAAGCCCAATACTCACCTAGGGACGACCGCCTTAAGAAGGCACATGAGCAGCCATCACCGAGCCCAGTGGGAGCAACGGAACACACAAAGCCACACTGCAGGCTCTCACCGTCCAGCCTCGTCTTCTACTTCTCCTTCTCCTCTCTCCTCACAATTGTCCTCCACTCCACCTTCCATCACGCCAAGCTCACATTTTTCTGCAAAAAGGCAGGCTTCCGTGGGCCTAATGTTTGAGCGTAAAAAAATGATGACGCCGGATAACCCTCTTGCCCAACGGTTGGCGGCTGGCTTGTCAGAACTCATAGCCCGCCAACTACTGCCATATAAACTGGTGGACTCGGAGGCCTTTCGCAAATTTGTGGCCATTGGAACACCACAATGGAAGGTCCCAGGAAGGAAGTATTTCTCAGAGAAGGGCATCCCAGAGCTATATGGCCATGTTCAGCGGCAAGTGAATGTATCTCTGGCACACAGTGTCGGTGCCAAGATACATCTGACCACAGACACGTGGTCTAGCAAACACGGGCAGGGAAGGTATATCAGTTTTACTGCCCACTGGGTGAACCTTCTGACGGCCGTCAAGCATGTAACCCGTGGCACCCGTGTAGATTTGGTTTTACCGCCACGGATTGCATGCAGGCCTGACTCTTCTTCTCCTCCTCCTACTCCATCCTCCTCCCTCTCCTCCTCAGCTGCCTCCTCCTTTTCCGCTGCTAGCGTCTCTTCCGCTGCACCGCCCAAGCTCCCCAGAACCTATTCCACATGCCAGGTGAGACGTTGCCATGCCGTGCTGCGTCTGTTGTGCCTGGAAGCAAAGAGCCACACTGGCCCGGCACTCCTTTCAGCTTTGCGTTCACAGGCAGATGAGTGGCTAACACCGCTCAATTTGACAGTTGGTAAAGTGGTGTGTGACAACGGTGCCAATCTGCTTAGCGCATTGAAACAGGGCAAAATCACGCACGTGCCGTGCATGGCACACGTCTTAAACTTGGTCGTGCAGCGATTCCTTGTCAAATACCCTGGGGTCCAGGACATCTTGCGGCAGGCAAGGAAAATCTCGGCCCATTTCAGAAGATCTTACACGGCCATGGCTCGCCTTGCTGACATTCAGCGGCGACACCATCTGCCGGTCAGACGTCTTATTTGCGATTGCCCGACGCGATGGAACTCAACCTTCTATATGCTTGATAGGCTGCTCCAGCAGAAACGTGCAGTTAACGTCTACCTGTATGAACTCTGCGAAAGAAACGGTTCTGGGGAGCTGGGTTTTTTTTCACCGCGCCAGTGGCTGCTCATGCGCGACACATGCAGACTTCTGCGGCCATTTGAGGAGATCACCAAACTGGTCAGTCGCAGCCATGGCGCCATCAGTGACATGGTACCTTATGCCTTCTTTCTGGAGCGTGCATTGCGTCGTGTCATTGATCAGGCTGTGGAGGAGCAGGAGCGGGAAGATGAGGAAGTCGCAATGCTGGATGAATTCCCAGGGGGGGCTACTCTATCTGAGACAAGTCAACAACAGGAGTCTGATGAGGAGTCAGAGGAGGATGGTGCCGGGGCGGATGAGCAGGAGCAAGAAGAGCATGCTTTAAACCTTTCTGGGATCCCTGTTGTGCGAGGATGGGGAGAGGAGAATGAAGAGGACGACATTATCCTGGATGATGAGCAGGAGCCAGGCCACCACACCGCTTCCACTTTAGTGCAAATGGGGGCCTTCATGCTCCAGTGTTTTAATAGGGACCCCCGTATAAAAAGCATGAGGGTCAAGGACCAGTACTGGGTGGCAACGTACTTAGACCCCCGGTACAAACACAAAATGGCGGAAATGTTACCGCCGTCGCAGAGGGCTGTCAGAATGCAGCACTTCCAGGCCTTGCTTCGAGAAATGCTGCATTCTGCTTTTGCGTGCGCTGGCAGAGGAGCAATTCCCACTCCCAGAGAAGGATTTGCGGGTACCAATCCAACAGCGCCTGCAAGAAGAGGCCGGTTTGAAGATGTGTTGGTGACTTCGGATATGAGGTCATTCTTTCAGCCGACCCATCGACAGGTGTCATCCGGATCCAGCATCAGGGAACGCCTAGACCGTCAGGTGTCCGACTACATTGGGTTAACGGCCGATGTGGACGCTCTGAGGAGTGATGAACCCCTAGACTACTGGGTGGGCAGGCTTGACCTCTGGCCAGAGCTTGCCCAATTTGCAATCGAACTGTTGGCTTGCCCCTCATCCAGTGTCCTGTCCGAAAGGACGTTCAGCGCAGCAGGGGGGATTGTGACCGATAAGCGTACTCGCCTAGCTCACGACAGTGTTAACTACCTCACATTTCTAAAAATGAATGAGGCATGGATCTCGGAGGAATTCAACACATGTGACCAGTAGACCATGTATATGTCTATAAACTATTTTTTTAATCAAGCACACAGACCTTCTTAATTCATTTGGCTCACTTCCTTGACCCAAAAAAGCACACCGTACTATATGCCCCTACCCTCCTCTTTGAAGAGGTTGAGCGGTGTCATATTTCTACTGGGGCTGCTTATGATATCCCTGTGCTGTGCTGACTTCCTCCTGGGGGTTCTTATTATGAAGGGATCACACTATCCCTGTGCTGTGCTGACTTCCTCCTGGGGGTTCTTATTATGAGGGGATCACACCATCCCTGTGCTGTGCTGACTTCCTCCTGGGGCTGCTTACGGTGCTGCTGTCAGTGCTGTATGTCACGGTGCTGCTGTCAGCGCTGTATGTCACGGTGCTGCTGTCAGCGCTGTATGTCACGGTGCTGCTGTCAGCGCTGTATGTCACGGTGCTGCTGTCAGCGCTGTATGTCACGGTGCTGCTGTCAGCGCTGTATGTCACGGTGCTGCTGTCAGCGCTGTATGTCACGGTGCTGCTGTCAGCGCTGTATGTCACGGTGCTGCTGTCAGCGCTGTATGTCACGGTGCTGCTGTCAGCGCTGTATGTCACGGTGCTGCTGTCAGCGCTGTATGTCACGGTGCTGCTGTCAGCGCTGTATGTCACGGTGCTGCTGTCAGTGCTCTGTATTACGGTGCTGCTGTCAGATGCCTCTATCACGGTGCATGTGTCATTCCGGTATGTCACGCTGCTGGTGATCATCTCCTGCACCCTCTTCTTTGCCTACCCTGGTCCCTGACCTTCCCTCTCCTCCATTGCCTTCATTAGCTCCATAGTCCTGAATTGTTAGAACAATTTCCCAAATAAAATAAAAATGCTTGTAGTTATCGATCCCAAATTCACCTCATACATGTATTATGTCATTGTCCAGATGGTGGGACTACGTTTTACCCCCTAATAATTACCACGTGGCCGCAAATTCGACATGAAGGTTTGCAAAGTTCGCCTCCCATTGAAGTCAATGGGGCCCGCGGCGAACGTTCGGTTTCGCGAACGTTTGGGTCCGTTCGCATTTCGCTTTCGCGAAACGTCCCGTCGGAAGTTCGTCCATCACTAGTGGTTGCGTGACTTCAATACTTTTTGAGTCACAGACTTGGAAAAGTATGCTGCAAATGAATGTCAAAAAAGTAAAAAAAAATTCTATACTAGTTATTGAATCAGGAAGCATTGAAGCCAATTTATCAGCATGACAGTCAGGCATTTAGTATTTCCAGAAACAATGGAGGCAACTCATGACAGGTCTCACTAAAAGTTCCCCCTTGCAGTGGGGCTGCACCCAAACTGCACGGGTTAACTTCTTGTTTCTATTTAGGTGATGGGAAAAGCACTTTTCCTTATCCAACCCAGCAGATGATGCTCCCCTATGCTCTGGTGGTGGACTGTCCCTCAGCATGCTCACATCCAGTAGAGAGCTATGGGACCTGCATGGGTCTTGATGACATCAGAAGATTGAGACTGCTGGAGTGTAGGGGAAAAGAGACAGCAGGGATCAGTCTAGCAGTGCAAAGAAATCTGCGGAGGCAGAGGTTCAGGAAAGTAAAAGTGCTTAACCTGGGCCACAAGGCTTAAACAAGTAGTTGACCCTTGCAGTGCAGCCCCACTTTTAGGACTTTTGTTCAGCTTTAGGCTGCTAGGTTCAAATCTATGCGGTTGCAGACGATGCGGTTTTCCGGCACATTTTGTGTCTTTTGAACTCACGTTTTTGATGCTATTTGCATTTATTCAAACTGTGAATAGCTAATTGCTATAAGTCATCAGCTATCGGCAGGGTCCCCAGCCGACAGCTGAATGTAAAAAAAAAGAATTCCAGGCAAAATGGGTGGGGCCTCCCAATCCATACCAGGTCCTTCGGGTCTGGTATGGGTTTTAAAAGGAGCCCAATGGCAAAAATAAAATAAAAAATGGCATGGGGTCCCCCCTAAAACCCCATACCAGACCCTTATCTGAGCATGCAGCCCGGCAGGCAAGGAAAGGGGGGGGGGCAAGTGAGTGCCCTCCTCCTGAATCATACCAGCCCACATGCCCTCAACAGGGGTGGTGCTTTGGGGCAGGGGAGTCTCCACCCCCCTCACCCCACAGCACCTTGTCCCCATGTTGATGGGGAAAAGGGCCTCTTCCCCACATCCCTGGCCAGAGATTGTGGGGGCCTGCAGGCGAGGGGCGTAATGGAATATGGAAGCTGCCTTTAACAAAGGTGCCCCCGTATTCTGCCCTCCCCTCACGTCAGTGAGTATGGGGTACAATTGTACCCTTACCCATTCTCAAAAAAAATGTCAAAAAGAAACAAAAACAGAGACAGTTTTTGACAATTCCTTTATTAAAAAAATGAAAAATAAAAACAACGCCACCTGGTGACATCACCGGGTGGCCTCTGCTCCTTGTGGCATTATCAACCAATTTTTAAATCGGTAGTGATGGCAGTGTTCTACTTGACGCCGGATCTACACCGGAGGAACCCACACAATTTTTTTTTATTCTGGTGTGGGGTTCCATACCAGACCTGAAGGGTCTTAACCATGTTAAATGGACTGTAGTTTGTTTCTGCAAACTGCAAAATGCACTAAAAAATGCATAGATGTGAACCTAGACTAAAGTGCATCTAAAGACATTTTTTTTTAGTTAGAATCTCCATTATTTTTCTGTTGCGGTGTCCCTGGGGGGATTCTCCCTCTGCATTAGTCATTGCGATTGTAGCTGGTACAGAAAGTGATGGAAAATCCAACATTTTGCAGTTGTGAGATAGAATTGAGATAGAGAGAATGTGTCAGCTAACAAGAGGGAATTTCCCCTCACAAATTGTTGCCACTTCCTGTTACCAGAACAGAAAGTGAGAGGAAATATTCCTAATGGGATGTAGACAGCAAATTAAAAGACAAAATTGTCAGATATTGTAAATTATGACTCCCTGAAAACACACAGTAAGGTATTTTGGTTTTGTGCTGCCCTAGGCAAGACTAAAATTGAGCACCCCCTTGTCTTGGCGAAATGTGTAGGGTTATTTTAGATGCTTGTGTATACCGTATTTTATACTTTATATAATATTGTATGTGCAATGACAATTTTTACACTGTATGTACCATCTCATTGGCTAGGCATTCATTCATGCTTTTATGTATGCATGAAGTTTTTGAAAAAATCCTGAGACTGTATCTACTCTTGTTATGTTCATTGGCTAACCGTATTCACCTCATTTAAAGTCCCAGAGTGACCTTTCTGAGTTTTGTTGTACATTATTGGGATGGAGGTGTCTTACGGGTCACACCAGACCATTTCTCTCTTTTGTCATTTACTGGAGGAGTCGGGCAGAGCTGTCATTTACTGGAGGAGGAGAGCAGAGCTGTCCTGCACTGGAGCCAGAGGCTAGGGCAGAGCTGTCCTACACTAACAAAGATACTACACCGCTCGTCTTACAGGTGGGAGCTGCTGACAGGCAGGAAACCATAGGCAGGAGCAGAGCAATGAGGAGTTGGGAATCCGGGACTCCAGCTCAGATCCGCAGGACCCCGGAACTTACTTTAAATCGTGGGACAGTCCCGCAGAATCTGGGACAGTTGGGAGGTATGCAATAGCTGTCTCCTTTTTCTCCTCCATTTCTTGCTTGATTTGCAGCAGTGTTGTGGCAACAGTGAAAAGTTGGAGGCTTGTCATAATATTAAGAAGCAGGCACTTACAGAAGCAGGAAGCTAGCTTGGTGAGGAACATGGGTCACTAGACTTAGGAACGCTTGTATTTCTCTCACCCAAACGTTAATTTTTCTTCCTATGGTGAAGTGCTAATCTGCCTTAAGAAATTTGCTGTATACATTTTACAGAATGGACTTCTTATTTATTTAATTTCTTATTCAACTTTTCAAAAATGTTATTTTTGGAGCCAGGTGCTGGCATATCATTCCTCGAGTAGAGACAATTGTTTGCATAAAAAACTGTGGGACAGCAAGTCCCCAGTATGTCTGCACATTAAGTTCTCATTAACTTCCATTGTCCCCTCCTGATTTGCTTAGACCAGATGCCAAGGGGAGGAGAGTGTTGAAGAAAAGAATCATGAAATATGTAGGTGCATCAGATCTCAGTGGGACTGTTCTGCTAGGAAAATGACTACAGCTCCCAGAGGCTTTTGCAACCAAAGAGAGGGCAAAAGGGCGACTTTTATAAAGCCACCCGGGAAAACTAGGGGGCGCTTGGCACCAGATCTAAGACAGAGACAGAGGGGAAAGCAGAAAGTGGGGTCTATAGCACCTGCTTCCTGCACAGCCAGTCCCTCACCTGTCCGGTGATACAGGGAGGCATTGCACATTTGTTTGCAGTTGCATCCATAGCACACAGTGGAGCCCGCTGGTTCATCTTCAATGTTCCAGAATAGCACAGATGAGTCACCGGTCTACCTGCAGTGTTCTGAAATTGCAAAGCAGATTGGCCTGGCTGTACCCACGGAGGCATAAGGACACCGATTGAGTTGTTGAATCATTCTGAGTATGCCTATGAGGGGCCCCTCCACCCACAGGACCTACTACCCTTCCATTATTTTTTTTGTTCCATAAGGTATTTATTGGGTTTTCAAACAGTACAAAGAGAAACATGTGGCAATTAATGTACTAAAGGAGCACAGTACATATTATAACCGCAATCATCTAAGAATACAAAAAGAATACTTGAACATAACAGTAAGATGCGAGGTACTCTTATTCCCATACCTCCAACTTGATCCGAACTAATTGTCCCCATACTCCACAAAATGCTCGTGTCAAATACCTGAGGGGACATTTTTGCGTATACTGGGGGATTACGTAGTCCAGGGGTGAAGACTCGTGTCTCGGGAAAGTCCAGTCAGTCAAAGGTTACAGTCCGTCTTCCTAAAGCTCAATGTGAAGTAAAGGGGAAAGGGAGAGATGTCAGAGGGAGGGAGCAGTAAATAAAGGGCAGGAAAGGTACTTGCCCAGCTGAGGAGAAGCGGTCAAATGTTCGCGGAGATGGAGTGTCGGTGTTAGTGTTAGCAGACAATCTTTAAGGGGGGGGTCATAGGGGTGAAAATAAATAAATAAATAAATAAATAAATAAAATAAAATAAAACCCTGGGGGGGGGGGGACAAGTAAACAAGCAGGGAAAAGGGGGAAAGGCAGGAGGTGGGATGGTTGGAAAGGAAGGAGGGGGATCCTCTCTCTGGGCTCCCCCAGCTGCACAGGCACATGTTTAGACGGGCAAGCAGCCCATCATGTTGGCTTATTTTGTCTGTTTTAGTAAGGACAGCTCTTGTCTACGCAATAACAATTACCGGGTCAAACAGGGACCTGCGCGGGGTCTGAATGGGCATTTGGACTGGTCCCGGGGCAGAGAATATCGTAATCTCGAAAGTGTGTCCATTTGTCCCAGGTCTGAGCAAATTTATGTGGGGAATCTCGAGCGATATGAATGAGTTCTTCCATTTCAGTTATTTTCGCTACTCTGTTTAACCATTCGTTTGTGGAAGGAACATCCGGAGAACCCCAGTGGGTCGGGATACAAAGCTTAGCGGCATTAAGTAGGTGTAAGCTCAGTGATTTCACATATGTGTGGGGCGTGACAGGTGTGTGATGGAGGAGCATGCGGGCTGGTGTGTAATCTATTGGGCTACCGATAATGATGCTGGATATTCTGTAGACCTGGGTCCAGAATGTCTGTATTCTGGGGCAGGACCACCATATATGTAGGAGAGAGCCCTCATCGTTTAGGCATCTCCAGCATTTGTTAGGGATTTCCGGATTAAATTTGCTAACTACTTCCGGAGGTCGGTACCATCTGGAGATGATTTTATAATTGTTCTCTTGGGTATTTACGTTCAGTGAACCTTTGTGTGTGATGAAGAAAATTTTTTCCCAAGCCTCCTCAGAGATGTCCATTTGTAACTCTCTCTCCCAGGCTCGACATGCCTTCCAGTCCTTCGGGGAGTTGGACTGAGAAAGCAGTGAATGTATAGAAGAGATCAAATGCCTTTGGGGTGTGCCCTGGGAGCAGAGAGTCTCAAAGGGTGTAAGTTGCCTAGATATTATTCCCCTCTTGTGCTCCCCTCTGAGAAAGTGGCGTATTTGGAAATAAGTCCACTTGGGGAAGGGGTGGCTGTCGGCATTGCTGGGAAGGCTCGTATAGTCTAGGAGTTTGCCGTTCTTGTAAAACTGGTGTGCCAATAAATCTCCATGTGGCCAAACGTCTTTGAGAAAATTTGTAGACATACCAGGGGGGAAAGATGGGTTGAGACGGATGGGTGTCAGAGGTCCCGGGTTAGAAGAAATGTCATAATGTCTGCATGCTTCTTTGAAATTATTTAGTGTTGCGTTTACTAAGGGATGTTCTTTCAGGGCCTTGGGTCTAGAAGAGAAGGGGATCCAAGGTGTATGCTTGATGAGTAATGCAGAGAATGAGTCTTCTAGTGTGACCCAGTCTTTGTCAGTCCTGTGGGTTGACCAGTCTGTGATTCTGACCAAATGACAGGCTAAGGCCGCGTACACACGGGCGGATTGTCTATCCAACTTAGTCCGCTGAACCGTGTTTCAGCGGACAATCCGCTCGTGTGTGGGCTTCAGCGGACTTTTTCAGCGGACTGTCTGACGAACAAAGTCTTACGGAATTTCCGTAATTTTGTCCGTTCAAACTTGGTTTTGTCCGTCCAAACTTGGTTTCAGCGGACAGTCCGCTCGTGTGTAGGCAAGTTGGACGGACTAAGTATGGCGCATGCTCAGAAAGGATTTACACGGCCGAAGGTTGCATTGCAGTGTATAGGACGTCGTTTTTCTAGTCCCGTCGTACGTGCTGTACACGTCATCACGCACGCTTTCAGCGGACTGTCTGCTCATCGTGTGTGGTCAAGTCCGTTCATTCAAATTTTGAACGGACTGTCTGTCGGATTGTCTGACGAACTTAGTTGGGCAGACAATCCGCCCGTGTGTACGCGGCCTAAAGAGTATTTTTTGAGACCTGGGAGACCAATCCCCCCTGTGATTTTGGGGCTCGTTAATTGTACATAGCTAATCCTCGGGCGCTTGTGTTTCCACAAGAATAGGGGGGATAAGCGTTTGATATGTGCGAAAAAAGAGGCCGGGAGTTGAATGGGGATTGCTTGTAAGAGATAAAGGACCCTAGGGAGCACATTCATCTTGAGGATAGAAGCGCGGCCAAACCAGGAAAAATGGGGCTTATTCCATCTGCGTAAATCCTCGGCGATGGAGCGTGCTAGTGGGAGGAAGTTCTTTGAGTAGAGGTCGCTAAGTTGAGTGGGGAGCTGAATTCCCAAATATGTTATGGCTTCTCGCTGCCAGGAGAAGGGAAAGATGTTCTGACAGTGAGTGACTAAGTCTCTTGGAAGAGTAACGTTTAGGGCGCTGGATTTTGAAAAATTTATTTTCAGATTGGAGATTCGGCCAAATGATTCAAAGTCTTTGAGTAAGTTTGGAATGGATGTTAGCGGTTCGCTGAGAAACAACAGAATGTCATCAGCGAACGCCGCCAGTTTGTGGGTATGTCCCGCTACTCGTAATCCTTTAATGTCTTCGTTAGTTTGGAGGCGCCTAAGAAGGGGCTCTAGGGTCAGGATAAATAAAATGGGAGACAAGGGGCACACCTGTCTCGTTCCGTTGCGGATGGGGAAGGCATTTGACAGGCGCCCGTTAACTCTTATATTGGCAGTTGGTATTGAATAGAGGGACATAATCAGATCTAGCATTCTGTTAGGTAAGCCTATATGGCTAAGTACCGCTTCCAAGTAGTCCCAAGACAGCCTGTCAAATGCCTTCTCCGCGTCTAGAGACAGGAAAAAGCCTTTTTGGTTTTGGGAGGTGAGCCAGTGGTGTAGATTGATGGCTTTGGTAGTGTTGTCCCTGGCCTCTCGGCTGGGGAAAAAACCCACCTGATATGTTCCAATGAGAGAGGGGAGAAGCAGGAGCAAACGATTGGCTAATATCTTGGCGAAGAGCTTTATGTCAGAATTAAGCAGGGAGATAGGCCTATAGCTTGTGACCGACGCGGCGTCCTTCCCCTGCTTGGGGATGACCGTTATATGGGCTTCTAGGAGCCTATGAAACGGCATAGGTGAGATGCTTAGGGAGTTAAATGCTTTGAGAAAGGGCGTTGACAAGATCTCCGAGAAAACCTTGTAATAGAGGGTGGGGAGACCGTCCGGGCCTGGACTTTTACCCGGTTTCATTTGTTTAAGGGCCTGCTTTAGTTCTAATTCTGTGATGGGCTTGTCCAAGTCTGCGGCTACTGCTCTTGATATCTTCCTGGGGCTATACTGGTCTAGAAAGTTCACAATGAGCGTCTCCCTTTGTTGCTGGGCTCCGGAGGGGGCTGTTGGGCAGGGTAGATTATAAAGGCCTTTGTAATAGTTCTCGAACTGGGCCGCTATGTCTTCCGACGAGGTGTGGGCAGTGCCCTTCGGGTCTACTATGGTGTGTACAGTGCTAGAGGCACACTTGGTGCGAATGGCTTGGGCTAATAGTCTACCATTTTTGTTTCCCTGTTCGTAAAACAATTTTTGAGTAAGGATGAATTTGCGGCGTGTTTTAAGGTTTAATGTCTCCAATAGGAGCTGTCTTGTGTCGGTCAGTTCTTGAAGGGTGTCACGTGCCAAAGATTGTTTATGGGATCTTTCCAATTGTTGGATTTTATGTATCAAATCAGATATTTTTGCTTGGTTTGCCTTTTTCCTGGCGGCCGCGAGTTCTAGAAATTTTACCCTTATAGTGCATTTATGGGCTTCCCAGATCGTTATTGGGGACATCGAGGGATCGGCATTTTCTAGAAAAAAATGATTTAGGCTGGATCCGATACTGTTAATGTCAGCCTCAGATGTGAGGAGGGAGGCATTCAAACGCCAAAGTTTCGTGGCTCGTGGCTGGTCTGGGAGAGTAAGGAGCAACGAAATTGGGTGGTGGTCAGTAACAAGAAGCGGTTCAATATTGGCTGATTTGAGCATGGGGAGATCTCTCTGGGAGATAAAAAGGTAGTCCAATCTCGAGTACCGGTTGTGGGGCGGTGAAAAGAAGGTAAAGTCTTTTGTGTTGGGGTGTAGGGTGCGCCATGTATCGTGTAGTGTGAGAGCCTGTAGGAGAGTTTTGATTTGTCGCAATGTCCTATAGGGAAGAGAGGAAGCACCCGAGGAGGAGTCTAGGAGTGGTTGGAGTGTTGCATTGCAAATGCAAATGGTCAATCCTGCTTTGAAGTTTGTGAGAAGATCTGTAACAGTGCGAAAAAAGCTCAATTGCGCTGTATTAGGACTGTAGATGTTTGCTAACGTGATTGGGCGATTGTAAACAAATCCCTTTAGGAATGTATATCGCCCTTCTGGATCAATCAAAGAATCTTCTAATTGCCAGGGGATGTCTCGCGAAATCAGAATCGTTACTCCCTTAGTTTTGGCCATAGGATTGGTAGAGTGGTATGCTGTGGGGTATTTGCGGCTTACAATATTAGGGACCTGACCCGTGCAAAAATGGGTTTCTTGCAAGAAGACAATATCCGCCTTCTGTTTGGCCAGGAGACCCAGGATCTGGCTGCGTTTTTCGGGGATGTTAAGGCCTTTCACGTTTTGCGAGAGTATTTTAAGGGTAGCCGAATCAGAATTTACAGTTGGGGCAGGCATGGCGAGGTCTAAAAAGGGACGTGTGATGAGGATGGCAAACTGGAGCCCGGTCTACGGCTATGAACTTGCGTTTTCTACAGGAATGTCAGAGTGTACTTGCTGTGGGGGAGGCCGGAGAGAGGATGTTAAGGGGAAAAAAAAGGGGGGGTATCAGGAAAGGGGGGGTAGAGGTAAGACTAAGAGGGAGGAGGAGGGTGAGAAAGGAGGGAAAGGGAAGAAGGTTGGTACCGAAGGGTTGTGTAGCACAGCTACCTTACCCTGACCTAAGTCAGTTAATCCGGAAAGGGTGAACAGTCGGAGGGTCCTTCTGTTGTGTGGGGTCGAGGAGGGAAGTCCGAGTCGAGTCCGTGTAGGGATCAGTCCAATGGGAGTCCATGCAGAATTTTCAGTAGTCTAACTGGAGCCTGCTAAAAAGTAGAAAGCAGAGGGGATTTGAATAATGGAAACATATAAAATAAGAAAAGGGTAAAGGTATCAAATAATTATAAACCCTATTACAACAGGTTAACGAAAACAAGAAAAACAGCATTGGCAGCCCCCAGGTGGGAGGCAGCCATAACATGTGAGGATAGGGTACAATGTAAGCCACTAGGCTTCCACCGGTAACCTCTATAATCCCTACAATCCCTACCCCCCTCCCCCCCCATCCCCATCTTTTCATCACTCAGCTATTATCTAATTATTTTCCACCAAACCCAGCGCCCCCTCACCCCCATCCCCCCCCACCCCAACAATGCATCACTGCGACAAGTGGGACCTGATTACAAAACTATGTGAGTAGTTCTCTCTCCATGTAGATAGTGGTCAAACGAGTAGGGCAGCCCAATCAAAAAAAAAGAAAAGTTTAGGAACCAAACATGTCAGAAAGGGCCTCGGATGATACAGAGCTGTCCCAGAAGCATGTAGTTCTTTCTACGTCTGCTACAGGTATATCAAAAAACTCAAAAAGGGGGGGGGTAGGGGGGACCACTGGTGCCTGAAAGCACACAAGGGGAGGGGGGCATGGAGGGGGGAGGCGGGAGAGGAGTGGGGACAAGTCCGTCACCACTCTCACAGAGCTAATGGTTCACGGGTGGCAAGCTCAAAGGTTTGGTGGCCAGCTAAGTTGCTCAGCAGGGGAGAGGGGGGGAAGGGAAACAGGAGCCCAGCAGGGGCAAGGAAAGTACTTTTAAGTGAGAGGACTGTAGCACTGAACAAATGTCTGTCAGGTTACGGCCAATCCGGTCTGGCTCGCCTGTGGGCAGGTGAGGCTGTGGGACAGTCGAACGCTCTGTCTCCAACATCACTTTGGCGGAGCGATCTCGGCGATGATGATCTGCGTCTCCTTATGTGGAAGTCATCCCTTTCAGGGATGGTGTCCATCGAGTTGGTTCTCAGCAGATGGGTGTGACGGAAGGCCTTGTACCAGTCGGGTAAGTCGACGGGAGGTAGTTGAAGTGTCTCACAAAATCTTCCAAGCTCCTCAGGTACTCGGAGAACGGCGGTGCGTCCCGCCACCGTGGGAGATAAGCCGAATGGAAACCTCCATTTGTATTGGATGCCCTTGCGGCGAAGGACTTCAAGCAGGGGGCGTAAATCTCTTCTGTTCTGTAAAGTTATGGGGGACAGATCCTGAAAGATCTTGATTTCTGCGCCCTGAAACATCAGATGTCGGCGATCCCTAGCCCTCTTTAGGATGTCTTCCTTAATTTTAAAGTTCACGAGGCAGCAAACGACATCCCTAGGGGGATCCGTATCTCTGCTTTTGGGCTTAAGGGCTCTGTGTAGCCTCTCAAATTCCAGAGGGGTCTCTGGGGGTCTGCCAAGCAGATCATTAAACAACTGAGTGGTGACTTGGGTCAAAATGCGTGGGTTCAACGCTTTCAGGGATACCTCTTACCCGGACGTTGTGCCTGCGGCCTCTGTTGTCGAGGTCCTCCATATATCTGTTCACATCTCGCAGCTGTGAGTTGTAGGATAGAGTGGAGTGCTGCAGCTGCCTGATGGCGGTGTCATGGCGGGCAGTTGCTTCCTCCACACCAGAAACTCTGGCATGCATGGCCTGAATGTCACTCCGAAGCTCCGTGATGGCAGCGGTCAGTGAATTTTTAATATCAGCTGCAACGTCTCTGAGATCAGCCATGGTAAGCGTCTGCAGGCTCAGTGGGCTCAGCGTTCTGTCTGCTCTCGGCGAGAGCTCAGTCACTGGTGTGCTCCTGGCCGGGGACGGGGCCTCTGTGTAGGCCTGATGTGAAGCCTCGGCCTCGCGTGAACGGGGCCGGAATAGTTCCGGGATACTGCGTCCGTTCGGTGCATCGGAGCCTCACGGGGAACGAGAGCGGGACTGTGAGCTATGTCCCCTAGACTTCCCCATCGTCAGCACTGGATCTGCTCCGAGGGTTTAGGTATAAAGGGACTCCCGTGGACGGAGCTCGTCTAGCTTGCGGCCACCTCGGCTCGGCTCCAAGCCACGCCCCACCCTTCCATTATTTAACATATTGATATTTTAGTTTACCACAATTTGCTTCTACCATCCCTTCAAGAACCCAACCAGCCAATCACACCACTTGCAGATAATTGCATTGACTTTGTTAGTCCACCACTTGAACCTTCATATCGATACATAGATAATCTCCCTTTCTCCTCTCACCTTTTTTTTCCCTTTCACACTGAACTTGCTATACTACTGAAACTGACTTTAGTAATCTGCATAAGTACCCAACAGTTTAATCTGTTTAAAGGCCTACTGATTTTGACTAGAAGAGAACCAGTAAACTTCCATCAAACATGCAATACAGTAAAGGGCAGCAGACAAGCCGGCAAATTATACTTCTTGTCTTCTGTCACAATAGTTTTTTTTTCTTGTTCATTTAAAGTGGTTGTAAACCCTTACAACCAACTTTGACCTACATGTAAGCCTAGATTAAGGCTTACCTGTAGGTCCAAGAAATATCTCCTAAACCTACACGGTTTAGGAGATATTTGCCGAAAGACAGGCACGCAGGCGCAGTGAGCGATATGCCGCGAGTAGCGGCTCCCGTGCGCATGCGCGGGAGTGATGTCATTGCGGCTTCGCTGATTGACAGCGGCGGAGCAGTGAGACCCACCGAGAAGATGGATGTGCCGAACTACAGGGGACAGCGGTGACTTTGCTGGCTCCTGTGTCAGGTAGGTGACACATAATGGGCTACTATGCGATGCATAGTAGTCCATTATGCTTTACCTTTGCAGGGAATGAAAGAGGAAGTAAACTCATCAGGGTTTACTTCCTCTTTAAGGACATTATTCAATTCTGGTATCCCTACATGGAGAACCTGTTATCAATTGCATTGCAAATACTTACAGGCAGACTAGGACTTATTGGGGTCATGTTAGGGGGACTTGGTAACAGCGTAGTCACCAATCCAGTTGTCACCAATGTGCCCTCAGTGTCTCTACTACAGTTTAAGCTGATTTAATAATTGGTAGAAATTTGTGGTCTCAGTTGTTCATTATCTATCCTGTTACTAGTAGCGCAGTAGGTCTTTGTATAGAGTTAGGGGTTTTGCTATTTCCTGCTGGATTGTTACCTTTGTGTAAGCTGCCTTTTGTGTATATAATCAGATTTTCACTTAAACTGGTGTTGTCAATTCCTTGTCAGGGGTGCGTCAGAATGGTAGATGCAGTAATATTGGGTGTTTGTGCCTTAGGTCATACACAGAGGGTGTAATCAATCTGTGGCTTTTATGGGTGTAGCCAAGAGCCAGCTATTATTACCTGCATTCAGGAGACACTGTGCAGCATCACTGCTGTGAAGCTATTTTCTCCTAGTGTTCGGGCTGGACTCTGTTCTGTCACTTCATTAATATAGAGTAACTAAGCTCTAAGGGTAAAGCAACGCATCTTGAGACATGTAGTCCAAGGAGACAAGATTTGCATTCAGATGGACTGTTTTGAACTACAAATATCAGCCGGCTGAGAGAAACTAATAGGATGTTAGGAGAGGAGAAAAAAGGCTTGTGAGTGGGTCGGATCTTCCTCTTGGGACCCTGCCCTGGATCTGAAAGCAAGGACTCATTGCATGTGCATAGAAGAGCATTCATTGCCAACCTCTTCTGGTTGTTCAGCAGCAGGCTGGAGGCCATTTCTACTCCATTCACCCCAGATAAAGCTTGGCAGCACCACAGTGCCACGTGAGGTTGAACGCCTTCCCTGAGCCAGGACCCCGAGGAAGTCACTACAGAGCCTTCACACCTTGTCACCAACACCACAAGTCACAGGGATCGGTGAGGGGCACCTGCCCATTCTCTTCTGATAAGAGACACTGCATACAGACAATGTTGTCTTTCTTTCTACTTACATTTGTAGAACTCTATGCCACACTTACACCATGTCAAACAGCTACAGTGTTTATCTTGTGTCAGGATATCACAGGCACACTTTGCATACCTTGCTTGCCAGGATACACAAGCCTAATTTGCCTTACTCTACTGTTCAGGACATCGTCAGACAAAAATCTCCTAAGTGCAAGCTAAAGATTCAAGGACTTCTTTTCTTCAAAGGGACTACATCTAACCTTCCCCTCTCCCCACCAGGGATTGATATTTGTACTGCCAGAAGAAAGGCCTTGTTTTTACCTGGGACTCTATTTCTTAAAGGAGCAGGTTAAGGTTTTATAGATTAAAGTGTTTAAGGCACACGTAGAAATCACTGGCAACCCCTCTATTATACTCAGGCATACCACACTGTATATGTCTTTTCTAAAAACGAGGCTTCTTTCTATTTAGAGCGATCTTCGGGCCAGTCATGTGACTTGTGGATGCTTTTCAGCTCCGATACATGGCTTCTGCAGGAGGGGCCAGGATCTCCCTCTGACGTCAGCTGGGGAGATAAGGTGGCCACTCAGCCCCTCCTGCAGAAGCCCTGTCTCAGAGATGTAACGTGTTACATGACCAGCCTAAAGATATCTCTAAATAGGTATTTACAAGCCTTGTTTTTAGAAAAGACATATACAGTGTGGTATGCCTGAGTTTCATAGAGGGGCTGGCAGTGACCATTTCAAAGTTTTGTATTTATACTATTAGCGGCGGGGAATTAGGGGGGCAGAGACAGAGACACACAACACAGAGCTGACAGGCAGGGAGGAGGGGGTGAGGGGGAGAGAGGAGAGCTGAGAGCAGGCTGTGTATGATGGAGGGATGTACTCTGACCACAGTGGTCAGGGCTCAGCAGCCCTGATTATCACGGTCAGTACAGAGAGGGGGATACAGGAAGTGGCAGGTTCAGCCACTTTTTTTTACAGTTTAGAGGGGGGCACACACAGCACAAGCACGGTACTGTTTAATTTGCTTTAAGGGACCGGGATATCATTTTTTTTTGGAGGGGGGCGGGTTAACAAACACTTTATTTGTGTAAGATTGCATACAATATTATATTTAATCTGTGTCTAATTGCTCTAAATATTCTGCCATCAGTTATTATCTGTTGCCATTATTGTCTCGGTCATCAGCAGTACTTTTCAAGAGGTTCTACTGTTAGAAACAAGTTTATGTCATTAAACTTAAATATCTTTATTGCTTCAGTAAACAAAGTTAAACAGTTTTACCCAAGTTGTGTGTGTGCTTCCAATCGTCTTGATTACTGCTAAAAACAAATCTGAACTGTCAGAGGTGTCCGAGGACTTGCAAGGTCAGGGCAACCAGTGGGGTACAGATTCAACAAGCAGCCCTCACAGGTATAGCGCTACATGAGGGTGCGCAGGCAGTACAGCCATCAGACATTCTGGGACCCCTTACATAGATTTAGGCCTGGGACCCCCCCCTTCGGGGCTGGCAACTAACATTCACCAGGGCCCACCCACTAGCCATCTCATCGGTGCACCTACCGACCTCTATATAAGACTCCTGGACACCTACCAACCTCTATATAAGACTTCAGACACATACTGACCTCTATATAAGACCTCCAAATACCTACCAATCTCTATATAGACCCCCTAAAATTTAACAACCTCTATATAAGGCCCAACACCTAACTACCTCTATATAAAACCCCATGACACCTATCTACCTCTACATAAGACTCCAGACACCTACCTACCTCTATATCAGACCCCCTGACACCTACCTCTATATAAGACCCCCTGACACCCGAATGGTTAGTCCACCCCTGTATAACACTGATATCTGTACACTGAGCACCACTCAGTGTACAGATATCAGTGTTATATATAGGGAAGAGCACTCAGTGAACAGATATCAGTGTCATCAGTGTGCACTCAGTGTATAGAGATCAGGGTTGTTAGATAGGGAATAGCACTTGGTGTATGGGCACTGGGCAGGAACACAAAGCCTGACTGGTGAAGATTTAAAGAGTGACACACTATTCTGCTGGGCTGGTGATCACTGTCACTGCTTTACACAATACAGGTTCCTCTGGGTCCACTCTGCAGTGCACTCTGTCTGCCACCTCCAGCTCTCTACAGCGCTGAGTCTGACTTGCTGTCCCCCACGGCCAGGATGTGGACTGTGGCCCCGACCCTCTGCTAAAGTCTCCAGCAGGAGACGTGCCCAGAACGGCTGCTGCTGCACTCATCCCAATGGGTCCACTATCCTTCTCTCATCCCGGCCAACATCGGAGTCCTCTCCCAGCGCTGCATCAACCACTGGCAGGGATACCATGTTTTACTGCTTCCTCCAGGTTTAATGAACTGTCAATGAACTGTGGGCAAGAGATTCCCCTCCTTGCAGCTGCACGTATACAAAAGGACAGGGATGCTTGTGACATCAATTATTATGGTGACATAGCCATATTAAGTCAATGACATTGACCTAATTAAGGCTACGTGCCTATTTTCGGTCAATGGTGTCATGAGCATCCCTACCCTTTTGTGTACCTCACTTGTAGGGTGGGAAATCTCAAACCAGTAGCTTATTGACCTAGCACTGACAGCTAACTTCTAAGTTTGGATGAAATTGGGTTTGGAGTGAACCCAAGCTCACCACTAATCATTCAGTGATAATAAAGAAAAATAGGGGGAAAAAATGAATGCAGCTATCATATGTAATCATGTACACACTGAGATATTTCGTTTTGGAATTTCGTTTATTCAAATAAATTTATTACGTTACTGTTTTTATTTATTTTGTTTCATTAAAAAATGCATTTGTCTGAAAATCCGAAATAATTAAGGTTGAATCTGTCATTGAAAGCTTATGGTGTCTGTTGAATGTTCTAAGAAGATTTGACGGAGCAGCTAAACTAAACAATGCTGCAATGGTACATTTCCGGTCGAATGTTCTGCCTACAAGCTATAGTAGAATTCCAATGTTGTATGATACTAGTAAAAAATTATATGTATTAATTACTATTACTAGTCAAACAACATTAGAATTCTTCTATAGCCTATGGGCGTGGCATTTGACTATAAATGTCCGCTCGCGGCGACTGATTCGTCGAATCTTCATGTCAAATCTTTTCTCTCTATGTCGAATAATCTTGGACTAATAGAGTTAGGCTAGGCACATTTGACCTTTTTTGCTATTGTCTCTATAATTTTGAATCTTATCTCTCTATGTTCAATCTTTTCTCTGTGTGTAGAATAATCTTGAACTAATAGAGCTAAGGTTAGGCACATTCGACCACAGGTTTGATGGACACAGATCGCTATTGTCAGCGTCATGTCGAATCTCCTATCTATATCGAACTGTTATCACAGCGAAAACAAAAATAAAGCATTTGTTTATGTCGGATCTTTTGGTTTTCAGATTCTGCACGTTCGTTTGTTAAAACGATAAAGAAAATACTCGAAATTCGGACGAAAATGCATTCAAACGAAAACGAATGTACATGTCTACTAATCAATAATACGTTGCATTATAATACCTTTTTGTTTATGGGTTTCTATATGGTTTAAAACAAAATCCTGTGAGCGTTAATAGGCTATCATAACAGATGTTGCTTTCTACACCAAAAAAAAAAATTAAACCTTTTAATGGTTAAAATGTTATGAATTTGATCATTCTGCCTGTTTACGCATTGAATTCAGAATCCAGGCTATTCACAATAAACAGCCTTGTGGAAGCAGGAACAGGTAAGCACGTACACAAGGTATTATTCATCAAGATGATTAAGATGCTTCTCCCTACAGTGGCATACGGCAGTGTTCATAATTCATCCAGCTCCACTTGTGTGTTTCCCATGAAATCTGTTTTATACCATGATTTTTCTGAATAGCTCCTTCCTGCCATGGCGTACATTGTGTGCGGCAGATGGGGAAAGGCATGATAAATCAAGATTACAGGTGTGTTATTGCTCTGCAGCTAGGCTGGCATGTCGACTCACCTCTATCTTTCTGCAAACTCTGCTTACTAACTGGAACATGTCCCTTTAAAATGAGCCTATTTAGAGCACAGATGCTCAATGAATTCAGCAGACAGACGGTATAATGGAATGTCAGTGTTCTAGTCTGCTGCCTGCAAGCTATGGCACTCTCTTTTTTTATTATTATTAATTTCTTGACAGTGTTTCCAGGGCTGCCTCCAGGCTCCAAGCTTTAGATTTCATATCCTTGACAGTTTCTTCATCTGTGTTTGGGCAGCAATTAAAAATCTAGGGACGGGGAAGAAAGATGGATGAGATGTACGGCATTAATACAATTACGACATGTGTTTTACAGACAAAGACAACAATATAGCCAGGTGTAGGTAAAGCAGCATATAGCAGATAGAGATCTTATAAGTCTTCCAGTAAGGGTGATGACTGTTTATATAGAAATCTGATGGATGGCTGGCTATTAACTGATCCCTTTTGTATGTCATGAGGCACATGTCCATCATTTATTCTCTCTGGATGAATGGAAAACTGCAAGCTGCTAATCCAATTCAGAAGTCTGCATGAAATAAAAAACAAAACAAAGCACCAAATAATCATCTTAAGAGTCTGTAATTCTTTATCGTTGATTACAATGTGACAAAAAGAAGAATACATTACCCAACTTGTTTTGGGGGTCAAGAGATTACCCTTCATCAGAGCTTGGCCAAAATAGCAAGGGTTCTTAAATGGACTTTATACGTAGAACCGCCTGAAGAACAATCTCTATTAGAAGAGGCATCCTTTCCATCTCAAACATCTAGTAATGAGAGTCCTGGAATCCAATGCAGAAAGAACGGACTCTGTTAATGTCGAAGTTATAAAGCCCACTTCACTGACTGATGCATTTGGTTTAATAGCTTGACCTTTGGAAGATTCCCCCTCCCCCCCCAGTCATGACCACGCCATTTTTTATGGTATGGCACTGTGTTACTTTAACTGAAAATTGCACATCATACAACTCTGTACATTAATGAAATTATTTTTCCCACGAATAGAGCTTTTATTTAGTGGTAATTGATCACCACTGCGCTTTTATTTTTTGTGCTATAAACAAAAAAGCAACAATTTTTTGTAGCACCCTGATGCTTAAATTTACTTGCCAGGTATAGTTGCCTTGGTCGATTGTTAGGGATCAAAGGATTTTACCCTAAGACTAGAATGGCTGCACGTCTCTCTTCTGTCGTTGGGTGGCCGGGTACCTGGTGAAATTTGATAAGATAAGGGCAATGCAAGGACAGGTTAGGCCTATATAGGCTGTCTCAGCCAATGGGCAGGGGGGTTTTCTTGGCCCCTTAGCCTGCTGGGAGAACCTATATATTTGGATGGGGTCAGGTGATCACTGTTCGGTGCCACCTGGACAGCTGTGTGTTGAGATGCCCAGGCTGCTAGGCCAGAGTTTGGGCCTATCTTGGGTGCATCTGGCTGCTGGGTTGTCCAAGGGCCTATCCAGAATCAAGAGAGCAGCTAAAGGTTGGAACTGAGGCTTGCAGTCCAACCAGAAGTGACGGTTCTGCCGGTCGGAGAACCTGACGTGGTCGGAGGTAGAGGGGAAGCTGTCACCACTAAGGGACCAACCACCTTATTACCAGGGACCACAGTGAGTAACTGAAGCAAGTACCAGAGCAGTATTCTCACCAATCGGGGACGGTAAAGCATTGGGAAACTTCAGCAGGTGCCAAGCCAGGGACCCAGCCAGTGGATTGATGCTTAATGAGTATCTGAAGTGCCAAGCCAGGGACCCAGCATGGAAGTGGAGGTGATGCTTGAGGAAGATACTAAGTAAGATGATTGTAAGAGCTCACGGGGTTCAGTGGCTTTGAACTAGCAAGTCTAGTGAGAGAGACTGGGAGCTTGGTGGGCTGAGAATCTACAAGAAGTGATAGTAGAGAAAGTAAAGGGGTTTGTGTTAGGAATTGTTACAAGACTGTTGCCATAGGAGACAGCACTCCTACACATGCAGATGTATGTGCATGGCTATCTACCTGTAGAAGTTTCGGAGTCTGCCAATTAACATTGCAATTACCCAAGGGTATCCTGACCCTAACCCTCTCTCCCATACTTCTGTTCAAGAGAAAATCAATCACTTTGCATTCAAAAAGTGTCTGGCGCCCATGAATCCATCTTGAACTACACCCACCATGCCTTGTAACCCACTCTATATAGAAGGATGTCAGCTGTCCCTGGCTCTGGAGGTTCTCATTAGACTAAAAGAGGCCTGTGACCTTGCTACATTTGAAAATATATACAGTATATATATTTTACATTTTGCTATAAAACATATCCAAAACATTTTTTTTTTTAGAAAATACATTTTTTTTGTATACTGCTACATATTTTTGGTACAATAAAAACCCAATAAGCGTATATTGATTGGTTTGCACAAAAGTTATAGTGTCTACAAACTGTGGGATATATACTGAAAATTTTATTTATTTATTGTTTTTTTTTTTAATAATAATGGCGGCAATCAGTGACTTATAGTGGACTGCGATATTGCGGTGGACAATCGGATACTTTTGACACATTTTGGGAACCAGTGACACTAATACAGTAATCAGTGCACTGTCACTGTACTAATGACACTGGCTGGGAAGGGGTTGAACATCTAGGGCAATGAAAGTGTTAAAGGTGTGCCTAACCAGTGTTTTGGTATACTGTGTTTGAGGCGCTTTTACTAAGGGAAGTCATGGATTTTATTCCCTGCTTTGCTTGCAAAGAAAATCTATTACTTCCCCACCGACAGGACAGAGCTCTGTCCTGTGTGTCTTCCTGATAATAGGCAGCTGACGACGGTCATCCATTGGCTGGCACCTGCTTATCGGCATCTCCTGTGTATAATCACAGCACAGCCATGGGCCCCTTACACATAAGTCCAGGAACATGTACCTAGTACATGATCCGCCACAGCAGAGCCACCTTGCCAGGACATTCAGAATATAAGGCAACTAATAACAGAAGGCATTTGAAGAAGGATTTGTAGGCTGCGTAAGGTAAATACAGGAATAAATGAAAGCAGAAAGCTGGAAATTTAATAAAAGTACAGCCCTCATCAACTAAAAGCCTACTTTTTAAATGTTGCATTTTAGCACTTGCTCACTCTATTTTTCAGTTTAGCAATTGTCCTCAGTGCTGGTCCTAGGCGGCCCGATGTACCCACCTTGCATTTTTGTTTCTGACTTCTACTCTCATATAATCATCATGCACTAAAATCAATGCAGGACCAGTGCTCATGACAAATTTCTCTTCATGTCCTGTTCTGCAGGCATAACAGGAAGTATGAGGATTATCATGAAAAAAATTCCTTCTTGGTTGTCAACTTAGCAAGTATCCTCCTTGGAAGGCGTCTCCACAAGGACACTGATATCCAAGGACTGGCAAGTTCTACAAAATGCACATATATAGTATTGTACAAAAGTTTTAGGCAGGCATGAAGAAATGCTGTGAAATAAGAATACAAAGTGTGCGAACAGAAGAAAAATCTAAATCAAATTAATATTTGGTGTGACTACCCTTTGGCTTCAAACCAGCATCAATTCTTCTAGGTACACTTGCACACATATTTTGAAGGAACTCGGCAGGTAGGTTTTTCCAAACATCTTGGAGAATTAAATACAGATCATCTGTGGATGTAGACTGCCTCAAATCCTTCTGTCTCTTCACGTAATCCCAATAGGACTCAATGATGTTCAGATCAGGGCTCTGTGGGGGGTAAAATAGAATTTTGAAATATTTAGTTTAGTTAATATTAGTTTACCAAAAGGCTGGAGAGAGGTACAATAATGAGTGTCTACAGGCCACAGTGAAGCATAGTGGAGGTTCCTTGCAAGTCTGGGGCTGCATTTCTGGAGATGGAGTTGGACATTTGGTCAAGATCAATGGTGTCCTTAATGCTGATAAGTACAGGCGGATACCTAACCAACATGCTATACCATCAGGGAAGCGTGTGATTGGCCTCAAATGTATTCAGCAGAAGGACAATGACCCCAAAGATACAGACCATAACATTAAGAACTATCTTCAATGTAAAAGAAGAACAAGGAATCCTGGAAGTGATAGCTTGGCCCCCACGGAGCCCTGAACTCAACTTTTTCAAGTCTGTCTGGGATTACATGAAGAGACAAAAGTATTCGAGGCAGCCTACACCCACAATAGATCTGTGGTTAGTTCTCCAAGATGATTGCAACAACTTACCGGACAAGTTCCCTCAAAACTATGGGGTTTATTTACTAAAACTGGAGAGAGAAAAGTCTGGTGCAGCGCTGCATGGTAGCCAATCAGCTACTAACTCTAGCTTCTTCAATTAAGCATTGACAAAAACCCTGGAACGTGATTGGTTGCTATGCAGAGCTGTAAGAGATTTTGCTCTCTCCAGTTTTAGTAAATCAACCCCAGTGTGCAAGTGTACCTAGAACTGGTCAAGCCAAATATTGATTTTATTTGGATTTCTCTGTTCATTTACTTTCCATTTTGTTAATTGATAAAAAAAATGTGGAAAATGAGTGGAAAATTAGGGCTAGCGAGCGTGGGGCTGCCTGAGAGTGGGGGGGGGGGCAAGCACCACCGGCAGGAGGGGTTGAATGGGAGCTCTTCTCCCAGTGATCACCCAGAGGAAGAGGGAAGAGAGCACCGGACAGGTCATCAGAGCGGGGGACATCACTGTAACGGCTTTCATTTTAATTTCCATGTGTTGCCTGCACTTGCTGTCACATACAGCCCTGCCGCCTGGCCCGGGTACTTTGATAGACAGAACACCCGTCCAATCCCGTGTGTATATCAAAGTCCCTGGGCCAGGAGGCATGGGTATATGTGACGGCGCACAGTGGGAACACACAGCAATTGAAATGAAAGATGTTACAGCGCTCTGATGATCTGGCCGGTAATCTTCTTCCTCTCCTCTCTTTTTATGCACAGGTAGGCTGCACTGATGGACAAAGGCAGGCTGCCATAATGGGCACAGGTAGGTTGCATTGATGGACACAGGTAGGCTGCATTGTTGGGCACAGGTGAGGAAGCATTGATGGACATGGGTGAGGCTGCATTGCTGAACACAGGTGAAGTAGCATTGATGGACATAGGTAGGCTGCAGTGTTGGGCACAGGTGAAGTGGCATTGAGGGACATAGGTAGGCTGTTTTGTTGGGCACAGGTGAAGCAGCATTGATGGACACAGGTAGGCTGCATTGTTGGGCATAGGTAAAGCACCATTGATGGACACAGGTAGGCTGCATTGTTGGGCATAGGTAAAGCACCATTGATGGACACAGGTAGGCTGCATTGTTGGGCACATGTGGAGCGGCACTGATGGACACAGGTAGGCTGCATTGTTAGGCCCAGGTAAATAGGTATTGGTGGACACAGGTAGGCTGCATTGTTCGACACAGATGAGGCTGCACTGATGGGCACTGAAAAGTTGTTGCTAATATTTATTTTTATTACTTAATTCTGCATAGAACATTTAAAGGAGAAGTCCAGCCCGAGCTTTTTTAGGCTGGGCTTCTCCTAAGGGTCATAGGAGTGCAATTCGTTTTGCCCTCAGGTGACCTGTTTACAGCAGAGAGCAGTCTGAAGTCTGCTCTCTGCTGACGTCACTGCCATCAGTCGTGAGTGAGAACCGAGCCATCGGGGGGTGTTCAGTGGCTCGGTTCTCGGTGAAGAAACAGTATGATGCTGCATTCACCTAGGTAAGTATGATTAGCAAAAAAAACAAAAACAAACCCATACTTCTCTTTTTAAATGTCATTTCATGATATAATTTATGAGGGCGTGTTTAGGGGTGGAATTAGGGGCGGGGCAGGGTACGGGTTGGGTGGGGCAACTGGTCGCGAGTAACCCTTGAGGCCTGGCTAGTAGCTAAGGACTTGACATTTTAAGCCCTGTATATATACTGTATATATAAAACAGAGCCAGACACATCACATAATTTAAATACACGCACATAGAGAAAATAGACACTACATATTCTATTTATGAATTACTTTCCGGATGAGAACAGATTATGTCTGGAGTAGGGAATTAAAAGAAAAAAGAAACAATCCTGAAATAAGCCCAAGGAAAGAAGGAAGAAGCCAGTGTTCTCTAATTCTAATATGACGAATAAGCAGAGTGGATGGGTCAATTGGTTCTTATCAGCCATCAAATTCCCTGTCTTGTGTAAGACAGATTAAAGGATAAGAGACACAATGAGAAAAACGCCATTAACAATGCAGCGACTGGATGTATTATTCGGAGGATGAAACATATCAGAAGGAGACTTCCAGTAAATTCATAATTGCTTGATCTATTAATAGACAAAAAGAGCAATAACGGTCTTCAAATACATAAGGCTGTATCACTGCACTTATCCACTAATACCTTATGGGACATGCACACAAAGGCTATTTAAGTCTAATATTGGTATTTCCAGCAAGTGTCCCCTTTTATAGAACTCTTTGTTTGAGTCACCACTGGAGCAAATAGGCTTGGCCCCAATTTCAATCACCTACAATTAGGTCACACAATCCAAAGGTGGTAAACTGATAGGGGGTGGCAGTCTGCCCCTGTTTCATGATTCAATAGACCAAAAACTGCCATTTTATTTTTTTTGTCCAACTGAATTTTTTATATTTCATGGATTCTGATGATGTGACCTCGTACAATACGTGGGTTCCCAGCTTTCACTACTTTTCATTTTCCAATTGCTTACTATTACTGGGAATTTCAATATCTTAAACAGCTGAACAGTTCTAAACTTACCAATACATAAATACTAATATACAGTATTTAATATAAATTATATTCAAATAAGGAATATTCAAATAAAGAAAAAGTATGAGTCCATGTGAGAGAAAGTGCTCTTAGTAAGTGTCCATATCAAATTCACAGCCTCAAAATGGTTCTCCATCACCAATGCATTGGAAAATTCATGCACCAAAGGCCACCACCTCAGTGGTAAAATTATAAGCTTAAGAGCAATACATGATTAGAGAAAGGTCACAAAGAGCCCATTAACATTGTGTTGGAGTCACCACACATCCGTTGGCACTCTCCCAGGGTAACAAGGATCCTTATAGAGATTTTCCACACATTGCTATTCCAGCAACATTCAAATGGTAACATGGAAGTAAACTCTCCACATACTCCAGCATAAAAAAAAAAAAGCTTCTTACCACATTTATTCAGATTAAAAATACAGTTGTATCGAAGATTAAAATACTGCACAATGTAAATCACCTTTTCCCTGGCAGATACTGCAAAATACCCACGCTTCTGGGAATGTAGGAAAACTATGTTGTTAGCACGTAGTTCCGCCCTATGCGTTTCATCAAACATGACATCTTCCAGGGCACGTACACCATTCTGCCTCATCACCTTATATACTAAAATGGCTGCAACCAGGCCTCAATCTGATCTATAATATACTTGTAAGATACAAATAACCAAGCCGCGAATTAGATCATACTCCATCACATAACCAAGCCTCGATTTGAATAATTACTCCAAACATCACTAGTCATATCAAACTCTTAATAGGATGGTTGTTGTTTCTTTGACATTAAGGCCACAGAGATGAATAATCCGCCATCTAGTGGAAAGTAATTATATTAACTGTAAAGTATTGATTCTATAGACACTCAGGCAGGCAAGGAGGAAAGAAATGACCAATAAATTGATGATTATATAAAACAACCACCAAATCGATGATTACATATACAGTATATAAACAGATATAAAAATACATATAATTAAACACAAATAAATAGAAATAAGTTTAAAATGAATTCAAAATAAACTCACCCAATCTACTAACTCAATGATTCTGAATTCTTAAAGGGACCAATTAGTTAATCCAAGGTTACATAAACTAGTCTCATTAAATGTTTTAAGAAAAATTCCCCAAAAAATATAGAGACATAACCCAGAAATACCTGGGCATTCTCAATAAAATAATTCACATTCCAATCGACATTCAGGCCAAACGGGGTGTATAATTTAATACTATGAATCCATTTGGTTTCTAATTTAGAAATGTATCTTTTAGTGGCACTCCCCCTGCAATGTGGGGTGAACTTATCTATACCCAAAAAGGTGGTACCTGAAGGGTCTTTATTATGTACAGCTGTATAGTGTCTGGTTACTGAATGGCCTTTGTAACCTCTTCTAATGTTGCCAATATGTTCACCTAACTGAACACTAAGAGCCCATGTGGTCCTCCCCATATATTGAAGGCCACACGGACACTGCAACATATAAACAGCATTTGTAGTAATGAAAGATTTAAAAGACTGTGTTTGGGATGTTACCATAGAGACAAATGAATCAGTCCTTCTGTCTCTACAGTACAAACAAGACATCTTCTACACGGATAATATTCAGTCAGATTGTGCCAATAAGAGGCTCTCTTAGGGGGATCAAGTATATTAGAAGTGATCTGATCCCGCAAAGATGGAACCCCTCTATATACAACTTGAGGCCTGACAGGTAGCAATGGCACAAGAATCCTATTGTTCCATAAAATATGTCAGTGCTTATAAATCAATTTCTTAATCAAGTAATCTTGAGTGGAATATGTAGTAATAAATGGCAGCATGAAGTCATTAGTATCTCTACCACCTACTTTAGGTTTTTACACAAGCAGTTGGCTCCGATCTATTCTCTGAACAGAAGAAACAATGTGCTTCAAAGATTCAGCCCTATTGTCTTTTACCATAAATCTTCATAACCCCAGCCTGAACTTTAAACTCATCCAATCTGGTACAGTTGCATCTTAAGTGCATACATTAGATTGGAGGTACTGACTTAAACCATGATTGGTGGTAGCAACTATCAAGGGAAATAAAAGTGTTGTGGTCTGTAGAGTTGAAGTAGGTGAAAGTAAAGAAACGTCCCTCCTATACAGAGATTTTAAGGTTTTTTAAAGGATCTAAACTTTTTTAGTTTATTACTAGGAATGCAGAAAAAGGAGTGAGAGTTTGCTTCTTGATAATGTACAGTATTATCAATTTTTGTACAATACAAGAATGGTGAAGAGAGGCTCAATAGGATTCATGCAAGAAGCACAACTTTGAAAACAAACAGCCCAAAGGCATGTGAATAGTTAAAACAAAACAAAAAAATGATAATCAGAAGTCAGCCCTCGAAACTCATAGGTCCAAATGGATGATGTTACCAGCTGACATGTTTCAGGGAACAGAACCCTCTTCCTCACAGCAAAACCCCTTTTTTTTTCTTTTTTTTTGGTTTATACAGTTAAAGATTCCCTGATCTAATGAGGGCTGCAAAATCTTAACCATTCAGTCCTGGTTGCATAGTGGTCATTACATTTAGATATTTTATGTTCAGCTTCTCTGGGAGTTTCTAGCGCTAAGGTGTCAATTTTTCACTGTTGTAACTCATGTGAATAGTTAAGAGTGATTCAGGAATCTATAAAGAGAAGTCCAGATATGCTATTCAGCATACCTCCCATGTTTCTAATATGATAAAGGGATACCTTTTAGCACAAAGTACTAAGTTAAAGCACACACCCTTGGCACACCCCCAGTTACACTACATAGACCATAAAGATAGAGGTGCAATGCTAAAAACACATCTCAAAATGAACTAAGACCATGTTGTGAATCTCACATTCAACCATAAGGTTTGTGTGGAACCTTGATAAAATATGTTCACAGTGATAATACATAAATAATGAAAAGCAAATAAACAAATAAACATGAAATCCATAAGTTGTAGAAGCCCAATGCGTAGTGAGTCAAAAAATGTAATGAATAGAAGCCAAGTGTTCGTAAAAGCCATTTGACATCAAAAGTGAAAATAACTTGTGAAGAAAATTTTACAAGTAGATAATCCACCACCAATTAGATGAAGGCTTACCAGAATGTTTGAACCCAAAATGGCATACACCCTATGAGTCAAACAGGCTTGTGGTGGCATGAACCAAAGATGGAGGCTTCAGATCTGGCGACCTTTAGCAAAAAAATCAGGTAATCCCACAAGTCCTCTAACGGCTCTTAAGGGTAGTGACCTTCAAGATAGGTATTCATGAAGCAAGATGGATATATTCTCCCATGCATTCGTATATATAGTTGGAGAGGAGAACAAAATGATTATGTTAGATAAACAGCGCTTTAGGAACATATATAAGTACAGCAGTGAAGACTGTGCCGACAGGTTTCGCCTAACTAGACATCATCAACCCCAGATGATGTCTAGTTAGATGAAACGTGTCGGTACAGGCTCCACTGGGGTCACTTTGAGCTGCAGCTGCAGCAGCGTCCAGGGCCGATCCAAGTGTGGCCTCAGACCCCAGCTCCATGACACAGCGGGAGATACCCCTGTGTGTGTTACCAAGGCACAGTGAGGCTGCAGATGAGCCCAGTGATGCTGCTTAGATGAACACAGTGAGGCTGCAAATGTGCACAGCGATGCTGCTTAGATGGACACAGTGATGCTACATTGATGGTTACAGTGAGGCTGCAGATGGGCACAGTGAGGCTGCTTAGATGGGCACAGTGAGGCTGCAGATGGGCACAGTGAGGCTGCATAGATGGGCCCAGTGAGGCTGCAGATGGGCACAGTGATGCTGATTCAATGGGCACAGTGATGCTGCATTGATGGGCACAGTGGGGGTCAGATGGGCACAGTGAGGCTGCTTAGATGGGCATAGTGAGGCTTCAGATGGGCATAGTAAGGCTGCATAGATAGGCACAGTGAGGCTGCAGATTGACACAATGAGGCTGCAGATGGGCGCCATAATGCTGCTTAGATGGGCACAGTGAGGCTGCAGATGGGCACAGTGAGGCTGCAGGTGAGTACAGTGATGCTGCCTAGATGGGCACAGTGAGGCTGAAAATGGGCACAGTGATGCTGCTTAGATGTGCACAGTGAGGCTGGATGATGGGCACTGATGAGGCTCCATAGATTGGCACACTGAGGCTGTATTGATGGGCACAGTGAGGCTGCAGATGGGCACAGTGATGCTGATTAAATGGGCACAGTCTCTGACCAACACTTGTATCTTGTCCACAGTCTCTGACCATCTCCTGTATCATGTCTGTAGTCTCTGACCATCTCCTGTAGTATGTCTGCAGTCGCTGACCATCTCCTGTATCATGTCCGCAGTCTCTGACCATCTCCAATACCATAGCCGCAGTCTCTGACCATCTCCTGTATCATGTCCGCAGTCTCTAACCATCTCCTGTATCATGTCCACAGTCTCTAAGGGAGTTGGTAGAGGAGTCAAGAGTGGGAGTGCTGCCAGGATGGGGGTCATGGGAGAAGTCAGACATTTGTGGACTGTGCAAAGGATACTATAGGATAACACACAGAGCTGCCAACCTGGAGCCATCTGACTGATCCCTGCACCTGAGAGGAGGTCAGTTACAGCGTTGCCAAGGCAGTCTGAGGGGGGTCACTGATGTAAGGGGTGAGTGAATACAATAATGTAAGGTCGCACTGATATAAAGGTTTCCCACTTATAACAGTAAGCCCACCCCCCTTACCGTAGTGTATTCTTTCTGCGGAAGATCTCGGTCTCTGTGCTTTAAAATGTATGGTTTTTGCCTTTTATGAACAAGAAGATAATGACGTTTGCTGTTGGGCTGGTATAAAAATGCTATTGGGCTGGTGTGAAATTTTTTCCAGGGCTGGTTTTTATTTCCAGTCTGGCCCTGTACATGAACGTGATTACAGGAAATGAGAGCAGAGGGACAACTTCATTAGTAAGCTTTGGCTACTTCATTGTCAAATTACAGAAATAAACTGCTGATGAGCAAGCTGTATTGGCATTGCTTCCTGGCAGGAATAGCTGGATCACAAGAGCAGCTGAACAGAATCCTTTGGGAGTAAGCGGCATAATTAGTTGTTTGAAGTTCAGCTTGCTTGCAACATAGGTAGTGACTAGTACTGTAATCTGACCTCACTAGGGTCATGGGGTATTATATGTCCATCATCCCCCCCCCCCCCCCCCCCCCCCCCAGAAAACCGACTTCCACCTTCCGAGGGGTCAATAATATCTCCGGTATGATGGTGATGTTGGATTGTGAGTGCCTTGATGGATAGGATTGATGTGATTGGTCAAAATAATCTCATAATATCTTATAACACTACAAATGAATATACTAAATAATTAAATCTTAAGAATGCAAAGAGAAAAGAGCAATGCATCTATGTGTATATTATTCCTTTAATTCTTAGAAAGAAGTCACTTTGGACTAGAATCGTCTTCCTAATATGATAAAATAGGCTGGGATGTTGCCTTGAGTCAGCACAAACTCATTCGAAGATTTTTTTTTTTTTGTGCCTGCTGGCTTTAACGCATTACTGGCTTTGTTTTTCCCCATCAAAATCTAGTCTCCGGTGGCTTGTTTTCCACTGCTGGCTGCGCTGGGATGCACAGCAGATGCTAAATAGGGCACAAGGGACATATCAAGGCCTGTGGCATATAGATATTTTTTAATCAAATAGTAAAAGATCTTGAAAGAATCAACCTGCTGTTTCAGTGACTTTTCAAGATGGAAAACTTCTTCTGTCTTCTAGGTATTGAAAAGAAAACAGAACATTGTTGACTCAGAATAACTGATTGTGAAAAATGACAAGAGACGCATGCAAATGTCTAGCTCACTGCAAACAAATAAGAAGCACCTTGTCTGGTGGAAGTGGGCTGGGTAGGGTTCTGTTTTTCATTGGTGGCAATGTGCAGAACGGTGTTTTAGGATAGACAATTAAATGATTCCCATGCCAGTCTTCTCCTTCACTGAAAATATAAATGGAATGGAGCAGAGATAGGAGAGAGATAGGGTCCTAAGGTATTGTAGGGTATGTGACCACAGAGTGTACCATTAACATGCAAGGTCAGCTCTTCAGAGTTATGACGCGTACACACGACCAGACTTTTTGACAGCAAAGGTCTGACGGAACTAGTCTGTCGGACAATTCAATCGTGTGTGGGCTCCATTGGACCTTTGCTTGCCAAAAATCCGGCGGACTTTAGAAATAGAACATGTTTTAAATTTTCCCGCCGGAACTCCGCTAGGCCGAGAAATCCGTTCGTGTGTATGCTAATTGAACAAAAAATTACTCTAGGGCAGCTATTGGCTACTGGCTACGAACTTCCTTATTCTAGTTCGGTCGTACGTCATCACGTTAGAATCTGTCAGACTTTGGTGTGATTGTGTGTGTCCAAGTCCATCCATTCAGAAAGTCCGCCGGATCTCCGACGAAAGTCCGTCGGGAAGACTGTCGGACCTAGTCCGTCGAAAAAGTCCGGTCGTGTGTACATGGCGTTAGAAGATTTGAGTGACTTGGGGTGAGTAGGTGAAGGTTATTGGCAGAGGAAGTGGTGAATGGGAATGGATTTCTAATCTGTCCGATTGGTCCCACTGTCAGTAACTTTGGGAAGGGCTTTTTCTTATAAGGACTCTCTTATTGGTATCTATTATGAAAACACATTTAACATATCTTTACTTGCTTGTTCAATTTTTACCCAGAGTCACTTTGAACACTTGTTGCTACTGTGCAAAAGGCAAGTCATTTCAAGTTTGAATTTTTACATATTTTAAAAATACATGTACATTAAACTCTTTACACCAGCTTTTTAAATGGGCTGTGATGCCCAAGTCTGGTAGGAGGCGGAGCCAGTCTGTATGATGAAGCCACAATGTAGTGCACTGGGAACAAGAATAGAGATTCCACAGACTTTGGATAGAAGTAACAGGTGTGGAAAAATTGGTCTTTGGGTATCGGCGCCTTCACACCGCAACACTATTGAGGTACTTTTGAGGAAAGCAAGGATTGGCCTTGCTGTCAAAAACTGCAATGATATGTACATGTCAAACAGGTGCGAAAAAATTGGTCTTTGGGTGTCGTTTCACACCGTAACCCTATAGAGGTACTCTTGATGAAAGCAAGAATTGGCCTTGCTGTAAAAAATTCAATGATATGCACTTGTCAAACAGGTGCTGAAAAATTGGTATTAGTTTGGGTGTTAATTGTGCCCATGAAACCTACACCAAAAAAATTCTTCCAGATGAAATCAACACCCACGACACTAGGCAGCGTAGAAGTTCTGCATAAAAATTTAAAGATATGGGGAAGAAGCAAGCAGGGGACTGGAGGGTAACCAACCCCCGGGATTTTTAAGATGGTACCCAATGTCGCAAACAAAGTATAAAATTAATATAATTTTATTGAATATACAAGTGTATAAAACATTTCCAGAAAGGAGAAAATTTGTGTGAACATAATATAACAAATCTAGATATACAAAAACTGGTGCAGAATCATACAGAACTCCACGTTACCACATTTGTATATTATATGTGCTGCATTTTTCTTTCTACATGTTTCGCTCTTCTGAGCTTCTTCAGGAAATTGCAGCATGCACAGATATACAGAAAGACTGAAAGATATACAAAAATAATCATTAAAATGTAAGTATTAAATGTATCTCGCAGAATTCGAAACACATATAAATTTGTTCAAATACCGTATCCGCGCTAGTCTCAGTTGGTCAAGGCAGATACAATTACGTTTTTACAAAATGGCCGCCTTACCCGTTGGGTCTGTAAGTTCATACTTTTCAGCTCAATAATTAGATCAATTGTTGATAAATGAAGAAGTTCACAACATACACAGAAGATATAATAAGAACACCATTGAGGAGCCTCCTCAATGGCGTTCTTATTATATCTTCTGTGTATGTTGTGATCTTCTTCATTTATCAACAATTGATCTAATTATTGAGCTGAAAAGTATGAACTTACAGACCCAACGGGTAAGGCGGCCATTTTGTAAAAACTTAATTGTAATGCCCAAATTGGACAGTTTTGCTACTATCCATGTATGTTTACAATACTGGAGTTCATCCTAAACTGAATAATTTGTAATTATTTATTGCTTGTTCATATTAATGTTAACTGCTTTGAAAATTTCACTTGATAAGGACTGTATCTGCCTTGACCAACTGAGACTAGCGTGGATACGGTATTTGAACAAATTTATATGTGTTTCGAATTCTGCGGGATACATTTAATACTTACATTTTAATGATTATTTTTGTATATCTTTCAGTCTTTCTGTATATCTGTGCATGCTGCAATGTCCTGAAGAAGCTCAGAAGAGCGAAACATGTAGAAAGAAAAATGCAGCACATATAATATACAAATGTGGTAACATGTGGAGTTCTGTATGATTCTGCACCAGTTTTTGTATATCTAGATTTGTTATATTATGTTCACATAAATTTTCTCCTTTCTGCAAATGTTTTATACACTTGTATATTCAATAAAATTATATTGATTTTATACTTTGTTTGCGACATTGGGTACCATCTTAAAAATCCCGGGGGTTGGTTACCCTCCAGTCCCCTGCTTGCTTCTTCCCCATATCTTTAAATTTTTATTTACTGGGATGTGGTACCATTTTAATTAATTATCATTTTTTTGATCAAACCCCATCTATATATATCTTTTATAAGAAGTTCTGCATAGTTTCCAATATCCCAAAAACACTTAATCAGTGACATCGACATCAGGGGCTTCATAGCTGCGCTTAATCCAGGACTGATTAATTTTGATAAATGTCAGATGGTCTACCAAGTCTGGACAGACGCATTCTATCATCAGTAACAAAACCTCCAGCAGCACTGAATGCCCGTTCGGAAAGCACGCTGGATTCAGAGCAGCCCAGCAGCTCAATTCCATACTGGGAAAGTTCTGGCCAGTGGTCTATTCTCATGAACCAGTAAGCCAGTGGATCGTCAACTGGAAAGCTCTCCATCTCTGTTTTTGGACCTAGATAATCGTCCACCATATGATGCAGATGCTGATGATGGATGGGATGTGGAAGCTGACAGCCCTGGGAGGTGAGGACTAAAAAATTTTTGAAATGCATCACTTAGGCCACCACTCTTCTCTTGACCAACAGAAGCCTCAAAACTACATTTTCCATGACACTATAACCTACCAGAGTCGAAAAGCATTAGATAAACTCCTCTTTAAGGTGTCCTCAAGAGATTTCATCTGCTGCAATCTTTGTGGGGATGGGGTGAGTTATGAGACTTTCCCCTTGTAACATTGGTCAAGGAGGGTTGCTAACCAATAGTGATCCTTCTACTTTATGTCACGTATTCTTGTGTCCTTTTGCAGGCTTTGAGGCATGAGGGAGCCCATGCACCACAAATTTGCAGAGACATGAGAAGCAGACTCCTCTGGGTCACTGAGGGTTATAGTATCTGGATTCTGAAACTGCCTCCTCCTAGCCACGTACTACTTCTAAGGGTCCTACGGAGGGAAAACCATCTCTTACTGTTTGACATATGTCTTCCTCTGCTTCAGTGCCTCCAAATGTGCCAGAATCCTACTCCCTTTCTTATTGTGTGTTCTGTGGCATAGGAACAATGGTGTCTGCATAAAGTGGGCCTTGAGAGGAAAGGAAGTCCTCCTCTTCCTCCCATTGCTCTGCCTAAAGTGCTCTGTTCATAATGCCACGCAGAGTCTGCTCCAGCAGGAACACAACAGAGATTGTGTCACTGATGCATGCATTGTCACGGCTCACCATCCTTGTGGCCTCCTCAAATTTTGAAAGTACAGTACATGCATCCTTTATGAGCAGCCATTGGCATGGGGAAAAAAAACTGAGCTGGCCTGAGCCTGTCATTGTGCCATACTCACACAGGCATTTGTTTATGGCCCTCTGGTGAATGTGCAGCCGCTTGCCAAAGTCGAGTTCCACCTGGTGGGCATGTCTCAAATCAGGCAGTTTAAGGGCAGGTGAAATTACCCCTGAATATCAGCCAACCGAGCATGACCGCTTGAAATGGCTACAGACTCTTGTGGCCTGCTTTAGCAGATCTTCCAACCCTGGGTATTTCTTTAGAAAATGCTGCACCATCAAATTAAGGACATGTGCCAAATATGGCACATGTGTCAACTTTCCCTGTCTAAAGGAGGTTTGTGCCATTATCGCAAACAACCATTCTTGCCTTCAGCTGGCATGGTGTGAACCACCACTGGTCCTGCCCCTGCAGAGCTGCAAGAATCTCTGCTCTGGTGTGGTTCCTGTCCCCTAGACACATCAGCTGAAGCACTGCATGGCCCTTTTTATCCTGACTCATTGAATAGCCCCTTGAATGCTTAGGGGGTACTTGTGGTTCATAGGACAATTCAGCAGAGGAGGGCATGGAAGAGGAAGAGGGGGAGGAGGAGGAGGAGGGGGTAGAGATGACAAATCTTGCATTATCACCACTAGCTGTATGAAGACATAGGGGAACAACAAGCTGCAGGACTGAGCCCTGTCCTGCATCCTTCTGAGTTGCAAGCAGAGTTACCCAGTGTACTGTGAACTAAATAAATTGTCCCTGACCATGCTTGTTGGACCATGTGTAAGAACTTTGTGGCTGACTGCTTTGCCCAACGATGCCACAGCATTGCCTTCCACGTGATGGCACAGAGCCGGAATGGCCTTACCTGAAAAGAAATAGTGACTGGGAACCTGCCATTGTGGTACAGCACATTCTGCAAATTCATGGAAGGGGGTAGAATCCACCAGAAGGCAGAAGTTGAAGAGCCAGCAGCTTTGACAAGTTTAAATTTAGACACTGGGCATGTGGGTGGCAGTGACTGTATTTTTTTTCTCTGCAGCAGATGGGGCAGGGTAATTTGCCGAATATAGTCTACAGCTGGTGGTGAGTTGCTGGCAGATGTGCTGCAAGGACCTGGGACACCCTGCGCGTATACCTTGCAGTAATGCACTGAACTGTACTGCGTTAAAGAGGAAGGTAACTAATGCACTGGATTATATGACGTTAAACTTGCAGTAATGCACTGAATTATACTGTGTTAAGCGGTAGATAACGTGCTAAAATATACGCTGTTAAACTTGCAATAAAGCACTGAACTATACTGCGTTAAATGGATGATAATGCACTGAAATATACGGCGTTAAACTTACAGCCCCGCACTGAACTGTACTGCGTTAAATGGAAGGTAACAGACTGCAATATATGGCGTTAAACTTGCAGTAACACACTGAACGGTACTGCGTTAAACGGAAGATGGCGCAATGAAATATACTGCGTTAGGCATGTAGTAACACACAGAAATGTACTGTGTTTAACGCCACTTAAGGCACTGAAAGATACTGCATTAGGGGGCACTAATGCACAGAAATGTATTGCGTTAAACGCCACACAACGCACTAAAATATACTGTGTTAAGCATGCACTAATGCACAGAAATGTACTGCGTTGAACGGCATTAAACTTGCAGCAATGCACTGAACTATACTGCGTTAAATGGAACATAACACACTTAAATATATGGCGTTAAACTGTACTGCATTAAACGCAAGGTAAGGCCCTGAAATATACAGAGTTAAACTTACAGTAACGCGCTGAACTGTACTGCATTAAACAGAAGGTAACGCACTGCAATATATACGGCGTTAAACTTTCAGTAACGCACTGATCTATGCTGCCTTAAATGGAAGATAACGCAATGAAATATACAGAGTTGAATTTGCAGTATTGCACTGGAATATATTGCGTTAAGCGTGCAATAACACACCAAAATGTACTGCATTAAACGGCATGTAACACACTAAAATATAATGCATTAAGCGTGCACTAACTCACAGAACTGTATTAAACACAAGGTAAGGCACTGCAATATACGGCGCTAAACTTGCAGTAAGGCACTGAACTATACTGCGTTAAATAGAAGATAACGCCCTGAAATATATGGCGTTAAACTTGCAGTAATGCACTGAACTGTACTGCGTTAAATGGAAGGTAACACACTGCAATATATGGCGTTAAACTTGCAGTAAAGCACTGAACTATACTGCGTTAAACGGAAGATAAAGCACTGAAATATACAGTGTTGAACTTGCAGTAACACACTGAAATATACTGTGTTAAGCGTATAGTAACGCACAGAAATGTACTGCATTAAACGGCATGTAATGAATTGAACTGTGCTACGTTAAATGGAAGATAATACACTGCAATATTCGGCGTTAAACTTGCAGTAACACACTGAACTATACTGTGTTAAACGGAAGATAACGCACTGAAATATACAGCGTTAAACTTGTAGTAATGCACTGAAATATACTGCGTTGAGCGTGCAGTAATGCACAGAAATGTACTGTGTTAAACGGCACATAACGCACTGAAATATACTGCCTTAAGCGTGCAATAAAGCACAGAAACGTACTGCATTAAGTGGTACATAACACACTGAAATATATTAAACTTGCAGTAACACAATGAAATACACTGTGTTAAATGGTCACTACATTCACACTGATTGAACTATTCCTACATTCACATAATGTAAAGATAAATGGTGGGTGCACTACACTCACACTGACTGAACTATCCCTATGTTCACACTAATGTAAAGTTGAATGGTCGCACTACACTCACACAGAACTATCACTAGATTCACACTAAACTGATATTCTACACTGACAGTAGAATCAGAATAGCACACTATAGCACACTAACTATCTAATAGCACTGAACAGAGCCCTGTTCTATGTATCTCCACACCAATATCACACTAAAAATGGTCGCTATTGAAAGAATAGTTTTATAGTGTGGGGTGGGACTAACAGCAATGAACCATGATAGGAGTCATCATGACAGCATCCAATCATGGCTCTGACAGTGCTCTATGCCCTAATTGGGCAAAACTTTCATAGTTTCAGCCAATCAGGGCTTTCAATACACTGTTCAGCATCGCAGTGCATTGTGGTCATTCGGCGGGCCAAACGGTCGAACGCCCCCATAATTTGGTTGTTCGGCAAACATGCGAACAGCCAATGTTCGCCCATCCTTTACACATGGGGAGTCCATAGCCATGTGTCAGCTGTGACTCCGGCAACTCACAGCTCACCAGCAGTTTTCTTTTGCCCCAGTGAATGACTAAAGTGGCGCAGGAGTGAAAAGAAGGTAAGTATATGCATCGTGGAGATCTTTATTAAAGGTGCATGGCCCCAAAAGCAGTTAGTGTGCGTTCGGGAACACGTACCCCTACTGATGTCAAATTGGGAGCAGCCGTTGTGTCTGTGCAGCTGCTGCATCCAAATTTACAGCTATTGGACTACCTGCATGGGGAAAACCTGTGCATCCCCATGTGGGTAAACACAGCTAAATGCTGTAGTACGCCTCATGTGAAGGAGGCCTAAAACTGCTCCCCAGCCTTGTAAATTGTTTCCGCATATGCCTTATTTCCTCTAGATCTTTGTATGTGTAGGAACTGTATAATTGTACTTTTCTGTTACTTTGAACACATTTTAATTTTAGCCCTGTGGGGAAGTGGGATGAGGGTTACACGGTATTTCTGTGTGACTGATTAGTGATGTGTGATTGATTTGTCCACTTTGGTTGTTTACCAATCACCTGTATAGTATTATTTAAATATTTTCCCATCCTCATTTTGTATACAATCGTTTAAATCTTGCCCACTGCCCTTTAGGAAGCTTAACTTTTTTAATCATGTGTACATTTTTTTTTTTGTCTTTAAACAATATAGGTAGGTCCAACAGCACACACAGCCCTAATAAGGAGCGACCCCTGAAAACATCAAAAATGTGTTGGCTTATTTTTTGGCTGGGTTCAACTTCACACTATTGTGAATTGGATGTGGGTTTCCCCGCATAGCAGGAGGTTGTGACCTCTACGGAGCCAGTTCCCACATCTCCTCAGCGGCTCCGGTGCAATTTGCACAGGAGCCCTGTGCATCTTTTGGTCCATTTCTGGTCCAATATGGTTCTCCTTCCCAATCACTGGTTTTGGTGTTTGGCGGAAAGAATTTGATCACAAGAATGGCAAAACAAAATTACAAGTTGTTCAATGGGAAAAAGACATACATTAAAGCTGTGTGTTTAGCCTTTCATCTGAAATGCAGTTTTAAAGGATAAGTGTACTTGAAGACAAAATGCACCTATCCTTTTTGTCCCTTTGCACTGACCTAAAATAACCCACTGTCACAAATGCATACTTACCTGGATCTGACAACCTTGGCCTCTGGTGTTTGTTTACATCCAGCACTGCAATTCTCCCTCTCCTGGCCATACCTGTGCATTACAACCACTTAGGCCTTGGGACACACTCTTATAGAAGTCTATAATTCTGTAATGTGCAGGCACAGCCAGAACTTGTGGAGATGAATGTAAACAAAATATATAAGAACTTTTTTTATTTAATTTTTTTTACATGCAAAAAGATTAGCATTTCTGTCCTTCTAGTCCTAAGATTTATACAGCTCTTCTACACAGACCAACTCTGTCTGGCAGGGCAGGAGACCAGATTTTTCTATGCTGCTGCCGTGAAGTTACACTTACTAGTCTTCTTCCCACGCTCATAAAAACTGTACAATACAAAGGAGAAGCAGAAGATAGATGCGCGCATTTCTCTGTCACTCTGCTGCCTCCTCCTATTAACACGTTTCCTGCACTGTAGTGCAAACAATGGGCTCCTTGTGCTTCTTATTCCTCCCCAGTCTGAGTTCTGCTGTACGATGGACTGCAAGATGCTGAAACTGATCCCTTATTAAGGTATTTACACACCTTGCATTTAAAAATATGCTTACTATATATTAACATGTACAGAGTTGCAATTGCTGTTCTTTTCAAAGTCTGCCTGGAGTTTGGCTTTAAAAGAGAAGCACAGCCAGAGCTTGTTTGGTTGTAGTCCTCCTATGTATCACAGGAGTGCAGTTCGTTCTGCACTGCTGTGACCCGTTTTCAGTGACAGCGGGTTAAAGTCCACTGTCTGCTGACGTCACAGAGCCATTGCATGCTCAGGCACCATCATGACAATGGAGTCAGGATCCGCTCACATGCCTGGACCGGCCCCCATCTAAACCTCACAGTGAGCCGCCGAGAGCCTGAGCTGGCCACTCCCACCCCCATCACAGCCCAGCACTCCAGTGAGCAAGGAGGGGGCAGAGCAGAGAGCGGTGACTGACAGTCAGCAGCTCTCTGCTCACAGAGCCGAGAACCAAGTGATCAGCGGGGTTAGCTCACTCTGTTCTCAGTGTTAGAGCCAGTGTTGGACAGATGCAGCATTGGACCGATGCCACATCCACCTAGGTAAGTATGATTCTGAAAAAAACAAAACCCAAGCATCTATTTTAAGAACTATGTTATAAGCAAAGTGGCTAAACATATACAGTATATTGCATATAATTATGTTAAGCTGATATAATGGACAACCATAATCCTCTAAGTTTGTGTAATTATTACAGCAGTCCCTATTATGTTCTTATTTTGTGCCCAATAAACCTTTAGGTCTTTTTGCATGGTTACCATTGCATTTGCTTATGTTACTCTAGTAAATAGTTCCTACTGGATATCAGATTTGAACTTTGATGGCTAGTATGCAAATGTCCAATTGATACAATGTAACAATATAGTCTTGCAAATGTCATCATGAAAAAAAAAAACTGCGGAAGGTCCAGCTGTGTTTTTACAACGCTTAATGTATCAGGAGGTTAGCAGGTCTCATTACATAGGTCTTGTGGACTATGACATTGTAAAAGCTTGTAATGAGTATTACAGATCTCTTAATCCTTGTGCTTGCTAAGATATATCCTATTACATCACTAGAATGACCTCTAAAGTTTTCCAAAGTATTTTTTAAACCAAACGATATATCCCGTTCCTGGGGTCAGTAGCGGTTTGATGTGATAATAGTTGATTTTTGCTGGGATTTTCATGATCCGCATGTCATCAAAGGGGAAAGGGTTACATTTTGGGCTATGAGGCTTTAAAGAAAAACTCAAGTGAAAACCAAAAAAAAAAACTTAATATACATTATACTAGGTGGTGTGCATTTGCTATCTTTTTATTATTTTATTATATGTTGAATGCAATCATGTGCTTTGCCTATTCATAGCAACATATATGGTTAATTTTATTCTCCCCTATACTTCCAACAAAAACTTATCTTTTGTTTGTTCTCCAGCTGCTTATTTGAGTGCAGGAAGCCAAAGGAAATAGCCAATCTTCTACCTATGGAGGAGCGTGTAATTTTCCAAAGTTAGAGAGGTGAAAAACTAAACTCCAAGCTCGAGGAGATTCCAAATGATTGCTAACATGTGACAGCATTCTAATACCCAGTAGAACCCTGACAAGGTCCCTGGGAAATTCATCTTATGATGAGTGATAGGTCAGTTAGTGCTATCGTGTGGAAAGTCTGCAACCCTGTATAAGCTACAACTGCAGTGACTCTCAAAGGGCTTTCCTTTCCTGAGTGTGGAGTACCGTAAGTGAAAGTATGGGATGTAAAAGCTGCTAGGGAGGGGCCTGTGTTTAGGTGCAGCTGTTGCTTTGCTCTACATGGGCAAAGCACGGGCTCACTTGAAGAAAACTCAACAGGGAAGAATAAAAATCGATATGGAGCAAATAATGATGAAACAAAATATTTCCCATCAAACAGCACGACTAACCCCCACGTCATCCCACCCACTTTCTTTAAGCCCTGCCTCAAGGGAAGTTGCTTTGGGTACCAAATGTCCTCCAACCCAAGGTTCTAGTGATCAAAACCTGGCCCTGCTTCATGGATAGGATTACAATTTAAATCTGTGCACATTTTCTAGAGGCTTTGTCATAGAAAGGGTTTCTAAGATAAAAATAACACTAGTTCAAACCTTTTTGGCCGGAAGATGTATTTAGTGGTGTTCTTCTTTTTAAAGAGCACCCTATGTACATATATTATAGCCTTTTATAAAATATTGATCTCAAGCAAATCTTGGAAGAGATGTGTCTGGACTCATAGTGACAAGACATTGGCATGCTAACCAAGGTTACTAGCAGTACATGTGTGCTGCTGAAGGGCATTAAGCACTTAGACAGCTTGGGTAGCAGTCTGCAGTGCCCCAGGGGTTACAAAGAGCCTGGCTTTGCCAGCCAAGTACAGATCAATCCTGTTTGCCTTGACCATTGCAGCCAAAGTTTAGCCACAAACTGGATGAACCTCCAATCTGCCCAGTTTTCCATTTTATTCCTTGAAGCAGAGGCTGCCAGCTATATATACCAGCTTCATTTCCCGGGGCCATTTCCCATTCACTAGGCAGCTTAGCCCCTGAGCATCTTGGCATGCCGCATAAAGATTGTCACTCATTTAAAGATTACTGTCGCCACCTAAAACCCCATCAAACACTCTCAGTGCTTGTAAAGGGTCTTTGGGTTTTCATCGCGTCCCGGTGTCAGTTCAAATTCGGCTGAAAAGAGCGATTAACATGATGAGTTCATTGATGCCAAGCTGTAATATGCCAGCTAAATTTTGGAAGGCATATGAACCCAACAGCTGCCATCGAGGTCAGCAACGTAGGGCTGCAAACTGGCGGCAAATCAGTCCATTAAAAAAAAAGAAGAATGGTTTAACTTACCAAATACTAAAAAAAAAAAAAAAAAAAAAAAAAAATTCATCAGAAAGCCATGCTGAGTGTACAATTAACTTAATTGTTGTGTAATTAAAAACTGAATAAGTGGAACTTTAATTTCTACTTTTTAAATAATAATAAAACCTGATCTCATTTTTCATGTGTGAAAAGGTAGTACCACTAATGTAAAATTCTCACCACATTTAGACTATTTATGAAAAGATCATTTTTTACACATAGTTCAAGTCATACACTTATTTCATGTTTTTGTTATATGATTTGACAACAGGAAGCCACTCAGTTGAGCACTTACTATTCATTCACTGTTTAATGCAGCTGAGGCTGCAGAGAAATGCATGTGTGTAAGAGCTTTGGGGTGCGCAACCTAATTCAATGGGCTGCGCACACCTATGCAAGTAAATATGATATTCTTTCCTATCTATTTACAAATGCTAGCAGCATATGGAATAAAACCTGTCAATGTTGTTTAAGGGAGTGAAGTTTTGCTTTAATTGCAGACCTCTGTTTCAAAATGACTTGATAACTTGCACATAGTGAATGAACCTGGCTGCGTCTGGTTCGAATGGGGTTTCTTGTGAACATTATGGGAAGTCTGCGAACCCGAACTCGGGAAGCACCTTACATTTCTTATTTCTAATAGGCAGACCGTTGTTGAAAAATAGGACACTGTGAACTGGTCACTGCCATGACAAAGATGTACCAATGCAAATACGTTTTTAAAAATATTATGCAGTGGGGAGAGGCTTTTTTTCATGTGGCCAAAAGGTCAAAATTTAACATACACAAATCCTTTAATATACATGCTTGGGGGAATGCCCTAAAGATGTATGTTGTAGTAATTTACAAACAAATATTTGCATTGCCATTAAACGGGGCACACGCCAGGGGTGCCCATTATCCCCATTGCTATTCACTATTGCGATAGAAACAGTAGTTATAGCTATTTGGGATGAACCGAATATTAAAGGAGTGTCTTGCAGATCACATGCACACAAATGTGCACTATTCGTGGATGATATGTTGTTATTTGTAACTTCTCCCCTTACCTTGATTCTCGAATATGCTCCGAATACTACATGATTTTGGTAGGGTATCTGGGCTCAGGGTAAATGAGACAAAGTCTTCTGCTATGAACATTAATATTTCTTCCTCTTTGTATTCGGCAAAAATCCAAATAGACTGACGAGATTTCAAAGTCTTCTTTATTTTCTGGGCAATATCCTCTTTAACCGCTGGTGACTGCCATTTGTTCCCCGAGCCATTTGATGTATGGTCCAGGCGTCCTTTTTGTATGCTTCAGCTTCCTTGAGGAAAAGGCCCTGGCTGGGCATTAGCCGCAGGCTCCCTTATAGCTTGCCTCTGGTAAGCGCATATATTGTTATGTGGTGGTGGTGCACTGTCCTTATAAGGTGATATTTATCAGCACTGTTATCAGCACTGATATACATGCTGGTTTGGATTACGTTTTCACTAACCATGACAGTTATATCTCATTCTCATCATTGATTATTGGACACATTTATTTTTGTTTTGGACTTTTTTTCACTAGTTTTTGATCTTCATTAATTTTTTATTTTTCAGCGATGCCCATTTATTGTTTATTGTATTTTGTTCTATGTGTATTTCATAGTTTGGTAGTTTCTTTTACTTGATTTTTCACTTAGCGCGGTATTCTTTTAATATCTTTGTATTCACGCCTTAGAGATTATTTCCCTTTCCAATGGCATGCAGGTGCTCTTCCATATCTGGGAGTTAGTCTTTATCCCTCTTATGCATCGCTATACGTGGGTAATTATCCTTCTTGCTATAGACGTTTAGAATGGTTGCTCTCTGATTGGTTGGGCAGGATCCAAGCGGTCAATATGACCCTCTTACCGAAACCCCTTTATTTGTTTCGTTCCTGCTGGTTGCTGTATCCAAGAAGGATATTCTGCGCTTTCACACCAAAGTGCTTAACTTTATCTGTGGTTCCAAGGGTCCTAGATTGGCTCGTGCCACTTTGTACACACTTAGATCCAAGGGGGGTTTGGGTGTCCCCGATTTCTATGCATATTACAAGGCAGCACAATTGATGCAATTGTCTATTGTTTATTCTCTCCACAAGAGACCAGACTGGGTTCAGCTGGAGCGGCAGGCCATATCGATCTATATAATTGATTACTTACTATGGTAGACCCCTGATACAGTCACCTACGTTATCCAATTCTTTGGCTCTTTGGGATCACTTGAAGCACAATCCTTTGCTGATTTTTAAATGTATCCCTTTGGCACATATATTTCATAATACTGATTTTCCTCCTGGTATAAATATTAGAGCATTTAAATAGTGGACAGACACATCACGGGCCTTTCATCTATCTTATTGTCGTTCGGTCTTAGCCCACGTACACACGGTCGGAGATTTTGGCAACCAAATCCGTCGGATTTTGCCCGTCGGATTTAGTCAGACGGATTGTGTCCGAAACTGTTGCATACACACGGTCGGGCCAAGTTGGCGAAAAATCCGATCTTTCAGAACGTGATGATGTAATTTCGTTACGATGGGACTACATTCAGGCTAGTAGCCAATAGCTTTGATGTAGGAATTTGATCTGAGCATGCATGGCACTTGGTCCGATGAAAATGCTCTACACATGATCGGATTAGGTCCGTCCGGCCCAGTTGGTCGGGAAATATTTCCAACATGTTGGAAAATTGGGTCGGACGGAGATTCGGACGGAATCAGTCTGATGCATACCACACACAGTTGGATTATCTGACGACACGGTCCGATAAGACTCATTCTGACAGATTCTCCGACCGTGTGTACAAGGGCTTAGAGATGGCGTCTTCTGAGAATTTTTTTTTTTTTTAATATCTCACTTTTTACTATCTATCTGGTCCTCTGAAGAACCCCCTTCAGTGACTAATTACGAGCAATGGTGTAATAATGACCAGGGTACAGGAGATGGTATTTCTATGGAGTACGAGTTGCTGATCATCCCAGTTCAGAAACAGCCAAACATGCTGGCTTGGGAAAGGAACCTTAATTCAGAGGTTGATCTGGATTCCTGGTCATCTAGACTCCAGGTTTCCTATAAAGGGGTCCTGAATGTTTCACTGATAGAAGCTAGTCCTAAAGTTTTAAACAGATGGTATTTGGTCCCTGCTTGCATAGAGATTCCATGTTGCATTTATGGTGGAAATGTCCTCAGCTTAGGGATTTCTGGAACAGGGTGTTTTTCCATGCTCCGCAAGTTGACTGGGTTGCCTATTGACCAACAGCCCAGTCTAGCAATGCTTAACAAATTCCCACATTAATGGCCTCGTACACTGAAGCATCTGGTGCTAAGATCATTATAGCTGGAGCATGGAAGACACCCTCAGTGTCCTTTAGAAGGTTGAAGCATAAAATATTGTGGATTGTGATTCATGAAAATATTGCAAGTATTATTAATTATTGTCAGTCTCTCTTTGAACATACCTGGGAACCTTGGGCAACATACCTCCACATTCCTCTCTCTCAGACTGTTAATGTAATAAGGTCTCCAGGCTCCTCTTCCCAGGCCTCACCCCCTCATTTTACCTAGATCTCCTTTTCTAAAAGACACATGCTCCCTTTCATCCCATCCCTCTTAATTAGAAGGAATTTTTTTTTTTTTTATGGGTATAATGCCGCATACACCTGGTTGGATTTTCCAATGGAAAATGTTCGATGGGAGCTTTTTTTTGGAAATTCCAACCGTGTGTAGGCTCCATCGTACATTTTCCATCAGAATTTCCGACACACAAAATCCGTTGTCGGAAATTCCGATCGTATGTACACAATGCCGACGTACAAGGTTCCACGCATGCTCGGAATCAAGCAGAAGAGCCGCACTAGCTATTGAACTTCAATTTGCTCAGCTCGTCGTACGTCACCACGTTCTTGACATTCGGAATTTCCAACAACATTGTGTGACTGTGTGTATGCAAGACAAGTTTGAGCCAACATCTGTCGGAAAAAATCCCGCAGATTTTGTTGTCGGAATGTGCGATCGTGTGTACGCAGCATAAGGTTTACCCATAAAGCCCATATTTTTCTCACACAGTTAAGAGGGAGAATGAGAATCTTCTGCTGCTGAAAAGCTAGTGTTTTAATCAAGCTAAGTCATATATTATTATGCTACATTTTATAACATAATATTTATTATGTATCTATTTACTGTGAAATTACTGGTTGGAAGTTATAACTTCAAACTTCAGTAAGCCACCACCTGCTTGAGTACAGTGTTTAACAATATAATAAATTACTTTAAAATCAATATATAACAATTATTTTTATATTACGTACTTATGGTAATTAACCCCTTGCCACCCAGGCAAATTCTGATACTTCTCTCCTACATGTAAAAATCTAAATTTTTTTTGCTGGGAAAATTACTCAGAACCCTCAAACATTATATATATTGTTTTAACAGACATCCTAAGGAATAAAATGGCTGTCGTTGCAACTTTTTATGTTACATGGTATTTGCGCAGCAATTTTTCAAACGTGTTTTTTTTGGATAGAAACTGTTTCATGAATAAAAAGAAACACTAAAGTTAGCCCGATTTTTTGTATACTATAAAAGATGATACCTAACATGTCACGCTTTACAATTGCGCACACTTATGGAATGGTGCCAAACTTCAGTACTTAAATCTCCATAGGTGACGCTTTACATTTTTTTACAGGTTACATGTTTAGAGTTACAGACTTGCTAGAATTATTGCTGTAACCTGTGTGTATCTGGCTGTGATACTAGCCAGTGCCTCACCAGCCACTGACCCCACTGCAGGTCCCTGACCCAAATCTTAAAAATACTTTTGAACAGGGCTGTATGATTGCCGTAGCTGTGATGCTTTACTTCACAGCTGCGACACTTTTTGATAGGCAGCACCGCCTGTCAAACTTGCCTACTGATTTCAATGGAACCACTCTGCAACTGCAAGCCAAACTTGCTCGCAGTAGCAGCATAGTCCAACAATGTAAAAATACCATTGTAAAAAAAAAAAGGAGGTGGCAGTAGAACCTCATGAACGCCTGTCAGCTGCTGCTATACCACTCGTTGGACTCCCAGCCCACCACAGATCACTTTTCAGAGGGCAGTAAGCATTACCACAAACGTGAAGAAAATTGAAACACATAATCCATTTTACACTCACCACCAACCAGGTCACCCCCAGCCACTTCCCATGTTAGCCACCATCCCTTAAACTTATATCACAGGTGACCATTTCCCAACCTGCAGATGAAAGAGCCTACTCAAAAAGATATCACTCCCAGTTACTCTCCCCACTCGCTGATTGATATCCCTCCATGACCACCACACACCCCCCCCCTGTTGACAGACCTCTCTCCCCAGCCTGTCCTGTCCCCACACATCTTCTCAGCTGCTGACCTGTGCATGGAGAAATCAATCCCACAGTGTTATTGTGTTCTGCCAGTGGGGAGTCTTCCCTACCCACACAATACAATGATCAGTGTAGCTAACTATAGCTGGCAGCACTGATTGTTTTGGGAAAAACCTGACAGGCTGGATGTACTCAAGTTGATTAATAGATTGATTTGTGTACAACCAGCTAGCCCATACATAGATCAACTATAACTGGTCTCTGCTTAATTGGCTTAATTTCAATCCATGTATGTCCCACTTAACCATTACGCAGTCCCTAAATATCCTTCCACAAACCTTAAAATTTTTCCTTCCCAGATTCCTTTGTTCTCCTCACCTGTACATAGTGCCTGCTGTCATATCCTCCAAATTCCTTTCCTGTACATACTGCCCTCTGTCATACACTCCACACTTCTCTCCTATACATAGTGTCCGCTGTTATATACTTCTTTCCTGCACATAGTGCCCACTGTCATACCCTCCACATTCTTCTCCTGTGCATGCTACCCACTGCCATACACTTGTAGCACTGACCCTGAAGGAGCGGCTGGTTTTGTTGGGCTTACTGTTATCTTCTTGACCTTGTATGCGTCTAGGGGTTTCCCGAGGTAGATGGCCCAAAAAATTGCAGAAACTGACACTGGATCCGCTTTTGGGATTTTTATTTGCAAAAAAGGGTAGACAAAACACAGTCTCTTAATAAAGGATAGAGGGTTTAGGTAGAAAGCTCAGGTGCTCTTGGAACTGCTCAAGATAGGAAGTCTCTCGCTATAGAAATCCAGAGAATTGCCCCTCACAACTGGATTCTCACAGCTACCGGATAGACCTCCTCTCACTAGGCCTAGCAGCCGATAGAGTGTTCGAATAAAGAAAAGCCTCTGCCACAGACTTGCACGTAGGACGGTTGAACAAAGTCTCTGCCACAGACTTGTTGTAGAACACTGGTAAATAAAGTCTCTGCCACAGCCTTGTTGTAGAACACTTGTAGTACCTGAACACTTGTAGTAACTGAAGGATATAGACAAATTTAGAGAGCCCTCATACGGTACCAGTATCTTGCAGCCGGTCCGGCGATACTGTATGAGTGTAGATTCACTTGGTGTCTTTCAACTAAGCCTCCAGGCTCTTTCTGAGAAGCCAGCCTTATGCGTGGCCCTCTCCCGAAGAGTCCTCCCCTGGTTGCTTCCTCAGTTGCTGGGCCTCTCCACAGATGAGACGGCTCCGGACCTCCTCCTTCCAGTTCCAGCCCCGAGACTCGGAATTGGATGGATTCACACCCCAGGCCATGAGGGACGCGGGGGCTGGTCAGGAGGACCAGGACCAGACAGAAAGATCTTCTGGACCGGAACCCAGAAGCCAGAAGCACGTGATGTCAATACCTTAAGTACCCTCTACCAGAGTGCACAGCAGGATGACGCTCCCACTGGGCTGGTTCCGAGAAAGAAATGGCATTTAATGCACCTAGCTAAACTGTGTTCTCACACTTGCCAGAAGTGACAGAGAGACCTGTGGTCAAGCAGAGCCCAGTGCAATCCAGCTAGACTGGTACTGAAACCATAATTTGGTATAATTAAGCCCAAAACTAAACTGTGGCTTTAGGAATTTTAAATAGAAAAAACACATAGCGCATGCTCTTCAGGAGCTGGAGCTACACACTTTTCTCCTGTACATAGTGCCTGCTGTCATACCCCCAACAATCCTCTCCTGTTCATACTGCCCACTGTCACACACTCCTCTCCTGTACATACTGCTCACTGTCTTAGCCTCCACACTCCTCTCCTGTACATACTGCCCTCTTTCCTACCCTCCGTACCACTCTCCTATACATAGTGCCCGCTATCATACGCTTCTCTCCTGTACATACTGCCCGCTGTCATATCCCCCATAACCCTCTCCTATACATACTGCCCACTGTCACACACTTCTCTCCTGTACATAGTGCCCACTGTGATACCCTCCACACTTCTCTCCTGTACATACTGCTCACTGTTATTCCCTCCACACTCCTCTCCTTTACATACTGCCCACTATCATACCCTCCACACTCCTCTCCTGAACATACTTCTCACTATCATACACTTCTCTCCTGTACATAGTGCCCACTGTCATACACTTCACATTCCTCTCCTGTGCATACTATACACAGTTATACTATCCACACTCCTCTCCTGTCAAGATTTCCTGCTGTCATACCTTCCACACTCCTCTCCTGTACATACTGCCCACTGTCATATCCTCCACACTCCTCTCCTGTACATACTGCTCAGTATCATACCCTCCACACTGCTCTCCTGTACATACTGCCCACTGTCATACCCTCCACACTCCTCTCCTGTACATACTGCCAAATGTCTTTCTCTCCACACTCCTCTCCTGTACATACTGCCCCCCATAATACCTTCCATGCTCCTCTCCTGTACATACTGCCCCCATCATACCCTCCACACTCCTCTTTTGTACATACTGCCCACTGGCATACCCTCCACACTCCTCTTCTGTACATGGTGCCCACTGTTATACCCTACACATTCCTCTCCCTCACCTGCACATACTTCCCACTTTTATAACATCCGTAAAAACAGTTCTTTAAAATTATATTGAATATCCTCAATGTTACAAGCTCTAGAATGGGCACATTTTGGTTAATACACCTAAAGAAAATCTTCTCAGTCGTCTCAGAGTATTAGTACTCATTTAATTTTGTGATTACTATTGTGATGTATAGAGGAACATAGGGGATGTCAGCTACTCTAAATATACCACTGGTAAAAAAAAGCATCCCCGAAAATATTTTTGAAATGTTGGCAACTATGCACTTGGGCACTGCCCAAGGCCCACCAGATCAGTAAAGGACCCCATGAGAAGTTCCTGGGATCCTGTGATATTAAAGTATTATAGTAGTAAACTTTGCTAACATTACAACTTTTTAGAGGCCCTGAGGTAGGTTATACCATAATGTACAAGTATGCACAGCATATTAGCACATTAGGGTACACTTATCCAGCAGACTGAGCCCTCCAGCGATGCGCTGTGATCATTGCGGTGGGTCCCGGTTGCTTCCATCTTCACCCAATCTTCCTACCGGGTTCCGTGCCTTCGGTCACTTGTCTTGGTGTCACTCCCACACATACTCATGCGCATCCTCTCTCTTTCTCTCTCTCATCCCCCTTCGCTCTCTCTTATCCTCCCTCCCTTACCCCTCTCTCATCCCCTTTCTCTCTCTCTCATCCTCCCTCTCTCGATTTAATTGAATTTGTTATAACAAAAAATGGTTTGCATTTTTATTTATTCATTTATTTGTTTTACAAAAAGCTCCACCAAAATCCTCAGCACCAGGCCCATGATGTTGCGTGTTTGGGGATGTAGCACTACTCCCGCAGAAGCCACTTGGATATTGGTGGTCTCCCACTGATTATACGGGAATTGATGCCCTTTTTTTTTGCAAAGTGGAACTATCCCTTTAGGAGTTTGCAGATCATAAAGCTGTATAAAATTGGTCAGCAGCAGGACATTACTTTACTAGGGGAGAATTGCCTAAAACATACTAGAGAAAAATTGTACAGGTAGGTGTTATACTAGAAGAATTAACCCCCCTGACGGTATTCCCGAGTCTGGCTCGGGGTGGAATTTTTATACCAAAAGCGGTATCCCCGAGCCAGACTCGGGACTGCATCGCTGGATCCAGGAGGATGTTTACTTACCTTCTCCCTCGGATCCAGCGTTGTCTCCCCGCTGTACGAGCGAGCCGTGTCTCGCTCGATCTATCACGGAGCTGATCTCCGTTCCCTGCGAGCGTTGCGACGCACGGGGACGGAGATCGGCGCCAAATTCAAAAAGGGAAACACACACATTACATACAGTATAATGTAATCTTACAGATTACATTGCTGTATGTAAATATTTCACATCCCCTTTGTCCCTAGTGGTCTGCCCAGTGTCCTGCATGCAGTTTTATATAATAAAAACTGTTCTTTCTGCCTGGAAACTGGAGATTGTCCATAGCAACCAAACTGTCACTTTACATCAAAAATGGTTTTAGACAAGCTAGAAAACAGCGATAATAAATTAGAATCACTCACAGAATTGAGCGATAGCGATTTGTGGGGAGATCCGTCATCAAATACTGAAAAGTAATGACAGAGACAATTCTGCAACTGAGCAAATTTCTGTGTTTTTGATTTGATTACATTATTGAATAATTTTTATTATTGTTATATTATTATTTGGTACAATTATTTATAGTTATTTATTATATTATAATTTATGATTTCATTTTTCAAACTTTATCATACCCGGGATGTCTGCTAGACTCTGGTTTGGACAGATTTAAGAGAGTTATTCCTAAGAATTAAAGGACTACAATATAAAACGCCAAATTTTCATGCAAAATAATGGTACCGCTTTTAGCACCTAAAATCCAAAATAATCGTACCGCCAGGGAGGTTAAGAGACCTCAGATGGTGCAGCGGCTTAAAATTTAGCAGCAGTAGGAGTAGTTTAAAAAGAAAAGCTAGTTCCACATTTGCTACTAGGGACAAAGAACACAGGATGGGGCTTTACTACAAAAATGAAGATACTGCAAAGATACAGACAGTTTTATAGAAGGCCAAAATTTACTAGGGACAAAGGGTGAGATATACTAAAACTGGAGAGTGAAACATCTGGTGCAACTGGGCATGGTAGCCAATCTGCTTCTAACTTCAGCTTGTTCAAATACGTTTTGAAAAAATCTGAAAGCTAATTGGTTTCTTTGCAGAGCTGCACCAGATTTTGCACTCTCCAGTTTTAGTAAATCAATACAAAAGAATAAAGGCAGGTGTTTTTCTACAAGAATAAGGATACCAATCTAGTAACGTTCTATGAGGAGGCGAGTTGCCATCTAGATAGAAGGCCCATAGACGTGGTGTATCTGGATTTTGCAAAAGCATTGGACACAGTTCCCCATAAATATTTACTGTACAAAATATGGTCCGTTGATATGGACCATAGGGTGAGTACATGGATTATAAACTGGCTACAAGGACGAGTTCAGAGGGTGGTGATAAATGGGGAGTACTCGGAATGGTCAGGGGTGGGTAGTGGGGTCCCCCAGAGTTCTGTGCTGGGACCAATCCTATTTAGTGTGTTCCTAAATAACCTGGAGGATGGGGTAAACAATTCAATCTATGTATTTGTGGACGATACTAAGGTAAGCAGGGCAATAACTTCACTGCAGGATGTGGAAACCTTGTAAGAAGATCTGAACAAATTAATGGGGTGGGCAACTACATGGCAAATGAGGTTTAATGTAGAAAAATGTAAAATAATGCATTTGGGTGGCAAAAATATGAATGCAATCTATACACTGGGGGAGAACCTCTGGGGGAATCTAGGATGGAAAAGGACCTGGGGGTCTTAGTAGATGATAGGCTCAGCAATGGCATGCAATGCCAAGCTGCTGCTAACAAAGCAAACAGAATATTGGCATGCATTAAAAAAGGGATTAACTCCAGAGAGAAAACAATAATTTTTCCCCCTCTACAAGACTCTGGTCCGGCTGCACCTAGAGTATGCTGTCCAGTTCTGGGCACCAGTCCCCACGAAGGATGTACTGGAAATGGAGCGAGTACAAAGAAGGGCCTGGAGGACATTAGTTATGAAGAAAGGTTGCGAACTAAGAGACGCTTGAAAAGGGATATGATTACAAATACCATACTGGTGACCCCACAATAGGGATACAATTTTTTTTGTGGAAGAGGGTTTAACAAAACACGTGGCCACTTATTAAAAGAAGAAAAGAGGTTTAACCTTAAAGTGGAGGTAAACCCATGAATTTAAACAGTTAAAAAAAAGGCATGCCGGGAATGCTAACTGCACATTGGCTGTGCTCTCAGCCAAACTATCAAACCATCCAATGGCTGGTGTCATAACGAATCACATGTGCAGCACTATAGCAGTTGAAGATTAAACAGAGGCAAATATGGCAGCTTCCTTGGCTGAAAACGATAGGAGAGTTTACTTCCACTTTAAACTACGTAGAGGGTTCTTTACTGTAAGAGCGTCAAGGATATGACGGAGGCATCATTAAGCCGCGTACACACGTAGCCGTCTGTCCGACGTACTTAGTCTGGCGGACGTCCGCCAAACTGTCCGTCGGAATTTTCGAACGGGCTACTTGCCCACACATGGCACTTTTTCAGCGGACTAATACGGCAACTAAGTCTGCCGTACTAAGTCCGCCGTACTTTCGAAATGAACGGACTCGCCCACACACGCGGAGGAAAGTCCGCTCATTTCGAGTGCGTCTCCAGGTAGGCGAGGCCCGCGAAGGAGACGTCGCTGGCCCCGCCGCCTGGTATGGACTTAAAGGGGAACCCCAACGCCGAAAAAAATCGGCGTGGGGTCCCCCCCAAGTCCACAACAGACCCTTGTCTGAGCACGCTACCCGGCCGGCCAGGAAAGGGGGGCGAGCGAGCGCCCCCCCTCCTTAGCCGTACCAGGCCGCGTGCCCTCAACATGGGGGGTGCCTTGGGGAAGGGGGGGCGGTGCGGCCCCCCCACCCCAAAGCACCTTGTCCCCATGTTGATGAGGACAAGGGCCTCTTCCCGACAACCCTGGCCGTTGGTTGTCGGGGTCTGCGGGCGGGGGGCTTATCGGAATCCGGGAGCCCCCTTTAATAAGGGGGCCCCCGGATACCGGCCCCCCACCCTATGTGAATGAGTATGGAGTACAATGTACCCCTACCCATTCACCTGTAAAATAAAAGTACAAAAAAAAACACAACACACGAGATAAAATACTTTATTGCACAGCTCCGGGGGTCTTCCGTCTTCGGGGGTCTTCTCGCCGGACTCCTCCGCTATCTTCTTGTAGCTCTTTTGCTAGCGGAGGAGTCCGGCTTTCTTCCTCGCCGCCGGCCTCTTCTCCCGACTTCGGGGGTCTTGTCCCCCTCTTCGGTTCTTCTGCCGGGCCACCGCGCCTTCTTATAGCTCTTTTACAGGCGGTGGCCCGGTCTTCTGTCGCCGCTGCCGCCTTCCGTTCTTCTTCTTCTCCTTCTTCTCCTGGAGATGTTGACTCGACGCTCTCTCCGGCCACAATGCCAGGGACGCGCTGCGCGGCCACTTATATAGGGACAAGGGGCGGTGTCACATGGCTTTATGTCACATGGGTTGGTGTCACATGGTGACCCCGCCCCTTATGATGTCACAGTCCCCATGTGACATCAACCCATGTGACCAACCCATGTGACATAAAGCCATGTGACACCGCCCCTTGTCCCTATATAAGTGGCCGCGCAGCGCGTCCCTGGCATTGTGGCCGGAGAGAGCGTCGAGTCAACATCTCCAGGAGAAGAAGGAGAAGAAGAAGAAGAAGAACGGAAGGCGGCAGCGGCGACAGAAGACCGGGCCACCGCCTGTAAAAGAGCTATAAGAAGGCACGGTGGCCCGGCAGAAGAACTGAAGAGGGGGACAAGACCCCCGAAGTCGGGAGAAGAGGCCGGCGGCGAGGAAGAAAGCCGGACTCCTCCGCTAGCAAAAGAGCTACAAGAAGATAGCGGAGGAGTCCGGCGAGAAGACTCCCGAAGACGGAAGACCCCCGGAGCTGTGCAATAAAGTATTTTATCTCGTGTGTTGTGTTTTTTTTTGTACTTTTATTTTACAGGTGAATGGGTAGGGGTACATTGTACTCCATACTCATTCACATAGGGTGGGGGGCCGGTATCCGGGGGCCCCCTTATTAAAGAGGGCTCCCGGATTCCGATAAGCCCCCCGCCCGCCGACCCCGACAACCAACGGCCAGGGTTGTCGGGAAGAGGCCCTTGTCCTCATCAACATGGGGACAAGGTGCTTTGGGTTGGGGGGGCCGCGCGCCCCCCCTTCCCCAAGGCACCCCCCATGTTGAGGGCACGCGGCCTGGTACGGCTAAGGAGGGGGGGGCGCTCGCTCGCCCCCCTTTCCTGGCCGGCCGGGTAGCGTGCTCTGACAAGGGTCTGTTGTGGACTTGGGGGGGACCCCACGCCGATTTTTTTTGGCGTTGGGGTTCCCCTTTAAGTGCATACCAGGCGGCGGGGCCAGCGACGTCTCCTTCGCGGGCCCCGTATACCTGGAGACCCGCTCGAAATGAGCGGACTTTTCTCCGGGCGGGAAAAGTCCGCTCATTTCAAAAGTACGGCGGACTGGCATACACACGGCCGGATTGTCCGCCGAAATGCGAGTACGGCGGCCAGATTGTTGTGCAAACCGAAATTCTAAGTCCGCCGTACTGTCGGGTCAAAAAAGTATGCCGGAGGCTACACACGGGGGGATTGTTTGGCGGACTTGAGTTTGCCTGACTTTTCCACCGGATTGTTTGATCGTTGGTACGCGGCATTAGTTTCAAAATGCTATTAGATAAGCTCCTGAACGACCGCAACATATAGGGTTATATAATGTAATACTGACATATAATCACACACATAGGTTGGACTTGATGGACTTGTGTCTTTTTTCAACCTCACCTATTAAGTAACTATGTAACAATGTATTTGCCTGAACTCAAGTCTAGGTACAGATTATATTTATTGTATACTGTACTTTAATGGAAGATAGTGCATACAACTGACTTGTATTTATAATTGCCCTATAAACATTATCAGAATTACTTTATAAAGCAAAGGCTGACATATAAACTGCAGTCATAGCAGCAAAATCAGTGCAGTTCTCTACATCATTGTACTGTAAGTGCAGGGTACCCTGGTGATGCCCTCCAGGGGGATGTATCCATAACACTCTGTGTTCACAGGGAGTTGGTTGAATGATGCTGGATGTCTGCCAACCTGGAAGAGCACTGTCACAATAGCATTTCAGTGGGAGCTGCTTTTTTACATTATGTATTTATTTTATTTATTACAGGTACTTATATAGTGGCGTCAATTTACACAGCGCTACACATTTACTGTATATTGCATATTTACATCAGTCTGTGTCCTCAAGGAGCTTACAGTCTAATGTTCCTAACTCGCAATCATGCATACACATACTTGGGCCAATTTAGACAGGATCCAATTTACCTGCCAGCGTGTCTTTGGAGTGTGGGAGGAAACCGGAGGACCCAGAGGAAACCTGCACAGACACAGGGAGAACATGCAACCTCCAAGCAGGCTTAATTCTCAGGCAATGGATTTAAAAGTGGGTTTAGATAAAAAGTGGAATTGAGCATTAACGTTCACCTCCAGCTAAAACATTTTATTTGGAAAATGTGGGAAAGAGCAAGGCTAGGAGCACATGGGTAACTTGTCGCTAAAGGTAAATCTCTAGTAATAGTGATCAGTTGCTACTCATTCATGAATCAAATGACTCTTTATGGCGTGCAGCACACAAGTAGCTTATAGTTGTGAATAATTGCACACATTTAGTATATAATGTAAACGTGAGCAACTAATCGTTATATGTGTCCCACTCCATTGAGAGCAAATTTGCTCCAGAAGAGTAGTGCTGAATCGCTACTACTAGCAACTAATCAATTGCGCACCTGTGATAATAAAAATTACTCTTGTGCTCCTAGCCTTTAGGGCCTCTTTGCTCTGTCCCTGTTAAGTCGTTTTACCCCTCTGATGTTGTCAGGACAGGAAGTAGTGTGTCTGTCAGACTGTCAACCTGTGTTCTCCCTAATCTTCAATGTAGACTTCTTGCTGTTCAGTATATCCAAAGTGCTGCCAGGACCCCAACCCTGATGAAGTGGAGACTTGTGAACTCCTGAAATATGTTGGCTATATCCTATGGCCTCTTGTCAAGATACACTATATTACCAAAAATATTGGGACACCTGCCTTTACACCAGTGCTGGGACAAGGTTATCCAGCGCCCAGGGCAAAGATGCCAAACTGCGCCCCCTTTCCCTTAGGGTTAGGGTCAGGGTGCCCCCTACCCCTGCAAAAAACCATTGCACCAGGGGCAGCCGCCCCTCCTGCCCATCCCTTGTCCCGGCTCTGCTTTACACACATGTAAGAAGGCTGGCTGGAGGCTTGCCTGTATTTGTAGGAGGTCTGATCCTGCATCGCATTCAGGGTTACAGCTGATGCACATCATTTCCAGGTTCACAGGATGGCTGCATCACTTCCGTTTACTTTACAGAGCAGTAGAAGAAGTTTTGTGGCGGTTTATTTCGGATAAACTTGCGTTGAATGTCTCATACATGGTTGTCATATACAGGTCGAGGGTGGACCTTGCTTTGTGCACTGGTCTAAATCATTTGGTGGAGGTGGGCTTATGGTGTGAGGTTGTTTTTCAGGAGTTGGGTTTGGCCCCTTAGTTCCAGTGAAGGGAACTCTTAAGGCATCAGCATACCAAGATATTTTGGACAATTTCATGCTCCCAACTTTGTGGAAACAGTTTGGGGATGGCCACTTCCTGTTCCATCATGACTGCACACTGGTGCACAAAACAAGGTCCATAAAGACATGGATGAGCGAGTTTGGGGTGAAGGAACTTGAATGACCTTCACAGGGTCCTCACCTCCACCAAATAGAACACCTTTGGGATGAAATAGAGCAGAGACTGCGAGCCAGGCCTTCTTCCCCAACATCAGTGCCTGTCCTCACAAATCTCTTCTGGTAGAATGGTCAAACATTCCCATACACACCCTCCTAAATCTTGTGGACAGCCTTCCCAGAAGAGTTGAAGCTGTTATAGCTGCAAAGGGTCACCCTACTCAATATTGAACCCTACGGACTAAGACTGAGATGCCATTAAAGTTCATGTGCATGTAAAGGCAGGCCTCCCAATGCTTTTGGTAATATAGTGTACATTAACTTTAGCTGTGGCACTCTCAACCTTTCATATATTATTTGTATCACTACAGGGGCCCCTAGGGATACCCTGGCTGACAAAGAGCTGCCTGTAAGTAACTTTACACCTAACTAACAAATCACCTATCAGTGTGTCCAATGCTCCAGCAATATAATTTGTGAAGGTAGGATAGGAAGCTGTAGGATAGGTAGGATAGGAACTGCTGACAATGTTTTTGCTGCTACCCGTGACTTTCATTCCTGATGACAACTTCCATAATTTCTTGTACAGGTGTCACAGGGACAGGAATTGAATATCTCCAAAGGGGTCACAGACAGATACAATTCTGACACAAATTGTAACTCTTCCCTATTCTGTTCCAAACTAAAAATAATTAAAAAAACTGGAGTTAGGCTTCTATTTGAAATATATAGTATATACCCTATATCTATAAATAAATGAACATTTGTGTAGAAACCTTCACGCGGCGCTGGCATTAGGTTAGCGCAGGTCACCAGCGCCATTTCTTACATTCCAATACAAGAGCTAAATGTACTTTCATTTTTCCATGACCCAGCATGAAGAAAGATGGACGTTTTAATACTTGTGTCTTAGCCAACCTCTTCCTAATCCATCTCATGCTTAACAGATATCAACACTTGTGCTCAGAGATTTGTCTTGTATAAATACCCTGAAGAAATAAATAAACTGCAGGATACTAAGGCTCCACTCTCTCGCTTTCCCTCTGTCTGTAATGTCCCCAGCTGCTGTGTGAAAGAGTCTTAAACAGAAGCCCCTGATTCATTCTAGAGATGTCTGCCTCGGGTCGTAATATAGGACGAGAGGCTCAGAATGTATTGTGGATTGCTTTTCAATTACCGTGACATTAATCTGTGTGTTTATGAACATCACATATTAAACAAAGAGGAAAGAAATAGTGGCATTGTTCTGCGTTTTGGATTCCATCATTGTAATTTTGGCATTCATATCAATGACAAGCATACCTGCGGTTTTGTTTCTATTCTTTACTGCAGATCCTAATTAATCCTCATCAGACCGGGTAGTGATGAGACTCAGATATCCGTTTTCATGAATCAAACTGATCAGCGGAGGAAGGGAAATTTGCAGCATTGGGTGCTTGCCAAGCGCCTTGCTGGATTCCCTGTAGGCCCATTCAGATAACAGATACGGCACTTATAGACAGGTGGTCATCTCAGCCTAGTATCAATGTTTAAATGCATAGCCATACATTGTGCAAGCAGGAGCCTTAACCTAAGCCTGGTGGCTTTTATTCTAAAGTTACTCCATCTTGGCCGTCAGCCAGCCTCCTGTCTAGATGGCCACACATTAAACTCAGTCTGCACTTCAGACAGCAGAGGAAGAGGCAGAAAATATAACCTAGATATTATGAAAAGACTCCGGTGAATTGCCTCACTTCAATAAAATAATCAATGAAGTCCCAGTGAAATATATTCCACTATAAAAGTAGAAGACTCGAGAAAATGCACCTGCCACACACACTTATATATAGCTGATTGGATCTTGAAGGACAGATGCATTTTCTCGAACCCATAGCTCACAACTTTATGAAATGAAAAAGAGGGGCACCTTACAACACAACAGAAGGAGGCAAATGACGCACTCCAGTTAAAGGATAAATTCACTGTAGAAAAAATAAATGAAAAAAATGAACATTTGCAGGTAAGAAAACGTAGTATTTTTTATTTTTTTTTTGGAGTCTGTAAAGCAATGCACCAGTGATCAGCAGAACGTGTTACATGTTCTGCTGATCGGGTGGAACATGTAACATGTTCCCAAAAATGAACTTATCCTTTAAGTACTCTTCACGATAAAGAATGAATGCACAACAATGGAAGAAAAAGCATTAAAAAATAAATAAAAGTCATGCCAAAAATAACTTGTCGTTAAAGATTTACAATAGTAAAAACAGCTCCCATACATGCATGTTAACTGTACATTTAATTGTTTGCCTGGAGTACCTCCATGCAGCTATAAAGGACACAAAATAATGTAGCCCTGAATTCATAAATATATAACTGAATGTATTTTTTTTATATATACAAGCTGTACTTGAATTTGAACTGGCACCAGCCTACTGCAGCCCCCGCTGATAGAGGGAGTGAGCAGAGTGACCGAGAGCTGAGTGCATCAGTCTGCTGCTTTTTTTTCACTGTCCAGTCACAGGAGAAAAGAACTCTAAGGTCCTAAACTTGAGTTTAGGAGCTTTTGGTGTTTTTTAGAAGCATAATGACATGGATGAGCGAGTTTGGGTTGGGTGAACTTGACTGGCCTGCACAGATTTCTGACCTCACCTTTGGGATGAATTAGCATGGGGACTACGAACCAGGCCTTCTTGTCCACATCAGTGCCTGACCTCACAAATGCGCTTCTGAAAGAATGGTAAAACATTCCCATAGACACACTCCTAAACCTTGTGGACTGCCTTCCCAGAAGAGTTGAAGCTGTTGTAGCTGCAAAGGGTGGGCCTACTCAATATTGAACCCTACGGACTAAGACTGGGATGCCATTAAAGCTGATGTGCATTTAAAGGCAAGCCACCCAAAATCTTTGGTGCTAAAAAATAAAAATTCAGCATGTCTGCATTGTTATTTACAGGACCTCTGGGTTCAGCTTCTCTCTGGCTCTCTAGGCCCCTGGGTTGACCACCCAAGGCTGCATTGCCTCCGCAGAAGAGAGGGCAGCCACCACTCTCCCTCCTAGGCTCTGTTCTCTGGCTCAACTATCTCTAAGGACATGTACTCTGGCCTTATATACAGTATACCACAATGCAATGCAGTACTTTCCTTCTGCCAATTGCCAGGGCTGTAACAAAGCCTGTACACTCACTTGCCAGGTCCACTCCCACTGTTCAATATGCCTCCTTATTGGACCAGTAGGGGACAGTCAGGACAAGATGAGCTGCGCCTGAGTATAAATGAGCAGACCTAACCAATAGATCCTGCTCCCTGGTAGGCAGAGAGCACTCTAAAGCCTTGTACACATAATCAGATTTTTCGCAGACAAAACCTCTGACTTTTGCCCGAAGGCGGGTGCCTGGATTTTGTCTTGCATACAAATGGCAAGGAATTGTCGGCCAACAAACACGAACATAGTTATGTACTACGTGTTTTTTCAGCTCTTTAGCGTCACCCTTTCAGCTCCTTCTGCTAATTTCATGTTAGTGGAAGTTGGGTGAGTGTTGATTTATGCTTTTCATTTCATGCTTTTCATTTAGTGCTTTTCAATTTGCGCTTTTCATTTTGTTCTTTTCAGTTCGTTTTTGAACGGCCGTTCGTCAACCAGACATGTTGCGGAATCGGAGGAGATAACGTGTTATTTATTATTGGCTTTGGAGTTATTGCTTTGACCCAAGTCCAGTCCAGGAACAGGTGGAGGAGGAGTTCTTGGACCAAAAATTGGTTGCTTTATTAATTTTGACCAATTATGTTATATGCCTTTGCTGCGGGAGCTCCAGGAGAATAATCCAGATGTTTTTTGGAATTATCTGCAGATGACTGACCCCTGCTTTCACCAACTCTTGGCATTCTTGACTCTCTATATTAAGAAACAGGACACATGCATGGGGTTTTTATTTATTTTTTTGGTTGAATAATGATTTGATTTGGTATATTTTCTATGTTTTTGGATGCATAGAATGCACTTTTTGGTTAAGTTCTGTTGGCAGATAGCTTGTATAATTTTATTTGTTTTCTTTTTTAATGCACAATAAAAAAATTGTGGAGAATAATAATTTGCTATGTGTTTTACTTCAAATGACAGTTTGGGAGTAGGCAGTTACATTTAAAAAAATACAATGTAAAATTAACAATAGACACCAACATAGTTATATCTTTGATCTTAAAAACTACGGGATAATGGTGTTATGGTAACTTGCCCAAAAAAAAAAAAATGAAAAAAAAGCATAATAATATTATTCTTGATATTACTAGAAAAAAAAAGCCTTTGAAAATTTGTTTGCAATAACTCCATCATTATCACCAGCAAAGCAGCTTCATTATTATCCTATTAATGAAGAAGAGAAGAGTGCTGCATTTCAAGATTTCATAATTTGCCACGTCACTATTGTTAATTCTCTATTCCGTATGCTAATTTACAAGACCGACCGCTTCTGGCTCATCCTTGCTTCTGAGCATGCATGTTTGTACTTTGGACTTTTGTCCGACGGACTTGTGTACAACCGGTCGGAAGATCCGACAACACACATTTGTCCGTGGAAAATTTTAAAACCTGCCATCCAACATTTGTCTGTGGAAAATCCGACAACAATTGTCCGATGGAGTGTACAAACGGTCGGATTTTCCGCCAACAGCCTGTCATCATACATTTCCCGTTGGAAAGTCCAATTGTGTGTACGCGGCTTAAGTGTTACCTAACCATCTTCCTGGTAAGCAGAAAGCCCAAAAACTATACTCTCTTCTAGCACCTACCTAGGAGGGTGCTACAAACACATTTATAAAAAAAAATATATATATAATCATGGTAAAGATTGGTGTATGGGAAAAAAATATTGTTGTTATTCTTATGCTGTTAAAGAGGAGTTCCGGCCCCTCACCCCAAAAAAATTAAACGTCAGCAGCTACAAACACTGCAGCTGCTGACTTTTACTATTAGGAAATTTACCTGTCCATACATCCAGCAGTGTCCTCACCCGAGCCCATTCTTGAATTGGCTCTTGGGTGCTGGCGCCTCCATCTTGGCTAAGGAAAACCTTTCCTACTGCGCATGCGCTGCATTTTGTGATTGGGCAGGCTGTGGGGGGGGGGGGGGGGAGGAGGAGTAGGGCTGCGGAACAGTGAGCCAGAGGTGGGAGAGGGTACTTGTCAAAACCAGATACTTGCTCCCCCCCTCTCCAAAAGGTACCAAATGTGTCAGCGGGGGGGGGGGGGGCAGACAAGTGGAGCTTAACCTTTTGGGTGGAGCTCTGCTTTACCTTACCGAGTATCTTCTGCAATTAGGTGCATTACAGTAATATAGCAGTAATTTTTTTCAGTTTGTGAACTTCAATGCATATTATGCATGGTAGCTTGTTGCAGCACCATTCATTTTAAATGACAACCCAGCACACTAAGGCAATGCAGCTCTGACGCACGTGTGTTGCAGTGCACCATATCGCAGAGTAGCGCACTACCATACGTTGTAGTGTGCTACTTCAAAAAAACTTTTTTTAGCCTGTCTCTGTGATTTGCAGCATATTCAAAATGAATAGGCTGCCTTAACGCAATACATGCAAACATGCATGTGTTAGCACAACAGACAGAAACAGAGACGTGTTAATGGGCCCTAATGAATTCTGGAAAACTAGTTCCGTCTCATCTGCAGTGCTTTAGTTCATCTAATTTCAACATTCCAGATTTCATTCCCAAAAGCAGTTTCAGTTGCTTAGCAAGTTTAATCTGAAGCCCCATACACACTATCAGTTTTTCTGCTGAGTTTTTCCTTCAGATTTACCAAAACCATATAATATGAGGTCAAACCTTAGGAGTTTCAATTCGTATGCAGTCAGGCCGGCCCTTGCACTACATGGTTTTAGTAAACCTGAAGGAAAAACTCAGCAGAAAAACTGATAGTGTGTATGGGGCTTTAGCCTTCACACTTTCCTGCCAAGATGTGAACGTTTTGCAGATACAACCTTATCCAATTTGAATGGGAAATATTTGCACGCAGCTGGAAAATATCTGATTTCAATTTTTCCATCTCATGTTACAAGTGACATAGAAAATGGACCCAGTGTCGTATATCTTATCTTCGTTAACCTACAGCTAGGTAATGTCACTCAAGCAGGGTTATACAGGCAGATTGTGCATATGGTGAATGCTGCAAGGCTGACTGCACAACTAGGAGTAATTATGTTGTAATCATACTGCCTGGCTATATATGAAGCCTTGAGCAAGATTAAAGAGGTAGTAATAGTTTAAAAAGCTAGTAAAGCTTAAAGTAAAACATGTTGATGAAATATTAATAAGGGTGCTGTGTTACCTGCCAAAGCTTTTGTATTTTTGTCCATCCATTTCTGAGATTTATGTCCCATACACACGGTCGGAAATTCAGACGGAAAAAGTCATATGGGATTATGTTGTCAGAAAATCCGATCGTGTGTGGGCTCTATCTGACTTTTTCCGTCGGATTTTCCGACGCACAAAGTTTGAAAGCAGGATCTAAAACTTTCCAACAAGAAAATCCGATCGTTTAAATTCTGATCGTGTGTACACAATTCCGACATACAAAGTGCCACGCATGCTCAGAATAAACTAAGAGACAAAAGCTATTGGCTACTGGCCTGTTTATACACTTGACATACATCAGGTGTATAAACCTCGTTCTGAACAATCGGATTTTCTGACAACTTTGTGCGACCGTGTGTATGTAAGACAAGTTTGGCCCAAAATCAGTCTGAAAAAATCAGACGGATTTTGTGGTCGGAATGTCTGACCGTGTGTATGGGGCATTACACAGCTTCGCCACACAACAGAGGACTGTCTGGTAGGGGGGCAGGAGACCTCATTTTAATTTGCTACAGTTCTATAACGCTTAGGCTACATGTATAATATTAATCAAAGAACAGGAAGGGAGATTTAGGGATTTTGGCGGTGCTGATTAACAGAATACAGTTAATTGAAGTACAAATTTTGTAGTACAAAAATTTATTGAGTTTGAAGTTAAAATCAGTAGCAATAAATGCTTAAAAAGTACAGGATAATACAATACAGTGGTTGTTCTCGTCAAGCACACATAGTCCCGACATGTTTCGCATTGGATTGCTTCTTCAGGGGATGTGTGAATATTTGAACAAAATCTAAACCAAAAATACAGAATGGTAATAAAATATATCACAAAATCATAGGTGCAGAGAGAGAAAAAAAAAAAAACACACACAAACATCAAACCCACCTTCAACCACTACGTTGATGGTAAAGTAAGGGAATTGTCCACCTCGGGGGTTAACCACAGCAGCGCTGAATCGCAGGGGGCTAAAAAGCCAACCCAGGGAAACTGGTAACAAGAAAGTATGCAATAAAACGCAATTTTTTTTTAAGAGAATGTATAATAGCCTACCATGACCGTGGCCATGAGAAAAAACGCAAAATGCTGCAAGATTTAGGTGTGTTTTGCATTTTCCTGCAGCTGGCGGTCAAAACGTTCCTATCCTGAACGCGATACTTCCGCGTTCAGGAGAGGGAGATTTAACCCTCACCTAAATGCACCAGCTCCTACACGCTGCTAAAAGCCTATGTGTACATGGACACGTAGGCTTTTACATAGGCGCATTGCATGCCTGTGACTCGACCTCTCCTGGATGCGATCCGGCAATTTTTCACGCACTTGTTGAGACCTCTCCCTTTTTCTATATATTTATGTTATACATAGATGATTATAAATTGTTACAATTATTGACTGCCTCTTTCTCTCCTTAGAATGCTTATCAAGCTCCTGGAGAAGCGAGTTTTTGCGAAATATGTAGAGCCTACGAGCTTACAATGAATGTTATTGTCTTTCTAAGTCATACATGTCCTATATGGCATGATCCTGACATCTAAAGCCTATATTGGAGGGGCTTAGCTGTTATTGAAATTAGTTTGCAGTATTTTAAATGTTTTTTATTGTTTTGTATTCATTGTTAATAAAATATTAGCTTATCTTTCTGTGCTTGGTGCCTGGAAAGCTCATTTTTTCAACTTCCTTTATTCAATTAACCAAGGTTTAGGATGTGCCACTGTGCTACCGTAGAATCCCACAGTTCCATCCTGTGTTGTTGGCTTTTGTAACTTTTTGATTCATTTTACAGAGTTGAGTTTAGGGGCTCTGGCTACAAAAACACCAAAAGAAGCAGCACACTGATGCACTCAGCTCTCTGTCACTCTGCTTTCTCCCTCTATCAGTATGTTCCTTTTTAACATATACATTCTGCTGTGCGGGGGCTGCAGTAGGCTGATGCCAGTTCAAATTCATAAACAGCCTGCATATAAAAAAATACATTCAGTTATGTATTTATGAATTCGGAGCTGCATTATTTTGTGTCCTTTATAGCTGCATGGAGGTACTCCAGGCAAACAATTAAATGCACAGTTAACATGCATATATGGGAGCTGTTTTTCTTAAAAATATATATATATTTTAATTTTGTCTATTAATTTCTGAAATGTACACAGCTCTGCCACATAGAACAGCCAGGCTTGTAAGCTAACTTTACTCTACTTTGGTAAAGAAGATATTAACCCTAGAGAGAAAAAAAAGAAAAGTAAACTCCCTGGAATTCATAAAGACTGGCACAGACAGATTTTGCAAAAACACATGCAAGACATTTTTGTAAAATCTGTCTATGTACGCCAAAAGAAAGTTGGTCTTAATTAGCTCCACTTTCTTAACATACGAACTGTCAGTATTCATTTTTAATTTGGGGCAGGTGTTGCGCCACAATGTAGAAGTAGAGCAAATTAAAACTATCTGAGTTTGGCGTATGAGTCGCTGTCAGAACCAAAACTGTTGCAGATGTTTTTTGAATTAAGCACAACACATTAACAAGAGCAAATAATGGGAGAAGATTTGCGCAGCAGCTTTATTGGCCACACCCCTCTACATAATCTCATAGAGACATGGATTGCTGAGGATGTCAATGACCTGCTGCGTGCTGGGAGTGGGGAGACGTCTCCGGGGATTCTGTGATGTTGACATTACCTGTGATTTGTGCAGATAACAGAGGAAAGAGACAGCAGATGGAAATCCCACCATGTACTTTAAATTGAGGCAAGTATACACTAAAGAAGGGTATACTTTGTTTATTTTTCATTTCAATAAAAATTTCCTCAACTCAACATGTCTGAAAGGCAAGACAGAGCACATTAGCACTATTTGGAGGAGGGGAACTACAGGTGAGGGCTACCCAAAAGGGAGCTTGCCTCCATGGTCCCTAGAATATACAGGAAAACAGGAGGCAAAACTACAGGGGGGTTACTTGAAGCAAAATATTGACTTTGGGATTAAGTGTTTAAAATGATATGCTTACATTTAACTTAAAGTGTTACTAATTGCGCAAATATCACGTGAAAAAAATTTGCTGAGAGGCATGTTGAGTCCATGGAATATTTTATATTTTGCCCCCAGTTTCAGGAAAATTAAAAAAAAAATTTTCACAAAGTTTTCAATAAATGATGGAAGTAAATGGCAGTGGGGTCCGTTTCAGATACGGCACCTCATCCCAAAAATAGGTCGCAAGAAGAAAAGAATATTTGGGAAAAGAGGGATTATTGCCTGTCATTCAAACCAATAGACAATTATTTTATTTGTTTTAATTGTAAGAGAATTTTTTTATTATAATGTAATTAAATAACAAATATTACATTCAAGTGTAAAAGAAGAAGCAAATAAAATACAACATGGGAAGCACACAAAAAGTATATTAAATAGGACCAGAATGGTAAAGGCCTTGATGTGCTGTTGGGTCAAATCTTCCCTACATGTTTCACCATTACAATGTCTTCCTCAGGGGAGATAGGACTTGACCGACAAAAAAAGAGAGAGAGGAAATTGCTACAAAAGATAAAAAACAATATATTAGTAAATTTGAGTTGAATGCTGCATGGCTTCCATATATAGAGACAATCAGATGGACTCGATAAAAAAAAAACTATTTTGTCCCCCAACTAGATAGTATATCAACGTCAGATCCAAGTTAGTGCATACATACCCCAGACTTCACCCCCAACGTGAGATGAGTAGGGTGACCCCCCAGGTGGGCAACACCCCACCTTAAGGACCACCTTGATGTGACTGCAGGGGGCAAAAAGGCAACCAGTAGCCCTAAAACTAAAAAAAAGGGGACAGTGACATATTTAAAATCAGGGAAATTAATAAACAAACCCCGATAAGAACTATAAATTGGAGCCAACATGACCTCCATACAGACCCAATCAATTAATGGAATTGGTATAAAAGACAGGGATGCCAGAAAAAATCAAGTGAGAGATACATTGGATAATTTCCAGATATTCAACAAGGGTATGCGGTGGCTAAAGTAAAGAGCAAAACAGAAAAACAGTAATTTAAAAAGGTAGCTGAAAAAAAATGAAAAAAAAATGAAAAAGGGACACGTCTTTACACTATGTCCAGCAAGCCTTTTCGAATGCTTACCTCTTCAGATCAAAAATTATAGGCAAATACTGGATTCAAATAGTCCAGCATTACCCACAACAGCAGCAGTGTTTGAGTGATCAAAACGCAAATTGCAAGGTATCCCCTATCAAGAAATTCCTATAGAGAGTGGAAATAGTAAGAGAAAGAAAAAAAAAACATATTACTTCCGACCGGACAAGCTGGGAAAGTGTGGAGCAGACCCCTCTTTCGCCGCAAACGAACCTTAATACAGCCACAGAATCAACTCGGCGTCCCCGCAGAACCAGCACTAAGTGTCTGGCTCAGGTGTCTTAAATACCCCCCACTCAGTCAGCCAAAGGTCTATAGATGTGTATCCACGTCCTTATTAGGCTATGCTGAACGACTCCCTGCACTGTGGTTGTGTGCTATCTCCTACCAGGCTGCAGTCATGTTGTGATTCTGGATTCCTGGTGGAGTAGGAGTGTACGACTGCACAGTATGGCCGTGGGACCTTAATACAGGAAGTGTTGCTTCTCTGTGGCTGAATAAATTTCCGCTTAAATGTATGGCTAAAATTTTGTTTATTGTATTTTTTTTTATAACAATAACTAGAAAATATAATTTATTTTCAAAAAAAAAAAAAATTATATCGCAAAAAATAAATAAAGCCCAGAGGTGATCAAATACCACCAAAACAAAGCTCTATTTGTGGGAAAAAAAAGGACACCAATTTCATTTGGGTACAGCATTGCATGACCGTGCAATTACCAGTTAAATCAGCACAGTACCAAATAGTAAAATGTATTCTGGTCATTAAGGGGGCAAATCCTTCCCGGGCTGAAGTGGTAAGCTTGTGGGGGGAGTTTTAATTCTCCCCTGATTCTCTGTATGGACAGTGCTGATTGGCCCTGTGCAGATCACATGCACTCTTGCAAGAAAAAAAACAACAACTCTTTAGCAATACACATCAAACTGAGCAAATGCAGCCTGACTCCGAATGCTCTGTTCTATAGAGAGATGGGTTGGAGTCAGTTAAAGAAGAGGACCAGAGAAGTTAGGATCACACAGCCTTTATACACAATGCAGGTTCCACAGTGGGTATAACAAGCATATACAGACTGATTTTACTGTTGTTGGTTTAGTAACAGTTCAAAGCTGAATTCTAGGTATGGTTATAGTTAAATAGTCACATTGGTTCACCATGGACCAATATAAGCCTACAAATTCCATACCTGTCTGATCCACGTGGAAGCAGAGAATCACTGTATTAGCTGCTCCTACTAGAGTGATTCTCACTGTCATCTGGGTCCAATGCTAAGTGGCTACCCTGCCACATAGTAAGCACTAGAGGATGCTTGCTTGGCACAAGCACCTTTCAAAGAATGCCTTGTATTCTTTTCAGTGAATAGAAGGATGTTCACTGAGGTGGAGATCATCATTTCACTATTTCAACTTGCCACCACGTCCAATCAGAGAATGTTTTCCATTAAAATTCAAGGCATTCCCTAAATGTCATTGAGTGAGCGAATCGCTGTGTTCTCTATGCAGCAGGGCAACCTCTGATATTGTGGTCTGTGGTGAGGTCAGATTTTACATGTAGCTAAAATTTAGGGTGGTGTCTGTAGCCATTATTCTATGTAAGCTAGCCTGATACCAACTTCATCCCTTTCTTTGCCGCCATGCAATCACCTAGCCCTACAATTAGAATACAGAGCACAAGATAATTTAAACACTTTGCCAGCTGCAGACAATAGGAAGACATTTTTTTTGTGACTAAAACATCAAACCACAGCGCAAACAGTATTACTACTCCAACCAGCTCACAACAAATGGCTAAGGTGCCACAATTGTGCGTATAAAATAAATATAGTCCAAAAAATTGTATATTCAAAACAGATATTTGTTTTGAGTCCAAATACTATAAATAGACTACATAGTCCCCAAAAAAACTTTTTTCCAAAAGTGCTGGTGTGCAGAAATGCCTAAAGTGCTGTAGAGCTCCAAACGGTCACATGGCAAACTGTGCTCCACATAACCTCCTTAGTGTATTTACTCACCAGATAGTATTGACCCCTTAGCAATACTGCATGTGGGTCTATTATGCTTAAACTTGTGAGCGGGGAGATGCAACAACCAGTCCTCCGTTTCTTCCTATGTGGTCACCACTCATACACAGAAAAAGAGAATTTGTATAGTGTAGTACATTCTTGTTTATTTTACAAAAGGTTAAAATTACACTTACAATGTTCTAGAGAATATGCTCTTTGAACATGAAATATTTCAGCAGGGCAGTCGGCTTGCTCCAGGAACTCGCTTGGTTGCCACTACCTCACGTGCGTTCCACCTCTTGCTGGACGTGCTGTCACTAAGGAACCGGAATCTATGTCGACGCGTTTTGCCCCTCCCACAGGGTGTTATCAAAGACAAAGATTTCTGTTCTCTTAGTTGTCTAAATAGCCATGCGCAGACATGATTGACATGTCATATCCTGTTGGGTGTACTGGGCTTCATAACCATACTGCGGCTACTCACTGCCTGCTCCTATATATCTCCAACAAGCTCCTAAAATATATATGATAATATGTTATCATTCTATTTTTTTTTTTTTTTTTTTGCTGGAAGGTAAGAGATTATACTAAGATATTAAAAAGGCATGGCTTTAGTGTTCAGCCCTGGATTTTACTTATCCCCAAAGGTGAACTGTACTAAAGCTGTCATTGCTGATCATTAATTCTAAAAACTCTAGTTTCTTGGCTGTAACGGTATCTTGGCCATCTGGCTTTCATGTATTCTTAGTTATTGACCTGGATCAACCATGCACCAAGGGAAGAAAGACTAACATCAAAACTCCAAGGGGTTAATTTACTAACACGGGAGCGTGAGAAATCTGGTGCATCTCTGCAGAGAAACCAGTTTCCAGGTTTTATTGTCAAAGCTTAAATGAACAAGCTGAAGTTAGAAGCTGATTGGCTACCATGCACAGCTGCACCAAATTTCTCACTCTCCAGTTTTAGTAAATCAACCCTCTAATGTTTCAAATTGTTCCTCTTTATTAATTCAGAAATTATTGAAGACTGGTATGAAACCCACGTAAACAGCATTATGTGGTCAGTGAAGTCAGTTCAGGTCAGGGTTTTCTCAGCACGGGTTTTCTTTATGGTTCTCGGCGTAGATTCAAGAAGCTTCCACTATCGAGGAAGCCTATAGTCAGTTTTGGAATTCTCACCATTAGAGCAAGAAATAACAAAATATAAATAACAGCTAGAGTGTCTCTGGTATTAAACTGTATTACGTACGGTGTTGAATGCACCCAGCAATTTCTGCCTTTTCTCCATTGAAGTCATCTTCTATGCCTTTAAATTGTTGCCTTTCCCAGAACTGTCAAGAATGGCAGACAAATGTATGCATCATTTGTATAGCTGTGGCTAGAGAAAAACATATTTCTTTGTTATGCACATCAACAGAAGCAGCGAGCACTCGCAAAGCAACTATTTTCTAGTGCTTTTTATGCAGTATATATACCCATTGATATTGCCCAGCGACAGGCAACTATGAACCTTCAAGATCTCAACTAAAAGAGAATGGCCTGTCTCCTATTGGCTGCTGGGTCAGTTGGGAGATGTAGTACTATATCTTAATTCTTTTCATTTTTTTTCCCTTTCTCTATTCTTCTTTAAGAGTTCTTTTTCCCCTTCCTCCTCGAGATGAGATTCCTGCCAAGCCTGCTTGTCGAAAAATCAAAATGAAATCTTCTGCATTTTGCTTTTCCGGAACAGATTGGATGTCATTATGCTCAACTAAGCTAAGGGATGGGCTGGAAGGGAGGAAACATTTCACAGTAAGACTCTCAGAGGCCATCGGAAGAAAACAGCCTGCAGATACAAGTCATGCCTAGCTCAAATTAAGTTTGTTTTACTGCAAATGCATGTATGAACCAGCTGCAGCGAGGATGAAATGGGCAGACAAAAACAGACGTATACGCTCTGTCTAGCTATGGGGCTCTCAATGTAAGATGCAAATGTTAGTTAACTAATTCAGGCAAAAATATCCGCAGAGCTGTAGTCATCATATATGCAAACGCAGACATGTGCCTGCAGCAGCTTTTTCCCATGTGGGCTTAAGATGGAAATTATTGTACAGTAATTATTTATTATTGCCTTTTTATTAATATTCTGACACCATAAGTGACCATTGTTTTGCATTTATTACATAAACGTATGCATATTAAAGCAAAATCAGCCACAACATATAAGATAAAAATGAATGAACCAGCTTTTGTGGCAATATTGACCCTCAACCCAGAGATTTCGCAAAGAGTCGATTTTTCTCCACTCATACACTCATTCCTCTTATACTCCAGTCCTACGGTAGATAGACAGCAAGAGTCTGATATTGGGTTAAATTCAGGTACTTACACTGCTTGCATAAAAAATACATTTAATGATGTAATATTGATTACAGAGCTGCATTTATTTGTGTCTTTTAAGACCTACCCAAGGTGCAGCTTTCACTACTTTACTACTGCATGATGTTGAAATATGGCTGTTTATTTCTACACTGCCATTTATAAACAGCAATGTAGAAAACACCCTCAGGTGACTAGTGCACTTGTTAATGGCGGTCCAGATCACAGACATGGTGTACAGAGATGATCCAAGTGGCTCTGTGCCTTGTGATCTGAGCACCTCTGTGCACTAGTGTTTACATTGGAGAGCCCTCCCCTTACTCTTACAATGGAGGAAGTGATGGAAGGAGACACTTATGAATGAATGATTCATTCACTCATTACTAGAAGATTATGGAAGCAGCAGGTTTCCAAGGTATTAATTACATAAGTGATCCATATAGTGAGCTTTGTGTTGAGTTATTCATTTTAAGGTTATCACAGAGGACATTGGGGAACTCCTTACATTTGGAGGAAAGGAGATTTAGTCTCCAAATATGGAAATGTTTCTTCACAGTAAGAGCTGTGAAAAGGTGAAATAGACTCCCTCAAGAGCTGGTTCTGATCAGCTCAGTAGATTGCTTTAAAAAAGGCCTGAATTCTTTCCTAAATGTACGTAATATAACTGGATAATGACATTTATAGGTAAGGTTGATCCAGCGTACATGTGATTGCCTCTTTGGAGATCAGGAAGGAATTTTTTCCCCTGCTGGAGCAAATTGGATCATGCTTTGCTGTTTTTTTTTTGCCTTCCTTTGGATCGACTGTGAGTATGAGATTGTGTATATAGAATTGTAAAAAAAAGTTTTTATTTTTTTTCGTTTTTCCCTTTTTATTGGTTGAACTAGATGGACTTGTGTCTTTTTTTAACTAGACTAACTATGTAACTATGTAATTCAACTGGATTGTTTTTAACCCCAATATCCAGGAAAACTCAGCTTCATTCTGTTTCTGCAATGACCATATATTAACCTCTTCATCTTCCTTATACAGCACATTAACCGCCTCATCTATATCATCCCACTGCTTGTGACCTGTGCATTAACCACTTCAACTCCCCCAATGTGTACAGCATTAAATGATGCACAGTAACTAGTGTACCAATACCAAGCCCATGTTTTAATCACCCATTTAATGCCATGTTTCTTCAATTCCAAACAACTGTGGCAAATTAGATCACTATGGGGTTATTTTTGAGTTTTTTTTTATGCTTACCAGTTATTTTTATTTGATGTTTTATGACAGAGGGAAATAGCTTTTGTTAAGTTTTTCCACCCAAAATAAATTTCTCTCTCTAAAAAAAAAGAGAAAAATGGGGCTAAAATTAATTTGGCTACAGAGTTGTATGACCAAGTAATTGTCAGTCAAACTAGCTCTGAAAACTGCACGTTGACCTGGTAATGAAGGTAGACCTTCTGCCATATCAGCCTATGCACAAAGTGGGAATAGGAAAATGCTACAGAATTCCTCTTAAACCCTTGTGTCTACATTTACCAAGTGCAGCTAGTACTTACAGTACTTTAACTCAGTCTACTTTTCTTCGTTCCGCACCACAGGTGGTGAATAGCTCCTTTGTCATGAACGGCACGTCATAGAGGTGCATTGTGTACCTATACGTAGAATGATGAGCACTACCGAGCTATGAAAGAAGCGGGTCAATCATTTTTAGATGGTAGATTTTGGTTGGTCTGCTCTTGATGCAAGATGCATGTATGTATTCTTCTACAGAGGTAGATTTAGTGTTTTAAAAAAGGTTCTATGTAATAGGCATGTTATGATGATAAGTTGAATGGCAGGACTCAGCAAGCTTAGTGACCTTGGGCAAGTAGTTACTGTATGCTATTGTGATGCATTGGACCATTGAATCTTCTCACTGCTTTCTGAAGTCTGCATCCTTTGTTTCACCTACATTTTGCCATGTAAATGTAAAAATAAGTTTGCACATCAAAAAATACTAAAAAACTATGAATCTGCACCAAGCTGCAGACCCTGCTTTTGTGAATTGGTTCTCAAAAAAATGAATTGTTATCCTTTGTTTTAAGTCTTCAACTAATTACTCTTCTCTGCAATACAACTGCCTTGTCAAAACGTATTACCTGAAAATGTTCTGCCCTTTCACTGCATAGTATAAGGCTTTTAATACATTGGTTTTAGTCTGTAATATTTATGTAGGTTTTACCTTAACAACAATGGGAGATGAGATTTCTGCCAGTGGCCATTTAGATTGTGGCACTTTTAGTCAGTGAGGCTTTTTAACCCAGCTTGGGCGATAATAAGAAAGGATTTTCTCTTTTCTAGGCTGAAAATGCATTGTGAGCAATGACAGGCTGTCCTATGCTGATGTTTTGTGTTTATCACTTGTAAGGGTGTTTTTTTTACTACCCAATTACTGCAAGAAATGCACAAAAATAATATGTCAGTTGCAAAAAAAAAAATGGCCAATTATGGGCACACGTGCAGTAAACATTTAAATGTTTACTGTAAATGTATTAAAAATTAACAAACCACTAACCTAGCAAATACATTAAGTCTAAGTTCACTAAGGGCTGACTGGCAAATTGATATGTTAACACTAACAGCCGGTCTGGTTATTGCATGACATAACCTACTAACCACAAATGGTGGAAAACCCCAGATACTGACACTTACAAAGCATTAGTGATCTGTTAACAGTTAACGCAAATTAGTGTTTTAGAGCTTTCAATTTTTTATTAGACTGCAGTTCCATATTTTCGTTATTTTGTTAACTATATAGATTGTAGACTAGTTACTAGAGGGAACACTCAGTGGTTTAAAACCATTACCTTGCTTCTTAACACGTATATAAACCCAAGAAAAAATATTTTGCCTCTTACCAGGTCTTATATGTGAATGCTGCATTAAATTTCTGTTTACAGATTTCCTTTCTTTTTTTTTTTTTCACCTGGTAATTCTGCCTATAGCACCCTTTTTGTCTTAGGATGACATGGCTTATTCATGTTCTTGCAGTAGCCATGAGGGGGCAGTGTTGTCACCCTAGGAGAGGACTAAAGAAGACCAACTTTCTTCTCTATAACATATGGGTAGTTGTTTGTAGCCCACATAGATAGCTGGGAGCAGTGCTAAATTATAAGTGTGCAGCACAGACAGGAAGTTACCAGATTTCTCTTGAGATCAATGGGGGTATTATGCAGTAAAAAAGCTGTTCAATCACGTTTTTACTGCCCCCCAACCAGTAATCATAACCTTAAAGTGTTACTAACCTAGGGAATTGAGGAATGGTTTGGCCCGAGCATAAGTTCAGCAGTTGTTCGCAGCAAATTCGAAAGCCGCAGAACCCCGTTTAAGTCTTTAGGACACTAACATGAAAAAACAAAAGTGCTAATTTTAAAGGCTTATATGCAAGTCATTGTCATAAAAAGTGTTTGGGGACCTGGGTCCTGCCCCAGGACATGTATCAATGCAAAAATAAGTTTTAAAAATGGATGTTTTTTCGGGAGCAGTGATTTTAATAATGCTTAAGCTAAAACAATAAAAATGAAAAATTTTCTTTAACCCCTTGCCGACCAGCTCACGCCGATATATGTTGGCAGAAGGGCACTTACAGGCACATTAACGTAACTGTACGTTGCCCTTTAAGACACGGCATTGTGGGCTTGCGCCGCCGCAAGCTCCGTGGGTGTGATCACGGGTCCCGTGGACTCAATGTCCACGGGGATACCCACGATCATCTCACGGAGAGGAAGAATGGGGAAATGCTGATGTAAACAAGCATTTCCACATTCTTCCTAGTGACAGAACACTGATCACAGCTCTCTGTGATCGGGAGCAGGGATCAGTGTCATGTCACACGTAGCCTATCCCCTCCCCCCACAGTTAGAATCACTCCCTAGGACACACTTAAGCCCCGCAGTGCCCCTCCAGTGGTTAACCCCTTCACTGCCAGTCACATTTACACAGTAATTAGTGCATTTTTAATCGCACTGATCGCTGTATAAATGTGAATGGTCCCAAAATAGCACCAGAAGTGCCCAATCTTTCCGTCATAATGTCACAGTCACGATAAAAATCGCAGATCACCGCCATTACTAGTAAAAAAAATAAAATAATAAAAAATGATCCCCTATTTTGTAGACACTATAACTGCACAAACCGATCAATAAAAGCGTATTGTGATTTTTTTTTAACAAAAAAATGTAGAATACGTATCGGCCTAAACTGAGGAAAAAAGTTTTTATATATCTTTTTGGGGGATATTTATTATAGCACAAAAAATAAAAATCGCAGAGGTGATCAAATACCACCAAAAGAAAGCTCTAGTTTTAAAGTGGAAGTAAACTCTCCTATCGTTTTCAGCCAAGGAAGCTGCCATCTTTGCCTCTGTTTAATCTTCAACTGCTATGGTGCTGCACATGTGATTCGTTATGACACCAGCTATTGGATGGTTTGATAGTTTGGCTGAGAGCACAGCCAATGTGCAGTTAGCATTCCCGGCATGCCTTTTTTTTAACTGTTTAAATCGATGGGTTTACTTCCACTTTAAGGAAAAAAGGACAACAATTTTATTGGGAGCCACGTTGCACGCAATTGTCAGTTAAAGTGACGCAGTACCGAATCTGATCTTTGGGCAGCCAAATGGTATGGCCATGGTTAAATATCGTGCCTGGGGGGTGTCTATAATATGCCTGTAAAGTGTCGCAGTTACCCCGTGTTTAGAACAATACCACAGCAAAATGATATTTCTACATAAAAAAAGTATGGATAATTAAGCAGAGATCACAGGAACACGTACACGGGTAAAGCTACAGATCAGACAGCAATGCACTAGTGCAGCTGCTGCCTTTATATAGACCATTTGGCACCAGCATTATTAGCTAACACATGCGCGTATACGCATATGCGTTCACCTGTGCATGCTCATGTTTTCGTGCATGCACATAGGCGTTCGTCTGTGCCCGGGAAGATGGGCACCTGCAGGAGCGAGTCAGCGCATGCCTATTGGGCTCTGCCTATGAGCTTCATTGCCCCCTCCTGATGGGCAGCCTCCAGATGCCCTGCTGGCTTTCCTTCTCTGGATGGTCACAGAAAAAAGTAGGAATTAGTCCTTTTGCGTGGACATTAAGTTCTGGCTCCCAAGAATTCTGTTCCAGACCATACCATTTACACTTAATCAGATACTGAAATTGGTTCCTCCTTTTTCTACAGTCTACAATAGCTTCCACCTCATATTCCTCATCTCCATCAACCAGCACAGGTTCAGGTGGACCAGACCCTCTATCAGGAAAGGAATCTGTTACTACAGGCTTTAAAAGTGAAACATGAAATACAGGGTTTATTTTAAAGCAATCTGACCTTGTTTAATTTCCTCTTCACCAGGAACGGACCCACGAACCTGGGTGCAAGCTTCTTCAAGGGACAAGCCAACTTGAGTTTTGCTGTACACAGCTACACTTGGCCACCCACTTGGAGATTTAGGGGCTGATTTACTAAAAGCAAATAGACTGTGCACGTTGCAAGTGAAATTGCTCCAGAGCTTTGTTAATGAGATGAAGGTTCACTTTGCAAAGAATACCCAATCACATGCAAGGAAAATAAAAAAGAGCATTTTTGCTTGTGCATTATTGAATGATGGAAGCCTGCAGAGCTCACTTTAATTTACTAAGCTTTAGAGCAACTGTACAGTCTATTTGCCTTTAGTAAATCCACCTCTCAGTTCCCCCCTTCTCTTTCTGTCAAAAGCTCTCTTGTTATCCGCCTGCGCTTTAGACGTCCCTGACACGTGCTTTACTGCATATACAGACTGATTTTACTGTTGTGGGTTTAGTAACACTTTAAGTACCAACAAGACCATATATTCCCTTTAATGCTATGTAATTCTTTTCTGAATTCTACTTTTCTATTCTGCATATTTCCATATATTTCCTCCAGAAAACCTGCCATCATGGGAATGGAGCTTCTGTGGAAATATGTAGCAGTAACAACGTTATTGACATATGTATGCTATAATTTAATAAAGAAATGTAACATTTTTATTGTTTATAGATGCATATGTGAAAAACTCAGCCTAAAGTGGTCCTGTCATCAGGCTATGGAATTTCTAGTTTGCAACCATTCATACCAAGCAACAACTTTGAAAATTGCTCTCATTTACATCTGTAGCTTTGGCACTAGGAAGCAATTCATCCTCAACATTCACAACAGAAGCATTGAAGTCATTCAAGTTGTTCTCTTGGCAGGTGATTTCTCTCCCAGAGCCTCCACTCTATGTTCACTTAAGATTAGAAAGCTAGGAGACTACTAAGTCTTTTAGGAGGGTGAGCTGATTTGCTAAGTCACTGCTGGGAGGAGGGAACAGGGTGAGGTAAGCTTCTGAGTCACTGCTAGGAGCAGGTAGCAGGTAGCAGGGGGAGTGGGCTGTGGAGAGTATAGTTTATGTACGATTCACATCAGCAATAGGGATGAACCAACGGATTGAGTAGAATGTAAGATCGACACGACCATCGGGTGTTCATTTGCTCTAAAATGTACCAAACATTTGGGGCGCTCATGGGAAATTTGAGTGCTACGGAACGCCCTATAATGCACTTTGAGATTGCAGTGCATTGCTGTATGATGATTGGTCAAAGTATGCACCTGACCTGCATGCTTTGGCCAATCACTGCGCGCTCTTCTGAGAGAGCCATAATTGGCCAAAGGCAGGGTGCCTTTGGCCAATCATGGCTCAGGGGGACTAAGTCCATGCCCCACACTATATAAGGCTGCTTACATAGCGGTCGAGTGTATTGTTGATGGCATGAACAGAGAGATAGCTTGGGTTAGATCAAGCAGACAGGTTATTCAGTTAGTGGCAGTGTATTTGATATATATATATATATATATATATATATATATATATATATATATATATATAGTCAGTCTAGTATATATATATATATATATATATATATATATATACTCTGCATTTAGCATAGACTTTATATTCAGTGTTTACTCTATATTCAGTCAGCGCAGGCAGTGTATTACTATATATATATATATATATATATATATATATATATATACACAGTCTAGTATATATATTGTAGCAGATTGTGCCTGGAAAAGTCCTGTTTGGGCTTTATACATCTCCTAGACTCCTCTCATACACGTTCAGGGATCTCTGATCCACAATCCAGTTCAGATCTTGGTCCTCTCCCCCATGCCAATTTGAACTCACCTTCGCTCTCTGCCTGGGAAATACAGACAACACTGGTCTGTGAGAGCGAAAGGTTGGTAAAAAGTTGTTAAATTGTATCTGTGGAATCTGACAAGCTGTTGGCTTGCTCAGCCTGGTAGTCAGGGCCTGTATATATTGTATAGTTAGTGTTGAGACATGGCTAGGTTTTTGTTTGGCTATTTTTATTCTGTTTGTTTTTTTTTGAAACACTGTACAGCACCTGTATATAGACTTGTATATATCACCAATAAACACTGCACTGTTTGTCACTACCACACTGGATTTGGTATCTGTGCTTGAAAGACTGCTTATCCCAGGGAGCTTTGTCCCACCTACCTATCCCCCAGGTTACAATATATATAATCTGCATTCAGTGTAGCCTATATCTACAGTGCATTCTGTAATGTACTGTTTCTAGTACACTTCAGGTGGTGTATTAATATATATATATATACAGTCTAGTTGTTACAGGCTCATCCCTAATCAGCAAGCCATGCTAATCGCACAGCCATTGGTGTGCACAGAGGGACAGTGATACCCACAGCTCTTTTTTTCCACAGAACCTTTATTGGATTCTCTCAAGTGACATCTCAATACAGCTATATTCACCACAGTGGTGTTGCAATGCAATGGTTTCCGTTAACACAGCACAACCTGCTGTGCTTTCAGTGCATACCATAGCAACACTGTGGTGTGAACCGACACAAATGGAAAAAGTCATTTTGCCTTGTCTATGTGTTGGGGGCTACACTGGTAGTAGCTGTCAGTGTACCCCAGCGTATTTAGTGTGAACAGCGTTAAACAACTTTAGTGTTTAGTTTAGTGCTGTAAACGTTTAGGTTGAATTACTCCAGTGTCTTCAGTTACAGAGGTCAGTGACAGCTTCTAATACGGCTCATTCAAATAAGCTTCCAAACATGTAAATATTTGAATATCCGTAGCCTAGCTATATGTACATAATCTGATCAATTTTAAAAAGCTTGCTTTTGCATATACTGTAGTTTGTAATAACATACGCTTGCATTGTGCATAATTTATTCAAGATAAAATTACAATTCAAAAATAAAATCCTTCCACCTAGTCTTTTCCTAATTCAAACTCAAACTTTTTAACTTTGAAAAATGACAATCTGAGTTATAATTCTGACAAGCTGTCACTTTTGAGCAACATATGCTGTTCTTTCTTCTTTTAATTGTACATTGTTTTCTCCTGAGATACTCTGTATTACAAAAGATGAATTGAACAGATCACTTTTTAAAGGAGACCTGTCACCGTCAGGGCACCAACTTACTGACTTAGTGAAATATATTGGGTTTTGAAATTGCATTGCATCTAGTGGGGGAGCAAAGGCACTCTGTCCAGTATAGTATTGAGGTATTCCGTCAGTAATTGTACCTCGTGATGTAAGCAGAGCTACTCTTACAACTCTTTGCTAAGAACGGTAGATATCTAAAAAACATATAACAAGAGGGAATGTGCTAAGACTAAACTTCAAGGACCATTTGATATACAGTATATGGTATTTTTCACCCTGTTATAGGTTCCCTTGCACCCTCCCTCTTTTTATGTTTTAGATTTCTGAAATATATGACTGACCTATAGGGGTTGTAAACCCCATTCATTAAATTTTAACTAAGCATAACTATCTGAAGTGTTTACTTGTCTCTCTCCAAAGCTCTAAGTGTTGTTTCTTTCTGGTACTTCGTTCCTCTGTTATCAGCAGAGTTACTTCTGACAAGTTCCCTGACACATGAGATAACATGAGATAAAAATTTGTGTCGGGGAGGGAGCTTAGAGGTAGATTAGCAACGAGCTTGTCTATTCAGAATACAGCATGTTCCTTTATTCCTCTGCCTATATGTGTGTGTGTGTGTGGGGGGGGGTTCCTTTCCTCCAATCATTTCTCACAGTGTAAGTAACATGATCTTCACTTTTCAAAGGATGCAGAAAGGGGAAGACAATAGATACGCTGTATATGTAAAACTTATGTAGGAGGATTTTTTAATCTCTGTGTATCATCTGAGGCTATTCACTTCACTGGGTATATGAGGATTTACAACCACTTTAAATTAGGAAATAGACAAGTTTAGGCATTGGGTCTATAGCTCACAACTGTGTGTCAGATTGTTGTGTAATCAAGGTCTATCATATAACAATGTCTTACTGTGTATGGCCCCCCTATCCAGGATTGGGTCAGGACTCAAAATGGCATCCTAGAATGAACTTCTTGGATTCTCTGCATTGGAAATTCATAGACATGTCCTTGGAAATCAATATCAGTCATTTTAAGCTCTGTCTAGGTTTTGGGGCACTATATTTTAAGCTAACATTAAGGAACCCAAACACCAGAAAAAATTAAGTTTAACAGTGTAACTAAATTTGAGGATAACTACCCCCACTGCTCTTCCCACATCTCACAAGGGACCACAGATCACAAAGCTACCGTGCCAGGTAGGACCGCTTTATCACCCTTTCCACTGAGACAGGCTACTGTGTACAATTGTATATTTTCACGGAAAACTGGATTAGACCAAGCTAATGCGGGTGCTGGAACAACCCCTGCCCCGGCGTAGTATGCAGAATAAGTATAATGGAGTTGATTTACTAAAGGCAAACAGGCTGTTTTAAGGAAAAGTTGCCATTTTAAAAGGAATTATCCCCTGAGTTTACTGAATAGTGAAGTTTAACTTTTCAAATAACACCAAATCACTTGCAAGGACATTTTTTTTAAACATGTAATTCTTGCTTACACATGATTGGATTATGGAAGTCAGCAGAGCTTCACTTTATTCACTAAGCTCTGGGAAAGTTTCCCTTGCAAAGTGGGCAGTCTATTTATCTTCAGTAAATCAACCCCAATATGTCACTAGTACACCTTTTGATCTTCCAAATAAGTTCAGTTTCATTTAAGCATACCAGTATATCACGTCAAAGTGCAATATTTTGGAATATTGCCGGCATAACTAACCCTCAAATGTTGCACTTTTTTGTGATGTAATACCCTGTATGCTTTTAGAAAACAGTGCTATTTGTAGGATCAAAGGGGCTGCCTTTTTTCCTTAAACTTAAACTGTAATGGAGAAGTGGTCTGTGCTCCCACCTAGAGGACCGGCCCTTTTTCTGTACTGGTAACAATATCACACCACGACACAGAAGGTGTCATCAGGACAGAAGGGAATGGAAATCACCCAACAGGGATGTCGACTGCTGTAAAAACTTGACAGTAGCTTTATCTTTTCCCAACTTTAAGAAAAACATTAAATGGAATATGTGATTTGTCCCACCACTGGGGAGATCTTCCCTCTCTGTCTGTACTGAACACTATCATGCCTTGACACAGATGGTGTCACCAGAACAGGAAGTCTTTCATTGGGAATTAAAGACTACTGTAAAAAATAAATAAATAAATAAATAAAGGACACTAGCTTTAGCTCTTCCAAAATCTGCGAAACTTAAAAAAAAAAAAGTTTTTGGCTGTAATCAGCCTTTATTAGATTAGGTCAGGAATCTTGTTTAAAATATCAACTTTCCCCCCTTACAACAGACCTTTAATATCCCAAACTTCCCATGCAACATTAGCTCTATTAACAAATCATCTCTTGATCCATCAGCAATCGATGTTCACCAAAGTGAAAAAGTCATTAACTTGAAAGCTTTTAATGACCAATTATTGCTTTTACACCTCAAGTGAATAGACCTTCCAAATGAGGATGTGGAGTCTGCCCTGCCTTTAATGGTTCCAAGTCAGCCGTATTAAGACTGTCTGTATCCTGAATTCTAGACTTGGTTTTGCCTCTTTCCTAGTCTCCCCCTCAATTATCCCCCACTAATGGTGCCTGCCGTACATTATTTTTCTGCAGAAACAACTAATTCATCCACGAGTTACAATAACGCCAACAAAAATGACTACGAGACAGTCACCACAAATGCATTTGCTTGTCTATTAGCACATTGTTATCCTGCTTATTTGCACCCTTTGGACAGCCATATAACATAGCAAAGTTAATCTATCTCTGTTTAAGCATGCAACTCAGCCATTCACTGTGACTGGGGAATCTCTGGCAGGATTAAGAATGACACAGAGAAATCAAAGGCAGTGAAGTGCAGACTGTGTGAAATAAGTATTCTTTGCAGATTCCGAGGTAAACTTGAAAAGCTTTAAGCTCGAAGAGCGATCACACCTATTGAAGGACCCTAATCCCCACCATAAAGGAAACGGCGAAGGAGTTTTCAAAGGGAACGCTGCCACAAAAAAAAAAAAAAAAGCAGTCCGCAGCACAGCATACAATAAAAAAGAGCACACAGGGAACAGAAGTTTTGAATTTGCTAGAATATTCTATAGTATATTTCTTTTTTAATGTAAACTGGAGCGCGGAAAAAGTAACAAAGGAGGAGAATGTAATCCCCAAGCACAGGGCTATGTAGGTGAAGTATTTATATGTTTGTAAGTGGCTCGCCCTGTTACACGCACGCAGAGCTGAGTGATCATTTGCATTTGTGAGCTTTCTGAGCACAGCCGGAATCAAGGCAGATGTTCGGTTCAGTTCTTGGGTTTCCTCTGTCAGCACCTACAGCTAGAGGGCAGTGTTCTTCACGTTTGTTTGGTTTAGGGTTACCACATCTACCATGTATACCAATACAAAGTTGTAAACCATAGGGAACAGTTATGAATCCAGTGCAAGGCTTGGATATAGTATGTGTGTTCTGCATACTTTTTTTTGCATGCATTTATAATGCAGTATTATACTTATATATATGTTTGCAAGGCATTCATGTTTTCTTACCAAGGTGTAGCTGTGATTCTTTAAAGATCAACTTCTGGCACAACAAAAAGCTACCTTTGGAGTTACATAGTTAGCAAGGTTGTATAAAGACACCAGTCCATCCTGAGTGAGTTTCTACAATTGTCCCTATCCCTGTACATTGCACACTACCATCAGTCCCTACCCTCAAGAAGCCCACAATCCAAGGTCCCCATTTATATACTAGGGCCAATTTAGGACAGAAGCCAATTAAGCTACCTGCATGTCTTTGGAGTGTGGGAGGAAACCAGAGTACCTGGAGAAAACCCACGCAGGCACAGGGAGAACATGCAAACTCCATGCAGGTAGTGTCGTGGTTGGGATTCAAACCAGCAACCCTTTTTACTGCTAGGTGAGAGTGCTAACCACTACACCACTGTGCTGTTACAAATCCCTTTCTTCACTGCAAGGGTTAAATGCTCAGGGGAAAGTAATACTTACCTTATTCTATTCTCCAGCAGGGTCCCTTTAGCAGTGTGACCAGTTCTGCAAAGTTTCCTATCTAGGGTGCTCCCGACCATGGTCGCACTCTTGCCTCCTGTGCATACACTATGTTGTTGAAAATATTAGGACACCTGCCTTTACAGACACATGAACTTTAATGGCATCCCGGGCTAATGCCCCGTACACACAGTCGGATTTTCCAAAGGAAAATGTTTGATGGGAGCTGTTTGTTGGAAATTCCAACCGTGTGTAGGCTCCAGATCTGAATCTCAAATTTTTCGACAACAAAATCCGTTGTCGGAAATTCCGATCATTTGTACACAATTCTGATGCAAAAAGTTCCACGCATTCTCAGAATCAAGCAGAAGAGCGGCACTGGCTATTGAACTTCAATTTTCTCAGCTTGTCGTATGTCACCGCATTCTTGGCGTTCGGAAATTTCAACAACATTGTGTGACCGTGTGTATGCAAGACAAGTTTGAGCCAACATCTGTCGGAAAAAATCCCACGGATTTTATTGTCAGAATGTGCGATTGTGTGTACGCGGCATAAGTCTGTAGGGTTCAATATTGAGTTGGCCCACCCTTTGCAGCTATAACAGCTTTAACTCTTCTGGGAAGGCTGTCCACAAGGTTTAGGAGTGTGTCTATGGGAATGATTGACCATTCTTCCAGAAGCACATTTGTGAGGTCAGGCACTGATGTTGGATGAGAAGGCCTGGCTCGCAGTCTCCTTCTCTAATTCCTCCCAAAGGTGTTCTATCGGGTTGGGATGCCATTAAAATTCATGTGCGTGTAAAGGCAGGTGTCCCAATACATTTGACAATATAGTGTAAAATGCAGGGTTAACAGCTCTGAAATGTACAATATGATGCTAAAGGAATGCCAGAAGGAGAAAAGAACAGTGCTAGAGTCTGCCAGAGCAGGGTAAAGTAAGTAAAGCAGGCTTCTCATCTTCACTCTATGACATGATGAGTGCCACAGGGTCAGTGCCAGCATAAGGCTGCTTAGACAACCACCTTAGGGCGCCAGGATGGGGGGTCAGAAATATTACCCACTTGCTGGGCATTCTGATTTCTAAAATACGTGTCTTCCGTTCCCTAATTTCTTTGACATTTAATACCGGGGTTATGGCAGCAGCTAGGTGCCATAACCCCAGCATAATTCTTTACTATGGCCGGCTCCCCCCCCCCCAGCTTTCCAATCACTTCCGGGCTTACTGAAAACATCGCTAAAGCCTGGGAGCAATCCAATGTGGCCATTTGCTGGGCAGGAAGTTGAGTGAGGCTAGGATAGCCACCAGATGGGGTCTTTGGCCCCAGATTACTTAATAAAGAGGACCTGTCATGCTTATTTCTATTACAAGGGATGTTTACATTTCTTGTAATAGGGGAAAAAAAGTATCCAACAAAAAATAAATACAGGGACAGTGTAAAAAATAATAAATAAAAAGGAAAATAAATAATAATAAAAAAAGTAAAATGCCCCATTCCTCCATGCTCGCATGCAGAAGCAAACTCGTGAGTAAGGTGCGCCACATATGAAAACACTGTTTAAACTACACATTTGAGGTATCGTCGTGTTCGTTACTTGTAACTCTAAACAGGTAACCGTAAAAAAATGTATGCGTGGCCTATGGAGATTTTTAAGTACTGTAGTTTGTAGCCATTCCACAAGCAATTTTAATGGTACCTATTTACTCAGCATAACATCATCTTTCACATTAGACACAAACATTACAGTAGCTTTTGTGTGTGTTTTTTTTTTAATTCATTAAAATGTATTTTTTCAAAAAGAATTGCCTTTGAAAGACCGCTGTGCAAATGCTGTCTGACATAAAATATTGCAATGATCGTCATTTTATTCTCTAGAGTCTCTGCAAAAAAAAAAAAAAAAAAAGATATCATGTTTGGGGGTTCTAAGTAATTTTCTGGCAAAAAAATGTAATTTCAACTTGTAATCAAAAAGTTCCAGAAAAGGCCCAGTCTTCAAGTTGTTAAAATATAATATAGACCCATTCATTGTCAGGAAGCTGTCCTAAAGCAATGATTTTCAGAAAGTTTTGGAGCGACTGCATATAGACAGGAAGTCGCTGAAATAGACTATAGACTACAGCAGGGAGGATTCCATCCACCTTCGCTTGTGTGGATGGGGGGATTCTTTCAGTTTTTTCCAATCAGCCTACTGGCCAATCAAAAATCCAAGTCTCCTAGGTCCATCTTAAGGTGCAGGAGTAAAAGGGCATTTTGCTGCCCCGCAGGGTGTAGCATGAGTTACGTCACACAGCACTGAAAACTTGAGCTGTGCTGAATTGCCACTAAATGGCAGTGTGTAATGATGGGGAGGGATTACGCATTCCCCGCGTCCCCTGACTGGCTACAGGCAGCTGGCAGGTGAGGCAAACTAAAACTTTCAAACTGCAGTATATAAACTGTGTTTGGGGATTGCACCGCCTATTACTAATTACCCAAAATTCCTAAAGTGCTTGTGCTATGTATACCGGTATATACCTTTCCAAAAAACCTATAACCACACAATGTGTTAATATCGATCTACCATATCATGCTTTTCAACATATAAGTGTAGTGTTCACCCTGGCCCCCAAGTGTACAAATAATCACAATCCAATATACTATTGGAAAAATATGTAAAAAAATAAATAATAAACAATATTTATAAATAATAATAAAAGTGTGTATATCAAATTAAATCAAAGTCCTCTTTAAACCGGATCCACCTGCTTCAATCCGGATCCAATTCACCCTCTGGTAAGTATTCCACTATTAAATTTTCTCCCAAAGCCTTATATTCTCATGTATCACCGGAAAAGCCAAATTGTGCCACCACCACCTTGTAGAATGGACACTCACCAGACTTCACCGTATAGCACGCCTTCGGTTCATTCAATGGATAACCACTCCTTAATCCACTCTCCCGTTAGCAATTCCTCAATTGTTTGTTTGTATTTTCATATAAAGGTAAATGAAACCAACATAGTGTAAAACCGTTTCACCTTTAATATAAAACTTAAAAAAACATATTGCACTCACATCTCAATGTGTCTTCTAGCTGACACTAAGCTTATCCAGCCATAAGTAAACAGCGTAGAATCGGGCAAGCCAATGGTTTTCCACAGGTGGTTCCTTCCTCCCTCCACTCAGCCAACCTGTCTCTGGCTCCTCTTGTAGCAAATCTATCTCCCACAGCTCCTATGCGTTTCGCAGTCTTTGCGTTGTCAGGACGTAATAGGGGGCGCAATCCCCAAACACAGTTTATAAACACTTTTACCTCATTTAGGTGAGGAAGCACTTGGGATTGCAGTGAACCTACACAGTAACAAAGAGATAGTTTTGAGCGCCGGTACGATTATAGATTTTCAAACTGCAGTATAGAAGTTTTAGGCCGGACATACTCGGCCGCTTCAGCAGGAACTACCCAAGATAAATTTAAATGAGCAGACTGAATGTACCAAGTTGATAGATCTATCTAATTGGGTACAACAAGCCTGTTGGATCCTCTTGCGATTATCACTAGCGGTATGTAATTATCTATAGCTGCTAGCGATAATCACTGCCTTCTCCCGGCGGGGACAGCTTCCCACGCCCCCGCATGTACCATGTATGGGCTGTTTTAGTTTGCCTCAAATGTTAGCTGCCTGTAGCCAGTGAAGCGTGGGAATATGTAATGCCACCCCCTCATTACACACTGCCATTTAGTGTAAATTCAGCACAGTTCAAATTCTAAATGCTGTGAGATGCCATTTAAGCTGCGCCCCTTCACAGGGGAGGGCACTTTGACCCCTTCATCTTAAGAGGGACCTAGATGAATCAGATTTTTGATTGGTGAGCAGGCTGATTGGAAAATACTGAAAGAATTCCCCCATCCACACAAGCTAGGTGAATCCTCCCTGCTGTGCTATTGTATTTTGACATCAGGGACCCAGCCACTGTCAGAATACACTGATCAGCACTGCAGTTGATTGGCTGCCGCAGTCATCGAAAGAAAATTTACCAACAGTCCTGTTTAAGAGGATTAAATCATTAGATGGATTGAAATTCGACAGTCCTTGCAGTGCAGAGGGAGGGGATTGGTGGCCCACTGCATGACTTTTTTTGTTCTTTCATCCAGAAATTGGGTTTTAATTTTATCCTGAACTGATCTACGCATTCTCCAACATCTGAAGTGATAGACATATTATCTGTCTGCTTTTTATCCCTGTCATTGAAATGCAGTTTATTATGGATCAAAACATTTAAACCCTTTATTTTTTCATAAAATATTGCTTTCAACTTTTTTAGCACTTTTTGCATAATGGTGCTGATGATGTCCTACAGTCTATTTCAGCGACTTCCTCTCTACATGCAGTCGCTCCAGGACTGTCTGTAAATCATTTCTCTGGGCCAGCTTCCTGACTTCGAATAGGTCTATATTATATTTTAATGTTTTACATTATAACTGTTACATAATAAAAAATGATGGTGCTGCTGCATAAGTACACTTTTTGTGAATGGAGGTGGAGCAGTTGAATGGATGTGTCTCCACCGCTGATTCACAGAATGCAATTTATTGTTGCAGGGTAGTTATAAAAGCAATATGAATAATGAATTGTCAATTGTGAAGGGAGCAGAAGGCTATGAGTAATTGGTGCAACTTTTTTCAGGAGCAGCGACTGCTGTTATTCTTCACAGCATTGGAGAATAGCCGATCAGGGCAGTATCTGGCAGCTGTGAAGGAGACACACTGCAGGGATGATTCTTATGCCACATACACACGAGCGGAATGTCCGACAGAAAAAGTCAGACAGAAGCTTTTCATCATATATTCCGATCGTGTGCCTCATCAGACTTTTTTTTTATTTTTTTTTAGAAATAAAACATGTTCTAAATATTTCAGAACCAATTCCTATCGGGAAAACCGCTCGTCTGTATGCTGTTCCAATGGACCAAAAACTGAAGCAAGTATAAGACAGAAGCTATTGGCTACTGGCTATTGAACTTCCTTTTTCTAGTCTCCTGGTACGTGTTGTATGTCACCGCGTTCCTGATGATCGGACTTTGGTGTGATCATGTGTACGCAAGACAGATTCAGCGGAATTCCGTTTGGAAAAACCTTCAGAGTTTATTCTGACGGGAATAGCGGTCGTGTGTATGCGGCATTACTGGAAGCAGCCACCTACGTGTAATGGGATACACACCACTTCAAATAATGTATTTGTTTTGTGCTTTATTGCAATAAAATAAATACACTTCAGATTAAAGCAAAAGATTGTTTCCAACATAAATTCAGAGTCTTGTAAATCATTACTGTATGAGTTCATGCATGTACCCTATTTTACATACTATTAGTTCTGGCTATGTACTTGGTCACAAGTCATAAAGGAATGGCTTGCATGGCTTCACCCACTGTCCTAAAATGAGAGCTAAACTCCTTCTTTTTTTTTTTTTTGTGGTTAGTGGTAGAGAAAATGTGTAAATGCCTTTTATTTTAAGAAGACAATCAAGCTTTTTCTTAATCAAACAACATATATAACGGAAATTTAAGCTTTTAAAGAAAAACAATCATAAACAGAATAATCACACATCTTTGTCCACCTGTTAAAAGCATTTAAAAACCAAAAAGGGAAATTTTTCCCCTTTAAAATATGTTCACATTTTGAGATGTATCACTGATAGTTCATCCATGCAATTCCTTTTTATATACATAAATATAATGCGTGGCTTTGGTTTTATGAGGCAGTCTACTTGGATCTAACCATCAAGTTGTAGGTTCCAAAAAAACACTGACTATGAATGAATACTACTTAATTTCTGTTCGCCAGAATCTGAAAAAGGACAAGCCCAATATGTAATACTGAGTGTAACTAATTAAACAAAATCCCTGAAATTAGATAAAAGTGTGGCTGCCAAAAAGGTGTGTCATTTTAGCTTGCTGGCAGCCTGCCAACCTAACGCTCCCAATGAAAGGGACTCACCTTGTATCCATGTCCTCAAAAATCCATATATAAGTGTAGGAGCATCTTCTTAAAGTGGACTTGAACTAAAAAAGTGAAGATTTGCTATGTCAAAGGGAGCATGTTTGTTGTTCCTAAGCAGTGCCATGAACAATCTTCCTTTGTCTTAAATTTCTCTAAAAAATAGCAGTATGCTTTCTGTGCCTAGGCGCTCTTGTAGCTGTATATCTTCAGTGTGTGAAGCACTGTCTTTGGTCTCATGAGATTTGATGGTGTCACAACTGTGCTGCTTATTGTTCTCCTTGCTGGAGAGAAAGCTGTACTTGGGAACCTGCAGACATGCAACTACCTGCTTACAATTTATTTATTCTGTGAATCTTTGTTTTCTGTGAATCTCCTGCTGCTGCTTGGTTGTTCCTAAATAAATAAAATCCCCAGTCATCAGAGGGGCAGCTCGACCAGTAAGAAACAAGGACCTGCCTCTGTTAAGATGGCTGCCAGCACACAGAGACATGGTGCACAACAAGGCACAGTTTGTTGACTATTTCTTTGTCCTTTCTTGGTCACAACATCCACAGCTCAGCTACTCTTTAATAGATACTTGAAGTGTTGGAACCAGTCAAAGTGTTATTAATGACTATTCATTTTCACAAAGTTTACTGCCTCAGTTTTTATGATGACAATTTGCATATACTCCAGAATGTTATGAAGAGGGATCGGATGAATTGCAATTAATTGCAAAGTCCCTCTGTGCCATCAAAATGACTTAATCCCATAAAAAAAAATTTCCACTGCATTTGCGAAGAGGGCTTCAGGGCACCCAAGAAAGTCAAGCAAGCACTCCTACAGTTGATTCAGCTGAGGGATCAGGGCACCACTGATACAGCGCTTGCTCAGGAATGGCAGCAGGCAGGTGTGAGTGCTTCTGCACGCACAGTGAGGCGAAGACTTTTGAAGGATGGCCTGGTGTCAAGAAGGACAGCAAAGAAGCCACTTCTCTCCAGGAAAAACATCAGGGACAGGCTGATATATTGCAAAAGGTACAGTAAATGGACTGCTGAGGATTGAGGTAAAGTCATTTTCTCTGATGAATCCCCTATCCGGAAAAAACTTTGAGAAGAAAAGGTGAGCTCTACCATCAGTCCTGTGTCATGCTAACAGTAAAGCATCCTGAGACCATTCATGTGTGGGGTTGTTTCTCAGCCAAGGGAGTGGCTTAGGCTCACTCACAATTTTGCCTTAGAACATAGCCATGGATAAAGAATGGTTCAAAAACATACTCCTAGAGCAACTTCTCCTAACCATCCAAGAACAGTTTGCTGATGAACAATGCTTTTTCCAGCATGATGGAGCACCTTGCCATAAGGCAAAAGTGATAACTAAGTGGCTTTTGGGTCAGTGGCCAGGAAACTCCCTAGATGTTAATCCCATTGAGAATTTGTCAATCCTCAAGAGGCGGGTGAATAAAAAAACACCCAAAAATTCTGCATTGATTATGCGAGAATGGTCTATCATCAGTCAGGATGTGGCCCAGAAGTTGATAAACAACATGCCAGGAGGAATTGCTCAAAACTTTTGGCCACGGCTGTACAGACTCACATATTGTCCAAGGTGTAATCAATCAAGTAAAGACTACAGAAGACACTTCCATGGGATCCCGCTTATCATCTATTCCTTTTTGACTTTAAGTGGATAGTGATAACTGCTCACTTATATATCATCATAAGCTAACTGGATATCACATTTTGATCAAATCTCAAAGATAAGAACATGTCTTTATGCTCAGAAAAAATTCAAATATATATATTTTTTTATAAACAGAAGTTAAAAGCCTGAAAGTGTCAAAAGCAATAATTCCATACTAAACCCACATTTTTAACAATTCTGGTTCTACTGAACACAGTGGAAAGGTTAGCAAACCAGCAACAAATTGCTAGCATGTTAGCATCCCAGTGGGGGTTTTATGGGGTTATTACCAGTTGGAAAAACAAAGGAGAACTTTATAAATTTAACTTTGTACATTTTTCGTACCCCTTGTAGGATTTTAGAAGCAATCATTCCCTAATTAGCACACCCTTCCGCCCACATAATTAGTGCTTGACCTGTGTGCCTCTAACCTCAGTTTGGGAACCATAATTCAGACCACAGTAAATTATAGGGTGATATAGTCTGTAATCACAAGGGGACCGTTACTTCAGAAATATTTTGCTCAAAAAATGCCCCCATTATGTCGAAATACTGTATCCATAGCCATGTCATCATATACAGAAATAATGTGGTCTCCAACTGATCCTCTGACATCATCAACACTTTTCCCATGGAAGAAACTCCAAGCTGGAAAAATGCTTAAATGTATTAAGAGGGCCATTTAGTTGGTTCCTTAAACCAGTGCCTGTGGAAATTCTTTTTGGTGGTTTCATGCGTTCTGGCAAATGGATAGAAGCCATTATTTTTATTTAGGAAGGAAAATGATGGCAGTGTTTTTAGTGAGATAATAATTTATTTTACATAAATAATATCATTTTTCACTTTTGGGGTCATAAAAACAGATGTGAAGTGTTCACTGCTATGAACATGCACGTCAATTAAAAATTTATGGTGGTGTTGTAAGTTTTCTGGATGAGAAGGATGTATGTTCTTTTCTTACCTCCATTTATTTAAGCATGCAAGTTGAGAAATATTATTCTGCTTGAGAAAAGCAGGACAATTCTTATAAACAGCAGAAGAGATATTGATTAAACCAAATTAAGAGCGCTAATAGTAAGAAAAAAACAAAACTTTTTCTCTAAGTCCCCAGTGTGTTTGCTCTGAGCTTTGTTCCCTACTTGGTCAGGTTAGTCAGCTCCTTGCCTCTTTTATTTCATGGATACCAGTAGCAGCCGGTGGAAATTTTTTGGAGGGGGTGGCAAACAGTATGCCACCCCCCTGGTCGGCCCGTCGTGACACTTACCCCATCACTGGCGGCTTCCCCTGCTCGGCAGCGGCCTCTCGTTCCATGGGTCATTACGGCAACGGTGGTGGCGGCTTCCGTTTCCTCCCTCCTCCTCGCCGGCCAATTGGGAGTCTTCTCTTTTCGGTCAATCGGAAAAAGGGTCTCATACCTGCTTCTGATTGGCCGAATTGAAGATCAGTGTTACAACAATGAATATTCATTCATTGTTGTAACATGCCTGGGTTTGCTCCAGTCGCATTTTCTGTGACCTGAGCCCACACTATTTTGAAGCCTATTAGAGCCTTTGGTACTTAAAAAAAAACAAAAAAAAAACCCAGCCGCTGTAATTCATGCACCCGGTGCCCTGAAAGGGGCCGGACACATGAATTGGGGATGGCCGCAGTGGCCGTGGATGGATTCATGACATGCATGAATCTATCTATTGCATATAAGGGGTGGTCTGGAAAGAGGGGGCAGCACCCAGGCGCCCCTAATGAAGGGGCCACAGCTGATGGATACTCCAGTGGACATATTTCTCTGTCATAATTCTTGACTTTGTTTCTGTCCACCAGAAAGTTTCAGTGTTCCACATTTATGTGTTCCAGCACCTCCTGCTCCTCTGTTACCAAATAAAGCACTAATTCAACAAGGAAAATGGGAACCCCTTGTTATAGTCACATCAGCTCTTCAGACCAAGGAACACAAACAAAGAGATCTCACCACGAGAGTCCCAGAGAGTTAAAAAAAAAAACTTACAGGGAGTTTAACTTTATAGTATCTGTCCATAGTGCAAACAGTTTGATATTGACTGACACTTTAACAACTCCATTGAATGCAATCAAATTAAAACCTTCTGGAAGAATAGAGAAAATTAAAATTGGATTGACTGTATAAGTTACTGTGGTTTGTACTGTGTACTGCTACCGAGTAGGAACCTCCTGGTAATTTGGGTTCTCTGTTTTGTACTTCGACTCCAAGAACAACCTCAGCCCCTCTGACACACCTGGATGAATGTTACTGCAGGCTCTTATAAAAACACGTGTATAGGTACCTTTAACTGTGAATTAGCACCAGAATATAGACACAAGACCATTAAATGGTAAATTAATTCAATGTATTGGTACAGGTTAGAATAAATGGTTTCTTGAGCATAAATTAACACACAGAAGATAGTTTAAGACTCACTCCGCTACACAGTATTGTTACCATGCTGAAGTAACTAAGAATATTGTTCTGTACCTCTATACTGGGACTAACTCACGAATCAGCAAAGTCAGCAATAAACAGCATATGCAATCATTAACTGCAATGTGAATAATAATACTATAACTGGTCTAGAGTGCACTCTAGGAGAATGGCTAGAATATGGTGTGATGTCCCCTGAAAGGTACCTCTTAGCATAATCAAAAGATGAAGGTCTTTGTGCAGCAGCTGTAAAGGGACAGTCTTTAATACAAATTCTTTAGCCAGCTAGCATTGGGCCCAGTTGTACTGTTGGTGCACATGCTACTAGATGGCTGTATGGTAAGTTCCTAAATAACTCAATCTCTCTAGTAGCAGATAGTAAATCCCCACAGCACCAGCTCACCAGTCTCAGCGGTACTGCATCTCACCATCTGGGGTAACACACAGCTATTAGTTCACTCTATATTCTGCTCCCAGGTGACTCACATCTGGATTCAGCACTCTGAATCCTGCTCAGGAAGTTGTTATGCAGCAGTGGTTGTACACACTGGACAGTGATGTGCACTTCCTTATGGCAAGAAGAAACCATGTCCTGTACAGCCTAAGAAAATGCAGCTCTCTCTCCCCTGGTAATCTCCCTCCGAGAAATGCAGTTCAAAAGCTACATATTACAGAAGATCTCTTCTAGAGTCTCTCTCCTCTGGACCAGTGTTTCTCAACTCCAGTCCTCAAGTACCCCCAACAGGTAATGTTTTCAGGATCAAATGAAACAGCTGTGGTAATTACTAAGGCAGTGAAACTGATCAAATCACCTGTGCAAAATAATGGTAGACCTGAAAACATGACCTGTTGGGGGTACTTGAGGACTAGAGTTGAGAAACATTGCTCTGGACTACAGTTTTCACAGTGTTGTGCTGCCTGATTCCATCTATTGAACTCTTCCTGCTCAGAAACTCCCTCTTGCTGATAAAGCTGTTACTCAGTTCAGCGCCACAGGATAGTGATCATCTGCAGCCAGTGTTTCTCTCACTCTCCATTTTTTGCTAAGCACCTGGCTACATTTGCTTTCCCTTATTGAATACATTAAGCCAAATAGGAGTCTTTAAACCCTAAGATGGATGGTAAATACATCTTCTGAGCAAAAGATTTCATTGATTGCAGTGTGTAGTGCTGCTTGAGCTCTTGATGACCTCCAGTAGTGAGTTCACAAGTACAACAAGGCACGGTCTTTATTACTTGTCTTTAGAAGTGACAATTAGCAAATTAAAATGTCTCTTGGGCAAGGCATTGCTCAGTCCATCAGCATCATCCATCATCAGTGCTTGATTATCCAAAAAGACAGTCTTTATTCAATTTTCATTTTTCAAAGTAGTTCAATCTGCTATGCAACTAGAAAAAAATCAATATCCTAGAATTCAGAGGAACATATTCTGAGTCCTTCACTTCAAACCCCTTTGTATTTCTTATTAAACCTGAACTTCGGTGTAAGTCAAAATCATCTGCTTTCCTTGTGCAGGGTGACTGGTCTTGTATCCACCCCTTGCAATTCTCTTCAGTCAGCTTGTAGTGGATGGGCCTACTGGGTCCCTCCCACAGCTTGGCTCAGTCCCAATTTGGTAGTCAAGCTTCTGTGCTCGATTTTCTTAAAGTGAATGAGAAAAACCAAAAAGCTGACCATATTGTTTTGCACCAACCCAAAGATAATGGAAACTCCTGGAATCTCCAGAGGTGAGTACATACACACATCATTTCATCTTATACAGGTACATTTTTATTAGGTACTTGTCAGAAACCCTGAATCAGACCAAGACAGAAGTACAATTAAATCACACTTGTTTATTAAATAAAATAAAAAAGTTAAATAGAAAAAGCGTAGTCAAAGCATAGCCAGAGTCCAGTAACCGGATAGAGTAGTCAGCCAGGCCAGAGTTCAATAACCAGATCGGGTAATCAGCCAGGCCAGAAGTCAGGGATCCAAGTAGAGCAACAGCAAGCAGGATAAGGAGCCAGAAGGGATGTCAGCAAGCCAGTCTTTAAACAGAACCGCAGGAGATGGTTTCTTGTGATGTGGCCAAGGCAAAAGCAGAGGTGAAGTGAGCTGGACAGCTTTAAGTAGGCAGGTCAGATGAGCTGGATAAGGGACAGCTGGTAACTGTGGAGAGAGATGAGAGCTGGCAATTAGCCGACAGCTGAGCAGCCAGCCCACAGAAGGAAGGGCTAAGCCAGCTCTGACAGTACTTCAGGAAATAAACAGGGGAGTGCTAGTTGTGGTCTAGAGACCTGGACACTTCTAGTGTTAAGGTATAAAAATGGAGATCAGTACACAGTGAAGTAAACAAAAGTAATAGGAGGTAGAAGAGAGTCATCATAAGTTGGAAAGCGTATGAAGCTGAGGCCAAGTTTGGAACCAGGAGATCACTTAAAGCATACATACAGAGCACAGGGAGGAAAGGGACAGACCTAGTACCCACCCAAAACCAAAGAAGAAGATTCTTGGCAGGGCAAACTGTTATTGTGGTGTTCTTTCTGTTGAACTTTAGTTATTCATTAGTTCTTGGTTTCCCCAGGACTTAACCTTCCTGTTTTGGTGGATAATGAGGGTTTTGGAGCTTGATACAAAAGAAACAATACATAAGGTTTAGGCTAATAAACTTATAAATAAGAATGCTTTATGGCATTAAACAGAAGAGCAGAACAGACCATGTGATTGAATAAGGAGAGATCACAGTGACTAGACGACATTTGAGTAGTTTGTGTGCCTTAAGCCGCATACACACGGGCGGACTGTATGGCCTACTTAGTCCGTCGAAACACATTTCAGCGGACAGTCCGCTCGTGTGTGGGCTTCAGCGGACTTTTTCAGTGTGCAGTCTGGCGTACTAAGTATTTCGGATTTTTCGAAATACTGTCCGTCATACTTTGGTTTCAGCGGACAATCCGCTCGTCAGTAGGCTAGTTCAACGGACTAAGAATGGCGCATGCTCAGAAAGGATTTACACGGCGAAAGGTTGCATTGATGTGTATTCGACTTCCTATTTCTAGTCCCGTCGTACGTGCTGTACACGTCATCGCGCAAGCTTTCGACGGACTGTTTGTGCATCCGTGTGTGGTCAAGTCCGTTCATTCGAAAGTAGGACGGACTATCCGTTGGATTGTATGACGGACTAAGTAGGCCATACAGTCCGCCCGTGTGTACGCGGCTTAACTGTTGATTGCACAATATCATTGCTTTTTTTTTTTTTTGTGTATTATTTAGACCTAACTCTAGATCCAAGACTAAAGCACACATCAGAAAGTTTATTAATTGGGTTTAGTATCCAATGCATTTTGGGGGGCCCAAAATCACTCCTTTTCATCAGGGTTTAAAAGAATGCAGGGTTGACATTCTGGAAATCCAGAAGTAACTGGTGATTTAACTGATATATGTATACACTGCAACACAGTGCCATTCAACTGCTTGTTTGGGAAACAAAAACCTGACCATTTTGGGTAGTCTGTAAATGGATACTATGGTCCTTTTAATCCTTAAATTGGCGACAGTGAAAGGGTTAGAGCCCAACTCCATCCTCCTGCCCTCTGTTATACCACTTCCAGTATTACATTTTGGGATTTTCTTTTTCAATATGACCTTTTCAGATATCTTCAGATTAGTCACATGATATGTAGGGTCCACTTCTATGTCACCTTTTTGACGTTACACTCTAATGATACAGAGTGGAATGGCATCAGCGATAGTGATGGACGAACTTCCGACGGGACGTTTCGCGAACGCGAAACGCGAACGGACACAAACGTTCGCGAAAACGACCGTTCGCCGCGGGCTCCATTGACTTCAATGGGAGGCGAATTTCGCAAACCTTTAGGTCGAATTTGCGGCCACGGGGTAATTATTAGGGGGTAGCACGTAGTCCCACCACCTGGACAATAGCATAATACATGTATGAGGTGAATTTGGGATCGATAACTACAAGCATTTTTTTTTTATTTGGGAAATTGTTCTGACAATTCAGGACTATGGAGCTAATGAAGGCAATGGAGGAGAGGGAAGGTCAGGGACCAGGGTAGGCAAACAAGAGGGTGCAGGAGATACAGAGCACTGACAGCAGCACCGTAATACAGAGCACTGACATCAGCACCGTGACATACAGCGCTGACAGCAGCTCCGTGACATACAGCGCTGACAGCAGCTCCGTGACATACAGCGCTGACAGCAGCTCCGTGACATACAGCGCTGACAGCAGCTCCGTGACATACAGCGCTGACAGCAGCTCCGTGACATACAGCGCTGACAGCAGCACCGTGACATACAGCGCTGACAGCAGCTCCGTGACATACAGCGCTGACAGCAGCTCCGTGACATACAGCGCTGACAGCAGCTCCGTGACATACAGCACTGACAGCAGCTCCGTGACATACAGCGCTGACAGCAGCTCCGTGACATACAGCGCTGACAGCAGCACCGTGACATACAGCGCTGACAGCAGCTCCGTGACATACAGCGCTGACAGCAGCTCCGTGACATACAGCGCTGACAGCAGCTCCGTGACATACAGCGCTGACAGCAGCTCCGTGACATACAGCGCTGACAGCAGCTCCGTGACATACAGCGCTGACAGCAGCTCCGTGACATACAGCGCTGACAGCAGCTCCGTGACATACAGCGCTGACAGCAGCTCCGTGACATACAGCGCTGACAGCAGCTCCGTGACATACAGCGCTGACAGCAGCTCCGTGACATACAGCGCTGACAGCAGCACCGTAAGCAGCCCCAGGAGGAAGTCAGCACAGCACAGGGATGGTGTGATCCCCTCATAATAAGAACCCCCAGGAGGAAGTCAGCACAGCACAGGGATGGTGGGAGCCCCTCATAATAAGAACACCCAGGAGGAAGTCAGCACAGCACAGGGATGGTGGGAACCCCTCATAATAAGCAGCCCCAGTAGAAATATGACACCGCTCAACCTCTTCAAAGAGGAGGGTAGGGGCATATAGTACGGTGTGCTTTTTTGGGTCAGGGAAGTGAGCCAAATGAATTAAGAAGGTCTGTGTGCTTGATTCCAAAAATTGTTTATAGACATATACATGGTCTACTGATCACATGTGTTGAATTCCTCCGAGATCCATGCCTCATTCATTTTTAGAAATGTGAGGTAGTTAACACTGTGGTGAGCTAGGCGAGTACGCTTATCGGTCACAATCCCCCCTGCTGCGCTGAACGTCCTTTCGGACAGGACACTGGATGAGGGGCAAGCCAACAGTTCGATTGCAAATTGGGCAAGCTCTGGCCAGAGGTCAAGCCTGCCCACCCAGTAGTCTAGGGGTTCATCACTCCTCAGAGCGTCCACATCGGCCGTTAACCCAATGTAGTCGGACACCTGACGGTCTAGGCGTTCCCTGATGCTGGATCCGGATGACACCTGTCGATGGGTCGGCTGAAAGAATGACCTCATATCCGAAGTCACCAACACATCTTCAAACCGGCCTCTTCTTGCAGGCGCTGTTGGATTGGTACCCGCAAATCCTTCTCTGGGAGTGGGAATTGCTCCTCTGCCAGCGCACGCAAAAGCAGAATGCAGCATTTCTCGAAGCAAGGCCTGGAAGTGCTGCATTCTGACAGCCCTCTGCGACGGCGGTAACATTTCCGCCATTTTGTGTTTGTACCGGGGGTCTAAGTACGTTGCCACCCAGTACTGGTCCTTGACCCTCATGCTTTTTATACGGGGGTCCCTATTAAAACACTGGAGCATGAAGGCCCCCATTTGCACTAAAGTGGAAGCGGTGTGGTGGCCTGGCTCCTGCTCATCATCCAGGATAATGTCGTCCTCTTCATTCTCCTCTCCCCATCCTCGCACAACAGGGATCCCAGAAAGGTTTAAAGCATGCTCTTCTTGCTCCTGCTCATCCGCCCCGGCACCATCCTCCTCTGACTCCTCATCAGACTCCTGTTGTTGACTTGTCTCAGATAGAGTAGCCCCCCCTGGGAATTCATCCAGCATTGCGACTTCCTCATCTTCCCGCTCCTGCTCCTCCACAGCCTGATCAATGACACGACGCAATGCACGCTCCAGAAAGAAGGCATAAGGTACCATGTCACTGATGGCGCCATGGCTGCGACTGACCAGTTTGGTGATCTCCTCAAATGGCCGCAGAAGTCTGCATGTGTCGCGCATGAGCAGCCACTGGCGCGGTGAAAAAAAACCCAGCTCCCCAGAACCGTTTCTTTCGCAGAGTTCATACAGGTAGACGTTAACTGCACGTTTCTGCTGGAGCAGCCTATCAAGCATATAGAAGGTTGAGTTCCATCGCGTCGGGCAATCGCAAATAAGACGTCTGACCGGCAGATGGTGTCGCCGCTGAATGTCAGCAAGGCGAGCCATGGCCGTGTAAGATCTTCTGAAATGGGCCGAGATTTTCCTTGCCTGCCGCAAGATGTCCTGGACCCCAGGGTATTTGACAAGGAATCGCTGCACGACCAAGTTTAAGACGTGTGCCATGCACGGCACGTGCGTGATTTTGCCCTGTTTCAATGCGCTAAGCAGATTGGCACCGTTGTCACACACCACTTTACCAACTGTCAAATTGAGCGGTGTTAGCCACTCATCTGCCTGTGAACGCAAAGCTGAAAGGAGTGCCGGGCCAGTGTGGCTCTTTGCTTCCAGGCACAACAGACGCAGCACGGCATGGCAACGTCTCACCTGGCATGTGGAATAGGTTCTGGGGAGCTTGGGCGGTGCAGTGGAAGAGACGCTAGCAGCGGAAAAGGAGGAGGCAGCTGAGGAGGAGAGGGAGGAGGATGGAGTAGGAGGAGGAGAAGAAGAGTCAGGCCTGCATGCAATCCGTGGCGGTAAAACCAAATCTACACGGGTGCCACGGGTTACATGCTTGACGGCCGTCAGAAGGTTCACCCAGTGGGCAGTAAAACTGATATACCTTCCCTGCCCGTGTTTGCTAGACCACGTGTCTGTGGTCAGATGTATCTTGGCACCGACACTGTGTGCCAGAGATACATTCACTTGCCGCTGAACATGGCCATATAGCTCTGGGATGCCCTTCTCTGAGAAATACTTCCTTCCTGGGACCTTCCATTGTGGTGTTCCAATGGCCACAAATTTGCGAAAGGCCTCCGAGTCCACCAGTTTATATGGCAGTAGTTGGCGGGCTATGAGTTCTGACAAGCCAGCCGCCAACCGTTGGGCAAGAGGGTTATCCGGCGTCATCATTTTTTTACGCTCAAACATTAGGCCCACGGAAGCCTGCCTTTTTGCAGAAAAATGTGAGCTTGGCGTGATGGAAGGTGGAGTGGAGGACAATTGTGAGGAGAGAGGAGAAGGAGAAGTAGAAGACGAGGCTGGACGGTGAGAGCCTGCAGTGTGGCTTTGTGTGTTCCGTTGCTCCCACTGGGCTCGGTGATGGCTGCTCATGTGCCTTCTTAAGGCGGTCGTCCCTAGGTGAGTATTGGGCTTACCGCGACTAACGCGTTGACTGCAAAGATTGCAGATGGCAACGCTATTGTCAGCAGCGGACACGTTAAAAAAAGCCCACACTGCGGAGCCATGTGCCGGTGTCCTGGGAGCGCCAGATGTGACCGTACATGGTCGATGACTCGCTCCTGATACATTTGCAGTCTGCTTTGTCCCTGCTGTGCAATGTAAGTCATTGCTGCTTCTCCTCCCTATCTGCTGGTCCATATCTCCCTCTGAACTCCCCTCCTCTTCCTCTCTTGTGGGCACCCACGTGACATCACTAGACACGTCATCATCAACGTCACCTTCCCCACCGCTATAAGTAGAGTAGGCAGCAACACCGGGGACCAACCTCCTCCTTGGGCTGATCTGGGTACTGGCGTCAGACTGCTGAGTAGCGCTTGTTGCTACCTCCTCTTCCTGATCCAATACCAAGAGTGGCTGCGCATCAGAAATGTCCTCTTGATATGGATCGGAAAATAATTCCAGTGACTCAAGCGGAAGGTATGTGGTGGTGGTGGTGGTGGTCGTGTTGTTGGTGGTAGTGTCTTTGGGGGTGCACATAGCAGAGAGTGAAGAAGAGGGTGCAGATCGAGAGGATGAGGAGGGTGCAGAAGAGTAAGGCTGAGCGAGCCACTCAACCAAGTCTGGTGCATCCTTTAAAGTAATTGAACGCACCTTCTGCAACTTCCCACTTTGGCTCAAGCCTGTTGCTCCTGCCCTACCCCTACCACCCCTGCGGAAGGGCCTGCCTCTTCCTCTGCATGTCATTTTTTAAATGACCCTGTGACAAAACTCTTAGTCCCTATACCGCTGAAGGACTGCTGCAGTATAGGTGAGCGGTCAGCAGTGGTGCACGTCAACCCTATCTATTGTGGACCTATAGCGGTCCTTACAGAACAGCAGACTGTACCGCACTCAAGCCTATGTACCGTAGCACCCTATACCAAGTTACCAGTCCTTATAAGAACTTTTGTGGACCAAGCAGGTTGTGTATTAGTGTTTAGCAGACTGTACGTCAGTCCCTATACCGCTGAAGGACTGCTGCAGTATAGGGCAGCGGTCAGCAGTGGTGCACGTCAACCCTATCTATTGTGGACCGATAGCGGTCCTTACAGAACAGCAGACTGTACCGCACTCAAGCCTATGTACCGTAGCACCCTATACCAAGTTACCAGTCCTTATAAGAACTTTTGTGGACCAAGCAGGTTGTGTATTAGTGTTTAGCAGACTGTACGTCAGTCCCTATACCGCTGAAGGACTGCTGCAGTATAGGGCAGCGGTCAGCAGTGGTGCACGTCAACCCTATCTATTGTGGACCGATAGCGGTCCTTACAGAACAGCAGACTGTACCGCACTCAAGCCTATGTACCGTAGCACCCTATACCAAGTTACCAGTCCTTATAAGAACTTTTGTGGAACAAGCAGGTTGTGTGTTAGTGATTAGCAGACTGTACGTCAGTCCCTATACCGCTGAAGGACTGCTGCAGTATAGGTGAGCGGTCAGCAGTGGTGCACGTCAACCCTATCTATTGTGGACCGATAGCGGTCCTTACAGAACAGCAGACTGTACCGCACTCAAGCCTATGTACCGTAGCACCCTATACCAAGTTACCAGTCCTTATAAGAACTTTTGTGGAACAAGCAGGTTGTGTGTTAGTGATTAGCAGACTGTACGTCAGTCCCTATACCGCTGAAGGACTGCTGCAGTATAGGGCAGCGGTCAGCAGTGGTGCACGTCAACCCTATCTATTGTGGACCGATAGCGGTCCTTACAGAACAGCAGACTGTACCGCACTCAAGCCTATGTACCGTAGCACCCTATACCAAGTTACCAGTCCTTATAAGAACTTTTGTGGAACAAGCAGGTTGTGTGTTAGTGATTAGCAGACTGTACGTCAGTCCCTATACCGCTGAAGGACTGCTGCAGTATAGGTGAGCGGTCAGCAGTGGTGCACGTCAACCCTATCTATTGTGGACCGATAGCGGTCCTTACAGAACAGCAGACTGTACCGCACTCAAGCCTATGTACCGTAGCACCCTATACCAAGTTACCAGTCCTTATAAGAACTTTTGTGGACCAAGCAGGTTGTGTATTAGTGTTTAGCAGACTGTACGTCAGTCCCTATACCGCTGAAGGACTGCTGCAGTATAGGGCAGCGGTCAGCAGTGGTGCACGTCAACCCTATCTATTGTGGACCGATAGCGGTCCTTACAGAACAGCAGACTGTACCGCACTCAAGCCTATGTACCGTAGCACCCTATACCAAGTTACCAGTCCTTATAAGAACTTTTGTGGACCAAGCAGGTTGTGTATTAGTGTTTAGCAGACTGTACGTCAGTCCCTATACCGCTGAAGGACTGCTGCAGTATAGGGCAGCGGTCAGCAGTGGTGCACGTCAACCCTATCTATTGTGGACCGATAGCGGTCCTTACAGAACAGCAGACTGTACCGCACTCAAGCCTATGTACCGTAGCACCCTATACCAAGTTACCAGTCCTTATAAGAACTTTTGTGGACCAAGCAGGTTGTGTATTAGTGTTTAGCAGACTGTACGTCAGTCCCTATACCGCTGAAGGACTGCTGCAGTATAGGGCAGCGGTCAGCAGTGGTGCACGTCAACCCTATCTATTGTGGACCGATAGCGGTCCTTACAGAACAGCAGACTGTACCGCACTCAAGCCTATGTACCGTAGCACCCTATACCAAGTTACCAGTCCTTATAAGAACTTTTGTGGAACAAGCAGGTTGTGTGTTAGTGATTAGCAGACTGTACGTCAGTCCCTATACCGCTGAAGGACTGCTGCAGTATAGGTGAGCGGTCAGCAGTGGTGCACGTCAACCCTATCTATTGTGGACCGATAGCGGTCCTTACAGAACAGCAGACTGTACCGCACTCAAGCCTATGTACCGTAGCACCCTATACCAAGTTACCAGTCCTTATAAGAACTTTTGTGGACCAAGCAGGTTGTGTATTAGTGTTTAGCAGACTGTACGTCAGTCCCTATACCGCTGAAGGACTGCTGCAGTATAGGGCAGCGGTCAGCAGTGGTGCACGTCAACCCTATCTATTGTGGACCGATAGCGGTCCTTACAGAACAGCAGACTGTACCGCACTCAAGCCTATGTACCGTAGCACCCTATACCAAGTTACCAGTCCTTATAAGAACTTTTGTGGACCAAGCAGGTTGTGTGTTAGTGTTTAGCAGACTGTACGTCAGTCCCTATACCGCTGAAGGACTGCTGCAGTATAGGGCAGCGGTCAGCAGTGGTGCACGTCAACCCTATCTATTGTGGACCGATAGCGGTCCTTACAGAACAGCAGACTGTACCGCACTCAAGCCTATGTACCGTAGCACCCTATACCAAGTTACCAGTCCTTATAAGAACTTTTGTGGAACAAGCAGGTTGTGTGTTAGTGATTAGCAGACTGTACGTCAGTCCCTATACCGCTGAAGGACTGCTGCAGTATAGGTGAGCGGTCAGCAGTGGTGCACGTCAACCCTATCTATTGTGGACCGATAGCGGTCCTTACAGAACAGCAGACTGTACCGCACTCAAGCCTATGTACCGTAGCACCCTATACCAAGTTACCAGTCCTTATAAGAACTTTTGTGGACCAAGCAGGTTGTGTATTAGTGTTTAGCAGACTGTACGTCAGTCCCTATACCGCTGAAGGACTGCTGCAGTATAGGGCAGCGGTCAGCAGTGGTGCACGTCAACCCTATCTATTGTGGACCGATAGCGGTCCTTACAGAACAGCAGACTGTACCGCACTCAAGCCTATGTACCGTAGCACCCTATACCAAGTTACCAGTCCTTATAAGAACTTTTGTGGACCAAGCAGGTTGTGTATTAGTGTTTAGCAGACTGTACGTCAGTCCCTATACCGCTGAAGGACTGCTGCAGTATAGGGCAGCGGTCAGCAGTGGTGCACGTCAACCCTATCTATTGTGGACCGATAGCGGTCCTTACAGAACAGCAGACTGTACCGCACTCAAGCCTATGTACCGTAGCACCCTATACCAAGTTACCAGTCCTTATAAGAACTTTTGTGGAACAAGCAGGTTGTGTGTTAGTGATTAGCAGACTGTACGTCAGTCCCTATACCGCTGAAGGACTGCTGCAGTATAGGGCAGCGGTCAGCAGTGGTGCACGTCAACCCTATCTATTGTGGACCGATAGCGGTCCTTACAGAACAGCAGACTGTACCGCACTCAAGCCTATGTACCGTAGCACCCTATACCAAGTTACCAGTCCTTATAAGAACTTTTGTGGAACAAGTGAGTTGTGAATGTTTAGCAGACTGCAGCAGAAGGGCAGCAGTCAAGTATAATATCCTTTCTATATTTGGAAGAAAGAATATTATACATGTACAAGCCTATTACTGTACCACTGATACCAGTCCTGAAAAGAACCTTTGTGGAACTAATAATAACAGCAAGTCTTTAAAATTACCCTCACTGCCTGACAACACTGCTTCCTTCCTGTCCCTATACAAATTGGCAAAAAAAGAGAACGATTAGTGGTTACTGGAACAGCTCTTTTGTGGACCTTGATAGTAACAGCTAATGATGATGATGATGATGATGATGATGAAAGACTAATCTGGCTGTCCCTGTAGCATACACCGTCCTTTCCCTTTCTCTAAACTAACAAAAGACACTCAGGCTGCTGCAAGAATCAGCAGCACAGCAAACCTATCAACACCTAACACCTATACCAGTCCTGAAAAGAACTTTTGTGTACCAAATAGCTAGTGGTTTATCTCTCCCTACTCCACACAGGAACCTGTCCCTATCTTAACAGAAGAAAGAATGTAAAATGGCCACCGGATCGGGTGTATTTATAGGTTAGGGGGAATGTACAAGTGTCCATGTGCTGTCATGTCTCAATTGGCTGTCCTGTATCACATGATAAACGTGTCACCAAAGGTTAAAGTTCTTGTATACATTAAACACGTAAGTCCGCCGCGGCGAACGACGGAAAAAGGCGTTCGAACGTGCGGACCGCGAATGTCGGAAATTCGCCGCGAAACGACCGCCGGGCGAACCGTTCGGCCATCACTAATCAGCGATGTTCTCTGCATAATTGCATGTTGATATATCCTAATGATGCCACTTGCAGGCAGTAGGTTGAATGATGCTGCGTGGTATTCAACCCCAAGTAGGATCCCTTAGTCTTCAAAAGACAACGCTGGAGGTAAGGTGTTTTTTTTTTTTTTTTACAGTAGTAGACAAGTAAAGGGACCAGTTGCAAAGCTGTATGTGGAACACAGTAATCAAAATTTATAGCGACATGGTAAAAAGTCCCATAATAATTACGGTACTTTCATGTAAATGTTACAATAACAATACAAACGTATACTTACTGAAACTCCATTATAGTTTTCCTTTCAGAAAAGATCATTCATTTCATTAAAAAAACAGAAGTGTCCTGATCTGGCAGTTCCACATCGCAGATTAACTGGTTTATTTCTTTAGAGTATGTTAAACAAATCTCAGACATTATGACTGCTTCTGTTTAAGCAGGCATGACAGGAGAAGACTATTGTTCTTGTGTTTGTGATTTCTTTGACAAATAATGTGATTTGTACTAAAATATTGTAAGGCTCTCTAATAGTCCATGCACGGGCGTTAGAATTCCACAGAGGTCAGCTTTTATATTTGGTAGAACAGAGCACGACCCTACAGGAAGATAAATTATACTGTGGGTGCTCAGTCATTAAAGAGTAACTCCACTTTTGTTGAGAAAAAGACATTCCCCTCTGGGTGATCTATGTACAGTGCAGGGATTTTAACAAACTTTGTTGCAGAGTCCTATCTTTTGTTATTCTGAAGAAATCTCTGTGTGTTTGTCAGTTTCCATGTAGTAAGTGAATCTAATGGGAGTTGTTTCATAATTATCAACCAGCTGCTGCACCTGCAGGACACTAACTATTGAGGAAAATTGCAGGTCTACAGCCCTTTAGACATGAATTCCTCTTGGGAGTATCTCACCAAAAAATTTCATTTTTGTTGCAGGGAATGCCTGATATCTGACTTGTATCTTAGTGTAGACTTCTGGAAAAATCAATAAGCCAATCACATAAGCAGGAAATCATGTTTCTAGGAGCATTCTGTACACAGAATGTGTACAGAACACCTCCAGGTGGCCATATTGCATTGCACTTTACAGAAAATGACAGAGCTGCAGATTGAAAAGGAAAGGTGATTTTTAATAACATTCAATTACAATATGACTTGAATCGCAATTGTATATGAAATATTATTATTTTTTTTTATTTGCTATTTTTTTTCCTAGGAAAGTAGAGTTACCCTTTAAAAAAATAGCAAATAAAAAAAATAATATAACATATACAATTGCGATTCAAGTCATATTGTAATGGAATGTTATGAAAAATACTTGCCGACAGGCTCCTGTACATATATGTTGGCACTTTGAAGATGGATAACTCGGTAACGGCAGCAGCTGCTGCTACAACCGAGATATCCATCTTTTCAGGAGCCGGTCGTATTTACGATAATGGTGGTCTCTACAACAGATTCACCAAAAGAGCACCGTTATCAGCGGCAGGAGAGGGTCCCCCCTCCCGCCACTCTCCCGTGCCCTCCGCCGCTTACCGGAGCCAGCGGCGGAGGCGATTGGGTCCTCTCTGTGCCTGGGTATGGAGACGAGTGAGGGAAAGATGGCCCCCACCCGTCTCCATACCATAGCAGGGTGGAAGTGACGTCAAAACGTCACTTCCGCCCATAGCTCTTAAAGGCACATTTTTTCAAAGTCATTTTTTCTAAAAAAAAATTGTTTTATTTTTTTTTATTACATTTTAGTCCAAATATGAGATCTGAGGACTTTTTGACCCCAGATCGCATATTTAAGAGGACCTGTTATGGTTTTTTCTATTAAAAGGGATGTTTACATTCCTTGTAATAGAAATAAAAGTGACCCAAATTATTTATATTTTTAAATAATAAAATTAAGTAAAATAAATAAGAAAACACATTTTGTTTTTTAAAGTGCCCCGTCCCGACAAGCTCGCGTGCAAAAGGAAACGCATACGTGAGTAGCGCCCGCATATGAAAACAGTGCTCAAACCACACATGTGAGGTATCGCTGCAATTGTTAGAGTGAGGCCGCGTACACACGCGCGGACTGTTCGCCCAACTTTGTCCGTCCAACAGTTTCAGCAAACAGTCCGCTCAAAATTAGCATGGACGGACATGCCCACACACGACGAACGAACAGTTTGCTGAAACCGTGCGCGATGACGTGAACAGCACGTACGACGGGACGAAAAATACGACGTCCTATACACTGCATTATAGCTTTCGGCGTGAAAATCCTTTCTGAGCATGCGCGCAACTTTGTTTGACGAACAAGCCTACACACGAGCGGGCTGTTCGCTGAAACAAGGTTTCAGCGGACAGTTTTTCGGAAATTCCGAAAAACCTTGTCCGTCCAACTGTCCGCTGAAACTGTCCGCTGAAAGCCCACACACGAGCGGACTGTCCGCCCAAACACTGTTCAGCGGACAAAGTTGGGCGAACAGTCCGCCCGTGTGTACGCGGCCTTAGAGCAATAATTCTAGCCCTAGACCCCCTCTGTAACTCACTCAAAACATGCAACTTGTAGAATTTTTTAAACGTCGCCTATGGAGATTTTTAAGGGTAAAAGTTTGATGCCATTCCACAAGCAGGCGCAATTTTGAAGCATGACTTGTTGGGTATCAATTTACTAACATTATCTTTTGCAATATAAAAAAAATGGGCTAACTTTACTGCTGTCTTATTTTTTTTATTTAAAAAAGGGATTTTTTTCTCAAAAAAAAAAGTGCGCTTGTAAGACTGCTGCGCAAATACGGTGTGAAAAAAGTATTGCAATGACCTCTATTTTATTCTCTACGGTGTTAGAAAAAAAAACAATATATAATGTTTGGGGGTTTTAAGTAATTTTCTACAAAAAGAAGTATTTTAAACTTGTAAACACCAATATCTCAAAACGAGGCTAGTCTTTAAGTGGTTAACTAATCGTGAAGGTGGTCAGTGGGAATGGCTATTACTTTTATAACAGATACATATACTACTAACATTTAATCTTTTACCCAGCAAAAGAAAAATAGAGGTCTCAGTTTGCAAACATTTAAAAATGTATGGGAAAGCCAGACACCAAGTCCAAGGTAGACATATAACCGTGTTTAATGTTGCAGAAGTATTAGCACTGCTTTCAGGATTTAGCAAATAGCTAGTAGTGATAGATAGCAGTTTGGACTATGATACATTCCTTAGTGCATTGACTGAAGTTCAAGTGGAGCTACTTATATGAAGTCCTCTATAAACTCACTGAACTGTAAGCCCAAGTTATATTGCAGAGACCTTGACCCCCTCAGACTCATCTCTCTGAAATCTAGAATTGGTTCTCTGCTGTGTATAGTCATGCCCCCCAGTATTACACCTGCTTCCTGTGAGCCTATGGCATTAAGGACCTGCCCCTGAGACTACATCATCAAGCTGAACTTATGGGAGAATGTTGCAGACATATGGTTACATGGTGTTGCTCACTCCAGAATTCAAGGATCATCCACTGTCTTAGGAAGAAGAGGATGAAAAGGATGCATGATGTTACCTGACTGGAGCATAATCCCCTGGAGAAAAAGGTATGTAAAATAAATAATGAATACATAAAGGGTGCAGAGTGGTTATCCAAGGGGTTTGGACAGAAAATTAAGGGGCAAGCTGGAATCTGACTCTAGATTTAATTACATTTTTATGTTACAACTATGACCTCCATTAAAAAAAAATGTGCTACAGCATTTAATTTAACAGTTTTAGTCCAACACAAATGCTGGTTGATGCTGACAGCGAAGCCCACCTAACGTAGCATCCTGTGATGATGTGGCAACAATGCTGCACTGCTCCAAAACTGAGAGCAGAGTTTCCCGTCTCATTTAGGTTGTGCCTGCTTGCACTACAGTTTGATGAACATAGTTGCATAGTTAGTCAGGTTGAAAAAAGACACAAGTCCATCCAGTTAAAAAAAAAAAAAAATGCAACCCCATATACACATTCCTATACCCACAGTTGATCCAGAGGAAGGTGAAAAACCCTAGCAAAGCATGATCCAATTTGCTATAGCAGGCAGGGGAATAAAATACTTCCTGATCCCCGAGAGGCAATTGGATTTTCCCTGGATCAACTTTACCTATAAATGTTAGTACCCAGTTATATTATGTACATTTAGGAAAGAATTCAGGCCTTTTTTAAAGCAATCGACTGAGCTCGCCAGAACCACCTCTGAAGGGAGTCTATTCCACGTTTTCACAGCTCTTACTGAGAAGAAATCTTTCCGTATTTGGAGATGGAATCTTTTTTCCTCTAGATGTAAAGAGTGCCCCCTTGTCCTCTGTGATGACCTTAAAGTGAATAACTCAACACTAAGTTCACTGTATGGACCCCTTATATATTTGTATATGTTGATCATATCCCCCCCATAATCTTCTCTTCTCAAGAGAGAATAAATTCAGTTCCTCTAATCTTTCCTTATAGCTGAGCTCCTCTATGCCACTTATCAGTTTGGTTGCCCTTCTCTGCACTTTTTCCAGTTCATGTTGCAGGGGGCGTGGCTATCAACATTGTCACTGCTAAATTGCAAGCAATCAGCAATTGACCAAACCTAGTCCTGCCCACTGCTTTCTGCCATTGTCTACAATGTCTTTGTTGACTAAAGCAATAGCTGTTAAAGGGAGGGGGGTCCCATGGTACACAAATGACGGATGCTTTGGCTCAGTCGGGAGGGTAAAGGATGTTTTTTGAATAATTTATTAGCTTGTGCATTACATAGTAACTGAATTTTGGAACTTGTTTAAATGATCAAACAGGAACATGTTCTGTACATTTATATTTGTATGAAATACTTTTTTTTTTAATTAACATACCGTTTCTAAGCTTTTTCTGTATTTTAACACTGCTACTCTTCCTGAAAACTTTCAGCCATGTCCTGTCTACATGCACTTGCACAAATGTCAGCTTCACATCATTGCTCAGGACCGGCTTCTCTATAATGGGGATCATAGCTGTTCAAAGTTTGTCAGCACAGCTGCTTGCAGTCCCTGCCATGGGTGCATGGGAGCACAATTGGGAGACAGTTGCTACCCCCAAACAGAAAGTACCTAAAACAATAATTTTCATCATCCTGTATTCTTCTAATGAAACCTGCATGAAAAAGATTGAGTTTTTGAAACGTACATGTTCAAGCTTATGGAAGTTTTATAAATTGGGTTTAGATCTACTTTAACCCTTTGGCTCCAGCACATCTTGACCCTTTTTTTCAGATGCCGGCGGAACGGGGTCTATAGTCATGTGACGGCCTTGATCGGCTGTCATAGAGGTCATATGACTGGAAAGCTCCAATTGCAAGCAGCGATTGGGAGCTTTCCGTAAGCTGTCGGCAACTGTTTCGGGAGCACAGCGCAGCTGATTTTGCAATGTTGCATGCAAAAATGCGGCTGCTTGCCACCAAGACCCACCCACTGAGAGGCCGCATATTTGCGTGCCCTTGGCGCCAACAGGTTAATATGTCCTGTCATTGTATAAGGGCTCTTAGTGTGAGTTTTGCGCCAAAGGGCACATGATAATGATATCTGTCTTATAGCCTTGCATTCATCGCTGATGCTACATGTACCAAGGAAGGCATTTAAATAACCCAGCAAGGCCAGCAGTCCCACTTTGTTCATCTTGTAAAGACTGAAAACCAATGAAAATAGGACCTATAAAGAAAAATGCCTATTATGTGTGCAACCTTCAAAAAGCTTAATTAAATGATTTTATCCAATGTGCTGCCAGTGGAGGTGAGACCCACAATGCATTGCTGTCTGGATCCAGCAGCATGTGGTTAAACAGCAGGTCACGTATGAAGGCCTCAAACTTGGGCTTAATTAAGGTTGACACCTGGCTCCAGACCAAATATGCAAGCTTAGCCCACAGCCTTTAAATGAGATGGGAAATTCAGGACCATAAATTAGATGGCTGGACTGAGAAGTCTAAATAGAGTTTTGTTTCATATATTTATATCTATGAATTGTCAAAAACAAACCGACCATTTAAAAATCCTATTAAAAGTAAAGGAGTTAATACTGAAAATATTGCGGTCAGGGGATTTTAGCCACATTGTGAGCTATTGATAGTGCCTAGGGTGGTTTCAAATGTTAAAGAAGATTTTTAAAGTAGTCTGAAACTAAATTACAAATTTTAAAGATTGCAGACAATGTTAGACACCCTTTTTTGAGATAAGAAATGTACAAAACGGCTTACAGTATGTAAAAGTTAGAACATCGCAGTCATTGAGTGGTTGAAGAAGTGGTCGTTTAAAGCTTTGTTAGAAAATAAAAACAGTAGCTTAATTGATTCAGGACTCATAAATAAACATGCCTTCCAATCATTTCCTTGATCTTCTATATTAGGGGGCAAAGTAGGACGCCTATAAAACAGGCATCGTTGAATTAATGATGACCTTACATGTCCACTCCACGAAGAGTAGCGAACTTGTCTTGGTGGCTTTAAAAATAACTAGTCATACAAATGTCAGCATTTCTTTATGGCAAAAATAGTATTACATTATTAGAAAGGCCCAGGACACAGATCGCACTATTGACAAAATAAAATCTCTCTGGAGCTAACTAAACAGACTTTGGCAAACAAACTATTAGTATCTCACTTAAAATAAACAGACAACATTTTTGCTGTATATTTATCTTGCCTGTAAGGCACGCTTAGGAAACCGTCTAGGTAATATTGAACTGCAACTTCAAATATAATCTTCAATGACTTCTGACCCATCGCTGCGTGACCTCGAACTGCATCAGACCCAACTGAAACAAAACAAGTCATTATTTAATAATTGTGAATAATAAAGGGCTCTTCTTTTTTTTTTTTTCTTTTCAAATGTTTTTATTGAGATTTTTAGCAGAGTTAGTTACAAGGGTTACAAAACAAAAAAAAATAAATAATATATAGTAATAAAAGTAACATAACACAGTATAATGTAGTGACAGGGTTTTCTCAGCATAATATATATTATTATTATATATATTATTATTATATATATATATAATATATATATTCTTTTTTTTTTTTAATAAAGTGTATCTATCTATATATATATATATATATATATATATATATATATATATATATATATATATATATATATATATATATATATATATATATATAAATCAAAAACAAAAATATAATAAATTGTAGTTTAGATGTGGTGGATGCATTAGTTTTCCTTTGTTTAGGCTTTTCCTTTTGTCACTTGGTAATCCTGCAAATAAACACTTCCTGTCTCTGGATGGCTATGCACACTCCTCCACTGTATCTATGGTGGAAGCCTTTGTTATTATCCAGAATGGACTACAAACAGGTCTTCCTCTCTCATTACTTGATGGGTAGGGGATTTGTAGTTTACAAAAGAAAGATAACATGGTAAACAACAAACAAGCACCCACAAAGGGGAAGGAGGAAGGGAGAATTCAGGATTTTTCATGGGCTAGCCGGTACCTTTATGATATTCTCATATCTACGCATGGAATATTCCATCTACATCCCATTTCCAGTAAGATTTAGCTCCCACGGATGTTCTTGGGTCCTTTTTGAGCTCTGTTTTCTTTTCCTTACATCTATATTTAATCATTTTATATAGTCCTCTTTTTTTTCTTTTCTTCTTCTTCTTCTTCTTATATTATTATTATTTGGGCCACCCATCCCACTCCCACCCTCCCTTTTTTCCTTGGCGGGAGGTAAGTCGGTCAACTTGAGGGCCTCTATCACATTTTCCCTGTGTGATGATACATACACCCAAGGTAATTTATCTGGATAACTATACATGAAGAGATTAAATATTCATTGTTTGATTTGTTTTTCTTATTTACTATCTATATAAAAAAAGTAATATATGCTTGTCCCAATTTTTCTTTCCTTTTTTCTATACCACCTTTCCAGGATCCCTTGGGTCCCTGAGAACTTTTTTCATATTCCTTGTGCTTTTTTGTATAAGAGTAAGAATATTTACTGCTTTTCCCTGGAGACATACATACATATCAAATACATATGGATTTCATACGTGTTTTATTGTGAATGTAAGTTAGCACATTGTGTACCTTAAATAGAGAGATAGGGAATCAATCCCCAACCGATCCCCCAAAGAAAAGGAAAAAATTTACTTTTATGGTACTGGTTTGATTGGTATAAATTCAAGTTGTATAATGAGTAAAAAAATATATAGTTTTATTAATACAAAACTGATATACAATAAAAAATATACATGATCAAATACATATTAAAATGCATGATGAACAGTCAATATATATCACCATCATAATAGTCCCCAAGAGGGGAAAATCACATTGGGATGATTGTCCACGGATGGCATATCTCAACTAACTTTGCGGTCTCAAAACTGCTTTGTCAGGAGAATATCTGCAATTAGTTGACCAATGAATGAACGAATAATTTGTATAGCGCTGCAATGTGAACTGAATCTCCTCAAGGCACTGGATTGGTCCTGTGTTGTCCAGCTTCTTAGAAGAGGTGGGTCTTGAGTTGTTTCCTGAAGGCCTGATGGTTTTCTTCCATGCGGATGTAAGTCAGTAGAGCGTTACATAGCCATGGTCCTTGGACTGCAAATCTTCATTCTCCCTTTGATTTGTAGCGGGATTTGGGAATGAGGAGGAGGTTTTGGTTAGATGATCGAAGACTGTGATTGGCTGTGTAGTGTTTTATTTTCTCGAGTAGGTATTGAGTTTCCTTGTATGCCTTTGTGGGTGAGGCAGAGGGTCTTGAATGTGAACCGATTCTTTACGGTTAGCCCATGTAGGCTCCTCAGGGAAGGGGAGATGGATTCACAGTTTTTTTTTCCTGTTATCAGTCTTGCCGCTTTGTTTTGGATGAGTTGTAAGCACGCAAGTTGATATTGGGGTAGTCCTATGTACATGGAGTTTGCCTAGTCGAGTCAGGAATTAATGACTGTTCCAAATACCGCTGCTTTGTCCTCTTTTGGAATGAAATGATTAACAATGAGGTCAAATAAACAAATATGAATCAGATTAACAATGAAAAAACAATAAATGAAGGGGAAAGAGCAATGCTGCTTACCCGTGACCCATGCCCAAACAAAGCAAATGCTCAACAGGTGTTCCCCCGCGACGGCTAGGGGGGATGTGCAAACAATGGATGAATATCTAGGTAGAATAAGAGTATTACATAAATAGGTGAGGGAGTTACTCATACAACAAAGGAAAAAAAGGGAATGGAAAGGAAAATGGAAAAAAGAAATAGGAAAAAAGAGGGAAAAAAAAGAAAAAGAGAAATAAAATAGGGGAAAGAGGGGGGGAAAGGAAAGGGGGAAGAAAAAAAACAAATTGGGGAAATAAGGTTAATCTGGTTCATATTTGTTTATTTGGCCTCATTGTTAATTATTTGTCAACTTATTGCAGATAGATAGATACAAGTTGAGATATGCCATCCGTGAATAATCATCCCAATGTGATTTCCCCCTCTCGGGGGACATTATGATGGGGATATATATTGACTGTTCATCATGCATTTTAAAATGTATTTGATCATATATATTTTTTATTGTATATCAATTTTGTATTAATAAAACTTTATATTTTTTACTCATTATACAACAATTTATACCAATCAAACCAGTACTGTAATAGCCCCTTTTTCCTTTTCTTTGGGGGATTGGTTGGGGATCGGTTCCCTATCTCTCTATTTCTTATTTATTAGATGATCGTATACTCCTTTCCCATTTTACACAATTTATGTTTCTAGAGGAATAAAATATTCCTACATTGTGTACCTTGGTGAATATACTGTTACCCAATACATTTGATTATTATGAATACTTACCTATCTATATATGTTACAGAATTGTGTGTAAACAACAGATGGATGCTGACCCTGTGAGGAAAACTTCATAAGTCGAAATGCGTCAGTTTCCTCTCTCCTTGCACCTGTCATCAACATTGTCATTTTTATCTCTAGTCGCAATGATGCATCACCTATAGTACTATTTATTACTTTTATATGCACTCATTTTATCTCGGAATCTCATTGTCACCATTTATCCTAGCACTTATCTTAATATTGTATCAATAAATTGCTGTGTTTTTAACTTTATAATAATTTTTTCTGTGTTGCATATTGTTCTTTATTACCTCTTTATTACCTATATATTTGTTTGTAATCCTGAAAGTCCCGAATTCCCCCTTCCTTCTTTCCCTTTTTGGGTGCTTGTTTAATGTCACTGGGATTTGATACTACTGTAATTTGGGATAGGAACACTATTTTGTAAATGATAACATGTTTTTTTTAATTCCTGGTTATCTTACAGGAAGTGACAAGGAAACAGCATTTCTGACAAGATCAACAGGTATTTTCTCTACTTTCTAAAATATTCTTAGTCTGAAAAAAAAATAGTGCCGCCATCATATCTAAGGACTGGTAAGCTACTATGTATTACAATTTTGTTCTTGGGTTTAGGCATACTTTAAGGGTCCTGTCAAATTATGCATAGCAGTAAAGCACAAACAAATGGCAATTTTGCTTGTATTAAATTTAAACTTCAGGCATATCTAAAAGACACGTTAATTCAGCCCAGCAATCAATAAAGTAGAACTAAAGGCAAAACTTGTTTTTATTTTGGATAGAGTAAGGTCATCTTTTTCAACAAGGATGTCCAGGCACACTGGGGTGCCTTGAGGTTTCTTCTGGGGTACCTTGGCAAAATGGCAAAAAATTGCCAAAAAATGTATACAAGCCAGAAGGTGGATCAAGCCTACCTTTTAGTTACACAATTGTGAATCATTTCAACCTTCCAGCCACCGGCATCCTAACAACCAGTGACGTCATCAGTGCTTATAAGAATGGTGTTAATCGCCTGCAAAGCATCCTTGTTTGTTTGACCCTCCCCCCCTGCCCGCTCCATCACATTAGCAGAGTGATGGAGCGAAACTAAGAGAGAGAAGAAACACTGGAATACTAGTCAGTACCAGTGTGCAAAAGTGTATTTGCTTTGGAAGAATCACCTCTAATGTTGGGTGTCCTACGTGTGTCAATACTGCTGCATTATTTGAAACCATTAGAATTGTTCTTTACATTTAAGAATGGGGTGCCTTGAGACTGTCCATAGTTTTAAAGAGTGCCTTGAGATTGTTCATAATTTTAAAGGATGCCTTGACTGAAAAAAAGGTCAAGAAACGCTGGAGTAAGGGATGGTTAAAATCCCTGCCTATTTTTCCATTTGAGTCCCATTTGGGAGATTTCTCTTGACTTTCTGTCCCATAGTCAAAAGAGAAAGTGAGAGGAAATCTCTACGATGTAAGGGAGACCCTGGTTGTCACCAGAACTAGTGTCCCCATTGTAAGTTTTTTTCCACTATTGCTGTTCTGGTGACAATCCTAAATTTGGGATTGCCCTCCACTCATGACAATGGCAAATGGGACAATTAAAGGCTGAAGCCCTCTAAGGGGCGTTGGGGGGGACAGACAGCAATACAACCCTGACAATACAATCCTTCCCCACTCCAGTCTTGAGTTATACTTTAATACTTAATTATCTGTACAACATATATTTTTTAATGCAAACAGTGTAAGCATTTGAATCAAAGCTGTTATTAGTCCATTTATAGAAAGGCTAAAGTGTGAGAGGTAGAAGCAGCACAAGGAGCCAATCGGTCCACATGCTGACAAACTGATAGCAGGAAAGCATAGGGACAGAGATATGAGCGCATCACTGTACTGCTTCTCCTTTCCATGTCTAGTAGCAGGCTGCGGCAGGTCCAGGAGTTGAGTGATGCTGGCCAACAGACAGAAGACATCTAGTGGCAGCTAAGACACTGTGACACATCACATCAGGAAGTAAAGCATACAGGGAATTTTAGCTCCAGGACTCAAATTTCACATTGAGATTGCACTGTTTTAGGACTACAACTTCCAGCCTGCTCTGGGGCAAAGCAACTAGAGACTCCATCTTGCTGATCTGAGGGGATTTTCTCAGACTACATGAGGGAGAGGGAGAGATTAGACCTAGGGGTGAGGGTCTGCCTCCTAGGTCAGTCCATCGCAGGATTTTAGGCTTTTACAGCCAGTCAGGACATCCAGTCTGTGAGAGGGGGATTCCAGGTGCATATTCAGATGCACCTGCACCAACTATGTGAAGCGTCCAGTGTGAGTTGACCAGTTAGGTTACAAGAAGAGTCTTCCTGTTCCAGGACATTCATTTGGGCCTTGACCACAGGATTGGGTGAGAGGGCTTTTGCCCATTTGCAGGAAACAGGGACAATGCACACAGAGTTGTATGGACACTGTATATAGACACCATTGCTCTTAATCACCCTGATGATACCTGCAGTGCCACAGGAGAAAGCCATTCAGATACAAAGACACTGTATACAGATGCCATTTTCCTTTCACCTTTCTTAGGAAGATCCTGCATTCTTTACTTGATAATCTGGGCCAGTTGTGTGGTTTGGCCCTGCTATTCAGGAGTTTAAGTGCACCAACGAAAGTGGCTAGCTGAAGATACAAAGCCTCATCTTTCTTCAAAGGGACTGAAGCTAATCCAGTGAATGTTGATTTCAGTACAGTGTTTGTAGTTGGGCCTGTGGTGTCAGGAGACAGAAGAGAGAGGCCTGACATAAAGAGAGTCAGTCTTCTGCTCTCCTTCTGCCTGGACTCAGAGGCACATTTGAGTAGAAATAACCAATCCGATATAAAGTGTCATATTGTTATTTATTTGCCATTTAAGTGTGCCTCTGCTCTTGGGGTTATTCTCAGGTTTGTAATCCCCTGAAAGCAGCCTGAATATAGTATTGAGCTATGTTGCTCCTAATCTCAGTTATTGTTCTCCAGTTGATTACTTGAATATATATACTGTTACTGTCTGTTAATTTTCCACAGAAATATTGCAGTAAAGACAATTTCTGTGTTTTATAATAGCATGTGTGTGTTTCTCATTGGTCATTGCACTTACACTATTACCAGGTGTGCTAAGAAGGGTAGAGACTGTTATTGGGTTGAGATGCAGAGTACGCAACAGACTTAAAGCGGAGTTCTGTCTGGGTAAAAAAAAAAAAAAATCAGCATCTACAAATACTGCAGCTGCTGACTTTTAATATATGGATACTTACCTGTTTAGGGCGCCCGCGATGTGGGCACACGAAGCCGACCCGTCCCTCAGCTCCAGGTGCAGGCGCCTGCATCCTCACGGCTTCACAGCCTGTTTCCTACTGCGCATGTGCGAGTCACGCTGCGCTTTCTGCTGAATGGTCCCGGCTGTCTTCTGGGACCTGTGTGTCTCTCAGAAGGCAGTGGGGTGTTGGAAAGGAGGAGGTACCGGACATTGTGTAGTTTGCCGCACAAGATTGTGGCGATCTTTCCCCTGAATGGGAGCAGATACCTGGATTTAACAGGTATTCGCCCCCCTCCCCCCTGAAAGGTGCCAAATGTGATCCCCGGAAGTTCAATTTCTGGGTGGAACTCTGCATTTAAGCAGCTCCTGCGGGGATATTGCTACATTATCTTGTTATTTTTGGCTGGAATTTGGTTTTGGGCATGCTTTGGCCTTCTTCAATAAAGATTTTGTATTTTAAGTGCCAATTCTTAAATGCATTAATACCAATCAAATTCCACTCTGCTATAGTAAAACCAGTACAAAATGGATTAAGTGTTTTAGGTTACTTCACTTAGGAATTTCCAAATAAAGTGGATATAAGTTCTTATTACTACACGTAGAGGAAGGCCTATTACAGCTCTGGCTCAGGGGCCACCAATAGTGACACAGCAGCCACAGGAGCACAGCAAAGTATGAGTGCCTGTAATCCGTTCAGTAGTCTGCGTGGCAGCAGTCAGCAGGTGGATGTGGCAGAGGAGCAGGCTGGTAGTAGATGAGCTGGCAGAGAGCTTGGCTGGCAGAAGACTGTATTAAGCAGCTGGAAGCAGGAACCAGATAAGAGCTTGCTGGACTGGGAGCTGTAGCAGGCTGGATGAGCAAGATGCAGGGTCAGACAAGCCGGTTTGGTAATGGTCGGGCAGATCAGACATAGACGTCAGACAGCAGGATGGTCAGGTAACAAGCCAAGTCAGCAATAGGCGATCAATCAAGCAGAAACAGGTGGCAGAAGCAGGTTCCAAAGACAAGCCGAGGTTAGGGCAGGTAGCAGATAAATACAGGCCAGAAGTAAGCCGGATCAGGATCAGAGGTCTCATGAAATCAGGAACAACACATAGAATCTGCAGGCCAACAATGGGCCAATACTGAAGCCTGTTTAAATAGCCTGCTTGGTGCCAGCATTAGTGACAGATGCGCGCATTGATGTGTGAGTGAGCATGCGCACGCACTTGGTGTGCCTATGCCCAAGACCTTGCACATCTGTCCGGCCAGTTGCTGCCACTGAGAGACTCCATTTGCACAACGGAAGTGCCTTCCCTGACAGGAAGACCAAAAGACGATGGAGCTCAAATATATAAAAAGCTATTTTCTACCTGAAGTAGCATTTGGCTTCACCTCCTCATGCCTCCTTGTGCTAGGACCTAACTGTTGATTAGTCAGACTGTCTTTCGCAAGAATGGACCAATAGTAAGGCATGAGAGATAACATGGGTGCTGAAGTTACTATTTGAACATTAGATCTTAGTTCGGATATTCTGAATCAAGCATGAGATGGTGCTATATTATGCATAGTGATTTACTGCTGATACTTTATTTAGCTAAATTACAGTTTGCAATTCTCAATAGAACACATTCCACTATCAAATCACTTTACCTTCAGTAAAAAGTACCTCTTTCTTTTGCTTCTTTCTTATATCAAAAATATGATACCCTGTGCTTGGTGTTCAACAAGATGTTCCTTAGGTGTTGCTCGTAATCCATCCATCACAGTTTGACTGCCTTGTAATTTGTTTGCCCAAGTGTTTGTTTTACTGACAAGCATCTATACTAGATCACTTCCCCTAAAGCTACAATCTAATGTGACCCAGTAAAGATATGGCAATGCTTTGACTAGCCAGCCAGCCATTGAGACTTGTCTGTTTTTCCACCATAAAATTTGTATATTGGCCATTACTCACCTGTAAAATCCTTTATTTTGCCCTACGGACACTCTTTGGCCCTGTCACCTCTCTCTCTCTGCAATATATATGATTTACCCTTAGAGGGAAAATATAGTCTCCTTGTGTTTTAATATTCCTGTGAAAAAAAAATTAAACCTCAACATCGCTCTGCTGTTAAAATTAGGCCAGTAGAGATTTCTGTGCAGACTGACCAACACCATGGGGGTTATTTACTAAAGGAAAATCCACTTGGCACTGCAAGTGCACTTGAAAGTGAAGTCGCTCTAAAATGAGTGGAAGCTCTGCTGATTTTATCATCCAATCATGTGCAAGCTAAAATGCTGTGGTATCCTTTGTCAGTAGTGCATGCACCCATCTGCCATTTAGGCCCCAATGGGGCACCCAGGAAAGGTATTTGTGCTAAGAATTGCAGTGAGGTTTCTTCTATGCCATTCATGTTTTATGGATGCTATTCCTCCTGTGTGGACTAGTATAATAGGGCTTAGCCTTTTTGCAGCATAAGTTAGTGGCCGTAGGTGAGGCTAACCTGCCCATCAGTTAATTTAACAAATTCTGTTGTCTCGTTTATTTGAACTATGCATTATATTTGCTTACTAGGGATGAGCCGAATACCCCCCAGTTCAGTTCACAGCAGAACATGCGAACAGGCAAGACATTTGTGCGAACACCATTAAAGTCTATGGAACACAAACGTGAAAAATCAAAAGTGATCATGTTAAAGGCTTATATGCAAGTTATTGCAATAAAAAGTGTTTGAGGACCCGAGTCCTGCCCCAGGGGACATGTATCAATGCAAAAAAAGTTCAAAAACTGCATTTTTATCAGGAGCAGTGATTTTAATAATGCTTAAAGTGAAACAATAAAACTGAAATATTCCTTTAAATATTGTGCCTCTGGGGTCTCTTTAATCTGCCTGTAAAGTAGCGCATCTTTCCCATGTTTATAACAATAACACAGCAAAATTAAATTTCTTAAGAAAAAATTTCATTTAACCGGTTCCCGACCAGCGCACGCCGATGTACGTCGGCAGAATGGCACGGGCAGGCATATTGGCGTACAGGTACGTCCAATCTTCAATGCCGCCCTGCCACCGCTCGCGGTTGGGACCCCCGTGAGTCCTGTCACGAGTCCCGCGGACTCGATCGCCGCGGGCATACCCGAGATCGTCTCACGGGACGGCTGAATGGAGAAATGCCGTGTAAACAGCATTTCTCCATTCTGCCTAGCAACTAGTGACGCTGGTCTCTGCTCCATGTGATTGGAGCAGAGATCAGTGTTCACTAAATGAAAGCCCAACCCCCCCACAGTAAGTAACACACCCCTAGGAACACTTAACCCCTACACTGCCACCCACTGGTTAACCCCTTCACTGCCAGTGTCATTTACACAGGAATCACTGCATTTATATAGCAGTGATTACTGTATAAGTGACAGTGGTCCCAAAAATGTGTAAAAAATGTCCGATGTGTCCGCCACAATGTCGCAGTCACAATAAAAATCGCTGATCGCCGCCATTACTAGTAAAAAAATAAAAATAAAAAATAATTAATAAAAATGCCATAAAACTATCCCTATTTTGTAAACGCTATAACTTTTGCGCAAACCAATCAATAATCGCTTATTGCGATTTTTTTTTACTAAAAATATGTAGAAGAATACGTATCGGCCTAAACTGAGGGAAAAAAAAGTTTTTTTATATATTTTTGGGGGATATTTATTATAACAAAAAGTAAAAAATAATGTGTTTTTTTTCAAAATTGTCGCTCTATTTTTGTTTATAGCACAAAAAATTAAAACCGCAGGGGTGATCAAATAGCACCAAAAGAAAGCTCTATATGTGGGAAAAAAAGGACGTCAATCTTGTTTGGGAGCCACGTCGCACGACCGCGCAATCGTTAAAGCGACGCAATGCCGAATCACAAAAAGTGGTCTGGTCTTTGACCTGCAAAATGGTCCGGTCTGTAAGTGGTTAAAACTCGCAGGCTACTTAAACAGGCTTCAGTATGGGTCCATTGTTGTTTGGTTTGCAGATTCTGTGTGTTGTTCCTGATTCCGTGAGACCTCTGATCCTGATCCAGCTTACTTCTGACCTGCGTTTGTCTGCTACCTGCCCCAACCTCGGCTTGTCTTGGGTTCCTGCTTTTGCTACCTGTTTCTGCTTGATTGATCTCCTGTTGCTGACTTGGCTTATTACCTGACCATCCTTCTGTCTGACGTCTATGTCTGATCTGCCCGACCATTACCAACCCGACTTGTCTAACCTTGCATCGTGCTCATCCAGCTTGCTACAGCTCCCAGTCCAGCAAACTCTCATCTGGTTCCTGCTTCCAGCTGCATAATACAGTCTGATGGCAGCCAAGCTCTGTGCCAGCTCATCTCCTACCAGCCTGCTCCTCTGCCACATCCACCTGCTGACTGCTGCCACGCAGACTACTGAACTGATTACAGGCACTCATACCTCAACATGCTCCTGTGGCTGCTGTCTCACTACCGGTGGCCCCTGAGCCAGAGCTGTGCAGGGGGCGTTCCTCTACACGTCAGGCTCACTGTCCAGGTACGTGACACTACCATGGAGCTCTACAAGGTATCTGACCAAATCTCAACAAAGTAATCTGCACCAAAGTTTACTTTAAAATAGTAAAAAAGTAATAAGAACGCATGTCCATTTTATTTGGAGATTCCTAAGTAACTTAAAACATTTAGTCCATTTTTTACTGGTTTTACTCCAGCAGAGTGGAATTTGATTGATATTACTTTGTTTACTTGTAGCTTTATCATGCATAAAAAGAACATTTTTTTTTAAAAAGCTTAATTAAGAATATGATGCAAATTATTTACAGTATAATCTGTTGCTGGGATCAGTCCTATATTCGGTGTGAATATAATGAACGTCAAAGCCGCAAGACATTACTGCCATTATGTATGCCTTTTACGGGCTGCTGTAATTGGACACAAGTGACAAATTAGCTGATCAAGACATAACTTTTTCTGTTGTCAAACATTATAAAGAAAATAATACACAGTAAGTATTTCAGTCCAAGACGCACAATTAGAACTGTGGAGCGCTCTATACACATACAACACTTACACCTCTTGTCTAAACAAGACATCAGGGCTTGATACACTGTACAAACCCATGTGGTTGCCCTTTTGTATTCACATTTCTGAAAACTGCGTTGAGAAACTACTGGAGCATATACATATTAAAGAAACATTCCAAGCTAATGTAAAAACCAGTATTACATACAGTATATCTATTGAAAAATCACTTCAAAATGCTTTATCTGCTCTTCGAACTTCCATCAGGTGCAGAATAATTCAAAACAAAAAAAAAAATTACTTTCTACTAACATGTTTGAAGCACAGGTATACTTAATTTCACCTCCTAGACCGACCAACACCATGGGTGGTATCCTTTGTCAGTAGTGCATACACCCACCTGCCATTGGGGCCCCAATGGGGCATTCAGGAAAGGTATTTGTGCTAAGAATTACAGTGAGGTTTCTTCTATGCCATTCATATTTCATATTATGGATGGTATTCCTACTGTGTGGACTAGTATAATAGGGCTTAGCCTTTTTGCAGCATAAGTTAGTGGCTGTAGGTGAGGCTAACCTGCCCATCAGTTAATCTAACACTCTGTTGTCTTGTTTATTTGTTCTGTGCATTATATTTGCTTACTAGGGACGAGTTGAAAGTTCGCTTCACAGCAGAACATGCGAACAGGCAAAAAAATTGTGCGAGCACCGTTAAAGTCTATGGGACACAAACGTGAGAAATCAAAAGTGATCATTTTAAAGGCTTATATGCAAGCTATTGCAATAAAAAAAGTGTTTGGGGACCTGGTTCCTGCCCCAGGGGACATATATCAATGCAAAACCAGTTTTAAAAACTGCAGTTTTTTCAGGAGCAGTGATTTTAATAATGCTTAAAGTGAAACAATAAAATGAAATCTTCCTTTAAATATCATGCCGGGGGGGGGGGGGGGGTGTCTCCTTAGTCTGCCTGTAAAATACTGCATCTTTTCCATGTTTATAACAGTACCACAGCAGAATAACATTTCTAAAGGAAAAATTTAATTAAAAACGGCTGTGATTTATTGTCAGATACTGGCAATAGAGATAAAAATCATTGAAAAAAACCGGTGTGGGTTCCCCCCAGTCCATTACCAGTCCATTACCAGGCCGGTATGAATATTAAGGGGAACCCCGTGCCAAAATGTAAGAAGAAATGGCGTGGGGGTCCTCCCCATATGAGACCCTTATCCGAGCACACAACTAGGTAGGCCACAGGAAAAGGGGTAGTGGGTGAACACCCCCCCTCCTGAACCATACCAGGCCACATGCCCTCAACATGGGGAGTGTGCTTTGGGGTCGGCGCTGTGATTGAAGATGAATGGACACTGCGGGACACTTTTTTTTTTTAAATAAAGGAATTGTTCAAAACTGTCCCCCTGTCATTTTTACCTTTTTGACACTTTTTTGGGTGAATGTGTAGGGGTACAATGTACCCAATTCCCATTCACATAGGGAGAGGGCCAGGATTTGGGGGCCCCCTTGTTAAAGGGAGCTTCCAGATTCTGATAAGCCCCCTCCTGCCTGCAGTCCCGCAGAACCACCAGGCAAGGTTTGTGGGGGACCCCAAAGCACCCAACCCCATGTTGAGGTCATGTGGCCTGGTACAGTTCAGGAGGGGGGGCACTCTCTCATCCCCCCTTTTTCTGGCTCCTGCCAGGTTGCGTGCTCAGATAAGGGTCCGTTATGGATCCCACGCCTTTTTTTACATTTTGGCACAGGGTTCCCCATAAAATCCATACCAGACCCAAAGGGCCTGGTAATGGACTGGGGGGGGGGACTTACACCATTTTTTTTCAATGATTTGTATATATATTGCCAGGATCTGGCAATACATTATAGCCACGAGCAGTTTTAAAAAAAATGTTTTTCCTTTAGAAATGTAGTTTTGCTGCTCTCATTCCTTACACTATGTACGGCCACTATGTAAGCAGCCTTACATAGTGTGGGGTGTGGACTTAGCCCCCTGAGCCATGATTGGCCAAAGGTACACTGACTTTAGCCAATCATGGCTCTCACAGCAGAGCACGATGTGATTGGCCATAGCATGCAGGTCAGGTGCATGCTTTGACCAATCAGCAGCCATCAATGCACTGCAATCTCGAAGTGCATTGACGGTCTCGCAGTACATTATGCAGGTGTTCTACGGGCGCTCTAATTTCCCACGAACACCCCATAATGTTCTAAATTCTGCAAATGGGCGAACATCGGGCTCATCCCTATTGCTTACCCTTCAATAATGCATTCATCTTATTAATTCTCAATTTGTTCATGGTTTACTTTCTGTGTACTATCATAGAGCAGTATGTTCAAAGCCAATTTCACCTAGTTTTGTGAATTCACCTTCTTATATCAAATTAATAAAGTTAGTCTCTACCCAAAACATATTATAAATTTATCAAGTCTCTCTCAAGGTACTTGTTTTTTCTTCAACTAGTCAGCACAAAGTCCTTTTTTTTTTTGGCCCTGTGACATCCTCCCATAGACAGCAGAGATCTTCAGTCTTCTAGCTCAGTGGTCATCAACCCTTTCCTCAGGGCCCACTAACAGGCCAGGTTTTATGTATTACCTTGGGGAGATGCAGACTAGAATACTGCAATTACTGAGCGGCAAATTATATCAACTGTGATGTATTTCAGTTATCTTGCAAACCTGGCCTGTTAGTGGGCCCCGAGGACAGGGTTGATGACCACTGCTCTAGCTCCAGGAGGAGGAATCCAAGAGTGCACCCTCTTCCTTCAGAACAAAAATATTACAGCGTACACATGCAAAACTAACATTTACCTCCAGCAAGGCTTTTTAAAAACACCTAGACATTTCCAGAAAACATTATCAAAAAATATGGGGATTTGGTCACACCATATTGCTATACAGTGCTTAAGCCCACTTACTGCAACAAAGTACCCCATAATTAGTGGGTCCTACACTATCCATAGATTGGGAGATCCTGCTTCTCTGAACCATGGGAGCTATACTCCTCTATATGGGAGAACATGAGGTCTCCACCATGACACAGGTGGTCACTAACGAGAGGTACTTACTGAGGTAAGGTAAATGTTAGTTTTGCATGTGTGTGCTGTAATATTTTTGTTCTGTTGCATGGTCTTATGGCAGCACCATCTTTATGCATTTTATTAGGATGTGCCCCCCAAATATCTTGTTTACCCTCTTCCTTCAGACACAGGGCTCCCCAATGGACTATGCTGCCAGAGACTCCTCCTCCGTGATTTTAGCGAGGCAGTCCTATATGCCTCTCAATGAGGGAGACAATACTGCAGTGAATTTTTTGTGCAGGTGCAGCTGTGTTACCCTCCTGCAGGAAAACCCAATGGCTGGCAGGATCATCGGGTATTTTTTTTTTTTTTTTTAATTAAACAAGATTTAGTAAGGGTAAATTTGCACTTATATATGTAAAATTTTAAGGATCATATGGGAGATTTTAACATGTGGTATAATATGTGGAAGTCCTGATTCACCAGCCAGCCATGTTGGCAAAATCAAACAGTTCTTTTATTTAAAAAAAAACGGGCAAACAGAAAAAAATGCTATAGCAAACACCAAATCCATACATTTTGATAAAAAAATAAAGAGTCATTTGTTTGTTAACAGGGCTTTTGAAAGTTGCTGTGTGCGTCAGGGTTTCCATATAGGAGGTCTCCACAGTTCAGCAACCATGTCTCAACAACAAACTTGCCCACACTGCTCAATCCACCTGCACACAGCTGTGTTCTGCTCCATCCCACCTCATAGACAGATTCTGGCTGTTTCCTGTTCCTGTTCTGGACTCCTCTTCAGATGTGTTAACCCCTTCAGAACCAAAGTACTATAATCAGGGTTTGAAGGTTCTTTCCCACCGTAAAGTCTCTCTCTGCAACTCTGAATTCCGGGTCCCAAAGGGACTTCCTAATCCTGAGAGTGCTATAACTCAGTCCTCTCTAAGTGGACTACCCCAGAACCCCCCCACCCCACATGGGTGACAATACTCAATCTGCATACAAGTTGTCCCCCTTAAAGGGACCACAACTCAAACAGAGGGGAAATACACCCGCCATCCAAGACACATCCCTGGGATCCTGTTCAGTGGCTATAGTCATATTTTTGTGAATTAGGACCCTCTCACTTGGCAGTTCATTTGAAAAGGGACATGGTAAGGCTTATTTCACTTTTTCAGAAAAAAGTAAGGCTCTGCAATAAAGTCTGTAGAAATTCTTGCACTTTTGTATAGCTCACCTTGAGGGAATTAAATTGTTTTTCAACAAAACTGGAGTTTCACTAACAGACAAAGGGATTTCAGGTGTGTACATCTGATTTAATGAAGTGAGATGAAATGAAGTACACCTGTGCTTCAAACGTGTGAGTAGAAAGTCATTTTTTTTGGTTTTGAATTATTCTGCACCTGATGGATGATGGAAGAGCCCACAGGTGCACTTCAATTCACCCTCCTTATTACCTTAGTTTAGCAGACACAGTTTCCCTTCACCTCATCAGGTTCCTAGAGCAGATAAAGCATTTTGAAGTGATTTTTCAATAGATATATGTAATACTGGTTTGTACATTTGCTTGGAATGTTTCTTTAATATGTATATGCTCCAGTAGTTTCTCAATGCAGTTTTCAGAAATGTGAATACAAAAGGGCAACCACATGGGTTTGTACAGTGTATCAAGTCCTGATGTCTTGTTTAGACAAGAGGTGTAAGTGTTGTATGTATATAGAGCGCTCCACAGTTCTAATTGTGCGTCTTGGGCTGAAATACTTACTGTGTATTATTTTCTTTATAATGTTTGACAACAGCAAAAGTTATGTCTTGATCAGCTAATTTGTCACTTGTGTCCAATTACAGCAGCCGGAAAAAGGCATACATAATGGCAGTAATGTCTTGCGGCTTTGACATTCATTATATTCACACCGAATAAAGGACTGATCCCAGCAACAGATTACACTGTAAATAAATTGCATCATATTCTTAATTAAAGAAAAATAAATACAAGCGCAAAGAGAAAGTATACATAGATAATATGCAGCTGGACCCTAAAAGAGGGTAAAAGGGCTCAATAAAACATTTCAAATGTAACAAAAAAGTCTATATAAATCCAAAATGAAGCGAAAAATCCGAAGGTGGAATAACCGTCCCAGTAAGCAAAGAGTCCCCGTGAGAAATATCAATGTAAGGGTGACTTTCCTCCACCTCCAGCACACTTGCTTCGCTCACCTCTAGGTGTGGACCACTGAACTAACAGATGGTCAACAGTGCATGTCCCATATGAGTGTAACCTCCAAAAACGCACTGATCGGCATCCCAGGAGTATAATGGTAAGAGAGAAGCAAAATCTAAGTGCACACTGATGATTTCTTTAAAAAGCTTTATTAATGAACAAATGGGTACTCACAAGGGCTTCATTACAACAGCACATATAGGAACAGACACCATGAGCATAAAGATCCAGGATGACAGAGGGTGACGTCAATATGTGGCTCCTCCGTAAACTCATTTCAGAGTGACCTTGACTCCTTTTTCCACCTTCTTCTGTCCCCGAAGGAGTCAAGGTCACTCTGAAACGCATTGGAACTGTGAATGCAGACCTTTATTTAATATTGCCTTATGTAAAGATATATACATGGTTTACTTTGCTACTCCTTTGTGTGTTAGCTCAGCACTTTTAGCTTAAATAGTTTTTTTTTGAATTTTTGTCTTACTATATGTACTTTTTTGATGCCATTAAACTTGAATTTTATACTATTTTGTTACACGCCTGTGCCTTTAAAGTCCCATCTCTAGGGGAAAACAGCGTTTTTATACATTAGAGGGATTTTGGCCTGCAAAAGCAGATTTTCAATATTTTAAACTCTGGGAGAAGGAATAAAGCAATGATATCTGAGGTTGAGCGAGGTTCTAAATATTGAAGGGAATCCTATGACTCTCCTCCTCCGATAAATTGTACCACCTCAGTCATGTAGGGCTTTTGTAGGTGGATCTTCCTAGAGAGCTTAGGACACCCATGTGGCTGTTGAGTAGATTAAAAATGCTGTGATGCGACAAAGGGAAGTTCTGTCTAGCTGGGGACCTCTTTACCCCAGTAGGGGACTCCACACTCAATCATGATGTCCCCACCTAAGGTTATGAGGTTTTTGTTGTTCCCTCTCCTACCCCGCCCTCCTTACCCCAAACCCCTCCGCTCAAAAAAAAATTTCCCTTTTTTTCCCCCCTATACTCCCTGCTACCAATACTTTAACCTCCTTTTCATAACAATTGAAAACAAACACCCAGGGTTTGTACAGTGTTGGATCAATTATAGATCTTGCTTATCTCTCTGATGAATAAGAAAGTTTTTCCTCCCACCTATTATTAATGTTATACATGATTTATAAAGTGCCAGCAGTTTACTCAATGCTTTACAATGTGAAGGGGGGACAGTACAATTACAGTTCAATACAGAAGGAAAATGAGGTTCCCTATCCCAATCTAAAGGGAGGGGAGGTGGTACAAAAGGTAATAGCTGGGGATTATCTGATAGAGATGACTTGTGTACAGTTCTTAGGTGGAGGTGGGGTAGGTTTCCCTGAAAAAAGGATTTTTCAGGGATCGTCTATAGGTGGACAGGGTAGGGCTGACTGGACATACTGGGCTAGGGAGTTCCAGAGAATGTGAGAGGCTCTAGAGAAGTTCTGGAGGCAAGCATTGGAGGAGGTAATAAGGAAGCTAGAGAGCAGGCGGTCTTGGGAGGAGCATAGAGGACAATTTGGGTGATATCTGCAGATGGGGTTGGTGATGTAGCTGGGGGCGATGTTGTGGATGGCCTTGTATGTTGTGGTTAATATTTTGAATTTTATATGGTGGAGTATAGGAAGCCAGTGGGGATTGGCAGAGAGGAGCAGCTGACTGTCACAGATCATTTAGTAAGGTGTATTAGTCTAACAGCAGCATTCATAATAGACTGAAGGAGGATAGCCTGTGTAAATTTATACCAGCGAGGAGAGAGTTGCAGTAGTCAAGGGGGTAAATAACCAAGTAGTGAATAAGTTGTTTTAGGGTGTTGTGATTTTCACATCTCTTTTGTCATTTTGTTTTTACAATTTTTTTCAATGCCTTATTTTTCAAGATGTGACCTTCGATATTTGTATGTACCTGTTCTTGTGTGATTATTAGTAAAGAATTAAAAAAAGACGTTGTGGTGCAAATGAGAGATGGGGAAAGGGATAAAGAAAATGTACACCATGCCAATGTTCTATCTTTGATTCAGGCTGGTGGCAATGAGAACATTTGCAGTTGTTTGCCGTACAATATTCCCAATGATTATTGTATAAACCCTATCATTTTTTCTTTATTCTTGTATGTTCATTTTGGACATATCGTTTTTTCACAGAACTCCTGAGACTAGAACCGTGGACTATGCTAAAAATCCTACATTTTGGCTTATACTGTATATAAGTGCGTCAGTAAATGCATCATATAATATTAACAAATGATTCATGTAGACTATGGTGATAATTCCCAATGAGAGCACACATGGCACAAACATCTCCAAACAGCAAAACTCTGTGCATGATATAGAGAACATGAACCAAGGACGTCGGTTTTCTTATGAAAAGGGCAAAAATGACTCATCAAATTCAGTTCATTATTCAGGGCTGGCTGAAAACCGATTTGAAAAAAATAAATAAATAAAATTGACAAGATTTGTTATCTAACTTTGCTAAAAATACTGCATGGTATCATAATAGAAATCAATGATATATTCTAAATTTAAGATGTAAAGAAGATCAAAGAACTTCACAGTCACAAAGATAACTTGTCAGCTCCATAATGGTTGTATAAAATAGATGATTCTGCCACCTTTTCCAGACACTCACTGCGAGGCACAAATATGTCTACATTCCCAAACTTACATGAAAGGAACACACTACGGATCAGCATGCACTGCAAAACAAAAGAAATAAGGTTAACTTTTTCTTAAAGGATCTGTCCACCCGAAACGTTTATTTTTCAGATTGGTTGCAGTCTCTTTACTGAAGACAAGCAAAGAAGACTTCACCCATACATCCTATGTCCTCTCAGTAATTTTATGTTGAATTGCAGGTAAGTAGATTAATGCACAGATGAGATAGATATATACAGTAGGGAAGCTCTTTTAACTGAGTGGAAATGAGGGGATAGAAGGTGCGTGATCTAACGCATGAATCAAAGTGATATAGTTTATTCATAAACAAAATAGATGAGTACAAAGAAAATACTACGAGGTTATAAGATATTCATTAAAAATTAGTTATGCCCATACAAGGGCAAATGATCAATTAATGAGTATCTTGTAATCTAGTTTGAATGAATTCGTAGTAATTTCTTTGTACTCATCTATTTTGTTTATGAATAAACTATATCACTTTGATTTATGGGTTAGATCACACACCTTCCATCCCCTCATTTACACTCAGCCTCTTTCAGACCACCCCTGGTCAGTTTAGGCAGAGGGACATGCATGATCATCCTATACTATTTACCATTCGAAATTACTACTATTTTACATTAATACCGCCTGCACGAGCGCAGGAGAAAGACTTTTTCTGTTTAGCTATTTTAACTGCTACAAGAATTGTATTTTACATAGAGGAGTGGTCCGAAAGGAAACATACTGATTAACTTTCAAGAAATAGAATATCAGCAAGCTCCCCCGCCGCCCAAAACAGAAAGCCCACACCCCACTGTATGAGATCACTGCCCTAATAAAGAAATTACTATACTTCCTTATTAGGCTAGCACCCCATGTATAAGTATCCCTCTTCATTATTGGGTTACTGATGTGACAGAGGTTATAGCTTCTTACCCAATAACCTCCAGTCACTATTCAAGTTGGATCCCACCCGTAGATCATCTAGGGCAGTGATGGCGAACCTTGGCACCCCAGATGTTTTGGAACTACATTTTCCATGATGCTCCACTACACTGCAGAGTGCATGAGCATCATGGGAAATGTAGTTCCAAAACATCTGGGGTGCCAAGGTTCGCCTTTACTGATCTAGGGTGTAACTAGGTAGTAACTAGCATTTTTAGCAGTAGGTTAGCAATAGCGAAGGTTGAATTTGTTTGGGTTTAACTTGTGAATTCACGTGGAAAATTGGATGGATGGGGGGATGGGGGGATGGGGGGATGGGGATGGGGGGGGGGGGGGGGGTCATTGAATCTTGTTTGAAGTCTACTTGTTGAAAGCTGGGCTTTTTTTCATATAACATACAGAAGACAGAGATTTTTTATATTGCAACTTTGAGTGCGACATGGAACAACACCCCAATCCTTCAATTTAAATGCTTTAGAGGTGTCTTCAACCACTTTAATACCGGCCACTTTCACCCTCTTCCTGCCCAGGACAGTTTTCAGCTTTCAGCGCTGTCACACAAATTTTTAATGTGTTTTTCTTCGTTTTTATTATAAAATTTAGCAAATAAATAATCTTTCTTCATAAATTTAGGCCAACATTCTGCTACATTTCTTTGGTGAAAATAATCCAAATCAGTGTTTATTATTTAATCTGTAGTAAAGTTATAGAGTTCATAAAAATCAGATATATGTCTGATAATTGATAAATTCTGATCAATTCAGTACTGACTGCCTATGTCATTTCTTAAGGCCCAAAAATGTCAGGACAGTACAAATATCCCCAAAATGGCCCCTTTTTGGAGAGTAGAATGTCCAAGATATTTATTAAGAGGCATGGTGAGTTTTTTAATTTATCATTTTTGTCATTATTTTGGGGAAAATTACGATTTTTTTTTTCACAATTTGATTTTTTGCATACTATCACCAGTGCAGTACAGAGTCATCATATAACTGGTGTCGCAGTGATCAAGTACACTGGTGACAGTATGTAAAAGAGAAAAAAAAAAAAAAAAAATATATATATATATATATATATATATATATATATATATATATATATATATATAAAATATATATTTTTTTTTAAATATGCATTTTTTTATATTTTGCTATTACATTTTTTCTTTTACAACTTTTTTGTAACCAGAATTGTTGATTGGCCCTGTCTGTACCTTTTGACCACTGTGACCAATCACAGCTAGCAACACAATTGTACATGATGAATGGCACAAAAGTAAGCAATTCATTGCTTACAATTGTCATGTGATCTGTTGTGATTGGTCACAGAGATCATGTGGTAGTAGCAGCAGGTATACAGTGATCAGTCATTGGCTATGTCTGGATTGGCCTGTTGCTTCTGTATTTTTTTTTTTATATTTATCTTGGCTTAAAGTAATAACAAATGCTATTCTTAAATAAAATAAAAAAATATTTTATATGTACCTGCTCTGTGCAAAGATATTGGCTCCTGTTCTGGAATCCCCCACTAACACTCTCCACTCCTTCTTCTTCCGAGTGCACCCCTCAGCACACAGGCCCCTCAGTACATGTGCGGGTGCACTCCCAAGTTGGGCTATAGATGTCCAAAGATGGAACTTGACTGATAGCAGAGTCTCCTGTGAGAAGGAAGAGGGAGCAGTGGTGCTACCAGCAGGACAGCATTGGATTGATGAGAAGTGTTAGGTAAGTGTTTAAGAGCAGGGAGTCTAGGACAGGTAGGGAATTTTTTACCTTAATGCAGGTAATTCATTAAAGAAATAAAAACAGTTTAAGTTTTAGAACTACAGTCCCTGGGTTACAAACAAGATAGGGTCTGTAGGTTTGTTCTTAAGTTGAATCTGTTTGTAAGTCGGGACAGGTACCTTTTTGAAGTGTAGCTCCAGCCAAAACAATCATTTTTATGTTTTTTGGGTAGCATAGGGAAGGGTTAACACCCCTGTAACCTTTTTTTTTTCTTTTTTGCTGTCTGTGTCCCTGCTCAGAAGATTTCACCTCACTTTCTATCCCTACGACAACTGGATTTTGAAAATTTTGAGTTATTGTAGAAACAAGGATGGGTAGATTTCCTCTCTCTTCCAGTTGTCTCCCTTCATTTGTAAGTAGGAGTTGTTTGTAAGTCAAATGTTTATAACCCATGGACCGCCTGTATTTTATAGGAGCAACAGCCCAATCTAGTTCATTTCAACTTGGAAAAGAGGCCTGAATTGACTGGTGAATGTAACAACCACAATATATTTAAAGGCTATAAGTAAGTTTACATTTTAAAAAAATTATGGAAAAGTCCCCAACGTCATACAAACTGGCCAGTGGTAAAAAATATTGAATGTGTGGAATGCATACCCCAAAAGATGGGTTGTAAATAGTTGTAAATAAAAAAATACCCATATGTTCTTGCAGTGGGGATTTAAAGTATACGTTCACACATATTTTTGCAGGTAAAAAAATATGTGCATTTATTTATTTATTTTCAGGAGCCTGCAAAGCAGTGCATCCATGATCAGCAGATCATGGGTGCAATGTGAGGCTCCTGCAGCTTTCACCCCATATCTCTGTACAAGCTTTTTGTTTGAAATGAGGTTTAATGTAGAAAAAATTTAAATTGTGCATTTGGGTGGCAAAATATGAATGCAATCAATACACTAGGGGGAGAACCTCTGGGGGAATCTAGGATGGAAAACGACCTGAGGGTCCTAGTAGAAGATAGGCTCAGCAATGGCATGCAATACCAAGCTGCTGCTAACAAAGCAAACAGAATATTGGCATGCATTAAAAAGGGGATCAATTCCAGAGATAAAACAATAATTCTACCGCTCTACTAGATTCTGGTCCGGCCGCACCTAGAGTATGCTGTCCAGTTCTGGGCACCAATCCTCAGGAAGGATATACTGGAAATGGAGCGAGTACAAAGAAGGTCAACAAAGCTAATAAAGTGTCTGAAGGATATTAGTTATGAAGAAAGGTTGCGAGCACTGAACTTATTCTCTCTGGAGAGGAGATGCTTGAGAGGGGATAGGATTTCACTTTATAAATACCGTACTGATGACCCCACAATAGGGATACAATTTTTCCATGGAAGGGAGTTTAAAAGGACACATGACCACTCATAATAAATTAGAAGAAAAGAGGTTTAACCTTAAACTATGTAGAGGTTTCTTTACTGTAAGAGAGGAAAAGATGGGGAATTCCCTTCCACAGGCGGTGGAGCATCAATAGTTTAAAATAAATATTAGATAAGCACCTGAATGACCACAACATACAGGGATATGCAAAGTAATATTGACATATAATCACATACATAGGTTGGACTTGATGGACTTGTGTCTTTTTTCAACCTCACCTACTATGTAAATATGTAACACAACACCTTAGCAGGGGAGATCGCTGGACTAACTTTGGTTAGTACAGAGGTTCCTGGCCAGAGCTGTAGTGTATACCAGGCTTTAGAAATATAATACCAGCACAAAATACTTCAGAATATAACCACACATTCCTGGAATCCATTCCTGGAATCCATTCCTGTATCCCCAATTATTTCCAAATAATTTAATTCCATTTTCAATCATTCATCATGGGTGTTACTTGACCTAAGCTCATAGTCCAGGTAAATTATGGTACTGTGGCAAATTCACACATTTTTTTGCAGGGTCTGCACACCTGAAACATGCAGAATTGACTGTGAACCCATAGTAGCAATAAACCCAAACCCCATCCCTAATCAGCAATGGCAGCTTCTATGTTTCTCTCAGAAAAGGCTTATTTGTATGGGCCTAGAGGGACATAAAGAAAACTCCCAATTGTCTACTTTAAAATTCATCTGTTATTTTACACATTCAGAGCAAAGAAAAAGGTTCTCTTTATAACCCACTACCTCTACTACTAGTAATTACCTTATGTGTTCTAACCTGCTGCCCTGTTCTTAAACTGTCAATAGTTGAAAGTCTTGTATAGCCTCTGTGTTGGAGCTTACACATGGCCTTATTACAAGGATCTCCTTCGTGGCTCCATGTGACAGTGTTTGGTCCTCGGGTATAGCCATGCAAACCTCATGCAAAATGCAGATCATAGTGGTAGAAAGAGGAGAAGGTCACATGCTGTCCCATAACCAAAAGTAGTAAAGATGTTTCCAAGGGCTGGTGAAGATAAGAGGAGTTAAGCTGCAAAGACAAGCCATTGATTTACCCTGAATCGGTGCATTTTAATGTTAACCTCCTGCCTTGCCAATTAAGCCAATATTCATGGCCTTTTTTACACTAACCACAGCATTTCAGGCTTTACTCAAACTGATATTATTAGCATATTTTTAATACTGCTTATTGGGAGGCCCTTTGTGTCTATTCACGCTGCACGGTTTGGGCCGTGTGACGCGATCAACTTTACGCCTGGCATTGTAGACCTGTGGATGTGGATACTGCACAGGAGCGGTGGCTGTGTTTTGTCCACTCCTATAGGCCTATAAAGGTAAACCTCGCCAGCTTTCTTTCGCTGGCTTCAAGGGGTGCTACTACTCTGGTTTTTCTCATAAAAGGTAGTTTTAATGGATAGGGGGATTTCTTTTCCACTCTGACCTTTTCTATATTATTTTGATTGAGTTGTCTTCAACTTCACTTTTCCTTTCCTTTTCTACCTTTCTTGTGCCTTAGGCTTTCATATTGCTGCAACACCATGGGCGTGCCTGGGATTCAATCCAGGCACCGCTATATCTCTACACCTTTTGTTTATCAAACAACATCTTGAAGCCCAGGATTGCTTCATACCTGTTAAGGGGTAAGACAACAGCTATTACCTAGTGGATTGTTGTGAGTTAGACTGAGTAAATGTAATTATTTTTTTATTTATGCTATATATTTACTTATTGGTTTTTGTTTTTTTACTTTATTCATCTGGTCATTCCATCTATTACTCCAGTCAAAATGCCTCTTCTTGATTGATCATATTTGATTATATACTTTTGGTCATCTCAGCGCCCCTTCATTCAAATTTTACTCTAATGTTTTTTTGGTATGTACTCAGGCTATTTAGCTCTACCTATGGGACAGATTTGGACTCGAGTTACGTGTCTCTATGGCATTTTCTCTTTTTTCTTACAGCTTTTATTGTTCTCCTTTCTGCCCCCTGCCGCCACTCTGTGGTAGTATTGGCCTGCCTTCTCTGGGACCTGTCCTTTGTGGATCCTGCTCTAGGGGGCAGCAGGGTAAGTTGGGTGATTGCATTTGGGCAGTATGGTGTTAATTCCCACTATATATATGGTGGGTGTCTTTTGGGGGGACTGGGGAGTGGTTGAGACGACTAATACCCTGTCACCCTATAATTCAGTACTGTGCACTATGTTTATATTTGATATCATTATTGTAGAGTATTTATATTGTTCTTTCTTTTTTTTTCTTCTTTAGAGAGCTATAACCATTTTGGCCACGTCTTATTCCCCTGGAGAAGCCAATGTTTTGGCGAAACATGTAGATTAGTTTATACTTTATATGCTCTTCCAATGATTATGTGAATATATATTTGTAATATGTGTTTTAAAATACATTGTAATAAAATTAGCTATTTTAATAATTTTTTTCGAGTTGCATTGGCACCACAATAACCCCTTTCCTCCTTCCGCCTCTATAAAAAATTCATGGGATGAGGTGCTGTATCTAATAAGGACATATCAGCCACTTCCTCTATCTATTTTACACAATACTGCTTGTTGGTTCCTTTTAATTATCCTAAACATGGCCTTTCACTGGTAATAATTTAATATGACTTTAAGAAACGTTGTAATCCATAAGAGCACATTGGTGTATTGACATGAGTGAAATCAGAGACTTATAGGGTACAGTGAAATATATGTTCTAACATCAGATGTGTCGGCCCACTCCTTAGAAGTATCCACTACAATTAAGTTTGCATGGTGACATCAATGCGCATTTATGTAGTAATCCTGCCTTAACATGGAATGTTCTTGGTAATGGAGCAAAATGGTGAGCATACTGGCCCCAAAGATATGGGCCAAGTGCTGGCTGCAACTTTATGCATTAATTCCCAGGAGTATGGTCCTGAGCCAATATCACAGAAATCACCTTTACATATGTTTGGATGGCACACTTGCATTATTGGTTAAACTTTCACTTGAAAAGAAAAGTCTTCTACTCATGCACCAGGGATTTTTTTGTCATTGACTGCGCACCATGGATGTATGGGCATGGGGTTCAACACAAATATGCAACATGGATTATACCCATTTGTACTTATTTTGGAGCTGGAAGAGATTAGTTAATTTACTCTAGACTCTGATTATTTCACTAGACTCCCAGACTTAAGTAGATTTATATTCCCACGGATACAATTCACAGAGCTGTTAACATTATGAGAATCTGTTGTTTGCATTCTCGTCTTTAGAATGGCATCCTGTTAGTAGCCGTCCAGTCATTGTAATAGAAAGCACAGACAGAAGGAAAAAGACGTGTTCTTACTTGCAATTATGATGAGGGATGTGACTCTGGTGGTGACTGGTGAGGAAATGCTCTTCTCGGCACTAATCTGTGCTGTTTACCATGTTCCCTTCCAGTCTTGCTTTCTCTACTAATGCGCTAGCCATGAGTTCCCCTGATAACAAGATGCTTGGAAATAATTCCCTTGTTTATACAGATATCAATGTTCCTGGATGAAATATGAGGACAGATTTTTCCCAACGTCCTCCTTTCATATAATGTTCTGAATGCTGCTTGACAATGTAGCGAACAATGTGGCAGGTGGGTGTGGAGGAGGAAGAGAAAACAGTTTGAAAGGGGGTGTTAAAGTATGGAATATCCACATACAAATCGATAAAGAAGGGCTACTTGCTTAGCTTAATAAAACAAACTAACACTTTAACTCCTGGAATAAGAAGAGAAGTGATTCTAATACTATTAATGGATCATTACTCCCAAAACTGACTATGCAATATTTGGTAGCTACTGGAGATTTAAATAGTCTAACTGCAGAACACTATCAGGTGGTCCTTTTGTTCTTTCTTTTTAATTCTGTTTTTTGTTCTTTTTTTTAAATTCATTTTATATTTGTCACATTCTTGTGTAGCAATACCTCAAAAAATGGAAGCGGACCCACATACAGAGACTTTAGATGAAACAGTAAACCTACAAAAATGGTAGTGCGCTATTAGAAGTGAATAAATGTGGAAAGGTGAAGCAAACTGCAAGTGAATAAGTATATAAAACCATAAATGCCTAAAATATAGATGCGTGATGTGACATCTCACAAATATAGATAAACGACTAAACCATACCCCTCCTACCATTTGCAAATCTTAAGATGGTGAAAAAAAACAATAAGTGCTGGTGATGAACATAAACAACGCAACTCAGTAAATAATCAGTGTAATAAATCCTAAAAAAACAGTCCAATACAAATAATATCCGAGAACAGCTTGGTGATGAAGGGTGCAGAACAAAAAAAACAGGCGTGTCTAGTGTGTCTTCTTTAAGTGTAGTGACAACTCTGTAGTGATTGACCTCTCACCTTACTGCTATAAGGTAACAGCATATGTGGATACTCTTGGTGAAAATTCAATGGCTTGAATAAGATATCCTATGTTTAGCCAAGCTGATGCTTCTCTCAGACCCCAAATTTCGGCTCCTTCTAGGCATCATCCTCTCTTAAACCAGATGACTCCCCAGAGTAGAAGTTGTGGCTCTTCTAAGGAAATCTTGTGGTCTGGAGGTCCTCTCAGGGGTCTTCAACTCAGGGATTAACACCCAGCCTGGCTATCTGGCAGCTTCCATCCAACGTGCAACAGGTGTCTCTCACCACTCCTACTCACACAACCCCTCTAGCTATGCTGTTTACTCAGTGTGCTTTCCTCCAATGATAAGACTTGTCCTGCCCCCCCCCCCCCCTGAACAGCCTTTTACTAGAAAGATCAGTGTGCTACTGTTTCTCTTCCCCCAGCTCTTAGCTCTTATGCAGCTGAGAACAGATTTAATTTGATTACTTCTAAAAAAAAGGGAAAACATTTTTGTGTATAATGTTTTTTAGATCTATACACCTTCCAATAAAGTGAAAGATTGGGCTTAACCACTGAGGACAGGAAGTGTATTATTTGCAAAATACCAGGATAAAGCAAAGAGAAAATAGCCTAAAACAAATGCAGCCATCACATCTAAGGACTAATAGGTTGCAATATATTAAATGTTTGTTTTTTTGCGTTTGGATACATTTCAACTCTAATCACTGTTTAGGTTGAGAGAAAAAGATAAAGAGCATTTGAACAGACCAGGTACATATAAAATCTCTTTCTTCTTTTAGGGTCAATTAAATCTCATACATGTGAAAACACAATAAAACAATAGCTTAAATCTATTTTTTTAGCTACAAAAGGCAACCAACATACATTCTATATAAAAGTGCAACACCTATCCCCACAATGAATTTTACTGGATTACTTTGCTGAAATATAGAGTACTGAAAATGATCAGAGCAGCTTTGCAATAGACAAGACTGTTGGACCTGATATTTCCTTTAAAAAATTGTGAGTTAGATTTAACCTTTTTATAGGTCCCTGTATTTGCCATGCAGAGTTTGTGAATTATTTGATATCAGCCCAGTTTTGTACATCCGTTTGTAAATAACAAAAGTTTCCCTTTAAGGTCGAGCTGCAAACACTTCCTAACAGGAGCCATTGCTCTCCTGGGAGATGTTAGTGAGAAACTTTGCATCCTCGTCTCCTGGATTAGACCTAGTAATACGCCTCTAATTCCGATCTTACCATGGCCATCTTCATTATGGTGCCTTCAGGAAGCTAATGAGATGTCTTGCTTTCTATCTCAGGGTATTCTAATGAGCTATTTTCCCTATCTCCTGTGACAGATAAAAGATAACATCACAGCAAACCTCGCCCCTTTCACTACCATTAGGAGAACTATACATTGTGACCTCGTTACGGTCAATGTATTTATGCATATATTTTTTGTTGTTTAAGTCGGAAGGATGTCGGTCCTTGGAAACCCTGCAATTATGTTTTTAATGAGAAACCTACCCAGAAACCTATCATTTGGCATTTTTTTTTAGCTTCCCATGCTTATCTTCCTTTTGTTTGATACACAAAAATGGCATGTTTTTACTGAAAATAGTTTGATATCCTATCAACTCACAGATTCAAAGACATCTTTGAGGGCATCTGGAAAGAGCTGGGGGTTTAGTCTTTAAATGGCACATAATCAAGGGTAAAAAAGCTACAGGGAAAAGTCCACTTAAAGCCGAACTCCAGACAAACAGCTACATACACACATACAGTGCCTTGCAAAAGTATTCACCCCCTTGGTGTTTTACCTATTTTGTTGCATTACCCCCTTTAGTTCAATGTTTTTTTTTTAATCTGAATTATATGTGATGCATCAGAACACAATAGTCTAAGTTGGTGAGGTAAAACTAGAAAATGTATATTTTTTTTTGAGAAATAAAAAACTGATAATTGGCATGTGCGTATGTATTCACCCCCTTTGTTAAGAAGCCCATGAAAAGCACTGGTGCAGCCAATTACCTTCAGAAGTCGCATAATTTGTGAAAGGATGTCCACCTGTGTGCAATATAAGTGTCACATGATCTGTAATTACATATATACACCTTTTTGAAATGCCCCAGAGGCTGCAACACCTAAGCAAAAGGCACCACTAACCAAACACTGCCATGAAGACCAATAAACTCTCCAGACAAGTAAGGAACAATGTTGTTGAGAAGTACAAGTCAGGGTTAGGTTATAAAAAATTATCCAAATCTATCATAACCAAATGGAAATAACTTGACACGACAGCAAACCTGCCAAGAGACGACCACACACCAAAACTCGCAGACCGGGCAAGGAGGGCATTAATCAGGGAGGCAGCACAGAGACCTAAGGTAACCCTGGAGGAGCTGCAGAGTTCCACAGCAGAGACTGGTGTATCTGTACATAGGACAACAATAAGCCGTACCCTCCATAGAGCTGGGCTTTATGGCAGAGTGACCAGAAGAAAGCCATTACTTTCAGCAAAAAAAAGGCACGTTTTGAGTTTGCGAAAAGGCCTGTGGGAGACTCCCAAAATGTATGGAGGAAGATGCTCTGGTCTGATGATACTAAAATTTAACTTTTGGCCATCAAAGAAAACGCTATGTCTGACGCAAACCCAACACATCACATCACCCAAAGAACACCATCCCCACAGTGAAACATGGTGGTGGCAACATCCTGCTGTGGGGATATTTTTCAGCAGTGGGGACTGGGAAACTGGGCAGAGTTGAAGGAAAGATGGATAGTGCTAAATACAGGGATATTCTTGAACAAAACCTGTACCACTCTGTGTGTGATTTGAGGCTAGGACAGAGGTTCACCTTTCAGCAGGGCAATGACCCCAAACACACTGCTAAAGCAACATTTGAGTGGTTTAAGGGGAAACATATAAATGTGTTGGAATGGCCTAGTCAAAGCCCAGACCTCAATCCAATAATAAATCTGTGGTCGGACTTAAAGATTTATAAAATTAAGGTAGTGCTGCACTATGAACCTAAATACTGTGCATAATAAAGTGCAAAGGTGCTCAATGAAAGATATGGTTGAAAGAGGCAATGTTCAAAGGTCAATATATATCCAGTCCTAGGCAGTATAAAAACATGTCGCATGCCCTGCGATTTCTTTGGATAAAAGTGTATCAATAAGACATTAAAAGTATATCAAACACTCAAATGATTCTTCATAGAACAGTGATAGGAAATATATCCATAGGAAATTGCATGCCCTGCGATTTCTTCAGATAAAACAATAAAAGTGTATCAATAAGACAGTAAAAGTATATCAAACACTAAATGATTCTTCGTAGAACAGTGATAGGAAATATATCCATATAGTGTACACATGAAGTGAAAAAACTGTGCTCAAAAAAGAAGGTGCACTACTATTGCAATAAATCCTGAAGGAATAGGTAAAATCCTAAACGGCTTATAAAGGCATACAAAAAAGTTTCCTCCACATAGGTATATGCTACAAATGTTCTTATAGGTGAAAGGAAAAACGATAAGTAGTGTCCATATAAGGTGCAAGTTAGGTAAGTGGCTGTGTATTAGCAGTGTCAGCATAAAATGACAAAGTGCTAGTGCTGGTGACAATCCTCTGGCATAAAGTGGTGATGAGAGGTGACTTCCTGGTTCCTGTGCAGAGTAATGTATAGATGTACCCTTACCTTACCGCTGTAAGGTAACAGCATGTGGGTATATCTCAATTTGTTTCTTGGCAGCCTCCCAGTATGGCGTATCTGGCTCCACTGGTGTGTGTCTCTAGTCTGGAATCAGAGTCCCCCTATTGTCCCTGGTGTGTCCACATCCAATGAACCTCACAATGGGGCATGGGGGGTTTTAAAGAGGGATACATGATAGTGTAGTATTTGCAAATGTTTATTGGCAAAACAGTAAAGGTAAAATCAAGGTACTCACAATAAGGAGTATCAAACAGGCATATAACAAACTAGCTGCGAGCTCGCCCACGTCACTTCCGGTGCCTCGTGTTCCCGCACATGTTTGTCACTGTCACATGGCTTCATCGGGGACTTAAAGATTGCTTTTCACAAGCGCAAACCATCCAACTTGAAGGAGCTGGAGCAGTTTTGCAAGCTCATAGAGACTTATCCAAAGCGACTTGGAGCTGTGATAGCCACAAAAGGTGGCTGTACAAAGTATTGACTTTGGGTGGGTGAATAGTTATGAACATTGAATTTTTCTGTTATTTTATCCTATTTGTTGTTTGCTTCACAATACAAAAAAAAAAAACATCTTCAAAGTTGTTTTAAATCTGATTTTATTTTGAGAATGGTGTTTTTGCACTTTTGTAAACAACACAGAAACAACCTGCCACACAGGGCAGAACAGACAGTAGTAAGAGATAAAGAAAGGAGAGGTCAGAAACGAATGCCGCGTACACGCGATCGGACTATCCGGCGGACTTAGCCCGGCAGACAAACCGCCGGAATTTGAAGTGGAGGTCCGCCAGACTTTCCGAATAAGTGGACCTGCCCACACACGGAGGAAAGTCAGTTCATTTTGAACGCAGCTCCAGGTAGATGGGACTAGCGAAGGAAGTCAATGTCGGCGCCTTCGGCAGCAAGATTTGCACCTCGCTGGCCCTGTCACCTGGTATGGACTTAGAGGGGAAGCTCTACGCCGAAATATCATATCAGACCCTTATCTGAGCACGCAGCCCGGCCGGTTAGGAAAGGGGGTGGGGATGAGCGAGCGCCTCCCCCCCTCCTGAGCCGTACCAGGCCGTGTGCCCCACCCTGCGTGAATGAGTATTGGGGTACCATTTACCCCTACCCATTCACCTGGTGAAAAAAATGTAAAGAAAAAAACACAACACATGTTTTTAAAATAATTTATTCCACAGCTCTGGGGTCTTCTTCCTTCTTGGGGGGGGTCTTCTCACCAGACTCCTCCACTATCTTCTGCTAGCTCTTTTACTAGTGGAGGAGCCCGGCTTTCTTCTTCGTCACCGCTGTCTGGGGGTCTTCTTCTGACTTCGGGGCTCTTGTCCCCCTCTTGGGGTCTTCTTGCCGGGCCCATCAATTAACCTTATTAAAGGGGGCTCCCGGATTCCGATAAGCCCCCTGCCCACAGACCCCGACAACCAACGGCCAGGGCTGTTGGGAAGAGGCCCTTGTCCTTATCAACATGGGGACAAGGTGCTTTGGGGTGGCTGTGGCCCCTCTTCCCCAAAGCACCCCCCATGTTGGGGGCACACGGCCTGGTATGGCTCAGGAGGGGGGCGCTCGCTCGTCCCCACCCCCTTTCCTAACCGTCCGGGCTGCATGCTCGGATAAGGATCTGATATGATATTTTGGCGTAGGGCTTCCCCTTTAAGTCCATACTAGGTGATGGGGCCAGCAAGGTGTCAATCTCGCCACCGAAGGTGGCGACATTGACTTCCTTCGCTAGTCCCTGCTACCTAGAGCCACGTTCAAAATGAACAGACTTTTCTCCGTGTGGGCAATTCCGTTCATTTCAAAAGTCCAGCGGACCAGCACACAGGTGGCCGGATTGTCCGCTGGACTGTCAAGTCCGCCGGAGCCCACACACAGACGGATTGTCCGGCAGACTCTGGTGCACCGGATAGTCTGTTTGTATGTACGCGGCATAATAGTTTCCACATAAATCTTCAGGTACACAGAACTTAACAACTCCAACCAGCCTTTACTGCTGACTTTGAAGTGAACCTTTGGTCCAGAATGGGTAACAGGTTTGCATTACAGGAGAAACCAAACCCTGACTAATGCCATCACCCTGTCCAGTGACAGTAACAGTTAAGTTTACTACTCAACCCTATGTCCAGGTCAGTAACTATAGCTAGTGAGTGTTTCTTCTCTTTATAGCAACCTCTGTTTACTTAAGGCAAGCAGGTCTGCCGGTTTTTGGTTGCCCCAGGTTTTAGTACACACAATACTGGAACTGGGTGAAGAATACAGGAAAGGGTACCTGTATACTTGAGGCAGGTTGGACAGGGCCTTCGCACCACTAGAGAGAATCCATGGGACAGTTCAAGGTCAGGGCAGGCTGTGAGCAAGAGTGACCCAGTAAACTGTTCTGAAGTCGGGGCTGGAAGAGGGAAAGCATCATGCAGAAGATCTGAGGACAGGTGGGCAGTAGATAAGGGTAGATCAATTAACAGTTCAAGGTCAAGATAGGTGATAATCCAAAACAGTAATCACTAACTAGAACAGGGGTCAGCAAAAGGAATCCAAGGCAGAAAAGAAGGGCTAGCAGACAGAGAAACCCACTGCCTAGCAATAAGGATGCTCATCATGGGCCCACTGCCACTGGCCAATTGGTGCAGGGTGGGTGCAATGAGGAAATGAACATGGCCCAGAGTGGCTGATGGATGTAGGAGATTGATTTACTACACTAATAGTATGGTTATTTTTATTGGACAGGCTGAAAACAGGTGGCCAGGGCTTAAAAGTCAAGGAAGAAAAGCCTCTAGTAGCAAAGTGGTGAATAGTGCTGATCAGCAGACATAAATAGGACCCTCAGAGGTAAAGTAAAAACTTTTTTATTATTGTTAAAAAAATAATAAAATGTTCACCAAGGTATACAACAGTCAATTGATGGTCATGCAGAGACTTGGATTAAAAAAACTCACAGTACCTGGAGGCTGGAGCTCCATGGATGACACAGGGGCTTAGGGAAACCCAGCACAAAGCCGTTGGACAAAGAACACAGGAGCACCGCTGGTGGGGGGCCTATCCAGGACCATAAGACCAAGGGTCCGATGAAGGGGGAACCAAACTGCGGGCACAGGAACTTTTGGGGCCAATATACAGTGGCCGCTCGCACTGTGTACGAAGCCTGGAAGTGATGTCACAGCCTGGCAGAAGTTAGCCAAGAGAATTCCGAAGAGTATGGGCAAACTGCTGCTGGGGCCAATTAGGAACTACTGATGGCAAGGGAGCAAAGAGAGTCACACATCACAGACTCAGATTTTTTTAATCTAAGTCTCTGCATCCCCATCAATTGACTGCTGTATGCCTTGGTGAACATTTTATTATTTTTTTAACAATAATAAAAAAGTTTTTACTTTACCTCTGAGGGTCCTATTTATGTCTGATGATCAGCACTGTTCACCCCTTTCATTATATGTTCTGTCCTCATTTGTCTATGAGTTTTGGACAGCACAGCTACATTTAATTTTTCTTTTTGACTTTTCACTTGGCCTCTGGTCAGTGCACCTGGATTTTTGTTTTTAGTAGTAACAATGTGGAACTACAGTAAATGCCAGTGGGTTGAGGAAGTGGCTTTACACAGACCCCGCATCATGATTAAAAGATTATGTATCGAAAGGGTTGGATTGAAAGGACTCTGTCGTATTAAAAACAGAAAAAAGAAAAGATGGACACAAAGTAAAAAAAAAAAAAAAAAAAAGTGAGATTTCTTGCGGTGCCAAATTCTCAGGAATGAAATGACAACAACCAACAAATATTAGATTAAAAATATTACATTTTATTGTGTATAAAATGTTAAAATTATATTAAAAAGGCAGTATTATTCATAATACATTTTGTATCATGTTTTAATATGATTTTAACATTTTATACGCTATTTTTTAGCTAATATTTTGAGTTGTGATTTCATTCCTAAGAATTTGGCACCCCAAAAAATTCCAATTTATTTTCCCCCTTGTTTTATGTCCATATTTCTAATTAGAAATGTGGTGCAATTCGTACCAAATTGCATTTCTTTGCGATTAAGCAAAAAGAAAAGAGAAAAGGTTAAAAACTTGTAGCGCTACCCCCATGAGAGTCACTGGATAGGATGTGTCCTCTGTTCTTTGCCTCAACCTTTTTCAAAGACCTCAGCCCCTCTAACACACCAGGTTGAGTGTACCAATGTACAATATCACAGGAAATCAATGAAAGTAATTCTTATTACCCAGTAGTAGTGCTATATCGAAGAAAATAGTCACCAATCCAGGTAAAGGTAAACTTAATATATTGTAACCCAAATTGGTTGTAACTAGGCAAGAATAAAATTGATTAACAATGGTAATAACAAAATGTAGCACACAAAGTTATTAACAGTAAAGACTAGACATAAGATGAAATTTGGCATCCAGATCAGCATAAATAGTAGCAAGGCCACCTCAAGTGCAGCAGCACTCAGTAGTAAAAGTTAATCTACCTAGTGCTGCAACTATACTTAATCTGGCTAAAGCAGGAGCCAGAATCTTTGAGAACACCCGAGGAGTTGTGGCTAGACTGAATGGCAGAGCCACAAACTAAAAATGACGGTTTTCTACTTCAAAGCGCAGAAACCTCTAGTGAGCGGGAAATATTGGCACATGAAGATAGGCATCCTTGATATCGATTGAAGCCAAAAATTCCCCTCCTTGGAGGATGGCTAAAACCGACCGGATTGACTCCATGGGGAAGGATTGGATGTTCAAGTGCTGATTTAGATCTCTGAGATGTAAAATAGGACTTACTTCCCTGTTTGGTTTCGGGACCGTGAAGAGGTTTGAATAAAAACCTGTGCCCTGTTCCTCTAAGGGAACTTCTGATATGACTGCCTTGGATAGCAGATGGTCCAGTGCTAGAAGGAGAGCCTTCTTCTTTCCTGGGTCTTTGGGAACACTTGACCTTAGAAACCGGGGAGATGGTAAAACTCAGAACTCTAGTTTATAACCTAGAGAAACTGCAGAAGCCACCCACTTGTCCTGACATTGCTCCTGCCAGATCTTTGAAAATTGCAGGAGCCTTCCCCCCACCCAAGCAAGCGTTCATAAGGAGGCTTTAGTACTCTGCTTGGTGGGCTTCTTTCCCCAAGATCTTTTCTGACCTTGGTGCTGTCCCTGGGGTTTTCCCCTTGAACCTGATGGCTGAGGCCGTCGAGACTGCCTAGAGGCTGATGTCCCTGGTACAGGAGAAGTGGCCCGCTTAAATGAGAAATGTCTAAATTTCTTCTTTACTGGTAACAGAGAGCTTTTGCCATTGGAAATCGCTTTTGCCATTGGAAATCTTCTGTAGGTATTTATCCAAGTCTTCTCCAAATAGCCGTTCACCATGAAAAGGGAAACTGGCTAGGAGCTTCTTGCACGGTGCTTCGGCTGACCAACTCTTAAACCAAAGAATTCTGCGAGAATGCACCAGTCCCAAAATCAGACGTGGGATCTGAATGGATGCTTCTCTCATAGCATCTACTGTAAGACACAGTGCGTCTGCTAAATCAGCGTACTGCTGAACCTGTTCAAGAGGTAAAAATTTAAGCATCTCCTAAAACTGTTACTTAATGGCCTGGGATATACCCATTGCGGCTAGAACTGGCTGCACTGCTGAACCTGCTAAAGCCATCTGGTTCTTAGAAAGGTGCTCCAGCTTCTTATCTGCTGGATCCCTTAACATGAGCGGGACATGAGGAGGTTTTAATGATCCTAACTTAGAGATGGGATCATCAGAAGGTTGCAAAAAAGTTGAGCGAACCAACTTAGTGAGAGCGTGCACAAGCAAGCTCTCTTGCGGTGATGCTCCTTCCGTATTTGGATTCTCAGAAGAGAATTAGCCAGTATCTTCCAAATCTCTAGGAAGGTCTGCCTGATCCCCGGCATCCTGAACCTCCAGAGGAGGATCTTGAGCACTTGATGGGGACCTACTGCGTTTAAACCCGATCTGAAGGGATACAATCGCATCAAGTTTCTTCTCTAAACCTGCAATGGTAGAAGACAACACTTAACGTGTAACATACTCAGGGGCTGAAGTGTCCTGAGCGACTGCAATAACAGCTTCCCCTGACGGCTCAATCTGACCGGCCGCAACACTCTCAGAGGAGGATGACATTCTTTTGGACAGGGTCTTAGTTTGTTGTGACCCTTTAGAACCCTTAGAGGAGTTCCTGGCCCCCTTGCCACTCATAGCTTACAGCACAAAGCAGAGGCACTACCAGCAAAAGAATGTTTCTCTTGCTAGGCTATAGTACAGTACAATAACTGCTATTAATCCTAGCTATGTAGTACAATGTTGTCAAAAAGGGGAATGCCTGTGTCACCAAACCTGACCAGCAACCACTCTGCTCTGTTCCTCCACGGCCAGGCAGCAGCTTCTCTTGCAGAGCTTTAAAATACTTCCTACATGTGTGGCCGGCATGTGACGCTGTTTAGCCACGTCCCCACGAGGAAACGGCCCCCCCTTCCTCTTTCAAACAGGGAAGTTGAATCTCCCGCGTGAACGCCGGCATCATGGCAGGCGGGTAGGGGGGGACCTCCACTCAGCGAGCGGCCGCGGCTTGCCAAAAAAAACCTTTTCTGTTATGAAAGAAAAAAGGCAGCTGGCTGGCATTCAATCAGACCAAAATCGACAATCTGGGGGCCCAGGAAGTAATCAGACCCCCCTTTCTCTTACCTGAGGTTCTGAGCTGGCTTGAACAGAGAGGAGAGTGGAGCTTCTGCTGTTTCCAGCATCAGAGTGCTCAATACAGCCCTCAGTGGTGACACATAGACATGATATGACAACACAATACATGGAAGTAGAGATTCCTGAGAAAATCTCCCCTACCTTATCCTTGCAGCAGGGTTTTACCAGAAATAAAAACCCAATCTTCGCCCTTCACGGTAGGATCCCAGACCTTAAAAGGAAACTTTCAGGAACTGGGGAACGCTCAGGTTGACCCACAATCCTAGACCTGCGAGAAGACCATGCCAGAAAACTATTATTGGCCTTACTACCAAAAAAGTACTGGATCCCAGGGCCCAGCTCTTTAAAGCATTCGCGAGCAAAACCTTGCATCTTCGGATTACGAGGCCCAGGTACCATTCATTTAGTCCCTTACGGAGACATCAGAATGGATCCGGTCAGGATGACTGGCTCTCATCAAAGGATTACTGCCCGTGGAGCTAAGTACAACACATCCTTACACGTGCCCAACACCTTAGACACTGGCGAAAAAACTGAGGACTCCCAGTAGTGGGAGGGGTTATATGGAGGAAGTTCACGCCTTAAGGGGCGTGCCAGTGTCCAGCACCTGATACGCCGATATAACCCACATAGTAATTACTACGGCTCTATGTCCCCTGATGTAAGAAAAGAAAGCAATTTGAATTTCTAAGACTCATGAAGGCCAAATCTAACCTGGCACATGAATTTTCTCATTTTTAATAAATATATATGATATATAAAACTATAATACGTCAAATGGTTTGTATCCCAGCATCCCGAAAAACACAGTGTATTCCCCTGGGATCACCTATTACAGATATCACTATCAATATCTCTTTCCAGCAATAACTGAACATCTATATTAATTAACCCCAACCACCACAGACAAATGGATGGTAATTACATTAAATGCGAGCTGTCACTGTGCTGTTCTTACAACACTGGATTCAATCTATTCAAATATATTTAAATACATTCAAATGAACAATTAATTGTGAGATTTAAGAACCATCATACGCAGTAGCAGTAGAGTCTTTTAGACCTGTTATTTATGGCACTGAGATCTTGTATTTAACATCTAGCTTCATATGAAATAGACATTATGTTCTATATAAGCATTTTTACACCTAATGAAATATCCAGAATTTTTACTTATATGACCATTTAGGTTCATCTGTGCATATTTAATTTGTCTAAGGTGGTGTAACTAATTGCTCTTCAGTTATGAATAAAAATGTTATCACTTAAAGCCTAACTGAAGCCACAAAAGTAGATATGCAGGAAGAGCGATTTTGTACTACTAACCTGTTTTCATAGTCTTAAAGGATAAGTTCACTTTAAAAAATAAAAGAAAAAAATAAATGTACATTTTTTTGCAGGTATAAAAATGTGCATTTAGGATCCTGGAAAGCATTGTACCAGCGATCAGCAGATCCCTGATGCCATGCAGGTCTCCTGCAACTATTAGTGTGAGCTGTTGGGTCATACATCATACGGCCAAGAAAGTTCACACTGACTGGTAGAACTCAGTAAACTACCACAGCACTCAACAGTGCTGTGGTAATTAATTGAAAACTACAAGCCGACAGCCGCAAAGGATGTCGGGACTTGTAGTTCATTCATACAGAGAGCTCTGCACTGTTTTCAAAAAGTGACAGCTTGTACAGGGAACTTCTCCCTGTACTGCTGTCACCGGGAGAGAAGGCAGCGGTGGAACATGTCACATGTTACCAAAGGTGAACTTATTTTTTAAAGCCACTTTCCCTTTCCGACAGTTTTTCAGGATGTCTAAATTTGACTGTGCAGTCTAACAGGCTGTAGAAGACCCAGTGGGGTTTATTTACTAAAACCGTAGAATTCAAAATCTGATGCACCTCTGCATAGAAACTAATTAGCTTTCAGGTTTTTTGTCAAAGCTTAAAGTGGTTGTAAAGTCAGTAGGTTTTTTATCTTAGATAAAATCTTAGATAAAATGCCCTCTGTGTGCAACAGCCCCCTGATCCCTAATACTTACAGTACCTGAGCTCATCCCAATCCAGCGATGTTGTGGGAGTGTCTTGGCTACCCGGGACTCTCCCTCCTCATTGGCTGAGACAGCAGCGAAGCACCATTAGCTCCTGTTGCTGTCAATCAAAGTCAGTGAGCCAATGAGGAGAGAGAGGGGCCGGGCCATGGCTCCGTGTCTGAATGGACACAGGAAGCTGTGGCTTGGCTTGGGTGCCTCCATAGACCCCCGAAGTCGGAATAAGAGGCCGCGGCGACGAAGAAGAATGCCGGGCTCCTCCGCTAGTAAAAGAGCTACAAGAAGATAGCGGAGGACTCCGGCGAGAAGACCCCCAAAGACGGAAGACCCCTGGAGCTGTGCAATAAATTATTTTATCTTGTGTGTTGTGTTTTTTTTTTGTACTTTATTTTACAGGTGAATGGGTAGGGGTACATTGTACCCCATACTCATTCACATAGGGTGGGGGGCCGGTATCCGGGGGCTCCCAGATTCCGATAAGCCCCCCGCCCGCAGACCCCGACAACCAACGGCCAGGGTTGTCGGGAAGAGGCCCTTGTCCTCATCAACATGGGAACAAGGTGCTTTGGGGTGGGGGGGCTGCGCGGCCCCCCCTTCCCCAAGGCACCCCCCATGTTGAGGGCATGCGGCCTGGTACGGCTCTGGAGGGGGGGCACTCGCTCGCCCCTCCTTTCCTGGCCGGCCGGGTAGCGTGACAAGGGTCTGTTGTGGACTTGGGGGGACCCCCACGCCGATTTTTTCGGCGTTGGGGTTCCCCTTTAAGTACATACCAGGTGGCGGGGCCAGCGGCGTCTCCTTCGCGGGCCCTGCCTACCTGGAGACCCGCTCGAAATGAGCAGACTTTTCTCCGGGCGGGAAAAGTCCGCTCATTTCAAAAGTACGGCGGACTGGCGCACACACGGCCGAATTGTCCGCCGAAATGTGAGTCCGGCGGGAAGATTGGAGTGTAAAACTACATTCTAAGTCCGCCGTACTTTCGGGTCAAAAAAGTATGCCGGAGGCTACACACGGGGGGATTGTCTGGCGGACTTGAGTTTGTCGGACTTTTCCACCCGCTTGTTTGATCGTGTGTACGTGGCATTAGTATCACTTTAACTGAACAAGCTGAAGTTAGAAGCTCCCATGCAGACATGCACCAGATTTTGCAATCTCCAGTTTTAGTAAATGAGCCCCATGGCTCTCAGTGATTAGCACTTAGTAGCATACCTGCTCTGGTCTGTCTCCTCTGCAATTCAAGTCTGTGAGAAGGAAGCTTGGGCTGAGAGGTGTGGCTGTTACTTAGCTCTGCCAACACAGAGCATTGAAGAGACAATAAACAAACAAGAAGTGCAGAAAACAGTATGAGGTAAAGCATTTTAAAGCTAAAATCAGTTTGAAGTCATAACATGCACAGGGCTAATAAAAATAAAAAGGCCTGAGACTTTAATTGGGCTTTAAAATAGCTATGAGTTTGCTTAAATTAGTATCAATCAATACTTAATTGGACTAATTTTGCACTGCAGATATTGGAGACAAGGCCATTCCTAAAAAAGGTGAGTGGCCTAACAGAACCTCAAGAAAACCTGTTATTATGAGAAAACATGGAGGCTGCCATTACTGACATTCTTTCTGAAAATGCTATTTGCCTGGTTGTAAAGGTATTCCTCTTTCTTAAACGATTTGAGGCATTTTAAGCTGGTGGTTTACTATAACAGCAAGACACCTAGGATTTTCAAAAAGTGTTCAGCAGTGGCAGCCTATGTTTTTTAAGTGGTTGTAAATGCTCAAGGTTTTCTACACTTATGCATTCTATACATGAAAGTAAAAACCTTCTGTGCTCAGCACCCCCCCCCCCCCCAGCCCCCCTAATACTTAGCTGAGCCCTATCTCGATCCAGCAATATGAGCAAGAGCACTGGTTCTTGGGAGTCTCTGCCTCTTCATTGGCTAAGACAGTAGCAGGAGCCATTGGAGCCAGCTCCTGTCAATCACAGCAAGTGTGCCAATGAGGATAGAGCGGGAATGGGGCAAAGCTGTGCTCTATGTCTGTATGAACTGACAGAGCACAGCTTGGGAGCCACAAAGCTGCTTACTAAGGGGGCACTTGGCAGGAGGGAGGGGCCAGGAGCTCTAACGGGTGAATCTGAGAAAAGGAGGATCAGGGCTGCTCTGTGCAAAACCACTGGACAGAGCAGGTAAGTTTGACATGTTTGTTATTTAAAAAAAATAAAATAAATCAGGCTTTAATATAACTTTAATTTCATGATAGGCTTATTTGACATTTATCCATTAAAACATTCAAAAACAATTAGAGAGGAATTTGGTGTCCCTGACAGTATGCTATTCCAGTACCTTCAGGTCCGGCATGCAATAAGGGCGCAATTCCCACAGTCGGCACCACAGCCTGCTCCTAACCCTATTATAGCAATAATAAAGGACACTGATTCCAAAAAGCTTATCTCGTGCTTTTACGGCATGCTCATGGTTCCCGCCTCGACGAGACTAGCGTATGCTCTGAGGTCTCGTTGGGAGGGAGATGTGGGAATGTTGGAGGATGAGGAATGGGAAGAGGTTCTGGAGACTTGCAGGGTGGTGTCTCCTAGACTTCAGGATAGACTATCCCAAATATGCATAACACATAGAGCATATCTTACCCCCCTCAGGACTGCCAGGTACAACAGGAACTAATCTGCGACATGTCCAATGTGTACCCTTGAGACGGGTACGTTCTTTCACTTTATCTGGTCTTGCCCTAAAATACAGGAATTCTGGAAACAAACAGTGCCCTTTCTACACGATGTCATGGGATCACCCCTGGCTCTTGACCCCAAACTCTGTCTCCTTGGGATATTTCCCGGAGTTATGGATAAATTTACCAGAATTTTTCTACAAGAAACCTTGTTTTCTGCCAGGAAAGTTGTGGCTAGGCAGCGGATGAGGTTCATTCCACCCAAGGTAGCGGATTGGAAACGGGAAGTTAATCTGACACTCCCATACAAAAAATTTGTATATAAAAACAGGGGATGCCCAACTAAATACAATAAAATCTGGGATAAATGGCTACAAGAGGCTGATACCTGTACTTAGGAAGGCATACTGTCGGTGCTTGGAGATGTTTATAACGGTACATTGTTCTGATATAGCACCTATTTCATGTTGTTATGAAAGTATATTCTTATGTGTGATATCACGATTGTTGTGAAGCACTTCCCAGCTGTTTTGTGTTACATGTTACGATTGTAATCTCTGCAATAATGTTTAATAAAAACCTTGTTTAATTAAAAAAAAAAGTGCAAGGAGTATCACCTGGCATAACCGGTCTCATCATCACATTTATCCCACAGATACACTTACTGTATTGTCTTCTCTGCACACTAAATCCCAGCTCACAGGGATTCCTTCTATGACGCTAGAGACCTATCTTAACGCTCAGATCCTCTTTTCCCATGGTGACACCATAACTAACTAGATGAAGTTCTTATGGGCTCTATACATGGCACTCCTGCCCTTCATTGGTTACCCCTTTTTCCCGTTACCCTTAACTGTCCTCCCTTTATAGTCCTGATTGATGCCTTTGAAATATGTAATATATGTTTTTTTGCTAAATAGCGGCTGGTTCCGCTATCACCAGACCTGGTGTGCTTGTTTAGGCACATTGACAAATATTTTTAAGATTTACCAGTTCCTTCTTGATAATTTAGTGCACGGGGTACTACCATACTTCTGGAAACTTTATTCCTTTCCTCCGTCCTGTCGCAGTCTGATCCCAGTTGGGGCGACTGGTCACCGAGGTCTCGTACTTACATTCTCGCTTTTAAGGAGTATGGTACATACCTAGGGCACTAATACTTCACTCTCCATACCCGACCTCAACTCCATGAAATATCCGAACACGATTTTACGCTGATCATATCTCAATGTTGTATTAGATCTTAAATTATTCGTTTTACCAACAAGCTATCTACCAGACGATATCTCCCGACTGATATTACCTTGCATGTACTTAAATGGAGATGTTCTTTTATAATTCATGTACTTACTATATTGCATTTTGCAGTTCCTGTTTTTGTTCATTTGTAAAACTTCAATAAAAACTTTGAAAACAAAAAAAATAAAAAAATAAAAAGTGCAAGGAAATTGACAATTCTTGCCATCACTATGGCGAATGACCATACAGTCATTGTTAAAGTTATAAAGCAACTAGCAAATGAGTAGTGACAAGATGAGCTTGGTCTTGTTGCCTTTGGTTCCTAAGTCTAAACCAATGTCTGCCTCCATTGTCTTGGTCTTAAAGAGAATCTGGGGGGGGGGGGGGGTTAAAAATGTGGTAGATGCTATTGGCAACTTGTTTTGAAGGCGAAAACTTGGGGACTTCAACCTCTGTCCTCTCTTCACTTTGTAATGAGGAAGGTGTTGGAAGTACAACAGCATAGTTGATAATAAACTGACAATACTGTATGCATTATACTTATCTGTCCAGCAGGTGGCACTGCATTGTTATAGTGTGTTATGCTATGGTAATGTGATCACAGGATGTTCTGTCTATGTTCAGTGCATGCACTTGTATGCTCCTTGTTCCTGTTCTCTTCCTGTTCATGTTTCTCCATGCTGTAAGACACGTAATATATTTCTCCATGAAAGTAAAGCCGTATTACTGATTCCAAGAAGATTCCAGCGTTTACTGCAATACTGCACAATAGAAGGAACAATTATGCAGGCCCAGATCCTCATTTTCTTTGTCATATAGTTATTCCCAGTCATGACTAACTAAATAGTGAAACAAGGACAAGGATAAGGAATTTGGAGCTTTAGACTTAAGGCAGTAATGAAACCTCCCATATATATTCTATTGGAACCCACTCATGGCTCAACAGCAGCTTCAGCCAACCTACATTCCTAGTTTGGAATCTCTGGAGTCTGGTTACACCCCTGGAACATATTAAGAGATAGAGGCATAGGCAGAGTCCAGAATATGATTACTTTCAATATTTATACACTTCATTGTTTGAGGTCTCTGCAGCCAGTGCTTTAATGGCTGACAAAGACTTAAAGTGGTATTAAACCCCAAAACAAAAATGTAATATATTGCAGCTTGCCAATCCTTTGGCCTCATGCACACTGGACGGTTTACAGCTGCTGTTTTTGGCTTCAGACATTTTTTTCTGCAGCCAGTAAACTCCACAGCATGTTATCCTATGTATCCAAAAGCTGCTATCAGCATTTCTTGGCAGAGGCATTTTCTGGCTGGAAAAAAACAAGAACTAGTGGGGTTGAAGAGGAGTTTTTCAGCTGTAAAAACGCTTTAACTCTGAAAAACAAAAAAGAAAGAAAACACTGAAAATGCAGCTATTCAGCCTTTATAAGCATTTTGGAGCTATAAGTATAGTTTTGAAAAAAAAGGCTAAAAAATGCAAATGCAAAAAAGAAACCAGTGAAAAACTCATTCTACAGCTAACGCTACTGGCATGAGTCCGTAGGTGTGGTGGCTACTTTTAGGCTTTTTTTTCCCCATCCTGATCCTGCCAGCAACATGCGTCAGTGTGCCTGCATTTGGGATGAAGTAACATGGAGTCATCCTGGCAAAACATGCTTGCTTAGAGCTCCGTGACTCCGGAGATCGCACAGCCCAATAGCTGTCCTACCCATCCCACTGCTGGGTCACAGCTACCTTCGCAAGCTCTCATGAACACCCTGAACTGTCCGCGACGGTGTACGGTGGTTCCAAGCAGAAATCTAAGGCAAAAACAATCCAGGCGCAGTGTTAATTTCGGCAATGAAAACGTTTTCGTCATAATTTTCATCAGAGGCTTTTTTACAGTGACGAAAACAAGACTAAAAGTACAGCCTCTCCTGCCCCTTGGACAGCACTGAAAGAAAAAATCATTGCCAGCCCCTTCTCCTATACTGCTCCTCCTCCTGTGTCACTCATTGTAAGCTGAAGCTTCTAACCTCAATAGCTTCATTCTTGGTGGCCACTCTCCTCCTCCTCCAAGTGCTGCTTTAGATCAGAGGAGGAGAGCGGTCACATGAACATCCATGAAATGTCAGAGGAGAGCAGCCATGTGACTGGGTCCATGCAAGAATGAAGCTATGAGGTAAATTTAGAGACTTTGATTTACAATGAGTGTGACACAGGAGGAGCTGTGTACTAGAAATGGCTGGCAGTGATTTATTCCTGGTTCCTCTCTCCTGGGCGCAATTGGAGAGAGAAAACAGGAAGTGACATCAAACTGAGATGTCAATCAAAACACCCGGCTGTAATAATATATACTACGAACGGGCAGAAGCTTTCTGAAGCGCCGCAAGGCGGCTTAACGCCCGCAAATGAAGCACCACGTTTTTTTTTTTCAAGCGTAGAGGTCAACAGATGGAACCATACAGTTCCTTGAAAAAGTATTCATACCCCTTGAAATTTTACACATTTTGTCATGTAACAACCAAAAAATGTAAATGTATTTTATTGGGATTTTATGTGATAGACCAACACAAAGTGCCATATAATTTTAAAGTACAAGGAAAATTATGAATGGTTTTCAGAATGTTTTACAAATAAATATCTGAAAAGTGTGGCATGCATTTGTATTCGCCCCCTGAGTCAATACTTTGTAGAACCACCTTTTACTGCAATTACAGCTACAGGTCTTTTTGGTATGTCTCTACCAGCTTTGCACATCTAGAGAGTGACATTTTTGCCCATTCTTTTTTTCAAAATAGCTCAAGCTCTGTCAGATTGGATGGGGAGTGTCTGTGAACAGCAATTTTCAAGTATTGCCATGGATTCTCAATTGGATTTAAGTCTGGATTTGAATGGGCCATTCTAACACATGAATAGGCTTTGATCTAAACCATTCCATTGTAGCTCTTTCTGTATGTTTTGAGTCATTGTCCTGCTGGAAAGTGAACCTCTACTCCAGTCTCAAGTCTTTTGCAGACTCTAATGCCGCATACACACAATCGGAATATCCGGCGGACTTGGTCTGGCGGACCAGAGTCCGCCGGACAATCCGCCCATGTGTCTTCCCAAAAGTCCAGTGGACTTAGAAGTTTTGACTCATGGCAGACAATCCACCCGTCTGTGTGCTAGTCTTTTGAAATTAATGGATTTGCTCACACATGGAGTAAAGTCCGTTAGTTTTGAACGTGGCTCCAGGTAGACGGAACTAGCGATTTAAGTCAATGTCACCGCCTCCATCAGTGAGATGGACACATCGCTAGCCCCATCACCTGCTGTGGATTTAAAAAACAGCGTGGGGGTCCCCCCCAAAGTCCATATCAGACCCATATCCGAGCACGCAGCCCGGCCAGTCAGGAAAGGGGGTGGGGACGAGCGAGCACCCCCCCCCTCCTGAGCCGTACCAGGCCACATGCCTTCAACATGGGGGGTGCTTTGGGGAAGGGGGACCGCGTGGCCCCCCACCCCAAAGCACCTTGTCCCCATGTTGATGAGGACAAGGGCCTCTTCCCGACAACCCTAGCCTATGGTTGTCAGGGTCTGCGGGCGGGGGGGCTTATCAGAATCAAGGAGCCCCCTTTAATAAGGGGGCCCCCAGATTCTGGCCCCCCACCCTATGTGAATGAGTATGGGGTACGATGTACCCCTACCCATTCACCTGGTGAAAAAAAGTGTACAAAACACAACACCGGTTTTTAAAATACTTTATTAGACAGCTCCGGGGGTCTTCACTTTTTCAGTCTTCGGGTGGTCTTCTCGCCAGACTCCTCCACTATCTTCTGTTCTTTTGCTAGCTCTTTTACTAGCGGAGGAGCCCGGCTTTCTCCTTCATCGCCATCCGGGGGTCTTCTTCCAACTTCGGGGGTCTTGTCCCGCTCTTCGGTTCTTCTTGCCGGGCCTCTGCTTTCTTCTTCCAGCTCTTTTACTAGCGTTGGCCCGGTCTTCTGTCACTGTCGCCGCCGCTGCCTTCTGCTTCTGCTTCTTCTTCTTCTTTTCTTCTTCTTCTTCTTTCTTCTTCCGTGTTGACACGATGCTCTCTCTAGCCGTAATGGCAGGAATGCGTTGTGTGGCGACTTATATAGGGACGCTGGCCGGGGTCACCGGGTGATGTCACATGGTGACCCCGCCCCTTATGATGTCACAGTCCCACCAGAAAAGTTTGGGCATGTGTGGGCAGGTCCGCTCGTTTGGAAAGTCCGGTGGACCTACGCTGCAAAGTCCAGCGGATTGCCCACCGGACTAAGTCCGCCGGATATTCCGATCGTGTGTACGCGGCATTACAGGTTTTCTTCTAAGATTTCCCTGTATTTGATTCCCATCAACTTGGACCAGCTTCCATGTCCCTGCTGAAGAAAAGCATCCCCACAACATGATGCTGCCACCTCCATGTTTAATGGATGGTGTGTTCAGGGTGATGTGCAATGCTAGTTTTCCGCCACACATAGCATTTTGCTTTTAGGCCAAAGTTCAACTTGTCTCATCTGACCAGAGCACCTTCTTCCACATGTTTGCTGTGGCCCCCACATGGCTTCTACCAAACTGTAAAAGGGACTTCTTATGGCTTTCTTTTAACAATGGCTTTCTTCTTGACACTCTTCCATAAAGACAGGATTTGTGGCTTGTACAACTAATAGTTGACCTGTGGACAGATTCTCCCACCTGGGCTGTGGATCTCTGCAGCTCCTCCAGAGTTACCATGGGCCTCTTGGCTGCTTCTCTGTTTAATGCTCTCCTTGCCCAGCCTGTCTCTTTAGGTGGACGGCCATGTCTTGGTAGTTTTGCAGTTGTGCCATCGTCTTTACGGATGATGGATTGAACAAGTGCTCTGTGAGATGTTCAAAGCTTGGGATTTTTTTTATAACCTAACCCTGCTTTACACTTCTTCCAAAACTGTATCCCTGACCTCCCTGGTGTGTTCCTTGGTCTTCATGATGCTGTTTGTTCACTAAGGCTCTCTAACAAACCTCTGAGGGCTTCACAGAATAGCTATATTTATACTGAGATGAAATTACACACAGGTGGATTCTATTTACAAATGAGGTGACTTTTAAAGGCAAATGGTTCCACTAGATTTTAGTTATTTTAGTTAAGGGTATCAGAGTAAAGGGGGCTGAATACAAATGCACACCACACATTTCAGATATTTATTAGTAAAAAAAAAATTGGAAAAACATTTATCATTGTCCTTCCACTTTACAATTATGTGCCACTTTGTGTTGGTCATATACAATTCCAATAAAATACATTTACATTTTTGGTTGTAACATCACTAAATGTGGAACATTTCAAGGAGTATGAATACTTTTTCAAGGCACTGTATTAAGCAGAGAAGGACATAGCCATCCACCACTCCTGGAAGTTTGAAATTCTGAAAAAGAGCAGTTTTATATGTAGTGATGTTGTCAATTTTTTCATTGTCATAGAAAACAAATTAACATAAATAGGACATTTTAAATGATGATATTGTGCACTGCTCTATTCAGCCAGCAGGTATAGCTTTAGTCTTCCTTTCACAAGTTTTCCGGTATCTCTGTTCATCCTCTTTTATGGCAGGGACTCATTCCCATCAGATAGTTCCTTTAGAGGTTTCAGTGAGAGACAGCTGTGTGCTCCATAGTGCTCTGGGAATACTTTAGCATAAAATATTTGTATTTGTAAAAAAAGAATAATTTATATACAGTATATATTTTTTATTGAATATATATATATATATATATATATATATATATATATATATATATATATATAAAACCAAAAGTATTGGGACACTTGCCTTTACATGCACATGAACTTTAATGGCATCCCAGTCTTAGTCCGTAGGGTTCAATATTGAGTTGACCTACCCTTTGCAGCTATAACAGCTTTAACTCTTCTGGATAGGCTGTCCACAAGGTTTATGAGTGTGTCTATTGGAATGTTTGACCATTCTTTCAGAAGCACATTTGTGAAGTCAGGCACTAATGTTGGATGAGAAGGCCTGGTTTGCAGTCTCCACTCTAATTCATCCTAAAGGTGTTCTGTTGGGTTGAGATCAGCACTCTGTGCAGGCCAGTCAAGTTCTTCCACCCCAAACTTCTCATCCATGTCTTGTAATAAATTGCAAAGATACCGCACTATACCTACAAGAGCATAAACTAGTAAAAAGAAAAGAAAACTAGCTGCAGTTCAGTTGTGAGATATGCCCAAAACAAGTGAGTAAATTAGAAAAAGGAGCTGCGCAAAAAACAAATAAAAGTGAATGAATAAGGCGTGGCCGAGCGGAGATCCGAGTGGACGTGCCTGGGATGAGCTCTGGCTAATAGGGCACACACCCAGGACTTTACCGTCCACCGGAGGGAAACGGACCCCACCGGAGGCCGTGGGCATATCCCAGGGCGCTGTGGCACATATAGCGGGCGCGCCGTTCATGGAGATCCGGCCGCCCAGCGGGATAGTCTGAGGCTTGGGCCTACAGCACAGAGCGGCGGCCATCTTGCTCCACCCGGAGGCCGAGCTCCGGAGGACTACAGGGCCCGGACACTATCTTTCATGCCTGTCGATTGCCAGGGACATCCAGTCTGCCACCGGAGGCCTGCAGCCTTCCCTGAGTCGCCCCTGGATCAGCCAGAGGGGCCCTGGTAAGCGACGGCGGCCATCTTGGTACACCCGGTGGTCTCTCTGTCTCCCCTGGGCTTACTCTATCCCCATCCGCCCCTCGGAGCACCCTAGCTTAACCAGAAGCGACCCCCCAAAAGGTGTTATAAAGTTGGGCATACACTTCTCTGGCTGTATTTACCGTCAGGAGCCCTGGCTACTGATTCTTGGAGTGGCGGCCATCTTGCTACACCTCCATCTCCTCTGGGCCCCATCCTAGACTCATTGATCCCCCAAGACACCCTGGTCTAGCGTTCTGTGGGCATAGACGGGAATACCCTCAAGGTTTTACCCCCCATTATAGCACGGGCTGCCGATACGGTCCCAGGAACCAAGCTGCTGTATGCACACACACACTCCTGAGCTCCCTCATCCCTATGAGCCTGGATCTATACTGTTACGGCCACTGAGGCAGTTCAACAAGATAAGTGACCACCTGCGGTCTCCGTCCGTTCAACTCTTCAGAGAAACGAACCGACCATGTCTGGCTAAAGACATGACCCGCTGAGTCCCGTGACCGCCCGTGGCGGACAGGCTATCCTTCAGGCACGGCACATCCCTGTAAAGCATGTCCACGCACAGCTCTCGATCTACAGAGTCAGCGGATCTACAACAGGGCACGATCCAGCGTTACCTGCTCCGCACATCTCAGTCCGATCCCGCACTCCCAAAGACAGGATGGCACCCGCACGTAACCCAGGGAAGAGCAAACCCCCTCCCCCTACTCAACCGGCAACGGACAGCGGTGAGGACTCAGATGACCCCCCAACCCAGCACCCTGACCTTCGAAGTGTGGCGTCCAGCACTAGCACCTCTACTGTCCCGCCTCCAGATATCGGTCCTGGAGTCGTGGCCCCTCAAACCTCAAGGGAACTACCTAGATCTGAAGCCTCGACTCTTTTGGCGGCCTTCCGAGCGGAGTTTGAGAACTGGGCAGTCAAAATGGAGACCTCACTCCACAAAGACCTTCAGGCCATCCAACAGCAGGTCTCCACTAATCAGACCACAATCTCTGCACTAACGGACACTCAATCTGACCATGCGGCCCCCATTATGTCCCTTGAATGAGCCTCCAAGGAACACCTGCACCGGATCCGCCACCATCAACTACGCATAGAAGATGGGGAGAATAGGAGTCACAGGAATAACATACGACTATAGGGCATACTGGAGGCCACGGCCGGTGCAGACTTGAAACCATCTGTCACTGCCATCCTCAACCTAGTCATGGGAAGAGAGATTTCATCCCCTATTGACATAGACCGGGTGCACAGGGTGGGGGGGCCCAGGAGGGAACATAGTGACCGTCCACGGGATGTCCTATGCAGGGTTCACTACTTCACCCTTAAAGAGGAAATTATGCGCAAAGCATGGCGTTTGGGTCCTGTAGACTTTGACGGTTCAGCTATCCACCTATACCCGGACCTTTCTCGCAACACTCTCCACATGCGCCGAATGGTCCGTCCACTGCTAGACCTGATACGTCAAGCCGGAGCAACTTACACCTGGGGACACCCCTTCGGCATCAAAGTGACCAGGGCCGAGCATAAATTTGTCCTCTCTGATCCGGATCAACTTTCAGCCTTTTTCCGCTTTTTGGAGCAAGATCCAATTGATGTGCCTAACTGGCTGGACCCGCCAGATGACCATGCTAGGGTAAAAACGCGGGACCCTCTCCCACAATGCCGCAGATATCCGAGGTACGCAGCACATCCTGTTGATCCTGGACCGCGTCACCCTACCTCTCCGGAAGATTAAGGAAACTCTGAGAAACCCTTTGGAAGTATTTCACTGCTCATTGTATGACTAGCACCCACTCAGTATCTATGCCTGCCCCTCGTCTCCTGGACAGGCCCCATTTTTTCTTTTTTGGGGAAGTTTTTCTTTTTTGTTGTTTCTCCCCTCCTCTCATCTTACTTGTTCCTCCATATATTCTGCTGGCTATGCCATGATGGGAGACGGGGTGGTTGGCTACATCCACCTATACCTCCAGACAGCTGGTGCACTAAACTGATGGACCTTCTCCCTGCCCTTTGCTAGTGTTTTATACTTGGCTGGGGTTCGGGAGAGGCAATGGAGCAGCAGGCAGCTAATGTTTGATTTAATTATGCAACTGTTGAGTTTCTAATATACTTTACTGTACAGGTCTACTCTCCAGGTGTTTAGTGGTAATGGCCCACCTGGATATGGATGGAGGGGCGACAGATGGACTGACAAGGTCCGCGGTCTCTTGCCACTATCCACGTGGGCTTCCAAAGATGTCTATTCACGTTTTTTTATACACCGGATAGTCTCAACCCAACATGTTCTCAGTATTGATACACGGTTTTGATCTTGGAGCCCCCTGTTGGGGTAAGTAGACAACTTATGTTGCAAATGTTTGCTCCCACCCTGCGAGGTGTCTCACGGACTGATATCTCCTCTGCGGAGGGGGGGGCCGGACTGGTCGCCCCCCTTCATGGAGGACCTGATGCGTGTTCTGTTTTAGTGTTTTGTTATACTTATGTGCCTCAGAAGAGTTGTACATGCCTGTTATGCTACTGGGCTCAGGTTCTCCGCTTCGACCCTCCACCCTCAATAGGCTGGGCACGAATAGTGCCTATCTACGTGAATTGTCACGTGGTGTCCCGTTCTCGTGGACCCCTTAGATTTACTAGGCTCCTTCCTTAGGTGTCCTCCTTTATTAGTTTTGTACTTGTACACTTTTTGCTATAAGTTCCCACTTTCCTCCCCCCCACCCCCCACTGTCTATACCCTGATTCTCTTATCCTCATTCCACCATGGCCCACATGGTACTATCTCGTCCTCGTCTGAAATGCTGCTCTTACAATGTTAATGGCCTCAATATTGCATCCAAGAGAGGTCAAATCTTCTACCAAATGCATAAACAGCAGGTCAAAGTGTTACTGTTACAGGAAACACATTTGCACATACACTCCACCCCTTCCTGCTCTAACAGATACTTCAACAGATGGTTCCACAGTACAAACCCCTCTCACAAAACTAAGGGCGTCTCTATTGCCTTCCACAAAACGCTCCCGATTGACCTGATAGATCAGCTCTCTGACCCCCAGGGGAGGTATGTATTCGTGAAGTTCTCCCTATGGGGCACCAAATTCACTGTAGCCAACCTCTACCTACCAAATACTAACCAAATTTTGACTGCTTTGCGATACATGAAGATCTTGTCAGACTTTGCAGAAGGTAAGCTAATCATAGGTGGGGATTTTAACGCCCCCTAGACCCACTCTTGGACTCTTCAACCTCTCGCTCGTCCATCTCCTTTACTAAATTGAGGGCTTTTAAGCGGGCCATATACGACCTCCATTTAATTGATATCTGGCGGGTTCTGTTTCCAACGACTCGCAATTATACCCATTTCTCACAGGTTCATCACTCCTATAGTCGTATCGACTACTTCCTTCTGGACCATAGCTGCTTAGATTGGTCACCTGAATGTGAAATAGACTCAATGGTCTGGTCTGACCACTCGCCTATTTACTTGACACTATCGATCCCTTCCACACCAGTGAGGGAATGGACATGGAGGCTGAATGATTCCCTTCTTGCGAACCCTGAATGTTCCCACAAGGTTTCAGAAACCATATCTAATTTCTTAAAGGATCATGCCTAGGACACCACTTCGCTACCCTTACAATGGGAGGCGCTTAAAGCTGTCCTACGAGGAATCTTTATTCAGGTGGGGACCCGCATGAAAAAGACTCATTCAGCTGCAATAACCTCTGCAACTCAAAAGCTTTGTGACCTTGAGACCCAGCATAAACGAGCCCCTACGCTAGCGACCCTGACAGAGGTCTCATTGGCCCGATCCCAACTCAGGGACCTGTACGGGGCCTCAGCTCGTACGTATGCAGACAGACTTGCTTTGCATCGGTATCGATTCCAAGATAAATGCGGTAGACCGTTGGCTCGCACCCTTCACCCAAGCACGCCTTCCACATTTATACCTCATATGCGGGCCCCCTCTGGAGAAATGCTTAACGAGCCCTCCAGGATATCACAAACATTCCGAGATTTCTACCAAACACTATACAATATACCGCCCAGCATCACTTCTAGCCCATCCCATACTCCTGAGCCCGATGGACAGTCCTATATTGAGGAAACTGAGCTCCCTATACTAGATGGCGATACTATAAGAAGAGTTAGAGCAAGCAATCACAGTGGATGAAGTAGTAGGAGCGATAGCGGCCACCCCATCCAGTAAAAGCCCAGGTCCCGATGGTTTTACCCCTAAATTCTACAAAACATTTGCTCCTCAACTGACCCCCTTTATGGCTAAGGTGTTTAACTCCCTATCGGAAGGCTCAGCGTTTCCTCCACAAACGCTCGAAGCCCACATCACCATTATCCCAAAACCAGATAAGGACCCTACCTTGTGCGCGAATTATAGGCCCATTTCGTTAATTGGAGTGGACCTGAAAATATATGCCAAAATATTAGCTACATGAATGCAACCGCTACTCCCCCGCCTTATACATCTGGATCAGGTGGGTTTTGTAAGTGGCCGCGAGGCAAGGGATAACACCTTGAAAACCCTGCTTCTTACCAACTATTCCCGCACCCACAAAATCCCTCTCTGCCTTTTGACGGTCGATGCCGAAAAAGCATTCGACCGGGTTGACTGGAAGTTCCTTCGCATGTCTCTGCAGCAGATAGGCCTGGGACCCAGAATGCTATCCCGAATTATGTCCCTTTACTCCTCACCCTCCGCCAGAATTCGGGTAAATGGTTCACTGTCGCCTACATTTGCCATTCATAATGGGACACTACAGGGCTGTCCTCTATCTCCCCTTCTTTATGTCCTTGTCATGGAACACCTAGCAATAGCCTTACGCAATAACCCCAATATCTCTGGTGTTTCGATAGGTCCCACTCATTCCAAGCTGGCGCTCTTCGCGGATGACTTGCTGTTGTTTGTAACCCAACCCCATATATCTTTACCACATATAATGCAGGTATTTGTGAGGTTTGGCGTGCTGAGCAATTTCAAAGTAAACCATACTAAGTCGGAAGTCCTGAACATCTCGCTGTCCCGGGACGTCCTTCACCAGGTTGCCGCTAGATACCCGTTTAAAACAGGCTCTACCTCCATCCGCTACCTCGGAATCCAAATACCCATGGAAAGCTCCCAAGTATTCTCGTTGAATTATGCACCCCTTCTGCTTAAAACCAAGACGGATCTCTAAAACTACACAAAGAAACGCTTATCATGGCTAGGTAGAGTGAATGCCCTAAAAATGGACGCCCTCCCTCGGTTTCTCTATCTATTCCAAACAATTCCTATTTCCATACCCTCCTGGTTTTTCAAGAAGTTCCGCCAACTATTCTCCTCCTTTATTTGGGGAGGGGCTCATCCCCGGATACACTATGAGACCTTATCGCTCCCCAAGATTCGTGGCGGGGCTGGAGCCCCAGATGCCTCCTTATACTATAGAGCAGCTGTGCTTACGCGTATACTTAACTGGTACCATCATTCCCCTTCCAAATTGTGGGTGCAGATAGAGAGCCATATTAACCCAATAGATCTCCGTGCTTTGCCATGGACACCTACTGAATTCTTGAAAGGAGAGATACCCCTGAGCGACCTCACCCGACAAACCATACAAATTTGGACCCGTATGAACTCCTCTAAGACCCTATCTCCCCTGAAGGGACCCATGACCCCTCTGTTTGGGACTCCGGCTTTTCCACCGGCCCTCCGGGGCACAAGTTTTGGTCCTTGGTGTAAGGAGGACCACACACGACTTGCCCAAGTCCTACGTTCAGACACCTCTCTGACTCATGACGTTCCCTCTGACCCATTTCCTCATGCCTCGACGCACTGGCTGCAGAGGCAACAGGTGATTTCCTTCATTCACACCTTCACATCATTACCTGATGTACTCACTGACTTAACAGACTTGGAGAGAATGTTGCCCCAGGCCACCCCCCTACGCATGTAGTCTCTCAATTATACTCTCTCTTACACATGGCTTATAATCCTGACCTTCCCCCATACACACAGGCATGGAAGGAAGACCTGGGCCACTCCATCTCGCCTGTAGATTGGCAAAAATGCTTCATACTGACTCACAAAATGTCCTTAGCCTCCAATTCCCAAGAAAAGGGGTTCAAGCTGTTGACCCGTTGGTACAGATGCCCTTCGACGTTACACCGGATAAATGCTGCGTTTCTGGATTCTTGCTGGCATTGCTTGTCTTCTAGGGAAACCCTACTTCACATTTGGTGGGAATGCCCCCCTGTAAGGAGGTTCTGGCAAAAGATCCTCGACTTGTACTGCAGACTCATGGCGACCTCAGTCACACCCTCTCCTGAGGTGGTTCTGCTATCTCTGCTCCCTCACTTAAGTCAGTCAAGAAGGACGTTCTGCGTCACTTTTTGGCTGCTGCTAGAATGGTGCTGCCCAGACATTGGAAGTCGGCGGGCATGCCTTCCCTGGGGGATTGGGCAATTGAAGTGGACCGAATTAATAGTTTGGAACGAATGTTGGCGCAGGAAATGGGTAGGGAGGAACAATTCTCCAAGACCTGGACCTCATGGACTATGTTCTGATATTTCTCAGAATTTATCCCATGGGCCACAGAGGACTCTACCGATACACCTGTGTAATCAGGGTGGAATGTCTACCTTTTGATCCCTAAGCTCTTTACTGTCCTGACCCCTCTTTTCTTACTCTTTTCTCCCCCCCCCCACATGTTGCAGTACTACCCAAGTATTTATTACGTGACCTCTAGTCTCATTAGACCGGAATGGTGACACACACAGAGCTTCCCCTCCAGAGAGAACGTGGCCAGATTAAGAACAAGAGCCCTAGCCTACCTGTAATGAGTGGGCCTCACTCGTAGAGAGAATAGTGGGGCACACATACCCACTTTAACTTGGACTAGACATTGTAAATATACAAGCTCTTACATTATACTAGACAATCCGAAGCTCAACATTGTATTTTGACCCCATGATTGTGTGACACCACTGTAACAAAGCTGATTTCTACTGATTAAGTATCATTGTACATCGAACCTGTTTTTTACTTTGCACTTTCTCTATCTTACTTTCTTTATATCAATAAAATTAAGATTGAATTAAAAGTGAATGAATAATCATGGTACAAAGAAAGACAGTCTATGCACCACTGGAAACAATAATTGTGACAAAGTCTTAAATGGGTAATTAAGAACAGTCCAATGATATATATAGGTGAAATGAACTTCTTGACACAGAAAGACCACCAGCTGATGTGAGCCTCCACCACATAGATCACACGGAAGGCAAGCTTTAGTGAGCCTGTATTATTGGTCACTATCTGGACAGCCAGCAGCAGCAGCAGCTCTCTCAGGAACCCAAGAAAGTGGAGAGAAACTCACAATAGTGTAAACCAGTCTATTACAGATTTATTAAAAATATAAGGTTGCACTTACAAAAAACAAAGATAAAACATTCATAAAAAGTTTGCCGGCCTGATTGCAGACACCCGTCAAGGTACACCACAATGATGTCAGCACGTCTGCCTCCCAAACCTTGACCTTTCTTTGTGCACTGGTGCATAGTCATATGGGGATGGCCCCTTACTGTTCCCACAAAGTTGGGAGCATGAAATTGTCCAAAATGTCCTGGAATGCCAAGCCCAACCCCATACCATAATCCCCCTCCATCAACTGATTTGCAGTGCACAAAGCAGGGTCTATAAAGCCATGGATGAGCGAGTTTGGGGTGGAGAAACTTGACTGGCCTACACAGAGCCCTGACCTCAACCTGATAGAACACCTTTAAGCCCCTGTACACACGGTCGGACACTCTGCCAACCAAATCCGTTGGATTTTGTCCAACGGATTTTGTCTGACGGATTGTGTCCGAAACTGTTGCATACACACGGTCGGACCAAGTTGTCGGAAAATCCGATGGTTCAGAACGTGATGACGTTATTTCGTTACGACTGGACTACGTTCAGGCTAGTAGCCAATAGCTTTGGTGTAGGAATTTGATCTGAGCATGTGTGGCACTTTGTCCGATCGGAATTCTCTACACATGATCGGAGTATGTCCGATCGGACCAGTTTGTCGGAAAATATTTCCAACAAGTTGGAAAATTGGGTCCGACGGATATTCCGACGAAATCAATCCGATGCATACCACACACAGTCAGATTATCCAACAACACGGTCCGATAGGACACATTCCGACGGATTCTCCGACCATGTGTACAAGGGCTAAGATAAATTACAGTGGAGACTGCAAGCCAGGCCTTCTCATCCAACATCAGTGCCTGATCTCACGAATGCGCTTCTGGAAGAATGGTCAAATACAGACTAAGACTGGGATGACATTAGAGTTCATGTGCATGTAATGGCAGGTGTCTCAATACTATATTTATATATATATTTTTTAGATTTATATTTTATATTTAATATATATATATATATATATAATATTAAATATAAAAAAATACTATATATAAAGTATATATTTTTTACAAATACAAATGTTTTATGATAAAGTATTCCCAGAGCACTATGGAGTGCACAGCTGTTTTTCACTGAGACGTCCAAAAGAACCATCTGATGGGAATGAGTCAGGATGAACAGAGATACCAGAAAACTTGTGAAAGGAAGACTAAAGCTACACCTGCTGGCTGAATAGGACAATGCCTAATATCAGCATTTAATTTTTTTTTTTTTAACTATGACAATGAAAGAATGTACAACATCACTATACGGCCCCTTTAAATGAAAAAAGTCCTCTATCTGCATGGAGCATGCGTGCAATCATACATGAGGCCCACATTTCTATGTAGAGCCATGAATAAACAAATGGATTGATGAATAATGAATCATGAATGATAAATGATAAATGACTGTGGCGAAAGATGACAGAAAGAGGAATGAATATGTGAGAGAGAATAAATCAATTAATATAATGAAGACAATATTTTCTCTGTTCAGTACAATAATATTACACATGGCATTCCTTTTACTTTGCTGTTCTTTGTTTTTTTTTTTTATTATTTGTCTTTGGTTCCTGGTTTTGTACTTAGCCATACATTCAGCTCTATCTCCGAAGCACAAAGATGTATAAAGTGATTTAGTAGAAGCTTTGCAGCTCCTATTCTTACTTGGATTGGCACAATAATTTCTGATTACTTTGACCATAAAAACAGTGATCCCTGGTCAAGGAGTGCAATGCAGTCACAAATCACTGCATCCAATTACCACTGCTTAGTAAATCTGGCTCTTAAAATGAAAGGGCTTGCTTTACAGGCGCGGAACATGTGACCTAATTCTAGATGGCCAGTGGATAGTTGTAAACTTGACTCTCAGTGCTGAAGGGGAGAGCAAAAATCAATTCCTCTTTATTACAAGGACTTCACAGATTATCTGATTTGACTGTGATGTCCACTGCAAAGGAATGGCTGTTGCTTGTGATACTACATGAGAACCGTATCGTTATTAGAAGACGCTAAAGGCAACACTCATGTCAGGGTAATAGGTTACCTGGCTCTGCTTGATGTGAACAAAATGGGAGCCTGGGGCCCATTCCTACACGGCTAGAAATTGTTCCCGTATAATTTGTGTGCAAACCAGCAAGTGTTCAGCTCACCTAATGTTCAGGCTTTGTTATAGCCAGCATACCAGATTCAGCGCAAAGAGAAAATATGTAATAAAATAAAATAAATAAAAATTTTATATTACTTGTATTATTTTTTTCTCTGTTTGATTTTTTTGGTATAACTCTGAATGCTTTAAAAAAAGAACCAAATGTTTTTTTATTTTTATTTTTTATTTTGGATAGTATAAAGGAGGTATTTATCTCTGTCTTTTATATTTTTATATTTTATTTATGTATTTATTTGATTATATACGTGTCCACTGCGCTTAAGAATGTGTAAATATATAAATTAATAGGGCTGCTACTTATACTAAAAATACAAAAAGCAAAACAGTGAAAAACATATTACTAATGAACATACATTTCACAGTAGCGCTCAAAACAACTCAAAAAAGGATTTAAAAAGTGGCCATAAAAATACAGAATTCTGTGTCCATAGAAGTATGAAATAATATCCTGCAGTCCCCCACAAGACATGAATTCCACTTCACTTGAATGTGAAAGATAAGTGCAACAAACTGATGTTACAACACCAATGATCCTCTACCACAGTGAATGTGCAGCTCCCTTAAGAAAAAAACTCACCAAATGCTGTTGCCATTTACTCTCGTGTCTGGCAAAAATCACTTAAGTGTAAAATTGAAGAGCTGTTAGTGGACACCAGACTCCATCCAGATACTTGGCTTCACACTCCACATGTAGGCATAAAAGACAGAGCCTCCAATAGTATAAAATGACTTAAGGTAGCTATTTTATTAAAAAGTATTGCACGAACACTAAATACAACTTAAACAAACCTTCATATTGTCAATTCAAATCTTGCTGGGTGACACTGTGCTGCGATCTCACCGCTCCTTAACTCGCACGTCACGAGTTACTGTCCTGGCCAGGGCCGCTGATAGGCCAGTACAACTGGCCCTGTTGTACCGGGCCCGACCAGCAGGGGGGCCCGGGCAACCTTAACAGAAAACGAATTAATGTAATGTAAAAAGCCACAAGCCACCAGCCAACATGACCTAACATTGCCCCCCCCCCCCCCCGGCCACCTATCACGACTGCTTCACACACAACCCCCAACAGTCCCCCCCCCCCTACTTTTTCATTTATTTTTTTTACGATGTAGGTGGCGGCAGGGAGAGGGACTATTTCTCCTATTTTGGGCGCGGAAGAATGTCACAATGTCTCTTTCGCGCCCACTACTCATGCTGGCTCAAGTCCCGGCCAGCGTGTACTCTGTAGTGTCTTCCCTGGTGCTGCGGAGTGATTCCTCCCCCTCGGCTCTGTTCCTCACTGTGCCTGAGAGTAGAAGCAGTGAGGGGAGTGGCGGCGTCGGCGGGAGAAAAAAAAAAAGAAGCAGCTGGCATCTGAATCAGATAGTTTGTGGACACTCCAGTCCAGGCAGCAGGATCAGGGAGAAAGTGACTCCTGGAACCCGTCTAACAGGTGTGTGCTTGCTTGGGGGGGATTCAAGATCTACTACTACTGCAGCAGCATCTATACATTACAGCATTGGTGGCATGGGTGGCACTGTCTCTGCAGGCAGCACATGCAGTATGGGCCATAACGCATGTGCTGCCTGCAGACAGTGCCGCCAATGCCGTAATGTGCTGCAGACAGTTCTACCCATGACACTATTGCCATAATGCATGTGCTGCCTGCTGAGACAGTGCCACCCATGCTGACAATGGCATTATTGGCGGCATGGGTGGCACTGTCTGCAGCACAATATAGCATGGGTGGCACTGTCGGCAGGCAGCACATGCGTTATAGCATTAGAGTAATGGGTGGCACTGTCTGCAGCATAATATGGCATTGGTGGCATGGGTGACACTGTCTGCAGGTAGCACATGCGTTATGGCCCATACTGCAGAGACAGTGCCACCCATGCCACCAATGCCGTAATGTGCTGCAGAGACTTTCAAGGCAGGGTCTGGGGAGGGGCCACGGGCGGAGCCAGGGGTGGGGCTGAAGGAGGGCCCAGGGGTGGAGCTGAAGGGGGCCCTGTCAGGTAGGCTGTACAGGGCCCCATGATTTCTATCAGCGGCCCTGGTCCTGGCACCAAAGTACATTTACTGTGTAGCCACACCCGATGCATTTCATCGCATCCGACTTCGTTACTTTAGCCACGTACACATGATCAGATTTTCCAACAGGAAATGTGTGATGACAGGCTGTTGGCAGAAAATCTGTCTGTTTGTATGCTCCATCGGACAATTGTTGTCGGATTTTCCGCAGACAAATGTTGGATCGCAAGTTTTAAAATTTTCCGCGGACAAATGTGTGTTGTCAGATTTTCGGAGCGTGTGTACACAAGTCCGTCGGACAAAAGGCCAAAGTGCCTCATGCTCATGCTAGGAAGCAAGGATGAGCCAGAAGTGTTCGGTCTTGTGAACTAGCGTTCGTAATGGAGAATTAACATTCGTGACGTGGCAAATTATGAAATCTCGAAATGCAGCGCATATTCTCTTCTTTTTTAATGGGATAATAATCAAGCTGCTTTGCTGGTGATACTGATGGAGTTATTGCAAACTCATTTTCAAAGGCTTTTTTTCTAGTGATATCAAGAATAATATTATTATGCTTTTTTTTTATTATTTGGGCAAGTTACCACAACGCCATTATCCCGTAGTTTTTAAGATCATGTTGGTGTCCCTTGTCAATTTTACATTGTATTTTTTTAAATGTAACTGCCTACTCCCAAACTGTCATTTGAAGTAAAACACATAGCCAAGTATTATTCTCCACAATTTTTTTTATTGTGCATTCAAAAAGAAAACAAATAAAATTAGACATGCTATCTGCTAATAGAACTTAATCAAAAAGTGCATTCTATGCATCCAAAAATATAGAAAATTTAACAAATCAAATCATTATTCAACAACAAAAATAATGTGAAAGCAATAAAGGCCAATAATAAATAACACGTTATCTCCTCCGATTCTGCAAAATGTCTGGTTGACGAACGGTCGTTCAGAAACGACCTGAAAAGCATGAAATGAAAAGCACAAAATGAAAAGCGCAAGCTGAAAAAACGCTAAATGAAAAGCGCGAATCAACACTCACCAAACTTCTACTAACACAAAATTAACAGAAGGATGACGCTAAAGAGCTGAAAAACCATGTAGTACATCACTACATTTGTGATTGTTGGCCAACAATTGTGTGCCATGTGTGACAGTGGGGTCACTTTGGACACAGGGTGAATAAAAGAAACCCCCGATATGGTCTGTGATAGCCATATTCAAGGCTGTATATACATTGTATATAGATTGGATGTATACTGTATATGGGGATTAAGTATCATTGCTGTGAGGAATTAAGTTGTTTTGCATTTCTATTGTTCATTTAAGTCTGTCCTTGTGTGTATTGTAAAGTGCCAGACAGACTGGCTGCCAACCCTTTGTGAAAAGATGTGTATTGGGTGGGATCGTTTGAAGCCTAGCAGACGTCAGGATGAGGTGTTGAGTCTTGGGATGTGTGGGTGGACCTGGGCCCTTGTTCATGTTAAAGCATGTGCCTTGAATTGTGTATAAAGTGACAATGTTTCTCATTAATAAAGTCATTCCTACTACAGAAGAGACAGAGTGCGTCTCGTCTTTTTGCCAGAGGGGTCGGCTCCTATAAGAAAGGGTCGTTTAGCTGTGGATATTGGTAGCGAGTGGATGTGTGTCTAGGAGAGGGAACAAACGGCGTTAACCCCCTTTATATTAGGGGTGCCGTTACATTGGTGGCAGCGGTGGGATCTTCCCTCCAGTTACTGGGACACTTCAAACCACCACAGTAAATGACCAGCTATGCAGCCTGCAGGAAAGCCACACTGAAAGACTTACTTGAGAGCCGTGGAGGGACCAGTGGGACAAAGAACAAGGCCACCTTGATCAGGGAACTAACCGAGATGGATCAGAGGGATGGTGATGCAGGACCCCGGTCAGTTGAAGACTTGTTTCAGCAACGAGTTCGACAGCGGGTGGCATTATATGGTGCTAACCCATCAGAGACCGCCATACAGAATGCCATTAGAGACATCCAGCTGCAGGATGAGCGACAGGAGAGAGAACTAGAGCGGCAGCATGAGCAGAGAATGGCATAAATACGGCAATTGGAGACAACACCTAAAGATGCAGCGCCTGTCCGTAAGTTGCCCTTTCAATCGTTCAAAATATTTAAGGAGGGAGAGGAGGAAATTGAAGCATTCCTGCAGGACTTTGAGAGACTATGCCAGATACATGAAGTACTGCCCCAAGATTGGGTCGCCTTACTGGCAAGTAATTTAACTGGCAGAGCGGCGGATGCGTATCGGGCCCTGGAGGATGAGGACGCTAAAGACTATGACCGGGTAAAAGAAGCTCTGCTAGCCCGATTTGCCATTACACCCGAAGCCAGCCGGATTAAGTTTCGAGAATCCCGGAAACAAACCCACATAACATACATGGAGTGGGCACATTGTCTGCAGCAAGACCTTAAGGGCTGGATCCAGGGAAGCCACGCTCATACCATAGAGGACATCACCCAACTAGTACTCTTAGAACAGTTCTTTAACCACACCCCTCCGGTACTACGGGATTGGGTATGAGATAAGCAACCACGGACTGTACAGCAAGCGGCTACTTTGGCCGATGAATATCTGGACTCTCGAAGGTCAGGCGGAAGCGAGCGCTATCCACCATCTCGGCCCAGTTTATCAGCCTCTAACACAGCTTCAGCACCAACCCCAGCGGCCACTTATCCTCAGCAGCCCAGGTTCAACTCCCAGGACTATGCACAACCCATCAGGTGTTTCAGATGTAAACAGCTAGGGCACAAAAAGCCAAACTGTCCATTAAATCCAGCCATCCAGTCCCAGTCATGGAGAGAACCAGGAAGGGGGAGCCCCCGCACACCCATGCCTGCGGCCCACTGCATTGAGGAGGAAGAACATTGGGGCGTCCTGCACGAGGCTGATCCAATACAAGCAGCTAACCGGGACAACAGGCAACAACACAGGCAGACGGTCTGGGTTAATGGAACGGTAGCCAATGGCTTACGTGATAGCGGCGCTACCATGACCCTACTACAGAAGAACCTCATCCCAGAGAGCCAACACACCGACACTGTAGCCGTAAGAGTAGCGGGAGGTACCATCTTCCGGCTACCCGTGGCCCGTGTTCACCTGGATTGGGGGGTTGGTTCGGGACACGTGAATGTGGGGGTGATGAAGGACTTGCCTGCGGATGTACTACTGGGGAATGATTTGGCCCCCCTCCTTTCTGCTTACACCCCGATGGGCCCCGATGAAGTCAACCCTGTGACTACCCGTGCACAGACACGTACTGCTGGAACCGGCCCGCTCACTGCAGAGACCCAGGTGAGACTATCTTCCCCGACACGTACCTTAGATCAGGCGCGCCTAGGCTGGGATACCCCAGAAGCATTCGGGAGGGAAACTCGGGAGGACCCGACCTTACACAAGTATAGGGCTAAGGCAGATACTCAGGAAAGGGGAATAGATGGGGAGCTGTTTGAATGGGATGGGGATAGACTGTATAGGATCCCTAAGCCATCTCAGATAAGTAAGGCCCCTTCGCAGAAACGACAGCTGGTGGTACCTAAGAAATACCAGCTGGAGATTCTGCGAATCGGGCATGATGTGCCGCTAGCAGGACATCTAGGGTTCCGTCGCACGGCCCATAGGATCACACAGAATTTCTTCTGGCCCAATTTTAGCCAGGATGTGCGACAATACTGCAAAACGTGTGACACATGTCAACGGATAGGGAAGAGGGGGGACCACCCTAAGGCTAAACTCATGTCCATGCCTATTATTGGGGAGCCCTTTTACCGCATAGCCGTTGACATTGTGGGTCCCCTGGCCCGGCCTAGTCCATCCAGAAAGAAGTATATTCTCACCGTGGTGGACTACGCCACCCGTTACCCAGAGGCAGTAGCTATCTCCAACATTGAAGCAGAGACAGTAGCTGATGCCCTGGTTAAGATTTTTACCAGAGTGGGGTTCCCTAAGGAGATTCTCTCTGACCAGGGAACCCAGTTTACCGCGGTACTCACCCGGCAGTTGTGGAAGGTGTGCAATATTAAGCCCTTACTGAGCTCCCCCTACCACCCCCAGACTTATGGTCTCTGCAAACGCTTTAACGGGACCCTCAAGCAAATGCTGAGGACCTTTTCGGACTCTTGCAGAGACTGGGAGAGATTCCTGCCTCACCTGTTATTTGCATACAGAGAGGTACCCCAGGAATCTACTGGGTTCTCGCCCTTCGAGTTGCTCTATGGGAGAAGGGTCCGCGGACCCCTCGATCTCATCAGAGGACACTGGGAGGGAGAGACAGAGCAAGAAGGGACCCCCATAGTACCCTATGTTCTGGAACTCAGGGACCGCATGGAGCAACTGTCTCTGATGGTAAGAGAGAATCTCCAGGCGGCCCAGGGAAGACAGAAGAGATGGTACGACCGGGGGGCCCGACAGCGGGTCTTCCAGATTGGGCAGAAGGTCTTAGTGCTCAAGCCTGTGAAGACCGACAAGATGCAGGCATCTTGGCAGGGCCCGTATAAAGTAGTAGCCCAGGTATGTGATACTACCTATGTCATTGCCAGCTGTGCAGATGAAAGAATCCAGCAAACCTTTCATGTGAACATGCTGAAGGAGTATCAGGAACGGCAGGAGGATGTTGCTGCAGTATGTGCCCCTGCTGCGGACGACTCAGAAGGTTTACCCCTCCCTGACTTACTAGAGAGAGAGCCCCAGACTGACCTCATTAGCCTTGTACAGCTAGGAGACCGGTTAAGCCCCACAAAGAAGGAACAGGCTTCTGTGGGAGAAACAGGTGACGTTCTCCCAAAGACCGGGCTATACGACCTTGGCTGTACATAAGGTAGAGACCCCTGGACAAGCACCCCTCCGCCAGCCCCCCTACCGTATCCCTGAAGCAGTCCGAGAGGAAATGCGGAAGGAGATACAGGAGATGATTCAGTTAGGAGTCATTGAGCCTTCTGACAGCCCTTGGGCCTCGCCTGTAGTCCTGGTGCCTAAGAAAGACGGGACTACCCGGTTCTGCGTGGACTACAGGCGACTCAACGAGAAGACCACCACCGATGCCTACCCGATGCCCAGGGTAGACGAACTACTAGATCGTATAGCCAGGGGACGTTATTTAACTACAATAGACCTGTGTAAAGGTTATTGGCAGATCCCCCTGGCCGAGGATGCTATCCCCAAGTCGGCATTTGTTACCCCATTTTGCCTGTACCAGTCTAAGGTCATGCCATTTGGAATGAAAAATGCCCCGGCGACCTTCCAACGTATGGTGGATAGGCTCCTCGATGGCTTCCAGGATTTTGCATGTGCATATCTGGATGACATTGCGATCTACAGTGGGTCTTGGGAGGAGCACCTGGTTCACGTAGGAGTGGTTCTGGACAAAATCCGGGCCGCAGGCCTGACCTTGAAACCAGACAAGTGCCATCTAGGGATGGCGGAGGTGCAGTACCTGGGACACCGAGTGGGGTGTGGGAACCAGAGACCCGAGCCAGCCAAGGTAGAGGCAGTAGCTAACTGGCCCACGCCCCGTACTAATACCCAGGTATTGGCCTTCTTGGGAACTGCAGGGTACTACCGACGTTTTGTCCCTAATTATAGTGCTATCGCCAAACCCCTGACTGACCTGACGAAAAAGAATTTACCTAGGCAAGTCCTCTGGTCTCCAGCTTGTGAATCCGCGTTTCTAGCCCTCAAGCAAGCACTTGTAAATGCCCCTGTCTTGGCTGCCCCAGTACCTAACAAACGTTTTCTTGTCCACACCGATGCTTCCATGTTTGGACTGGGGGCGGTGCTGAGCCAAGTTGGGGAGGATGGAGGAGAACACCCTGTCGCATACCCGAGTAGAAAACTATTACCCCGGGAAGTGAGCTATGCGGCAGTGGAGAAGGAGTGTTTGGCCCTGGTCTGGGCCCTTAAAAAGCTGAACCCCTACTTATACGGACAGGAATTTTCACTGGTCACCGACCACAACCCATTGGTCTGGCTTAACCGGGTCTCCGGAGATAATGGCAGGTTGCTGCGGTGGAGCTTAGCCCTACAACCTTACAACTTCACCATCAGCTACCGACCCGGTAAGCAAAACGGCAATGCTGATGGGTTGTCCCGGCAAACCGACGCCCTCCCGGGCTCCTAGTGCAATGTTGATGGGTTATCCAGTATTGGAAGAATGGACCCATGGACTAACTGCGGAGTCAACCCGTCTGGGGTCCCCTCCTCTGTTAGTCCCCTGCCGAAAGGGGAGATGTGTGACAGTGGGGTCACTTTGGACACAGGGTGAATAAAAGAAACCCCCGATATGGTCTGTGATAGCCATATTCAAGGCTGTATATACATTGTATATAGATTGGATGTATACTGTATATGGGGGTTAAGTATCATTGCTGTGAGGAATTAAGTTGTTTTGCATTTCTATTGTTCATTTAAGTCTGTCCTTGTGTGTATTGTAAAGTGCCAGACAGACTGGCTGCCAACCCTTTGTGAAAAGATGTGTATTGGGTGGGATCGTTTGAAGCCTAGCAGACGTCAGGATGAGGTGTTGAGTCTTGGGATGTGTGGGTGGACCTGGGCCCTTGTTCATGTTAAAGCATGTGCCTTGAATTGTGTATAAAGTGACAATGTTTCTCATTAATAAAGTCATTCCTACTACAGAAGAGACAGAGTGCGTCTCGTCTTTTTGCCAGAGGGGTCGGCTCCTATAGGAAAGGGTCGTTTAGCTGTGGATATTGGTAGCGAGTGGATGTGTGTCTAGGAGAGGGAACATCGTAAACGGCGTTAACCCCCTTTATATTAGGAGTGCCATTACACCATGTATATACAAGACAAGTTTGGGCCAAAAGTCCACGTTTTGTTGGCTAACAATCTGATTGTGTGTACGAGGCTTTACAGATTACTTCATCCACACATACAAGGTGGATGGAAAAATTCTCCCTGCTGAGACATGGTATTCTGAAAGCAGCACTCACCATTGTTATAATACACTGATCAGCTGCTATGGCTGATTGCCTGCAGTCACTGATCAATAAAGATTAAATGATCAACTGCTGTGAGCAGGGATAAAATTGGCTGAATTTTTATTGAATTTTGATCAGTATATGGCCAGCTGTACACTCACGTATTACATGGAAAAGATCTCAGCCTTGTGCGTGCTCCCACTGGACTGACTCAAAGGTGAGTTGCAGCACCTTCTTTGTACTGTTCAGAGGTCAAACAATGGGACAGGGGGCAACCCCTAATGTAAAATCAGCATGAATTGCTTCTAGTAGTGAACTTTAAAAATGAAAAGAGAGCATTAAATATTGCAACACTGGGAGAGTAGTACATTTGATAAACTGTGAATTCCAAAGTTGCGAGGGTATTTGGCCGGAACACAGTTTATCTCATCTCCAAGTCCTAAGTGAAGTTAAGTGGGAAACCACAAGGTACTAGTGTGAGAGCATGGACAATCTTCATGTCATATGCATGCTGCTATCCTTTCATGCTAAGACTACATCAGATTTCATTACAGGCTCCATTATCACCCCTGATCATGGTTAACCAAAATTCTTTGGGGATCTGTAAAGCTTGTGATGAGGTACTGGAAACATACCTTAGAGAAAGACCAGATTGTCTGATTAGTATGACCTACAGCGAGAGCTTAAGCAGGTGAAGAGGTGAAATCTTGGGATATCTTAGAGTAATATTTATTAGTTCTACAATATTTACAATACTAATGAGACCAACAACTGGTTAAGTATACATTTTTACACATGTTGTCTTGTGTCCTGTGCACTCTGCAGTCTAGTCTCAAGCATTGTTCAGCTCTCAAATTCCCCTTATTTTATGGAGATGAGGACAAGGAAGAAGGTTAAGGTGATGATGTTGTTCCTTTATACCCTGTTTCCCCCAAAATAAGACCTAGCGTGATTGTCGGTGATGGCTGCAATATAAGCCCTACCCCCCAAATAAGCCTTAGTTAAAGTCCTTTTAGGTCTTCTTTTCAGGGTAGGGCTTAGTTTCGGGGAAACAGAGTAGGGCTTATTTGGGGGGTAGGGCTTATATTGCAGCCATCACCGGAAATCACGCTAGGTCTTATTTTTGGGGAAACAGGGTAGATATTGTATAGTAAGTGTGCAGTGTCACCCTAGGACAGAAAGTGTGTTACTCGTAGGCTCGCATGGTAAAAGAAAAACAAAAATGGCCTAAAGAAATCTAGTGCAGCCATTACATCTAAGGACTGCTAACCTGCAATATACTGTGTTACATTTTGGTTTTGAGTTGCAAATGATTTAATTAATTTCTAAGTGATGTGTTGATGTGTATATTTTGTAGTGCACCTTATAAAAGCAGAGGGCACAAAAGCACCATTATTTTGATGTTCATTGTGCGTGGCAAACTATTTTGAACATAAGTTTATTATCAACTTTACCTGTATAGGTTGAAGGATCACTATGCTTCATGGGTGGCACAGTGGTGTAGTGGTTAGCACTCTCACCTAGCAGTAAAAAGGTTGCTGTTTCAAATCCCAACCATGATACTACCTGCCTGGAGTTTGCATGTTCTCCCTGTGTCTGCGTGGGTTTCCTCCGGGTAATCAGGTTTCCTCCCACACTCCAAAGTCATGCAGGTAGGTTAATTGGCTTCTGTCCAAAATTCACCCTAGTATAAGAATGGGGACCTTGGGTTGTGGGCTCCTTGAGGGTAGGGACCGATGTGAGTGTGCAATGTACAGGGATAGGGACAATTACAGACACTCACTTAGGTTGAACTTAATGGACTGGTGTCTTTATTCAACTTTACTAACTATGTAACTATGCTTGTAGAAATCTACACGCCAATGTGTATCTGCAATCCAAGCATGCTCTAACAATTTATTCTTGTCCTCTTTATGTCTGGAGGAAAAGAGATTTAACCTCCACATAAGGACAGGATTTTTCACAGTAATGCCCTAAACACACATTCCTAACGATTGGATTTTCCGACAACTTTGTGCGACCGTGTGTATGCAAGACAAGTTTCGGCCAAAATCCATCGGAAAAAATCCAACGGATTTTGTGGTCGGAATGTCCAACCGTGTGTATGGTGCATTAGAGCTGTGAAAATGGGGGATAGATTCCCTCAAGAACTTTTTCTGACCAGCACATTAGATTGCTTTAAAAAAGAGCTGGATACATTCCTACATGCCCAAAATATTAACATTTATAGGTAATAAAACCAGAGGTTTTTGATCCAGGAAATATTTGATTGCCTTCTAAAGCCACGTACACACGGGCGGATTGTATGGCCTACTTAGTCCGTCATACAATCCGACGGACAGTCCGTCATACTTTCGAATGAACGAAATTGACCACACACGGATGCAAAAACAGTCCGTTGAAAGCTTGCGCGATGACGCGTACAGCACGTACGACGGGACTAGAAATAGGAAGTCCAATACACAGCAATGCAACCTTTCGCCGTGTAAATCCTTTTCTGAGCATGCGCCATTCTTAGTCCGTCGAACTAGCCTACTGACGAGCGGATTGTCCGCTGAAACCAAAGTATGACGGACAGTATTACGGAAATTCCGAAATACTTAGTACGCCAGACTGCACGCTGAAAAAGTCCGCTGAAGCCCACACACGAGCGGACTGTCCGCTGAAATGTGTTTCGACGGACTAAGTTGGCCATACAGTCCGCCCGTGTGTATGCGGCTTAAGGAATCAAAAAAGATTTTTTTCCTCTGCTGGAGCAAATTGGGAAATGCTTTATAGGTTATTTTACCTTTCGCTGGATCAACTGTGGGTATAGGATTCTATATATGGTGGTTTTCTTTTTTATTTCTTCTAGTTATTTATTTCTGTTGGTTGTTCTTGATGGTCTTTTGATTTTTTTTTTTTAAACTAAACTAACTATGTTACTATGTTCTTGTTAATTTGCTTTAGTAAATCAAGCCTACAGTGTTGTCACAGAGAGCTCTCACTACAAACAACAGTACTTATATAGGTGTGATATGGGACAGTTTATATATAGTTGCCCATATGAACGCTAAAAGCCAGTAGGTCACATTAATAATAAAAGCTAGTAGGTCAAGTAAGCACAGTTTGTAAGACTAAAGGCCACTAGGTCACGTAAGTGAATTGCATTCCCAGGAAGCCTACTAAAATTGTGTCACACAAGCTAAAAACAGTTAATGAAACTGGTATTGTGTTCAGCACCATGGAAATGTAGAGGAAGTTATCAAGTTACTGTATTTATTACCATGATTTTTGATATGTATCCCCAAATGGTCCTATATATTTTACATTAAGTTCTTGTCCTGCCCAGATGTTTCTTCATGGCCTGAATCCAAGAGGAGAATCCACATCTTTCTAAAACTCGTTTGCCGTTAGTTCCTGCCAAGTGGGATCTTTGGTAGATGGGATACAAACCTTGTAAAAAAAAAAAAAAAAGTTTTGCCTACTTTTCTGTCAATAATGACATTGTATGCTTGGAATCCTTCACTGCAGCTGTTCAATGATTTTGTAGAGAAATAATATATTTATCCAACACTATCTGAGCCAGCAATACATTGTGCCTTTGGCAGAAGAAATAAAATATAATGCAAATGTAGAAAATAAGCCTGTCGTAAATTTTATAACACCCCTTTTATTCTCTAAAGGATGTTTATATACTTACTATCGTGTGTAGACTTCATGGAAGAGACCTAGAGGGACAATATCACTCGAATAAATGTAGTATACATCATTTATCAATAGTGCTGTAATTGTTTTACACATTTGTATAGCTAACAAATTACTGTATAATATAATATAAAATTAAATTAAAAAGTATGTTATTTATTAGCATGTATAACCAGATAGGTAATAGTGAAGTGGACAAACAGGTTGAAACACAGTAGAACATAAGGGGGTTGATTTACTAAAAAATATTAAAATCAAGAAAGGTTTTAAAGCTCTGGTTACAAAAACTCTCATTTTAACTCATCAGTCATGATAAGCTGAGATGTAGGCATGAGATAAAAACACATTTTACAATAATTATCCTGCCCTTGACAAATGTCCTAATGCGTTTCGACCAAATAAGTCGTAGTCTTCATCAGGGGGACTATGTTATCTAGATACAAAGACTCGTAGAACCTTATAAATACATAGAGCCATAACACTTCAAACTGTCCATATCTACAAAGTTTAATTACCTCTAATTGATGGGAGACAACGTTTGGAACCAGAGATTTTAGAAGTGTTATCCAAGTCCTCTCTTAGATCGTTCTGACCATCCACATGACAGGGTCTCATGTGGTTGCCTTACAAATCATGCAAAAGAGTGCCTGGAGGAGATGGGCTTAGGCCATCTGCAGCAGAAAATTCAAAAAGGATTGATACTAAGTACCAAAATATATCAGTGTGTGTATACACTAGGTGAGTAATTACATAAGACAATGTATAATTCCCATGTATATTTTAGGAGGTAGACACAAGGGGATGGACAGTGGAGGGGTGGATGGAGGGGTAAGCCAGGGAAGAATGGTTAAGTCATCCCCTAGTGGAGGTCAGGAGATCGGTGGCAGACTCAAGGTCCCTCCCTAGTCCACTTCATGACTTTTTTAAAAAATATCAGCAAATGAACTGTTGGAGATGTAAAAGGATGTGGAGGATGTTGAGAAGAGTCAACAGACTTACTATAATTAAAGAAATATAAAACCCTGCCTACTTCCTGTACAAAAATCTAGCAGTAACTATAAACAAAATCCAAAATCCAAATTTCCTTTTTACATTAAAATAATTATATATTACAAATATCTGAGCATGAATAAAGGTTTCATTATAAAGAAGTACCTTGGGCAACATCAGGGCATAATCCGTCAACAAAGCAACATAAAGAGTAGCCTAGGGCATGATAGATATCTAGAGGGCCCAGTTACATCATCTATGCTCCTTCAGCAATCAGGCTGTCACTTCATATGGGATAATGCACTTGTAGGCATTTGATGTCTGATAGGGCCATGTCAGTACAGACAGCATAAATGTGGCAAACTGTTTGTGGCTTTTGCAATCCTTATCAAAGCAATATGAAGGGAATGGGGAGAGCAAGCTGCTACCTTGTTCAGGGCCTTATTCTGCTCTAATCTATTTCTGGGCAGTATGATGTCTAAATACAGCCCTGGTGATAACTGGTAATAGCTGCTTAGGTCTTACCATTGCTTTGCTCTTTTGTTCTTTTTTACCACACCGTCTCACTTCAGGGATATTGTAAAGCGAAGCAAAGCAATTTAAGATAAACTCCATCTTTACCATCAGTCTTGTACAGTTGTACAGGCTCCTCTCCAGCACAGTGTGACTTGATTTATTCAAGGAGTAGAGAATGTTCCAAAGTCTAAGGGAATTTTCCCTTTCCTTGATGGATGTCGTCAAATTTCACTATGCATAGAAGATTACCCAATCATGTACAAGGAAATTATTAATATAAAAAAACAGAAGACAGAAGTACAGCTCTTTATAACCCAGCCACACTTAACTCTTAACAGGTACAAGAATGTCCACAGACAACTCCCACCATTAAACAGGTTTTAGGCACATCACAAACAATATAGAAAATAAAAGTCCCAGATCTATATGGAATATAATTAAAATTATATATTCAGAAAAAATGTAAAGGATGAGTCCCCAATCAAATATTTTGGACAATGCTAGAAAGAAAACGACCTACAATTCCCCATATCTCTCATTGGATTTTCTTGGTAAGCTCTCTACATTTGATTTTCTCTGTCTGCGTACCTGCTATGGCTAGTTTGAGAGGTTTATTTTATATTGCAAAGAATGCAACAGGAGGTGCTAAAATACAATAAAACATGGGTACAATTACCCAGAACTCCCAGGTTAATAGATACAGAGGAACATACAAAGCCTGGGAATGACTTAAGCCACCATGTCTAACTACTGTATAAGTAAAATATCACTGTTGAGTGGACTAACCTTTTAGGGTGTTAAAACATAATATGGGCACAAATATTACAGTCTGACTGTACACTGTCCTTTAGATTTATCCATATTCCATTCAGCTGTGTGTCCAATCAGGTAGGCCAGCTTAAGGATAAGTGGCAAAGAGCTTTCTCGATTGAAAATTACAACTAGCAACGCAAGTATGTATTTGGTGGTTTCCTGATTTCATTATGTATTTAGAATGAACTCAACCATCCTTTGAGTTAAACTTTTGAAAATTCGCCCATATTTGCTTTAATTTATGGTTAGGATCTCCTCCCAGTCTCAGGAATCCTGGACATATCTCAGACATGAGATGGAGTCTTTGGGAAATTGTCAACCAGCAGCATGTCATACACCAGAGATCATTGAGATCTAATCTTTTTATATCTGATTGCAGTCCGGGCCAAGCCCTAGTGCAACTGCCCAGCAATTTCAAAACTCTTGGCAGCTTTGCCATTGTTTGTCAATACATTGCCAAGCAACGCGCTAATCTAAGCCGGGCTCTTTCTGTACACAGTTTCTCTGTAAAGGTCTTATAATTGCTATAGCTGATAAATGACTAGCATGCATGCTCACCCACAGCACACAAATACTTTAATTTCTAAATTATTAATGAAAGCAGATAATTGCATTAGAACATCAGATTATTTTGGCCATGTGTGTTTTTCTTTTAAGGTCAGTGGTTGGTAAATGAAAACAGCACTTCTCAAGAGGCTTGACAATAATGATGTTCTTCCAAAATATTTCACTGCTGGGCAGAATCATATAAAAGGTGTATTTTATTCCAATAATCAGGGAGTGCTTGGCTTGGGAGCTATTTCATCGAGGTTAGCAACAAAGCAGATGTCTCAAGCATTTTAAAGTTCACCTTTTGAAAAAAATTATAAATGCACATTTTTTGTAGGTAAAAAAAGGTGCAATTGTGTATTTTCTTTTCTAAAGAGCCTGCAGAGCATTACACCCCAGATTAGCAGAACGTTGGTGAAATCACAGGCTCCTGCATTATCTCAACATAGCTGTCTGCTCATATCTCATATTGGCAGGCAGTTACTAGACATGTGCACCGTCAATAAATTTGTTTCGTTACGTTCCATTTCATATTAGAATGAATTTGTATTTCGTAATTCGTGTCCAAAATTTTGTACGAAATACAAATTTTAGTTAGGTTCCTTAAATTTTTGTAACAATGTTCGTTATGATGAATTTATCATTATGAGGGGCTCCCACCATCCCTGTGCTGTGCTGACTTCCTGGGTTTTTAAATTTTAGGCTCATCAACTTTTTGTAACACTTATGAACGTTCGAAATTTGTAAACGAAATTTTGTATTATGTATGGAATTCGGAAGCATAGCAATTCGTATTTTGGATCCTCCCGAATGTATGAATTTACAGAAATTCGTACGAATTTTCGGTTCGTATGAAACTAATCGCACATGTCTAGCAGTTACCTAAGAACAAGAACTGAGAACTACAAGCTGTCAACTGCAATGGCTGGTGGTGAATTAATGATGCGGCTGTATGATCAGAGCCCCTGTTATCAACTATAGAACAGCTATTGTGGGTGGAGTAGTTGAGGTTGACCTGAAGAAGCAAAAATGAGGGCTCACCTTTAAATGAAATGTGGGTGTGGCTTAGTGTGAAGGGAGAGGTTAAAGATATGGTTGAATGTGATGCATTATTGTTTGTAAAGACTTTTAAATGCACTGAAAAACAGACTTACACTATTTTTGGTGATGTCTAGGTGTATTGCAATGTTATTCAAAATTGGTTGCATTGGAACACTGCATGCAACACATCGGGGTCGATTTGCTAAAACTGGAGAGTGCAAAATCTGGTGCAGCTCTGAATTGTAGCCTATCAGCTTCTAACATCAGCTTCTTCAATGAACCTTTGACAAAAAACCTGGAAGTTGATTGGTTTCTGTGCAGAACTGCACCACAATTTGCACTTTCCAGTTTTAGTAAATAAACCCCATTGCCATCATGTGCTTTTTTACTGCATGCTACTACAGTGCAATTGTGTGATAGGGCCTCAGTGTTCCTTAATGCTCAGACCTAGTTATTTTACTATTAATTAAAGTAAATATTTTTAGGGGAATTTCTCTTACTTTCGTCAGCATTTACATTTTTTAATATTTGCCAGCCTGATTTCCTGATTGCTGAGACACATATGGACTCAAATGAACACATACCTGCTTATCTTTAAATGTAGACTCTTGCCCTATTAACTACACAGACATTGTTTCTGTTGGAAAGTCACAGCTTAATTCAAATTGAATAGATTACAACAAATGTCGCAACCAATAACCATTGTAATATAACTTTTTGTGCCAATCACAGCTAAACTATGGGCACCCAATTAACATAAAAAGCCAAAACGTCTATCTTAACCACAAGTTCCAGACCAATGTCTGTCTAACCAAAATCCACAGGGGGTGCAAAACAGGAACCATGGCAATGCTGGCAAGGTCAAAAGGCATGACAATAGCAAAAGACCTAAAGGGAGGGCAGAAGGGGGACACTTTAGATAGCTGCTCCACCTTCTGGTTGGCACGGTAGACCCACCCCTCACTTTACTTCTATTGACTGAGAATCCTATCCCCAAAGGCAGCCCCAGTCAATTGTCACCTGAATAATAACACAAAGATGCTAGGGACTACCTAAAACCAACAATGCCTCCAGTAGTCATGTCCCGTTATTTTAAAGTTGCAGTTTTATTGTATTCTTTGTAACTCTAAAATAACTAAAGTGTTATTTCAGTTTTATATGTTTAAATGCCCTTTTCTTAATGTTTATAGCTTTTAACAATTGAAGCATGGCACACAGATTTTGTTTTATCCTTTTAAAGGTATTGCCTAATGGAATAAATAGTGGAATGTGTTTACATAAAAGCAGTCTGAATCATTTTAATCTATTTTCTGTGTTTTTCCTAATGTTTCCTCCCAATTTATGTTTTAAAGAGAAGCCATCCACATTTGGAAATTGGTCTCTTTTGAAATGAAGTGTTTTTGTCTTTCCAGCATGTTCTTGTTGTTTACAATTTAGATTAAATTAAATCATGTTATGTTCACTGCTATCCAGATTTTCCTTTCTATCAACATTAGTAATCAGTTCCGCATTGTTTGTGATTACCAGATCTAAAAAAGCTTCACTTCTATTAGGGGATTCTACAAATGTATAAAATAATTCTGCAAAACATTTATACACTAATCTCAGGGTAGTTAAAATCTCCTTTTATTATCATTGCCCCAGCCTGTGCATCCCTAAGGAGTCCCTACATCTTCATTTTTTTGGGGACCTTGCAACATACTTCAGTAATTAACTTAGCAGCTATCACATCCATTTTTAAATGCATTCATAATACCTCACCACCTTTGAACTCTACATCAACAAGATCATCTTTCAAACTCCTTTTAAAATAGGTTGTAAAGAAAGAGCTTGGTGAGATAGCCCTGAAATGCATCACCGCCTCTTTCCTAATGTCACTTCCGTCATGCGTTCCACCGTGGTCCTGGAAGAGTGCTGGCCATCTTGACTGGGTGATCCTATCCACCCTTACAGCTGCTGGCTGGCACGGGGAGATGGAAAGACAGCGACAGGAGCCCCACCAGGAACATATCATTATGATGAGCCTACCTTATGCTTATTTCTTGTAAGTGTTTTTATACCATGTGATATAATAAACTGCTGGCATTCTGCCAGAGTCACTTCTACTCTAAGAAGAACTGCCTTAGTGTCACCTCCAGCTGCATGAACACTCATTGTTCTTACCCATATGAAAAAGACTCATTCTGTCCTACTTTTCCTTTACTATTTTAAGCCCCCCTGCCAGTGTTTAATGGTTTGCCTCTACCCTCTATTTGCCACTTTTGTTTCACAGTATTTTCTGTTACAGAAAGTTGAAAAAAACAGACTTTCTGGCCGGAACACAATTTGAAAATATTGGAAAAATACGCTGAAAAAGAAGAATCCGTGCAGCCACCACATCTAAGGTTTGAAAAGCTGTAATATATTAATGTTTTGATTTTGAGTTTAGATACACCTTTGGGATTAGATATTGTATAATACCTATGAAGTCATAATGCCTTTCATTAAAAAAAGATGAATTGCTGACTGATTTCTCTTAAGAAGGTGACACTTCTTGAACTGTTGATCTCATGTCTACCCTCCTGGTTCCTCCAGCTGACATCTACATCACTACTGCATCCTTTAGTGATGTAGTAGTTGTAGGAGGAATCACTGTGGGCTGAAGGGCACCCAGCAGTGGCGACCCATCCATTAGGGGTGTAGGGGCACCGCCCCCCTATCCATGCATCCAGCCCCCTAATCTTCATGCGGGGCATCGGACGCATGGATTCCAATGCTTGTTTTTTTTGTTTTTTAAGCATGTGATTAGAGCCAGAGGCTCTAATAGTCTTCAAAAAAAGGTGAGCTTGGGGTAATGCACCCAGTTGTGTGATGATAGCAAATGAATATTCGCTATTATCACACTGATTCTCCCCCTGGCCAATCAGGAAGTGGGTCTTGAGAGCGATCCCCTATTGACAGAGGAGGATGGAGGAGATGCATGGCCATACTGAAGCATGGGAAGCCGCCAAGGGGGGGGGGGGGGGGTGGTTGGCTGACCTTCATTGTTAGCCGCCCCCCCCCCCCAAAAAAACACTATCCGCTAATGGTACCAGAAGATTGAAACTCCAGGAAATATTGGTTATCTGAAGAGATTTCTGTTAGAGAATCCTCTTTATCACAAAGGTGTTTTTGGCATGGGCAAACGGAAGAGATAAAATTTTACTTTCTTCATTGTAAGGGCATGTGTTAATAGAAATTCCATTTTGTCAGTCATTCTACGCAGTCCTTGCATTTTCATGCAAGTCCACTTTAAAGTATGATAGAAAAGTACTCCAAAACCAAGAAAGGAGGTATTGGAGGTACATTGATCATTGGTATAAGCTTACTTTGTAGAAGCAATGGGGTTGATCTACTAGTTAAGTCAAATAGGCTATTCCCTTTGCAAGGGAAGTTGCACTTTGAAGAAAGTTTTCCCCAGAGATTAGTGAATGCCAAATCGCATACAAGGAAAATAAAAAATAAGCACTTTTGCTTGTACATGATTGAATGAAGAAGTCAACAGAACTTCTCCTCATTCACTAAGCTGTGGGGGAAATTCGCTTGCAAAGTGCAACTTCTCTTGAACATTCTATTTGCTGTTAGTAAATCAACCCCAATGCTACATTGTGCTGGGGCAAGCTGCAACTTAGTTACAAGTAAAAAGAAAAGGAAATCACTTTAATGATTCTGGACTCAGAATAAACATCTCCAACCTAGAAGAGGTTAAACAAGTAGGACACCTTTAAGGGACACTCATTTTTACTATAAAACAACATATTGTATATTTTTTAAGATACAAAGCAGATTGGATAATGGTATCTGCTTTGTTCAGTTATGACTCATGGCTAACAATAACCTGCTTCCAATTTAGCTCTACATGTCTAGTCGTGTATTTGCACAGATACTGTTCATTTGCAGCTGTAGATCTGGCAAAGCTTAGTTACAGTAATTCGTAGCACACAATTCAGTTATGAATTTCCAGCAATAATACCAATGCACTCACTTGACATTCTTAGAGAAAGACATATCACTCTGGTAACATTGTGAACCCCATTATATACATATTTAAATCATGTTATAAAATGTCTCAGCTCCCAAGACAAAAAAAAATCCCCATTTCTTCTGGTTCAAACTCCACCCAGTGGTGTATTAGCTCCTCCTATTTAAAAATTACCTGGATTGCGAAATCTGTGACCAAAAAGGCAAGTGGAGGGCAAAGGACTAATCAACAGTACTTCCTGTAGGCTCCAATTAACCCTTTTTCCAGGATGGACTGACAAATCATGTCTTGTTTTGTGCTGTTTCGGCCATTTTACAGAGGAGCAGTACTTTCTTTCTTTATGCTAGACCTGTCCTCCTGATAATTGGCGATCTGATGACTGGTAAATTACTCATAAAGAAGAGGGATGAAAAATGGAGAAAGCACTGATTAAAAAAAATAAAGGCTTTCACTGCATATCTTCAGTTACAGCTTTCTCTTCAGCAAGCCCACAAAAGAACTGCCAGAAAGATGTTAGTATGTAGTTGTATAGTAATGATTATCAACAATTTGAAGACTATCATTAAAGTAGAACTTTAACAATAATAACTCTTATGCCCTGTACACACGGTGGGACTTTCCGATGGAAAATGTGCGATTGGACTGTGTTGTCGGAAATTCCGATCGTGTGTGGGCTCCATCAGACTTTTTCCGTTGAAATTTCCAACACACAAAGTTGAGATCTCGATCTAAAATCTGGATCTGCCGTCAATTTATCAAAGTTGAACTTTGTAAGTTCCTGAGTTGTGTATTGTTTTATGTTTTGCAAAACGTGCCTGTTTACCATATAAAATAATATTTCTACTGTCCTCAAAAAAAAAAAAAAAATCCAAAAAATATGTTGGTTTGTTCAAAAACCCTTTTAAAAATGCACATGTGAATGTGCACAGCGTAAATTTTTTCCTACTCAACAATGTGTGGCTTCTTCTTTCAATGCTCAATAGCAGTTTTTTGCTTAAGTTGGTGTTTACAGTGATAATGGGGGTTATTTCCTAAAGGCAAATCCACTTTGCACTACAAGTGCAATTTCAGTGCAGTTTCAGTGCACTTTTACAGTGCACTTTTGCAGTGCACTTGTAGTGCAAAGTAGATTTTCCTTTAGTAAACACCCACAGTGCTTTAGAATTTGCATAAATCAGGCCATTATCGCCACTCCAAAAAAATATTTCAGGGTGCTGAAAATGATGAATATTATTATCATTAATGCATTACATACATTAATAACAAAAAGAAGGTGTGTGTATAGCAGACCCACAACATAAATAATAGTTAATTCTTAAAAATCAAATAAATGGTGTTGCGCTACCTGTAAAAGAGAAATTAAAACTAAACTATACTAAACTAAAAATAAAGTGCCTCGTGCTTAAATATAAATTACCAATAGTGCTGAATAACACACTACCAAGGATGGTGTCTCCTCCTATTAAGTCGGTGTAATAAAATCACCCTAAATTAGACAGTTGTATATTACACGCAATATATATAACAATAATTCAAATAAATAAAGTGCCTCAAACAGATTAAATCGTGAACAATCCAATAGGTGAATAGAGTGTCCAGTGTTTAAATACAGCAGCAGAGATAGCCAAATAATAACGTGACATGTGCTTTAAATATTCAAGTAAATATCTCCAAAAATGATAAACTCAAAACAAGTTGCATTAAAGTTGCAAGAAAAACTTTTCTTATAATAAAACGTGCAACACGCAGTGCTTGCTTAAAACAAAAAAAACAAAACAGAATAATACAGTCTTTGTGTGAAATTAGGTGACCAGTGATGTATTTAGTGCTTCTCAGGATAGAGTGCCAGGACCCGTGTCTTTTAACTCTTATATATCCAGTGTTCACGGCACGCCAGGTAGAGTGGCCCCTTACCTTACTGCTGTAAGGCAAACAGCAAAACAAACAACCGGTAAGGTCCAGGGATTGTATCCCTATTCCTAGTAGGTAAATGCTGGTCCCCACAGTTGGTATTTTGTGCCTCAAGTAGCCTCCTCACAGATCTTTAAATGCTCAATGTTATCCACAAGAATCTCATAGAAAAGAATGAGGTATGCTCCTATAGTGAAGTACGTATATAAATTTATTCAAGAAAATATATTGAAAGTGTACTCACAAACCAGGTATTAAAATCAGCTTTTAAAAACAAACGATCGAGCGTTCCGCTCGTAGTATGGACGTCACTTCCGGTATCCTAATTCCTCCTATTCCTATTAGGATACCGGAAGTGATGTCCATACTACGAGCGGAACGCTCGATCGTTTGTTTTTAAAAGCTGATTTTAATACCTGGTTTGTGAGTACCTTTTCAATATATTTTCTTGAATAAATTTATATACGTACTTCACTATCGGAGCATACCTCTTTCTTTTCTATGAGATTCTTGTGGATAAAATTGAGCATTTAAAGATCTGTGAGGAGTCTACTTGAGGCACAAAATACCAACTGTGGGGACCAGCATTTACCTACCAGGAATAGGGATACAATCCCTGGACCTTACCGGTTGTTTGTTCTGCTGTTTGCCTTACAGCAGTAAGGTAAGGGGCCACTCTACCTGGCGTGTCGTGAACACTGGATATATAAGAGTTAAAAGACACGGGTCCTGGCACTCTATCCTGAGAAGCACTAAATACATCACTGGTCACCTAATTTCACACAAAGACTGTATTATTCAGTTTTTTTTTTTTTGTTTTAAGCAAGCACTGCGTGTTGCACGTTTTATTATAAGAAAAGTTTTTCTTGCAACTTTAATGCAACTTGTTTTGAGTTTATCATTTTTGGAGATATTTACTTGAATATTTAAAGCACATGCCACTTTATTATTTGTCTATCTCTGCTGCTGTATTTAAACACTGGACACTCTATTCACCTATTGGATTGTTCACGATTTAATCTGTTTGAGGCACTTTATTTATTTGAATTATTGTTATATATATTGCGTGTAATATACAACTGTCTAATTTAGGGTGATTTTATTACACCGACTTAATAGGAGGAGACACCATCCTTGGTAGTGTGTTATTCAGCACTATTGGTAATTTATATTTAAGCACGAGGCACTTTATTTTTAGTTGAGTTTAGTATAGTTTAGTTTTAATTTCTCTTTTACAGGTAGCGCAACGCCATTTATTTGATTTTTAAGAATTTACTATAGGGGGGTAGGGTATATACCCCTGCCGGTGATTTGCTGCAACCTATCCTTAGTAATAGCTTATGCTCTTGTTGATAGCGCAGGGATACTTTAATCTACTCTATAAATAATAGTTAGCTGAAGAAGAGATTGTCCCCTCATGTATCCAAGAAATTACATTGGAACTATTGCCGGAAATGGCCAAAAAAAAAAAAGCCCATTGGAAAACCTAGGATACAGCTAAAAGAAACACAAGTAGTAAATCAAAGGAAATATTTTGCAGTTTAAAATACACATTTATTTTAAAAATAAATTTATTTAAATACATATAATGTGATGTTAAAGGATAAAACTTACCCTATTATAGTCCTTCTGCAGGACCTGACTGATGGCAGAACAGGTCTCTGGAATAATGATTCCCAGAGCCTGGGGGGGAGATGCCTGTAGAGAACTTGATGTCCTGCAGACTTCTCCCCATCACCAAGTACCGTAAGGTGGTGACTAGCCTCTGCTCGGGAGTGATGGTTTGCTGCATGCAGGTGTCCTGCTTCATAATATAAGGGGACAGCAAAGCCAACAGACGGTGTAAAATGGGGTCTGTCATCCAGAGATAATTACTGAAATCATCAGGATTATTCTCACGGATCTCCTGCAACAAAAGCATATGAGAGAATTGGTCTCGCTGGAGAAAACAAGTCTTCGTCTATGAAATCATCCTCGCCCTGTTCATGGACTGGACATGGGTCAAAATAAGAAACCCAACACCAAGCCCCTGCACAGCATGAACTGTACGATGAGTACATACCCGCAACATGGCTTCAAAACAGTCAGCTGGTCAGAACAAACTAACAGAACGCACTGAAAATCAGAAAGGCCTGAGAAGAGCAAGCTGAAATTCAGAAATGAGCACACACGAATGCACTGAAAATCAAATACATACTATAAATAGCACACACTGAAACCCAGAAGCAAACTGACTACACACACTGAAAACCAGATATGAACCCACAAGCACAAACTGAAGAGCAGTAATGATCGGAAAAGCACCAGGCTGAAAAGCCTGAATTGTCTCTCACCAAACTTCTACTAACACGAGATTAACAGAAGGAGCCCAAAGGGTGGAGCACTGGCTATTGAACTTCTTTATAGTGTCGTTGTACGTGTTTTGCGTCAGCACATTCCTTACATTCAGAATTTCGAACAACATTTGTGTGACTATGTGTACAAGCTTGAGCCAACATCCATCGGAAAAAAATCCCAGAATTTCATTGTTGGAATGTCTGATTGCATGTACGCAGCATTAGTGTGGTGAAAAAAGACCATTCCTCATGGTATCTTTAACTAGAAAAAACATTTTGGCTAAAACTATTCTTTATCAACTGATCTGTTAGTATCAGGTTTCTAATAAAGTGGATGAGAGAGACGGTACTGTACTTGGCACATAGAGTTGGGATAAATTTCAAAACTTGTATCAAAAGACTGTAGTTGTAACCCCTGGGAGAAATAATTAATACTGACCCCTCAGCTTCGGGCTCAATTTTGTACAAATTGCAAATAATATACAGTTTGTAAATGCCACATGAGCCATTTTGTAATTTATTGTAGTCATCACTTTTTCAAGGCCTTGTGACAATATTCTGACATTATAAAAAAGGATGCACATAATACTCAGTGTGTAAAAAACTGTCAGAGACTGCAAAGTGTGGATATACTATTGTAGACAAGAATGTAGACATATTTTTGTAGATCAGTGGTTTCCAAACTGGGGCTGGATGTGGCCCATTGCTTGTCTTTATCCAGCCATTGGGGCACCATTTCATCCAATGACACCAACAATGGGGTACTATTCCTTGCAACTGACACCATCAAAAGGGAAAAAAATTCCTTCCACTGACACCAATGATGGGGCACAATTCATTCCATTAATACCATTGATGGGCCATTATTCCCCCCACTTAAGACATTAAAAATGGGGCATTATTTACTCCCACTGGACGCCACAGCATTTCTACTCCCACTAGTCCTAGTCTGCCCCCCCTAAAGTCTGAAGGACAGTAAACTGGCCCTTTGTTTAGAAAGTTTGGAGACCCCTGCAGTAGATGGCCAGAAAATGTGGATAAACTACTGTAGATAGAGACGGTGGACATTCTACCTTGAATAGTCAGAGACTGTAAACATACCACCTCAGATGGTCCAAGACTGTTAACATATTCTTGTAGTTTGTCAGAGACTGTGAACATACTCATGCAGATGGTCAGTGCCTGTAGACATACTACTGTAAATGATCAGAGACTCTGGACACACTACTGAAGATGGTTAGACAAATGCAGACTTTCTTCTGTATGTGGACAGTGCTAACTAAATGGAATTAATTTAAAGGGATCAGGTATGACAATGTCTTCTAGGAATGCTCTGGTTTGTGTAATGAATATTAAACAGTACAACAATGTGGTGACAGTTCCACAGTATGGATCGTAAAGCACTTTTTCCGTTTTGTAGAAAATCAGTACAAATATCCAGTGCTTACATGCACACTGTGCTTGAAGATTGCTCCTTAAATAGGACCCCTTAGGCTTATAATTGGACACCAGATAGAGGGCTGTTCTGGTGATACAAGGATGCAAGGAAGCATCATTCCAAATGCAAGGTGAACAAGAGGGTCCTTGCCAAAACTCCAAGAATGGGCCACTCTTACGCTGTCCTTGCTCCTCAATAACCTCTCCCTGCACTAGTCCTATCTTTCCCTAGCTAGCAAATGTCTTCCCCTATCTCAATCAATGGAAAAAAAAGATCACCAACAACAACTTGAAAACTGCCTCAAATCAATAGAGGACTGGATGACCACTAACTCCCTCCAGCTGAACGAATCAAAGACAGAGCTTCTTATCTTACACCCAAATCATAAGCCCACAACCAAAACCTCCTGGTCTCCACCAACCGTCTTTGGGCAGACTATCTCCCCAAAGACCAAAACGAAGAGTCTCAGAGTTATTTTAGATGCACAAATGTCAATGGATGCGCAAATAGGATCTGTAGTCAGTGGATCTCACCATCTGCTGTGCATGCTTCGCAGACTCATCGCTTTTATCCCAAATAATGACAAAGCAGTGGTAGTTGGAACAATCATTAATTCACGACTGGACTACGCAAATTCGCTTTACATAGGATTACCACAATATCAACTTGCGCTGTTACAACTGATCCAAAACATGGTGGCAAGGCTGATAACAGGAAAAAAACCTGGGAATCCATCTCTCCTTCGCTGAGGAGCTTACATTGGCTAACCGTAAAAAATCGGATCACGTTCAAGACCCTTTGCCTCACCCACAAATGCATGCATAGAGAAGCTCCGCAATACCTAATGGAGAAAATAAATCATTACACACCAAACCGCAGTCTTCGATCAGCCAACAAAAACCTCCTCCTCGTGCCCAAAGCCCGGTATAAATCCAAGGGGGATTGGAGATTCGCTGTCCAAGGGCCTCGGCTATGGAATGCTCTACCAATCAACATCCGCCTGGAAGAAAATCACCTGGCTTTTAGGAAAAAACTCAAGACCTTCCTCTTTTAGCAGATGATCAAAGCTAGCCACAGCGCCTAGAGGCGATTCAGTTCGCATTGTGTGCTAGTATTTCAAGTATTTCATTCATTCATTCATTCATTCAAGTATTTCCACAAGTATTTCATTCATTCATTCATTCATCTCTCACCCCCCCCCCCCATATTGCACTTTGTCCAATATCCCAATATGACTCAGCCAGGCCTGTATATAGCATAGTCTCCCCTGGTTTAATAATATGGCTGCACAAATCTCAGGAAAGCTCTGTGTACAATCAGACACAGACTCCCCCAAGAAGACCCCAGTTCAGAGAACATGTCAGTCCTCTGCAGGCTTACCCTAATGCCAGAGGTATGCAGCAATCTTGTGACTGCGGTGATAATTTCTGGCAGCTAATCGGAAAGTGAGTAGGCAACCTATGGAACAGCGCCTCACTCTCTGTGCTGGCACCTACTCAGAGGGCATCATTGCTCAGTCTGAGACTGTGAACATAGTACTGTAGATAGTAAGATACTGTAAACATACTATGTAGATAGTCAGAAACTAAGAAAATACTACTGCAGATGGGCAGAGATTTTGAATATACTACTGTAAATGGTCAGTAACTGTGGACATATTACTCTGGATGGCCATCTTCTATAGACATAACCCAGTAGATGGTCAGAGACTGTATACATACAAGTGTAGATGATTGTAGACTGTGGACATATTACTGTAGATGTCAGAGACTGTGAACATAATGCAGTTGGCAATGAGAGACTGTGGACATACTACTGTAGATGGTCAAGACTGCATATTTAATACTATAGATTGTCAAAGACTTTGGATGTTCAGAAATTCTGAACAATAAGCAGTAGGCGGTCAGAGACCACAGATATGGTAAAGTGTGGTTTGGAACTTAGGATTTACTGCAGGAGACAGTCAGAGTCTGGGGACACATCACATGAGATTGCTAGAGATCAATGCTAATAAAGCCCCTGTACAAATCACTGTTTTTGTTTTCACTGTTTTTGTGATCTTTACAGCCCCCTGGAAAATTACTAATGTCAAATTTGATATTCTGTTTAACAAGATCAGTTATAACAAATCAGATTAAAAATGTAAGAAAAGAAACCAAACCACTTAACTAGCAGATGACAATTTAATGATGTGTGTCTAGTAAAATAAGTGGTATTTTATTTATAAAATATATCATAAATTTATCATTATGATAGAGCCAAACTTCTCATTCTCATTTTCATTGTTTAAAAGACTTCCTCGATTTTGTAAACTGACTGGCAACAGTGATTGTGGGCAATGATTTCAACTGATTTTGAAAGACAAGGTCAGTTTTTTGTGACAAAAAATCTGATGCAACATTCATTTTCTCTCCAAGTATTAACCTTTTCTATAAATGTATAATTGATTCCTAATTTATGCCCTTGACTTCTCTGACAGTCATTTGATGCATTCATTAGTACATCCCATTCTTAGTAACCTGTAATCAGAGGACACTGCTTTAAACTAGAATGAACTCTCCAACCACTTACTTTATGCTGTAGGTTTAATGTATCATTATCCTGGGTTAAAGCAGGTAGTGTGCAAATTCATCATCCAGAAACATCCAGAATAATTTCTTGAAAACACAATACTTTGTTATTATTCAGTTGAGATGGGTGTTTTTACACCTGGCCTACAGGGCCATATTTAGACATCAAGACCTCTTCTGCACGTGGTATACTTGGATTTTGCGAAAGCATTCAATACAGTTCCCAACACATGGCTAATGTGCAAGGTAAAGTCTACAGGCTTGGAAATAGCAGTTTGTAAATGGATAGAAAAGACAGAATTCAGAGAGTAGTGGTTAATGATTCATACTCTGAATGGTCTAAGGTTATCAGTGGTGTACCTCATGGTTCAGTGTTGGGACCCTTACTTTTTAATATCTTTATAAATGATATAGGGTCTGGGATTAAAAGTACCATTTTAGTCTTTGCAGATGACACCAAGCTATGCAGTGGAATAATGTCCTTACAGGATGTCTCCAATTAACAAGCCAACTTCAATGCACTGTCTGATTGGGTGACCATATGGTAGATGGGGTTTAATGTTGATGAATGTACAGTTATGCACTTTGGGGCTAAGCATATGCATGCATCATACATACCGGGGGGGGGGGGGTAAAACTGGGGGGATCCATAGTGGAGAAGGATCTGGGGGTTTTCGTAGACCATACGCTCAATAATAGCATGCAATGCCAAGCTAAGGTTTACAAAGCAAGCAATAGATCCAGAGAGAGAGATATAATTTTGCCCCTGTACAAATCATTAGTAAGACTTTATCTGGAATATGCAGTTTAGTTTTGGGCACCAGTTTATAAAAAGGATATCAGGGAACTGGAGAAAGTGCATAGAAGAGCAACGAAACTGATGAGTGTCATGGAAGAACTCAGCTATAAGGATAGAGGAACTGAATTTATTCTCTCTTGAGAAGAGGAGATTAAGGGGGGATATGATCAACATGTATAACTATATAAGGGGTCCATATAGTTAACTTGGTGTTAAGTTAATCACTTTACCATCAACACATAGGACAAAGGGGCACACTTTATGCCTAGAGGACAAGAGATTTCATCTCCAAATATAGAAAGGTTTCTACACAGTAAGAGCTGTGAAAATCGGAATAGACTCCCTCCAGGGGTGGTTCTGGCCAGCTCAGTAGATTGCTTTAAGAAAGGCCTGGATTTTTTCCTAAATGTACATAATATAATTGAGTACTAACATTTATAGGTAAAGTTGATCCAGGGAAAACCTTATTGCCTCTTGGGGTATCAGGAAGAAATTTCTTCCCTTGCTGTAGAAAACTGGATCATGCTTTGCTGGGGTTTTTCACCTTCCTCTGGATCAACTGTGGGTATAGGATTGGGTATATGGGATTGTATTATATTCTATTTTATTTATTTTTATGGTTAAACTAGATGGACTTGTGTCTTTTTTCCACCTGACTAACTATGTAAATATGTAACTACAGTGCCTTGCGAAAGTATTCGGCCCCCTTGAACTTTTCAACCTTTTGCCACATTTCAGGCTTCAAACATAAAGATATAAAATTTTAATTTTATGTGAAGAATCACCAAGTGGGACACAATTGTGAAGTGGAACGAAATCTATTGGATATTTTAAACTTTTTTAGCAAATAAAAAACTGAAAAGTGGCGCGTGCAAAATTATTTGGCCCCTTTACTTTCAGTGCAGCAAACTCACTCCAGAAGTTCAGCGAGGATCTCTGAATGATCCAATGTTGTCCTAAAAGACTGATGGTGATAAATAGAATCCACCTGTGTATAATCAAGAATGCACCTGCTCTGTGATAGTCTCAGGGTTCTGTTGAAAGCGCAGAGAGCATCATGAAGACCAAGGAACACACCAGGCAGGTCCATAATACTGTTGTGGAGAAGTTTAAAGCCGGATTTGGATACAAAAAGATTTCCCAAGCTTTAAACATCCCAAGGAGCACTGTGTAAGCGATCATTTTGAAATGGAAGGAGTATCAGACCACTTCAAATCTACCAAGACCTGGCCGTCCCTCTAAACTTTCATCTTAGACAAGGAAAAGACTGATCAGAGATGCAGCCAAGAGGCCCATGATCACTCTGGATGAACTGCAGAGAACTACAGCTGAGGTGGGAGAGTCTGTCCATAGGACAACAATCAGTCGTACACTGCACAAATCTGGCCTTTATGGAAGAGTGGCAATAAGAAAGCCATTTCTCAAAGATATCCATAAAAAGTCTTGTCTAAAGTTTGCCACAAGCCACCTGGGAGACACACCAAACATGTGGAAGAAGGTGCTCTGGTCAGATGAAACCAAAATCTAACTTTTTGCCCACAATGCAAAACGATATGTTTGGCGTAAAAGCAACACAGCTCATTAACCTCAACACACCATCCCCACTGTCAAACATGGTGGTGGCAGCATCATGGTTTGGGCCTGCTTTTCTTCAGCAGGGACAGGGAAGATGGTTAAAATTGAAGGGAAGATGGATGCAGCCAAATACAGGACCATTCTGGATGAAAACCTGTTGGAGTCTGCAAAAGGCCTGAAACTGGGACGGAGATTTATCTTCCAACAAGACAATGATCCCAAACATACAGGAAAATCTACAAAGGAATGGTTCACAAATAAACGTATCAAGGTGTTAGAATGGCCAAGTCAAAGTCCAGACCTGAATCAAATCGAGAATCTGTGGAAAGAGCTGAAAACTGCTGTTCACAAACGCTCTCCATCCAACCTCACTGAGCTCGAGCTGTTTTGCAAGGAAGAATGGGCAAGAATTTCAGTCTCTCGATGTGCAAAACTGATAGAGACATACCTCAAGCGACTTGCAGCTGTAATCGCAGCAAAAGGTGGCTCTACAAAGTATTAACGCAAGGGGGCCGAATAATTTTGCACGCCCCACTTTTCATTTTTTTATTCGTAAAAAAAGTTTCAAAAATCCAATAGATTTCGTTCCACTTCACAATTGTGTCCCACTTGTTGGTGATTCTTCACAAAAAATTAAAATTTTATATCTTTATGTTTGAAGCCTGAAATGTGGCAAAAGGTTGAAAAGTTCAAGGGGGGCGAATACTTTCGCAAGGCACTGTATGCACAAGCTCAGCCAGTTACAATATTATCTCCACTAGTACCAATGGGATGTTCTTCCTATTTGGGTAGTGATGGTATACAGGAGGCACACCTTCTGTGAAATCGATATCTGTTTGTAGGTGCCCACTGCACACTATGTTGCTATATATATATATATATATATATATATATATATATGTTTAATAGGGGTTTGATGCATAGAAGATACAGTGGTAGTGTAAAAAAATAATATAGCATGACAATCGGACAAGCAGAGGTGTAGATAAGATGTCCAGCTGGATCTTGTTCAATAACAAATGTAACAATATAGAGAATTTATGGAATATGTCAACCTTAATATAGTAAAAAACGTTCTCGCACGGAACGTGAAGAGAAAGCTAATATGAGGGTTGGATGTCAAACAAAACTTGAGTGTTCTCAAAAGAGGTAACATAAACAGTATAGATCGCCGCAAATTGTGAACAATACAAGACAATCATGTAAAATACAGAGCAGTTAAACAGGTGTTGTAAGGGATGGAATTATTGACCTACAAGTTTCAATTTGCCCAGGGGGTCAGTCAAGTTGACCTTGAGATACCACTTGGTATACTGGAAAGATGCCATTAACGTCCTAATTTTGAGCTGTGAGAAGATAGCCTCAATAAATGAATGTCATCTTTTAAAGAATCGCTTAGTAGGGGCATAGTTCTGCAGTTCGGTGTCTAGTTTCTCACGATAGAGTAGTGTCTTCAGGCCTTTCTTAACTACAGAGATGGTAGGTGGATAGGAGGTAGTCCACCAAGAGGCAGAGGTGGGTCCATTGAGATATATAATTTCTGGGTTCATCAGGGCACAGCCGCTTGGGTGAACACTGTGCTACATTTAACAGTCAACTGGTAAATATTTCTTTGGATCACTTTTTACTACTTCATTTTTAGACTGGACTAATAATAACAGCTGTTCCACTGGACATTTTTTAATATTAATTTATCTTTAGTAAAGATGAGCCGAACACACCCCCGGTTCAGTTCAGATCCAGAACTTGCGACCAGGCAAAAAATTTGGACGAACACATGAACCCCATCAAAGTCTATGGGACACGAACATGAAAAATCAGAAGTGCTTATTTTAAAGGCTTATATGCAAGTTATTGTCATAAAAAGTGTTTGGAGACCTGGGTCCTGTTCCAGGGGACATGTATCAATGCAATAAAAGTTTTAAAAAATGTAAGTTTTTTTGGGAGCAGTGATTTTAATAATGCTTAAAGTGAAACAATAAAATATCGTGCCTGGGTGGGGTCTATATTATGCCTGTAAAGTGGCAAAATTTTTCCGTGTTTAGAACAGCACTACAGCAAAATTACATTTCTAAAGGAAAAAAGTAATTTAACCTCCCTGACAGTATTATTATTTCAGATTTTTGATGCTCAAAGGGGTACAATATTTTGCATGGAAATTTGGCGTTTTATATTGTAGGCCTGTAAATCTTAGAAATAAGATGCTTAACCACTTGAGATCCGCGCTATAGTCAATTGACGGCTACAGCGCGGATCTCCTTTTCCGGGACGACGTCTATTGACGTCGTCCCGTGTACGAGCGGCCTGCGCGCCCCCTGAGGGGCGCGCGCGGCGCGCTCTGTGATCGGCGAGTCCATGAGACTCGCCTGATCACCGATCCGTGCAAGGGGTCGATCCCGACCCCTTATCACGTGATCAGCTGTCAGCCAATGACAGCTGATCATGTGATATAACGGAGCCGGTAATCGGCTATTATTCCTCCTCGCCCTGACAGCGCGAGGAGAAAAAAAAAAAGCCGATCACCAGCGGCCATGATCGGGACATCAGTCCCGATCACGGCCAGCCCTGCTAGCGACCACCTGCCCCCTCCGAGCTGTAACTAAATACCACCAAAAGAAAGCTCTATTTGTGGGAAAAAAATTATAAAAATTTCATTTGGGTACAGTGTTGTATGCCCGCGCAATTGTCATTCAAAGTGCATTAGCGCTGAAAGCTGAAAATTGGTCTGGGACTGAGGGGGGTTTAAGTGCCCAGTAAGCAAGTGGCTAAATCTATCCAAACAAGAGTCTAGTAGACAGCCCGGGTATGATAAAGTTAGAAACATGAAATCATAAATTATATTATAATAAATAACTATAAATAATTATAACAAATAATAATATAATAATAATAAAAATTATTCAATGATGTAATCAAATCAAAAACACTGAAATTTGCTCAGTTGCAGAATTGTTGCTGTCATTACTTTCAGTGTTTGATGACGGATTTCCCCACAAATCACTATCGCTCAATTCTGCAAGTGATTCTAATTTATTTTCTAGCTTCTAGCTAAATTTTTAAATTTTTTAGCTTCTAGCTAAAACCACTTTTGATGTAAAGGGACAGCTTTGGTTGCTATGGACAATTCCCAGTTTCCAAGCAGAAAGAACAGTATTTATAATATAAAACTGCATGCAGGGCACTGGAGAAACCACTAGGGACAAAAGGGATGTGTAATTATTTGATACAGTAATGTAATCTGTAAGATTACAGTATACTGTATGTATTGTGTGTGTTTCACTTTTTGAATTTGGCAACGTGCTCCATCCCCGTGCGTCGCAACACTTGCAGGGAATGGAGCCCAGTGCTGTGATACATTGAGCGGAGACATGGCTCACACACACAATGGGGAGACATCACAGGATCCTGGGGACAAGGTAAGTAACTGTACCTGGATCCTGTGATGCAATCCTGAGTGTGGCTTGGGGTTACCGTGTTTGGTACTGAAAATTCACCCAGAGCCACACTTGGGAATACCACCAGGGAGGTTAAAACTGATCGCGGCTGTAATGAATTGTCGGGTTTCGGCAATATAGATAAAACTCCGTGAAAAAAAAATGGCATGGGTTCCCCCCAGTCCATTACAAGGCCCTTTGGGTCTGGTATGCATATTAAGGGGAACCCTGAACCAAATATTTAAAAAAAAATGCGGGGGGGGGTTCCCCCAAAATCCATACCAGGCCCTTCAAGTCTGGTATGGAAATTAAGGGGAAAGCTGCGCCAAATTTAAGAAAAAAATGGCGTAGGTGTCCCCCAAAATCCATACCAGACCCTTATTTGAGCACACAATCTGGCAGGCCACAGGAAAAGAGGGGGAGGTGAGAGAGCACCCCCCCTCCTGAACCATACCAGGCCACATGCCCTCAACATGGGGAGGATGCTTTGGGTTTCCCAATTTGGTTGGATATGGGGGTCCCCTTGTTAAAGGGGGCTTTCAGATTCCGATAAGCCCCCCCGCCCACAGACCCCCACAACCACCGGCCAAGGGTTGTGGGGTGAGGCCCTTGTCCCCATCAAGGTGCTTTGGGGGTGACTCCAATGCACACTCCCCATGTTGAGGGCATGTGGCCTGGCACGGCACTATCACATCCCCCTCTTTTCCTGTGGCCTGCCAGGTTGCGTTATCGAATAAGGGTCTGGTATGGATTTTTTTGCAATTTTTTTTAAATCTTTGGTTTAGAGTTCCCCTTAATATTTATACCAGACCCAAAGGCCCTGGTAATGGACTGGGGGGAACCCAGGTCATTTTTCAATGATTTTCATCTTTATTGCTGGGACCTGACAATTCATTACAGCCGCAATCAGTTTTGAATTACTTTTTTTCCTTTAGAAATGTAATTTTGCTGTAGTACTGTTCTAAACATGGGAAAACTGCGCCACTTACATGCATACTATAGACACCCCCCAGACACGATATTTAACCACTTGCCATTTGCTGCACGCCAATATATGTCGGAACAATGGCAGCAGTGGGCAAATGGATGTACCTGTACATCCCCTCTAATTGGTGGGGCTAGCGGGCATGCGGGTGTCACGGCGATCGTGTCACGGAGCCGCAGAATGGGGAGATGCCTATGTAAACAAGGCCCTTTCCCGTTTTGCCTAGTGACATGACAGAGATCACTGCTCCCTGTCATCGGCAGCAGTGATTGCTGTCATGTGAGTGGTAGACCATCCCCCTTACAGTTAGAATCACTCCCTAGGACACACTTAACCCCTTGATAGCCCCGTAGTGTTTACCCCTTCCCTGCCAGTGTCATTTACACAGTAATCAGTGCATTTTTATAGCACTGATCACTGTATAAATGACAATGGTCCCAAAATAGTGTCAAAAGTGTCTGATGTGTCCGCCATAATGTCGCAGTCACTATAAAAATCGCAGATCGCCGCCATTACTAGTAAAAAAAGTAATTCTAAAAATGCCATAAAACTATCCCCTATTTTGTAGACGCTATTTACTTTTGCGCAAACCAATCAATATGAGCTTATTGCAATTTATTTTACCAAAAATATGTAGAAGACTACATATTGGCCTAAATTGAGGGGGATTTTTTTATATATTTTTTGGGGATGTTTATTATAGCAAAAAGTAAAAAATATTGTTTGTTTTTTTTTAAATTAAAGTTTTAAAAAAACTTATGTTCGGCTCGAACATTGGGCTCATCCCTAATCTTTAGTGGTTACACACAACTTCTATTTTTTTTATTTTTATTATTCATCCACACATGATTGGCTAGAGATTCTAAGCTAAAAGACTGATTGTTGCTTTAAACATTTAGTCATCTGTAGAAAGCATTTCTGTTTTTGGCTGGTTGTGTTTAACTTTTAATATCTTGAAGCTCTATACCCAGCAGACAGTCAGATTTTTATTTTTCAACTACACCCTACCATCACCATGGGCAACACAGACATTTCAGGCACTTTGATAAAGGAAGCTCCGTTACATTAGTTGCGACCTGCTGTCATTGTAAGCCAAAGTGTCTCTTTTCAACGTGAGGTATGTTTTTAGAAGGCCCTCCCAGTATCAGTGTTTCCTAATTTGTAAAACCGCTTGGGACATTTTCAGCATTGTAAATATATGTGGGTTTAATAAGCCACCTGTTTTCTTGTTTACACAGTGCTTTTTAATTAGATAGTTTTTGAACCATATAACATTCAGTTCTCAGGAGACGTGCCTTAAGGAATTGAATTTTTTGGTAATGTGCCGATTTTAGTAATTAAATTCTGAACAAAACTCAAGTCCATCAAATGCTAAGCATGGCTGAGTAAGATTCACATGTTTTTTTTGTATTTATATATTTACACTTTGCTGGTTCTTTTGTATACCTAACACTGAAAATATACTTTGGTTGACAATAAAAAATGTAAAACTTTTTGTTTGGTTTAATGCTCTACACATTTTTTGTGTTTTGATGACAGATTTGTTATTGCAACAGCAATGCCATCTACCAGTTTTTAGATTATGCGTTATTATTTTTAATGTTAAAATGCACTAAAGACCTTAACACTCCTTTTTTTCTTTTTTTCCTAAAAAAGAAAATGCAGTGAAGTTGAGATTCCAGTGCTCTGCTTGACTTTGCTGTCCCAAACAGGTTAGGAGACACTTTAGAATCCTAAATGGCAGAAGTTCCCTACTCTGGAACTCTAAATATAAGTCGCAGCTGATTTAAACATCATTTTTTTCCAGCAGTGGAGATTTCAGGGATCGGTGAAACCATCCACACATAAAAAAAATGAAATCACTATATTTCATTTTTTTTTTTAATAAGTAAAAAATCTGTGTATTTTTAATAATAAACAAATAGTTCTATCTCAGGGGACCTGAACTTTAAAAGGAAATATTTGATATATAATTGGGGCCATTTAGAAATGTTACATAGCACCCTGAACAATTAACCATTGGTCTTGAACTAGGCTTCATGCACAAAAGAGTTTTTGCCAGCTCTCCTGGAAGCCTTTCCTACTTGCAGCAGCGTTTTGGCAGAGTAAAATGCCTGATGCTTGTAAAAGTGTGTAACACGTTTAGGCAAGTTTAGGCACATTTACAGGTGTCAAGCGCGTGGGCATTATTTTATTTAATTGGTCAGAAAAATAACTTACTCTGCTGCTCTATGTGCTCTGCAGTGGATTTTTTCTCTATATGCCTCTGCATCTAAGCTAATCTAAAAGCCTATGTGTGCATGGAAACGTATGCTAACATGCAAGGGCATTTGGAGGCAGGAAAGAAAATGCAGACACCCCTAGGAGTAGCTGCAAAACATCCAGTGTGTATGAGGCCTTGCTTATGAAACATAGTAGCACACAAATGGACATTCTTATGGTATAATCAAAGATATAACAGTCATAACAGCAGAAAGTTATAAGAGCAAAAAAAGGTGGACAGGTCTAAATAGATGTGCACTTCAACAAGAGGAGCTTCTAACTTGCTTAAAGGTCAAATTGAGTTAGAAGCACAGTTATGCCGCGTACACATGATTGGATTTTCAGACGGGACATGTTCGATGTGAGCTTGTTGTCGGAAAGTCCGAACGTGTGTATGCTCCATCGAACATTTGCTGTCGGAATTTCAACACACAAATGTTTGAGAGCAGGTTCTCAAATTTTCCGACAACAAATTTTCTGTTGTTGAAATGTCCGATCGTGTGGACACAAAAGTCCAGGCATGCTCGGAATCAAGTACGAGCCAGAAGAGATCGGTCTTGTAAACCTTGCATTCGTAATGGAAATAGCACATTCGCCACGCTGCAAATTTTGAAATCTTTCAATGCAGCGCATTCTCTTCTTCTTCATAATGCTAGAACAATGAACTAGAACTTCTGATATTCACACAGAGTTCTGACAAACAGATTTTTCATTATTTTTCATGATCTCATGAATAATCTTTGTTTTTGTTTTGTTTTTTATCAAGATCTCCAGAATAATCTTTTTTTTTATTTCTATTTCTCCAGATCTCCAGAATAATCTTTTTAAAAAATTTTTTATAGTGATCTCCATAATATTTTTTGTCGTTTTTTTGTGTCAAGTTATCACAACACCATTATTATCTTGTATTTTTTTACCTCAAAGAGGTTGCTTGGTGTTGGTGTCCCTTGTTAATTTGACATTGTATTTTTAAATTATATACCTCACAAACAAACTGTCATTTTTGAAGTGAAACGCATAGCCAAGTATTTGTCCAAAAATTAAAAATGTATTAGGGGTCATAAAAAATAAAGAGGAAGGCAACGTTGGAGAAACAATTGGAGTTGGTGAAGCCTTTGTACCACAGGGCAGACATCAATTATTTGACAGGCAAACTTGGTAACCTGAGGAGTTCATTTAATAGGAAGTACAATACGATCCAGGGCTCAGAGAGATCGGGAGCAGCAGCAGATGACATATATGTCCCGAGGCTGTGGTCCTACAACAGCCTGCGTTTTTTGTCAGACCATATCAAACCCAGGCCATCACTCTCAATACTTCCTTTCACACTTCCTTCCATGCTGCTGTGTTGGGTTGGCGCTTATGATACTCCGTCCTCCACTGACAGTTCGTACATATGACGCCCGCGTGTTATGCTTTATATACACTGCACATGCATGAAACTCCGCCCCTAACCTTCTTTCTATTGTATTCCCTGCCCCTTCTCTTTTAGCACAGTGGGAGAGCACAAGGCAGAGAGACAGCAGGTGCATGCAGAGAGCAACAACAATGAAAGCCCAGAGCAAGGCAGTTCCACATCCAGGAGGAGATATAAGGCCTCAAATAAGTCCTTTGTAGAGATGGTGGAAATGGTGGACATCTTGAAGAGGGGTGAGAAGAAACTCACTTCAACAGTGCAAGTACCCAAGTCCTCATCAGCGAAATAATAGTGTGCAATTTTATAAAAATTTTATAAAAATTTTAAAGTAATTTAAAGCCAAATTTTGAAGATGCACACAGTGTGTCAACATGTGCTATCAGCCATAACGAGATATCAATGTACGCGCTTAGTGGGTGCAACCCCTTCCTCTCATCTACTTTAGTTGCGAGGAAGGGGTTGCACCCACAAAACACGTACATTGATATCCCATGATAGCAGATAGCACAATGTTGATACACTGTGTGTCTTTTCCCTACATCTATCAAAATAGATGTAGGGAAATGACACACATTTTAGGCATGGGATCATGATGGAAAGCCATATTTTTGAGTCCCAATTTGTGTGCATCTTAAAAATGTGGCTTTTACAGGAGTGACATTACCCCATCTGATGAAGGCAAAATCAACACAGTATTGACATAATGTCTCATATTACCTTTGCTTTATCAAAGTTGAACTTTGTAGGTTCCTGAGTTGTGGATGTGTATGTTATGGTTTTAAACATGCCTGTTTAGCCACAAAAAGGCTGTATACTGACACACATACATGTTATACACCAAAGATGTTGGTTTGTTAAAAAAAACCTTTTATAATGCACATGTGAATGTGCTTGGAGTAAAATGTTTGCGTAGCTTCTTCTTTCAATGCTCAATACCAGTTTTTGAAGTAAGTTGGTGTAGTTACAGTGACAATGGGGGTTATTTACTAAAGGCAAATCCACTTTGCACTACAAGTGCACTTTCAGTGCTGTTTCAGTGCACTTGTATTGCAAAGTGGATTTGCCTTTAGTAAATAACCCCCATAGTGTGCTAAAATTTGCTACAAAAAGGCCATTTTAGGGACTCCAAACAATTAATTCATCGAGTTGAAAAGGATGATTATTTTTATCATTAATGCATTACATACATTAATAACAAAAACATTGTGTGTGTGTGCAGCAGACCCATAGCACAACATAATAGTTAGCTGAAGAAGAGATTGTCACCTCATGTATCAAATAAGTTACATTTGCGCTATTGCAGAAAATGCCCCCCCAAAAAAAAAAGGCCATTGGAGAACCTAGGAGTCAGATAAAAGAAACACAAGCAGTAAATCAAATTAGTTCAGCTTATAACAACAAATTTATTTTCCATAGTTTTTAAACAGTATCTAGCATATCAATTGCATCTCTATCCGTGAAGTACTCCACATAGCTTTGCCGTACTTTGTGGGTGCTTTGGGGGGGCAAGCCAGGATGGCCAGCTTCAAGTGCCGTCATGTTTGAGGCCAGTGAGCCGGCCTCAGTCGCAACTGAGGCCACATAGTTGGCTGCATTTTTCATAAAAAGTTGTGCAAAATGCAACAGGAAAGAGCTCTCCGACAAGAACTTAACTGCAACATGGCTAGAAATCGGTCGGCTTGTTAGAACGAACTAACAGAATGCACTGAAAATCAGAAAGGACCTGAGAAGAACGAGCTGAAAATCAGAAACAAGTGGACAAGAACATACTGACAAAATGAAGCGAACTATAAATAGAATGAAAGGAACAAACTGACAACACGCACTGAAGAACAGATTCGAACCCACAAGCACAAACTGACAAGCAGAAACAAACTGAAAAGCGCGAGGCTGAAAAGCTTGAATTGTCTCTCACCAAACTAACACGAGATATAAACTCAAGATTAGCAGAAGGAGCCCAAAGGATGGTGCACTGGCTATTGAACTTCCTTTTTATAGTCCCATCGTACGTGTTGTATGCCACCGCGTTCTCACGTTCGGAATTTTGGGCCAACATTTCTGTGACCATGTGTATGCAAGACAAGTTTGAGCCAACATCCTTCAGGAAAAAATCCACGGTGTTGTTGTCGGAAAATCAGCATTACTTAACTATAAGGTATAAGTGAAAAAAATAAGTGGAAGAGAAGTATGAGGTGGAAAGGATGGAAGAGAAGGAAAGGGAAGGAGGAGGGTAGAGAAAAAAAAGAAAGGGCAAAGGAAAAAGGAAGGGGGTGCAAGGACGTGGAAAGGAGATTTTCCCAAGAGAAACGTCTTGCCTCCCCCTCCACCTCTCCTCATGACCTGGCAGGAGTGAATCCCATGAGTATATCCCCATCGCAACAGCTTCACCATATGTCAGGAGGTCATCAGAGAAAAAATATAGATACGGTATCTGTAAGTGATACCTTATCCGTATTCCTGGTATGGCTCCTTGGTTTTAAAATGGGACAGGCAAGAGCATGTGACTGCAAATTTATGCAAACGTTCATGTGAGATGTGTATGTGTTCTTCCATCTATTCTATTCTATTTGGTCTAGCATGCCACTCAGCTGTTGTTGGAACATGCGTTGGACTGAAATACAGAGTCATGCTGCTTTTACCATATGCATAGCATGAGACTTGTATTCCTGTTTGGAGAGGGAAGTGTGATGTAGTAGGTATCGGGCAGGGGAAAAATCGAGGGGGTATGAGGTTACATGAGATATGGTATCATGGATAGTCTTCCAGTATGGTTGGAGGAGCTCACAGCTCCACCATATATGTAACATGGTACCTTCCACTTGGCCACAACCCCCCAACACAGGTTGGAACAGGCTGGGTAGCGCTTATGTAGAAGGGTCAGAGTTCTGTACCATCTAGTTCTGTATTGCAACATTCAAAGAACCTGTTATGGGCATATTCATTGTCATTTTCCCAGTCACCGAAATAGTAAGTTGTAGCTCTTTTTCCCAGGCCTTACTTGTGGTATTAATGGTCTGGGATTGTTCTACCAGAAGAAAAAAGTAAATACGTGAGATCAAATGGCATTGAGGCATCCTTCTGGTATATAAGGATTCAAAAGGCGCTAGCAGTCCAGTCCACATTTTATCCAAAGTTGAGGACCCTAGGAAGTGGTTAATTTGCCTATACATCCATGAGGGAAAGGTTCCTGTAGAGAACATGAACTCCAATTGGGCCATGGAGAGGAACTTCCCTCCAGAGAAAAAGTGATAGGCTACACCTCATTGTGGGGCCACTCCTTCTTTAGAACTGTAGTTAAAGGGCCTGGCTAAGAAGTAAAGGATGTTGATTTACATGCAATTTGAAAGCATAATAGTGATGGGCTGATAAGTGGGTGTTCCCAAACTTGCTTTGGAAGATGCTGGGGTGGAAGCCAGGGTGATAGGCGAAGTGGTAAAGAAGATTGAACATTTTCCATTGATACCCACGCCTTTCACCTGCGAGTGGATATTTCAATCCACAATGCGTGCCAGGTGACATGCCAAATAATATTTATAGAGATCTGGCAAACCAACTCCTCCTTTGATTTAGAGAAAGTGAGCTGAGCATATTTAATGTAAAGCTCTACACTTCTACCAAGATAGCCATATGCACACAGGGACAAGAGACTGTAAGGATCAACTTCAGGGAACTTATAGGCCATACCTTTGACTAGTGCTTTTTCTTTGTGTGCTTTTTATTGGTCCCATTCTCCACAATTCAGGTCCTCTGTAGGATCCAGCAGAACATTAACCTCTTCCCAATTTCGCCAAGTATGAATAAATATGTATTGGGTGAAGCTGCACTTGAACGAAAAGTATAGGTAGCAGGATATGAGTAAAGTAGAACGCTTAATGGAAGCATAAACAGATACTTACTAGAAGGTTCAACCATCACAAACAGTACTCAACTGAAGGTACAGCAATCTAATTTTTTGTATATTTGCATAAAAGTAATTTGGTCATTCTACAAAACGAGAGAAAGGGGACACCTTCTAAGTGTAGCATTAAAGTCATCTACTTTTTAAAATTACAACTGTCAACTCACTGGGTAAACAGATAAAAGGCAGTGTCTTGTTCTGCCTGTGCTGCCTCCAGACTCTGTGTAGAAGGGCCAAGACTCTTGGAAACTGAATCAGCAAGTGCCAGTAACCACCCTGGAGTACACAGGGGAGCAGGTGCAGAAGTGATGTGGCCATGGCTAAATGTTTCAGAACTTCTTAAAACATGTAGCCATGCCTTCCACACAGAGCCTGGTGGCTACACAAGCCAGATGAGACATCATTGGGGATGACAGTGTGTTCTTGAGGAGATATGCATTTTATCTGTTTACCCAGTAGGTTGCCAACAGTATTTTAATAAATTGGATGATATTAATGCTACAGTTGGGTGCCCGGTTTCTCCCTCTTTGTTTCATTACAAATGCTGCTTTTTACTCTGGGATGGCTGCCCTAAGTGAGCCTACAAATAATATTACAGGACTATTTGTTCAAATTGGACTTTTATGGACTTGGGCTGCTTGCCCTGTTAGGGCCATTTATCTCTTGTTTTTAGGTCATTTTACAAAACCTGCAATAAAAACAAATAAGTATGGAAGTAGACATTTTGTAATTAGACACACACCAAAAAGTAAAAAGGTTGAAAAGCAAATTTTGTAATAACCATTTGGCAAATAATAACATAATAAAGTTATTTTTTCCTGAATGAAAAGAAAAAACAAAAACAAATACAGTATTCTTAGATTAGTGACATTTTGATATTTTATGTCCTATCATAATGTTATCGGTGTTTATATTCTTATCCATAATATTTTTTTCTTTACTCTGCTTTTATTATCACATGCGAAATATAATAAACATTTATCAGCATTAGCTACGGGCAAATGCAAATTGTTTCTAGACCTTGTGCAATAAAAATGTTTTACTGTCACCGAGTATTCAAGCAAGTGTGTCAACAGAACACCGGAGAATCATTAGGAAAGCTGGCAACAACTGTAAAAGAAATAAAAAATGGATGCAGGACTGTGCCCAAATCACAAGAAGATTACCATACTAGTGTAAGGGAAAAACATAAAAATATAAACAGTTAATTAAAAATATAGACTTTACAATTGTACAATTAGATCAGGAAAAGAAATGTGTGACCTCAACTAGGCTGCGGACTTTGAGTTTTTGAAAGGGTAGGTTAAGTACTACAAAGGTAGGTTAACTAGTAGGAACAAATGGATGGAAGAATGACAGCACCTTCAAGTATAGCTGAAGAATAGAGAGGAGCTGAACGCCCCCCAGTTCGGTTTGCAGCAGAACATGTGAACAGGCAAAATATTTGTTCGAACACGCAAACACCATTAAAATTTATCGGACACGAACATGAATAATCAAAAGTGCCAATTTTAAAGGCTTATATCCAAGTTTTTTGCCATAAAAAGTGTTTGGGGACCTAAGTCCTGCCCCAGGGGACATGTATCAATGCAAAATTATTTTAAAAAGGCAGTTTTTTTGGAGCAGTGATTTTAATAATGCTTAAAGTGAAACAATAAAAGTGAAATATTCCTTTAAATTTTGTACCTGGAGGGTGTCTATCGTATGCCTGTAAAGTGGTGCATGTTTCCCATGTTTACAACAGTCCCTGCACAAAATGACATTTCTAAAGGAAAAAAAAGGAATTTAAAAGAACTTGCGGCTATAATGAATTGTCGGTCCTGGCAATACACATAAAAGTCATTGAAAAAATGGCATGGGATTCCCTTCAGTCCATTACCAGGTCATTTGGGTCTGGTATGAATATTAAGGAGAACTCCAAACCAAAATGTAAAAAAAAGGCACCCCAAAAATCCATAACAGACCCTTATCCGAGCATGCAACCTGGCAGGCCACAGGAAAAGGGGGGGGACAACAGAGCCCCCTCTTCCTGAACCGTACCAGGCCACATGCCCTTAACATGTGGAGGATGCTTTGGGGTAGCCTCCCAAAGCACCGTGTCCCCATGTTGATGGGGACAAGGTCCTCATCTCCACAACCTTGCCCGGTGGTTGGGGGGTCGGTGGGCATGGGGCTTATCGGAATCTGGAAGCCCCCAGGGGACATCCAGATCCCGGCCTCCTCCCTGTGTGAAATGGTAATGGGGAACAAATTTACCCCTACCATTTCACAAAAAAAGTGTGAAAATTGTAAAAATGACACGCCACGGCTTGGGACAAGTCCTTTATTAAAAAATAAAAAAATTAAAATGGCCCACGAAGTCTTCTTCTCTTGCTCCACAGACGGACTGAAAAATAAAAATAAAACGCGACCTACCCCCCTCCATGGGAGGCTCTCGCTGTATAACGCATCTTCGCTTTGACAGTTCTTTTATAACTGATGGCGGGGCCACACCGTGAGGTTCCCAAGTGACCCCACCCCCCTCTGATGCACGGGGACTTCGCTATGGCTTCCCTGTAGCGTTCAGAGGGGGCGGGGCCACCCGGTTACGTAAACGGGTGGCCCCACAACCCTCTGACGCACCGGGAAAGCCATAGGGAAGTTCCCCGTGTGTCAGAAGGGAGCAGGGTCACCTGGGAACGTCACGGTGTGGCCCCACCCTCAATTTACAAAATTTAAAGGAATATTTCACTTTTATTGTTTCACTTTAAGCATTATTAAAATCACTTCTCCCAAAAAAGGCCCTTCTCAAAACTTTTTTTTGCATTAATACATGTCCCCTGGGGCAGGACTCAGGTCCCCAAAAATTTTTTATGAAAATACCATGCATATAAGCCTTAAAAATTAGCACTTTTGATTTCTCCCATAGACTTTTAAAGGGTGTTCCGCGGCTTTCGAATTTGCCGTGAACACCAAAAAATTGTTCTCTATTTGGCGAACAGGCTAACACCCGATAATCGTGTCGAACGTTGAAAAAAATATATACTTCAGGGGTATAAATAATTTTCATTAGATCTATAATAAATTAAAACTAAAATATGAAACCCACGCTAAGATCCAAATTGGCAGTAACACCTGTAAAAGCCCGAATACCCAATGTAATTAAGAAAGACAGATGTGCTCAACCGTAAGAATCAATGAAAATCAAAAACTAGCATCAGCATGATATTCACTCACCAGTCACTAGATACACCTTGCTACTACCGGGTTGGACCCCCTTTCGCCTTCAGAACTGCCTTAATTCTCTGTGGCATATATTCAACAAGGTGTTGGAAACATTCCTCAGGAATTTTGCAGTGGACTCTACCATCTGAATGTTGCAGCTGAAATCCGGACTCATAAGACCAGGCAATGTTTTTCCAATCTTCTATTGTCCAAGTTTGGTGAGGCTGTGCAAATTGTTGCCGCAGTTTCCTGTCCTTAGCTGACAGGAGTGGCACCCTGTGTCATTTTCTGCAGCTGTAGCCCATCTGCTTCAAGGTTCCATGTGTTATGCATTCAGAAATGGTATTCTGGTTGTAAGGAGTGTTTATTTGAGGTACTGTTGCCTTTCTATCATCTCAAACTAGTCTGCATATTCTCCTCTGACTTCTGACATTAACAAGGCATTTTCCTCCACACAACTATCGCTCACGGGATATTTTCTCTAGAGATGTGCGTGAAAATCCCAGTAGATCAGCAGTTTTTGAAATACTCAGACCAGCCCATCTGGTACCAACAACCGTGCCATGTTCAAAGTCAGTTAAATCCCCTTTCTTCCCCATTCTGATGCTCAGTTTGAACTTCAGCAAGTCCTCTTCTCCATGTCTAAATGGCTAAATACATTGAGTTGCTGCCATATGATTGGCTAATTAGCAGTTTGCGTTACCAAGCAATTACACAGGTGCACCTAATAAAGTGGCCAGTGAGTATAAACATGACTCAAAAAAAGTGCAAATATATAAAGTACAAATATATAAAGTGCAAAAGAGTTCTAAATATATATAACAAAGTCCCAAACAATGCAAAAAAATATATGTAACAAAATGTCCAAAAAAAAAGAAGAAAAGAATACAGAAAGAATGTAAATCAATCACAAAAATAAAGTAAATCAAAAAAACGAATAAACTTATGTAACATAGTCCCACAAAATAAAGTGCAATAAAAAGTCCCAATTAATAATCGATGAAATCCAGTGGTGAAAAATAAAGTCCCTATAATAAATTGTCTGTGAACATTTGGGAAGTGTTACATTTTGAGTAATACTTTTTAATAATAATTTTATAAAAATGTAAGCTCTTAAAGCGGAGTAAAAACATTTAATTTTTTTTAAAGTCAGCAGCTACAAATACTGTGGAGGCGCCGCCACCTTCAGGAAGGGATTCAGAGAGTGAAGCCTTGCGGCTTCACAGCCTGGTTCCCTACTGCCAAATGTGACACCGGGGGGGGGGGGGGAATCTGATCAGCGGAAGTTCCATTTTTGGGTGGAACTCTGCTTTACTTTAAGACAGAAATGGTTAAAAAGAAAAACTCCCAGTGCAAATTTGTTTGCTCAGGCAATTTGTATACTTGATGTGGAAGCAAGGAATAGATAACATTGAGCCATTTCCATGAGACAGGTCCATTCAGTGGAGGACTGGGAGACTTCGGCTAAGGGGGAAAAAAATATCCAACTAGCACTTTCATAGTCAGGACAGATTTATGTGGGCTACAAAATTTGTATCTCTCCAAATGCTCCATGGTACCACATTAATTGTACCATGGCATTGTGAAAGCTGGGTCTTCCAAAGGGACATGATTTATCATGGCACGCCTTTTTTACATCGTCCAGCATCTCTCCCTTTGTGGTTCTTCAAACCTGGCCACATTATATCCCAGAGTTGCAAAGAAGGTTGGGAATCTTCCTTCTGTGGGAGGCTGTGATTGCAAATCTAAACAGGAAAGAGATAGCTATGCATTGCCCACCACATATCACTGACTGCAGTCCTCACTCCAACTGATGTCTAAATGGTGAAGTATGTCCAGTTAGGTGCACCAGCCCATTATATCAATCCTCTGTATATCCATCTCACTATGGTGTGAGAACAGTAGGGCTGCATTCATGCTTGAGCTGACCGTCTTTGGTTGCTTTGCAGGATTTTCTTTTTAAAGCATTTGTACAGGTGATTTTACACTTATTATCATTAATCTGAGGCTTGAACATTGTTTAAATTATTTGTAGCCAATGGAAAGCTAAGTACTAGGGATAACAATGATGTGATTTTGCCATTATTGAAGCCTACTGGGGAAACAAATGCTTGAAACTTGTATCTCAAAAGAATCTCGTATACTTTTTCAAGCGTCACACTACACAGTGTGAATGAGGCAAATTAGATATATTATTCTAGTCTTTTAGCATATGGTACAACAATAATTTGGTTAGTCTGGCAAACATGAATAGGATTTGTATAGTATATTACATAATTTGTTCTTTTGTGAGTGAAGAACTATCAAAAACATTGCATTCAATTTTTTTTTAACTTTCCTTCTTGTATTACATTTTGTTAATGTCAGCTGCACTGTAAATGTAGACTGCGTTATCCTGGATCATGTAAGATCCAACAGCCCCACAATGGTTCTAACGGGCCTGGCACTGGTCCATTTTGGGGTAAACAATAGCCACTAACCAGGAAAAATCTCTCCTGGCCTTTTGGGTCCCCCGCTGCTGAAGCTCAGTCAGGACAATGTTCATTATGGTTGGGGGTTAAGTTAAATATATTGTATTATTGTAAAAGGCCAGATAAGAAGAATGTCTGTCATGTGACGTCTGTAAGCTCCTGAACCAGGCCCGGACTGGGACAGAAAATAATAATAAAATAATCCCATGTATTTTAGACTGAGTGGTCCATTTTTTTAAACCAAATTACAAATAATTACAACTGCTGTTTTTGGTGACGGGATATTCACAGAGCCAATCCTCTGCACTATAATGTAAAGGGGCACTATTATAAAAAGGGGACTTCACTGTAAAGAGGCACTGTAATCATTGCAGTGCTGTCCTCTTTATATCACAGAGCCCCTTTACATTACACTGCCCTTAACAATCACAGCCCCCCCATCACAGTGCCCATTGTATTCATGCCCCCCCCCCCCCCCCCCTCTCTCTAAAAGCAATTTCCCTGCCAAGTCCTACCTTCTGCAGGATTCAGCCTTTGTGTCCTCTCCAGGGTCCCCCATCCCGCAAAAAATTGTCATCTTATCAGCAGGGCAGGGGGCAAGAGTAGGTGCAGATCTGGATCATATTAAGAAAGGGGTAATTACCTGCTTGTTAAGATGAAAAGACTCCACTCTCTGCACAGTATTTCAGCTCCTTTCTACCCCTGCTCTGCTGATAGGATGACATCAAAAGTGGGGCGGGAGAGAAAGGAGAAGAGATACAGGTATGGCCATATAGTGGGAGATGAGCGGTGACTGTGGTCTGTGTTAGCCTGTCTGGACCGCGGTCACCTCTTACCTTCCGTGGTGCGGCATAGTCATTAACAGGCCTCGGACCGGTACTGGTTTTCGACCTGGGGGTTGGAGGCCCCTGCATTAGCCAGCTCTTGTTAGGACATGCAGCCTGATGGCCCTGGCCCATGTGTCCTATGGCCAGTCCGGGCCTGACCTGAACTTTAGGCAGCTAAATCAAAGAAAAAAACAAACAGGAGATTGGAAGGGGGATGGAGATACAGGGATACATGGAAAACAAGGGATATTTGAAAGTTGAAATGGAACAGGGATGGAGGTTAGGTAAATAAAAATTAAAGCACGCTAAATGAAAAGCTGAAGAGAAAAGTATTGATGTATCTGTTTCTCAGAGGCAGCTTCTGGTGAAATATCCTTTTTAAATATGACATACACATTGGTTTCAAGAAAATGTTATGTAGGATGATAACTGAAATGATAAATAATGTTTTGTGAAATGTGTGCATGTTACATTAATGTGACTCAAGTCCAATTACTTTTGCAAAGCGTTCACATTTCATCCAGCCCATAGATGCAATATATTGTTCTTTAGTATGAGAGCACTGGGATTTATATCATGTCAGTTTAAAGAATACCAATGTGCTTCTGGTCTGACCTGAAAGCACACTAAATACAAAGATATCTTTCTAGTTTGTGGCTGAGGGTGCAGTGGGAACAGAACATGTGGCTTTCTGGTGCCAACAGAGCAAAACAACCAAGGCTATTATCATTAAAAATCATGGTGGTGATTTACTAAACTAGGGGGTGTAAAATCTGGTGCTTCTGTGCATGGTAACCAATCAGCTTTTAACTTCAGCTTGTTGAACTTAACTTTGACAAAAAAAAACATGGAAGTTGATTGGTTTCTATGCAGAGCGGCACCATATTTTCCACTCTCTGATTTTAATAAATCAACCCCTGTAAGCTGTTGGACTTGGCTCAACAAAGAACCTAAATCAACTGCTGATGGGCATCTAACAAAATCAGTAGTTATGTAATATAGAGTTCTGCTCCAAGTTTCCAGAATATATGATTCTACTGATATGGTAATAGTTTCCCCACCAGGTTCTCTCAACCGCAAAAAAAACTCACACACTTATGTTTACTCCTGTAAGAAAATGTTATTAAACTAAAAGTCCATACAAAGCCCACTTTGGCTCCTACCTCTGGTGCGTTTCACTCAGAGCTTAAAGTATAACTAAACGCAAAAATGTAAAACATTGCAGCTTACTAATTTTTAGATGTGCTGGCATTTGTTTACCTTTTCCAGTTAAGAACATTTTTAGCAAGTATTTAAAAAATTTAGATCTTGCTGGAAAAATGATGTCCCTGCCAATGCCACTGCTTGTGACAAAGGCAGGTTCATGTGACAAGGAAGAAAAGGCAACATAAACCATGTTATGTTTCTTTTGAGAACTATTAGTCTCATCAATGTAATAGACCATGTAATAGAGATGGACAAAGGCAGACATCTTCGAAGTCCTTTCTGTGGGGTCGATTTACTAAATCTGGTGCAGCTGTGCATGGTAGCCAAGCAGCTTCTAACTCCAGCTTGTTCGATTAAGCTTTGGCATTAAAACCTAGAAGCTGATTGGTTTCTATGCAGAGCTTCACTATATTTTCCTCTCTCCAATTGTAGTATATCAACTCCATTATGACAACCAAGGATAGTTCTATAGATATCATGGAAAAGTAAGAGTGGACTTGAAGGAACAGAAAATTTGTTATTCCCAGGATTAACATTTGAAAATAAAGGGAAAAACCCTTAAAAAAGTAAAAAATGTGAGTCACTATGTCTAGGGATTGGTGATCTTTAATATATTACATTACATTACACAATATATTACATTTCAGTTTTTTTGTTTTAGATACAAATTATGCATAAAGTCTATGATTAGGATCTGAGTGAGTGAAAATATATCAGACAGAAGAACAGGCTTTGTATGAACTCTTAGTATAATAAAGTTTTATCACAGGAATGAACTCAAGCGTGCGGTCTCTGTTTATGACCATAGCCAGTAGGTAATAGTGGATCAACCCTGTCTTCAACTGACATCCTGTAAATACATTAGGCTGGGTTCACATATGTGCGAATTGGATACAGTTTTCACCGCACCCAATTCACATGACATGCGAATGTGATCGGCTCTCAATGGAGTCAGGTCACACATGTCCAGGGCAGCCGCGGTGCAAGTTCCAAAAGGGTCCTGTGTATTTTTGGGTCTGGTTCAGGTGTAAATTCAGGCAAAAATTTGGACCTGAATCACACCTGAACTGGTAAACAGGACCTACACACCGGACCCTGGGCTGGAAACTGCAGTCGCAAATATGTGAACCCGGCCTTATACTAATCACACTGCATGCCTTGGAATCCATCATATTGAAGCATCTGAAGACTGTATACATGCTATAGATATGTATTGATGAAATGAGGGCAGAGCTATCAATTTGCTGTTTATAACACTGTGCTTCTCATACTTCCTGTTTTGACTCTTTGTAAGTTTAAAGCCTGTAAAAAAAAAACTGAAAATATTACATATTTGAAAGGAATATTAAACTGTTTGTTTGTAATAGGAAATTCTTGGAGCAACCAAGGAGATTTAAACTTTGAGTTTTGAAAAGTTATTTTGTAAAAAAAACAACACCTGAGCAGCTGATGAAAGGTCTATTTGCATATCAAGGACACAAGGTGGTTGATGAGGTGGCATTTGGAATTTAGGTTTCACTTTACCTTTATAGTTTATAAGAAAACCTGAAGTATAGACTACAGCTACTGAAACACAAAAGAGTGTCAAAAGAGTAATGGCAGGAATATATATATATATATATATATATATATATACACACATAATTTATTTTTTAACAAATTTTTTATTTTTATTTTGAGTAAATATCTACGGTATGTTTTCCCTAAGCATATCTGAATCCACTAATGCCACCTACACATGACCGGACTTTCCAGCAGACTAGTTCCAACGGTCTTCCCAACGGACTTTCGGCTGAGTTCTGATGGACTTTCCGAACAACTGGACTTGGCCATACACAAACGGACTAAGCCCTTATACACACGGTCGGAGATTCCGACAACCAAATCCGTGGGATTTTGTCCGTCGGATTTTGTCCGAAACTGTTGCATACACACGGTCGGACAAAGTTGTCGGAAAATCCGATCTTTCAGAACGTGATGACGTAATTTTGTTACGATGGGACTACATTCAGGCTAGTAGCCAATAGCTTTGATGTAGGAATATGATCTGAGCATGCGTGGCACTTTGTCCGATCGGAATTCTCTACACATGATCGGAGTATGTCCGATCGGAGCATTTTGTCTGAAAATATTTCCGGCAAGTTGGAAAATTTGGTCCGATCGATATTCCGACGGAAACAGTCCGATGCAGACCACACACAGTCGGAATATCCGACAAAATGTTCCGATCGGACACATTCCGTCGGAATCTCCGATCGTGTGTACAAGGGCTAAGTCCATTTGTAAGTCCATTCGTTTTGAACGTGATGACTTAAACGGGACTAAACTAGGAAGTTCAATAGCCAGTAGCCAATTGCTTCCCTTGCGTCATATTTGGTCCATTGGACCAGCACACAGACGAATGGTTTTCCCGATTTTAAGTCTGTCAGAATTGAGTCCGTTGGATAGATTTAAAACATGTTCTATTTTTAGGTCCATCTGATTTTTTTTTTGGAAAAACAATTGGACTAGCCCACACATGATTGGATTGTCCGACAGACTAATCCCTTCGGAACTAGTCTGCCGGATAGTCCAGTTGTGTGTACGCGGCATTACTGTTTGATTGCCTCACTACCTCTGCAAGACATCTATTTCAAGCATCAACTACTCTTTTATTGAGATAATACTTTCTAAGATTAGTTTTGAACTTTCCTCCTGCTAATTTGAAGTCATGTCCCTGTGTTCTTGATGTTAGCTTCATATTGAAAATACAGTACTTTCCTACAGAACCTTATTTACACACTTTATGTATTTAGAGGTTTCATTCATATCCTCCCTTTTCCTTCTTCCCTCCAGACTTTACATAAAGTATTACATTCTTGAAATCCCTCCTGATGTGTTTCATTTCCCAGACTTTCACTATGTTTGTTGCCTATCATTCTAATTCATCAATAATGTAATTTTGAAGATTCTGTAACCCAAAGCTGCCTTGGCAAAGCATTACCTCAATATAATTTAAAAAAAAAGCTGCAACTAAGATGTTCAGAACGAATAAGATGAAGACAAGGGAAAATACACTAAACGTATTTTTATTCTTTTTTCACTCTTATCAGCTTCTTTGCCTTGGCACTTAGGTCCACCTCTCTCAGCCTGAGGATGGATCCCTTGCTACATAGAATAATTCTGATATAGTTTTAGAACATTTCCAAGAGAAAATATCTATTTTGTATGTATTTTTTGTGCCATTTTTGAGAAATCAATGTACTAAAAAGTGTCAGTGAGGTGAAAGAACTAAGATTACATTAACACTCTGTTCAACAAAAGAAATTAATACAAGGCATCTGTAACCAGAAAAAAAGAGGAAAATATATAACTGAATAATATGTGGCAGATTACCAAGGGCATCGCTCCAAAGACTGCCATCTGGGGCATAAGGATGGAGCGGAGAGGAGGGGGGGGGGAAAGATGAGTGATGAGGAAGGGGGAGATGGTGGGGGATTGATAACATTATGGAATGTTTGGCACACTTAATTTGGAACGCTTTCTGCAATGAGAGACTGGGCTGCTAAGAGACCGTGAATTAAGCTAGTGCCGTCACTGGCCAAGCTGATGGCTGTTTGCCAGTTATTCTACGCACACACACACAAAAAAAGTTGTTTGCATTATTCATTTAAAAAAAAATACAAGATGGCATATTTATATGACATCTTATGGTACAAGAAACATTTACAAACAAACCACGCCTACTACTGCAATATAACTTGTTGAGATGCTTGTTTAAAGGTGAACTCCAGGCAAAAAAACGTTTTCTTTTTCGAAAATGTAAAGCGGTAAGCTAGTTCTATGTGTATTTTTGTTGCTGTGTGAAAATTGTCTGTGATATCAACTTGCCTCTTTGTGTTCCAGACATCAACAAAGCTATAAGACGGATAAAAGTTTCAACCAGTATGGAAGCCCACCACATAAAAGTGTCCTGGAACAGAAACTTGAAGTCAGCTTTAGGGAAGTGATCTGTAACCTCAACTGCTGCAGCTCACAGCTGGAAACCACCATGTGCACATGGAATACACTCACTGGCCACTTTATTAGGTACACCTTGCTAGTACCGGGTTGGACCCCCCCTCTTGCCTTCAGAATTGCCTTCATTCTTTGTGACAAAGATACAACAAAGGTGTTGGATTCCACATGGCTCTGCGGGTCCCACTGCTGTTCCAGATAGCAGGAAAGGATTGGGCAGAATGGATAACAGTATTTCTCCAGGAGCAAGGGACCAGGAAGCTCCACACTGACCAGCATGCACAGTGGAACAGGAAGCAATGTCACCGTCGTCTGATTGGACCAAGGCAGACCAGAGTTGCCACCACCCCAGATGGAAGAACAATATCCCCAAGAGTCAGTTCCACAGGATCCGACGCAATTGTAGCAGAGATGAGGATTAACAGACCCAAGACCAACTCTTAACCCAAACATTTCTGGACAAGGGATACCCCCTGCACTTTGTTGAGCATGCATCTTCTATCACCTTGTAAGTGTTTATCCTATTAAAGTCATCATTTTAATACTATACTCAGGTCGGCGCCTCCCCCCTCCCTGTTTTTTCATCCCACCACAGGGGTCACTGTGACTTGCAGAGCTCTTGCTGTAGACTCACCACTACAACTTTGCTCTTGCTAGAGACTTGCCACGAACATTTGCTACAAATTGTAAAAGTGTCAACTAGAACTTGTGCTTCAAGTGCTCTACAAGTGTACAACTTACCAATGAAAATGTGCAGCAAGTCAACAAGACTTACAATTCAACACTGCCACAAATTTTTCACAAGTTATCCATGCTGTCTGGGTGGTTACTTCACTGGTGCCTAGTTATAGTCAGCTGTGGATCTGTTAGGGGTCATCGGCTGGTGTCCTGAAGAGCTCTTTCCAGCTACTGTATTACGTAAAGGGACTTTGCTATACCAGCTCTACTTCTACTACTTAAGCTACAGGAAGATTAACTCCTCAGTTGCACATAGTTCTTATTTTTGGAGTATCCCACCACTTCCCTCATCCCTATCAAAGTTCTCCAACTATAAAAAGAATGAAAACAACATCCCCTAGACTGGTCTTTGGAGAAAGAGTGAATGAGACTGTTGTGTGCATGGCTGCGGAGCTGAAGTTGGGAAGACCTGGGCAAGTCATTTCTGTGGCTCTTATGGAATTAGCACTACATGACATTCACCAAACAAGTATTGCAGGTGAACCTTATGGTTGTGTGTGTTTCAAATAAAGGCATTTAACTGCTATGTAAAGTTACTGGTAAAGATCAGAAAATTGATTTACATGAGCTAGGATCTGAACCCCTCAGGGTTTCTCGCCCATGCAGGGTGTGGGGTTTCGGGGTGATCCTATTGAGAGGGAAAGCTGATTTGCCACTTTCCTAGGATTATTAAGTCCTTATATGGGACCTCATTTTTAGAGGATCAGAGATATTTTATGGCTGGAATAAGCCTCCAATCCTGAATACAGGTACTGTGATCTTGATTGGATTAACCCACCTGTAAAAGAGGGCTGAAAAGGGCAAGAAGCAGTCAGCCTGTGAGGTGTTGAATGAAACGATACAGTTGTATGAGGGCTGTGGACTTTCTGGCTACTGAGATGCTGCCTGGGCTCCTATGGCCCTTTTCCGGACCCTTAAAGCAGGAGGTAACCTTAAACCCTGGTGTGGGACAAGTTGTACTGGCAGTGAGGCATAGTTTTATTTTCTGTATATGAACTGTGGAATGTTTTTGTTTGGTTTGCTGAAGAAAGCTGTTTTTGTTAGGATGTTTTTGGAACAATAAAAGACTTTGTTTTTTACAAAGTCAGCTGATTGATGACCCAGAACACCATTATATCACACTGCATTCAATATTTAAGCATTACGTGCTTTGCTACCTATGCCCCACTCCATGAATGAAAACACTGTTTTTAATAATGGATCCTTTGCTTCAGTAAAATACGCTGTGCTTACTACTAAGTGCTTTTAGTACTAACCCTCATCCTCTATAGTTATATCTCTAAAAACTACCTGTCATTGTTCCTGTCACATAAAGGTGAACCCTTCCATGCCACAATGATCCTCTTGAATTTGGGGGACAGAAGTCATCCTTTTAGAAATTTGCTGGTGCAGATCTTCAGGAAAATCCACACAGGCTCACTCTTGTCACCTTGTTGTTGGCAGCAGCTATGGCATTTAAGTTGTTGCACTGCTCCTAAGAAAAATCATCTATGCTCTGTGCTTGGCTCCCAATGAACACAATGGTACAGACATTTCTAACAATTTTCCAGGATGGCAAAAGGTCTTGGCACAGTCAGGAGTGTGTTCAACTGCTCCAACAAAATGCTTTCCTAGCCTGACTTCCGGAGCACTGAATTGTAATTTCAAACAACCTTTTTTGCTTACTTCTGTAAACTTCAGAACAATTTGTAGGCAGGTAGTGATCTTTGTCGCCTCAGCAGGAATTTAGGGGTTAACTACATTCCTGTTTTTTATAGGCAGGTTTTTCTTGGGTTTGACCCTCTGGTCCTGTGTGCTATAAAAGGGACAAGGGCCCGGATCCTCAGATTCCTAGAGCGTGGAAGAGAGAGAAGGGAAAATTACGCACACAGTCTATATGGGAGTAAAGATGCAGACATCCAGCAAGATGTAGGATGATTGCAAGTCCTCCATGAAGCCACCAATGTAATCGCGTATCGCCTTAATGGATTTTCCTGATCTTGGGCTCTGACAATTATGGGCTCTTTCCTGTGCGGGTATGCTTGGGCAACCAAAAGCCCTAGTTAGGGACTAGAGTTTGCTAGAGGAATGTCTGCACATTATTCTGAACTATTACCTGTGATTGTCATCATGTTATCGTGTTAATTTACTATTTAAGTAAAGCTTTTGAAACTTTGTCCTTGCCTGGTCTGAAAGAGAAAGTAAACCCTGATGGGTTTAATTCCTCTTTGTCTCCCTGCAAAGGTAAAGCATAATGGGCTACTATGCATCGCTTGCCTGACACATGAGCCAGCGATGTCACCGCTGTCCCCTGTAGCACAGAGCGTCCATCTTCTTCTGGGTATTACGTCACTCCCATGCATGCGCATGGGAGCCGCCACTAACGGCATATCGCCGTTAGCAGCGGCATGCTCAGTGCGCCTGCGCGCATGCGCTGTGGACAGAGGTGCTTGTATTTTTGTAAATATCTCCTAAACCGTGTAGGTTTAGGAGATATTTCTTGGACCTAAAGGTAAGCCTTAATCTAGGCTTACCTGTAGGTCAAAGTGGTTTGTAAGGGTTTACAACCACTTGGAGTTACTAAATTAGTGCAATGTAGTTAACTGGCACATATAGTTTACAGTTTGTGTCACTAAACAAATTGGGGAATGAAGACATCCGTATAAGAGTTAATACAGTGTGCAGAAACAAGTGGTTACCAAGGGCAAAGAAGGGCTGTCTAGCAGCCTGTCGTGAATCATGTACATGTGACGGGTGAGATAGCCTCTTGCAGCAAGGGAAATATTGCTGGCACTCCTTCGCCAGTGATCTGGCTCCCATAGCTACAGAAGCAGATCTGCACCTCAGAAGTCCTCAACCTGTCACAGGTAAGGAAGACAAAGAGGTAAGTGAAGTGCACACATGGAGTTTGCACTAGGTGTATGACAGGACGCCATGCCATTACTGGGAGTCAGGTAGCAGTGACACGCTGGACAGGTGGCAAGGGAATTAGCTTTATGTGTCCCTCCGAAATGAACAAATAACCATAGTAAACTTCATTACATTCAGAGATTTTTCTAGTTCATTCATGTTTGTCATCTACCAGGTCATGTCTCAAGTAAAGGTTTCCCATGTACATGGCAGTGGCCATGTACAAAGTGCCTATCATAGCCCAGAAGAACCCACCCCAGGCTTGGCCTCTCATGTGACCCTTGCTTGATGCCCCCAATGAGAAGGGAGACTTGGAGGATGTGCTGACCACCCTGCGATCTTACCCCTCCCCCCTTACAACCTTCTTCTACATAAAAGAGAGATGTGAAGTGAGGGAGATGTTTGAGGTCCAAGTAGATAGAGCAAAAAGATTGTGCATCCATTGATTCAGTACAGTGAATAAGCATTGGTACGATAAAAATGGCCATAGAAGGTTAGTTATGAAAAAAAAACAACAACAAACAGATTCCTCTATCCGCACAGTGTAGATGGAGGAATCCCCCTGCCGGAACATTGTATTCTGCCAATAGAACCTTCTGCTCCAAAAAAATATGCCAACATTTTCCTTTGACAGAAATTGATCAAAAAGACCAACTTCTGTTGAGTAAGAACAGCAAAACACTATTTGGCTGATGAAGAAAAGATGATCCATACTCCGGTGATTGCTCTTAAAAAATTTTGTATTTATTAACAAGCCACAGTGACCAAACGCAGATACGAAAGGTTGATGCATTTCAGCCTATACGGCCTTAGTCATAAGTCATGGGTTATGACTAAGGCTTTATAGGCTGAAACGCATCAACCTTTCGTATTTGCGTTTGGTCACTGTGGCTTGTTAATAAATACAAAATTTTTTAAGAGCAATCACTGGAGTGCGGATCATCTTTTCTTCATTTCTCTACTCAGCCAACGACTGTGGATCGAGTACCCGGGAGCTCCGCTTTCTATGTGATGTATGGGTAGTAGCACTGACTTTTTTGTTTATACTATTTGGCTGATCCCTGCTGAAACACCCATATTTTGATCCATCAATGGCCAGCTTAAGACAGAAAGTGTGTTATACAGGATCCCCAAGTTAAAGCGGAGGTCCACCCTAAAGTGGACCTTCCGCTCACTGGAATCCTCCCCCCCTCCGGCGCCACAATTGGCACCTTTCAGGGGGGAGGGGGGTGCAGGTACCTGTACAGTACATGTATCTGTACCCACTTCCGGATAGCTCTCTGCGGAAAGGGGCATAGATTACGCCCCTTTCTGAAAGTCCCCCGCTGCCTGCTGGGAAACACACAGATCCCAGAGGCAGCGGTCCATCCTAATTGCGCAGCGCGACTTGCGCATTCGCAGTAGGGAACCGGGAAATGAAGCCGAAAGGCTCCACTTCCTGATTCCCATACCCAAGATGGCGGCAGCAGCACCCGAGAGACGATCGAGAGATCGGCTTCAGGTGCCGACATCGCGGGCGCGCTGGACAGGTAAGTGTCACTATTTTAAAAGTCAGCAGCTGCAGTATTTGTAGCTGCTGGCTTTTAAAAAAAAAAAAAAACGCGGACTCCCGCTTTAAAAAATAAAGAAATCATCAACATCTTGGGGGGTTTAGATCTCATCAGGGTTGTGTTTCCCCTACTGAGACTTTTCAGAAAAATAGATACAGAAAAACATATATCAGTATAAAAGATTGCATGACTGAGCTACATAATTCGCTAAATTTTTAGATTAAACAAAGTGCTAAAATTCAGGCAAAGAGACAAGAGAGAAGACCAGGTGCAACATTTATTTCTGTCTGTGTGGTACCTGTTTTGAGGACATTGTATAGGAGAAACTGAAGATGGGAAAAGGCAGTCACCATTTCATTGATTTTTATTGATGTTCAGTAATATAAATAGTCCTTAATGTCCTTGGGGATAGGACTGAACTTAATCTGTTAGACGTGCCTTTTGTGACCATGGTGAATATGGTGGTGGAGGGTACCATGATGGTGTAGAAATATGAAACTACAGCTTCAGAAAAGAGGCTGCTAAACATTTTAAGCTGCATTTCTGCATGTTTTCCGCAAAAGCAAGGTTTTCATTGTTTGTACACAGGGGCAACTACTGGATAGTCATGGTGTTTGGATATTTGCTATAAAAACAAATTGAGATATTGCAAGGCTTCTGAAAGGTAGGATAAACTTTGGCTTGATACATAGGGTGAATGTTCACCCAAAAAATTTGTGCAAATGTCCAAATTGGTGAATTGCCCATGAAATCTTAAATAGACTAGGGAGACATTTTCAAGTCACGCTTTGCACCAAATGTGCAATAGAACATATGGCTGTTTATAAGAATATAGCACCCCTAGGCATCCCCCTGCATCATATTTTACCACCTCTGTCTATGTAAGAAAGGTAGAACTACCTACAGTAAATCCGTAGCAACAAGAATAGAAGGGCCACTACATTTTAAATGATATAACAACATTTTTGTTTACAGCCACCGCTTCATGCAGTATGTGTATTCATATTTATTCATTCAACTCATACTGAAAATATGTCCAAAGTGCTCCTGCTTTAGACTGGACCCAATTCCAAATAAGGTAATTTATGCCCTGTGGACTACTTACTTTGGAAATTGGACTGCTGCTATAAAATACAATGCCCTTAACACAATACATCTTTTTCACCTATATGTGTCCCTTAAAGTGTATTTCATAAAAGAAATATGAATGGGTTATCAGTGGATATTTTCTTTCTCTTTCTCTGGTTTTCTATATATACAAAATATTTAACCACCAATCTCAGTGGTATAGATTTTAAGGGCTAGCTCATCTCCGTTACAGGAGATTGTTAACCTGATGCACATTTTCTTAAAAGCATACATACTCTAAAGCCTCATACACACGGTTCTATTGTTGGCCGACCGAGCTTCTGATTTTTGTCAAAAGGGCATGTGCCAGGATCTTGTCTTCCATACTAACGGTACGCAAATTGTTGTTTGACAAACAGGAACGTAGTGACATACTACAAGACTATAAAGAAGAAGTTAATTTCTCAAGAGCCACCCTTTGGGCTCCTTCTGCTAATTTCATGTTAGTAGAAGTTTAGTGAGTGTTGATTCATGCTTTTCAGTTCATGCTTTTCAGTTAGTTTCTGAGCGGCCGTTCGTCAATCAACCATGTTGCGTAATCGGAGGCGAGAACATGTGATTATTGGGCTAGGATTTATTGCTTTGACCCAAGTCCAGTCCAGGAACAGGAGGAGGAGGAGTTCTTGGACCAAAAATTGGTTACCTAATCGTGACCAATTATGTCATATGCCATTGCTGCAGGAGCTCCAGGAGAATAATCCGTATGATTTTTGGAATTATCTCTGGATGACAGATGCCTGATTTCACCACCTTTTGCCATTATGTGACACCCTATTTTAAGAAGTGGGACACATGTATGAGGCTTTCCATCACTCCAGAGCAAAAGCTCATAGCCACCTTGCGGTACTTGGCGATGGAGAGAAGTCTCCAGGACCTCAAGTTTACTACTGGGATCTCCCCCCAGGCTCTGGGAATCATTATTCCAGAGACCTGCTCAGCCATCATTCAAGTCCTGCAGAAGGACTATAGTAGGGTAAATTTTTACCTTACCTTTTACCTTCTTTTTTTTTTCACCTACACTACTAGGGATGTACACACTGCAACTACTCTGGATTCTGGGCCTGGTGCCTAGGGTCTTCCAAACTCAGGTACCTAGCAACACTGCCAGCTCCTTCCACCTCTTCCTTCTCCATGCTAATGTTAAGGCACTATATACTTTGCTAATGTGTGGAATGGGTGTTTGTTTTGGACATCTAAACACTCAACATGTATACACATTTGAAGCAAGAGTCCAAGAATACTTACTTGCGCAAACAAGAGGCTCCTGAATACTTTCTTCCTCTTCTGGTTCGCGTTGACCCCCACTGTGACTCGCGTCAAGGGATATGATGTCCACAATGGCAATGTCTGTGCTGGGTCCAGGAGGCAGATCCCATGGCTCCAAAGAAACATTCTGGGGGAGCTGACCACACTCACCATTCATCAAGCCACCCCAAGTCCCATCTGTTTTTAGCATCAATTTTACTACATTAATTGACCAATCTTGCACTTGGTCTGATGTCAATGTTTACTCCTGCTTAGTGGACTCCACCATGCTGCACTCTGTGACTCTGTGTGACTGGGAGCCTGGGGTCTCTCCTCTACAAATGTCTAAACTGGCAAGGCTGCATTGATGAGCCAGACAACAACCAGAAAGTGTTCTTTACCCCTTAAGTTCTGCCCTAAGCCCATGGCCTTTGGCCCACCTAGAAACACCCTTGTCGGTGGCTAAATGAGTGTGTTTGAAATTGGCATTTACGTTTTAGGGGGGAAGATGGCCTTGTTGCCTCCCCTGTTGAAGCCCAAGTGAGGTTAGCCTCCCTTCATCCCTTGAAGTGCCTTGGCTGGGACATCATTTTTTGTGCCTCCCTGTTGAAATAAAAAAACATGACTAAATAAGAATGTACATATATGCTTTACATTTACCTTCATCTTTGAAATCCCAAGTCATACAAAGATTTTATAAAAGCTTATATAGAATTCTCTAGAGCTACTTGGAGAAAGAACATATACAGACAGCTAATTTACACATATACATATTGTTTAGATCCAAATATCGCTTACTTTTTTTATGATCTGATGTATGTACTCTATCTGGCCTTGTTCCCAGTGTTTTAGATTAGACCATCTTTTTCAGATTTGGTCCTTTGATCGGTCTACCAAAAATTCTCTCTGCAAAGCGGCGATGACCTTCTCCAAAATTCTGTCATTTCAGCTGTTGGGCCTTTCGTAATCGCACAGCTTTTAGTCATAATGGTGCTTCTCTAGGATGCGCACCATCTCCACAATCTTACCATTGCTCATGGGGGTTGCTTTGTGCCTCCTATGAGCTCCACCACCCGTGGCAATCCGCAGAATCCACCATGTTGTCCCTCCTGAATGTTCCGCCGTGTGTGTCACATGCAGAAGAGAGATGGTCACGCCACAGCATCATGACGCACTGAGAGCCGAGTTTGACGCATGCTCAGTGTGTATGAAGCCAGAATGCATGGTCAATGGAACGGCCGTAGGAGCGATCTTGGCGTGGAGGACGAATGATCGCCAACGCACAAAAGGAGGCAGAAAACTAAGGTACAATTGGAAATTGGAGAATAGGTGGTTATTGGCCTATACTGCTTAGATTGAGGCCTATATTGGTACCAATTAATGCGTTAAGCCAGACATTATGGTTTGTCTTGTGTTCTGTCTTGCAGTCATCATATCATCATGACTGACAAGTTCACTGTGCCAGAACTTCTCCCCCATTTCATTGACACGTACCGGGAGCTGCCCTGTTTCTGGAGGCTGAAGAGTAGGGACTACTCAAATAAAATACAGAGGAAGGCAGCGTTGGAGAAACTGGTAGAGTTGTGAAAACCTGTGTACACCAGGACGGACACCAACTACATCAAGCAAAAGACAGCCAACATTCAGAGTACATTTAAAAGGGAGCTGAAAAAGGCCCTGGACTCTGAGAGATTTAGAGCTGCAGCGGATGTCCCCAGGCTATGGTATTACCACAGCCTGCCGTTTTTGACAGACCAGACAGAACCCAGGCCATCGCTGTCTAAGCTCCCTTTGATGTCTGCTGAGGTCACAGGTGGAAGAGCCCAGCTTGATCCAGGTATAGCATTGTTGAGCATATTTGTTTCCAAAAATACAATGATGATAACTAGACCTAATTGGGAAAATATTACTGCCTGAAGAAAGTGTTCCATATCAATAGACAGTAGAGACCAAAAATTATTTGAACAAGAATGAAAAATGCTGGGGTCAGAATAATCATCTTTTCTATTTCTCCACATTCAATTTGCAACAGTGAGGAGATCAAAATTGTGTGTGACTGATGACCAAACCCAAAAAAAGATTCTAATTATGTCCCATTTTCACTCACAGGAAAGTGTCAGTCTGGAGGAGCCAGTGGCCAGTAGCCAGAGGGAGTCGTAGATCCCGCCCCTACGCCCTCCTGCTGCAAAAAGAGCCAGGAAGAGCAGGAATCAAAAAATGCACTTTTTTGTTAAGTTCTTTGTATTTGGATGGCAGATACCATGTCTAATTTAATTTGTGTTATTTTTTTTTCTGCACAATACAAAAATTGTGTAGAATAATACTTGGCTGGTCTGGGGATTTTCACCCCTTCCCCACTTACTAATTTCTATTCTTTTGGGGGTTTTTTGGAATAGAGTTTTTATTTGTTATATTTTCTATATTTTTGTATGCATGGAATGCACTTTTTTGTTAAGTTCTTTGTATTTGGATGGCAGATAGCATGTCTAATTTAATTGGCGTTATTTTTTTTTTCTGCACAATAATAAAATTGTGTAGAATAATACTTGGCTATGTGTTTTACATTAAATGACAGTTTGGGAGTAGGCAGTTATATAAAAAAAAATACAATGTAAAATTAACAAGGGACACCAACATAGTTGTATCTTTGATCCTAAAAACTCGGGGATAATAGTGTTGTGGTAAAAACCTAAGAACAAGCTTAATAATAATATTCTTGATATCACTAGAAAAAAAATGCCTTTTAAAATACGTTTGGCATAACTCCATCAGTATCACCAGCAAAGCAGCTTCATTTGTATCTCATTAAAGAAGAAGAGAATGTGCGCTGCAGTTTGACATTTCATAATTTGCCACGTTACGAATGTTAATTCTTTATTACGAATGCTAGTTTACAAGACCGACCGCTTCCGGCTCATTCCTTGGTTCGGATCATGCATGTTTGACTTTTGTGTGACAGATTTGTGTACTGACCATCAGAAAATCAGACGTGGGGGCCGTCGTTTGCCAAAAAATGTACTAGCATGTCATCCAACATTTGTTGGCCGAAAATTGGAAAACAATTGTTGAAAGGAGCATACTAACGGTAAGAACTTCAGACAACAGCCTGTCAAACGGCATTCCCCTTATGATTTTAATACCATGTGTACAAGAATTAAGAGTAAAACATAGGCTTTCATTGCTGATCTTTCCTTAAGAAAATGCTATTTGACTGGTTGTCATGTCAAGTCAATGGATTCAATAAGTTTTAAGTCACTAACCCAGAACAAACATGCAGGTCAAGAAATTCAAAAAAGACTCTGCATTATTATTATTATTATTATTATTATTATTATTATTATGAGTCAGTGACGTAGGCTAGGTTCACACTGCTGCAATTTGATTATTATCTTACTTTCAGTGCAATTATGTAGTGGGATTCAGCTTTAATGCTACTTTGAAGTGGTTTGCATATTCTGTGGGACCTAAATCATGCTGGAATTGCATCACAACAGTAAAGGAACCTTTTTCAAATTCACACCGTGCTGCATTGCATTGATGTGAACAGGCACCACTGAAAACAGTATGATTTAAGTTGTCATGTGAATCTGTGCGACTCAAGTCACATCTGAATTCTCACTAGTGTGACTGGGCCTTATGCTGCATACACACGACCAGGCTTTCCGGCAGACTAGGTCCGATGGTCTTCCCGACGGACTTTCGGCGGAGTTCCGACGGACTTTCCGAACGAACGGACTTGGCCATACACAAATGGACTAAGTCCGTTTGAAAGTCCATTCGTTTTGAACGTGATGACGTAAACAGGACTAAAGAAGGAAGTTCAATAGCCAGTAGCCAATAGCTTCCCTTGCATCGTATTTGGTCCGTCAGACCAGCACACAGACGAACGGTTTTTACGATTTTAGTCAGTCGGATTTGAGTCCGTCAGATTTGAAAATTTTGAAAACATGAAAAAATTTGAAACATGTTCTATTTCTAGGTCCGTCAGATTTTTTTTTGAAGAACGATCGGACTAGCCCACACATGATCGGATTGTCCAATGGACTAATCCCTTTTGACCTAGTCTGCCGGAAAGTCGGGTCGTGTACGTGGCATAAGAGTATTGTTGCTGACGGATCAGCATGACATCCAAGCAACTGGTGTTTTCGGGAGAGTCCAGCAGATTCACGGTGCAAGTCTTTGAACATAGGTTTCCTTTAGGAAGAACATTTTTGTCCTACAATCATATATGGAGTAAATTAAGAGCTAGTGCAGACATTTGTATTCCTGTGCAGCCCTTTTGTGCGATGAAAATGATGAATGTTCCAATTTGCTCATTGTATATGCAGGTCTCTGTCCTGAAATTTTTGCAGTTTGATCACAGCCTGGGTTTGTAGAATAATACGTGGAATTATCAGCAGTGTTCAGAGTACTGTGATCATATGCAATATCACGCAGGATTTCCAGGAAAATGTGCACCTGTTTCAAACTTTATGCACCTGTCAAGCAAAAAGCCCTACAGTATTAAAGGATCTGATGGATAACTTGAGCTACTGGATGTGTCTGTAACACATTATTAACTCTTTATACTCACACAGTAATTAAAGGAAAAGTACAGTCCTTTGAGTTTTAATGCTATAAATTTGCCTGCGATCATCCTAAGAAGTTATCTTATCAACAAGTGTTAATATTTTAGAAACTTTTAATGTAAAGTTTGCAAAAGTACATATACAACGTATATACAACGGTATGCTTAGTAGTGATGCACTATTCTTTTTTTTTTTTTTTTTTTTTTTTTAAAGAGTATTTATTGAGAAATGAAACAGACATAATAGTACATATGCAACAAAAGTAAGTGCAGTACAGTAGTACCATCATCACAGATGAGGTACGCGAATAGAAGGAGAACAGAGTAAGGCTGCAACATATTAATCGTACATCACATACTGTAACAAAGGAACCAAATAAATAAGTAAAACAGAGCGGCAAAGCCAACAATAACTGGATGGATCCTGAGGCAAAAGGTTGTTGTGATAGCAATATAGAGTTAATCAATAAAATGACATTTCCCAAGATTTAGTAAAGATAAAAAAAAAAAAAAGGGGGGGGGGTGGAAGGGAGGAAGGGACGCAAACAGGAAAGGGCAAACGGGGGGGGGGGTGAAGGAGGGGGAGGGGGCAAGGAGCCATGGGTTCTCGTGTCTAGTCCCAGAGGCGGGGGGTTCCGTAGGGTGGATCCTGGGGGGTAGTGAGTTGTTGAGATCAGATTAGCCATTAGGAGGGGGGGAGGGGGCTGACCCCCAGAGCAGATGGAGAAGCGCCATAATAGAAAAAAGTGTAGTGATCCAAATTGGTAATGTCCACCAGGGAGAGAGTGAATTGTATGAAGGGAAGCCACAGCGCGTAGAAGCGAGACTTTGCTTTTTCGTCCCGAAAATTTGCGTTGCATCGGTCCTTGTAGAGGAGTGAAAGGAGGTCTTTCTGCGTCTGATCAACGGAGGGGGGAAGAGAAGAAGTCCAGTTTTTCAGAACAGATTTCCTGGCTAGTAGCAAGCAGAGGAGAGCCCAGTCTTTGTGGGAAGGTTTGCAAGGTGTGCAGTTAGGGGGCACGAGGCCACCGTTGGGAGACCACGGAAGCAAGAGGGGGTCCCAATAGCCAAAAATGAGGAGGAGGGGGTCCTTTGGCAGTTTCAATAAGGTAACTTTGAAGATGTAGGCGAGTATCCGATCCCAGAATGATGAGATGTAGGAGCAGGACCAGAAGCGGTGAGCCAGCGAGGGCCTGTTAAGAAGACAGTGGGGACACTTGGTGGTGTCCTGGTCAGTGGCAGATGGAAGGAAGGGAAGGTATGCCCGGTGGGCAATTTTTAATTGCGATTCTCTCCAAAGTTCGTTGGGAGTCAGTCGGTAGACTTTGTTGAGACCGTGCAGAATTTTGTCTACTAGATCCGGGTCAGGAAATTCTTTCTTCCAATTGGCGACAGATGAAGAAGTCAGGGGGGAGGAACATCGCTGGAGCAAAGGTTTGTAGACGTCTGATATTTTGTAGGTATCATCTCTGAGTAGACGGTCCAAGAAAGTTAGGGTGAAGCGTTTATGTTCCTCTCTGCAGATGCCGTTTAAGTAGCTGGTACATTGCCTATAATGAAAGGCATGGGCTGGAGGGAGGGAAAACTTTTCTGCTAGGAGAGCAAATGGCAGAGGGCGGCCAGAGTCCAGGTCACAAAGTGTAGCAAAGCTTGTGATGCCCTTCTCTTTCCAGAGGTGGAATGTCTTGTGGAGAAGGCCAGGGGAGAAAGTAGGGTTCCCCTGTATCGGGAGGTGCCTTGAAACAAAAGGGGGGAGCTTGAGGCACTTCCTGGTTTCTCTCCAGGCTATGGCAGTGTCCCGGAGTAGGAGATTGTGTTGGAGCAGAGGTGGTACCGATTTCCACCGGCAGTGGAGGAGAGCTGTCAACGAAAGTGGAGAGACCATGGCGGCTTCCATAGAGTAGTTGGAGTATTTGGAGGATTGGGATATCCAATCCAAGCCAGTGCGTAACAAACATGACAAATTATACAATCTTAAGTTAGGCAAGCTAATACCCCCCTCGTGTCTGGGAAGATGCAACTTTTTTAGGGCTATACGTGGGCGTTTGCCCTGCCACAGAAAGGAAGAAAAAGCTGACTCTAGAGTCTTGACATCCTTGTGGAGAAGGAGCAGAGGGATGGTTTGGAGTGGGTACAGTAGCCTGGCAAAACTAACCATTTTTAGAAGGTGGCATCTTCCCAGAAGCGAGAGAGGCAGATCCATCCAGTTCACCATTTCCTGAGAAATTTTTGTGATCAGAGGGGGGTAGTTAAGGTGGTAAAGGGAGGAAGGCAATTTACCAATTTTAATACCAAGATAGGTGATGTGGGAGCTAGCGGTTGTGAAGATAGAATGTTGCGTCCAGGGGGGTGTACGATGGGAGCCTATCGGGAGGATTTCGCTTTTGCCGTAATTTATTCGAAGCCCTGAGCAGGATCTGAATACGTCAAAGACCTCTTTAATGGTGAGCATGTCGGAGGCAGGGTCCGACGAAAAAATGAGCACATCATCTGCAAAGAGGGAGGTGCGCAGATCGTGTTGACCTATGCGGATACCGTGAAGGGGGGCCTTGTGTGTTAGATATCTGGACAGGGGTTCTAGGGCGATGTTAAAGAGGAGCGGGGAGAGTGGGCACCCCTGACGAGTGCCCTTGTGCAGGCGAAATTCATCTGAAAGAACACCAGCCGCAACTAATTTAGCTACAGGGGAGGAATACATGGCTTTGATAAGGTGGCAGAAGTGGCCTTTGAAGCCCATTTCGGATAGGGACATAGAGAGCCAATCAAAACTGACATTGTCGAAGGCCTTTTCCGCATCTAATGTTATAATGGCAAAGTCCCCATCAGGGTTGTTTTTTGCATGTTCCAAGGCGAGCATAACCTTACGGATGTTCAAGGTGGCAGTTCTGCCCTTCACAAAGCCAGATTGGGCAGGATGCACTATTCTTAAAGGACCAGAACAATTTTTACTATGAGCCTGTCTATTCTGCAATAACTTTGTCATTACTGAATTAAACATACGGTGCCTTGCGAAAGTATTTGGCCCCCTTGAACTTTTCAACCTTTTGCCACATTTCAGGCTTCAAACATAAAGATATAAAATTGTAATTTTTTGTGAAGAATCACCAACAAGTGGGACACAATTGTGAAGTGGAACGAAATCTATTGGATATTTTAAACTTTTTTAGCAAATAAAAAACTGAAAAGTGGTGCGTGCAAAATAATTCGGCCCCTTTACTTTCAGTGCAGCAAACTCACTCCAGAAGTTCAGCGAAGATCTCTGAATGATCCAATGTTGTCCTAAATGACTGATGGTGATAAATAGAATCCACCTGTGTGTAATCAAGTCTCTGTATAAATGCACCTGCTCTGTGATAGTCTCAGGGTTCTGTTGAAAGCGCAGAGAGCATCATGAAGACCAAGGAACACACCAGGCAGGTCCGTAATACTGTTGTGGAGAAGTTTAAAGCCGGATTTGGATACAAAAAGATTTCCCAAGCTTTAAACATCCCAAGGAGCACTGTGCAAGCGATCATTTTGAAATGGAAGGAGTATCAGACCACTGCAAATCTACCAAGACCTGGCCGTCCCTCTAAACTTTCAGCTCAGACAAGGAGAAGACTGATCAGAGATGCAGCCAAGAGGCCCATGATCACTCTGGATGAACTGCAGAGAACTACAGCTGAGGTGGGAGAGTCTGTCCATAGGACAACAATCAGTCGTACACTGCACAAATCTGGCCTTTATGGAAGAGTGGCAAGAAGAAAGCCATTTCTCAAAGATATCCATAAAAAGTCTTGTCTAAAGTTTGCCACAAGCCACCTGGGAGACACACCAAACATGTGGAAGAAGGTGCTCTGGTCAGATGAAACCAAAATCGAACTTTTTGCCCACAATGCAAAACGATATGTTTAGCGTAAAAGCAACACAGCTCATCACCCTCAACACACCATCCCCACTGTCAAACATGGTGGTGGCAGCATCATGGTTTGGGTCTGCTTTTCTTCAGCAAGGACAGGGAAGATGGTTAAAATTGAGGGGAAGATGGATGCAGCCAAATACAGGACCATTCTGGATGAAAACCTGTTGGAGTCTGCAAAAGACCTGAAACTGGGACGGAGATTTATCTTCCAACAAGACAATGATCCCAAACATACAGCAAAATCTACAAAGGAATGGTTCACAAATAAACGTATCCAGGTGTTAGAATGGCCAAGTCAAAGTCCAGACCTGAATCCAATCGAGAATCTGTGGAAAGAGCTGAAAACTGCTGTTCAAATGCTCTCCATCCAACCTCACTGAGCTCGAGCTGTTTTGCAAGGAAGAATGGGCAAGAATTTCGGTCTCTCGATGTGCAAAACTGATAGAGACATACCCCAAGCGACTTGCAGCTGTAATCGCAGCAAAAGGTGGCTCTACAAAGTATTAACGCAAGGGGGCCGAATAATTTTGCACGTCCCACTTTTCATTTTTTTATTAGTTAAAAAAATTTCAAAAATCCATTCAATTTTGTTCCACTTCACAATTGTGTCCCACTTGTTGGTGATTCTTCACAAAAAATAAAAATTTTATATCTTTATGTTTGAAGCCTGAAATGTGGCAAAAGGTTGAAAAGTTCAAGGGGGCCGAATACTTTCGCAAGGCACTGTATATACAGTTTTTGGGGGTAAAACTAGGCTTTCTTTTGCTAATATTTTCTTTTGAAAATAATTGTATTTTATATGTATTGTATAGACATAATCACATAAAAAAACAGTTTGACCAATGTTAATCCTAAGATTAGTTTCACTGTAAATAAAAAAAACTACATATTTTATCCTATTTTACAATTTAAAATACCACAAATGATGTTTCTGGTACAAAGCATGACAACGTTTTAAGCAGGCTGCCCCTTACCATACACATATCTCCAACAAAATCCTACAGAGGTTAAAGCTGACCTGGCACTGAAATTGCTGTATAATGGCAGTAAAGAAAAACCTGTCTAAAAAAACTGCGGTGCAGGAGTGTCTTCCCATGAAATTTTGAATCCTAATGAATTCCAGTGTCTCAATGGGAAGATTGTGTGATCATCCTTGCCTAGGTGCTGTAGGTGAAAGTTGGGGGTAGGTGTAACTATATTCTAGTTTTTTTTATATGAAACAGGAAGACCTTAGGTAATGAGCAGACCTTGTCTTTCAGTGCAAAGTCTATTTTAATGGTTTCTCTCACACAGTGCATGTCCAAGTCTACAAGCCTGAGCAGAAATTGTATCGCAAATGATGTCAAACAGGAATTCTAATCATATTCCGTGCTATGTGGATGATTGGCAGGGACAGAATGTAGAATTCTTAATTTGAAATATCTTGACCAAAAAAATAAAAATAAAAGAAACCAGTCAGCCATATTCAATAATAGAGTTCTTGTTTTTAGAGACTAACAACCTATCAGAATCTATCTGGTACTGATTTTACTTCTGCAGAGTGAATTCTGATTGGTTGTTAGGATCTGGAAAGAGAAGATCAGTGTTGATTTTGGCCAAGTTTTACCCAGGTAGACAGTATGTTTTTCAGAAAATTAGGGTAAAACACTGGCCATGTGTACGGGTGAAGGCCAAGCCTTTTTCTACAGTATACAGTAGATGTCACTAATGTTCTCTTTCAGGCTTTATGCATGAACGTCAAGAGTGATTTGATGGTGAACACGAGGGATAACATTACTAACGGGGCAAGGGAAGGGGTGGAATCCTTATGACTGGAACCTTAAAGGGAAGAAAAAAAATAGGAAATAAATAGTTGGGGTATGCTACAAGCCTCCTACTCTGAGGGATGAAGAAAAGTGGTAGAAAATTAGCGCAATGGTAAGAGCCAGTGCGTTACAGGGGTGCTGTTGATGTAAATAACTAATGTAGTGGACTTATTGGGGGATTAAGAGTAGACCGATCTCTGCTCATACTAATGCCGCGTACACACGATCAAACAATCCGGTGGAAAAGTCCGGCAAACTCAAGTCCGCCAAACAATCCCCCCGTGTGTAGCCTCCGGCATACTTTTTTGACCCGAAAGTACGGCGGACTTAGAATGCCGTGTTGCACTCCAATCTTCCCGCCGGACTCGCATTTCGGCGGACAATCCGGCCGTGTGTATGCCAGTCCGCCGTACTTTTGAAATGAGTGGACTTTTCCCGCCCGGAGAAAAGTCCGCTCATTTCGAGCGGGTCTCCAGGTAGGCGGGGCCCGCGAAGGAGACGTCGCTGGCCCCGCCGCCTGGTATGGACTTAAAGGGGAACCCCAACGCCGAAAAAAATTGGCGTGGGGGTCCCCCCCAAGTCCACAACAGACCCTTGTCCGAGCACGCTACCCGGCCGGCCAGGAAAGGGGGGTGAGCGAGCGCCCCCCCCTCCTGAGCCGTACCAGGCCACTTGCCCTCAACATGGGGGGTGCCTTGGGGAAGGGGGGCCGCGCGGCCCCCCCACCCCAAAGCACCTTGTCCTCATGTTGATGAGGACAAGGGCCTCTTCCCGACAACCCTGGCCGTTGGTTGTCGGGGTCTGCGGGGGGGGGGCTTATCGGAATCCGGGAGCCCCCTTTAATAAGGGGGCCCCCGGATACCGGCCCCCCACCCTATGTGAATGAGTATGGGGTACAATGTACCCCTACCCATTCACCTGTAAAATAAAAGTACAAAAAAAACACAACACACGAGATAAAATACTTTATTGCACAGCTCCGGGGGTCTTCCGTCTTCGGGGGTCTTCTCGCTGGACTCCTCCGCTATCTTCTTGTAGCTCTTTTGCTAGCGGAGGAGCCCGGCTTTCTTGCTCGCCGCCGGCCTCTTCTTCCGACTTCGGGGGTCTTGTCCCCCTCTTCGGTTCTTCTGTCGCCGCCGCCGCCGCCGCCTTCCGTTCTTCTTCTTCTTCTTCTCCAGGAGATGTTGACTCGACAATCTCTCCGGCCACAATGCCAGGGACGCGCTGCGCTGCCACTTATATAGGGACAAGGGGCAGTGTCACATGGCTTTATGTCACATGGGTTGGTGTCACATGGTGACCCCGCCCCCTTACGATGTCACAGTCCCGGAGGATGCTGGGACTGTCGCCATGTGACATCAACCCATGTGACCAACCCATGTGACATAAACCCATGTGACACCGCCCCTTGTCCCTATATAAGTGGCAGTGCAGCGCGTCCCTGGCATTGCGGCCGGAGAGATCTCGAGTCAACATCTCCTGGAGAAGAAGAAGAAGAAGAAGAAGAACGGCAGGCGGCGGTGGCGGCGACAGAAGACCGGGCCACCGCCTGTAAAAGAGCTATAAGAAGGCGCGGTGGCCCGGCAGAAGAACCGAAGAGGGGGACAAGACCCCCGAAGTCGGAAGAAGAGGCCGCAGCGACGAAGAAGAATGCCGGGCTCCTCCTCTAGTAAAAGAGCTACAAGAAGATAGTGGAGGAGTCCGGCGAGAAGACCCCCAAAGACGGAAGACCCCCGGAGCTGTGCAATAAAATATTTTATCTTGTGTGTTGTGTTTTTTTTTGTACTTTATTTTAAAGGTGAATGGGTAGGGGTACATTGTACCCCATACTCATTCACATAGGGTGGGGAGCCGGTATCCGGGGGCCCCCTTATTAAAGGGGGCTCCCGGATTCCGATAAGCCCCCCGCCCGCAGACCCCGACAACCAACGGCCAGGGTTGTCGGGAAGAGGCCCTTGTCCTCATCAACATGGGGACAAGGTGCTTTGGGGTGAGGGGGCCGTGCGGCCCCCCTTCCCCAAGGCACCCCCCATGTTGAGGGCACGCGGCCTGGTACGGCTCAGGAGGGGGGGGGCGCTCGCTCGCCCCCCTTTCCTGGCTGGCCGGGTAGCGTGCTCGGACAAGGGTCTGTTGTGGACTTGGGGGGGACCCCCACACCGATTTTTTTTTCGGCGTTGGGGTTCCCCTTTAAGTCCATACCAGGCGGCGGGGCCAGCGACGTCTCCTTTGTGGGCCCCGCCTACCTGGAGACGCGCTCGAAATGAGCGGACTTTCCTCCGCGTGTGTGGACGAGTCCGTTCATTTCAAAAGTAGTGCGGATAGTACGGCGGACTTAGTACGCCGTATTAGTCCGCTCAAAAAGTGCCATGTGTGGGCAAGTAGCCCGTTCGGAAAGTCCGACGGACAGTCTGGCGGGAAGTCCGCCAGACTAAGTACGTCGGTCATACCGCTACGTGTGTACGCGGCTTTAGAAATGACAACAAGGTAGGACAATGTAATCATTATTGGGGACTTTAATTATCTAGATATCAACAGTGCAGATGGCCCTGCTCACTCTTCTAAGGCTCTGCACCTTTTAAATGTCTTGAGGGACAATTTTATGCTTTAGTTGGTGGATGTCCTAACTATAAACAAGGCTCTGCTAGACCTACTAATCACAAACAACCCAGAACTGATAGCAGATGTGGAAGTAAGAATTACGTTCACTGTAAATCACAGGAAACGCAGACAGGTTTCAAGAGAGCAAATTTTACCAAACTACACTTCATATTTCATGAAATGAAATGGTAATATATTCTATGAACAATAACACAGAGGAAAGAGAGAGAGCTTTCATGTATGTAGTGTATCTAGACTTAACCAAAGCATTCAACAGGGTCCTCCATAAACGCTTAATCTACTAATTGAGGTCGGTTAGTGTTGATGATAGTATGCACCCATATAGAAAACTGTTACAGGGGCCTGTCCAGAGGGTGGTGATTAGGGATGAGCCAAACACCCCCCTGTTCGGTTCGCACCAGAACCTGCGAACAGACCTAAACTTCGTGTGAACTTTAGAACCCTATTAAAGTCTATGGGACTCGAAGGTTCACAATCTAAAGTGCTAATTTTAAAGGGTAATATGCAAGTTACTGTCCTAAAAAGTGTTTGGGGACCTGGGTCCTGCCCCAGGGGACATGGATCAATGCAAAAAAAAGTTTTAAAAACGGCCGTTTTTTCAGGAGCAGTGATTTTAATAATGATTAAAGTGAAAAAATAAAAGTGTAATATTCCTTTAAATTTCGTAGCTGGGGGGTATCTATAGTATGCATGTGAAGGGGTGCATGTTTCTGGTGCTTAGAACTGTCCCTGCACAAAGTGTCATTTGTGCAGGAAAAAAAGTCTTTTAACCACTTCAATACCAGGCACTTAAACACCTTCCTGCCCAGACCAATTTTGAGCTTTCAGCGCTGTCGCATTTTGAATGAAAATTGCGCGGTCATGCTACACTGTACCCGAATGAAATTTTTATCATTTTTTTCCCACAAATAGAGCTTTCTTTTGGTGGTATTTGATCACGTCTGCGGTTTTTATTTTTTGCTAAACAAATAAAAAAATACCGAAATTTTTTTAAAAAAATGTTTTTTTTTTGTTTCAGTTTCAAAACTTTGCAAATAAGTAAGTTTTCTCCTTCACTGATGGGCACTGATGGGGTTACACTGATGGGCAATGATAAGGCGGCACTGATGGGCACTGATGAGGTGGCACCAATGAAGTGGCACTGATGAGGTGGCATTGATGGACACCGATATGTGGCACTGATAGGCGGCACTGATGGGTGGCACTGATGGGCGACACGGATGGGCACTGATAGGTAGCACAAATTGGCACTAATAGCTGGCACGGATTGGCATGGATGGGCATGGATAGGTGGCACAGGTGGGCATGGGTTAGTCGGCACAGGTGGGCATGGGTAGGCGGCACAGGTGGGCATGGGTAGGCAGCACAGGTGGGCATGGGTAGGCGGCACAGGTGGGCATGGGTAGGCACTGATAGGCGGCACAGATGGGAACTGATAGGCGGCATTGTATTATAATATATTGTACTAATGGATGCCAATCAGTGTCAATCAATAATGCATGCCAATCAGTGATGCCCATTGTGGGCACTGATTGGCATCCATTATGGGCACTGATTGGCATCCATTGTGGCACTGACTGGAATCCCTGGTGGTCTAGGGTGGCATACCTTGTCCTTGGCATCCCTGGTGGTCTGGTGGCGTCCCTGGTGGTCCAGTGTGGGCATCCTCGGGGGGGCTGTGCTGATAATCGATCAGCACAGACCCCCCCTGTCAGAGGAGCAGCCGATCGGCTCTCCTCTACTCGCGTCTGACAGACGCGAGTGAGGAAAAGCCGATCACCGGCTTTTCCTATTTACACTGTGATCAGCCGTGATTGGACACGGCTGATCACGTGGTAAAGAGTCTCCGTCGGAGACTCTTTACCGAGATCGTAGTTGCCGGGTGTCAGACTGACACCCCGCAACAATGATCGCCACGATGCGCGCCCCCGGGGGCACGCAGCGGCTCATAATCCTGATCACGTCATATGACGTCCGGTCAGGATTATGCAACCACTTTGCCACCGTCTCCCATTTGCTATAGGGCAGGCGGCAAGTGGTTAAAATCACTTGCGGCTAAATTGTCGGCTCCTCGTAATACAGAGAACACTCAATGAGTGTTCTCTGTATTAGCCGACAATTCATTCATTCATTGATAAAAAAAAGCGTGGGGGTTCCCCTAAATTCAATTACCAGGCCCTTCAGGTCTGACATGGATATTAAGGGGAACCCCGTGTCAAATTTTTAAAAAAATTGACGTGGGGCTCCCCCTAAATATCCATACCAGACCCTTCAGGTCTGATATGGATATTAAGGGGAACCCCGCATCAAATAAAAAAAAATTGACGTGGGGGTCCCCCTAAAAATCCACACCAGACCCTTTATCCGAGCACGCAACCTGGCAGGCCGCAGGAAAAGAGGGAGGACGAGAGAGCGGCCCCCCTCCCTCCTGAACCGTACCAGGCCACATACCCTCAACATTGGGAGGATGCTTTGGGGGTCTGTGACCCCTCAAAGCACCTTGTCCCCATGTTGATGAGGACAAGGGCCTCATCCTCACAACCCTGGCTGGTGGTTGTGAGGGTCTGCGGGCGGGGGGCTTATCAGAATCTGGAAGCCCCCTTTAACAAGGGGACCCCCAGATCCCGCTCCCCCCCTGTTTGAAATGGTAAGGGGCTACCATTTCACAAAGAAAGTGTCAAAATGGTTAAATAAGACAAACACACTTTTGAAAAATTCCTTTATTAAAAATAAAAAAAATAAAAAAAAGATTCCAGCGGTGCTAATCCACTCTTGCTATCCAGTGACGAATCTCGGGGGTCCAGCGATGGATGATCATATCCAGCGACGGGGGATCTCTCAGTCCAGCGCTGTCCATACATCCGTCTTCTGTCTCCATTGCGGAGACACTGCGGAGATCCCAGCGCTGACGTTTCTTATATTAGGAGGGCGGGGACACTCGTCACCTGACCCCACCCCCTCTGACGCTGGTGAAGGGAGCCAGGGGTTCCCCAGTGACGTGTGGGTGACCCCGCCCCCTCTGATGTAACGGAAACCTGCGTTACATCAGAGGGGGCGGGGTCACCCATACGTCACTGGGGAACCCCTGGCTTCCCTCTCCAGCGTCAGAGGGGTGGGGTCAGGTGACGGGTGGCCCCGCCCTCCTAATATAAGAAACGTCAGCGCTGGGATCTCCGCAGTCTCCGCAGTGGAGACAGAAGAAGGATGTATGGACAGCGCTGGACTGAGAGATCCCCCGTCGCTGGATATGATCATCCATCGCTGGACCCCGGAGATCCGTCGCTGGATAGCAAGAGTGGATTAGCACCGCTGGAATCTTTTTTTTTTTTTTTTTTTTTTTTTAATAAAGGAATTTTTCAAAAGTGTGTGTCTTATTTAACCATTTTGACACTTTCTTTGTGAAATGGTAGAGGGTTACTTTTGTACCCCCTTACCATTTCAAACAGGGGGGGCGGGATCTGGGGGTCCCCTTGTTAAAGGGGGCTTCCAGATTCTGATAAGCCCCCCACCCGCAGACCCTCACAACCACCGGCCAGGGTTGTGAGGATGAGGCCCTTGTCCTCATCAACATGGGGACAAGGTGCTTTGAGGGGTCACAGACCCCCAAAGCATCCTCCCAATGTTGAGGGTATGTGGCCTGGTACGGTTCAGGAGGGAGGGGGGCGCTCTGTCGTCCCCCCCTCTTTTCCTGCGGCCTGCCAGGTTGCGTGCTCGGATAAAGGGTCTGGTATGGATTTTTAGGGGGACCCCACGTAAATTTTTTTTAAAATTTGATGCAGGGTTCCCCTTAATATCCATATCAGACCTGAAGGGTCTGGTATGGATATTTAGGGGGATCCCCACGTCAATTTTTTTTTTTAATTTGACACGGGGTTCCCCTTAACATCCATGTCAGACCTGAAGGGCCTGGTAATTGAATTCAGGGGAACCCCCACGCTTTTTTTTTTTTTTTTTTATCAATGAATGAATGAATTGTCGGCTAATACAGAGAACACACATTGAGTGTTCTCTGTATTATGGGACCCGACAATTTAGCCGCAAGTGATTTTAAAAGACTTTTTTTCCTGCACAAATGACACTTTGTGCAGGGACAGTTCTAAGCACCAGAAACATGCGCCCCTTCACAGGCATACTATAGATACCCCCCAGCTACGAAATTTAAAGGAATATTACACTTTTATTGTTTCACTTTAATCATTATTAAAATCACTGCTCCTGAAAAAACAGCCGTTTTTAAAACTTTTTTTTGCATTGATCCATGTCCCCTGGGGCAGAACCCGGGTCCCCAAACACTTTTTAGGACAGTAACCTGCATATTACCCTTTAAAATGAGCACTTTAGATTTCTCCCATAGACTTGTATAGGGTGTTCCGGCTTTTCGAATTTGCTGCGAACAGCCCAAATTGTTCACTGTTCGCTGAACAGGCGAACAGGCAATGTTCGAGTAGAACATGAGTTCGACTCGAACTCGAAGCTCATCCCTAGTGGTGATAAATAGCGTATCTTCTGAATGGGCTGCAGTTTTATGTGGGGTACCCCAGGGCTCTGTCCTGGGACCAATCTGTTTAACGTGTTCATAAGTGATATAGAAGTTGGTATACATAGTTCAATCTCAGTGTTTGCTGATGATACAAAGCTAAGAAAGACAATAACTTCACAACAAGAAATATCAACTGTACAGGAAGACCTTGATAAAAATAGAGGGGTGGGAAAACACATGGTAAATGAGGTTCAATGTAGGGAAATGTAAAGTATGCCATATAACGTGAGGGCTAAAATTTGAATGCAAGTTACACGCTAGGGGGAGAACCTCTGGTGAAATTGAGGATGGAAAAAGATCTGGGGGTCCAAGTAGATCACAGGCTCAGTAATAGCATGCAATGTCAAGCTGCAGCAAGTAGGGCTAGCAGAATATTAGCATGCATTAGAAACGTATTTACTCAAGAGATAAAAACTATAATTCTACCACTTTACAAAACGCTGGTTCGGCCACACCTTGGGTATGTTGTTCAGCTCCGATCTCCCATCCTCAGAAGGGATATGCTGGATCTGGAGAGAGTCCAAAGAAGAGCAAAAAAACTAAAAAGAGGACTGGAGGATCTTAGTTATGAGGAATGTTTACAAACATTAAACGTATTTACCAGGGAGAAGAGACGCTTATAAGATGATATGATAGCAATGTACAAATATCTTAATGGTGACTCCAGCATAGGGAAGAAACTATTCAGTCTCAGGTCACTCAGGAAAGACATGAAGCCACTTAAAGAAGTTGAATGAGAAGCAGTTCAACCTTAAACTGTGTAGGGTTTTTTTTTTTTTTTTACTGTTAGAATGGTAAGGATGTGGAACTTCCCTCCACAAACAGTGGTTTCAGCAGGTAACGTCACTAATTTAAAAAACTCTTAGAAGGGCATCTTATCCAACACAAAATACATAGATACATAGAGACATAACACACACCCACACGAGTTGAGCTGCACAGACTGGTGTGTTTATTTATCCTTACTATGTAACTATGTATGTCTATAGGGAGCAATGTGAAACCAGTGGAACTGTAGATAAATGTATCTCCAAAGAAAGAATTGCCAAAACAAAATAAGTGTAAACCCAAGGTAACATGAGTTACTGAAATACTTGGATGATCTGTTCTCTGGTAGTATTCCCTATAGTAACCCATTTTGAAAATCATCTGTCATTCGGCTGGTTAAGAAAACAGAATTAGGATTTATGCACACTGAGCCTAAAAAATGGCAGTTCTTTTGACAGAAAAAAATGCTCATATAGAGAGTTCTTGTACAGGCATATATGAGCGTTTAGCGTTTTTTTTTTTTTGCCAGAAAACTCCTTTCAAAAATGCAAACCAGAAGGGTTTACTTTTCTGCCTGTAAACATCAAGCTTAAAATATGCCTCTAATGTGTATGGACAAAGGATAATATTGAGATAATCCCACAGGCAAAACTCCTGTAGAAGCAGCATTGTTTTTTTTTTTTTTAAAGTTTTATTTATTACTTAAAACACAAAAAGAAACTATGTACATTTCTAATCTTCACCAATGACTCTCTCCTCCTCCCTCCAGCCCCTCGCTCGTTGAAAAAAATCAAAAAATTATAATAATAATAATTCCACCTTTTCTCAATAACAGTCAATGGTACAATTAGATATGTCAGATAGTTACATACATGTTAAAACCCACTGCAGGTGCATTCTATTAGGTGCCACTCAATCCGTCACCGTAGTCTCACTATTCATCCAACTGCCCCACATTTTATCAAATTTTTGTGGTATGCCCCTGCTAATGTATGTAGCCTTGTATAAAGGTGCAGCCCTATTAACCACCCCCTTCCACGCTGATACAGATGGAGGATTAGGCTTTTTCCATGATAACACTATAATTTCCCTAGCGTAATAGATTAGGATTGTAAGAAAAATACGAGTAAGGCCGCGTACACACGCGGGGACTGTTCGCCCAACTTTGTCCGTCAAACAGTTTCGGCAAACAGTCCGCTCAAAATTAGCATGGACGGACATGGCCACACACGACGGACGAACAGTTTGCTGAAACCGTGCGCGATGACGTGAACGGCACGTACGACGGGACGAAAAATACGACGTCCTATACACTGCATTATAACTTTCGGCGTGTAAATCCTTTCTGAGCATGCGCGGAACTTAGTTTGACGAACAAGCCTACACACGAGGGGACTGTTCGCTGAAACAAGGTTTCAGCGGACAGTTTTTCGGAATTTCCGAAAAACCTTGTTCAGCGGACTGTTCGCTGAAACTGTCCACTGAAAGCCCACACACGAGCGGACTGTTTGCCGAAACACTGTTCAGCGGACAAAGTTGGGCGAACAGTCCCCGCGTGTGTACGCGGCCTTAGAAGCAGCATTGTTTAAGCCAAGTGTGCAGGGACACTTAATGGGTAATCGCTATAAAGAAAGCACCCTGTCCCTTTTTTATGATTATAACTATTTAGGATAAGAGATAGCAGTTATGGGCTTAGTTTGCAACTCAGTAAGTGCACGTATTGTTCTTAACTATCAGTTCAATGGGCTGGCCAGTTGAACTGAATTAGAAAGGCAATACACGAGACCTATAAATGTGTTACTGTCTCTGACTTCCCCTGATGAGATCACAATATCATGTTGTTTGAAATTGCACACAGATATGTAAAGTTTGGTGTAGATGTAGGCAGGGCCACAGACTCCATCACTGGATGTCACATCTGGAAGGGGCACTTGGGGATGGAATCAAATAGAGGACTTAAAGTTGAACTTCAGGCCGCGTACACACGGGCGGACTGTTGGCTCAACTTTGTCCGCTGAATAGTGTTTCAGCGGACAGTCCGCTCGTGTGTGGGGCTTCAGCGGACAGTTTCAGCGGACAGTTTGACGAACAAAGTTTTTCAGAAATTCCGAAAAACTGTCCGCTGAAACTTGGTTTGAGCAAACAGTCCGCCCGTGTGTAGGCCACTTTCGAAATGAGCAAACTGTTCCCGCTCGGAGGGAAGTCTGCTCATTTCGAGCGCGTGTGCAGGTAGGCGGGGCCCGCGACGGAGACGTCGCGGGCTCCGCCGCCTGGAATGGACTTAAAGGGGAACCCCAACGCCGAAAAAAATCGGCGTGGGGGTCCCCCCAAAGTCCACAACAGACCCTTGTCCGAGCACGCTACCCGGCCGGCCAGGAAAGGGGGGCGAGCGAGCACGCCCCCCCTCCTGAGCCGTACCAGGCCGCGTGCCCTCAACATGGGGGGTGCCTTGGGGAAGGGGGGGCCGCGCGGCCCCCCCACCCCAAAGCACCTTGTCCCCATGTTGATGAGGACAAGGGCCTCTTCCCGACAACCCTGGCCGTTGGTTGTCGGGGTCTGCGGGCGGGGGGCTTACCGCCCCATTGTCACTATATAAGTGGCCGCACAGCGCGGCTCTGGCATTCCGGCCGGAGAGAGCTACGTGTCAACATCTCCTGGAGAAGAACAAGAAGAACAAGAAGAAGAAGAAGAACGGAAGGCGGCGGCGACAGCGGCGACAGAAGACCGGGCCACCGCCTGCAAAAGAGCTATAAGAAGGCGCGGTGGCCCGGCAGAAGAACCGAAGAGGGGGACAAGACCCCCGAAGTCGTGAGAAGAGGCCGGCGGCGGGGAGGAAGAAAGCCGGACTCCTCCGCTAGCAAAAGAGCTACAAGAAGATAGCGGAGGAGTCCGGCGAGAAGACCCCCGAAGACGGAAGACCCCCGGAGCTGTGCAATAAAATATTTTATCTCGTGTGTTGTGTCTTTTTTTGGGGTACTTTTTGTACTTTTATTGTTTATTTAGGTGAATGGGTAGAGGTACATTGTACCCCATACTCATTCACATAGGGTGGGGGGCCGGTATCCGGGGGCCCCCTTATTAAAGGGGGCTCCCGGATTCCGATAAGCCCCCCGCCCGCAGACCCCGACAACCAACGGCCAGGGTTGTCGGGAAGAGGCCCTTGTCCTCATCAACATGGGGACAAGGTGCTTTGGGGTGGGGGGGCCGCGCGGCCCCCCCTTCCCCAAGGCACCCCCCATGTTGAGGGCACGCGGCCTGGTACGGCTCAGGAGGGGAAGCGCGCTCGCTCGCCCCCCTTTCCTGGCCGGCCGGGTAGCGTGCTCGGACAAGGGTCTGTTGTGGACTTTGGGGGGACCCCCACGCCGTTTTTTTTTCGGCGTTGGGGTTCCCCTTTAAGTCCATTCCAGGCGGCGGAGCCCGCGACGTCTCCGTCGCGGGCCCCGCCTACCTGCACACGCGCTCGAAATGAGCGGACTGTTGCCTCGTGTGTGGGCGAGTCCGCTCATTTCAAAAGTTGCGCGGACTTAGTATGACGAACAAAGTTTGCCGTATTTGTCAAAAAGTGCTGTGTGTGGGCGTGTTCGTTCATTCAAAAGTTTGAGCGGACTGTTTGACGAACTTAGTTTAGGCAGACAGTCCCCGCGTGTGTACGCCGCCTCAGTCAGAAAATAAAGTCCTGCTAGATCACTTCAGGCTGGCCCCTTTGGCAGGTATAGCTATGCAAAACATTAAAAATAAGCATCTATAATGCTCAAAATCCAGTAATACACTGTCTCACCCTCCTCTGCACATGCTCAGTTGCTCTCTATTTTTGGAGATTTTGGAAGAATTATATATAGAAGGAGGCCAAGAATACATAGATGAGATCCCCACCCTGGCATTAGAGGGAGGGACTATCAATACTCAATTTAGACTCAATTTAGACAAAAATCAAGCTTCTACCCACACTGGAATTAAGGCAACTTCATACCAACCTTCTATGAGGTGGTGATGGAGGAGTTTAGGAAAATTTGTGGTGGCAAAAAATACAAACACAATAAGGGCTATGAAGTAAATATAGAGGGCCCTCTGAGCAGCCTGAGAAAGAATTCAGAAATTATTATTAGAAAAACATAATCCTGGCCCAGGGAGTCCCTGACCCCCTGGTTCCCCTGATCATATTTGCCATCACCGTTGAATTCTAAGGGTGGACCCCTTTGTGCCAGGATGGGCGGGAAATCTTCATGACCACTGGATCTATAAAATTCACTATTCGGCTGTCGTTATAGTGAGGTTTCGGTCTGGGCATGTGGATATATATATAGAGGTAACCAGAGGAGACAAGTTATTGACCGCTATGGCTCTGAGGAAGAGGGTACACCCTTGAAACGTGTCAGCCGTTTGTGATGCCATCAGACCCCTCCAATATCAGGTATGAGTTGCAGGCATTCAGAGACCCGCTCACCTGTTCATAAGCCTCTTTTACATGCTCGTTTGTGAGTATGATTATTGTTGGTATAGCTTTTAATAAAATGTATCATTGGTAATGCACAAGGTCGGTGCGCCCTCCTTTCCTCTTTTTATATTAAAAATTCTCTACATCTAGCTTAACCACTTGCCGACCGCCTCACGCCGATGTACGTCGGCAGAATGGCACGGGCAGGCATAAGCACGTACATGTACGTGATTTGCCTCCCGCGGGTCGGGGGCCCGATCGGGCCCCCGCCCGGTGCCTGCGGCGGTCGGTTTTCGTTCGGGAGCGATCCCGGACGAGGGGACGGCCATTCATTCATGGCCACCCCCTCGCGATCGCTCCCGACGAATGGAAATCCCCGGTGACATCACTTCCTCTCCTGTAATGTAAACACAGGAGAGGAAGTGATGTATTCTCTCCTCCGTGTCGGTATTTTTCGTTCCGACACGGAGGAGAGCGGATCAGTGAGTTGCACCAACACATCCCACACACAGTAGAACATGCCAGGCACACTCACACCCCCCCTTTACCCCCCGATCACCCCCCCAATTACCCCTGCCCCCCCAGTCACAGTGACACCAATGTCATTTTTTTTTTTTTTTTTTTTTTTTTGCATTGGTGTCATTTGTGACTGTAATAACTGTTAGGGCAGTTAGGGTTAGCCCCCTTTAGTTCTAATGTACCCCCCTAACCCCCCCAATAAAGGTTTAACCCCGTGATCACCCCCCGTCGCCAGTGTCACTAAGGCTGGGTTCACATTGCAGCGGTTTATGAGAACGAATGTGATTCGCACCGCACTGCAGTGCAAATCACATCCGATCTCTGTGCGATTCGAGTTCAGCCATTCGCCGCACCCGCCGCACCCGCCACACCCGCCGCACCCGCCGCAAATTCGCACGGGACCCTTTTTTTGGCCCGCAGCAGAATCGGATCGCATGGGTGTTCACACCATGCGATCCGAGTTTGCAGATCGCACTGCGATATGCGAACTGATCTGGGGGTGTCAGTAACATTTCACTGACACTCCCAGCAGTTCGCATAGGGCAGTGTGAACTGCCGCCGGGAGGCATGCGATGCGGGAACCCGCCGCGGATTCGCGGCGTTTCCGCATCGCTCCAGTGTGAACCCAGCCTAATAAGCGATCATTTTTCTGATCGCCGTATTAGTGTCACAGGTGACGCTAGTTAGGCAGGTAGGTATTTAGGTTCGCCGCAGCTTTTTATAGCGCTAGGGACCCCCATATACTACCGCATAAAGCCCCCTGATTGCCCCCTAGTTAACCCTTTCACCAGTGATCACCATATAACTGTTACAGGTGACGCTGGTTGGTTAGTTATTTTTTTATAGTTTCAGGGCACCCGCCATTTATTACCTAATAAAGGTTTAACCCCCTGATCACCCGGCAGGTGTCATTTGTGACTAATAACTGTTAGGGCAGTTAGGGTTAGCCCCCTTTAGTTCTAAGGTACCCCCCTAACCCCCCCAATAAAGGTTTAACCCCGTGATCACCCCCCGTCGCCAGTGTCACTAAGGCTGGGTTCACATTGCAGCGGTTTATGAGAACGGATGTGATTCGCACCGCACTGCAGTGCAAATCACATCCGATCTCTGTGCGATTCGAGTTCAGCTATACAGATAGTATGGCTGAATTCGTGTCGCACCCGCCGCACCCGCCGCAAACTCGCACGGGACCCTTTTTTTGGTCCGCAGCAGAATCGGATCGCATGGGTGTTCACACCATGCGATCCAAGTTTGCAGATCGCACTGCGATATGCGAACTGATCTGGGGGTGTCATTAACATTTCACTGACACTCCCAGCAGTTCGCATAGGGCAGTGTGAACTGCCGCCGGGAGGCATGCGATGCGGGAACCCGCCGCGCATTCGTGGCGTTCCCGCATCGCTCCAGTGTGAACCCAGCCTAATAAGCGATCGTTTTTCTGATCGCTGTATTAGTGTCACAGGTGACGCTAGTTAGGCAGGTAGGTATTTAGGTTCGCCGCAGCTTTTTATAGCGCCAGGGACCCCCATATACTACCGCATAAAGCCCCCTGATTGCCCCCTAGTTAACCCTTTCACCAGTGATCACCATATAACTGTTACAGGTGACGCTGGTTGGTTAGTTATTTTTTTATAGTTTCAGGGCACCCGCCATTTATTACCTAGTCTCACTAGTGTACCCCTAAATTTAGGGGTGTCTACTTTCTAAAATGGGGTCATTTGGGGGGGGGGGGGGTTTGTGCCATCTTGGCATTTTATGGCCTTCAAAACTGTAACGCCCTTAGAAAGCCTGAAGGCGGTGCTTGGTTTTTGGGGCCCCGTACGCGGCTAGGCTCCCAAAAAGTCCCACATATGTGGTATCCCCGTACTCAGGAGAAGCAGCAGAATTTATTTTGGGGTGTCATTTCACATATGCCCATGGCATGCGTGAGCAATATATCATTTAGTGACAACTTTGTGAAAAAAAAAAAAAGTTTGTAATTTTCCCGCAACTTGTGGCAAAATATAAAATATTCCATGGACTCAACATGCCTCTCAGCAAATAGCTTGGGGTGTCTACTTTCTAAAATGGGGTCATTTGTGGGGGTTTTGTGCCATCTTGGCATTTTATGGCCTTCAAAACTGTAATAGGTAGTGAGAAGTGAACTCAAAAAATTACGCCCTTAGAAAGCCTGAAGGCGGTGCTTGGTTTTCGGGGCCCCGTACGCGGCTAGGCTCCCAAAAAGTCCCACATATGTGGTATCCCCGTACTCAGGAGAAGCAGCAGAATTTATTTTGGGGTGTCATTTCACATATGCCCATGGCATGCATGAGCAATATATCATTTAGTGACAACTTTGTGAAAAAAAAAAAAAAAAAAAAAAGTTTGTAATTTTCCCGCAACTTGTGGCAAAATATAAAATATTCCATGGACTCAACATGCCTCTCAGCAAATAGCTTGGGGTGTCTACTTTCTAAAATGGGGTCATTTGTGGGGGTTTTGTGCCATCTTGGCATTTTATGGCCTTCAAAACTGTAATAGGTAGTGAGGCGTGAAATCAAAAATTTACGCCCTTAGAAAGCCTGAAGGCGGTGCTTGGTTTTCGGGGCCCTGTACGCGGCTAGGCTCCCAAAAAGTCCCACATATGTGGTATCCCCGTACTCAGGAGAAGCAGCAGAATTTATTTTGGGGTGTCATTTCACATACGCCCATAGCATGTGTGAGCAATATATCATTTAGTGACAACTTTGTGTAAAAAAAAAAAAAAAATTTTTTTTTTGTCATTATTCAATCGCTTGAGGCAAAAAAATAAAATATTCAATGGGCTCAACATGCCTCTTATCAATTTCCTTAGGGGGTCTACTTTCCAAAATGGGGTCATTTGGGGGGGTTTTGTACTGCCCTGTCATTTTAGCACCTCAAGAAATGAGATAGGCAGTCGTAAACTAAAAGCTGCGTAAATTCCAGAAAACGTACCTTAGTTTGTAGATGTGACAACTTTTGCGCAAACCAATAAATATACAATTATTGACTTTTTTTTTACCAAAGACATGTGGCTGAATACATTTTGGCCTAAATGTATGACTAAAATTGAGTTTATTGGATTTTTCTAATAACAAAAAGTAGAAAATATCATTTTTTTTCAAAATTTGCGGTCTTTTTACGTTTATATCGCAAAAAATAAAAATCGCAGAGGCAATCAAATACCATCAAAAGAAAGCTCTATTTGTGGGAAGAAAAGGACGCAAATTTTGTTTGGGTACAACATTGCATGACCGCGCAATTACCAGTTAAAGCAGCGCAGTGCCAAAGTGTAAAAAGACCTCTGGTCATTTACCAGCAAAATGGTCCGGTCTGAAAGTGGTTAATAATTTGTAGCTGCTACTGTGCTAGAAGAAAATGTCTTAAGTATTAAATGTATTCAGAATAAAAATACTGCTCTTTAGAATATGCAATGCCAACTAACAATTGAAATGCTAAGACATTCATATGTGTAAGAAAAAGTGAAACATGGGCAAAATCCAATTAAAAGTGGAATAATGCCTAAATAAACATTGCAACAATAAATTACTTTATTAAGTGCAACATTTGATTAAAGTGCAAAGTGTCAAAATAAATATTATTTAAAAGTTCATAAACCTTTGTGATCTGGAAAGTACTCTTCCACCTCCACATTGTGCTTTCGATCTCTAATCAGGTGAGAAGTCCTCCAAATGCTGACCTGTCCAAATATGTAGGTCAACTGCACTTTATTATGCCAAATTTTAATCATCCAATTCTGGAAGGGAGGTGCAATATTCACTTCACTGATGAGAAATATGTATGGGAATATGAATGTGTACACATTTCTCTTCTTCTTCTAACCCCCACAGCACTTTTTGAGTATTCATATCATATCTGCTGCTGAATATATGTGTTTTTTTTTTTATAATAATAGATTGTTTAATGACAATTGCCTGACAATCATGTGGTCCAAAATGTTTTTAGTTTCCTAATGTTTATAAATTTTAATATGTGTGTACATTGTGTTGCTTATCTTGTATCTGGTTTGATAATCCCATCTATTGTTGTCCATTGCGAATGTATATGATCCAGAGACTTTCGGGCTTGCCTGTAAGCACAATCTGTCAGGAAACTCACCGTGTGAATGTCCGTCCCCGTATAGCAGCAGCTTATTTTCATTCCAAGGGCCATGCGCGGTGTCCTTGTCAGAGGCGAATGAGTTCCGGAACGAACGGACGCACGCACACGCCAATACAAACACGTGGGCGCACTCGTGCGTCAAACCGAACGTGTGTACGCACTCACGCACGCACGACCATGTCCACCAATCCTGGCACATGTCACCATATATAAACAGGATCCTGACCTGATACCAGTGCTGGATCGTCTTAAGCTCGTTCCTGAGATACTTGACCGCTGTTGTACCTGTTACCTTGTTCCTGATTACCCGGCTTGCTTGACTACTCTTCTGGATCACCACTGCTTACTACTTACCTGGATTTATTATACTGACCTTGGCTTGGACTCTCTACTTCGGCTTGCTTCCTGACTTTGTACCTCGCTGCCAGCACATTGCCAGACCTCTGCCTGTCCTTGACTACGAACCTGCCTTCCATTCCTGTACCTCATTGCCAGACAGTTGCCAACCTTGCTTGTTCCTGGCGTGCAGTTTTTCTACATACCTCCCACTGAACACCTCCGGTGACCAGTCTACGCTTCTTCCTCCGTGAGGATCCAGTGTCTTCAAGCCTCAATCTTCAACCTGCAGGCACCTGCACCCTTTCGCTGCCTCAGCACTCCCTGTCCTCACTTCCAGGGGGTGTTGAGACCGGAACCGTGCAAGAGGCCACCCCCAGCATTCAGACTCCGCTGTAAGGTACGTGACACAATCAGAGTGTTCACATGAGCTTCTCAGCTTCATATTACCTAGTACCCAGTAATTCTGCCCCTGTATTTCTATGTTTAATACTATTAATTTCAACAGAAGTAGAAATTACACACAAGTTCCTGAAGGAGCGGTTACCGCAAAAAATGTAGAGCTTGGTTCATTGTTACATTTTAGCCTAAATAGGCAAAAAATATACACATATCGATGAATTTCTCAAGTGCAGAGATTCTCAAAACATGTTCAATATGAAATCCTATTAAAGTGCATCACATCAAAGTATTATTCAAATAAATGTTTATTCAATAAAATCCAATAAAGTGCATCACATCAAAATAATATTCAAATAGATACAGTGGGAATAATCAAGTTATAATAAAGAGCATCCAAAAGAATTTAATGATTCAAAGAGGTGATGATCAGTCTCTAATTCAGAGTGTAGATCAAAATAATCCTGTGTAGACAAATAGAGATGAGGGGGGAAAACTAACATCCAGTCAGGATGGGAAAGCCACAGCCCGGCCATCAATGGACTATAGGTTTGGCGGGACGTGGTTGAGTAAACGTGGCTGATTGTAGCTTTTACTAACCTGTGCAATGAAATAACAGAATAATAATAACATTTTTTTAAATGTTTTGAATAGAGAGAATTTTGATTACCTGTAATGTAAGGCTAAACAGTAAATATGCCAATCACTAACTGTGTTCATTAATAACTGAAGCATGCTAAATTGTGTTTACTATGCTTCAGTTTGTGAATGAACAGGAAGCTACTCAGCACAGAGCATTTTCCATGCATTGACTGTTCAGTGCAGCTGAGGCTTCAGAGAAAGAAACTGATGTATCTATGTCCTCTCTTCCATTTCTCTGTCACCAAATCACCCCCCCCCCTATGTAAACAAGGAAGATTGCCATTCTGTCAGAGGAGAAGATGGAGATGCTGTGTTTATGCTAAGCAGGAACATGGATCTCTGTCTTCCCCCAGTCAAAGCACCCACCACACAGTAAACAAGCAGTCCCAGGGAACACATTTAACCCTTTGATTGCCCCTGATGTTAACCTCTTCCCTGCCAGTGCTATTAGTACAGTGACAGTGCTTTTTTTATAGCACAGATCACTGTATCAGTGTCACTGGTCCCCAAAGTGTGTCACTTAGTGTCAGATTTGTCAGCTGCAATGTACAGTCCCACTAAAAATTTGCTAATCGCTGCCATTACTATTTAAAAAAAAAAATTCATAATAGTTTGTAAATGCTATGGGATTTTTTTTTTACCAAAAATATGTAGCAGAATACTTATTGGCCTAAATAGATGAAGAAATTTGATTTTTTACATTTTGTTATTCGATATGTTTTATAGCAGAAAGTAAAAAATATTGTTTTTTTTTCAAAATTGTTGGCTTTTTTTGTTTACAGTGCAAAAAATATAAGCCACAGAGGTGACCAAATACAACTAAAAGAAAGCTCTATTTGTGGGAAAAAAAGGACGTAAATTTTATTTGGATACAGCATCACACAACTGTGTAATTGCCAGTTAGCCACTTGCCTACCAGGCACTTACACCCCCTTCCTGCCCAAGGCATTTTTCAGCACTGTCGCACTTTGAATGACAATTGCACGGTCATGCTACACTGTACCCAAACACATTTTTATCCTTTTCTTCACACAAATAGAGCTTTCTTTTGGTGGCATTTAACCATTGCTGGGTTTTTTATTTTTTACAAAAAAAGACCAAACATTTAGAAAAATAATGTTTTTTACTTTTACCATCAGTACATTTTGTAACAAAGTCATTTTTTGCCTTCACTGATGTGCGCTGATGAGGCGGCACTGATAGGTTGAACTGGTGGGCATTAATGAGGTGGCACTTATGGGCACTGTTGAGGCGGCACTTATGGGCACTGATGAAGAGGCACTAATATGCTGCACTTATGGGCACTGATAGGTGGCACTGATGAGCACTGATAGGCGGCACCGATGAGCACTGGGTGGCACTGATGGGCACCTGGTGACACTGGTGGGCACTGATAGGCGGCACTGGTGGGCACGGATAGGCGGCACTGATAGGTGGTACAGATGGGCACTGATGGGCATTGCTGGATGAACAGCAGTGATGAGCATTGAAGAGCAGCACTGATAGGCGGCACTGATTGCCAGCACTGACTGGCATCATTAATGAGCACTGATTGGTGGCACTTGTGGGCAGTGATGGGGACTGATTGCTGCCACTGGTGGGCACTATATGCTGACACTGGTGGGCAATGGTGGGCACTGTTTGTGACACTGTATTTATTTATTGTAATCAGTGCCCTGATTACATCCCTTGTGTCTCCCTGTGAGAAGATGCCGCTGATCGGCTCTCCTCGCCTCACACTCTGTCAGTGTGAGGCGAGGAGAGCCGATTACTGGCAACTCCTTGTTTAAATAGACCGTCTGTCATTGGACACTGCCGATCCCATGGTTAAAGAGCTGCGGACGCTGCTCTTTACACAGATCAGGGTGGCGCCATGTGCCGTGCTGCGCACCCCCGTGGGCACACGAGAGCGGCCGTTCTGGGACGCCATCATTTGAAGGTGGGCGGGCAGCAAGCAGTTAAAATAACGCAGTACTGTATTACAAAAAATCGCCTGGTCAGGAAGTGGGGTAAACCTTCCAGAGTTGAAGAGGTTATATAAATAAAACATTCAATTCTAGAAAAAGTGAAATTCAAAAAAAATATAAAATAATATTAAAAAGGGCTTGTTAATGTGTGCTTTGCTCTCTGAGGAGTGGGCAGAATTTGGATTGTTCTTCAGAGAGCAGGCAGTGAGGAAGCATATTGCCTCCTCACCACCTCCTATAACCCAGCTGAACCGTGTTATTCACTTGTATGGGTCTTGTTTAAAGGGGGTGTTATTTCTGCCATGGTTGAGAAGCATAGCTTTGCAGTCATGGCATGCATAGATCCCTAGCCACTGGCTCTATTGCTACAGGTAGTAGCGGTTGGTGGAGGTTAAAACACTGCACAGGTCGAGTGTGTGCCATATGGAGGTGGGGGGACCTCAGGGTGCGCCTTTGTCTGTGTAGACATGGATCCTTGCACCGGCTCTGCATCCCTAGTGCTAAGCTCCCAGCTGTCCTGATTTCTAGGGAGTGTCCCTGATTTGTAGCAAAGTCCATCTGTCCCTCTTTTCTCCTCATGTGTCCCTCATTTTGGTCTGATCTTTAAAGCTATATATAAAATGCACTTTTTATATTTGAAAAAGTTTATTGCTGCATTTGTAAATTTTAAAAGCCAATATAAAGAAATAGTAGTGGTAAAAAAAAGCCCTTGTGGATTTAATTAAACTTATTTTTTGGTTAATTCTCCTTTAAGTGGATGTGACAGGGGGCGTGTCCTATGCCTACATACATTTGCTGGTAGGTGTCCCTCATTCTCGTCTCTAAATGTTGAGAGGCATGCTAGTGAGTGACAACAGACAGGCCATCAGAACCCTGTGTGACAGGGTGTGTGACAATACAGGGACAGAACGTTGTTATCCTATAACAGGAAGTGCCTGAACAAGGACCTGCATTGCAGGATCATCAGTTTTTCTTTTAATCAAAGCAGCATCTTCAAAAATATTGAAAACTCCATTTGAAATGACATAAACATGTTAAAGCTTATGATATTTTAGTGTTTTTGTTTTGCACACAGTATATTTTAAGACCGTTATCACATCCAAAATATTTTACAATACACCCGCTAGGGTACAGTTCATCAATCACAAGGTAAATCCACTTTAACCGTAATCCTTTAACAGAAATTTTGCACATGCTTGTCCGCTTCCCGATGGCACCAGCTCTGCTCAGTTGTGTTAGAATAATCACAAACAGCCCCAGTAGGATACTTGTTCTGCTATTCCTGGCATAACATATGACCAAACTAATTGTCACCGATTAAACTAATGTTCTCTCGTTACTTTCTGCTGCCTCTGAGCTCAGAACAACATTTCTGCTATCGGGTGAAACTGTGCTTTTTTTCTTTTTTTTCCTCGCTTTCAAGAGCGTCTTTTCAGGCTACGCACAAATTGCCTGCGTACAAGCTGGAAGTGTGGACGTGCTGTTGACAGGAGCTTTGCATGTTTGTTTGAAACATATTCAATGCAGATTTGCAAGCGGTGTAGCAAATCAGAGTCATAATCACTTTAACCCATGCCCATCACATTTCAGTCACTTTTCTTTAATTCCGTCACTCCACGTTTGATGTTTTGCGATGGGAAGAAATATCAGAATTTCCTCTTCTGAAGGGAGAAAACAGATTTTTTGTGTTCTCTTCAATTGTAATAACACCAAGGACTTCTAAATGATTATGCCTTTTTATACAAAAAAAAAAAAGCTAGGACTGGTGTTCCCATATCCCTTTCTTTCAAGACGAGGTGCTACCAATGTGCTATTTCAATCTGGGGGCAAACAATGAATCTCCATGGAAACACATTTTTTTTTCTTTTCTTCCAGACAGCAGAAGTATATATGGTATCTGTATTTGCAAAGATCCAGTTATCTTTGGTGATCAGTCGCCCTGGGAAAGTGACAATAGCAATTACTGCTGGCCACACACATCCAGTAGGTGACAGGGAATGTTCGGAAGTGATGGTACTTGTTATCCAGTTTTCCAAATGGTTTCAAATGTCAAAAAACCAGGGTGTGAACAATGTTTGAATTTTGTTATGCTGTCATGAAACGAGATGAGAAAGTCTAAAGAATAAAAAAAATTCATTACATCTAATTAGCATACATTACTGGCAAAGCATGTGGTTGTTAAATGTGGCGTTGCTATTTAAAAGCGGTGAATTTTGTATTAAAATTTAGAACTTTAATTTTCAGACTTTAGGGGTAGGTCTACTGATATTCAGTCTGGATGATACCATGGTTTGGCAGAAAGTAGTCAGTTTAGATGGACTGTCCTTTTGAATGAAAACAATTCTCAGTAGATTTAACCAAAAGAAGTGAAGTTGAAGCTAAGGAGTTAACATACCTCCATTCTTAATATCCATCGAATCAAAAGTGCTTCTTATGCCACATACATGAAAGCTTTTCATCATATATTCTGATCATGTGTATGCCTCATCTGACTTTTTTTTTCGAAAATTCTGGTGGACCTAGAACATGTTCTAAATATTTCCGATGGAACCAATTCCTATTAGGAAAACCGCTTGTCTGTGTACTGTTCCTATGGACCAAAAATGACGCATGCTCTGAAGCAAGTACGAAACGGAAGCTATTGGCTACTGGCTATTGAACTTCCTTTTTCTAGTTCCATTGTACGTGTTGTACATCACCGCGTTCTTGCCGATCAGACTTTGGTGTGATTGTGTGTACGCAAGAGAGTTTAAGCAGAACCGGTCGTGTGTACAGGGCATATCTTTTTGCTCCTGTCCAACACTAGAATTGCAAATCGTGACTACATAGCACATTTTCATAAATCTACATTTTGTCTTGAATACTTCCTGAAAAATAGAATTTAAATTCCTATGCTAGGCATTTCTGTGCCTTGAGACTCATAGCTGTATATCTGCAGTCTACAGATTATCTTCGGTCTCTGACTTTTTGAGTGAGATCTGGTAAAGTCCTACTTAAAATGATTGTAAAGGATATTTAAAAAAACAAAAAAAACAAACATGTTATACTTACCTCCACTGTGCAGCTCGTTTTGCACAGAGTGGCCCTGAACATCCTCTTCTGGGGTCCCCTGGCAGCTCTAGTGGCTCCTCCCCACATCAGATAACCCCCTAGGACAAGCGATCTCATGAGGGGGTTACCTTGCGGGCACGCTCCTGAGTCCAGCATTGCGTCCACAGACACGAATGTCGTTCTCAGCCCCGCCCCCCGGCACCCACATCATTGGATTTGATTGACAGCAGTGGGAGCCAATGGCTGCACTGCTATAAATGTATCCAAACAAGAGACGGGACCCCGTTTAGAGAGGGACAGCATGCCCACGCTCAAGAGATGAAGGGGCTCAGTTAAGTAAAATAGGAGTGCTAGGGCGCCGGTGACTGCCAGGTGTTTTTTCACCTTACTGCATAGGCTGCAGTAAGGTGAAAAAACACAAGGGTTTACAACCCCTTTAAGCTGGCCATAGACTGATCTAAATTTGCCCAGTTCACCGTGAACTGGACGATCTTTGATCCATGTATGAGCTGTTAGGTTGTACTGGACCTGATCTATTTATCAACTTCAGTATAACCAGCCTGTCAGGTGTTTTTTCATTCGATCACTGCCGGCAGCTATAGCTGCAAGCAATGATCATTGAATTTTGATGGCTGGGAAACCTCCTGCTGTCAGAATACAATAGCTTAGTGGGAGAGAGTCCCCAAACACTTTGACTCCATGCACACTAGCGTTTTTTATAAGCTCAAAAAAAGCTAGAAAAAAACGCTGAATAAAAATAACGCTGATAATAGCATTTTTTGTGCTGACTTATAGTTGCGTTTTAGTAGCTTTCAGAAGGTTTTAGGTGTGTTTAGGAAAGTTTAGCGTTTTTTTTCTGCCAGAAATACTCTCCCAAGAACTCTACAAAAAACTGAAAATTTATTATGAAATACTTACCGTAATTTTCCTTTCCTGATGGACTCCATGGCAGACCCTTAGGCCTATAGGCCTACTGAATAGCCTGGACTATCCAGGGCGCGATTGTCCTAATCGAAGCTCACTTTCCTCTGTTGCTGCCAGAGTACAGGATAAACAGGTAGTCCAAGCGTCTAAAAGAGGAAGTAACTTGCAGGTATTCCTTCAGTATTTCCCCTACGTCCAGAGGATGAACTTCAGAGGACCCCAGGGTCCTGAATCTAGGTAGGACAGTTTCTTGGTTGTTATGGATCACTGAAGTAATTTTCGGGTTTGAGCCGAGCATAGGGATGAGGACCACTCCATGCGGGAAGAAAGTCAAAAAGGGTTCTTAGTGACCTAGGGACCCGATCTCAGAAACCCTGTTAGCTGAAGTCATGGCAACTAAGAAAGCTAATTTTTCAGAAAGGTCTTTAATAGAGAGCGGAGAGGACCCCATGGTACTGAGTCCAGACAGTGAGTCGAGAACAAGAGGAAGATCCTATTTGGGGAATCTTGGTCTTCTTTGGGGCCTGAGTCTTGACGGCCCATGGAAGAACTGCCGGATTAAGGGGTGAACGGCCCATGATGTCCTGGAAAAAGCAGACTAGGCTGAGACTTGTACTCTTAGCCCTTGTACACACGGTCAGACATTCCAATGGAAAATGTCCGATCGGACAGTGTTGTCGGATAATCCGACCGTGTGGGGGCTTCATCTGACTTTTTCTGTCAGAATGTCTGACCAACAAAGTTTGAGAGTTGGATATAAAAAATTTCCGACAACATGATCCGATCGGACTTTGTCCAATCGTTTGTAGAGAATTCCGATTGGACAAAGTGCCATGCATGCTCAGCTCAAATTCCTAGACCAAAGCTATTGGCTACTAGCCTGAACGTATTCCCGTTGCAACTAAATAACATCATCATGTTCCGAACGATCGGATTTTCAGACAACTTTGTTCGACCGTGTGTATGCAACACCAGTTTCGGACAAAATCCGTCGGACCAAATCCGATGGATTTTGTTGTCGGAATGTCCGATCGTGTGTACAAGGGTTAAGAGAGCTGATGGATAGAGATAGATCTAGGCCAGTTTGCAGGAAGCTGAGGATATCCCGGAATTCCAGGGTCTCTGACTGATTTGCCTGCAGCGGATAAGAATTTGACAAACTTGGCCCATATTCTGTCATAGACTTTATTCATGCTCCCCTTCCTAGATTTCATGAGGGTGGAAATCACCCTCAAAGCACACCCGAGGAATTCCAGCCTTTCCCTTTCAAGAACCAGACCATCAGGTTCAGTAATGCCAGACAAGGGTGCAGGGCTGCCCCCTGAGAAAGATAGTCCAGCCTCAGAGGAAGTGGCAACGGGTCCTGGAAGCTGAGATGAGTCAGAAGGGGAAACCGTGGCCTGTTTGGCCAGAATGGTGCTATTACCACCACCTCGACTGCTTCCACTTGAATTCTCCGCGGGAACCTGAGGATGATCGGGAGCAAGGGGAAAGGTGTATGCCCTTTTGAAGTTCCACTGATCCATCAGGGCATCTATTCCAAAGGCCTGACTACAATGGCTCAGAGTAGAATATTTCTTGACCTTGAAGTTGCAAGGGGGCGCAAAAAGGCCCACCTTGGTAATGATTCCCAGAGACAGAATCCAATTGTACATCTGCCCGTGAAGAGACCACTCGTTGTTGTCCAACTGTGTGCACAACAGAAAGTCTGCTTGGACTTGGGCTCAACTTCCCAGAGTAGCGTAGAACTCCATGTGCCCCCTTGCCTCTTCACATAAGAGACTGCTGTGGTATTGTCCATCCTTAATAACACTGACTCCTTTTTCTGGAGGTGAGAGATAGATTGAAGGGCACACCAGGCTGCTCGCAGTTCCAGAACGTTTGAGCCTGGGTTGTGAAGATGGGCATCCCACTTGCCTTGGGCAAGTTCTGATCTGCAGAGGGCTCCCCAGCCCACCCCTCTGGCATCGGTCATGACCGTGATCCATGAGACGGGAGCAATGGAGTGGCAGGGAACAGATTTTTTGCACTGAAGCCACCAGAAAAGGCTGTTCCTCATCACTGCTGATGTCTGTGATGACGCCCTGGAGGAGGGGCAAAATGAGTCAACGCAATTTCCGGTCTAAAGTCTAGCCACTGACCCCCTTTTCATGCCTCCGTGGAATGCACGCTAGCTGAGCGGCGATCGGGGAAGTTTGCTCTGAATGTTTGATTTTCCATTGCATCCTGTTAGTAGTGCTTTATGCGCAATTCTTTTAAAGAAGTCTTGCAATATTTCACCATATCTAGTCCTTTTTCTTATCGGTGGAACACTTATATGAAAATCCCTCTGCAAACCGGTGTGCATTTGCTGGTTTTTGGAATCCCTTTATGCCATCAGTTCATATATTTGCCTAATCAGCTCCGGTTGCCTGGGTGGTGAGTTCAGCCCAAGAAGAGGACTTATTGTGTTGCACATTCAGTATGTTGGACACTTTATTAATTTAACTGATTTTGATGGACAATATATATATATATATATATATATATATATATATATATATATATATATATATATATATATATATATATATTATCATTTGCACATATGGTGATACTTTAGGCACAATCATGATGGATATTTATTTTTGAGTATATTTATGTAGTTACCATTGCTAGCACTGTTTTCACTGGTATAGCAATTTTTGAAGTCTTAGTACTTTTATACAGCAGCTGTTTATTTCTATTTATTTTATTTCACTTTTTGTGTGGATAATTCGTTTTTTATTTTGTTTTGTCATTCTGAGACATCACCCAGACATGCTGTAAGAGAAGCAAGCGAGCCCCCACAAGACCTGCCTGGGTTGGTGCAATCTCAAAAGGACTTCGCCGGCTCACGTCCACTGGACGCCTGGCTTTTAGCGGACTTTCGGAAGAGTGCCTGCCCCCTGCTCCAATTCTTTCTGAAGTCCCGGCTGGGCCTTTAAAAGCGTGCCTCTTTTGAATGCTCTGAACTGCGTCTTCTATACTGGGGTCTATCCTGGGGTAGGGAGCTCAACTTTCCACCCATGGCTCGGGCCATAGCTTTATCCAGCCTATTGACAACGAAGACCCCTCAAAGGGAATCCTGCACCAGGCTTGCTTAGATGCTGGATCGACGAGCCAAAGATGTAACCATAAGGCCTGCTTAACCGCGACGAAAGCATAGTCTGGGCCAGCAGGCAGATAAGATCAATAGACGCCTCTCCCAGGGAGGCAGCTGTCAGTTTCGGCTCCTGAACTGCTGAGCTTGGGACCAGGTCTTCTGAGACGCCCCTGAGAATGGAGTCCACGTTTTATGTCCAGGCTTCCATAGCCTTGAACATAGCTGCTAGGACCAGAGCAGGCTTACAAGCTATACGGGTTAGCCCATAGATTCTCTTGAGGTCTCGTGTCCCACATCCCCAGCAGGCTCTGCGATCAGAGAGGCTGTCATGGCGGTGGGTGCGGTGACTGGAGGAGGAATGGGAGCGTCTCCTCTGTTTGGAGGAGGAATGGGAATATCTCCTCTGTTGGGTCCTAGACAGAGTATCACATTTGGACCTGGAAGATGAATGATGTTGTTGCGGCCTGGAAAGGTCTTTGTCATCCCGAACCACAGATTGGTGGTCTGAACTAGAAAGGTTAAGGCAAGAAAGTGGAAGGGGGGAGGAAAAAATAGGATCCAGTGTTAATCCACTCAGACCACAAACAAAAAACAGAAGTACAGTTCCTCCCCCTCATCTGCACATACCTTGTGCGTGAGGGCTGGCCTCATGAAGGCGGTGACCTGTCCGGCGGCTACGACCCGGAACACCGTGGCGTACTGGAACGCAGGAGCCAGACGCCATAGGAGGCACCAAAAAAGAAACAAAATAATTATTTAAACAAAATAAAGGGGCTTTACTGAGGGGAACGCAACTCAACAAATAAAACACAAAAACTGCCATGGAGATCGAGAGAAGAAAAGCAGAACTTGCCAGCCATGATGATTCGACAAACGTATCTCTTGTTTCCAGACGTCCATCCTTTGGCATACAACAAAGGCAGCTCCCCTCCACCACTGGGGTATCTGTGCCTTAAAAGCCACCCACCCACCCAAGGCTGGGCCCTGGGCTGCACCGCATAGTCGGTATGGCAGTTTCCAGAATAAACCTGACTGGATGCCAAACGTGAGTATACGTGATCTAGGTCCATGGAGGACAAAAAATGACGCACTCCCTAGCGGTGAGCACAAACTTATGAGAAGGGGGTCCTATAGCATTGGCGAGGAGGCGGGGTTACCCCACACGTAGTCTGACATGGAGTCTGTCAGGAAATAATATTTTTTTTGCTCCTAAACGCTGAAGCTTGAAAAATGCTTCCAGCTTAAAATGGTGTGCATGGACACAGAGGATAACACTATTAGCTTCTAGGAGCAGAAAAAAATGCTCATGATAGGAGCTTAAAAAAACACTAGTGTCACTTGCTACAGACTCTCTTAATTCTTCAATTGACAGATGGAGTCCATGGGTAGATTGGTATGCCAACTATGTTCACAGCACAAACTGATTATATTATAAATGAAAAGCTTTCGATTTCTGATAGACAACCTCTGACTCGTTATTTTACTTCATTTTAATTTTCCGGCATATCTTTGTTCAGTTTTCTTTATATATTCTTGAATATTGTTAACAATATATATAATGTCTTCCAGATACGGGCCTTGACCTAATTTTTGTGGTTATTTGGAAGCGTATGTACCAAGCCAATGTCTTTACTATGTGTTAAACTCAATAAATATTATTGAAACTTAAATCGGTGTTCCAGATGCAAATATTTTTTTTTTTTAAGTCAGCAGCTACAAGCACTGTTAATGCTGACTTTTAATAAGGGCACTTATCTGTCCAGGGAGCCCACGATGTGGTCCACCCAGGCCGAATCTTGAACCTTCACTGCCGGTTTCCGTCTGTGCATGCTCAAATCGCACGGCGCTTTGTAAATGCCCAGCTTGTCTTCTGGGACACACACAGGTCCCAGAAGACAGCAGGGGGGGGGGCACGCGGCAGAAGAGGATATGATGTCCTGGGCCGCGGCCCGGCTAGATCGAAAGTACACTTATTACTTTCAAAAAAGGTACTAAAGAAAAAAAAATTGTATTGGAGAGGTGGTCTTTTGTTTAAGATCGCCTCTCAAAAGTGGGTGGAGCTCCACTTTAAAAACACTAGTATGCATGGAGCCTGACTGTGTTGAAGGGGTAATCAGGACATTTTCTTACCTTCAACCCATGATTGAAGGTAAAAAAAAGGGAATAACCTATGGCTTGTCTTAGTGTTTCTGCTGAAAAGAAAGCTGTAGTTGAGGACCTACAGTGCAAGGATCTCCCTGCTTCTGCTTTAATCATTTTGCAAATCTGTTCTTTCTCCACCTCACCTGCTGCTTCTTGAATATCCTCAAACATTTATAAGATCAATAGTCATCAGGGGGACAACTCGGATACAAGGATCCAAAGCCCTGCTCCTCTACCAAAATGACTATGTTCCCATAGAGACACAGAGATTTACTAAACCTGGTGCACTCAGAATCTGGTGCAGCTGTGCATTGTAGCCAATAAGCTTCTAACTTCAGCTTTTTCAATTAAGCTTTGGCAATAAAACCTGGAAGCTGATTGGTTTCTATGTAGAGTTGCACCAAATTTTTTCATTCTCCAGTTCTAGTAAATAAGCCAAACGGTGTAGAACAATGCATGGTAAGTCAGTGTAGTGCACCCCAGTGAAAGACACTGGTTATTACAATTCTATTTCTCACATTGGATCGCACACAGCCAGACACAAAGTGTTTTCTTAATTTTTCCACTGGCTCAGAAAACAGTTCAGGGGTTCTTTTTAGAGTTTTGTATTGATGAACCTGGTATGGGCCTGGAATGGAATTTGGGGTGACCCCCACGATTTTTTTTTTACATTTTGGTTCAGGGTTCCCTTTAATATTCATTACTGACCCAAAGGGCCTGGTAATGGACTGTGGGGGAATCCCATGCCATTTTTTTCAATTACTTTTATGTGTATTGCTGGGACCGACAATTGATTATAGCCGCAAATACTTTTAAATGACCCTTTTTCCTTTAGAAATTTCATTTTGCTCTTGTACTACGGGAAACATGTGCCACTTTACAGGCATACTATAGCCACCCCTTTTATTATTTCACTTTAAGCATTATTAAAATTACTGCTTCCGAAAAAACTGCCATTTTTTTTTTTTTATAAATTTATTTTTATTGAAAGTTTTCAATACATTAATAACATACAAACATACAAACATACCAAACGGTCCCAAACACCTCCCCCCTGGCTGTTTCAACAAAGCCTGCGCTTTTTCCCAGGCCCGTATTGTTGCCCGCATAGAGGCCGTCAGAGCTGGTGAAGCCCCCGAACCCCTATACACCAGATGGGACAGGCTCTCATAGGAGCCCAAAAGGGCCGCCTCCAGTACATTCGCCGAATCACCGTCCTCCCGTGTCAGCCACCGTCCGGCGACCACCATTTGCCCAGCTAAATAATATTTAAAAAGATCCGGCAATGCCAAGCCACCTTGACCCCATGGCTCTTGCAAAACCCTGAGACTTATGCGGGGGTGCGCAGCGGCCCATAAAAAGGATCCAAAGAGACTAATAACCCTCCGAAAAAAAGAGCAGGGAACCCAAATAGGGGAATTACGTAAAAGGTAAAGGAACACAGGCAGAACCTTTATTTTGAGCAAATTAACCCTACCTATGAGGGACAGCGGCAGATGCTTCCAAGCTTCCAGCTGCCCCTTCACCCTGGCCAGCAAGGGAAGGAGATTCAGAGACATAAAGTCGCCCACTCTTGGTGAGACTCTCACTCCCAAGTATTTAAATTCTTGCACCCAGGCGATGGGAACCCTAGTGGTCGCCAACTCCCGCGCCTCCCCGTCAATAGCCAGCACATTGGATTTCTCCCAATTGACCCGGAGCCCGGAGAACTCAGCAAATTTGTCAAGCACCCCGAACACCGCCTCTAAAGATGGCCCTGCATCCTTCAAGAAGAGAAGCATGTCGTCTGCATACAGCGCCACACATTCCCTAATGCCCCCCACCTCCAATGCTCCTACCCCAGGTGATAGCCTCAGGGCTATAGCCAGCGGCTCTATTGCCAATGCAAATAAAGACGGGGATAAAGGACACCCCTGACGTGTGCCCCTGTGAACGCCGAATTGGGGTGAAACTAAGTTAGCTATCTTGATACCCGCCTGTGGAGAACTGTAAAGCAAAGAGATCCAGGTCACATAGGTCTCCCCAAAGCCAATTTTCCGCAGAACTGTCAACATGTATTGCCAGTCTACTGAATCAAAGGCCTTGGCCATATCCAGGGAAACCACCACTCTAGATCCCCTGTCTGCGTGCTCAATCTGTAGGTGGGCAAACAGTCTGCGTAGATTAGTATCAGTAGATTTCTGCGGTATGAAACCCGTCTGATCTATATCCACCAGAGTCGTGATAACCTGAGAGAGTCGGGTAGCCAGCACCTTGGTTAAAATTTTCAAGTCCTGGTTCAGCAGTGCAATCGGTCGATATGACGAACATAATAAGGGGTCCTTGCCCGGCTTCAGCAGCAAGATCACCTGTGCCTCCAGCAAAGAAGCCGGGAGACACCTGTGTTCCAAACAGTAGTCATATAGGTTTTTAAGTCTAGGAACCAATTCTTCCAAATGCTGTCTATACCACTCGATGCAGAAGCCGTCGGGCAAAAACTGCCATTTTTAAAACTTTTTTTTGCATTGATACATGTCCCCTGGGACAGGACCCAGGTCCCCAAACACCTTTTATGACTATAACTTGCATATAAGCCTTTAAAATTAGCACTTTTGATTATTCATGTTCGTGTCCCATAGACTTTAATGGTGTTTGCGTGTTCGAACATATTTTTTGCCTGTTCGCATGTTCTGCTGCGAAGCGAACCGAACTGGGGGTGGGGGGGGGGGGGGGGTGTTCGGCTCATCCCTATTAGAAAGTTAGGAGCATGTTAATAGACTGATCTACAATAGCTGCATATTTTTACAGGTAAATGTAAAAGAAAAACTGAACGTTAGGAAATGCTCCAGAGGGGAGAGGGAGGTATAGTGGTACATTTGGGTAATGCCTGGCCATAAATTTTAGGTCGAGACAAACTAAAGAGAAGTTCTAATGCTCACAAGGACCGGGAGTATTTTTTTTATTAAGATATGGTGCACTGAGCTGAATTTACATTCGGCAGCTTGTGGTGTTGAAGACATGTTGGAGCATGCCTGAGCTGCAGTTCCATATTTAGCACAGGAAATGGCATAGTCATAAGAAAATTGTATCTAGCTCAAAGGGAAAGATCTCAGCCTTTGAGCCAACAGCATGGATGCAAACTGCCAGTAGGAATTGGGAGAGATATCAGCTTCTTAAAAGTTAGAATATTTGCTGACATCCCAGAACCAAGACGTATGATTTCATTCACAATGGTTAGCTTCCATCTTACAGGTGAAAAACAAACCAGTAGGGCATACAGAACATTGCATAAATTGTATCAAGTAAGGTAAACAAGAAACTCTGGGTCATCAACTATAAAAGTTGCATTGAAGTGGATAAAACAAAAAAGAAAACTGCATCAATTGCTGGAGGAAGAGATGAGAAAAGAATCACCATCATATATATTACACAGTTACATGGTTTCATAGTAGGTGAGGTTGAAAAAAGACACAAGTCCATCAAGTCCAACTTATGTGTGTGATTATATGTCAGTATTACCTTGTATATCCCTGTATATTGTGGTCGTTCAGGTGCTTATCTAATAGTTCCTCGCTGAGACTATGCCTGTGGAAGGGAATTCCACATCCATGATGCGGCTCTTACAGTAAAGAACCCTCTACGTAGTTTAAGGGTAAACCTCTTTTCTTCTAATTTTAATAAGTGGCCACGAGTCTTGTTAAACTCCCATCCGCGAAAAAGTTTTATCCCTATTGTGGGGTCACCAGTACGGTATTTGTAAACTGAAATCATATCCACTCTCAAGTGTCTCTTCTCCAGAGAGAATAAGTTCAGTGCTTGCAACCTTTCCTCATAACTAATATCCTCCAGACCCTTTATTAGCTTTGTTGTCCTTCTGCTCCATTTCTAGTTCATCCTTCCTGAGGACTGGTGCCCAGAACTGGACAGCATACTCTAGGTGCGGCCGGACCAGAGTCTTGTAGTGTGGGAGAATTATCGTTTTATTTCTGGAATTAATTCCCTTTCTAATGCATGCCAATATTCTGTTTGCTTTGTTAGCAGCAGCTTGGCATTGCATGCCATTGCTGAGCCTATCATCTACTAGGACTGCCAGGTCCTTTTCCATCCTAGATTATTCCCCCAGAGGTTCTCCCCCAGTATATAGATTGCATTCATATTTTTGCCACCCAAATGCATTATTTTACATTTTTCTACATTGAACCTCATTTTCCATGTAGTTGCCCACCCCATTACTTTTTTCAGATCTTTTTGAAAGGTTTAAACATCCTGTAGAGAAGTTATTGCTCTGCTTAGCTTAGTATCGTCCACAAATAAAGAGATTGAGCTGTTTACCCCATCCTCCAGGTCGTTTATGAACAAATTAAATAGAATTGGTCCTAGCACAGAACCCTGGGGGACCCCACTACCCTCCTCTGACCATTCTGAGTACCCCCCATTTATCACCACCCTCTGGACTCACGCTTGAAGCCAGTTTTCAATCCATGTAAAAGGCCCTTAATGTAGTACAATGATGACAAAGGTATGAGATAAACAAATTGTGTCTGGTCCTGATCGTGAAACCTCAGGCGAGGACCAATGGAATAGCTCCCCTAGGTTTCAGCAGATGGGGAAGATGAGCCGATATTATAACCAGAATAAAGACCGCAGAAAAGAACAACCATCAGCAAAAGATCAATTTAGTAATTAGACGAGTAAGGCTTATTGGGAAAAGTTCAAGGCATCCTGAAATTTGTATCATCCTTTTGCAGCTCTTTGTACAATAGCGCACTGATTAGGGGATGAAGAAGCAGCACAAGTTGTCAACCAGTTGTGCAAAGAACATCCCGATAGGAGGAGAGAGCAGAATGACATAAGGAAGAGCTTCTTCTCTTTCACTGGCCAATCACAAGCTGTAGATGGTGAAGAGAGTTACTAAGCAAAATTAGGTTTTCTGCCCTGTCAGGTAGGGTTGTGTGGTGTAGCAGAGTCGCTTAAAACTTAGCCAGGGATAGAGGATATAACTTTTTACACCCGACCCAGTTATACTTAATTTTGCAGCAATTCCAAACTTTTTGTTCTTCTTCAGCTGCCACAAAATGCCCAGCGTTTCTATGTATGAGGGAGTATTTAACCAATTGCTATGCCCTTACACTGTCACATGATGGAAGGGGGTGAGGCATCTCTTCCTGGAAGCTCCCTGACAGCTGGAATTTTCTAAAAGCTGCAACAAAGGAAGCAGCAGCAGAGGAGTGCCATAAAGGTGAAACAGAAGTAGGCTAGAGGGTGGGCTAACAAGGTACCTTTAACTGAACCAACATTAAAGTGATAATCTGTTTAGTTTCTGTAGGTAACCACGCTTGATTTGTCTTTATCCTACAATACAAAACATGCCCTACATCTAAAGTGTAGGCCTATAAAAAAAGAAAAAGAAGACGAAGGAGCTTCACCTTCACTTATGTTGTCATTCAATTAGTATGTCTCAACATTATATAAAATATACACTGTAATCTGTCGTCTCCATGCCACATGGGGGAATCGTTTCTTCCTTGCACACTTCACTTACAAAGTAATGTCTAGGCAGACTTCTACTTTAAAAACTGCTAAGGGGATGAAAAGTAATGGGATCCAAGGCCGTAATTAGATTTATATTAACATGATACTGTACTCGTAATTTGCCCGATAGCAGAATTTGGAAAGGGCACTATACATCATTGCTTGAGATCTCTCCACGGTGTGATTTGTATAATTACATTTCTCAGGTGGTTGAATTTCTTCAGTCTTGAACTTCATGCTTCACGGCACACCTGAATCTAATCATAACACTGCAGTACAACACAGGCCTGATCATGCCCAGAAGCTATCATGACTTGCAGCCTCTTTACACTGAGTACGTGAGAGGAACAGACAGGTTGGCTGTGAAGCCCCTGATGGTCTTCCCGTACTGAGTGAATTTGTTTTGTTTTTTTTCATTTGGCTCACACCTGCGGATTTCATACTAAGCTGGTGAAAACACCATAGAGTCTGTACAATGTCGTTGAGGTGACCTCAAGTAATGAAAACATGTGGGAAGAAGCCAGGGGCTTTGCTTCTGCCCGCTGTTTACTTTGCAAATGGAGTTGGCAATACTTGGAACAGTTGTACTGCACACAGATACGTTATTAAAAATTCTTGCTCCTGTTGTACTGCACATAAAAAAAAAGTAAAGGAGCACATTTGTTTTTGTAATCAACGTTTCTCCTATCCATTTTCAAAGGGGTAAAATCCATATATTTATGGAAAAAAGTTATAAAAACAGCAGCAGTGATGTGGATCATTCAAAGCAGAAATGAAAATATTCCAGTGGAATTAATTACAATACTGATGAATTTCTTATCTTATGTGAAAAGCACAGGTCTCTCAAAAAACCTAAATGTCCCACAAGTGAAAATAGAATTCTTCACGTTATTGCTGTCCAGTTCAACCTGTGTAGGTGCACATGTGTCAGTATTATTTCCCATATCCCTGAATGTTGTGTTAAAAATGCACATCCAGGAGTCTCTTAAAAATATTTATACTCTCCCAGCAACCACCAATTGTGGAACAGAGTTCCACATTTATATTACCCTGACAGTGAAAACCCCCTGCGCAGTTTAAGGATAAACCGTTTCTCCTCCAATTTCAGAGTGTGGCATTGTGTCCTCTTATACTCCTTGAGACTGAATAGTTTTTTTTCCTATGCTGGGATAGCCATTCAGGTATTTTTTTAAATCTCTATCATATCTCCTCTCAAGCGTTGTTTCTCCACCGAGAATTGATTTACTGTTTGCAGTCGTTCCTCGTAATCGAAGTCCTCCAGTCCCCTTATTCGTTTTGTTGCCCTTCTTTGGACTCTCTCCAGTTCCAGCACATCCCTTATGAGGACTGTTGACCAGAAATGGACAGAATACTCCAGATGTGGTCTAACCAGAGTTTTATAAAGTGGTAGGATTATAGTTTTATCCCTGGAGTATATCTCTTTTTTTATGCATGCTAATATTCTGCTGGCTTTGGTAGCTGCAGCTTGACATTGCATGCTATTGCTTAATCTGTCGTCTACTAGGACCCCCAGATCTTTCTCCATTCTCGATTGCCCCAGCGGTTCTCCCCCTAGTGAGTAATCTGTATTTATGTTTTTTTGCCCCCAAGTGCATTACTTTACATTTCTCCACATTAAACCTAATTTGCCATGCATTGGCCCACTCCATTATTTTGTTCAGGTCTTTCTGTAAAATTTCTATATCCTGATGTGAAGTTATTGCCCTGTTTATTTTTGTATCATCCACAAAAACTGAGATTGAGCTATTTATCCCATACTCTATCATTTATTCAGTGACCCATCCCACTCCGTCACACCACATTGATGCAACCTGGCTTAAGCATACTGAACAAACTCTGCAAACCTTGGTTCTATTAAAATGTGGATGATTTCATGGTGAGTAATATATCCATATGATTGTGTGTCTCTGTAGATTGGGTTGGGGAGGTGGGACAAGTACATAAACAGCTAACTCTGTAGTTCTATGAAGATACTAAAGTGCCATTACACTTATTTGACCAATTACCACCCTCCCAGCTTCCAATCTTATATTCACTGTTCATCCAGCGAGAGATCCACCAGAACACAAACTATGGGGGTTATTTACTAAAGGAAAATCCACTTTGCACTGCAAGTGCACTTGGAAGTAAAGTCGCTGTAGATCCAAGGGGGGCATGCAAGGAAAATAAAAAACAACATTTTAGGATTGGATGATAAAATCAGCCTCATTTCAGATATACCCCTTAGATTTAGAGTGACTGCCCTTCCAAGTGCACTTGCAGTGCAAAGTGGATTTGCCTTTTTGTGAATAACCCCCTATATATATATAAATCTGAATGGAGCATGCTTCATCGGAGCAATGAGTGCTGTATATGTTTCAATGAATTATGTGGTACAATTGCATGGGCCTGGCACATAAAATTTTGACAAGCAGTTGTGTAGTGGTGACAAGGCCTAAATCTTACAGGGCTAGGCACAGAGGAGTATACGACTGGAAGGGTGTACTAGGGATGTGCAACTGCACGTAAAGTCCACGTACTAGTCTGTGATTTGTGTTGTTTTGCTTTGCTTTTATTTCTTCAAACAAACAACAAAAAGCAACTCCAAGAAGACTTTGAGCACCAACAATGTAAAAAAAGGCATATCAACATACAATTGAAATAAAAAAAACATAAAAGAAATGAAGAATAAAAATACACCCTGATACAAAAGGCCACTTTTTTAAAAATGGAAACCTTGCAGCAAAAAAATAAATAAAAAGTAAAAGGCCCTATTAACACAAAATAAAAACCAATACACTCACAACATGAATGAAAACCCCACAATATCAACCCCCAAACAACCACTCACACACACACCTTTTTTAATCACTTGTGTTCAGTTTTTATTCATTAATTCCTGTAAAAAGTGTAAAAAATGATTCCTTGTACAAAGTGTTTGTTTCATTTTGAAGATGTTTCAGATTCACACATTATACCTTTTAACATTTGTAGCCTACCTTAATATATTATAGATGTTTTTTTTTTCAACAGATACTATAGGTCTTTAAAATATTAGGGATTTGTTTAAATCTATAATATATTTATATATATATATATATATATATATATATATATATATATATATATATATATATATATATATATATATATATATATATATATATATATATACAGTGGTGTGAAAAAGTGTTTGCCCCTTCCTCATTTCCTGTTCCTTTGCATGTTTGTCACACTTAAGTGTTTCGGAACATCAAACCAATTTAAACAATAGTCAAGGACAACACAAGTAAACACAAAATGCAATTTGTAAATGAAGGTGTTTATTATTAAAGGTGAAAAAAAATCCAAACCATCATGGCCCTGTGTGAAAAAGTGATTGCCCCCCTTGTTAAAACATACTATAACTGTGGTTGTCCACACCTGAGTTCAATTTCTCTAGCCACACCCAGGCCTGATTATTGCCACACCTGTTCACAATCAAGGCATCACTTAAATAGGAGCTGCTTGACACAGTAAGGTCCACCAGAAGATCCTTAAAAGCTACACATCATGCCGAGACCCAAAGAAATTCAGGAACAATTGAGAAAGAAAGTAATTGAGATCTATCAGTCTGGAAAGGGTTATAAAGCCATTTCCAAAGCTTTTGGAATCCAGCGAACCACAGTGAGAGCCATTATCCACAAATGGCGAAGACATGGAACAGTGGTGAACCTTCCCAGGAGTGGCCGGCCGCCCAAAATTACCCCAAGAGCGCAGCGACGACTCATCCAAGAGGTCACAAAAGACCCCACAACAACGTCCAAGGAACTGCAGGCCTCACTTGCCTCAGTTAAGGTCAGCGTTCATGCCTCCACCATCAGGAAAAGACTGGGCAAAAATGGCCTGCATGGCAGAGTTCCAAGGAGAAAACCACTGCTGAGCAAAAAGAACATCAAAGCTCGTCTCAATTTCTCCACAACACATCTTGATGATCCCCAAGACTTTTGGGAGAACATTCTGTGGACCGATGAGACAAAAGTGGAACTCTTTGGAAGGTGTGTGTCCAAGTATATCTGGCGTAGAAGGAACACTGCATTTCATAAAAAGAACATTATACCAACAGTAAAATATGGTGGTGGTAGTGTGATGGTCTGGGGCTGTTTTGCTGCTTCAGGACCTGGAAGACTTGCCGTGATAAAAGGAACTATGAATTCTGCTGTCTACCAAGAGATCCTGAAGGAGAATGTCCGACCATCTGTTCGTGTACTCAAGCTGAAACGAACTTGGGTTCTGCAGCAGGACAATGATCCTAAACACACCAGCAAGTCCACCACCGAATGGCTGAAGAAAAACAAAATGAAGACTTTGGAGTGGCCTAGCCAAAGTCCTGACCTGAATCCTATTGAGATGTTGTGGTATGACCTTAAAAAGGTCGTTCATGCTCGAAAACCCTCTAATGTAACTGAATTAGGACAATTCTGCAAAGATGAGTGGGCCAAAATTCCTCCAGGACGCTGTAAAAGCCTCATTGCACGTTATCGCAAACGCTTGGTTGCAGTTGTTGTTGCTAAGGGTGGCCCAACCAGTTATTAGGTTTAGGGGGCAATCACTTTTTCACACAGGGCCATGATGGTTTGGATTTTTTTTCACCTTTAATAATAAACACCTTCATTTACAAATTGCATTTTGTGTTTACTTGTGTTGTCCTTGACTATTGTTTAAATTGGTTTGATGTTCCGAAACACTTAAGTGTGACAAACATGCAAAGGAACAGGAAATACATGCAAAGGAACAGGAAAATACCACTGTATATATATATATATATATATATATATATATATATATATATTTATTTTTTATTTTTTTCATAGGAGGCTTTATATTTACATTGACCTGCTACATTTAAGCTACTGATCATCCCAGCTCCTGGGCCTAATGATGTATGCCGACTGTCACTGATATCCAGCAGTTCCAGCCCACGTGACATTTTTTGAATTTTAAATGATGAAGGGAAAAATAGCTGCTTTTCCTGTGATATTTTAAAACAGCACCATGGGTTTAAGTGGTTATAGGGAAGTTTTACAGTAAAAAAAAAAATTGTTGTGGAAAGGACAGACATTTAAAGTGATCATCAGCTTAAATCAATGACAAAATCAAATAAAGTAATTAGAAAAAAGAGGGCAAACAAGTTATTACCCAAAAGGCTAGCAATCAGAATTAAAGTACAGGTTCCTAACTGACCTTGATCTCCCCTTATGCAGTAGGGAACAGTAGGCCTTTCCCTATGTTTTCCCTGCAACAGCTTCCAATTAACTGACACTATGGCTTCTCTCTGCCCTCCACAGAGGGAACTGGCCTAACCAAAAGCCCTCTTACTGCCCCTTCCAAGCCTGCTGGTGATAGTTCAAATGCCATACAGTATATTATTATTACAGATTTAACAAAATTCTGCAGGGAAAATCTGCACATAAATTTGCCAGTACTGCTAATCTCGAACCTCTAGGATTCTCCTTGAATCCATGGTAGCGGTGAACCTGAACTTATCCCTACTCTTGATTATCCAGAATTTCCTTTTGCTGAAGACTAAAGAGCATTAGTATGTCAATATGATCCCTCAGGTAGCAATGGAAATACACTAACTATTATTATTTTTCGCCCATGTTTTATGAAACCTACTTTGAATTTCAGAGCATGTGAATATCTTAATGAGAGTCTGAATATAATTTGATATGCACAATTCTGCTCACCACTTTCACATTCTTTCCCTTCACAATACATACACACAGAGAATCCTGTATTTTCTTTACATCTTGTGGATGGTGAAAAGGTTCAATCAGCCACGATAAATTTGGGAACAAAAGTGAAGAAAAATAATGAGGAGAAAAATGAAACGTGCTGCTCGAGAAAAAAAAAAAGAGCAAAGCAGGAAGAGAATAGAGCGGAGTTACGGCGGAAGGGTTTACTATGCCTCATTTGTTATATAAATTGTGATGTATATTGTTCACTGGTCTAAACCCTTTGGATGATGGTCAATCATTTTAACTTGTGTCTAAAAAATATGCAGTCTATAGCTGATGAAAACATTTTCTCTTCTAAAAGCTTTTAAAGAATCCATTTTTTTTGGGGGGGGGGGGGGGAATTCCTGTTTAAGCCAGCTATTAACAAATTCAGTCAAACCAGAACTGGTATTTCAGATTTAGGTACATGCAACCTAGTTGAATTACACTGCAGCTTTATATATTTAGGAAGGACTCCAGTTATATCTTAGCAACTTTTTTGTCAAGACCACCTGATGTGTCTACGACAAGAAGGTCTGTTTCTACCTAAAGGTGTTGTTGGTCCTAAAGGTGTGTTGGTCTTAAAAAAACAAGACCTAACTATGGTGAAAAGTTGGTCTTAGAAAACCCAAGGCTTAACTAGGGTGAAAAGATGAAAAGTGCCACCATCACCTTTTCTTTTCATGTTTTTTTTTTCTTTTTGCCCTCTTTAATTTTTCTTCCTAAACAGGTTTTATTACTCAATTATAATTTGAGTGTTGCTTACCCCCAAGTAAAGATGATCTATCTGCCCCCTGTTTAACCTGTTTAACCTATACTACCATACATGCAGCTTTGAATACGCTTTCTGTTCAACACTAGAAGCTGGACAGAGTTTTGCCACGTACACACAATCGAAAGACCGATGAGAACTTTTCATCGGAAAATGCGACCGTGTGTATGCTCCATCGGAAATTTAGCTGTCCGAATTTACGCCAGCCAAAAATTGATAGCATGTTCTCAATTTTCCAGACGGAAAAACTTTCTATCGGTAATTCCGATCGTGTGTATGCAATTCCGACACGCCAAAAATCACGCATGCTCAGATTCAACTCCGAGACAGAAGCTATTGGCTACTGGCTATTGAACTTCCCTTTTCTAGTCCCGTCATACGTGTTGTACGTCACCGCATTAGAAACGATCGGAATTTGATGTGACCGTGTGTAGGCAAGACAGCTTGAGCCGAATTCCGCCGGAATTCCGTCAGGGAAACAATCAGAGCTTTTTCCGACGAGAATTCCGATCGTGTGTACGCGGCATTTGAGTTTTTTTTTTTTTTTTTTTACAAAGAAAGACAATTTTTCTCTTTGTAGTTATTCTGTCCTCCAGAGAAGAAGTTACCACTCTGGTACTGCGTATAAGGTAGCAGCTGCAGGCCTGTAGACTTGTGCACAAGGGAAAATTTCGTTTAGTTTCGGTTCAATGTCATTCGTAAAATACATAATTTCGTTCTGTTATATTCCTTATGTTACCTTAATACGTTTTCGGATAATTTGTTATTATTCGTAGAGTGTCGAATTCATTCGTTCGTATTCGTTGAAATTCTCTATTTATGTATGTATAGACATTCGTGATAATGATTTGTAGTTTGGAAAGTCGTTTGTTTATTGAATCTTTTAACACACACAATGACAACGTCTCTTCTCCTTGGCTCAAATACAATACAACACCCTTCTAACTCATGTGTAGGAAAGTTGATGTCGCGCTTTCCTACATATTTTCCCTAGTGGACACGGCTTGGTCCATATCGGTGTATGCCGCTATTCATATAAATAACCCTTATTAGGAGCAGCGCAGGAATAACTATTTACTATTACCCTTCTAACTCAGTTCTCAGGAATGCACTTTGCCAGTAATCCATCCTCCGGCACAAAATTAATTAGCTGATTGGACTATAAGATTTACTTTGAGCTGACCTTTTGTTTCATTAGATCTTTAAAGAATTACTGAATTCATTTGAATTCATTCAAATTAATTCGTTATATTTCTTTCATATTCGTTGTTATTCGTTATTTTTTTATTCGGACATTCGGATGCATCCAATATGCAAAATTCGGCCGAATTTCGATTCGTTACAAAACTAATTGCACAAGCCTACAGGCCTGACACCCAGAGAATTTGCCTGGAGACCTAAGACCAAGGCTTCAAGTTCAAGGGCCAGCAATGCACCGGGATCAAGCTTGCTGAGGAATTGCTACAGATCTCTGTGTTGGGGATGGTGGAAGAGTAGGCCAGGCCCTTGTCTGTGTAAATGTACTCACTTTTATGTGTACTTAACCCTTGAAATAAATTTGACAAAAAAAATTTAAAATACAGGGTTGTCCTTACTGAGTTCTTTCTGAAAATTCTGGTTGACTGGCTGTTACACTGAACCATTCAGTTTTATATGTTGAGTGACTGAATCAGAACAAGTTTGGAAACAGAAAAGTCTGAAAATAGGCAGAAGTGGATATCTAGGTCAGTGATTTAAAGAGGGTTTGCATGAATGACTTTCAAAAGAAAAAACATGTCAGAAATTACAGATTCCATTTTTATTTTATGACATGTTTCTTTTAAATTAATATTTGTACTATATGCTGATTCTAACTTATGTGGCCATTCTTAAAATTGCAGTCTGGAAACTTTTATGAGATGAAATATGGAGGCTATGTGCATTTGCAGCTAATCTGATTCAAATGTTATTTTTTACATATAAACAACAGAATCATTTCAGTACTTTTAGGAATTGTTTCAATTGTCTTTGGGCTTGTGTTGATGGGATCACTTTGACATACATTTGATGGATCATACAGCATTTATGGACAGGTACATTTGACCTGTAGTTTACCTGCTTCTGATCTGCACTTGACTTGCTTCAAGTGGGTTTTGCACCCCCATAGACTTGCATGGAAATGCAAAATCCTACTGAAGTGAATAGACACCCCTTGCTGACCAGCCACTGTATATATAAGTAAAATATATTGTTTTTTTCCAAATTGCCACTGTATATATAGGGGACAGGTCAGCTCTCCTGCATAAACCGGCGTACCCATACATCGGTCAGGGTCTCGAGGAGAGGCAGAACATGGAACTGCCTGTGTAAATAAGGCAGATCCCCATTCAGTCAGGGAACAACTCTGAGATCTGCTGTAATAAGGATCAGGAACAGCGATCTCATTGTTGTCCAAGACAGCCCAGCCCCCACACAGTTAAAACACACCCAGGGATCACAGTTAAGCCCTTGTTAACGCCCCCTAGTGTTAACCTCTTCCCTACCAGTGTCATTTATTTATTGATCAGGGCATTTTTATAGTACTGATCAATGTAATGATGTCACTGGTCCCCAAAAAGTGTCTCTTGGGGTCAGATTTGTCCACCGCAATGTTGCAGTCCCACTAAAAATAGCAGTTCGCCGCCATTAACAGTAAAATCATAACAAAAATAAAATCCATAAATCTATCCCCTATTTTGTAGACGCTATAAGTTTTGCACAAACCAATCAATATACGCTTATTGTGATTCTTTTTTACCAAAAATATGTAACAGAATACATATTGGCCTAAACTAATGAATACATTTGCTTTTTAGATTTTTTTTTTGTTGGATATGTATTATAACAGAAAGTAAAAGATATAGCTTTTTTTTCAAATTGCCGGTCTTTTTTTGGTTATAGTGCAAAAAATAAAAAAGTGATCAAATACCACCAAAAGAAAGCACTATTTGTGGGAAAAAAGGACATACATTTTATTTGGGTACAGCGTCGCACGCCCGCGCAATTCTCAATTAAAACTATGCAGTGCTGTATCACAAAAAATGGCCTGGTCATTAAGGGGGTAAAACCTTCCAGGGCTAAAGTGGTTAACACAGGCCCTAAAGGGGATCTGCGAGAACAGAAATGCTGCTATTGACGATTTTTTTTTAAAGTGAACATGTACCCAATTTTCACATTTTAAAAGTAAAATGTGCCATAAAATGGCTTTTACCTTTAGCCAGAAATGCTATTTTGTGCCCTCCTTTTATCTAGCTTTGCCTTGTTAATTAAGCCTGCTTTTATTGCTAAGCTTCACTGATTGCCAATGAAAGAGCTCATATAGGGCACTGAGGCTTACTGGAAAATGCCAGTTGCCATTTCTTAGCCATGAAGTCAGGCAATGTCAACCTCTATTACAAAGTAGTGTTTGTCTTTAGGACATTGCTTTTAAACTTTAAAATGTAGCATGGGATCAATTTACAAGTTCAGGCTCCAGAACTGTTATCCTAATCCTAGTAACTAGTGATGTGAAAAAAATTGAAAATCCACCAGAGTTTGCTTTACAACGTATACTATACAGTATATGATCAATGTAGACTGTATTGGTGAACTAGTAATGCAATCTGTTGATATTTTCTCATGCCAGAACATATACACAATTTGTTAACTGAGTGAGACCTGAAGCGAGAGAAAAGAAGAGAAAATAGAGAAGGGCCAGCATGACAGCGTGAGAAGGGGAGACAACATAGGGTTAAAAAGGTAGTGAAGGTTTAAAAGTAGGGGGAAGGTAGGATTGGCTGAGAACAGCATAGTTGGGAGGGGTTTTGTTTAATTTAGGGGGAGGCGGGGCTCCCAGGCAGCAGTGGTAGGGGCAGGTGTGATAGGAAGCAGTTTCCCACCCACCCTTCCTGTTTGTTTGTCAGTTTTTTCTCTATTTACAGGAACAGTGTGAGTAGGTTACATTGGGGCAGCTGAGTGGGTGGCGGTGTTTGGTCTTTGATGGTGTAAGAAAAAAACTACGAGATGGAAGTGTTGGGGACTCATCGGTGGTATGTGCCCCTCTGGTGTATTCCAGTTAGAATGGTTTAGCTGGAATATGGTAATGGTTGCACTATGGGTAGTCGGTTGTCTCCGAGCTGGTGTGTTACGGTTGGAGGTCTATCGTGGTGAAAGGTCCCGCAGTGTAGAAGTGGAACATATTTGAATTTTGGGGTGCTGTCAAAGACCAACAGGCTGAGTGACTGAGTTTTGTTTTCAGATTTTTATGTGTTAAAGATTGTGAAATTTAAATATTTTGTTAATAAAAGGCTGCTATGGCCATTTGTACTCCAATACCATATGTGGTCTCCTTAAATTTAGGTAGCGGTGGAGTACTAGTGGTCAGGCATATATCAAGAAGCTTGGGGACATCTGGTCTACACTGGTCAGGTAGCTTACTAGTAAAAATCTATAGACCACATATAGGCTTCCTACCCCTCACTTGCAGATAACAAGAATGCTCAGGAGATTATGAGATAGAAGTCTCTGTCTCCTGTGACATCACTGTTCTCATACTGAAGCAATATATGTCCCTCCCCTTATAACAAAGTATAATATTACCTTTAATAGAACAATAACACCACAAGAGGCAGGAGAGGCATCTTACACCTTATTCCCCTACAACCCTTTGACTGATTTAAAAGGATTTATTGGATTCTGATTACTTGATGGTCACAATATGGGCTCTTGCGGTGAACATCTAAGGTGTTCAAAAGATTCCTTTATTAGTTCTGGAATTCTATGGATTTATTCATCCATTAAAAGGACCTGTGATGAACATTTGCTTGCTACAAATTGCTCCTATACAGGTCGAATCCCAGCTGCTTTGCAGGCTGTATCTCAGTTGTTTCTGTACGGGTTGAACTCTACTTTGAGCAAATTGTTCCACTCATTATCGGTGTTCTGAAATAAATATGCAGGACAGGATTTTAGATTTTTTTCTATTTCACTGGCTGAATACTTGTTCAGAGATAGCAAGAAAGGGATGAAAACCTGAAAAGGATGACAGGAGCCTTCATGTTTAACCACTTCCCATCCTGGCCAATTCTGACACTTCGCTCCTACATGTAAAAATCTACTTTTTTTTGCTAGAAAATAACTTTTTTTGTTGCAGAGACCATATAGAATAAAATGGTGGGTGTTGCAATTTTTTTATGTCACACAGTATTTGCGCAGAGGTTTTTCAAATGCAATTTTTTGGTAAAAATCTTTCATGAATTTAAAAAAGACGAAACAGTAAAAGTTTCTTGTATAATGTGAAAGATGATGTTACCCTGAGTCAATAGATACCTAACATGCTTTAAAATTGCATCTGCCCGTGGAATGGTGGGACACTACGGTGCCTAAAATTCTCCATAGGCGACTCTTTAAATGCCTTTACAGGTTACCAGTTTAGAGTTGCACAGGAAGTCTGGTGTTATAATTATCGTTGTCGCTCTGATGTTCACATCAACACCTCACATGTGTGGTGTGATCACCGTTTACATATGCATGCGGGAGTAAAGTAATGCGTTTGCATTTGCCTGTAAGCACAGCGGGATGGGGGCGCTTTACATATTTTTTTACTTGTTTAAATTTTTTTTTATTGAAGTCTCATAGAAAAAAAAAAACATCAGACTTACATTACTCAATGTGAGAACAGAACAGTGGTGGAATTTGTTACAGCACATATACACATTCAGTTGGAATCGAGTGCTGTACATGTAATGGCTAATGTGTAATAGGGAATTCTGTGCGAAATAGGGAGGAAAGGGAAACTGTGAGATCAAACATGTGTGATCCTAAGGGATGGCAAAAGAGGTCTCGCTCTACCTGTCCACCCCTAATGGGAACATGCTGTGGACAGGGGGTCTCTTCCGATCCTTCCTGGGAAAGTATGGTTCAATGCAGGAGCTAGACCTCAGGGGTAGGAATGTATAAGGCACAAGACGTCCCATACTGCACGTACTGTCAACAAAAGTTTGTAACATACATAAATTACAAGCAGTCATGAATGAAAGTTTGCCCTAATTCCAACTTCAACATAGGTGATCAGGAGATCCAGCGTAAGATGTCTCAGTGATATCAACATTAGCCTTGTGGGGGCTCTGATATGCTGATAAAGTAGAAGTAAAGGGAGAAATTAGAAAAATGGTAGGAGAGGAATGAAGGGGATGGGGGTTCTGTGGCATGGCAGGACAGCTCCCAACCAGGGGATCTGCTAATTCAGTAAGGAAACAAATAAATAAATAGTGAATAATGCAAGAACAGGAAACAAGGCCCGCATAAGTAGGTGGGCTTTACTATCAAGACATAAGTAAAGACTCATCAAAATTGGGTATGCCTAAGCCCCCACTCAGTTTGTGGAGAAATAGGGTAGTTTTCAGAATGCAGGGCTTTGTGGGCCCCCAAATGTAAGACATTACTCTCTGCTGTGTTCGTTGCAGAAAGTAGGCCGGTAGTGGGATGGGGAGGACTCTAAATAAATACATTTTGGTAAGATTGTCATTTTCGTGGCATTGATCCTTCCTGAACCAGGATAATGGTAAGGCAGACCATTGTGACATTAGTGTGGTAGCGTGCCTAAGTAAGGGCAAGTAATTTGCAGAGAAGAGGTCAGTTATCGACATCATAAGTTGTATCCCTAAGTAAGGAAGTTGATGAGGTACCTAAGTAAATGGTAAGGAGGTTTTAGTTTCAGTGGAGATCAGATTGTGATAAGGAGATGTTGAGTGCATTTGATTTCTGATTATTCACCTGTAAGCCAGAGATTTGGGCAAACTTGTCCAGTATTGCTAAAATATTGGGGGCAGAGGTGTGGGGATGTGTCATGAATATGAGGATGTCATCCACGAAGAGGCAGAGTTTATTGTGGTGGCTTCCCAAGTCTATACCCTTGACATCAGGAACCGACCTGATCAGTTGGGACAGTGATCCTATAATTAAAGCAAATAGCATGGGGAAAGAAGACAGCTCTGTCTGGTGCCTCTTTTGATATTGACCATCGTAGATTTATAACCTGAATATTTAATATATGCCCGGGTATTGTTATATAAAGAAGCAACCCAGGCTAGGAAATGGCCCCTAAAGCCTCACTTCTCGAAGCTGAATCGTAGGTATGGCTATGTCACCATATCAAATGCTTTCCTGATGTCAAGGGATAGAAAGCAGGTAGGTATGCATCTAGTTTTAGCTACAGGATAGCACGTCTTATGTTTGATGTGGGGGCATGAAGCCTGTTTGGTTACTATGAATCAAGCGTCCTATAATAGGATTCGGTCGGGTCACAATTATTTTGGCTAGCAACTTAATGTCTAAGTTGAGGAGGGGGATGGGTCGTTAATTGGTCTAAGATGAGAGGTCAGATTTAGGTTTGGGTAGCATGGTGATTATGGAGGTCAGGGTTCTGGTTCTAAAAGAGTGCCCGAGCAGCAGGGAATTGAAGGCTTTGGTCAATAGGAAGGTCAAAATGGGTGAAAAATTCTTCTAATAGGCTGCCGAGAACCCATCAGCTCCTGGTCGCTTGTTGGGTTTCAGCGCCTTAATGGCAGTTGAGACCTCAAGGTCTGTAATCGGGCCCTCTAATAGGTCAATCTGCTTTTGTTGGAGGGAGGGGAGGGTAATGCGGGAGAAAAGGGTTTCTGCTTTGGTGGGGTTGAAGGTCTGTGAGAGAAAGTAGAATTTCGTGAGGTTGGACAGGAATACAGGATTGCTAGCATAAGCATGGTTGGCTATTTTTAGACATATGGTCGATTTGGGGTGTTGAATTGTCCTCAGTGTGTGGGCCATGGGAGTGTCTGATTTGTTCGACTTGAGGTAGTTATGGTGTTGGCTTCTGCAAAGGGTTTTCTAGCGGAGTCAGTGAGAAACAGGTCAAAGTCCAATTTGGCCTTTTCTAGGCGTGCATTAGTAGTAGGATTGGGGGAGGCTTGAAATGCGACATGGCATATATTAAAATTGGATTCCAGTTGATGGAATAAAAGTCTACGTTCATGTTTGAGGGTTGATGCCTGCTGAATTAATTTGCAATGGATGACAGCTTTGTGGGCTTCCCACAGTGTCTGTGTTGATATGTCATCTGTCGCTTTGGTGACGATATAGTCTTTAAGGGCCATTTCAATACCCATACAATGTGAAGGATGTGAAAGGGTAGTGTTGTTAATGCACCAGGATGTATCATGAGTCCTAGGAATGGGGAAGGATATGGTGGTGCAGACTGCGGAATGGTCTGTCCATGTAAATGATGTAATGACGGATGAGATAACTTCTGGGATCATGCTGTGAGACATGAAGATGTGATCAATGCATGAAAAAGATTTTGGTGGGTATGAGTAATGGGTAAATTGTTTGCTGACTGGGTTGAGTTTGCGCAAGGTGTCGGCAAGGTTGTGTTTGGATATCAGGTGTTGGAAAATCGAGTTTAAGTGGGGTAGAAGGTGAAGTAGGAGGAGATTTGTCAAGGAAAGGGAAAATAGTTAGATTGGAATCTCCACACAAGATTATTGTACCATATTTGTGTTTATCGAGCACCTGCATGAGGTGTGAAAGAAAGGCTAACGGGTTCCGATTGGGAGGTAATGACATTATCGTAACTACTGTGTCTGAAATATGGACAGTGATCAGGCGGTATCTGCCTTCTGGATCTTTGATTTGTGAAGAAAGGGTTAATGGCAGAGAGTGGTGGAAACCAATAAGGGTCCCTCTCTGGTTGTGGCTGAAGCAGTGTAGAACTGGGTGTAAGAGCTGCTGAGGTATTTAGGAGAGGATGGATCTGTAAAGTGGGTCTCCTGTAGACAGAGTATGTGGGCCTTGGTGGCTGCAAAGGAGAGCAGAATCTTGGTGCGCTTTTGTGGGACATTGAATCCTTGAACATTCAATGAGAGAATGTTTATGGGGGCCATAACATGTCTGGGGCTGGTCTAAGGGCGGGTCTCGTGGGGGCGAGTCACCACCACCGTGCCTGAAAGGGGGGGGGGGGGGGAGAAAAGGTCTGACAGAGGTAGAACAAAGTAGGAGAGCATAACCCAATGCGTTGCAACCTAGATTGAAATATTAGGTTTCAAAAACAGGGTACTAGAACATCCAAGGGGGGTGGTTAGCGGCCCCATGGAGGCTCTAAAGTTCAAACCTAAAAAGGAGTGACTTATTATAAAAAACCAAGATAACAGCATAACTAAACAAAATGTTAACGAGCATAAATGAGCGGAGGGACTGCCAGGATTTAAAGGACTGGGCAGTTTTGAACCTCAGCTGGTAAACCTGTCAGGGAGTGAAAATCTAGTTATGGGTTACAAACATGTCTAATATCACCCAACTCCCGAGCCACTAACAAGGCAAGGAATGTAAAGCAATGGAGGTAATGTACTCGGGACAGATGGGAGCAAAGTCAGTCTGCCAAGCAGAGCCATAGTCCCACTGGGCCACAGGGATGAAATACTGGTGCAGGTTCCTAAGAAATAGGCTCAGGGCCCATAAGATACAAAGGAGTGATCTTATAGGATGCTCCAGGTGGAACTGTGAAGCCTGATGAGTTACCCAGGCCTTAAAACGTCCTTGGGTGGACTCAGAAGGAATGGCTGGGTGCGTTCCAATGGGTTGGTGCCCAAGAAAGTCCCATCCATTCCAGCATGTCAAAGTAGGGACCTGGGTAAAAGTTGTCAGATTAACATAAAAAAGCATGGTCAGTCCGGAACCTCAGTGGAGGGTGTAGGGTTGTCGAACCGTCCTCTTTTGTAGAGATTCTGGCGTATGGAATTTGGTTGTCCAGGGCCACCTGTTTTTTGTTTGTGGGGTGAAAAAGAAGCTGAGCACCTGTGGGAGGAATCTCTATGTGGGTTTCTTCTAGGAGGCACAGGTCTGCTAGGGTTGATTGCAGCTCTTTGCCCATGCGACAGACATATTTAGTTTCCAGATGGGTGAACCAAACAGGAAATGGAAACCCCTGGTGATAAGCAATTTGGTTGTGTTGAAGCACCTGCAGGTGGGGTTTGAGGGCCCGGCGTTTGGACACAGTGAGCTGGGATATGTCTGCAAACAGCTGATATGTATGGCCCTGAAATGATAGGGTGTCTTTGCCCTGTGCCGCTGGACAATTCATTTATTTTTTTACACTTTTTTTGTACTAACTTTTTTGCTGTAAAAGAGATGGACATTATCCCTTGTGACAGCATGGGACGTGATAGCTCCTCTTTATAGAGAAATTTTGGGTCTATTAGACTCCAAATCTCTTCTCTGGCCTCCCATGCAGCCGATCAGACACAGATCGGTCTGATCGACTCCTTTCCTTGCCACTGGCGGACAGGTAAACAAAAAAGGCAGAATCTGGAAATAAACTATGATGTCAGTTCCTCTCTCACTGTTCAGGGCAGCCATCACCAATAGTCACATCGCTCCTGGGCTCCGCAGTGGGACAGGTGAGCCCAGGAAAAGGGGCGATGGGTGGGACCCCCTTCTCCCAACCGCAGAAGTGATCTAATTAGCCACTCAGATCGCTTCTGCCTTGAAGGGAATCGTCTGCCGAAAAGATACATATTAGGAAGATGCCTATCGGTGCAGGCCTCAGCCCGGTATAACCACTGAAACCCGAGGATGTCCATGGACGTCCTATGGGCGACAAGTCATAAAATGAGTCAGCAATGGAAGCTCCCATAGTTCTATACTTACAATTTTACTTTATGCTACACTGACAATATTTTGCAGGTAGACAATATATGATGGAAGAATTGTATTTATAACAAAATGTCAGTATTAGAACTTACGGTAGACTACTTCCTTTCCCGTAGCCTTACTAAATTCTAGATACTAGATCTTTGTTCAAATTACAGACAAGGTCACCAGCTGGGATTTAACACTCAATTCAATTATTTTATATTGTACCTTCAGGCTCTATTCCAAAGTGACTCTTAAAGAATAATCAGACTTACTCAATAGGCAATCAAAATGAAATCACTTTATGTATGTACAACAAGGTTACAGACAGACTTGGTAGAAGTCTGTAAAGCATAAATTTCTAATCTTTTTTCTTTTTTACCTGTTTCCATTAAAACTCATGCATATTTAAAAGGGATGATTGAAAAATTTAAATAGTTTTTAAATATTGAAGAAATTTAGAGAAAAGGTAGGGTTTCTGCAAATAAGGTGTATGGATTATTTGCAGACTTTGTAGAAACTGTGATATTTTATATGCAAGTATATTGCATCACAGTATCTCACACTACTGGTGGGCTGCAAGTCTAGTGCTAAAGAGTGGCCATTTACTAATAGGGGGCAAGGTATGATTACCTGTAGGTCGGCACTAATGGTTTAAATTGCAGCATTCAGTGCTCATAAAAGCTTGTAGAAGTCATGAAAGATACGAGTCACAAATATAGCAAAGAATTTTTAAAAATATCACTGCATCATCTACAGTATGTGAGCAGATGCAACTTTGTTAAAATGAACGTGTGCCAATTTACCAGACTGCCTGATCCGTTGTCCTCCACCCCCTTCTGCTTTGCTCCTTGTCACCCTGTTCATCTGCTGGAGCAAAGTAAAAAAAGATAAATCTTTAGCCTTTTTTTTCTTTTTCACTAAAAAAATGATCTCCAATTGACATCAAATAGTTAGTGATGACCAGAGTTATTCTGCCAAAATGTAGTATCCCATCATTTTCTGTTCTACCATAATGGTCACTGGAGCAAACTTAGAGGGCGAATCTCCCCAGTGGAAAGACAGCCAGCAATAACAAAATGGAAAGGTTTTCAGCAATCACCCCCCCCCCCCCCTCTCCAAAACTGTAAATGCAGCGCATTGGGGTTGATTTACTAAAGGCAAATAGACTGAGCACTTTGCAAAATGCAGTTATATATAGTGTGCATATATATATATATATATATATATATATATATATATATATAGATAGATAGATAGATAGATAGATAGATAGATAGATAGATAGATAGATAGATAGATAGTTGGTGACACAAGGTCATCAAGTCCAACCTACGTGTGTGCTTTTGTTATTAAAATTTTTATTGTTTCACAGAAAATACAACGGATCCACAATAGTAACAAAGAAGTCACATAATGTAACAGTATAACATTGGTAGGCACATCGGTAACCTGTATAGAGAGGACAAAGTTTGAAATTTACATGTTTAGAATACTCTAACCATTCATTGTTACAAGGTATGTAGTGCTGCACTGAAGGGTTGTGAGGCCCTGCTCCCCCAGGACACCACAAAAAGGATCATACTGTGTCCAGTGAGGTGCCGAGGCCCCGTCCCTCCGTGTCTAGTGAAGGCCTTAGAAGGATCTCCTGGGGATGAGATAAAATACCTTCATCCTCCTAATACGTGTGTGCTTTTATGTTAATAGTACATTATATATCCCTGTATGTTGGGGTTGTTCAGGTGCCCATCTAATCGTTTTTTGAAGTTATCAATGCTTCCCACTGAAACCACTGTTTGTGGAAGAGAATTCCACATCCCTACCACTCTTACAATAAAAAACCCTCTACGCAGTTTAAGGTTAAACCACTTATTTTATCATTTTAGTGAATGGCCATGTATCTTATTAAATTCCCTTGCCTGGGAAAGATTTATCCCTTTTGTGGGGTCACCAGTATGTTATTTATACATTGAAATCATATCCCCTCTCAAGCGTCTTTTCTCCAGAGAGAATAAGTTCAATGTTTGCAGTCTTTCCCCATAGCTGAGGTCCTCCAGTCCCTTTATTAGCTTTGTAGCTCTTCAGAGCTTAGTAAATGAAGTAAGACTTCCATTTGCAAAGAGCACCCAATCACATGCAAGAAAAAAAAAAGAAAAGAAAAACAAAAAAACAAAAACAGAAGTCTTAGTTCTTCTGTCTGAGGCTAAGGGAAGGGAAGAGAGAAACAAGAGACAAAAAAAGAGAGCGCTCTAAGCACATTATGCTTGATTGGGTCTTCAGCCGATTGTATGATAGTGTATAGTAATTTGAGGCACAAGTTGCCGGCCCAGCATTTCAGCCGGTTGGCCCCAAGTATTTGTAAACATGTTTATTGTACATGCATATAAAAAATGATTTATATTTTTTTAAATATTTGCGCTCTTCAGGCTGACATATACATATAATGCACATGACTTTCCCAATCCTGCCCTTTGTAGAAATTCTTCCCTGCTGTAAAATACATCTATATACAATCATAGATTTCCATCACAGAAATCCAAAGGTCTTTAAGGTGAACAGTGAGGAGAATTTGACTTGATACATTTTGCAGGCATATATTGGCACTTCATGGGGAGATTAGGGAGGATATAGTTGTCAAGGTATTGTGTTGAAAAATTCAGCTAATATTAAAACCATATGATGTTTGCCCAAACAATGTACACCCAACTGACCAGTACCAACAGGGTCTCAGGGGGAAAAAACAAAGCCAATACTTTGAAAGAAACCCATGGGGACTAGTAGCATAATTATGATCTTAATTACTCATGTTTGCTCATGCTGTACAATGGTATTAATTGATGAATCAATGACCCCACCGTGTTATTTCCACCATAATCAGAGACTCCCTGTGTGGTAGATAGGTGGTTATTGCTCCAGGGGTGCAACTTTGAATGGCTTCATAATACAGACTTTAATCACAGTGCATTAAAGCTACCTTCACCTTCATGCATCACAGTGGCCAGCGCTCAGCATTGTTGTAAGCAATTCTTCTCAGTTCCCTGAGAATACAGACTCAGAGATGTTCCAGCTGCCACTAATTACCTCAAAAAGACAAGCAACAGGAGTCAGGTGGGGCCAGTGACTGCTGTATAAAACAAAAAGGGAAGTTATAAGGACAAAATCAGAAGACCAGTACTATATTATTTAATTTCTGCACATGGCAAAACAACTCTGGCCAGTGAAGAAGAATGGTATTGAAAAGTAGACACGTGCAATTCGTTTAGGTATGAACAGGGGCAGCCCATCCATTAAGGGGGCACGGGCGCCGCCTTCCCTTTCCTTCACCGCCACCATCCCCTATTCATGCATTCAGCCCCTTTCAGGATGCCGGGCTCATGAATTACAGCGGCAGGTTTACTTTTATGGACCTGATTAGAGCCAGAGGCCGTCACTGGTTACAAATAAGTTTTCGGGCAAAATTCAGCATATTCGTTCATTCGGAAGCATCTGGAAGAACAAAAGACTCTTTAAGACTCTTTTAGACTCTTTTAGACAGAAATAAGGAAGATCTGAAAGAAAGAATTGTCAAAAAGAATGAAAATCCAAAAGAACGAAAACCCAAAAGAATGAAAACCTGAGAGAACGAAAATATGAAAATACAAAAAATGATTCAACCTATGAGTTTAACGAATCAACTACATTTGAATAATTTAGTTTTTCGTATTTCCCATTATAATTAAATTATTAACTATTATTATAGTTTTGATTATTATTTAGTATAAACTATTAAATTATAGGTAAAATAGCTGAAGTCAGTAGTTCTTCTATTCAGGTCTCTGCACCATAGCAGCTAAATTGGGATAGATTTCCCTTTCAAATTTGGCTAAAATAACTGTTATGCCGCGTACTCACGGTTGACTTTCCAACTAGTGATGGACGAACTTCTGACGGGACGTTTCGCGAACGCGGACCGTGAACGCGGCCGATAGTTCGCAAACCGTTCGCGGCGGGCCCCATTGACTTCAATGGGAAGCGAACTTTGCAAACCCACAGGTCAAATTTGCAGCCACAAAATAATTACTAGCTGTGCACACATAGTCCCACCACATGGCCAATGACATAACACATGTATGAGGTGAATCTGGGATCGACAACTACAAGCATTCTTTTTTTATATGTGAAATTGTTGTGACAATTCAGGACTGTGGAGCGCATGAAGGCAATGGAGGAGATGGAAGGTCAGGGTAGGCAAAGAAGAGGGTGCAGGAGATGATCACCAGCAGCGTGACATACAGCAATGACACCTGCACCGTGATAGAGTCATCTGACACCAGCACCGTGATATAGAGCACTGACATCAGCAGCGTGACATACAGCAATGACACCTGCACCGTGATAGAGTGATCTGACACCAGCACCATAATAGAGAGCACTGACATCAGCAGCGTGACATAAAGCACTAACACCAGCACCATGATATACAGCACTGACACCAGCACCGTGATAGAGAGCACTGACATCAGCAGCGTGACATACAGCAATGACACCTGCACCGGGATAGAGTGATCTGACACCAGCACCGTGATAGAGAGCACTGACATCAGCAGCGTGACATAAAGCACTGACACCAGCACCATGATATACAGCACTGACACCAGCACCGTGATGGAGAGCACTGACATCAGCAGCGTGACATACAGCAATGACACCTGCACCGTGATAGAGTGATCTGACACCAGCACCGTGATAGAGAGCACGGACATCAGCAGCGTGACATAAAGCACTGACACCAGCACCATGATATACAGCACTGACACCAGCACCGTGATAGAGAGCACTGACATCAGCAGCGTGGCATACAGCAATGACACCTGCACCGTGATAGAGTGATCTGACACCAGCACCGTGATAGAGAGCACTGACATCAGCAGCGTGACATAAAGCACTGACACCAGCACCATGATATACAGCACTGACACCAGCACCGTGATATACAGCACTGACACCTGCACCGTAAGCAGCCCCAGGAGGAAGTCAGCATAGCACAGGGATGGTGGGAGCCCCTCATAATGAGCATAGCACGGATGGTGGGAGCCCCTCATAATATGCACAGCAGAGGTACAGCCCCAGGAGGAAGTCAGCACAGCACAGGGATGGTGGGAGCCCCTCATAATAAGCAGCCCCAGGAGGAAGTCAACACAGCACAGGGATGGTGGGAGCCCCTCATAATAAGCAGCCGCAGGAGGATGTCAGCATAGCACAGGGATGGTGGGAGCCCCTCATAATAAGCATAGCACAGGGATGGTGGGAGCCCCTCATAATATGCACAGCAGAGGTACAGCCCCAGGAGGAAGTCAGCACATGGATGGTGGGAGCCCCTCATAATAAGCAGCCCCAGGAGGATGTCAGCATAGCACAGGGATGGTGGGAGCCCCTCATAATAAGCAGCCCCAGGAGGAAGTCAACACAGCACAGGGATGATGGGAGCCCCTCATAATGAGCATAGCACAGGGATGGTGGGAGCCCCTCATAATATGCACAGCAGAGGTAGAGCCCCAGGAGGAAGTCAGCACAGCACAGGGATGGTGGGAGCCCCTCATAATAAGCAGCCCCAGTAGAAATATGACACCGCTCAACCTCTTCAAACAGGAGAGTATGGGCATATAGTACGGTGTGCTTTTTTTGGACAAGGAAGTGAGCCAAATGAAGAAAGAAGGTCTGTGTGCTCGATTAAAAAAATTGTTTATAGACATATACATGGTCTACTGGTCACATGTGTTGAATTCCTCCGAGATCCATGCCTCATTCATTTTTAGAAATGTGAGGTAGTTAACACTGTCGTGAGCTAGGCGAGTACGCTTATCGGTCACGATCCCCCCTGCTGCGCTAAACGTCCTTTCGGACAGGACACTGGACGAGAGGCAAGCCAACAGTTCGATTGCAAATTGGGCAAGCTCTGGCCAGAGGTCAAGCCTGCCCACCCAGTAGTCCAGGGGTTCATCACTCCTCAGAGCGTCCACATCAGCCGTCAACCCGATGTAGTCGGACACCTGACGGTCTAGGCGTTCCCTGATGCTGGATCCGGATGACACCTGTCGATGGGTCGGCTGAAAGAATGACCTCATATACGAAGTCACCAACACATCTTCAAACTGGCCTCTTCTTGCAGGCGCTGTTGGATTGGTACCCGCAACTCCTTCTCTGGGAGTGGGAATTGCTCCTCTGCCAGCGCACGCAAAAGCAGAATGCAGCATTTCTCGAAGCAAGGCCTGGAAGTGCTGCATTCTGACAGCCCTCTGTGACGGCAGTAACATTTCCGCCATTTTGTGTTTGTACCGGGGGTCCAAGTACATTGCCACCCAGTACTGGTCCTTGACCCTTATGCTTTTTATACGGGGGTCCCTGTTAAAACACTGGAGCATGAAGGCCCCCATTTGCACTAAACTGGAAGCGGTGTGGTGGCCTGGCTCCTGCTCATCATCCAGGATAATGTCATCCTCTTCATTCTCCTCTCCCCATCCACGCACAACAACAGGGATCCCAGAAAGGTTTAAAGCATGCTCTTCTTGCTCCTCCTGATCTGCCCTGGCACCATCCTCCTCTGACTCCTCTTCAGACTCCTGTTGTTCATTTGTCTCAGATAGAGTAGCCCCCCCCCTGGGAATTCATCCAGCATTGCGACTTCCTCATCTTCCCGCTCCTGCTCCTCCACAGCTTGATCAATGACACGACGCAATGCACGCTCCATAAAGAAGGCATAAGGTATCATGTCACTGATGGCGCCATGGCTGCGACTGACCAGTTTGGTGATCTCCTCAAATGGACGTAGAAGTCTGCATGCATCGCACATGAGCAGCCACTGGCGCGGTGAAAAAAAACCCAGCTCCCCAGAACCTGTTCTGCCTCAGACTTCATACAGGTAAACGTTTCTGCTGGAGCAGCCTATCAAGCATATAGAAGGTTGAGTTCCATTGCGTCGGGAAAACGCAAATAAGACGTCTGACCGGCAGATTGTGTCGCCGCTGAATGTCAGCAAAGCGAGCCATGGCCGTGTAAGATCTTCTGAAATGGGCCGAGATTTTCCTTGCCTGCCGCAAGATGTCCTGGACCCCAGGGTATTTGACAACAAATCGCTGCACGACCAAGTTTAAGACGTGTGCCATGCATGGCACGTGCGTGATTTTGCCCTGTTTCAATGAACTAGGCAGATTGGCACCGTTGTCACACACCACTTTACCAACTGTCAAATTGAGTGGTGTTAGCCACTGATCTGCCTGTGAACGCAAAGCTGAAAAGAGTGCCGGGCCAGTGTGGCTCTTGGCTTCCAGGCACAACAGACGCAGCACGGCATGGCAACGTCTCACCTGGCATGTCGAATAGGTTCTGGGGAGCTTGGGCGGCGCAGCGGAAGAGACGCTAGCAGCGGAAAAGGAGGAGTCAGCCGAGGAGGAGAGGGAGGAGGATGGAGTAGGAGGAGGAGAAGAAGAGCCAGGCCTGTGTGCTGTGTGGCGGTAAAACCAAATCTACACGGGTGCCACGGGTTACATGCTTGACGGCCATCAGAAGGTTCACCCAGTGGGCAGTAAAAGTGATATACCTTCCCTGCCCATGTTTGCTAGACCATGTGTCTGTGGTCAGATGTATCTTGGCACCGACACTGTGTGCCAGAGATACATTCACTTGCCGCTGAACATGGCCATATAGCTCTGGGATGCCCTTCTCTGAGAAATACTTCCTTCCTGGGACCTTCCATTGTGGTGTTCCAATGGGCACAAATTTGCGAAAGGCCTCCGAGTCCACCAGTTTATATGGCAGTAGTTGGCAGGCTATCAGTTCTGACAAGCCAGCCGTCAACCATTGGGCAAGAGGGTTATCCGGTGTCATCATTTTGTTTTACGCTCGAACATTAGGCCCACGGAAGCCTGCCTTTTTGCAGAAAAACGTGAGCTTGGCGTGATGGAAGGTGGAGTGGAGGACAATTGTGAGAGAGAGGAGAAGGAGAAGTAGAAGACGAGGCTGGACGGTGAGAGCCTGGAGTGTGGCTTTGTGTGTTCCGTTGCTCCCACTGGGCTCGGTGATGACTGCTCATGTGCCTTCTCAAGGCGGTCGTCCCTAGGTGAGTGTTGGGCTTACCGTGACTAATGCGTTGACTGCAAAGATTGCAGATGGCAACGCTATTGTCAGCAGCAGACACGTTAAAAAAAGCCCACACTGCGGAGCCATGTGCCGGCGTCCTGGGAGCGCCAGATGTGACCGTACATGGTCGATGACTTGCTCCTGATACATTAGCAGTCTGCGTTGTCCCTCCTGTGCAATGTAAGTTATTCCTGCTTCTCCTCCCTATATGCTGGTCCATATCTTCCTCTGAACTCCCCTCCTCTTCCTCTCTTGTGGGGACCCACGTGACATCACTAGACACGTCATCATCGACATCACCTTCCCCACCGCTATAAGTAGAGATCTCGGAGTAGGCAGCAACACCGGGGACCAACCTCCTCCTTGGGCTGATCTGGGTACTAGACATGTGCATTCGTTTTCGTCCGAATGCATTTTCGTCCGAATTTCAGCTATTTTCGTTTTCGTTTTGATAAACGATAACGAAAGCACAAAATCCGAAAAACGAAAGATCCGACATAAATAAATGCTTTATTTTCGTTTTCATTGTTACAACAGTTCGATATAGAATAGGAGATTCGACATGACTCGGACAATAACAATCTGTCTATAGAACCTGTGGTCGAATGTGCCTAACCTTACCTCTATTAGTCCAAGATTATATAGAGAAAATATTCGACAGAGAAAAAAGATTTGACAGAGAGAAAAGATTCTGCAAGTTACTGTCCTAAAAAGTGTTTGGGGACCCTGAAGGGTCTGGTTATGGATATTTAGGGGGGAACCCCACGTCAAATTTTTTCTTAAATTTGAGGCAGGGTTCCCCTTAATATCCATACCAGACCTGAAGGGCCTGGTAATTGAATTTGGGGGACCCCCACGCTATTTTTTTTTTTTTTTATCAATGACTTTCAATGAGTGTTCTCTGTATTACAGAGCCGACAATTCATAATAGCTGCAAGTGATTTTAAAGGACTTTTTTTCCTGCATAAATGACACTTTGTGCAGGGACAGTTCTAAGCACCAGAAACATGTGCCCCTTCACAGGCATACTATAGACAACCCCCCCCCCCCCCTACGAAATTTAAAGGAATATTACACTTTTATTGTTTCACTTTAATCATTATTAAAATCACTGCTCCCGAAAAAACGTCTGTTTTTAAAACTTTTTTTTGCATTGATACATGTTCCCTGGGGCAGGACCCAGGTCCCCAAACACTTTTTAGGACAGTAACTTGCAAATTAGTCTTTAAAATTAGCACTTTAGATTTTGAATGTTGGAGTCCCATAGACTTTAATAGGGTTCTAAAGTATGCTATATACTAGCTCCGTCGAATCTTCTTTATACATTCGACAGACACCATGAGCCTTCAAAGACAGATTCGACCGTAATTCATGTGGATTTTCGGACGAATGCAATTTTTGAACGAAAAACGAAATAAATAAAAACGAATTTCGGGAGTAACTAAATAAATTTAGTTTTCGGACGAAAACGAAATTCCGAAACAAAATATTTTACTCTGCACATGTCTACTGGGTACTGTCGTGGGGCGGTTCTTGCTACCTCCTCTTCCTGATCCAATGCCAAGAGTGGCTGCGCATCAGAAATGTCTTGATATGGATCGGAAAATAATTCCTGTGACTCAAGCGGAAGGTATGTGGTGGTGGTGGTGGTGTTGTTGGTGGTAGTGTCTTTGGGGGTGCACATAGCAGAGAGTGAAGAAGAGGGTGCAGATCAAGAGGATGAGGAGGGTGCAGAAGAGTAAGGCTGAGTGAGCCACTCAACCAAGTCTGGTGCATCCTTTAAAGTAATTGAACGCACCTTCTGCAACTTCCCACTTTGGCTCAAGCCTGTTGCTCCTGCCCTACCCCTGCAGAAGGGCCTGCCTCTTCCTCTGCCTGTCATTTTTTAAATGACCCTGTGACAAAAATCTAGTCCCTATACTGATAAAAGACTGCTGCAGAATAGGGCAGCAGTCAGCAGTAGTGCACCTCAACCCTATATATTGTGGACCTATACCAGTCCTTAAGGAATAGCAGACTGTACCTCACCCAACCCTATGTACTGTAGTACCCTAGACCTTACCAGTCCTTATAAGGACCTTTGTGGAACTAGTAGGTTGTGAATGATTAGCAGACTGTACCTCAGTCCCTATACTGATAAAGGACTGCTGCAGTATAGGGCACCAGTCAGCAGTAGTGCACCTCAACCCTATATATTGTGGACCTATACCAGTCCTTAAGGAATAGCAGACTGTACCTCACCCAACCCTATGTACTGTAGTACCCTAGACCTTACCAGTCCTTATAAGGACCTTTGTGGAACTAGTAGGTTGTGAATGATTAGCAGACTGTACCTCAGTCCCTATACTGATAAAGGACTGCTGCAGTATAGGGCAGCAGTCAGCAGTAGTGCACATCAACCCTATATATTGTGGACCTATACCAGTCCTTAAGGAATAGCAGACTGTACCTCACCCAACCCTATGCACTGTAGTACCCTAGACCTTACCAGTCCTTATAAGGACCTTTGTGGAACTAGTAGGTTGTGAATGAATAGCAGACTGTACCTCAGTCCCTATACTGATAAAGGACTGCTGCAGTATAGGGCAGCAGTCAGCAGTAGTGCACCTCAACCCTATATATTGTGGACCTATACCAGTCCTTAAGGAATAGCAGACTGTACCTCACCCAACCCTATGTACTGTAGTACCCTAGACCTTACCAGTCCTTATAAGGACCTTTGTGGAACTAGTAGGTTGTGAATGATTAGCAGACTGTACCTCAGTCCCTATACTGATAAAGGACTGCTGCAGTATAGGGCAGCAGTCAGCAGTAGTGCACCTCAACCCTACATATTGTGGACCTATACCAGTCCTTAAGGAATAGCAGACTGTACCTCACCCAACCCTATGTACTGTAGTACCCTAGACCTTACCAGTCCTTATAAGGACCTTTGTGGAACTAGTAGGTTGTGAATGATTAGCAGACTGTACCTCAGTCCCTATACTGATAAAGGACTGCTGCAGTATAGGGCAGCAGTCAGCAGTAGTGTACATCAACCCTATATATTGTGGACCTATACCAGTCCTTAAGGAATAGCAGACTGTACCTCACCCAACCCTATGTACTGTAGTACCCTAGACCTTACCAGTCCTTATAAGGACCTTTGTGGAACTAGTAGGTTGTGAATGAATAGCAGACTGTACCTCAGTCCCTATACTGATAAAGGACTGCTGCAGTATAGGGCAGCAGTCAGCAGTAGTGCACATCAACCCTATATATTGTGGACCTATACCAGTCCTTAAGGAATAGCAGACTGTACCTCACCCAACCCTATGTACTGTAGTACCCTAGACCTTACCAGTCCTTATAAGGACCTTTGTGGAACTAGTAGGTTGTGAATGATTAGCAGACTGTACCTCAGTCCCTATACTGATAAAGGACTGCTGCAGTATAGGGCAGCAGTCAGCAGTAGTGCACCTCAACCCTATATATTGTGGACCTATACCAGTCCTTAAGGAATAGCAGACTGTACCTCACCCAACCCTATGTACTGTAGTACCCTAGACCTTACCAGTCCTTATAAGGACCTTTGTGGAACTAGTAGGTTGTGAATGAATAGCAGACTGTACCTCAGTCCCTATACTGATAAAGGACTGCTGCAGTATAGGGCAGAAGTCAGCAGTAGTGCACCTCAACCCTATATATTGTGGACCTATACCAGTCCTTAAGGAATGAATGAATGAATGAATGAAATACTTGTATAGTGCACAATGCGAACTGAATCGCCTCTAGGAGCTGTGGCGAGCTTTGATCATCTGCTAAAAGAGGAAGGTCTTGAGTTTTTTCCTAAAAGCCAGGTGATTTTCTTCCAGGCGGATGTTGATTGGTAGAGCATTCCATAGCCGAGGCCCTTGGACAGCGAATCTCCGATCACCCTTGGATTTATACCGGGCTTTGGGCACGAGGAGGAGGTTTTTGTTGGCTGATCGAAGACTGCGGTTTGGTGTGTAATGATTTATTTTCTCCATTAGGTATTGCAGAGCTTCTCTATGCACGCATTTGTGGGTGAGGCACAGGGTCTTGAACGTGATCCGATTTTTTACGGTTAGCCAATGTAAGCTCCTCAGTGAAGGAGAGATGGATTCCCAGGGTTTTTTTCCTGTTATCAGCCTTGCCGCCGTGTTTTGGATCAGTTGTAATCGCGCACATTGATATTGTGGTAATCCTATGTAAAGCGAGTTTGCGTAGTCCAGTCGTGAATTAATGATTGTTCCAACTACCACTGCTTTGTCATTCTTTGGGATAAAAGGGATGAGTCTGCGAAGCATGCGCAGCAGATGGTGAGATCGACTGACTACAGATCCTATTTGCGCATCCATTGACATTTGTGCGTCTAAAATAACCCCGAGACTCTTCGCTTTGGTCTTTGGGGAGATAGTCTGCCCAAAGACGGTTGGTGGAGACCAGGAGGTTTTGGTTGTGGGCTTATGATTTGGGTGTAAGATAAGAAGCTCTGTCTTTGATTGGTTCAGCTGGAGGGAGTTGGTGGTCATCCAGTCCTCTATTGATTTGAGGCAGTTTTCAAGTTGTTGTTGGTGATCTTTTTTTCCATTGATCCGGCAATAAAGTTGCGTGTCGTCAGCGTAAGAGTGGAAGCAGAGATCTGAGCATCTGATGATTTGAAGGAGTGGGCGAATGTAAATGTTGAAGAGAACGGGTGACAACGGAGAGCCTTGAGGGACTCCGCAGGTGACTGCCCGAGTTTCGGAGTGGAATTTTCCTAGTTTTACTGTCTGTGACCGATTTCCTAGGAAGGACGTGAAGCATTGGAGATCTATGTCTTGGACTCCGGCTACTTCTGTGAGGCGGACGAGTAGAGTATTGTGATCTACTGTATACAAACGCTGCACTTAGGTCTAGCAGTACGAGGAGACACGGCTCTCCGTCATCTGCTGCTTCGAGGGCGTCATCCCAAATCTTGAGGAGAGCTGTTTCTGTTCCATGACCCGGGCGGAAGCCTGATTGCAGCGGGTCCAGGAGTTTGTGAGTATCCAGGTGAAGTTGTAGCTGATGTACTACAGCTTTCTCCATGATCTTAGAAATGGTGTTGAGGCTTGTAATCGGCCTATAAACGGTTGTTTGGATCCTGAGGGTCCAGGTTTGGTTTCTTGAGTAGAGGTTTGACGATGCCTTGTTTGAGGATGCTGGGAACAATCCCTTCTTGGAATGATCAGTTTATGAGGTGGGTTATGGTTGGAGCCACGATGTCGGAGCATTCTTTCAGTAGTTTTGTGGGGATGATGTCAATAGGTGAGGTACTGTCACGCAGTTTATTAATGATGTTTTTTGCGGTGTCTACGGTAATTGGGGATAGTGAAAATTTTGGCGGTTGCGGTACGTTGGTGCAGACATCCTCTTTATGTATTTGCTGGCTGAGGTTGGATGTTTTCTCCTGACAAATTGTTTCCCTGATGGTTTTGACTTTATCGATGAAAAAATCCGACAGTTTGTCACAGTAATCCTGGGATTCGCTTTCTGGGGGTTCTAGGCACACCGGATTCATTGATTGATTAACCAGTTTAAACAGTTCCCGTGGTTGGTTTGCGGCCGTTGAGATTGTATATGAGAAGTGGTCCTTTTTGGCTTTGAAGATTGCTTTCCGATAATTCTCTGTGAGACCTTTGTAGTTAAATAGGTTTTCCTCGGTGGGATTTCTTCTCCATGTACTTTCCGCTCTTCTGCGTTCTTGCTTTAGTACGGAGAGGGAACTATTAAACCATCCAGCATTTTTCTTCCTGATGAGTGCCCTGCATTTTGGTGCTACCGAGTCTGCTGATTGCAGTAATGCCTTGTTCAGGGAGTTGAGTGTTTCCTCCGTAGAGTGGTTTAAGGTTATTGTAGATATCTTTTTGGACAGAGTGGTTTTGAAGGCTTCGGAGTACAGTTTTTTATGCGATCTGGTCCAGTGCATTGTTACAGGTTTCCGTTTTGCGTTGGTGATGTTGGTAGCGATTTTGAATTTGATGGCGTGGTGATCCGTCCATGGCAGAGTTATGTTGTCGAGTATGTTGACGTCGATGTTCTGTTTGAAAATGAGGTCCAGGGTGTGTCCTGACCCATGCGTGGGAGTCTTTATCAGTTGCTGTAGACCCAGTTCTTCTAGTTGATTGATGCAGGCAGTCGCGATGGGGTCTTTAGGCTCGTTTGCCCAAAGGTTGAAATCTCCGAGTGCCAGGAAATTTTTGAATTTTAGGGTGTGCATTGCAAAGGATTCCGTAAGGGGTGAAAGAAGATTGGACTTTGGTCCCGGTGGTCTGTAGCACAGTAGAATATGAGTGGTGTCATGGGGTGTTGGTTGAAAATGTAGCGTCAGGGTTTCCATAAAAGGAACTGGGTTCTGAAATGATGGTTTAGTGAGATCCAGGTGACCTTTAAAGATCACTGCTAGGCCTCCTCCTTTTTTCCCTATCCGGTGTTCGGTTAGGATCCTGTCGTTTTCCGGCACCAATTCGGTGGGGATGGTGTTGCAGCCAGAGGTTAACAAGCTTTCGGTGATGAAGAGGCAGTCTACATTGTTCTCGATGATGAAGTTGTGTACTTCCAGTCTATGTTTGACTGCAGACCTGGCGTTAATCAAGGCGCAATCTAATTGTAGTGGTCGAGTAGATGTCTTCCTGTGGTTGGGAGCTGCTTGTCGTCCGGTTTTTAATAGTTGTTCTCTTTGAAGTATTTTTTGTATGGAAGATGGCAATGTGGTGTTGATGTTCCTTAGTCTGTGCAGAACTTCAGCTGAGTATTTGAAGTAGCACATGGTTTGTGGATGCTTTTGATGGTACTATGGGCCTAAGATGATGATCCTGATCAGGGTATTGATCCTGAGGTGGGGCTAGGTATCAGACTTGCCGCCGTGCTTGAGGCTATTAGCGCGCAAGTTGATCAGGGGATGCCTATATCCTGAACTACACCTAACACCTATACCATGATACCAGTCCTTAAAAGAACTTTTGTGGACCTAATAGCTAGCGATTTGGGTCACTGAAGTCTCCCCCTGCTCCACACAGCAACCTCTCCCTATAGTGACAGTAGAAAGAATGTAAAATGCCCGCCGGATCGGGTTTATTTATAAGTTAGGGGGAATGTCCAAGTGTCCATGTGCTGTAATGTCTCAATTGGCTGTCCTGTACCCCATGATGGATGTGTCATCATAGGTGAAAGTTCTTTTACACAGTAAACACGGAAGTCCGCCGGGCGAACGGCAGCAATAGTCCGCCGATCGGGCGGACGGCGAACAGCCGAAATTCGCCACGAAACGACCGCCGGACGAACCGTTCGGCTATCCCTATTTCCAACAGAAAATGTTCAATGGGAGCCTTTTGTTTGAAATTCTGACCATGTGTAGGCTCCATCAGACACTTTCCATTGGAATTTCCGACACACAAAATTTGAGATCTGAATCTCAAATTTTCCGACAACAAAATCCATTGTCGGAAATTCCGATCGTGTGTACAGAATTCTGAAGCACAAAGTTCTAAGCATGCTGGGAACCAAGCAGAAGAGCCGCACTGGCTATTGAACTTAAATTTTCTCGGCTCGTCGTACGTCAAAGCATTCTTGACGTTCAGAATTTCCAACAACATTTTGTGACCGTGTGTATGCAAGACAAGTTTGAGCCATCATCCGTCGGAAATTGGATTTTGTTGTCGGAATGTCCAATCGCGTGTACGCGACATATGTGAACATAAGGACTACAAATGCATCCAAAGTTACAAATTATCCGAAGTTACAAATGCCGCATCTAAATAAATAGAATGGAATGAATACGAATGCATCTGAAGTTACGAATGATCCAAAGTAATGAATGCTGATATTAACGAATGATCCGATAAACGTAAAATTAAATAAAAATGAATGAAACATAAACAAAACTAAACACATTTTTCAGTAGTGCACATGTCTATTGAAAAGTGAATGTTGTAGTTGATCAACAAATCCTGACTCCTACATCTGCGTGCATATCTTTAAAATCAATCTTGGAATACATTCTTGTGTCTATGTTCTAATAAAGATTCTCTACCCAAAAACAATTACATCATGGCTGGAGTTAGACTTTAAGTGACTGTCAGAAGGAGTCTTCAGTGCAGCAGATGTCGTCAGCCCAAACAAAATGTGTATGAATAGAATAGATGTGGATAGATGACCACCAGCAGTGACTACCGCAATCAAACATGCTGGACAGTCCTACTGACCTCTATATTATTAATGTCTCCTGGTACTGTTCCGAAGATGCTGTTCCAAAGAAAACAAATATTTTTTTCTAAACCAAATATTAAACTGTTTGTGCTGCTTACCATATTAAAAATACTCACTGATTAAACTACTGGTTGAATAAACACATACTGTATATGTGGAAGAGGTGCATAAGATTCAGTGCAGGTTGGCAGTTGTTTTCAACCCTAACTGGAGTTTCCCTTTACTATTTGCAGACAGACCATCAGGAGATGACACATGTAGCCATACTTAAATCCCTCACAGGTTTGGTAAGACAATACATTATACAAGTAATTTTCTGGCAATAAACTTGATAATATGAACACAGACCTAAGCCAAACCACCTAAATAATAATGCTCCCTTAATGTGAAAGTGATGGATCATTATGTCGTATAGTTCTCCATCTATCACCCCACATATTTATCAATGAAAATGCACTTTTTGCAGGTTTTGTTTACACAGGTACCTCTGACTGCTTCTTAAAATGTGGTGCTTTTACCAGTTATGGTGATGGTTCTTTTTAAGTTTTTAGGTTATACAAATTTCATATGGCTAAGATCCACAGCTGGCAAAACAACATCTTTTTTTACCATCAGCTCCCTTATGACCCCATTAAAACATCCCTGAAACTGGCAATATTGTTAACCAAAAAATATTTTAGCAAGTCCCTAAAACTGTATTCAATATTTTGAATTAAACACCCTAGTAGATGCATATTTAGCTCTAAAAAGGGTTACATATATGGGTCTCAGCAGGAAGAATTTATTTCTCTGCTTTTCAATTGAAATAAGACAAAGAGTCACCCTATAAAAAAACCCACAGTGCAAAAACTAAAAATTACAGCCAATACCCATACTAGAAACCATTCTGGCATAGAATCATTGGTTCATTGTTCTGTAACTTATAACAACCAACACTCATCTACAGAAATATGTACTGTTATGTATGTCATAAACTCAGCAAAAAGAAATAGAATGAATATCAATAAACCACCCAGTGCTGTTCTTCATTCCAAACCAGTGAGACACCAAAATTGATAGCATATGCTGTGTTTATCCATCGTGAGCTATTGACTGCTGGTTCTCATTTTGTCTCACTACACAAATACAATAAATGTAATGTACTGATGCACAATTAGACGTAGGCTGTTCATGAAGTTCTATGAAACTATTGAGGAATTCAGATCATAATATTACATAGTGCCTAATTACAGATAATTGTTTTATACATAGGAAAGTATTACGCAGTAGGAGTGGCATTCACTGGCAGATATTGCTACCAGGCCAGCAGAGATGGATAATGTTTTTACTGCAGCAGTTACTGTGGTACTAGACTGAAGGACTCAGCATAGAAACATAGAAGACTGAAATCAGAAGAAGACTAAGGCCACGTACACATGGGCGGACTGTCTGGCCAACTAAGTCCGTCAGACAATCCGACAGACAGACAGTCCGTCCTACTTTTGAATGAACGGACTTGACCACACACGATGAACAGACAGTCCGCTGAAAGCTTGCGCGATGACGTGTACAGCACGTACGACGGGACTAGAAATACGACGTCCAATACACTGCAATGCAACCTTCGGTGTAAATCCTTTCTGAGCATGCGCCATACTTAGTCCGTCCAACTTGCCTGCTCACGAGCGGACTGTCCGCTGAAACCAAGTTTGGACGGACAATATTACGGAAATTCCGAAAGACTTAGTCCGCCAGACTGTCCACTGAAAAAGTCAGCTGAAGCCCACACACGAGCGGACTGTCCGCTGAAACACGTTTCAGCGGACTAAGTTGGACGGACAATCCTCTCGTGTGTACGCGGTCTAAGTGATCCATTATAGCTGATCTCTGGGTTTTCTGTGACTTTAAATCGTTCGTTTGGACCAGCTTGGGCCAAAAGAACTATATAAAGTCACAGAAAACTTAGAGATCAGCTTTAAGCCTGTTTTTGTTTTTTGTTTATTTTTACATGTTGATCTGCGGATAAGCTTATGCTTATCCCCAACTTTTAAGAATGTTTTCATTATTACAAGATACAAGTTAACACTGAACTCCGGGCATAGCTTTTTTCTTCACTCCATGTCCCTCACCCCGCTCCCTAACTAAATGCTAGGTAACTTAAAAGAAAGTCAAAATGCCCCAAATAACCCTCACCTAAATCCATGGTTTGGTCCAAAGTCTTCTGTCGCTGCCTATTGAGTGTCCAGTGGCAAGGTTCTTTGAAGATTTCTAATAGCATTGGAAAGGTTTGACCAGCATTAGAAGGGGTTGGGGCTCCCTGAAGCAGTGCTAACAAGGTAAAGGAACAGTGGAGTTAGGTGGAAATAAAAGAACATCTAAAAGTATTCATAAGAAAAACTGCTGCTGCTGGCGGAAATATGTATTATCATGCCTTGAGATTGACTTAAACATTTTTTTATTGTTTTTGATAGCTTGGAGAATAGTTAGAACATCTGTCAGGTTTTTATATTTGCCTATTTATCCATTTTGGAAACTTTTTTTTCTCATTTCCTGTCATACAGGAGGTGACAGGAAATCTCAAAGTTGGGAAATTTCAGATTGGACATTACTTTAAAGAGGAAGTAAAGGCTATTTTTTTTTTTTTTAATGCAACCTGCAAGGCAAAGGCATAATGAGCTAGTATGCATAGCATACTAGCTCATTATGAATAACATAGCTGAGAACGAAGCCCCCGAAGCGATCCTCCTCCTTTATCCTCACCGCTGCCATGTATCCCGGAGTGACTTCCGGGTCTCACTGCTCCGGCACTGTGATTTGCCGGAGCTACGATGACATCACTCCCGCGCATGCGCACGGGAGCCGTCACAAGCGGCATATCGCCGTGATCTGTGGCGTGCTTAGTGCGCCTGTGCGCCACTGTCTACGGCGCATGTGCTATAGTCAGCGGTGCCTGTCTTTTTGTGAATATCTCCTAAACTGTATAGGTTTAGGAGATATTTCTTGGGCCTACAGGTAAGCCTTAATCTAGGCTTACCTGTAGGTCAAAGTGGTTTGTAAGGGTTTACAACCACTTTAAGGCAATGTTGCAGAGAACAGTTTGGTAAGATCATCATAATGCACCTTTGACATGGCTACCTCCTAGAACCAAGTTGTTCTTCACTTTTAAATAAGACATTAGAAAATAGTATCATATACAAAATTAAGAGTAGCTGAGGAGATATGCACACATATACATTCAACATACACAGTCATAGGAAGGTAATATTGGCTTGACGATGCATGTCAAGCATGAGATGTTGAATGTCAAGCATTTGCAGGTGAGTTGTTTAATCCAGGTGTCTACCAAAAGTCTTCTTTCTATGGGCTTATTTAATAAAAAAGGGATACTATTTGCATTGGACTTGATCACTTGGTTCTCAGTTGGTTGAGTGGTTCAAGTGTGGCCTTCATTTGATTTAATTATCTCACATAGTTTAGACAAATTTTCTTTGACAACATTGGCACAATAAAAAATCATTAATAATTTTCCTGGGTCAGAAAAAATTGATGAAGAGGGGCTCTTTACATCGTAGTGTGATTATTCCCCAAAGCCCATGTTCTTTTTTACTTCATCATTCATTATAAGTATTCAACTTTCCAAATGAATGAGAAAGCCACACCTAGTATTTCTGTACTGGATGTTTTGGCAAGAATGTATTCCTGCCTGAGAACAGCTTGCAATAACATTTGGATTTTCGTACATACTGTATATGCTAAAATACAGTTCAAATTATTTACAACTTATTGAAATCTGGCCAAAGTTTACATACTGATTACATTATTGGCTTACTTTTGAGCAGGCATTTCTGTTCATATCTATTCTGTTCAGGGTCAGCAACAACTTCCTGGACTAGGATGGCCCGGCCCTTCTGGAGAGAAAAGCAGTTAAAACTGACAGGGGAGTTCTGTGATCTCTGTAAGGCTGGGTTCACACTGATGCGATCGCTGGTCCCAGTAGGGGGGGTCCGGTGCGTCCCTGTACACCAATTCAAGTGCGAATCAGGTCTGAATTTTTGCCTCACCTGAAACAGAGCCAAAGATGCATAGGACCCTTTTCCAATGCGGACCATGATCATCCCGGAGCTGTGTAAACTGGCTCGATTGAGAGGCGGTCACAGTCTCCTGTCATGTGAATTGGATGAGGGGAAACCCGCATCAATTTTGCATAAGTGTGAACCCAACCAACGAGAGAATAAATATTCGTATACTCAAGCAGGGTATACAGGGACCAAAAACTGTCTGGTTCAGCAGAAACCAGCAGACTTTTGGTCTATGTGTAGCATTGTCTGTTCAACAAAAGCTGATCTAATGACAGACTTCTTTCAAACTACATAAGTGTCCAGGCGCATATACCACCGCCTAGCTGGGGAGAATGCAGTCTGCATAGGTCACTGCTTTTCCAAATTCATAGACCAATGAGGTAAAAAGAGGAAGGGAGGGAAAAAGCGTTGTACCATAGCAGAGCCATAAAATCAATTTTGAATGAATAAAAACATTTATACATTTTTTTTATTTAAACAGTCCAGGGAATACAGTGGATGACAGAATGGCTGACCCAAGTGTGTTACCTGGAGATGGATGCCGCATGAGTGACCAGATGATGCTGGGATGACAGCAGGGCTCCGGGGAGTCATCTTTGTCTGGCTAAATGGATGGAGGGAGCCGAGGTGAGATTTCTACAGTGGAGGAGCCAGCCAGGGACACCAGTGTGGATAATAGTGACCAGGGTGCCTGGGATTGATGGTCCCTCCACGGGGAAACTGCACCCGTCACCTGGAAGTGATGTCACAAAGTAATGTCACGACTAGGTGTTGGGCTTCGAACTGTGGGCAATGCTCAGATTGGTGGGGGATTCAAAGCACACTAAAGGCAGAGGAGCACAAACAGACAAGACAGGAACACAAGCCAGCAGCTACAGACTACATGTTTCGAGGTGTGGCCCCTTCTTCGGTTCGTAAAGTGCAACTGACAGAGATGTGGAAGTAGTTTATATAAAGGGAGGGGGAGGGACAAGAATGGGGCAGGCTAGAGCTTTTGTCACTCATGCTGAACCATCCCGAGAACTGGATTTGACATTTCAGAACAATTTTCAAAAGTAAAAACAAATACTCAAAACTATGGTGAAAGATGCATGGAAAATAATGACATTAATGTAGGCTGGGTTAGAATGAAGTACTACTATCAACAAATATTAAATACATAAAAAAGAATTTAAAATGCACATTTGTATGCATCTTTATTATTATTATTATTATTATTATTATTATTATTATACAAGATTTATATAAAGCCAACAGTTTACGTTACTATGAGGGATGTGCTGATAGAGAAAGTAAATGTACAGTTGTTAGGTGGAGGCCAGATAGGCTTCTCTGAAGAGATGAGTTTTCAGGAATCGTCTGAAAGTTGACAAAGAAGGAGAAAGTCGAACAGATTGGGGTAGAGCATTCCAGAGGATGGGAGAGGCTCTGGAGAAGTCCTGAAGGAAAGAATGGGATGATGTGACAAGGGAGTAAGAGAGCAAGAGGTCTTGGGAGGAGCGAAGAATGATTAGGTTGGTATTTTGAGACTAGGTTAGTGATGTAGCTGGGGGCCAGGTTATGGATGGCTTTGTAAGTTATTGTTAGTATATTGAAGTTAATTCATTGGTTGAGTGGCAGCCACTGGAGGGAATGACAGAGGGGTATAGCAGACGCTGAGTGGTATGTGAGGTGGATGAGCCTGGCAGCAGCGTTCATGATGGACTGAAGTGTTGATAGCCTATTTAGAGATAAGCCAAAGAGGAAGAAGTTGCAGTAGTTGAGGCGAGAGATGACCAAAGAGTAGATAAGAAGCTTTGTGGTGACATTGGTTAGGAAGGGGCGTATCTTGGAGATGTTGTGGAGGTTGAGGCTGCACATTTTGATAGGATGTGAGGTCAAAAGGTTAGAGTAGTTCAGAGTCCTGAATTACACTTAGGACCTTGGCGTGGGGGGACAATTTGATAGTTGATCCGTTGATATTGACAAAGAAAACAGGGGAAGTGGCACCTGGGGGAGGAAATATCATGAGCTTGGTTTTGGATAGGTTGAGTTTGGGGAAGTGATGAGACATCCAGGCTGATATGTCTGCTAGTAAGTTGGTGATGCGTGAGGAGACAGATGGAGAGAGCTGGGGGTGTGGAGAGATAGAGTTGGGTTTCATCAGCATTGAGATGATATTGAAAGCCAGGGAAGTGGTGTATATTGAAAAAAAGGAAAGGTCCAATACCCCAACCTTGGGGGACCCCGACGGAGAAAGGAAGAGGAAAGGAGGAAGTAAAGTTGTAAGTGACACTGAAGGAGCGGTGGGATAGGTAGGATGAGAACCAGTGAAGAATACAGTCACGGAGTCCAAAGGAGTGGAGTTTTTTGAGGAGGAGGGGTGGTCCACTGTGTCAAATGCAGCATAGAGGTCCAGGAGAAGTAATACAGAATATTGTCTGTTGGTTTTAGCCGTTAGTAGGTCATTTGTGAGTTTAAAGAGAGCAGTTTAAGTGTTGAGGGCAACATTTGGACTGAAGGAGATCAAGAAGTTTGTTCATGGTCAAATGGTCGCTCAGTCGGTTGTAGACCAGTATTTCAAGAAGTTTGGAGGAGAAGGCGAGTAAGGTGATGGGGCGTAAGTTGTTAAGATTGATGGGGTCCAGTGAGGGCTTTTTAAGTATGGGGGTGACTAGCGCATGTTTTAGAGAGTGTAAAGATACCACGAGAGGGAGAGGTTGAAAATGTGAATTAGAGAGTGTAGAATTGAGTCAGAGGGTGAGCGTAGCATTTGCGAAGGAGCAGGATCCAGGGGGAAGGTGGTTAGATGAGTGTTATAAGAGATAAAAGTTTAGCAACCTTGTTAATACTAGCAGGATTGACTTAAGGAAGCAATGATTGTAATGATTGTATCTGTGGACATGGGGTGTTAAATGGTGGAGGTTTCTGCTCATTGGAGATCTCCTCATTAATTGTATCAATCTTATTTTTGAAGCGATCTCCTGGGCATTGAGTGAATTAGAGAGTGGAGGCAGTAGAGGATAGAGTAGAATGTTAAAGGTAGAGAAGAATTGATGTGGACTAGATGAGAATGTGTTAATGAGTGTGATAAAATAGGTCTGTTTGGCAGTGTGTAGGTAGGAATAGTATTTTAGGAGGGCAGAGTTATATTGTTATTGTCGTCTGTTTGCCAGGCGTTGTAGTGGTCGGGGCCTGATTCTGCATGTAGTAAGGGGGGAAAGCTTGTCTAGGGAGGAAGACAGTGAGCTGTTGTAAACGAAAGTGGCTAGGTTGGGGCAGGGCAGGGGTGAGATTTTGTCATAGAGGTGATCAATAGCAGAGTAGAGAAGAGAAGGATTTAGGTGACAAAAGTTTCTACAGGTAACTGTTAGGCAGTTGGAGGGAGAGGAGGTGGAAGACAGGAAGAGAGCGAAACTAATAAGGTGGTGATCAAAGAGTGGGAGAGGATTGTTGGAGAGGTTGCACAAAGTGCACAGATAGGAGAAGATAATGGTCAAGGGTGTTGGCGTTGGAGTGAGTAGAAGCCTGTATCCATTGCTTCAGGTCAAGTGATGAAGGTAGACTGAGAAGCTTAAAAGTAATAGTAATGTTAATGTCAACAGGGATCTTGAAGTTACCGAGAATAATTGTGAAGATTTTCAGAAGAGAGAAAGTAGGGTAGCCAGGCAGAGCAGTCATCAGGTAATGTTGATACTGCTCCAGGGGGCCGGTAGATGACAGCAATTCTAAGCCCTTGTACACACGGTCGGAGATTCCGACAACCAAATCCGTCGGATTTTGTCCGAAACTGTTGCATACACACGGTCGGACAAAGTTGTCAGAAAATCCGACGTGATTACGTTATTTCGTTACGACGGGACTATGTTCACGCTAGAAGCCAATAGCTTTGGTGTAGGAATTTGATCTGAGCATGTGTGGCACTTTGTCCGATCGGAATTCTCTACACATGATCGGAGTATGTCCGATCGGAGCATTTTGTCTGAAAATTTTACCGGCAAGTTGGAAAAGTTGGTCCGTCGGATACTCCGACAAAAACAGTCTGATGCAGACCACACACAGTTGGAATATCCGACAAACCGGTCCGATCGGACACATTCCGTCGGAATCTCCGACCGTGTGTACAGGGGCTTAGAGAAATAGGAGTGAATAGATTGATGCAATGTGCCTCAAAAGAGGAGAATGTCAGAGAAGGAGGTGGGAGAAGTATCTGATTTAGAAGGATTCCCACTCCACCTCCCTTCCATCCATTTGGTCTGGGGGAGTGATTCCAGAGAAGGCCACCATGGGAGAGGGTAATGGCAAGTAGGTTAAAGGAATTTGTGATAAAGAGGTCGTGGGGGCAGTGAATTTGGTACAGATAGAGCGTGCGTTACAGAAGGCACAGGAGAAAGGGAGGCTGGTTTTGGAAAGAAGAGGAATAAAGACTAAGTTCTGTGGGTTGTGGCTGCTGCCAGAGGGTGTAGGGAGATGTGAGCGTTGGGCAAAGGCAGATGATGGGGGCCCAGGATTTAGGGATATGTCTCCTTAGGTTAGGAGAAGCAGGATGGTAAGGAAGGTAATGTGGAAGTGTGATTTATATGAAGGGGCATGCCTCAGAGTACTGGAGGTGATCTTTATATAATCATGCATGCGTCTATGTAAATGCCTTCCTCCACATATGCGGAATGGCTTCCTAATGCAAAGACCACAAATATGGGTTTAAAGGTAAAATGTAAACTAAATCAAAAATTAACTAAAAATGAAAATAAGTTAGAAAAGCAGGGAGGAATCAACTATGTTGGACCGCCAGGGTCAAAGGATCACATTATTGTATTGACATCAAGTTATACTAGCATATGATGCATACTAGCCCATTATGCTTTTACTTTGCAGGGGAATACAGAGGAAGTAAAACCCATCAGGGTTTACTTTCTGTTTAATATTATTGCCATGATGGCTGGCAAAATGATGGGGGGACACTGTGTTTGTCCATTCTTGATAAACCTGCAGTGCTCGCCTATTCTATGGTGAACTGGGTGGAACAGATAATGAATCCTTGAATGTAATAGTTCAGACTGGCCATGAGATAAAAACTGGCAATTGAGAAAGCCCCTTTTCTTGCACTGAAAATGCCCACTCTATTATCGAAGTAACATCTGATGTCCATACTTTTCACTTCTTTTGCCTCCTTTGGTTTTCTCAGGCAATGCGACTTTTGAGGTTACGGCTCTCCTGTAAACAACTTGGGAGACTGATGGCAAATGAGTGACCTAGTTTCGGATCAGAGCATAAGATAGACCAATGTTTTTTGATAACATGGGTGATGGGTCTAAACTTACTGTTCAAGCCTGTGATAAACCTGGCATTGGGTTTAGTAGCAGTTTGATGTAAAAATGTATTGTGAACGCGATGAGAATGTTTAGCTAAGTAGGAATCAAAGGCTTCCTGTAGGAGAACCTCAGGATAACCCTTCTCTTTGAATTTTCCAAACAAGATCTTGTTCTGGGCGATGTACTCTTGGGCCCTAGAGCAGTTCCTTCTGAGCCTAAGGAACTGGAATCTGTGAATGTTTCTTTTCCAGGTAGGGTGGGGGCAGCTCCCAAAATTTGGTTTTCTCAGGCAATGCGACTTTTGAGGTTACGGCTCTCCTGTAAACAACTTGGGAGACTGATGGCAAATGAGTGACCTAGTTTCGGATCAGAGCATAAGATAGACCAATGTTTTTTGATAACATGGGTGATGGGTCTAAACTTACTGTTCAAGCCTGTGATAAACCTGGCATTGGGTTTAGTAGCAGTTTGATGTAAAAATGTATTGTGAACGCGATGAGAATGTTTAGCTAAGTAGGAATCAAAGGCTTCCTGTAGGAGAACCTCAGGATAACCCTTCTCTTTGAATTTTCCAAACAAGATCTTGTTCTGGGCGATGTACTCTTGGGCCCTAGAGCAGTTCCTTCTGAGCCTAAGGAACTGGAATCTGTGAATGTTTCTTTTCCAGGTAGGGTGGGGGCAGCTCCCAAAATTTAGGTAGGAGTTACCACCAACCAGCTTGGAATGGTTGATGATAATAATGGAACCATTCTCACGTGTGAGCTCTAAATTTAGGCATACCAACCGGTCAGGGTCTATGACGTGTGTAAAAGTAAGGCCCAGATGGTTGGCATTGTAATGTGCAACAAATCCTGGAAAACCCCCAGTGTCCCCATCGCAGATGAGCACGTTAACGGTGTACCTGCCATAGAAAATGATGTGTCTCATACATGGGTTATTGTTCCAGATGGCCTGTTCCTCCCAGTATCCCATTGTTAGGTTGGTATAACAAGGTGCGAAACTTGGGCCTGTCGCTGTGCCTCTTGGTTGCATGTAAAAGTTATCAAGGAAAGTAAAATAATTATGCTTGAGACAGAACCTTGCCCCCTCCAACAAGAAATTAGCCTGCCTGGAATTATACTGTAAATTTGAACAAGAAATAATTTAGGGCCTTGTAACCTACTTTGTGCAGGATAGAGATGTAAAGGGAACATACATTCAAGGATGCCCAAAGATAGTGGCTTTCCCATCTGTAGTATATTAATGATGTGGCCAGTCACGTATATAGGGGGGCAAGCTGTTGGACCACCGGTTGGCTCCTCCACTGCTGCAGAAACCCTCAATCCCTCCATGATGAACCTCCCCCCCTGGAGCCCTGCTGAATGCACTCCATTTGATAGCCCAGCCTATGCCCAGCCAGCTATTATCCCAGCATCATCTGGTCACTCATGCGGCATTCACCTCCAGGTAACACACTTGCTTCAGTCATGCTGCCCATGACTTGGACTGTTTAACTAAATAGACATGTTTTTATTCATTCAAGATTGGTTCTATGGCTCTGATCTGGTACAGCGCTCTTTCCCATTTGTGTTCTTCATTCAAATGATCATGCTGTAAAACCAACATTCAAACAGTACTTTTGTATGCACAGCATTGCCATTTGATCATTATGCTCAAATGCAGGTACTGTTTTTTTAACACCATCTCCCAACGCTCCTTGGATTCCTGAAAACACCCAGGGATTATAAATATTTCAGCTTTCCTCCTTCTGCAGATCAGAGAGGTCGACCTTGTGAAGCAGAATTCGCGCATCAAGCGATCTGCAGCTAGGTGGATATCCCTCCACTCAGAACCAGTGTGCGGGTAGCCAGACAATAGCCTATAGGATGCAGCTCCTCCAGAAGATTTTGCTACATTGGGGAACACCTGCAAAACGCGTAGAGGCTTCTGGGTAACGTGTCACTTCCTGCCCTAATCCGCACCAGATCGAGACTTGAACTGCACGCCGTTCCCAGGAGACAGGACGGCGTTAGCTAACCCCAAAAAGTATTGCTGGAGAGACTTAGTGTCGGACTAGACGCACCATACTTGTGAATGTAAATTGTATATACTTATTTTATTACTATTATTATTATTATTATTATGAATACATATTAACATGTTAATATGTATTATGAATACATATTAACATGTTGTGCAATGATGGCTGTCTGTTTTTTATGAGATCCTGAGATTAATGTGGAGGTGCAAGGAGTGGTTACTGGCATCCAATTTGGGAATCTTCAGACATATTTATCTGAGTGGAGTGCTTAACTCAGCATAAACCAAGAAGCTATCTTTTTCCTTGTTTCTGGTGAGCGTCCATTTTAGAAGGTGGTGGTGTTTTTCGCAAATTGATGAAAAGTTTTCCAATCGTGGATGAGAATTTGTGCACGTGCGATTCAGATAATCAGCTTATGAAGAGGATTTTTGGGACTGTCTGTTTGTTGAACACATGATTTTCTTTTCTAGATATTCTATTTTAAAAATGTGTTTTATTATAAATTTTTGATGAATCACACATAAAGATTGTCCACGGTTTTTGTGGTAAAATACATATATTGTGGTATTGTGGTAAAATATATATATTAGTCATTGTCAGCACAGTTACAATTTTCACTGTAATATTGCTTACCCCACACTACTGTGGGGATTCATAACTGCAGCAGATCTACTATTTAAATTTGAAGATAAAGTCAGGCAGTATAATTTATATTTTTTTAATGCGCCAGTGACACATCTCTCACACTGGGGAACCCTTCCCAATTTCTACTTAATTTCCAGTAGGGTGACTCTTTGTCCTTGGGCCTGGGATCCCTCCAGGTGTTTACCGCTGTTACTTGAGCTACCCTGACTTCACTGGGGGGGATAATGTCTATGAGGATATTTGCAATTAGTTGTGTACTTAACTATTTTACTGAAGTAGTGTTTCTCAGCCTAAACTCTGTTGTTATTGAGTCTTATAGAGACTATGCTATGCAGCCACATCACCCTGATTGAGCCACAGAGACATTGTTGTGCAGAGTTCGTGTTTGTGCAGCTTTCATTATTTTGTGGCGTATGTATGTTTTTTTTTTTTTTTTTTTTTTTTGATATGTCGAACCAGTTTTCAACCAATTACCTATACTATTAAAATTGAAAAATAGTTAACATTTTTCCATCTTACTGTAGGAAATATTAGGTTCTTTAAAACTCAGCAGAGGTTTATAAAAATCGGGAGGATGAGGAATATGGCTGAAACAACATCATGAAGAACATTGTTATTTTCCAAATCTTTGTATTAGGTGTGGATTGTGTAAATTGGAAGTGCTATATGTTGGGCATATACTGCTAGATAAGGTTCACTTTCAATAGCACCTCTGATATTCGGATACATATTTACTGGCCAAGGGAGCCCCAAATAAGTGATGGTCACCATGGCATAAAAGGTGTAAGCTTTCCTTGGTGTAGGAGTAGTTTTACACAGTATCCCCATGAGAAATTGAGCCTTACTATTTTTTCTCCTAATTTAGCGAAAGCTTTCAAGGCAAACTCGACATGAGGCAACGTATTTTTATTCAGCGAGTAGCATGACTCATTTTAGATGAAAGATTAATTGTATTACTTGTTTTTTAATTAATTGCAGTTGAAAATCTGTGGCTTCACTCCCCCACTATATAATTTTAGAAATGCGACTATGATAATAATGACATTATTCTTGGGAATAAAATCTGGCATCTTGTTCGCAGACACTGAAACTTTCATAAACGGGCAATAATAACAGGGCTACCTACAGAATATAGGAAGATTACTAGATAGACAGGAATAATAAACTGACATGTGAAATAATCTTTAAAAGTTTCATTTTTTTAAATGTGCATTTTGGAAAAATAGCAAATTAAACAACTATGGGAGCTGTTTTACCTGTCCTTCCAGTCCTGAGATTTGCATAGGCAATCACCTGATGTTTCTACTGCAGATAAGCAGTATTGATATAAAATATGCAAGAATACTACCTATATGCAAAAAACAGTGCTTGCTAAGGAAAATTATGTGTATACAAAGTGACATGCATAACTATGTGCAAATAAATTCCAAAAATATCATAAAACCAACATCTAATGAACCACATTAATGAGTGCAATTAATAAAGTGATAGATGATATGCAAAGTCCCAACTAGTCCTTTGTGACCTTTAATATATGGGATTCCTCCTGCGTGGATCACAAATAGCTTCAGTAATCAACCCCAAGGAGAGTGAACACCACGTGTGACAAGTAAAGTGTAGGTCCACACTCACCAGACAATGTTGACCCCCTTGCCTTGTGACAAGAAGGATCAGGAAGGCTTCGGTGGTCTCCGAGACCTCCTTATGTCCTCTGGCCAGTTCCTCAAAGATCCTTCTCATGATGACCAAAACAGTCCAGTACAAGATGTCAGCGGCACTAAAAGAAAGAAAAACCAAAGAATAAACTCCTCATAGAGTAAAGTCCTGGAGGTAGCTTAATTAAAAGCCTCCGCGAGCTATACATACAAAAACAGAAAAATACCTTCAGTGCAAACAACCGCATTGTGCAGTAGAGGCAATAGAAACAGAGAGACCCACACAGTGTCAGCGTGCGTTCCAACTGTATAAGTGAAATGTCAGCATATTTACTTGCTGCTACTGCTGCCTATCTATCCACCAATTTGTGTTCCACTTTAAAAAGGATAAACATTCAGCCACACAGAATAGAGCTTTATTTTAAAATGATTTGACTTACTTTTTTATTGAATACATAACTGCATCAATTGGTGCTTTTTGCTAGTGAGTTTAGCAATAAAGACTTAATTGAGTCAGATCTTTCTATTTTCAGATCAAGCCAAGTGCAATCATTTGGAATTAAAGGTCATTGGATGAAGTTGACTTGTGGCCTTCACAAAACTTTTGCTTTGTACTGTTAAAGAGGAACTTTACCCATAAGAATGTAAAAAAAAAAAAAATTATGTTCTTTAGCAAGGAACATACATTCAACAATAACAATTATGTCACCTAAATTAGTTTATGCTGTAAATTGCCTCCAGCATTGCTCCTGGTCCTTCATGCTAGAGGCTGCCATTTTTCTGAAGCTCGGAGCCCCTGAGCAGAAGTAAATCATAAAGGGAAACAAAACTTCTTGATTTAATGGTTTCAAAAAGTTACATTCCTGGAATGCCGGGATTGCTAACTGTCACATTTGACTGTGTCCTCAACTAAACTGTCAAACCATCAATTGGCTGGTGTCATAACTGATCACATGTGCAGCTTCATGACAGTTGCAGATCAAACAGATGCAGTTTCATTGGCTGTAAAGGATAAGAGGGTTTAATTCAATTTTAAGGGTTTCGGCAGATCGGCCTTTAGAAATTGGTCAGTGCCTAAAAATGGACAGCAACTGAGCATGTGCAGACCAGGGGGAAATAGTGTATTACTGGATTTTAAACAGAATAGACACTTATTTTTAATATTTTATATACCTGAAAAATGGGCCACCCTGAAGTGATTTAACAGGACCTAATTTTCTGACAAAAGTTCCACTTTAGGAACAGAAGAGTGTGGAAGAACATGTCAAAAACTGCAATTTTTAGTATTTTTGGCACCTATCTACTATTATAATATCATTATATTATTGTGTCTTTATTTATTTTATGCTTATTTGTATACCGCTTTTGCTGAAATCTATAGTGGCTTTCGTTGGCTCTGTAAGCATTCTATTGCTGAGATTGTGCAGTTTCGGTACAATTGTTAAATGAGTGCAAAAATAATTCAGCATAAACTGACATGCCTGTACTTATATTTTAAAGTGTTGCTAATCTCCCAACAGTAAAATCAGTCTGTATATGCAGTAAAGCATGCTTGTTATACTCATGGTGGAACCTAAGGGGTTAATTCTCTGCATTGTGTAAAAAGGCTTTTTGATCCTGTCTTCTCTGATCCTCCCCTATTTCCACAGTTCTCAATCCATCTCCTGATATTACAGTTTCGGGGGGGCACTTGGCACATGCTCAGTTTGGTGTGTATTGAAACTGTTTTTTTTTTTTCTTGGGAGGGTGCATGCGATGAGCACAGTGCCAATCAGCACTGTTCAGACAGAGAGACAGGGGTCCTGCAGCTTCATAGGAAAGTCAGAGTGGAATGAAAACTCCTCCTGCAGGCTTTAACAAGACAACCACAGAAGCCATAAGACTGCTATATACTGCTGATGAGAAAATGTATTTAGCAGTTTATATTTACCAAAATAATTGCATTTACATGTTCTGTGTACTGTGGGAGACCAGCTATGGTGAATGCAGAGTCCTGGGTTTAGTAAAATTTTAAGCAGCACCTTCAAAATGAATTTGGAATGTTTATAATAGGACTTTTCTTATTGATCATGGGTGATAAACCTTTTATTTGAAAGTCCTATGTATCATTTTTCTATTTTCCTGTAGACCCAGCTGACTGTCTACAAGTGGTCCTAAAACCTATACAGCCCGATGTTTAAAAATGTATTTTCTCATGAATTTTAAATACATCTTCGCTTAGAGGACACTGACAAGATTAACTAATAGTCGTGGCATGGTTGTAAACAGGTGAATGAAAATAGCATTTAGCAACCTTAAAGTATTATTGTTACCCCATCATTTCATATTCCTAATATGTGCCTGCTGAACCGTGTACTTGTATGAAAAAGTGTCATGTTCTCTTTCAATTGCTTCCTTTGTGTGAAATCCCTGGTGTTCCCGTCAGTCCCTCTGCTTACCTATTAAAAACTGGCCACACTAAGCAGGAGAACTGCTCAGGGCTTAAAGGGAAAACATTTGGAACTATTTTATTTTAATATTTTCAACGTTGAAATTTACTTTTTTTAAATTGTCTCTTTCTATTAATATAAAAGTATTATTTTACAATACCTTTAACACAGTATCCTTTAACGCACCTATGTACTAATATCATAATGCATTATGGATTTTTTAAAGTAATAGAAAAGCAGATGTTGTTTGACTCTGTCTCTAATCCCCCAGGGAGGAGAAGAAAGACTGGCTGATTTTGTGTACATTTAAGTATGAGCTATTGAACTCTGTAAGCATTAGCTTTTTTAAACAGAGCAGCTAAGAATTAACTGATGAACATGTCAAAAGAGCTTAAAACGTCATCTGCTTACAGTAAAAGTGGAATGTTAATAAACAATATTTCATGTTTACCTAACTAAAATAAAAAATTTTATATTTATTTTTTAGTTCTAATCATCATTAAAGGAAGAAATATACAAAATGCTATGTTTTCTTTTCTGGCCTGAAAGAATACCTTGAGGCTATGATTAGTGAGAGAAGTGTAGAAAAAGTATGAAGTCATTAAAGTTTGCCTAATTTATTTTACTTAAAAAAAATGTGTTACTTTAGTTACCTAATATATATGGCAGGTCATAGATGATACGATTTTCTTTCCTGCAACCATGGGATGCAGGAAAGAAAATCATTTGATTCCCCCATCACACCAGTCAGTGTTGGTGGAGGAATAGAACACAGTGGTTATTGCCGCTGGCCATATTTGCATGCCGAAAATCTGACATGCTGGTTGTTCCCAAGTCGAACGATGGATTGACTTAGGTTCAATCAGCCTGCTCATAGATGGTTCGAATCTTGGCCAGTTCAGCAAGGACTGGCCGAGATCTGAACCGTCTATAGCCAACTTTAAACAACTCAACTCAAAATGGATTCTCCTTTTATTTGTGAAAGCAGGAGACAGTTTGAAAGGCTGTTTGCTAATTTACACTGCTAATATTTCCCTGGCAGGAAGATCTCCCTGTACACCAATACAGCTATGACAGGTAGAGCTCATGCCTCCAGACAATACAGAGTAAATTGCAGAAATACTGTACTCTGTACTCTCTACTGTATTTTATGGAGCACTTTGATTGCTGTTTTATTTGCATAGCGAGCACTTTATCACAGTTGCTGGAGTTGGGATCTTCCATACAATTTGGACCGAGTTATGTTTATTTGTATTGATCTTCGACACTAATAACCATTTGATCTCCGGAATGTTTACCCCCTTCATGACCAACCAACTTTCTGCTATAAAGCATACCCAATAAAAAAATGTAAAAAATCTAATTTCTTCATCAATTTAGGCCAATATGTATTCTGCTACATATTTTTGTTTAAAAAAGTCCAAATAAGCATATATTGATTGGTTTGCGAAAAAGTTATAGCATTTACAAACAATGGGATTTTTTAAATGTATTTATCTTTTATGTTTTTACTAGCAATCAGTGACCTATAGCGGGACTGCGATATTGCATTGGACATCAGAAGTGTCAGATCATGTACTAGGTACGTGATCTGGCACACAGCAGCCGCCCTGCCGCAGTAAATGTTCAGTGGTCCACAAGTGGTTAATGTTATTTTTATTTTATCCAATATCCATTGTTTACACATGAATTCCGGATTATGATGTGTTGTGGCACATTTGTTACTGAACATCAGTATATGTATTAATGTTTAGTTTACACATCATTCTTTGGGTGTGTTAAAGGGACCAGTACACTCTTTTTGTTAATTTATTAATTCACATACATGAATTGGTTCTGAGTTCAAACATATTAAATGTTGATCATTTTAGACAGATAAGTCCTGTTCTATTTAAGCCTACTTTTAAATGGTATCGCATAGGGCTCAAAATGTAAAGTCCTGAGGTCTTAAGGGTTACTCGCCACCAGTTGTCCCACCCAACCCCTACCCTGCCCCACCCCTAATCCTGCCCTCATAAATTATCTCATGAAATTACACTTACATTTTTTATGCAGAATTAATGTTATAAAAATAAATATTAACGACTTCATCAGTGCCCATCAATGCAGCCTCACCTTTGCCCATCAATGCAGCCTCACCTATGCCCAGCCATGCAGCCTCACCTGTGCCCAGCAATGCAGCCTCACCTGTGCCCAACAATGTAGCCTCACCTGTGTCCAACAATGCAGCCTCACCTGTGTCCAATAATGCAGCCTCACCTGTGCCCATCAATGCAGCATCACCTGTGTCCATCAACGCAACCTTACCTGTGCCCAACAATGCAGCCTCACCTATGTCCATCAATGCCACTTCAGATCTGCTAACCATGCAGCCTCACCTGTGTCCAACAATGCCGCATCACCTGTGCCAAAGATGCAGCCTCATCTGTGTCCATCAGTACTTCTTCACCTGTGCCAACAATGCAGCCTCACTTGTGTTGATCAATGCTGCTTCACCTGTGCCAACAATGCAGCCTCACCCGTGTCCATCAATGTCGCTTCACCTGTGCAGGGGAAGAGAGAGGAGAGGAAAAGGATTGCCGGCCTGACGATCACAGAACAGGGGACATTGCTGTAACAGCTTTGATTTTAATTGCTGAGGGTTCCTTATGCTCGTCATCACATACAGCCCCACCTCCTGGCCCAGGTACTTTGATATACGCCACACATCCCAGCATTAGAACTGTGTTCTGTCTATCAAAGTACCCGGGACAGGAGGTGGGGCTTCATGTGACGGCAAGCGTGGGGAACACTCAGCAGTTCAAATGAAAGCTGTTACAGCAATGTGCCCTGCTCTGTGATGATCCGGCCAGCTCTCATTTCCCCTGGGCGATCGCTGGGAGAAGGGCTCCCATTCAACCCCACCTACTGACGGTGCTCTGGATCTTACGTAAAATGTAATTCATACTTAATAATGTTAGTGTCAACTGCACATCTAATATTGGCTGTTTATCATAATAGTAACATGTTACTTTTGCTTATATACATATACTGATGAGAGGGGTTCAACAGCAGTTGACAGATCTGCTGTGGGCAAATAATAATGCACAATTGATTCAGGTTAAAAATTCAGAACATCAAGCGCCACTTTGTAAGGGGAAGTTACAAAAGAGAAAAAAGCTTGCCTTCAAACTCATTTGTTTAGATGCAATGAGTTCTCCTAAAGGACAGTATTCATTAGGCATCCCATTCAGATCACAAAGGGGCATTGCAGAGTAAACTCCTTGGAGATGGGGAGACCAGTATACATGCAAAGGAAAAACCCGCACCCTGCTACAACTCAAGAATGTAAACAGCCTTATTCGCAAAGTTCCTATTATGTCTACAATGTGATGATAATTTCCTTTTTGAAGAAGCTGCCAAGAAAACAGAGAGGCTGTGTGCAGTGCATCATCCAGCAGGACCATCAGGTGGCCCTCTGTGTACAAGACAAGCCAACTGGATTTTACTGTTGTTACACAGTATACGTACGAAAAAAATAATCTTGAACAATGTTTGCACAGATAATGCTACAGTTTTTATGCAGGCCAAACCTAATCTCTGATCTGTCGGTCATTTTTTAAGAATATGTCACTGCCATAGTGTTCAGGTTCTTAACCATTTAACCAATTCAGCCCCGGGAGGATTTATCCCCTTCGTGACAAGAGCACTTTTTACGATTCGGTACTGTGTCAATTTAACTGACAATTGCACGGTCATGCGACGTGGCTCCCAAACAAAATTGACATTCTTTTTTTCACGCAAATAGAGCTTTCTTTTGGTGGTATTTGATCACCTCTGCAGTTTTTATTTTTTGTGCTATAAACAAAAAAATAGCGACAATTTTGAAAAAAATGCATTATTTTTTACTTTTTGCTATAATAAATATCCCCCAAAAATATATATATACATTTTTTTCCTCAGTTTAGGCTGATACGTATTCTTCTACATATTTTTGGTTAAAAAAATTGGTTTGCGCAAAAGTTATAGCGTTTACAAAATAGGGGATAGTTTTATGGCATTTTTATTAATAATTTTTTTTTAATAGTAATGGTGGCGATCAGCGATTTTCATCATGACTGCGACATTATGGCGGACACATTGGACAATTTTGACACGTTTTTGGGACCATTGGCTTTAATACAGCAATCAATGCTATAAAATTGCATTTTTTTATTTTCTAAATAGGTTCCTTTAAGCTAGTGCATTGTTGGTTCACTTAACTTTTCCTTCGATTTCCCTTCTAAATGTTTTTTTCTTTGTTTTTTTTGTCTGAATTTCTCACTTCCTGTTCCTCCTCAGTAAGCTGTTCAGTAAGCTGTTCTGGCTGACTAAACACCGCTCGGATGATGGTGTGAAGTTTACTGAGGAGAAACAGGAAGTGAGAAATTCAGACAAAGGAAAAAAAAACATTTAGAAGGGAAATCGAAGGAAAAGGTAAGTGAAGCAACAATGCACTAGCTTAAAGGAACCTATTTAGAAAATAAAAAACAAAGCTTTACAACCCCTTTAATGCTTTATTGAATTCCCAAGATAATGATCTAAGGTGAAGGCAGAACCCACAATATAACGTATAACAAGACAGTGGATGTATCTGACATTTTTACATTTGTCTACAAGCATTTAGTGTCCACAAAGGTGTTTCTGGCACTTATATGTATGACAACCTCAGGATTGCCATAAAGGTTAATGGATGCCAGGAGTATCAACATGTCAAAAGTTGGACATGATGTAAAAATGTCTCTCTAATGAAGCCCGGGATAGCAGTAAAAAAAACTGACAGAAATTATAACATTTCTCCACTCTATCCAAAATTAGGAAAAAGTTTTGGCTGGACATACACTACATTGCATCCTGCTGACATCTGCATTTGTGTCTAGTGAATACATCTGATTTTGAATAAGGGGTTATTAACTAACAGAGTCTTTTTCATCCTAGGCTGTGTTACCCTCAAACACCCAGTCTAGTCCAAGGATAGTTTCTTTGGAGATGACAGCAGTGAAGAAGGAGTAAACTGGGGCTTATTTTTGTAGTAAAACATGTCCATGGTGTACCTACTAATGTTAAAGTGGAGGGCCACCCTAAAATAAAAAATAGCATTAATATTCTTTAAAAAAATAAAATAAAAACATTTGAAATTTTTTTTTTTTTACTTAACAGAAACTCTTGTTGCTAGGCAGTCTTCCTAATCTGCCTCTTCCTATTCTACGGTGCTTCCTCCTCTTCAGCAAGCCGGGTCGTTGCCTTCTGGGACAAGTGTATATCCCAGAAAACAACATTCACAAAGTGCCGCAAGACTCCACTGCCTGTTTCCCTTCATTAAGATGGCGGCGCCAACAGCCGAACCGATGGACGGATTGACCACAGGGACGACGACATTGCAGGCTCGCTGGACAGGTAAGTGTCCTTATTAAAAGTCAGCAGCTACAGTGTTTGTAGCTGCTGACTTTAAAAAAAAAAAAAAAATTGCGGCCGGAACGCCCCTTTAATGCTTCAGTACAGTAATGATTCCAAGCCTGATTCTAAATCACTATTTAATTGTAAATTTGGAATTTTTATGAAAGTTGCAATTTCACTTCTCTGAATCTAATGAATTCTCTATTTTTGTTTGTATCAATGTTTTGTGTGATTTAGTGGAGGGATGTGAACTCCAATTAGCACAATTGTATAGCCCAGGAGAAACTCAAGTGATAAGATTCCTCTGCTTTAACAAACATACTGATAGCGTGAAACAGCTGCTGCCAGAGGCAACTGATCTACTTCCTTTCTCAAATGATAACATATGCTAAGTTTTATGCACAACTCTGGCACTACATGCTTTAATAATAAAAAGGTAAAATTAAACTGTACATTTCAACTGAGTTTACCATTTCTGTGCTGCAACATACATACCCTCATTAGTATGTGTGAACGATTTACAATCTTCATGTAGCACTTACCCCCACAGGAGCTGCTGGTGATACCAGGACTCTCTTAACTGCTTGGCCCCTGCTGACACATTTGGTTGTAGACTAAAAATCGTTTACAGTTATGGACTTAAGGGTGAGCGGGCTACCACTCTATGGGAATGCACAGAAATACAGCCACAAACAACTTGGTGGTAAATTATTTGAATATATTATGGTGATTCAATGTAACATGGTGTAAATCAACAAAAAGATAATTGCACGGATATAAGGGCACTATGATAGCAGAATGTGCAACAAACCAATATCTTACACTTAAAGGAACTATGGCAAGGTTAAACTGAACTATAATTGGGTGACTAGGGTCTCTAACTGGCATCAACCAAAACCAAGGAAATGGAAAGGGTTCTGGAGTCCAACTTGTGTGTACAACCCCAATAGCAGGCAGGCATACTCATTTCTAGTGTAGAGGTACCCCTGTAAGTAATAGAAAGCACCTGCCGCTTAAAAATTAACGTTTGGCAGTTTTCATAGGGCCCTTTTTTAGGTGGTGCAGTATCCCTTTAACTGTGTTAGTGAGTAAAAAATGACAGATGGGCTGCTAAGTAGGATCAGTCTCTATTGGAGCTAGCAGTGTGTGGTGGGTGTTTGGGACATGTAGTTCAGCTCACCACTTCCTGACAGCTAATTGGTCTGATCCCAAAGGCTTGGTGATCAGCATGTTCTAGAAGCCGGGTTTCGGATCCTCACATGGGCTGCAATCTCTCAGCTCCAATCCTGAAGATGCAGCGACTCTCTCTCTCTCTCGAATGCCGCATACACACGATCGAAAAATCGGCCAGTAAAAGACCGATGAGAGCTTTTGGTCGGAAAATGCGACCGTGTGTACGCTCCATTGGCCAGCAAAAGATTGAGAGCATATTCTCAACTTTTCGTTTGGAAAAAGTTTCTATCCGAAAATGCGTTCGCGTGTATGCAATTCTGACACGTAAAAACTCACGTATGCTCTGATTCAGCTCCGATACGGAAGCTATTGGCTATTGAACTTCCTTTTTCTAGTCCTGTCGTATGTGATGTACGTCACCGCGTTCTTGGCGGTCGGAATTTGGTGTGACCCTGTGTATGTAAAACAGCTTGAGCGAAATCCCGTTGGAATTCCTTCAGGAAAACCATCAGAGCTTTTTCCAAGCAAAACTCCGATCGTGTGTACACGGCATCAGACTTAATCTCTGAAGTCAGCTCTAGCAGGTTCAGGTGCAGGTCTGTCTCCCAGATGTGGGTGAACAGGAACAACAACAAGTCATCTTAGCTCATCTCAAATGGCTTTAGTCCCTTGGATGTAAGGCACAGACCCTGACAGCAGGTCTGTATCTGTTGCTCTCCTCTTTGTTCTCCTCTCTGAGATCTTAATCTGTTTGCCCTGGAAAAACAGTGAAGCTCTCCTCTTCCAGGGGCAGAGACTTCTTGGATTTCTGGTAGACATTAACTTCCATAGACTTGTGTGGTGTCTGCACAGTGATTCCTTTCTGATATTTTTATTGGTTGTTTCTCTCCTGCCCTCTGATTGGTTCTGAACTACCTGCCAGATGGGAGGGGGAGAGCAAAGAGTGAGCATGGATTACACAAATCTATGGCTGTCAGCTGCTATAGGAGAAGCAGCACACAGGGCCCACCAATACAGAATGGGGGGGGGGTACCTAAAAACTTTTGCCACTTCAAAGGAAACACTCACTCAGTCCAGTACTGTTTAAATTGTCCATAGCCTCATACAGTACATGTTATAAGCAGGGGCGGACTGAAAATTCATGGGGCCCCCGAGCAATAGGAGATTATGGGCCCCCCCCCCGGCAATCAGACATTATGGGGCCACACAGTATACACAAACACACACACACAGTATACAATCACACAGTATACACATACATGTTTCTATTGGCTGAGAAGGTACTGGAGAGGTGGGGCAGCTATAATCTCAGGATTTTTAGACCAAAAGGATGTCAGTAAGGGACATTTCAGAGACAGATGTAAAAAAAACACAGATTTTTACATACTTTCCCTGGTTTTACTGAGGCTGGCAACCCTGTTGGGGCCCCCTAGTGGCAGTGCCTGAGTGGCCCAATGGTCAGTCCGCCCCTGGTTATAAGTCAGGTTATAAATTCAACAGTCAACCCCCCCACCAGTTGGTGATGGGAGAGGGGTTGCCTTGATTAAAGGCCACTAATAATGGTATGACCCACAAAAGTGTGTCAGCAGTTGAGCCAGAATAGCACTCCACATAAACTGGAGTGTTAAGGGTCCTTCAGTGAAACTATTTCTGGTATCAGTTCCAACACTGAATCTATTTCCTGTGGATCATTCTCAGACATTTCTCACCCCTAGAAATGGGGCTTTCTGCTGTTGAGCCATGCACTGGTACACTGTCCACAACATGGGATGTATGCCTTCAGGGGTGGCTCATTCCATGAATGTCCCCATGTGTGCCTGTGGGGGGGGGGGGGGGGGTGAGGGAGAAAGAGGGGCGGGCAACAGAAGCAGCACACAGGGTACACGAATACAAAGTCCCAGCACTGCACAGCCTCTCTGTCACTGCTTGCTCCTATCATTGCTCACAGTGAGGGGGTGGGCAGGCAGGGGCTGGAGAACACAGACTCTCTCTGCACAGATCCTGCACAGATCCTGCACAGATCCTGGTAGGGGTTGAGAGGGGGATAAGCACACAGAGCTAATTGCACCCAGCTACACAGGCATCTCATAATTGTGATAAAGAATTATTTTAAAACATTACCGTATATACTCGAGTATAGGCCGACCCGAATATAAGCCGAGGCCCCCAATTTACCCCCAAAAAAACTGGCAAACTTATTGACTCGTGTATAAGCCGAGGGTGAGACATGCCTGTCCATCCCTGTGTGTGTGTCCGTCCATCCCTGTGTGTCCGTCCATCCCTGTGTGTCCGTCCATCCCTGTGTGTCCGTCCATCCATCCCTGTGTGTGTGTGTGTCCATCCATCCATCCATCCCTGTGTGTGTGTGTCTCCATCCATCCATCCATCCATCCCTGTGTGTGTGTGTCTCCATCCATCCATCCATCCCTGTGTGTGTGTGTATCCATCCATCCCTGTGTGTGTGTGTGTCTCCATCCATCCATCCGTGTGTGTGTGTGTGTGTGTGTGTGTGTGTGTGTGTGTGTGTGTGTGTGTCCAGCCTACCTGTGTCCCGAGCCTTTGTCCCGAGCCTCCGTCCCGTGCCTTGCCTCCTTGCCTCCGTCCCGTGCCGTGCCTTGCCTCCGTCCCGTGTCGTGCCTTGCCTTGCCTCCGTCCCGTCCCGTCCCGTGCCGTGCCTTGCCTTGCCTCCGTCCCGTGCCCTCTTCGTCGGCGCCTCGGCGGCCATTGTAAAATTCAAAAGCCGCGCCTCCGCCTTCGCCTGTGATAGGCGGAACACTGAATTTCCCAGCAGCCTGTGTTCCGCCTATCACGGACATCGTATCATCCTCGTCCGTAGTACGAGGATGATACGATGTCCGTGATAGGCGGAACACAGGCTGCTGGGAAATTCAGTGTTCCGCCTATCACAGGCGAAGGCGGAGCCGGAGGCGCGGCTTTTGAATTATAGAATGGCCGCTGTCTGTCTGCTCGACACGCTGATCGAGCGGGCAGACAGCGATGACTCGAGTATAAGCCGAGGGGGGCACTTTCAGCCTCAAAAAAGAGGCTGAAAATCTCGGCTTATACTCGAGTATATACGGTACATTTTGTAGCAGTAGTGTTAAATTGTAGAGCAAATTTTACAATAGGCCTCTATGTTTCTCAACAAAGTGACTGTGATACACATCCACACAAAAGTTGGTATAACGGCAGCCTTCTGTAAAAGCAGAATGGGTCAGAACCACTAGAAGCTCCCCTCTATTTTGGTTAAAGTTGATGTAAACCCGCAAAGCATCCTGTATACACTAAAGGCACCATAGTAATGTGCCCACATTTAGAAATGCCATGCATGTTTACCTTCAAAATATTGCTCCCTTTGGCTGTACGAGCCGTGCAAAACTCTCCAACCAGTGGGCGGTTCTCTTTGTCGGAGCTCGGGGAGTTGTGACATCTCAGGACTCCCCTCCCATCTCCACACTCCCCCTCACCAGGCAGATGCGCAGCATAACCTTGTGCCCGGACATGAAAAAGTGAACACATGGCAGTCCTCAACGTGCACGCACGTCACACACAGAGCGCGCTCACGGCCTCATCAATGTGTGCACGTCAAAGCTACCCAGAGCCTGTGTGTTTGAGATTTCCTGACACCAGTAGCTTTGACAGCTGATCATCTTCCAGAAAATAGCTCCATTATAACGATAAAGAGAGTGCTGGGAGCTGCACTGCACCATGCATGGCCTCTTCTGCCATGCTGAACTTCTGCTGATGGCACAAACTATCGTCAGCTGGCCATGCTTCTTGATGAGTAACATCCAGTTAAAGTCAGGAAAGGCACCACATGACTTCAGCATGCCCAATCATGCTGAGGAGTGAAGCATCCTGGGAGAGCTTGAGAATCATAGACACACCCCCTCTGCTTTCATGCTTGCGCATGAGGGAAAGACATCAGATGTCAGTCACAGCTGCGGGGGGTGTGGCGACTCAAATTTATCTGTGTGTTGGTTTTTATCCTAGCAAAAAAAAGGGAAGAAGATTTGACAGTGCTGGATTATCTCTTTGTGATAAGACAGATGACTTGACATCCTCTATTGTACCAGGTAGAAGGCTTAATTACATTTTTTGGGGGGTTTACAACCACTTTAAATTCAGCCTTTTACCTCTAGAACCTGATGGCTGCTGCTGTTTAATAGAAAATAATAAGAAAATCTAAAAATTGAAAATTTTCTCAGTTGGTCATCCTGCTTTGTACTTTGTTCCTCAAGGTGCATTTTGATGGATCCGCTGTTATGATTCAAATGTCAATGCTGTATTCCCAGAACTCTGTTGACTACCTGCAGTCCTACTGTACACCTTGTGTTTGCACAAGATGTTCACAAATTGCGTAGTTTCATGGCGTCATTTGTTGCCCTGTTTTCACAGTATTTAATAGAGTAAATCTTCACATTCCTGTGTCATAAGTTTCTATTTGTGTTCAAACCTGAAGCATTAAAGAATTGACACGCTCTATGTAGAAAGTACATATCCCACAATTTTTTGGTCGTTCAGTCTAGTGCTGGTGCAGGTGTGAGCTGCCCCGGAAATAGATCTGACACAGACACAAGCAGCCAGAGCAGCCACAGAGCACCCACAGCTGCAGCTGCAAAAAGTTTTTTGTACATTAGCACATTTGTGATGTGGGACAAAGTGGGTGGCAATTCATGCATTGACCACTGTGTGACCTGAAACAGGAAATTATCTTGTCCGAAATGGACAAAATAGGTGAATGAATGCACGGAAATACATAAGTAGGGAGGATCCAAACACCCCCACACCAGAACATGCGAGCCTACAAAAAATTTGTGCGAACATGCGAACACCATTCAAGTCTATGGGACACAAACGTGAAAAATCAAAAGTGCTAATTATGAAGGCTTATATGGAAGTTACAGCCATGAAAAGTGTTTCGGGACCTGGATACTGCCCCAGGGAACATGTAAATGCAAAAAATATTTTAAAAAACGGCTGTTTTTTCAGAAGCAGTGATTTTAATAATACTTAAAGGGAAACAATAAAAATGAAATATTCTTTTAAATATTGTGCCTGGGGGGGTCTTCTTAGTCTGCTTGTAAAATAGCACATTTTTCCCATGTTAATAATAGTCCCACAGCAAAATTACATTTCTAAAGAAAAAATGTAATTTAAAATTGCTGTAATGTCCTGTAATGTCCTGTAAGGCCCTTCAGGTCTGGTATGGATATTTAGGGAACCCCATGCCAAAATGTGAAAAAAAAATGGCGTGGGGTCCCCCCCAAAATCCATACCAGACCCTTATCTGAGCAGGGAACCTGGCAGATCACAGGAAAGGGGGGAACGAGACAGCACCCCTCCTCCTGAACCTCCTGAACTCCTAAACCCCCAAAGCACCTTGCCCCCTTGCCCGGTGGCTGTGGGGGACTGCAGGTGGGGGGCTTGTCGAAATCTGGAAACCCCCTTTAACAAGGGGCCCCCAGATCCCGATCACTCACTACGTAAATGGGTAGGGGTACATTGTACCCCAGCCATTCACTAAAAAGAATGTCAAAAAAGTTAAAATGACAGGAGACTGTTTTGGACAATTTGTTTATTTCAAAAAATAATGTCCATCCATCTACAATCATGGCACCGATGGTCCCGGATAAAAAACATAAAAAGGACCCCAAAGCACCCTCCTCATGTTGAGGGCATGTGGCCTGGTACAGTTCAGGGGAGGCGCTCTCTCTCCCCCCCCCCTTTTCCTGCAGTTTGCCAGGTTGCATGCTTGGATAAGGGTCTGGTATGGATTTTGAGGGGGCGCCCCCACTGCATTTTTTTTTTCATTTTGGCATGGGAGTCCCCTTAAAATCCGTACCAGACAAGAAGGGCCTGTTATGGATTTTGGAGGGACTCCCACACCGTTTAAAAAAAAAAAATTGGAGCAGAGTTCCCCTTAACCACTTCAGGACACTATATTATATACAGTACACTGCCTAAATATAGACTCTACACTGAATATCTCATCTACACTAAATGCAGCGTATATACTAGGCTGTATATATATATATATATATATATATATATATATATATATATATATATACACTGCCTGGATGCCACTAAATAAGCTGCCTAATCTCTGCTTATTCATTACACTATACGACGCCGTGTAATCAGTAGCCTTATATAGTGTGGAGTGTGGACTTAGCCCCCTGAGCCATGATTGGCCAAAGGCACCCTGCCTTTGGCCAATCATAATCGTAATCTTGGACTAATAGAGTTAGGTTAGGCACATTCAACCTTTTTTGCTATTGTCTCTATAATGTGGAATCTTTTCTCTCTATGTCAAATATTTTCTCTCTATGTAGAATAATCTTGGACTAATAGAGTTAGGTTAGGCACATTCAACCTTTTTTGCTATTGTCTCTATAATGTGGAATCTTTTCTCTCTATGTCAAATATTTTCTCTCTATGTAGAATAATCTTGGACTAATATAGCTAAGGTTAGGCACATTCGACCACAGGTTCGATGGACACAGATTGCTATTGTCAGTGTCATGTTGAATCTCCTATCTATATTGAACTGTTGTCACAAAGAAAATGAAAATAAAGCATTTGTTTATGTCGGATCTTTCGGTTTTCGGATTCTGCACGTGCGTTATCGTTTGTTAAAATGATAACGACATGCACATGTCTACACTTTTCACTGAACAGGTCCAACCGTGGCAGTGTGCAGTGTACACTTCTGGCTCACTATGGGATGCCATGAATACAGTCAAGCATGCCCAGAATGTAAATCATTGGTGGCCACCAAATGGCTGAAGAGGAAGAATGTGGAACCCAGGAAAAGGTGTTGATGAAGATGAGATGGGCAACAAAGCTTCAACAGCCTGCGTAGACCTGCCAGCATTGGAGGACAGCAGACTTGTAGTTAATTTTACAATATTTTACAATAATATGCAAGCATTCACAGCATAATTGCACATATAGTCAAGACCCCCCCAACACACACACACACCCGCGCACACACCAAAAAAACAGCAGGCAGTAAAGCTTCATGTTAACTGCAACTAGTTACAAAGCCACTTGTACCAAGTCACCCTTTACCCCAATACCCATAAAGAAAACAAAAGATATGCAGTTAACTCCAGAGAGAAACCAAAAGAAGGAGCGTGCTGAGAAAAGGTCAGAGACATGTACAAGAGAACCAATAAAGTAAGAAACCAGTAATAATCTGAAACAAATGAAAGGTCGGGGTAGGAGCTTCCAATTCCACAGGAAAAAAGCATATTTTAAGTTTGTCTCATATAGCATTATAGGATATAGCGGGACTCCTTTGAAAGTAATAAAGAGCTAGTCCATTAGAGCAGCCTTTAAGATTTCTAGCTTTCCCACCTACACATAATGGTTGGATTTTTACTCTACTTCATTGTTTCACCACAAGTGCCACATTTTAATATAAACAGCTGACGATGATGGCTGGATTTACTCATAATCCCAGTATGAACTCTTTATACCTGGAGCACAAATTATTCAGACGCTCTTGTCCATAATCACAATTTAAACTACCTTGTTAAGTAATTTGCACTACTTAAACGTCCTTCGTCAAGGACTAGTGAAAAGCACACCTCTGCACTTTTGCAGATCCCTGTAGTAGAGCATTTACAATTAATTATGATTATAGCATTGCAGCTACTGTAATTCTGAGGAGGTTATTGTCATAAGCAATACATGAAAGAACACTGAAGTGGAAAGTCGTGTATCCAATTAATGCATCAATGTCCACTATATAAAAAAATATTTGAAAGAGCTGCCCATTCATTGCAATGGGCAGGGCGTTTTGGGTGCGCTAAATACAGTGGTCCTAATCCACTCCAAAGATGCTGCTTGCAGGACTTTTTGTAATGTCCCGCAAGCGCGCCACCCTAGTTTAAAAAGAAACACTGTAAGGAATGGGAGGTGCTTTTCATGTCCTTTTCAGAGGCTATTTCTAGTGCTAAAATGCCTGAAAACCACCTCAGTGTGAAAGTAGCCTTATGCCGCATACACGCGACCGGACTTTCCGCCGGACAATTCGATCGTGTGTGGGCTTCATCGGACCTTTGCTGTCTAAAAATCAGACGGACTTTGCATTTAAAACATGTTTCAAATGTTTCCGACAGACTCGAGTCCGGTCGAAAAATCTGTTCTTCTGTATGCTAGTCCGACGGACGAAAACAGACGCTAGGGCAGCTATTGGCTACTGGCTATGAACTTCCTTATTCTAGTCTCGTCGTACATCATCATGTTCAAATCCATCAGACTTTGGTGTGATTGTGTGTGGCCAAGTCCGTTCGTTTGGAAAGTCCGTCGGAACTCCGCCGAAAGTCAGTTGGGCCTAGTCCATGAAAAAGTCTGGTCGTGTATGGCGGCATTAGTTCCAGGGTTAGAGCTCAGGTCTCCCAGTTGGAGACGATTCCACCCAAGAGAGACAGGAGGTCTCTAGGACTCGAGGCTGCAGATGGCAGACGTAGTCCACAACAGTGCAGCAAGAAGCTGATCCTGAGTAAGTTATGAGAGAGCTTGACAGAAGGAAACCTTTTTGTTGGTCTGAAGAGCAGGCCGACGGCCTAGGTTTGAGGCCCGAAGCAGCCGTATGGCAAGTGAGAAAGCCAGGAGGCTGAAGTATTCTGCAAGTTACAGTAATGGTGGGAACCCCTGCGTGGGAAATTGCTGTCTTTTGTGAAACTTTTCCATTCCTTTAAATAAAGCTGGGCTTCCATGCCGTTAAAAATGCAGTCCTGGACTGGCTCAACTTCTTGAAAACCCATGCACCACTTGAGTTTAATCACCGCCATCTTTACAGCCTGTAAAAGTAGCATTTTTATGGGATTGGGTGGCTGTAGAGCTACACAGATCAATTTTACTGAACTAATGATTGTTGGCTGAAAAAAATGACACAAAGCTCATGGCTGCAGCTGTGTTTGTTTTAACTAGTTTAAGCCAAGACATTTAAAAATGGCCAAAGGACATGAAGTGCTTAGTTAGGGGTGGGGCATTTGTTTAAAATGGTTCTACAAAGGCACATACTTAAGCTATTATACAATTAGCTCAGGACTCTGTCACCCAGTTTTATATATCATACAACATAGCATATACAGTGCAGGGGTTAGAAGTATAATGCATAGCATAGTGAATGTAGTTCATAGGCCTGGAGTATAATGTACTGTATAACATAGGGTGTACTGTGCATGAGTCAGGATTATTATGTTCAACATAGTGAATGCAGTGCAGGGGTCAGGAGTAAAACATACAACATCCCAGATAGCAAGCATAACTTGCCACAAATTTGTGGCAGTGTTGAATTGTAAGTCTGTTAACTTGCTGCACATTTCCACTGGCATGGTGTATGTAGCGCCTGTGTTTTTGTCATTTAATGTCTGGCTTCCATACTTTATTTTTTTATCCAAAGAAAAATGTATTTAGTTCAACATGAACAAACATAACCAGGCTTCAACAATTCACAGTTACAGTACATGGTCAGTACGTTTGCATTACAAATCACTGCAAAACCGTCATAGATGAGACAAACCCCACTCTTCTCTAACTTTTTAGTTCCCGACCCCATGTTTCTAGATGGCCAATATTCCGTATGAGGTCACTCAACCAGCATTCCCTCCCAGTAGTCTGCCCATTACCAGATCCACTGGGACTAGCCCCGGTACATCCGGCCACGGGCCCCAAAGCTTCTCAAACCTCTGTGTTGGTATCCCATTTTCTCCATTCTAATCATATTCCCAACTGCGGAAATCCACTCCTTAACAGTGGGCGGATCCTCCGATATCCAATGAAGCATTATCTTCTTTCGTGCTAACTGTAAGGTTCTAATAACAGCTATTCTGACACCCTCCTCCCATTCAAAGACTTCCAAAACATTTAACAGGCATTGTTTGGGGTCGGTGGGCATAGAGATCCGAAACACCCTATTTATGGTGTCCACCACGCCACCCCAATAGGAGTGAAGCGGGGTAGGCCTAAGACCCATTTTAGGCATTTTATGTGGGGTATAGTAAATCCTTAAAATAAGATATAACTGGGTTAACCTCTGTGACACATTCAAGGAACTCATGGGCACTGCCTGTAATACTTCTTCCCACTGTTTTCCATCTATGGGTCCTACATCCCTGTCCCACCCACTCTTCACTTTCAGGGGGTGTTTATTCAGGAGACTCTGCAGGAGCATATTGTAGCATTGAGAGATAAAACCTTTAGTAGTGGCTGCCCTCAGTATTAAATTAACCACTTCAGCCTCGGACCAATAAATACCTTAAGGACCAGAGGTCTTTTTCCAATTTTGAACTGCGCTGCTTTAACTGGTAATTGCGCGGTCATGCAATATTGCACCCAAACGAAATTTGCGTCCTTTTCTTCCCACAAATAGAGCTTTCTTTTGATGGTATTTGATTGCCTCTGCGATTTTTATTTTTTGCGATATAAATGGAAAAAGAGCGAAAATTTTGAAAAAAAATGATATTTTCTTCTTTTTGTTATAAGAAAAATCGAATAAACTAAATTTTAGTCATACATTGAGGGCAAAATTTATTCAGCCACATGTCTTTAGTAAAAAAATCAACAATAGTCAATAAGCGTATATTTTTTGGTTTGCGCAAAAGTTATAGCGTCTACAAACTAGAGTACATTTTCTGGAATTTACACAGCTTTTAATTTATGACTGTCTATCTCATTTCTTGAGGTGCTAAAATGGCAGGGCAGTACAAACCCCCCCCAAATGACCCCATTTTGAAAAGTAGACACCCCAAGGAAACTGCTGATGGGTATGTTGAGCCCATTGAATATTTATTTTTTTTGTCCTAAGGGATTGAATAATGACAAAAAAAAAAAAAAAGTACAAAAAGTTGTCACTAAATGATATATTGCTCACACATGCCATGGTTATATGTGGAATTGCACCCCAAAATATATTCCGCTACTTCTCCCGAGTACGGGGATACCACATGTGTGGGACTTTTTGGGAGTCTAGTCGCGCACGGCATCCCGAAAACCAATCACCACCTTCAGGATTTCTAAGGGTGCAAATTTTTGATTTCACCCCTCACTACCTATCACAGTTTCGAAGGCCATAAAAAGCCAAAATAGCACAAAACCCTCCAAAATGACCCCATTTTGGAAAGTAGACACCCCAAGCTATTTACTGAGAGGCATGTTGAGTCCATGGAATATTTTATATTTTGCCACAAGTTGCGGGAATATTACAAACTTTTTTTTTTTTGCACAAAGTTGTCACTAAATGATATATTGCTCACACATGCTATGGGCATATGTGAAATGACACCCCAAAATACATTCTGCTGCTTCTCCTGAGTACAGGGATACCACATGTGTGGGACTTTTTGGGAGCCTAGCCGCGTACAGGACCCCGAAATCCAAGCACCGCCTTCAGGATTTCTAAGGGCATAATTTTTTTATTTTACTCCTCACTACCTATCACTACCTATCACAGTTTTGACGGCCATAAAATGCCAAGATGGCACAAAACCCCCCCAAATGACCCCATTTTGGAAAGTAGACACCCCAAGGAAACTGCTGATGGGTATGTTGAGCCCATTGAATATTTATTTTTTTTGTCCTAAGGGATTGAATAATGACTAAAAAAAAAAAAAAAAAAAAAATGTACAAAAAGTTGTCACTAAATGATATATTGCTCACACATGCCATGGTTATATGTGGAATTGCACCCCAAAATATATTCAGCTACTTCTCCCGAGTATGGGGATACCACATGTGTGGGACTTTTTGGGAGTCTAGTCGCGTACGGCACCCCAAAAACCAATCACCACCTTCAGGATTTCTAAGGGTGCAAAGGCCATAAAATGCCAAAATAGCACAAACCCCCCCCCAAATTACCCCATTTTGGAAAGTAGACACCCCAAGCTATTTACTGAGAGTCATGTTGTCTGAACGAAAAAAAAGAGATTTATCGGTGGGTATGCCCACCATTAGATACCTCCCTTCATCCACCCACTTCTAATGATGGACATACATGCACCATTTATATATCCCGAAGCATGGGGGCATCCTCCCGCAAAAAAGTTATGCCGCGTACATACGTTCAAACTTTTCCATGGGCAAGCCCCCTGTCGGAATTTTGACCGTATGTACGCGGCATTAGGAGCAAAATCACTCCTCCACCCCTTATGCCCCCATGCTTCGGCATATATGCTCTTTTTTAACTGTGGTGGTGAAATCACCGCCTACAGCACTGGAGTCACGGCTTTATGTATCGTGGGAGCAAACGCTGTTGCTGTCAAGATAAATAAATCCGCGCTGCAGCTGAATGGCGTACCTGCTAAGCAAATTATGGTTAACGTTAAAACAAAGTAACATCCCAGTAAAACCTTACCATACCATACCTGCAAAGCAATTGGCAAAAAAAACTGTAAAAAATAAAACATTTTTTAACACAACCTGTGCCTAAAATATATATATGCCGAAGCATGGGGGCATCCTCCCGCAAAAAAGTTATGCTGCGTACATACGTTCAAACTTTTCCACGGGCAAGCCCTCCGTCGGAATTTTGACCGTATGTACGCGGCATTAGGAGCAAAATCACTCCTCCACCCCTTATGCCCCCATGCTTCGGCATATATGCTCTTTTTTAACTGTGGTGGTGAAATCACCGCCTACAGCACTGGAGTCACGGCTTTATGTATCGTGGGAGCAAACGCTGTTGCTGTCAAGATAAATAAATCCGCGCTGCAGCTGAATGGCGTACCTGCTAAGCAAATTATGGTTAACGTTAAAACAAAGTAACATCCCAGTAAAACCTTACCATACCATACCTGCAAAGCAATTGCCAAAAAAAACAGTAAAAAATAAAACATTTTTTAACACAACCTGTGCCTAAAATATATATATGCCGAAGCATGGGGGCATCCTCCCGCAAAAAAGTTATGCTGCGTACATACGTTCAAACTTTTCCACGGGCAAGCCCTCCGTCGGAATTTTGACCGTATGTACGCGGCATTAGGAGCAAAATCGCTCCTCCACCCCTTATGCCCCCATGCTTCGGCATATATGCTCTTTTTTAACTGTGGTGGTGAAATCACCTCCTACAGCACTGGAGTCGCGGCTTTATGTATCGTGGGAGCAAACGCTGTTGCTGTCAAGATAAATAAATCCACGCTGCAGCTGAATGGCGTACCTGAAAACATGAAAAATGGTTAACAATAACACAGTAAACAGTAAAGTATAAAAAATTTGAGAGAAGAGAGAGAGAGAGAGAGAGAGAGAGAGAACAATAAAACGACAACTATTTTTGGTTTTTATATTTTATATTTTTTTGGTTTTTTTATTTTACTTTTTTTTTTTTTTTTTTTTTATACACTTTTTTTTGAACTGTAAACTGTAACTGTAACGGTTCGGGTCTCTCAAAATGCGATGGCATCTTGGGAGACCCTGTGTAAGTGTGCCTAGCCTGTGAAATGCTGTACCCTACGCTAATACTTCACTAGTTCATGGTAGCGTTCAAAACACTCACCCTGACAAAGACCAGGATTGCCAGGACAGCGTGGACAATAAGAACGGGTGTCACGCCTATATCCGTGCTTGCTACAGACACGACATCTTTTTTGGGGGGCTCGTTGGGTAGGGGTACTCGGGAGGACATAAGAATAATGCCTCTCATGCAGCCGGCTTACTGCATTTGGTTGGGAATGGTGAGGTACAGAACCGTCTGGAAACAGAAGCTCTGTGACAACCTCTCTTTGGAAGAAAAGAAAGGTTAATGTTCCGCCTGAAGTTTTGTATAGCACAAAAGCATTCAGCAAAGCCAATTGAAATAAGTAAGCAGACACTTTTTTGTACCAGCGTCTGGTCTTACGGGAAGTTAGATACGGCGCTAACATCTGGTTATTGAGGTCCACCCCTCCCATATTTTTGTTATATTCGTGGACACAGAGGGGTTTCTCCACAATACCAGTCGCCGTAGAAATTTGGACCGTCGTGTCTGCATGAAGGGAGGTAAGAACGAAAACATTCTTATTATGCCTCCACTTCATAGCGAGCAAATTATTACACCGATAGCAGGCTCTCTCCCCCAGCCTAAGACGGGAATCTACAAGCCGCTGGGGAAAGCCCCGGCGATTAGGTCGCACGGTGCCACATGCTCCAATCTGATTATCAAATAAATGACTAAACAGTGGCACGCTGGTGTAATAGTTGTCCACGTACAAGTGGTACCCCTTTCCGAATAAGGGTGACACCAATTTCCACACTATCTTGCCAGCGCTTCCTATGTAATCAGGGCAGTTCTCCGGCTCTACGTAACTATCTTTACCCTCATAAACCATAAAGCTCCATGCATAGCCTGTGGCCCTGTCACAGCACTTATAGAGCTTGACCCTGTATCTGGTACGCTTGTTGGGAATGTACTGTTTGAATGACAAGCGACCAGTAAACTTAACCAGGGACTCATCAACGCAGACAACTTTTTGGGGAGTAAACAAGTCTGCAAAACGTTGGTTGAAGTGGTTTATGAGGGGCCGAATTTTGTAGAGCCGATCGTATTCAGGGTCTCCACGTGGACGACAAAGTTCATTGTCACTGAAGTGCAAGAACCGCAAGATCTGCTCGTATCGTTTCCTGGACATGGAGTTAGAGAACACGGGCATGTGGTCAGCCGGATGCGTGGACCAATAAGCCCGCATCCGCATAAATTTATGTGTGCCCATGTTGAGGGAAAGGCCCAAAAACGTCTTAAATTCGGAAACCGTAACTGGTTTCCAATCTCTGGCAAGAGACGGCAACTGGGGATTAGCGGCGATGCGTTGACCAGCATATAAATTGGTTTGGTCCACAATAGATCTATAGAGATCTTCCGTGAGATACAGAGAATAAAAATCGAGTGGCGTAAAATCATCTGTATCCACCTGAATACCGGGTTGGGCAGTGAATGGGGGAAGTACGGGTTCTGCAGAAGTGGTGGGCACCCAATTGGGATAGGCGAATTCTGCAGGAAGGGCACTATGGGTACGACGGGCCTGTCTTTGTCTTCTTCTTGGTGGCAGCGGGACACTACTTGTGCTTGCCACCTCGCCAGCTTGAACTGCACTTATGGGACTCGCCACGTCACCACGTGATACTGCAGTGCTGGATGTACGTCCAGGGTGTACTAGGCCGCTGGTGCTTGCCAGTTCACCAAAAGGATGAGCGGCGCTAGTACTGGCTCTATACTCCATACGAGGGACTTGCGGTTCCTGCACCTCAACAACATCAGAAAATCGGGGTCGGGTACGCCTGACAATAGCAGGGACCTCTTCTTCGTCGTCAGAGCTATCTGACATGGAGGCGCTGTCCTCTACAGGTTCGTATTCTGAGCCTGAATCTGACAGATCAGTGTCTTCCTCTTCACTATCTGTCATGCTCAGAAACGTGTAGGCCTCTTCACTAGTGTACCTTCGCTTTGCCATTTTGGGCTCTAAATTTAGGGGTACAGTAGTGAGACTCACAGGTAAAAAAGCACCTAGCCTGTCAGCGACTGTATAAAACGCTACCAAAAAAAACTGTTAGCGATCGCAGGGATCAGGCCTGACTCTGCGAACGCTGCAGTTATGTGTGTTGTGTTTTGTAAGTGACAGTGATCGATCGATACTGCACTTGGGTGGGCTGGGCTGGGCTGGGCTGGGCAGAGGGGCAAAACGCAGGTGCTAGCAGGTATCTGGGCTGATCCCGCTAACAATGCGTTTTTTTAGAACCCTAAATTGCTGGGCACGCTAGTATAGATCTGATCAGATCAGATATTGATCTGTTCGGATACTATACCACTAAGGGAGGTGTATGCTTTGCGCGTGGGTGTTAGCGGTGCTGGCACTAACCTAGCACTGCCTGGGGCGACGCAGACCCTTTCTGACCCTAAAACCAAATTTATATCACCCGCCGGGTGATCAGGGGGTTAAACCTTTATTAGGTAATAAATGGCGGGTGCCCTGATGCTATAAAAAGCGAACTACCTAACCAGCGTCACCCATAACACTTATACGGTGATCACTGGTGAAAGGGTTAACTAAGGGCAATCAGGGGTTAAAACCTTTATTGGGTATTTATATGGGGGTACCTGAAGCTTTATAAAAAGCTGACGGGGAACCTAAATAACTAAATAACTAACTGGCTAACCAGCGTCACCAGTGACACTTATGCAGCGATCGCTGGTGAAAGGGTTAACTCTAGGGGCAATCAAAGGGTTAAAACCTTTATTAGGTTATATATCGGGGTACCTAACGGTATAAAAACCTGGCGTTGAACATAAAAAAAAACTAGCTTCCTAGCGGGACCAGTGACACTATTGCAGCGATCAGAAAAACGATCGCTTAGTGACACTGGTAAAAGAGGGTGAAAGGGTTAACTGGGAGGGCAATCAAGGGGTTAAACCTTTATTAGGGGGGGTAGGGGGCTACCCTGGACCTAAAGGGGCCTAACACTAGCTGCCCTGACACTTTTTACAGTCACAACTGACACTAAATGTAGTGATCAATAAATAAATGAACACTGCATTAGTGACACTGTGACTGGGGGGGGGCGGGGGGCCGATCGGGGGGGTGATCGGGGGGTGACTGGGGTGAAATGTGTGCCTGTGTGTACCTATGTGTCAGTGGACTGTTGGTGCACTTACTTGGACATCTTCACTCCTCGCTGTCCGGTTCAAAAAAAACGCCACGAGGAGTGTGACATCACTTCCTCCTCCTGTGTTTACATTTTCACAGGGGAGGAAGTTCGTCACTGGCCAGGAGCGATCGAGAGGGGATGGGCGGAAACCAACGGCCATCCCCTCATCGCCGATCGCTCCGGCACCGAAAGGGACCGCCGTATCTAGCGGGAGGGGGTCCGATCGGACCCCCCACCCGCTAGAAGGCATTCACGTACATTTACGTGATTGTGCCTGCCTGTGCCATTGTGTTGACGTACATTGGCAATACGGCGGTCCTGAAGTGGTTAAACACCGGCGCTTGGGAAGAAACCCACTCAGAGGCCTCAATTGCATATAGTAAAACCTCATACTGGGCGGCAAGCCAAATCTGTCCAGCAGAGTCTCAAAAGACTGTAGGATCCCATTTTGGAAGATCTCCCCAATATATACCACTCCATACCTCTTCCACAATGCCCCATGTTGTAGCTGTGCTATCTCAAGGTATGTTCCATTGGACCATATTGGGCTAAACTCTGTGTACCCTGTCACTCCCTGCAGATTAAGGCTTACCTGTAGGTCCAAGAAATATCTCCTAAACCTACAAGGTTTAGGAGATATTTGCCGAAAGACAGGCGTAGACAGTGGCGCGCAGGCGCACTGAGCGCCCCGCAGTTAACGGCGATATGCCGCGAGTGGCGGCTCCCGTGCGCATGCGTGGGAGTGACGTCATCGCGGCTCCAACGAATGACAGCGCCGGAGCAGCGAGACCCACCAAGAAGATGGAGGCTCCGGACTACAGGGGACAGCGGTGACTTCGCTGGCTCCTGTGTCCGGTAAGTCACACATAATGGACTACTATGCGATGCATAGTAGTCCATTATGCTTTTCCTTTGCAGGGAATGAATGAGGAAGTAAACCCATCAGGGTTTACTTCCTCTTTAATTTGTACCCACAGCTCATTCATATGCAAATCATGCAGTGGCTTTTGTCAAGCAAATCCTGCAATGGCTGCGTCATATGCAAATCACGTTGTGGTGGCTCATTCATATGCATATTATCTTCCCATTCCAAGGCTATTCAGTGCTTTGCTCATTCTGTGTTTGTGAGTGTTAGGTTAAGAAACAGTGGGGTTGATTTACTAAAGGCAAATCCACTTTGCACTACAAGTGCACTGCGAGTGCACTTGGAAGTGCAGTTGCGGTAGATCTGAGGGGAAGTTCTGAAATGAGGGGAAGCTTTGCTGATTTCATCATCCAATCATGTACCAGCAAGAATGCTATTTTTTTTCCTTGAATGTCCCCCTCAGATCTACAGTGACTGCACTTGCAAGTGCACTTTCAGTGCACTTGTAGTGCAAATTGGATTTGCCTTCAGGAAATCAACCCCAGTGAGCTTCAAACTGTCATCCGGGGACAGCTAAAAAAAAGGTGGACTGTCCCAGCAAATCCAGGACAGTTTTAAGTATAATATACAGTAGTTAATTAAAAATAACAAATGAAAAAACATTAAATATAGTCTGAATTCGGAGAACCAATTTTTAAAGGACGTGTAAACCCAATTTATCAAATATCTTTTTTGTTTTAACATGCTAATGTAAATTCAGAAATCTTTTTTAAAATTTTTAAATCTACAGCTTTCAGTTAAATAAACCCTGCCATAAAGCTCTTACTTCAAGTTCTTCCTGTTATAGGGTGACACATATAAATGGGCAAATCTGCCTGGCTTTTGATTTATCAAGGGTTCAGTGAATCCTGTTTTGTGTTTGCAGAGCCAAAACTCAGAGGCAAATCCCACTGAAGCCAAGGAGGGGGGCAAATCTTGTTAAATTATGGCAATTAGGGCTAAGAAGCAAACTACTATAAAAAAAAGGCATATAAGGCCCCTTTCACACTGACGTCCCGTTCAGGCCCACCTGTCAGTTTTTCAGGCGGACCTGAACGGGTGCTCCATAGAGCTCTATGGAGCGTCGGATGTCAGCGGTGACATGTCCGCTGACATCCGACCCGCTCCGATCCGAAAAAGTGTAACGGAGGAAAAAGCTATTTTTCCATCCGTCTGCGGATCGGATCGGGTGACGACGGGCACTGCGGTCCGTCGTCATCCGATCTCCCATAGGGGAGAGCGGCGCTGTGACAGGTCCGTCCCTGCGCAGTATGCTGAGACGGACCTGTCATCTCCCTGCTCAGCGGGGATCAACGGAGTGATCCCCGCTGAGCAAACGGATATCCACGGGGCGGATCAGAACTGATCCGCCCCGTGTGAAAGGACCCTAAAGCTGAGCACTGCCATTGAGAACATGTATCAAACAAAACAAAAACATACAGAACAGTACACTTTTTTCTACTTAGGGGCTCAACAACAGCATACACTGTCAGTGCATATTTGGCTGTGGGATTGATTTTTTATTTTTTTGTTTACATTTAACTTGGCTTACATTCAGCTGCAGCATCACAATCCAATTCATTACCATGACGTATGCTTTTCATCAAATGGTAATAGACCCACTTTGATTGGGGGATATAAACTGACCAGCAGTTTGTTGTGGCTGTCCCTGTCCCAATGATGCAAAACTGTCCCGTTTCTTTCAAAAATTACAAGACTTCAGATTATATAACAAAAGTAAAAATGACCTGCAGCAATATACAGCATTTGTAATGAGGTTGAATTGGTCAAAATCTACAAGATAACAACTAATAGTAATCCCTAAGCCCAAAGGAATAGAGACACAAACTCCTGAAAATGAATATTATTACTAGGGATGAGCCGAACACCCCCCCCCCCCCCCCCCCGTTTGGTTCTCAGCAGAACATGTGAACAGGCAAATATTTTGTGCAAATACCATTAAAGTCTATGGGACATGAACATGAAAACCCAAAAGAGCTCATTTTAAAGGTTTATATGCAAGTTATTGCAAAAAAAAAGTGTTTGGGAACCCGGGTACAGCCCCAGGTGACATGTATCAATACAAAAAAACGTTTTAAAAACATCAGTTTTTTCAGGAGCAGTGATTTTAATAATGCTTAAAGTGAAACAATAAAAATGAAATATTCCTTTAAATATTATGTATGGGGGGTCTCCTTAATCTGCCTGTAAAGTAGCGCATCTTTCCCATGTTCATAACAGCACCACAACAAAATGACATTTCTACAAGAAAAATGTCATTCAAAACTGCTCGCGGCTGTAATATATTGTCAGGTCCCGGCAATATAGATAAAAATTGGGTCTGGTATGGATATTAACCAGTTGCCGACCGCCGCGCGCTGATGTACGTTGACAGAAGGGCATGGGTGGGCAAATGGGCATACCTGTACGTCCCTCTCTCCCTGTGGGTGGGGGACGCGATCAGATTCGTTAGGGGAACGATCAGTCCCCAGGGCCAGACCAATGATTTATTGTCTGGACCTGGTTATTGCTCCTAACAAATGAAAACCTTCCCCTGTCTATGTAAGTTTAAACACAGACAGGAGGAAGTGATGTCATCTCTCCTCGTGGGGTTTTTTCGATTCCAGTGAGAGGAGAGATAACATTAACCGTGAGTTGCACAACACTACATTAACACCAGTACATACACATAGGAACACTTGCTACCCCCCGATCACCCCCCCAGTTAACCCATTCACTCCCTGTCACTGTGTCACTGCATTGGTGTCATTTGTGACTGAAATATGTGTTAGGACAGTTAGTAGTATCCCTCGTTAGGTCTAGGTTACCCCCTAATAAAAGTTTAACCCCTTGATGGCCCCCCAGTTAACCCTTTCACCCCCTGTCAACCAGTGTCAATAATTGTTCGCTGTATTTGTGTCACTTGTGATGCTAGTTAGCCCGTTAATTGATCGGTTTCACCTTCAGGTTTTTATAGTGTCAGGTACCTCCATATACTACCTTTATTATTATATTTTAACCCCCTGATTTCCCCCTAGTTAACCTTTTCGCCCCCTGTCACCAGTGATCACCGTATTAGTGTTACAGGTGACGCTGATTCGTTTGTTTGTTTTTTATAGTGTCAGGGCACCAGCCACATATTACCCAATAAAGGTCTAATCCCCTGATCAGAGTCTATGTCCCCCCAGGCAGCATCAGATTAGTGCCAGTAGCTCTGACACCTACGCACGCACCATACACCTCTGTTAGTAGTATGGTGTCTGAACAGACCATATCTGATCTGATCAGATCTATACTACCATCCCCAGCAGTTTAGTGTTCCCAAAAACGCAGTGTTAGCAGGATCAGCCCAGATACCAGATAGCACCTGCATTTAGCCCCTCCGCCCAGCCCACCCAAGTGCAGTATCAATCGATCACTGTCACTTACAAAAACACAACACATATAACTGCAGCATTCGCAGAGTCAGGCCTGATCCCTGCAAACGCTAACAGTTTTTCTGGTAGTGTTTGAATCAGTCGCTGACAGTCAGGAGCTCTTTTTCCTGTGAGTCTCACTAGTTTTACCAGTAAATTTAGAGACCAAAATGTAAAATTGAAGATACACTAGTGAAGAGGCCTACACGTTTCTGAGCATGACAGATAGTGAAGAGGAAGTCACTCATCTGTCAGATTCAGGCCCAGAATACGATCCTGTAGACAGCAGCGGCACCCTGACAGATAGCTCTGACAACAGAGTTGTAATCCCTGCCAAGGTCAGGTGTATCAGACCCCGTTCTTCTGCTGTCATTGAGGTGCAAGAACAGCAGGGCTCTCGTATGGAGCAGAGAGCCAGTACTGGTGCCAATTCCTTCTGGTGAACTGGCAAGCGCCAGCAGCCTAGTACACCTTGGTCGTATTCAAACCAGCACTACAGTAACAAGTGGTGATGTGGTGAGTCCCATAAGTGCAGTTCAAGCTGGTGAGGTGGCTAGCACAACTAGTGTCCCACAGCCACCAAGAAGACAAAGACAGGCCCGTCGACCCATAGTGCCCTTCCTGCTGCATTTGCCATTCCTAATTGTGAGCCCACCACTTCTGCAGCACCCGTACTTCTCCCATTCACTGGCCAACCCGGAATTCAGGCGGAAACAGTTGATTTTATGTCACTTGATTTTTATTCGCTGTTTTTCACAGAAGATCTCTATAGATCTATTGTGGACCAAAGCAATTATTATGCTGGTCAATTCATCGCTGCTAATCCCCATTTGACCCTTGCCAGAGATTGGAAACCTATTACAATTTATGACCTTTCTGGGCCTATCCCTCCTCATGGGCATAACTAAAAAGAGTGAGTTGTGGTCATATTGGTCCACTGACCCAATTCACCATATGCCTGTGTTCTCTGCCTCCTTTGCCAGGGCACGATACAAGCAGATCTTGCGGTTCATGCACTTCAATGACAATGAACTCTGTTGTCCTCGGGGTGACCCTGGATACGATCGGCTCTACAAAATTCAACCCCTTGTAAACCACTTCAACCAACAGTTTGCAGCCTTGTTTACTCTCCATTAAGTTGTCTGCATTGATGAGTCCCTGATTAAAGCAGAGGTCTGCTGAATATTTTTTTTAAAGTCAGGAGCTACAAATACTGCAGCTGCTGACTTTTAAAATATGGACACTTACCTGTCCAGGGCGCCCACGATGTCAACACCTGAAGCCGGCTCTCGGGTGCTGCCGCCGCCATCATCGGTGAGGGAATCAGGAAATGAAGCCTTGTGGCTTCACTTCCCGGATCCCTACTGCGCATGCTTGCTCGAGTCATGCTGCGCAATCCGGATGGTCCCTGCTGTCTCTGAATGAATGAATGAATGAATGAAATACTTATATAGCGCACAATGCGAACTGAATCGCCTCTAGGCGCTGTGGCGAGCTTTGATCATCTGCTAAAAGAGGAAGGTCTTGAGTTTTTTCCTAAAAGCCAGGTGATTTTCTTCCAGGCGGATGTTTATTGGTAGAGCATTCCATAGCCGAGGCCCTTGGACAGCGAATCTCCGATCCCCCTTGGATTTATACCGGGCTTTGGGCACGAGGAGGAGGTTTTTGTTGGCTGATCGAAGACTGCGGTTTGGTGTGTAATGATTTATTTTCTCCATTAGGTATTGCGGAGCTTCTCTATGCACGCATTTGTGGGTGAGGCAAAGGGTCTTGAACGTGATCCGATTTTTTACGGTTAGCCAATGTAAGCTCCTCAGTGAAGGAGAAATGGATTCCCAGGGTTTTTTTCCTGTTATCAGCCTTGCTGATTCCTATCTCTGGGACCCGTGTGTTTCCCAGCAGACAGCGGGTGGGGGGAGGCATAGACATCTATTATTATTATCTATATTATACAGGTATCTGCACCCCCCTCCTCTCTGAAAGGTGCCAAATGTGACACCGGAGGGGGGAAGGGTTCCGAAAAGCAGAGGTTCCATTTTAATGTGAACCTCCGCTTTAAGTTTTCTGGCCGCTTGTCTTTCAAACAGTATCTTCCCAGCAAGCATGCCAGATATGGGGTCAAGATGTATAAGCTCTGTGATGGGGCCACAGGCTATACATTTAGTTTTATGGTTTACGAGGGTAGAGATAGTCACGTAGAGCCGGAGAACTGCCCAGATTACATAGGGAAATGTAAGATTGTGTGGGACTTGGTGTCACCCTTTTTCGGAAAGGGTTACCACTTGTATGTGGTGTACAGGATGCCAAGGTTGGGTCCTGGACAGGTGCTATGTAGCACCTATATTCGGGTTGGGGTTCCTTTAAGGGAATCCTGGTAGGCCTCAGGGGGTCACCCAAAAATGGGTGACAAATTCCAGGGATAGTTTTAGGAGAGGACTGACTCGCGGTCCTCTCTATATTAAGAAAGATAGTTGGGACCCGGAATTTGGGGGGCTCTGAAGTGAAATTTGGGTGGGAGAGAGCCTCCCTCCCTGACCACAGGGATTTGGCACACAGGGGGTTAACAGCCTCCAAGAAGACAGCCCATAAGACAGGAAGTAGTAGAGAGGTGGTGGTAAGGAGGAGAAGGAGATTAACACCTGTCTGAGGAGCTGTCTTGTTGTTTTGGAGGCTGTAAAGATCTCTGTAAGGACTCTGAAAACTTTGGGGTGAAGACCCAACTACAGAACTGTAGGTGCTTTCTTTTTTTATTATTTGTGCTGAAGATAAGTGGACTTTAATTTACATTTGTGTATGCTGAAGAGAAGCCTTATTTTTGATTTAATTATAAATAAAAGTATTTTGGTTTGACCTTATACCGGTTTATGCACTTGGTCCCGCAGAACTAGTATCCCCAAATTTTACAGTGGACAATTATTACATGAGTGTGCACTTTTTAGTCACGTTCAATCACGGAATTGGCACATGTGGCACTGTGTGATCTAATCACCAGGGCTTACCCCAGTGGCTTGTAGATTCCTGTCTTAGGCTGGGGGAGAGAGAGCCTGCTTGAAGTGTAATAATTTGCTTGCTGTGAAGTGGAGGGACAATTGGAATGTTTTAGTTCTGTCCTCTCTTCATGCAGACACGACAATCCAAATTCCTATGGTGACTGGTGTTGTGGAGAAACCCCTCTGTGTCCACGAATATAACCAAAATATGGGCAGGGTGGACCTCAACGACCAGTTGTTGGTGCTGTACCTAGTTGCATGTAAGGCCAGACACTGGTACAAAAAAGTGTCTGTATACTTATTTCAATTGGCTCTGCTGAACGCTTATGTGCTATACAAAGCTTCAGGACGAACTAGATCCTTCCTTAAATTCCAGGAAGAGATCATCACAGCACTTCTTTTTTCCAGACGGTGCTGTTGCCCAACTTCCCAATCCAAATGCAGTAAGCCGGCTGCATGAGAGGCATTTTCCTTATGTCCTACCCAATGAGCCCTTCAAAGAAAATGTCATGTCTGTAGAAAGCGTGGATATAGGTGTGACACCCACTATTATTGTCCCTCCTGTCCTGACCATCCTGGTCTTTGCATTGGTGAATGTTTTGAACGCTACCACACACTAGTAAAGTATTAGCGTAGGGTACAGCACTACACAGACCAGGATACACTTACACAGGGTCTTCAAAGATGTAATCACATTTTGGGAGATCCGAGCCTGGAACTGAACCGTTAGAATTACAAAAAAATAAAAGTAAAAAAAACCCCCCTAAAAAATATAAAATAAAAAACAAAAATAGTTGTTGTTTTATTGTTCTCTCTCTCTCTATTCTCTCTCTATTGTTCTGCTCTTTTTTACTGTATTCCACAATGCAATGTATTATTGTTACTATATTTTATCATGTTTGCTTTTCAGGTATGTAATTCTTTTATACTTTACTGTATACTGTGTTTTATTGTTAACCATTTTTTTGTTTTCAAGTACGCCATTCAGCAATGATCTATTTATGTTGACAGCAACAGCGTTGTTGACAGTAGTGAATCTCTAGCGCTTACCTAGTGTTACTGATTAAAATTAAGCTAAAATCTAAAATAAATAAATATTATAAATATAAATAAATAAAGGCTGAGATCGCAGCTTAATCTAAAGTGTACAAGTGCACTGAAATTGAATAAATAAATAATGATGAGCGCAACCTCAAAATGAAGTGATGATCACTAACAACAATACCAGTAAATGATAATAAATATAAATAATGAATACATCACATGATGATTGATGATCCAAGTAAAAGTGAAGAAAGTTCAAAATATTGAAATAAAATGTGGTCAATCAAAAAGGAAAAGATGCTGTGTATAGTTCAAACAAAAAAATCCTAAATGTACAATAAAGCTTGCCGTTCATATGTCAAATAATAAAAAAATTCTTATAAAGTGCTTCTTGCAGAGTGCTTCTCATGAAATCTTCCTTAAATAATGAGCTCACAGAGCGCTTACCTCATTGGCTGCTAAAAACAGCATAAAACGAATTCCCAGGCGTTCAGATCTCTAGATACGATCGTCCAGTCAGGCCTCCATCCGATCGGTGGTTCATTGGCAGCTGAAAAAAGAATAAAACTAACTCCCGGACCTTCAGATATCCCGATAACAACCATCCGGTCAGCCTTTCATCCAATCCATGGCTCGAATAATGGTCCGTGGGGTAAGCAGCAATGCTAATGAGGATCAGTCAAGATATCGGTGGCACATATAATAAGGAGAAAAGGAAAAGTCTTTCATCGTGTAAATTGTAAAATACGAATTTTAAGAAAAAAGCCAAATGAACGCTTACATGCAACGAACGGATAACGGGTAAAAAATCAATAACAATGGCCTCAGCGTCACTTCCGGTCACACGCAATAGTCCTTACACGTTGTGTCACAGCACGGGACTTCATCACAGTCCTCTGATAAAGTCATGTGCTGTGACGCCACGCGTAAAGACTATTGTGTGTCCTTAAAATTCGTAGTTTACAATTTACACGATGAGAGGCCTTTCCTTTTCTCCTTATTATATGTGCCACTGATATCTTGACTGATCATCATTACCATTGCTGCTTACCCCACGGACCATTATTAGAGCCACTGATTGGATGAAAGGCTGACCGGACGGTTGTTATTGTGATATCTGAATGTCCAGGAGTTTGTTTTATGCATTCTTCAGCTGCCAATGAACCTCTGATTGGATGGAAGCCTGACCGGACGATCGTATCTGGAGATCTGAATGCCTGGGAGATTGTTTTATGCTGCTCTTAGATGCCGATGAGGTAAGCGCTCTGTGAGCTCATTATTTAAGGAAGATTTCACGAGTGTCGGGGCTGGCTTAGCCCTTCCTCCTCTGGGCTGGCCGCTCAGCTGTCGGCTAATTGCCAGCTCTCTTCTCTCTCTTCAGTTACCAGCTGTTTCTGATGATGCTCATCTGGCCTGCCTATATATAAGTCTTCCAGCTCATTTCACCTTTGCCTTCATGTTTGGTCACATTACTAGGAACCATCTCCTGCTGTTGTTTCAAGACTCCTGGCTTCCAACCTGCTTGCAGTTGCTCTCCCTGGATCCCTGACTTCTGGGCTGGCTGATTACCCGATCTGGTTTATGAACTTTGGACTGGCTGACTACCCGATCTGGCTATTGGACTCTGGCTATGCTTGACTAAGCTTTTTCCTATTTACCTTTTTATTTTTATTAATAAACAAGTGTGATTTGATTGTACTTCTGTTTCTGTCTGTTTCATGGTTCCTGACAGTACGTGAAGGCCATGAATTCAGAATATACAGTCAATCCACTTTTTTCCAGATTGGATGAGCAAGATCACCGCATGGATCAGTTTTCCTTGGCGTTACAAACGCTCCTGAATCGCACGGCTCACCTGGAATCCCCCACGGTGGCTGCTCCAGTACCACCTGAGTCGCAGGCCATCCCTGCTGCTGCGCCAGTCCCTGTGCAGGCACCCGCCTCAAGTATTACCTCTATAAGAGGTATGTCTGGTTCTGCCCCGCTTCCCCAGCGATTTGGGGGCAATCCAGTTCAATGCAGAGGGTTTCTCAATCAGGTTACATAGTTACATAGTTACATAGTTAGTCAGGTTGAAAAAAGACACAAGTCCATCCAGTTCAACCTTAAACAGATATACTTCGAAATGCTGCCTCAGGCGTTTCCCACGGACAGAAGCAAAGTAGGTTTTGTGATATCTTTGCTTTCTGAGAGAGCCTTGGCCTTGGCTAACCCTCTATGGGAGATGCAAAAGCCTGTTGTCTTGAGTTACCCTCAGTTTGTGGCCTCCTTTAAAAGGGTTTTTGACGTTCCCGCACGCTCCGCTTCTGCTGCCAAGTGCCTCATGTCCATCAAACAGAGTATGAAAACTGTTGCCGACTACGCCATTGAATTCCGTACTCTGGCAGCAGAGGTTGCTTGGAACAATGAGGCCCTCGTGGCTGCTTTTTCTCATGGTCTCTCGGATTTCATCAAGGATGAGATAGCAGCCCGAGATATACCCAATGAGCTGGAGAGCTTGATCTCGTTTGCCATCCTCATTGACTCTAGACTCAGAGAAAAACGTTCTCTTAAGGAGCGCTTGCGAAAGCCTCCTGTACGTTTGCCTCCAAGCTTTGTTGTCCCACCCATGCCTCCCTCACCTCCCATGCCTCCTGGTACCGAGTTGGTCAGTGAAGATGAACCCATGCACCTGGGCTTCACGCGTCTCTCTGCGGATGAGAGAGCCTTTAGGAGGAGGGAGAGATTGTGCCTTTATTGTGGCCAGGCTGGTCACTTTTTGAAGTCTTGTCCTACCCGTCCAGGGAACGCCCCAACCTTGAGGTCCTGTCATGGACAGACGTTAGGTGGCGTTGTTTCGTCCCCAGTTATCCAGAAGGATAAGCCCCTTGTTTTGGTCACTCTTTCTTGGGCTGAGTCATCCATCGAGATACAGGCTCTAATCGACTCTGGGGCTGCAGGCCTGTTCATTGATGCTGCATTTGTTTCGCAGCACTTGATTCCGCTGCAGCTGCATGATACTCCACTTGCCATTGAGGCTCTTGATGGGAGACCTTTACAGCCTGCCCATGTGACTCATGAGACGGTTCCGTTGTCCATGGCCGTAGGGGCTCTTCACCATGAGATAATCCAATTCCAAGTTATTTCCTCACCCAGATTTCCGCTGGTTATTGGTTATCCTTGGTTACAGAGGCACAACCCTTCTTTTGATTGGCTCCATGCTGAGGTTGTCTCCTGGTCACCACAATGCAGTGAGACATGCTTCCTGAAGGTATCCAAGGTCCTGTGCACCGCTTCACTCCCCTCCCTGCCGGAGGAGTACCGTGATTTTGGCGATGTCTTTGATAAAGGTCAAGCCAGTAGTTTGCCTCCACACCGCCCTTATGATTGCGCAATTGACCTTCAACCTGGTGCCATACCTCCTCGTGGCTGGGTTTACCCTTTGTTGGTCTTGGAGGATAAAGCCATAGAGGAGTATGTTGCTGACACACTTTTTCGTGGTTTCATCCGCAAATCTTCGTCTCCTGCTGGTGCTGGTTTCTTCTTTGTGAAAAAGAAGAGCGGTGAACTGAGACCTTGTATAGATTATAGGGGTCTCAATCGTGTCACGATTAAGAATGCCTACCCGATTCCATTGATTACTGAGTTATTTGACCGCCTCAAGGGATCAACGGTTTTCATGAAGCTTGACCTGAGAAGGGCATCCAATCTCATGTGCATTAAGGAGGGAGACGAGTGGAAGACTGCGTTTAATACCAGAACAGGCCCTTATGAATACCTGGTAATGCCTTTTGGCCTTTGTAATGCCCCGGCAGTTTTCCAGGAATTTATTAATGATGTCCTCCGAGATTTGTTGCAGTTGTGTGTGGTGGTCTATCTCAATGATATCCTCATATTTTCCAAGTCCCTGGAGACCCACCACACAGATGTCTGTCGTGTACTTCAGAAACTAAGAGAGAACAATCTCTATTGTAAACTGGAGAAGTGCGAGTTCCATCGTGAACAGGTTACATTTCTGGGCTATGTCATTTCCACTGCTGGTTTTTCAATGGACCCAGAGAAACTTTCGGCAGTCCTACAGTGGCCTCGACCCGTGGGTTTACGTCCTCTGCAGTGTTTCCTGGGCTTTGCCAATTACTATCGAAAGTTTATTCGTAACTTCTCGTCTCTGGTCAAGCCTCTGACTGATATGACCAGAAAGAACAGTAACCCACAGAGTTGGTCTCCGGAGTCCATTAAGGCCTTTGAGACTCTCAAGGCTGCCTTTGTTTCTGCTCCTGTGTTGGCAAATCCTGATCCTACGTTGCCTTTTATCCTAGAAGTTTATGCTTCTAAGACTGGAGTTGGCGCCCTTCTGTCTCAATGTCCTAACTCTGAGAGCGCTATGCATCCGTGTGGCTACTTTTCCAAGAAATTGTCACCTGCTGAGTGCAATTATGAGATTGGTAACAGAGAGCTGTTGGCGATCATTTTAGCCTTGAAAGAATGGAGACATCTCCTTGAAGGTACCACTGTGCCCGTTCTTATTCTTACTGACCATAAGAATTGTACATTCTTGTCTGAGGCTAAGCAACTCTCTCCCAGAAGGGCGCGTTGGGCTCTTTTCTTGTCGAGCTTTAATTACATTGTTTCATTCTTACCCGGTACTAAGAATGTAAGGGCGGATGCCTTGTCACGACAATTTTCCTCCACTTCCAAGTCGGAGTCGGTTACGGTTCCTATGATTCCTCCTGATCGTATCTTAGCTACGGTTCGCACCAGTCTTACTTCTCCTTTGGGTGACAAAATTCTTGCTGCTCAGGTCCATGCTCCTCCTGATAAACCTTGTGACCGCTGCTTTGTCCCAGAGAGTCTCCGTACTGCAGTGCTCCAGACTTATCATTCTCCCAAGGTAGCTGGCCATCCTGGGAAGAATCAACTCATTTGGGCCATCTCCCAACAATTCTGGTGGCCTAGTCTACGGGCTGATGTTACTGCTTTCGTAGCTGCCTGTCCCGTGTGTGCTCAGAGTAAGACTCCACGACACCTTCCAGTGGGCCTCCTACAACCCATACCCAATGGGGAGAGGCCCTGGACTCACCTGTCTATGGATTTCATTGTGGAATTGCCCAACTCCCAAGGCAACACTGTTATCCTTACGGTGGTGGACCGGTTCTCAAAGATGTGTCATTGTATTCCCCTTAAGAAGTTGCCCACCTCTAAGGAACTGGCTTCCATTTTTGCTCGGAAGATCTTTCGCTTACATGGGCTACCCAAGGTGATTGTCTCGGATAGGGGAAGTCAGTTTGTCTCCCGGTTCTGGCGAGCCTTTTGTGCACAGTTGGGAATCCAGCTTGTGTTCTCTTCTGCGTATCACCCGCAGTCTAATGGGGTCGCAGAACGAGCCAATCAGTCCTTGAAGCAATTCCTACGTTGCTATATTTCTGACCATCATAACAACTGGTCTGACCTATTACCTTGGGCAGAGTTTGCTCACAACAGTGCCTTGAATTCTGCCTCCCGATTGTCTCCATTTATGGCGAATTATGGTTTCCAACCTTCCATGTTGCCTGACTCGTTTGTTCCGCAGAGTATTCCGGCATTAGAGGAGCATCTCCGTGGTCTTCGTTCCACTTGGGTACAAGTCCAGGAGGCTTTACGTCATGCTAATGAAAGGTACAGACTCCATGCTGACTGCAGACGCTTGCCAGCACCTTCCTACCAGGTTGGGGACAGGGTCTGGCTGTCATCTTGCAACCTCCGGCTCCGTGTTCCCTCACTGAAGTTTGCACCTCTTTTTATTGGGTCTTTCCGTATTCTTCGCAGGATTAACCCAGTAGCTTACGCGTTGGAACTTCCTCCTATTATGCGCATCTCAAATGTGTTTCATGTCTCCTCATTGAAAATGTTGGTTTGTAACCGATTTACCACCTCGGTGCCACATCCTCACCCTATTCAGGTTGAGAACCATGAGGAGTATGAGGTACAATCCATTGTTGACTCCCGTAGGTTCCGTGGGCGCATACAGTACCTGGTGCATTGGAAGGGGTACGGTCCAGAGGAACGCTCCTGGATTTCATCCTCTGATGTACATGCTCCTGTCCTCCTCCGCGAGTTCCATAGACAGTTTCCCCTCAAGCCCCATTGGTCCTCCGAGGAAGAGAGGTCATTGAGGGGGGGGGGGGGGGTACTGTCAGGGCTTCCCTTCCTAGCCCTTCCTCCTCTGGGCTGGCCGCTCAGCTGTCGGCTAATTGGCAGCTCTCTTCTCTCTCTTCAGTTACCAGCTGTTTCCGATGATGTTCGTCTGGCCTGCCTATATAGAAGTCTTCCAGCTCATTTCTCCTTTGCCTTCACGTTTGGTCACATCACTAGGAACCATCTCCTGCTGTTGTTTCAAGACTCCTGGCTTCCAACCTGCTTGCACTTGCTCTCCCTGGATCCCTGAATTCTGGACTGGCTGATTACCCGATCTGGTTTATGAACTTTGGACTGGCTGACTACCCGATCTGGCTATTGGACTCTGGCTATGCTTGACTACGCTTTTTCCTATTTACCTTTTTATTTTTATTAATAAACAAGTGTGATTTGATACTTGTACTTCTGTCTCTGTCTGTTTCATGGTTCCTGACAAGGAGAAGCACTTTGAATTTAGGATTTTTTTGTTTGAACTATACACAGCATCCTTTCCTTTTTGATTGACCACGTTTTATTTCAATATTTTGTACTTTTTTCACATTTACTTGGATCATCAATCATCATGTGATTTATTCATTATTTATATATATTATCATTTACTGGTATTGTTGTTAGTGATTAGGGATGAGCTTCGTGTTCGAGTTGAACATACGTTCAACTCGAACATCGGCTGTTCGTCCGTTCGGCGAAGTCCGAACATTTTGGTCCGTTCGCGTCAAATTCGTGTGGCGCTCACGGCCCACAATGCACTGCGATGGCGCAGTGCATTGCTGGCTCATGATTGGCCAAGCATGCACTGTGACCCCGCATGCTTGGCCAATCGCAGCGCCAGCAGCGAGGAGAGCCATGATTGGCCAAAGGCAGGATGAGTAGTGCACGCCCCACACTATATAAGGCCGCCAGCGCGTCTGCCTTGTGTAGTGTGTTGGCGTCTGAAGCAGTGGGTGTTCTGTGTACCTTCAACACAGTACACACCGATCGTTTTCGGCCGATTTTCGATCTTGCTGTTGTGTAGTGGTTGTTGTCTGCGTGCCCTGACAGCAGTATACACCGCTATATTCACCTCACCTATATAGCTAGTGATCTATCTTTTATAATAGAGCTTGCAGTCAGTAGTGTTAGGAGCTTGTGCGTGCTGTCTGCGTGCTCTGTACCCAGTACATACTGCTATATCCACCTACATAGCTGTTCTCTATTTGAGCCCACTTGCCATCTGCAGGAGTTATTGGAAGTTGTGTGTGCCTCCAGCACAGCACAGTATACATCTGTATATACCCCTTTATCTCTAGTGTTCTATAATAAAGGCATCTGCAGGAGTTAGTGGGTGTTCTGTGTACCTTCAACACAGTACACACCGATCGTTTTTGGACGATTTTCGATCTTGCTGTTGTGTAGTGGTTGTTGTCTGCGTGCCCTGACCGCAGTATACACCGCTATATTCACCTCACCTATATAGCTAGTGAGAGCCACCTATCAGTGGTACCTATCAGTGCCCCTTAGTGCCACCCATCTGTGCCACCCATCCGTGCCATCTTATCTGTGCCCGTCTTTGCCCATCAGTGCCGCCTTATCTGTGCCCATCGGTGCCGCCTTATCTGTGCCTATTAGTGCCGCCTTAACTATGCCTATCAGTGCCTATCAGTGCCCACCAGTGCAGCCTATCAGTGCCCACCAATGCAGCCTATCGGTGCCCACCAGTGCAGCCTATCAGTGCCGCCTCATCAGCGCACTTCAATGAAGGAGAAAAATGACCTGTTTGCAAAATTTTATGACAAACTATTAAACATGATTTTTATTTTATTTTTTGCATTTTGTTAGTTTAGCAAAAAATAAAACTCCCAGCTGTAACTAAATACCACCAAAAGAAAGCTCTATTTGTGGGAAAAAAATGATAAAAATTTCATTTGGGTACAGTGTTGTATGCCTGCGCAATTGTCATTCAAAGTGCATCAGCGCTGAAAGCTGAAAATTGGTCTGGGACTGAGGGGGGTTTAAGTGCCCAGTAAGCAAGTGGTTAAAAATGTACCAGTTGAAAATTACAAACAGATTCAACTTAACACAACAAACCTACACAGTCCCTGTCTTGTTTGCACCGCCTGTATACTGCTGTTCTGAGTATATAGGGCCTGGGGGCCACACGCATTTCCTTTTTTTTTATATGGGTACGGGGTTCCCCTTAATATGCGTACAAGACCCAAAGGGGCTGGTAATGGGCAGGGAGGGCTACCCATGCCATTTTTTGCAATGATTTTCAACCATATTGCAGGAACCAGATATAACATTAAAACCGCAAGCAGCTTTAAATGACGTTATTTCCGTTAAATGTCATTTTGTGCAGGGACTGTTCTAAACACGGGAAACACGTGGCACTTCACAGGCATACTACAGACACCCCCCAGGCACCATATTTAAAGGAATATTTCACTTTTTTTTTCCACTTTAATCGTCATTAAAATCAGTGCTCCCGCCAAAACGGCCGTTTTTAAAACTTTTTTTTGCATTGACCCATGTCCCCTGGGGCAGGAGGCAGGTCCCCAAACCCTTTTTAGGACAGTATCTTGCATATTAGCCGTTAAAATTAGCACTTTTAATTTCGAACGTTCGAGTCCCATAGACTTCAATGGGGTTCTAACGTTCGTACGAATTTGGGGTCCGTTCGAAAGTTCTGGTGCGAACCGAACCGGGGGGTGTTCGGCTCATCCCTATTAGTGATCATCACATCATTTTGAGGTTGCGCTCATCACTATTTATTTATAGAGTTTGTTGATAGCAACTCCATCACTGTCGGAGGTGATTTCACCACCACAGTTAAAAAAAAGAGCATACATGCCGAAGCATGGAGGAAGGGGCACATGTGTGGTACACAGGAGAAGCAGCAGAATGCATTTTGGGGTGTAATTCCCCATATAACCATGTCATATTTGAACACTATATTTAGTGACAACTTTATGTAAAAAATAAATAAATTTTTTTTTACATATTCCATGACTCAACATGCCTCTCAGCAAAATTCTTGAAGTGTCCTTTTTCCAAAATGGGATCATTTGAGGGGGTTGTGCTATTTTGTCATTTCATGGCCTCTGAAACTGTGATAGGTAGTGAGGAAGTGAAATCACCATTTTACACCCTTAGAAAGCCTGAAGGTGGTGCTTGGTTTTCGGGGTCCTGTACACGGCTACGGTGCCAAAAAGTCTCACACATGTGGTATCCCCATACTCAGGAGAAGCATTTTTGGGGTGTAATTCCACATATAACCATGGCATATGTGAGCAATATATCATTTAGTGACAACTTTGTGTTATTTTATTTTATTTTTTGTAATTTTTCAATCACTTGTGACAAAAAAATAAAATATTCAATGGGCTCAACATGCCGCTCAGAAATTTCCTTGGGGTGTCTACTTTCCAAAATAGGGTCATTGGCGGGGGGGGGGGGGGGGGGGGGTTGTACGGCCCTGCCATTCTAGCACCTCAAGAAATTAGATAGGTAGTCATAAACTAAACAGAAGAAAAACAGCGCCAACCTAAGTGCAGTATTTTAGATCACAGATATTTATTTGTAAAGTAGTACACTCACTCTCTATCGGAATGTTTCAGGCACATCACGTTTTACGTGTAAGAGAAGGTTCCGGGGGACATCACAGGGCTCCCGGGGAGAAGCGGTCCTCTTTTTGCTGTTATTTTCCGTCCGGTCGCGCCGGTGGTTCCCAGCATCTCACGGCCCGGTGTCGCAGCGTCAGGGAGGTCCGTTCGTTGGTCGTACGGAGTCGCGCTGTGATGACATCGTTGCACGCGTTCGGAGCATGCGTGCTCCTTCCTCAGGCAACTCCTCCGTTTTCCCACAAGCCTCCCCCCATCCTGGACATATATAACCCAGCAGCGCAACACACAAAAAAACATTTTAGTCATAAACTAAAAGCTGCATAAATTCCAGAAAATTAACCCTAGTTTGTAGACGCTATAACTTTTGCACAAACCAATAAATATATGCTTATTTTTTTACCAAAGACATGTGACTGAATACATTTTGGCCTAAATGTATGACTAAAATAGAGTTTATTAAAAAAAATTATAACAAAAAGTAGAAAATATAATTTTTTTTTTAAAATTTTCAGTCTTTTTCCGTTTATATCGCAAAAAAGAAAAATCACAGAGGCAATCAAATACCTTAAAAAGAAAGCTCTATTTGTGGGAACAAAAGAACGCAAATTTCCTTTGTGTGCAGCATTTGCATGACCGTGCAATTACCAGTTAAAGCAGCACAGTGCAAATTATAAAAAATGCTCTGGTCATTGAGCAGCCATATCCCCGGGGCTGAGGTGGTTAAGGGGAACCCCGTGCTAAAATAAAAATGGTGTGGGGGTCCCCCAAAATCCATACCAGACCCTTATCTGAGCATGCAGGCGGCAGGAAAGGGGGGTGAGAGAGCGCCCACCGCTCCTGAACCATACCAGGCCACATGCCCTCAACATGGAGAGAGTGCTTTGGGGTCCCCCCAAAGCACCTTGTCCCCATGTTCAGTCTTGTCCTTCTTAACTGCAAATGCGGGACTGTTTTCTCCTCCTCCTGTGCCTTTCTGGGGGAAGGGGTACCCTTCTTCCCCTTTATCAATTTGAGGGAGGCTGGGAGATGATACCCTTACGCACGGTACTAATTCTTTATCTGCTTACTCCCAGCACACCACTGTACATTAACGGTCCCCACAGGTAACTTCTGTTGAGCTTGGATGTTTCCGGGTGGACAGAACGATCCCACTCCTCTCATTGGGGGGAATGCAATGTTTCCGCTATGAAGACACGGAGCGACAAAGGCGCAGACGATAATGTCTTCCAGACTGACGGCCTCAGGAACCTTTTTTTTTCACTTTTTTTTCTGTTTTGTTTTGACCCTTTTTTTCTGGTCACATCCTCTTAATGTTCGGAGACAAGTTTTGGGAACAAGCTGGGTGCATAGTTTTTTCTGTGGTTTTTTAACACCGCAGCAGGGGGTTACAAAGGACTTGGAAACTTTTTTCAACTAATGTGAAAAATTTCATGTTGGACCTCTGGTAACAGGTGTACTTGGATGCACGTACAAAATATGGGTATCTCTTGGTCCCACTTACTGATGTTCACGGTATATAGTAATCTATATAGTCTGCTAATACATGATTATGGTTTGGTCAATTGTTAATGTGCTGTCTTGGAACGTCCGGGTCTTAAATGATAAGTTCCGCAGGGCCTTGATGTTCCAATACTTGAAACCGATCAATCAACAGGTGGTGTTCTTGCAGGAGATGCATTTGGATGGGAACATCCTTGTGCAGTTCTTGGATCCAGCACGCGTTGCATACCACATACTCCACATACGTCAGAGGAGTTGCTATTTTAATCAGCAAGACGGTGCTCTGCACTAGGGATGAGCTTCGTGTTCGAGTCGAACGTACGTTCGACTCGAACATTGGCTGTTCGGCCGTTCGGCGAATTCCGAACGTTTGGGCCGTTCGCGTCAAAATTCGAGTGACGCGCGCGCGGACCACAATGCACTGCGGTGGCGCAGTGCATTGCTGCCCCATGATTGGCCAAGCATGCACTGTGACCCCGCATGCTTGGCCAATCGCAGCGCCGGCAGCGAGGAGAGCCATGATTGGCCACAGGCATCCTGCCTGTGGCCAATCATAGCTCAGGCTGTGTAGTGCACGCCCCACACTATATAAGGCCGCCTTTGAGGCGGCCTCGTGTAGTGTGTTACTTAGCATCTGAAGCAGTGGGTGTTCTGTGTACCTTCAACACAGTACACACCAATCGTTTTTGGCTGATTTCCTATCTTGCTGCTGTGTAGTGGTTGTTGTCTGTGCCCTGACTGCAGTATACACCACTATATTCACCTCACCTATATAGCTATTGATCTAGCTTTAACCACTTAACAACTGCCCATTGCCGATTAACGGCTTCAGGGCGGTTGTTTAACTCTGAGAGGCCGTTAATTAACGGCCTCCCAGAATTCTGCTCTCGTGTGCCCCTAGGTGTGCGCACTCGAGAGCATCCGTGACCGCCGGGTCGCATCACGGATCACGGTAAACGGCCGCTTATAGCGGCCGTTTACCACGTGATTGCTCCGTCAAATGACGGAGTGATCACTTGGAAACAAACCGGCGTCATGTTATGACGCCTGTTCCTCCCTCCCCTCTCTGTACCGATCGGTACAGCGGAGGGGAAAGAGATCGGTGTCAGCAGCGATGTGGGCTGCATCTGCAGTGCCCACATCGCTGCTCACCGAATTTAACCCCTCAATTCCCTGCCAATACTCTGCAATACCAGTGCATACTCTGCAGTACCCTGCCATTACTCTGCAGTACCCCGCCATTACTCTGCAGTGCAGTACCCTGCCATTACTTTGCAGTGCAGTACCCTGCCATTACTCTGCAGTACCCCCCATTACTCTGCAGTAACCCCCATTACTCTGCAGTACCCCCCATTACTCTGCAGTACCCGCCATTACTCTGCAGTACCCCCAATACTCTGCAGTACCCTGCCATTACTCTGCAGTGCAGTACCCTGCCATTACTCTGCAGTACCCCCCATTACTCTGCAGTAACCCCCATTACTCTGCAGTAACCCCCATTACTCTGCAGTACCCCCCAATACTCTGCAGTACCCGCCATTACTCTGCAGTACCCCCAATACTCTGCAGTACCCTGCCATTACTCTGTAGTACCCCCCAATACTCTGCAGTACCCTGCTATTACTCTGTAGTACCCCGCCAATACCCCGCCAATACTCTGTAATACCCTGCCATAAATTGCCATACCCAGCCATACTCAGAGATACCCAGCCATACTCGGTGATACCCTGAAATACCCAGCCATAGACGCCCCCCACCCCTCACCACCCTCCAGTGCTTCTACCAACTCGCCAGTACGATCAAAGCCAGAATCTTTTTTTTTTTTTTATTTCAGGCTTCCCAGCCTAGAGGTGAGATGTGGGGTCATATTGACCCCCCAGATTTCACTGTAAAGAGGACCTGTCACCCCATATTCCTATTACAAGGGATGTTTACATTTCTTGTAATAGGAATAAAAGTGATCAAAAATATATTTTTGGGGAAAAAAATGTCAAACTAAAATAAATAAAGTAAAATGAACAATAAAAAAATAAAATAAAAATTAAAGCGCCCATGTCCCCATGTGCTCGCATGTGCCACACATGTGAGGTATCGCCGAGAATGTTAGAGCGAGAGCAATAATTCTAGTCCTAGACCTCCTCTGCAACTCAAAACATGTAACCAGTAAAAAAAAAAATTAAAGCGTCGCCTATGGGGATTTTTTAAGTAGCGACGTTAGGCGCCATTCCACGGGCATGTGCAATTTTGAAGAGTGACATGTTTGATATCTATTTACTCAGCATAACTTCATCTTTCACTTTATGCAAACATTGGGCTAACAAGTGGTTAATAATAGAGCTTGCAGTCAGTAGTGTTAGGAGATAGTGCGTGCTGTCTGCGTGCTCTGTACCCAGTACATACCGCTATAATATAGGGCAGGCCCCTACTTTCAAACATCCAACTTACAAACATCTCCTACTTGCAAACGCAAGGAGACAGCAGCAAGTGATATGAAAAAAGATAGACGACAAAACAAATTATACAGGGGTGATAACCCTTCCCTATGTTTTCCAAAAAGCTTAAAGATAGTTTTTTTGACTGGAGCTACACTTTAAAAATGTACCGGTTGAAAATGACAAACAGATTCAACTTAACACAACAAACCTACACAGTCCCTGTCTTGTTTGCACCGCCTGTATACTGCTGTTCTGAGTATATAGGGCCTGGGGGCCACACGCATTTCCTTTTTTTAATATGGGTACGGGGTTCCCCTTAATATGCGTACAAGACCCAAATAGGCTGGTAATGGGCAGGGAGGGCTACCCATGCCATGTTTCTCAATGATTTTCAACCATATTGCAGGAACCAGATATAACATTAAAACCGCAAGCAGTTTTAAATGGTGCTATTTCCGTTTAATGTCATTTTGTGCAGGGACTGATCTAAACACGGGAAACACGTGGCACTTCACAGGCATACTACAGACACCCCCCAGGCACCATATTTAAAGGAATATTTCACTTTTTTTTTTCACTTTAATCGTCATTAAAATCAGTGCTCCCGCCAAAACGGCAGTTTTTAAAACTTTTTTTTGCAGTGACCCATGTCCCCTGAGGCAGGAGGCAGGTCCCCAAACCCTTTTTAGGACACTATCTTGCATATTAGCCGTTAAAATTAGCACTTTCCAATTCGAACGTTCGAGTCCCATAGACTTTAATGGGGTTCTAACGTTCGTACCGAACGCGGTGGTCGTTCGCAAGTTCTGGTGCGAACCGAACCGGGGGGTGTTCGGCTCATCCCTACTCTGCACCATTCATCAGGTCATATCTGATTTCGGAGGCCGCGTTCTAATTGTTGTTACTGAATTATATGCACATAAAATGGTGCTGATGAGCCTCTATGTTCTTCCCCCATTTCAGATTCAAGTGTTGTATGATGTGCTGGGCAAGTTGGCTCCTTATATGCATCTTCCCCTGTTGATTGCAGGCGACTTCAATGCCATCTTGTGTGCCACCTTGGAACCCGCCCAGGGTGGCCTCAATGGATTTAGCTGCCTGGGCAGACACGGCTTCTTTAACAGAGCTGTGGAGATGGAAAAATCCAACCACGTGGAGCTTCTCCTATTTATCAAAAACTCATAGATCTTCCTCACGGATAGATTTGGCATTTGCCAATGATCGTATGCTACAGCTACATAAAATCAGATGTTACCTACCTAGAGCTACTGGAGGCTCGCCATCTTCTGGTGCTGGACTTCACAGAGCTAACACATACTTCCTGGACAAGGGTGATAAAAATGGGAAGTTACTGGCCATTCTAGTTGCAGAACAGAGAATACAGATAAACATACCATGTATTAGAAACGGCCAAGGCGTTCTTCTTATGCCATGTACTTACGTATCAGACTGTCCGGCGGACTTAGTCTGGCGGACAAACCACCGGACTGTCTGCCGGACTTTCTGAATGAGCTACCTGCCCACACACGGTACTTTTGTGACGGACTAGGACTAAGTCCGCCAGATTATCCGCCATACTTTTGAAATGAACTGACTCGCCCACACACACGGAGGAAAGTCCGTTCATTGTGAACGCGTCTCCAGGTAGCCGGGACAACAAAGGAGGCATCGCTGGACCCATGACCTGGTATGGAGTTAAATGGGAAGCCCTACGCTGAAAAAAATGGCGTGGTGGTCCCCCTCTAGGTCCATACCAGACCCTTATCCGAGCACACTACCCGGCCGCTCAGGAAAAGGGGTGGGTACGAGCAAGCGCCCTCCCTCCTGATCCGTACCAGGCTGCGTGCCCCCAACATGGGGGGTGCTTTGGGGAAGGGGGGCCACGCGTCTCCCCCACCCCGGAGCACCTTGTCCCCATGTTGATGAGGACAAGGGCCTCTTCCCGACAACCCTGGCCATTGGTTGTCGGGGTTAGTGGGCGGGGGCTTATCGGAATCCGGGAGCCTCCTTTATTAAGGGGGCCCCCGGATACCGGCCCCCCACCGTATGTGAATGAGTATGGGGTACAATGTACCACTACCCATTCACCTGTGAAAAAAACGTTAAAAAAAACACAACACACAAGGTTTAAAAATAATTTATTGCACTGCTCCGGGGGTCTTCCCTCTTGGGGGGTCTTCTTGCCGGACTCCTCCGCTATCATCTGCTAGCTCTTTTAATAGCGGAGGAGCCTGGCTTTCTTCTTCGTCGCCACCTGGGGGTCTTCTTCAGGGGTCTTGTCCCCCTCTTCGGGGGTCTTGTCCCCCTCTTCGGTTCTTCTTCCCGGGCCTCCGCGCCTTCTTCTAACTCTTTTACAAGCGGTGGCCCTGTCTTCTGTCACCGCTGTCGCCGTCTTCTCTTCTTCTGTTCTTCTATTCTTCTCTTCTTGAGCTGTTGCCTCGTCGCTGTCTCTGGCCACAATGACAGGCATGCGGCGTGCGGCGACTTATATAGGGACATCGCCGGATGATGTCCCCGCCCATTATGATGTCACAGTCCCAGAGGATGCTGGGATTCCGATAAGCCCCCCGCCCGCAGCCCCCGAGAACCAATGGCCAGGGTTGTTGGGAAGAGGCCCTTGTCCTCATCAACATGGGGACAAGGTGCTTTGGGTTGGGGGGGCCGCGCAGCCCCCCATGTTGAGGGCACATGGCCTGGTACGGCTCGGGGGGGGCTCGCTCGTCCCCACCCCCTTTCCTGACCATCCGGGTAGCGTGCTCGGATATGGGTCTGATATGGACCTAGAGGGGGACCCCCACACCGTTTTTTCGGCATAGGGATTCCACTTTAACTCCATACCAGGTGATGGGGCCAGCAACGCCTGCTTCGCTGGTCCCGGCTACCTGGAGCCATGCTCAAAATGAGCAGACTTTTCTCCGGGCGGGAAAAGTCTGTTCATTTCAAAAGTATGGCGGACTAGCACACACACGGCTGTATTGTCCGCCGGACTAGCACACACGGCCGTATTGTCCGCTGAAATGCGAAATGGGTAAAAAAAAGTCAGCCGGAGCCCACACACGGGCGGATTGTTCGGCGGACTTGAGTCCACCGGACTTTTCCACCGTATTGTTTGATCGCGTGTACGCGGCTTTACAGATTCAACATATATTTTGGATACTTTTGTAGAATATTATAAGGCTTTATATGCTCCTATACCAACTTACAATGCATAAGAACTGGAGACGTTGCTGTCTTCTCTAGATATCCCTGTGCTGTCGGAAACTGATAGGAATGATCTGGAGGCTGAGATATCAGAGAAGGAGATTGAAAGGGCCATCAGATCATTCCCTCTGCACTAATCTCCAGGCCCTGATGGGTTATGTATAGACTGGTATAGAGCACATCTGGAGGTCCTGGTCTCACTGCTTAAGTCTCTTTTCCTTTTTTTTTAGAAAATAAGATTCTTCCAGACTCACTTGGAGGCTCAGGTTATTCTCCTGCCCAAACCGGGTAAGGACTCGTTAATCTGCTCCTCCTAAAGACCCAAAGCACTTTTGAACCAGGACCTAAAGATCTTGACAAAGATACTAGCCACAAGACTGTCAAAAGTTATCACTACTCTATTGGCCATAGATCAAGCAGGCTTTATCCCTCAGAAGTCTACAGACACAAACCTTCACAGGCTTTTCACACACTTACAGATTGATCAGATTAAACAAGGGGCTAGGGTAGTGGTGTTCCTCGACATGGCTAAAGCCTTTGATTCTGAAGACTGGAATTACATGTCGGCGGTGTTGAGACATATGTGGTTTGGAGACATGTTTAGAACATGGATATCTCTGCTCTACAGTTAGCCAATGGCGGCCAACAAGTTGGGTATGTCAGTCTCACCTCAGTTTGCGGTGAGTAGAGGAACGCACCAGGGATACCCTCTATCTCCATCATTATTTGCCCTGGCCATAGAGCCACTAGCCATAGCATTCAGGAAATCCCCTGATGTGAAGGCGTTAGAGGTGTGAAGCATTCGCGAGTGTACTGCTTTGTATGCAGATGACATGCTTCTCTTCTTACAGGACCTGGGGCCATCTTTAGAGCCAGTCTTTGAGATCTTGGGAGAGTATTCCAAGTTCTCGGGGTTGTGCGTGAACTGGGAGAAATCTACTGCAATGGCCATAAACATGGGTGCTCAGGCTCTGGAGACAAAACGAGTCCCCATTGCATGGGTATCACAGTTTAAATACCTCGGTATTCAGATAACTCCCAAGGTAAGCGATTACATGTCATTAAATCTCCTCCCACTACTGGCCAAGGTAAAAATACAGCTAGATGTTTGGAAGCATCTACCTCTTTCACTTATTGGAAGGGTTAGCCTTCTTAAGATAAAGGTTTTGCCGGTCTTCCTGAACTTCTTAAGAAATTCCCCATTTTGGGTCCCATCTTCATTCTTCAAACGTGTGAACAACCTGTTTGGTTCTTTCCTATGGTCTACAACACACCCTAGGATGGGTCTTCGAACACTGCAGGAGCCTCTAGGACAGGGAGAGCTAGCCCTTCTGGACCTCTTTAAATACTTTATAGCGGGGCAAATGGTAGTGGCTAGACGCTGGCAGTTACGTGATAATGGGGATGCAGCATATGTGTTGGAAGCAGCTTATATGGGGTCGTATGAAAGCCTATTTTTGATATACAGGTGTACCACAGCATCACCATCCCTGACTGGCTCGAAGCACGTCACTGTGCACGCATGGGACAGAGCACAGGTGCTGATGAAATCTCTGACAGGTATATGGTCACCAGACACTCCCTTGTGGTTCAACCCCAAACTACCACATTTGGGTATGATACCAGATCCCATCATATGGGCTCGGGTGGGTATAAAACAACTGAAACATATAATTGAGGGTAAGAAATTACTCACTTTCAATCAACTAAAGGACAAACACGGGTTGCCTAAGGCCGCGTACACACGGGCGGACTGTATGGCGTACTTAGTCCGTCATACAATCCGACGGACAGTCCGTCATACTTTCGACTGAACGGACTTGACCACACACGGATGCACAAACAGTCCGTCGAAAGCTTGCGCGATGACGTGTACAGCACGTACGACGGGACTAGAAATAGGAAGTCCAATACACAGCAAAGCACCCTTCCGCTGTGTAAATCCTTTCTGGGCATGCGCCATTCTTAGTCCGTCGAACTAGCCTACTGACGAGCGGATTGTCCGCTGAAACCAAAGTACGACGGACAGAATTTCGAAAAATCCGAAATACTTAGTACGCCAGACTGCACGCTGAAAAAGTCCGCTGAAGCCCACACACGAGCGGACTGTCCACTGAAATGTGTTTCGACGGACTAAGTACGCCATACAGTCCGCCCGTGTGTACGCGGCCTAACTGGTACTTTTTCCGTTACATACAATGAAGACATGCGTTTATGACACAGTTTGGATCAGATACCCTGGAACTAGGGTCATCCCCTTTGGAGTCTTTGCTATTTGACGAAAATCTAAAAAAACTTTATCAGAAGTCTATAAAGATTTGTTTGTAGAAAGGCCAAAAATGCTTAGCAAATGCAGGGACAAATGGAGTGCTATAATTTCCGATTTTGGGGGAGATGATTGGGATGAAATGTGGGACCACCCGTTTGGGACTCTAGACTCTAGTGTTGGCTTGAGATAGGCTTATCCAATTTAAACTGCTGCATAGGGTATATTATACCCCAGAAAGGATAGCCAGCATATATGGCACTGGCGCAGCCGAGTGCTGGCGATGTACCGCGTAGAGCCCAAAGGACCATGATATCTCTTTCATTGTTTTATGCACGTAAGGCCATCTTATTATGTTGGAGAAAGCCTGAACCACCAACGGTGTCCTACTGGAAAGACATTGTAAATAAGGCACTACTTCTTTACAAAGCTACATACCTTAGTAGGGGCTGCCCCAAATAGTCTGAGAAGGTATGGCAGTGCTGGATTGATGCCAATGATACTTTAATATAGGAACTGCAAAGGTTTAGACCCATTTGAAACCACAATTAAACTACATTTCCAAGTGTGACCAAGTAGAGGACTATCTCTCAGAAAAGTTGGTGTAATGCATGAAATTCTAGGAAAATAATTGTTACTGTTATCAAGGTTGTCAAAATGATTATGCTCCTGTACTGAATGGAATGTTGCACAGGGTATGGGGTGGGGGGGTATTTTGAAGAGACAGGGGTCTTTTTGGGGGGGGGGGGGGTTGGTACACAAGTTTTGTATAGTTTGTATTGTATGTCTAACAAAAATGTTGAATAACCTTAATTTTCAAAATTAAAAAAAAATCATAGTGCCGATGGACCAAAAAAAAAAAAAAGACAGAAAAACTCTGCCTCGATAGGAGGCGTCCCTGTAACTGCAGCCTTTTGACACTGACAGCTCTTATCTAGCCAAGGGCGGGGCCACCTTCTGATGTCATGTGACATCATAGGGGGGTGGGGTCACCCGGTTACATCACTGGTTGGCCCCGTCCTTGTCTATATAAGAGTTGTCAATGCGAAAAGGCTGCAGTCATGGGGACGCCTCCTATCAAGGTGGAGAATTTTTTTTCCGGTCCGTCTGTGCTTTGATTGGAGATGGATTTACATTGCGGCACACTTTTTTTCTTAAAATAAAGCAATTGTCCAAAACTGTCTCCTGACACTCTTTTTGGTGAATGAGTAGGGGTACAATGCACCCGATACCCATTCACATGGGGGGTAGGATCTGGGGGCCCCCTTGTTAAAAGGGGCTTCTGATAAGCCATCCACCCGTAGACCCCCACAACCACCGGGCAAAGGTTGTGAGGATGAGGCCCTTCTCCCCATCAACACGGGGACAATGTGTTTTGGGGGGACTCCAAAGCACCCTCCCTATGTTGAGGGCATGTGGCCTGGTATGGTTCAGGAGTGGGACACTCTCTCACCCTCCCCTTTTCCTGCCAGGTTGCGTGCTCGGATAAGGGTCTGGTATGGATTTCCCCCCATGCCATTTTTTTTCATTTTGGCGTGGGGTTCCCCTCAAAATCCATACAAGACCTAAAGGGCCTTGTATGGATTTTAGGGGCGACCCCAGTCTGGGGGAGGTATCAATTTTAGGAGTAGTTAGGGTGTGACAGGAATTCCACTTTTAAGAACACTGTATGCAGCGAGGCATTTGTCTTGATTTTGGGCTTACATTAGCATTTACATTTAGCATTTAATTTTTTTATTTTTTTTGTGATAGTTTAGTTATACTTTAACTATAACTATATTGGTGTCATCCTGCAGCCCTGCAAAGGTAGAAACATTTGGGTCACAAAAGTAGTGAAACAGAAACACAAATATGTTGGCAGACAATACTGTTCACATAGGTATCTTTTTAACTGTATACAATATTTATGCAGATATTTGACTGGAATCCAGTTTTTATTTTTCTGTAAATTTTTCTTTCTGTAAATGTATACATTAAAATATCCTTTTTTTTACTGATATCACTCTCTTGAATAGTCCATGGAACAGTTAAATGACATGTACATACTATTTATCATAGCATCATCTCTGGCTAATTAGGAGACTTATTAGGAGAATTGTTAATTTACCTAATCCTTGCACATTATAGGTAATAAGCCCATAGTAAGCACAAACAGGGTTATTAATTTCCTGTAATTAGACTGCCATTAAAAGCCAGCTCTTGATCTAGCCTGCTAACATCTTAACTTTGCCTTCAAGCCATATGATCGGCTCTTACAAAACTCAGTTTTTGCCATGTAGCTGTAATAATTAATAAAGGCTTCAGGAAAAAGGCTAAAGGCCTAAAGGCTACATTGCCCTGAATAATTGTTGTTGTTGAATATATTCAAGGAGAAGTAGACTATCAGCACAAATGCTTTTTTTTTTTCTGACTGGTCCCTGCAGCTCAACCAAAAAATTCAATAGGAAGGTGTATATGCAATGCTATTTGTTGCTTTCACACTATTCAGCTTTGTGTTTATGGTGGATTTCCTTGCCTGCTCCTGACTGCCCCTAGAGGCGGCTGATGGGAGAGGTGAGATAGTTACTGCATACAGCTGATCGAGCAGCCTTTCTCTCAAAGTTGATGTAAACTCTAGCTGAACCACATTTACTGTAGGACCATGCCTAATGAGCAATCCTGGCTCTGGGGACCATGCTTATATGGAATCACTCCCTAGCTAGCCTAGCCAGCAAAGTGTTGTTCTAGGACATTAAGTGAGTGTTTTTATGGGGACAAATTGAAGGTTCTCATTTGTGATTCTGCGCCCAACTATTTGTCACCAGCAGCAGAATCAATTGTGTGAAATCCACTTTAGTTTGCAGGGTGCAAAGGTGTAGGTTTGTTCTTAAGTTAAATTTGTATGTAAGTTGGAACAGGTAATTCTTTTAAGTGTAACAACAACTTAAAAAAAAAAGTTGGCTAGCATAGGGAAGCATTAACATCCCATGTAACATTTGTTTTGCTGTCTGTGCCCCTGTTCAGAAAATTTCACCTCACTTTCTGTTCCTGTGACAATTGGATTTTGAAAATTTTGGGTTGTGGAAACAAGGATTTGTGATATCCTAGGTGAATTTCCCTTCCTAGGTGTAGATTTCTTCTCACTCCCTGTTGTCTCCCTCCATTTATAAATATGAGTCGTATGTAAGTCAGATGTTTGTAAAGCGGGGACTGGCTGTATTTGTTTTCTTGATACCACTATCTAAAATGTATTTGTCTACTACTACTTTTCAAAGCTCTATATGTTATATGCATCTCTTGAATAAGTTGTAAAAGATAAATTGTGTCGTACATAAAGGTCTAAGATGGTCATCTTCAACCCTATTGGCATTCTCGGTCATTCTGCCAACCCCAGACACAAATGGTCCCTATAACATTGATCTGCAGATGTCAATGTTGGCTATAGTTTGGTTTGCCTGTACCCCATTGCAAGCCCTTTTGTGGATGTACTGGAGAAGAGTACTAATAGTTTCAATTTTCAAGTGTGTTATAATTTTTATAAGCAATAATAATGTAAGTAACTGTGACTACATACACTAGTGGATTTCACATAACTGTTAATATAATGATTATTTCAGATTAATTAATATATTTATGTCATTTAGAAATACTGTACCTCCAACTTTCTCCTGAAGAAGTGGACACTGATCCATGAAACACATAGAGCAGATGATAGTTCCCCCAATCCTCCTTCATAATAGCTTGAGGCATTACATTGGAAACCAATATATCCAATTATACTAAAGTGATTGTTGCTAGGACTGAATGTACATGACCTAAGATGGAAGGAATATGGATTGAAGTCAGGAGGTCTATTACATCCTTAATGTTTTTAGACAACATTTATTGTGTTGGGTTCTCCATTCTACTGATTTACATGTTTTTATCAAATAAAATGTCAATATATTATACAAAATAAATTTAAATGTGATTTGAAGTTTTGTGGTATGGAAAAAAAAAATCAACTTCTTTCTCTTCTTCTTTGAAATTAGATTTTATTGACTTAGTGGGTCTAAATCTACTTTATTGTAGGCGTTGTAATGTTTAGTTAGTAATAGGTGCTTCCTTGCTGAAATGGATTTGTAGTTTTTTGTTTGAAATGGTAAGTGATCTAGTTTACTGACAGTGGACTGATTCTCCCATGAATTGGCAACCCAGAACAAACATTGCACAACATAGTATTGAAGAAATGGATTCTGGACAGCCGCACTCCGATAAAGCTATGACTAAGCAACAATAATGTTGTGAAACGCATGAGCTGTTTGTCCTGCTTCTGTTGTCACATGAACGTTGACTATTCATTATAATAAAGGCTTTTATCGGAGTGCGGCTGTCCAGAATCCATTTCTTCAATATTGCTCGTGCTGAGCCTGCACCTGGCTTCCACCTTGAGGAGGGCGTTTTCTTCAGTACACCACTTGGAACGGTTCACCCTTTTATTCTATTGCACAACATAAGTAGGTCCCACCTGTGTTGAATCTACACGTTCTTTTATTTTATTTATAGCAATTCTGCAGCTCATCTTATTGTACAAAGCTATTTTTGCCTCCCAGCATTATTTGCTAACTCTTTTGTATCTAATTGTTTACCCTTAGGCTTATGTCACGCTAGTGATTTTATCTCCGATGACAACTTGTCAGCGACAGAATCGCTAAAACTCACTTTCTCCTATTGTGTTACTCCCATACTGCTAATAGCAACAAGGTGTCACTAGAGATTGAGATTCTGTAGCATTTATGCCAGTGATGGAGTGACTTCCTTCAAGGAAAGTAGCAATTGCATGTCAATGATTCTGACTTAATTTTTCACTACAGCTTCGTAAACACAGTCCTTTAACATGTGGACCTAATCCTATTTGCATTTTCTTCCCTATGAAATTTTTCTCTGTCAACAGCCAGAAGATTAATTAAACTCTTTTACAGAACCCATAAGCAGAATACTTGATAAGTTGCATAACATCATCAATTTCTTTCCATCGCTACCCAGACAGTTTTGTGTTCTGAACAAACCTAGTTATGGAAATGAATTTATATAAATTCATTATTTAGGTGTTTTTTTTTTTTTTTAATAAGCATATATATGCAGTCCTGACCAGATTTTCTCAACTTTTCTTTAGAACTGTTTTAACAAGTGAGTTCACATATGTTGCATTTTACATGACTTATTATTTCAAGATGTGAAATCTGTTAATATTTGTGTTGTTATTTATTATATTGTATTGTATGTATCTGGGCTAAGCATGCAGTACTGAGTGTTACAAGATGGAATTGGAGGAATGCCCAAGAAAAATTTCAAGTCCACTCTGTTCCCATATTGTAAGATGAATCCTACATTTCTTATCTCTGATGGTAATAGAGGGTCGGGACAAAGCATAGTGATGCCATGACTGCAGAAACAGTTGCCCTAAGGAAAAAGAAACTAAAGGAGGACTCCTGGCACATGAAAAAATACTTTCAATTAAATATTACTCTATAGCCACAAGGGATACAAAGCTACTTTGCTTACCCCAATTGCCTTTGTAAATCCAGATGTTATTTTGCAAAGGTAAGAGTGATATCATCACTAGGCTGTACATAGGTTGTACAGAGAGCGGAGCTGTCAGTGGAACCCAGCAGGTCTCCCCACTGCCTGCAAAAAACTACAGGAGGGGGTGGATACAGGACCAGTCACTCTGCACAAAAAGAGAGAGCAGCAGTGGCCGCTCTTTTTTACAGGAAGCTCCTGCATAGAGACAAATTAAGGACTTCTTCAGAATGACTGCATACATCTGGAAAAATACACACATAAAAGCAAGATTCAAGTAGGAATACAAATGCCTCTTTTTTTTTAACTATATGTGTGTAATCAGTGGTTGATGCTCTGAAAGGCCTTTGTGACTTGTTTCTACAGCTGGATCCATGAATTATGTTACTGGGAATAATGGAGGATATAGAATCCAATAGATACTTTAAGTTGATTTTTGCACTATTTTATGTCCTTAGGAAACTATTACTAAGGAGGGCTTACATGGCAGCTCATGTGTCAATTTTACTCTTGATCTACCCTCTTCTTTGCTCCCTCTCTTTTCTTTCTCCTTCTCCTCCCTCCCCTCCTCCACCACTGCCCCCTCCTTTTTGCAGATCATTGTTGCTGTTTTTGTTGCTTTACCAAAAAGTCAGTTTAAGTTAGCCTCTTGGCGTAGAATGCACACAAATATGCAGTCTCTGGTGGGCGGACCTTAGAGCCGAGCGGCCGCATATTTGCATACCACACCGCAAGTACAGCTGTGACGAGAGCATGTGCCCTGCATGCTCCCTGCACAGTTACCGGCAGCTAACGGAAAGCTCCCAAACGCTGCTTGCAATCGGAAGCTTTCAGATCATGTGACCACCGTGAAAGCCAATTATGGCGGTCACGTGATATAAACCCCACCCCTAGCATCTGGAACCCGTGAAAGGGATGGAAAGCTCCAGCTTTAAGGGGTTAAAGGGGCAAAACACTGGTTGAAGTAACTATTAGGCTAAAGCTAATATACGGTCTGCAGGTCTATAATGAAGGAGTGAAGCCTGTTTCCTAGTGCTCAATCATTATCTCAAACTCTCCTTCCCTGGCAACATGCTATAGATTAGTGCAGCTGTCTATCTCTATCAGTTTAATACACCCCCTGTATGATCCCAACTTTAATTAACAATGCTTACACTCCCTGCTGATTGAGTAGAGTCATTGTGACTATGCAAGAGGTGCGTTGGACTGCTGGAGCTGGATTGCTGTTCTCACACAGACCAGCAGCACTCCTCATCTTTAGCAGGCTGCCAAAGCATGGGAGAAGGGAAGTTTCTTTCCCCAACAAACAAAAAAAAAATTGAAATAGTATATTTTCCAGCACCCTGACTTTATCTAAAATATTAAAAATTAATGTTCAACTAGGATTTAACATTTTATAAATGTCAGCCTTTGTTTTTGGGCTTATCTTATATTAATAATTATATTTATATATTATGTTTAAAAATAACACTGATCTACATTGTATGCCTGCTGTTCCAGATGCAGGGTTCTACTGAGTGTCCTTGTCTTTTTTCGGTAACTATAATGGATTCATGAATTACAATAAAATTCTTTGTACTGGCATGCTATTAGATGTTTTCTTAACAGTCTTGGTGCTCCAAATATCAAGGCAGTGTGATTTGTAATTGTAAATAACTTCTCAAAGCACCAAGGACTGGCCAGCCACCTTGTATCTAGGGTGGGTCAGCTCTAATGGTATATGCAGGCACCAATATGTGCCCTCACTAGAGTCCCGTAGCCTGTTTCATACCTTTCACATAGTGACAGATTTACTTTAAAGACAAGTTTTGCTAATCATTACTTACTGACCATATTTCTAACATAATATCCGTAGACAAAATAACTCTTTAAAAAAGCCCTCTTTGATAAAAAAAAAAAAAAAACCTCTACCCATTCTTATAGGACAACTGTATAAGTGCAGTGCAGCCTACATGGTCTGATACTAACCTTCCTCCTTAATCCAATGATCATCACTGGGGCCTGGCCAGAACTGCACAGCCTTTTTTTTTGGAAGGCATTTATACCAGGTCCTCTTCATCCTGCATATGTGCACCATGGTTCCATTGACTCCTATAGAGAACCATTTTCTTTGCTGTCTCTAGTGGTCCTGCAGAGTATGGATTTTCCCCTAAAAATGAATGAGACAGTTGTACGCATACTGAGGATGACAGAACCTAGTGAGGGTGCTTTCAGAAGAAAGGCTGAGCAGCTCCTTTGCAGCTTAGCAAAAATACAAATATCCTGTGACATGACTAGACATGCCTAAAGACAGCAGGATTAAAGATAAGTATACTGTGTAGGTAGCTTCAAGGAGGAGAGAGCTACAGAATATAGATTTAAAGTGGAAGGAAGGTTCCACTTTAATTTTAGGTAAAGTAAACAAAAGTGTTAAAAACAATTAATTGTTTCAATAGCTTGCCACTATAATTGTATGTTCTGTTTTTTCATTACACCAGAGTTCTGTTTTAAATATTTGTGAAACTATCTGTCCTGAGTTTTATTCTATTTTTATTATTATTAATGAACTAGCATGTACAACACTGGCATCAAAGAGCATAAAGATGCAGGAGTCAATCCAAAAGACAAAGTGATTCCTCACTATCGCAGGAGTTGAAAACTGAGCCAGGCAAGTAATTCAAACAGAATGCCTTTTGATAATGATAAGAACTGAAAACAGTTTATATGTTGGCTAAAGATATGAGAAATGTTGAGATATGTGTCAGATTTACATCGCTCTCTTTGTATAAAAATGTACATAAATTCATGCTACTGACCCCTCCTCCGGCTTTGCATATCTTCAGTGCTTCAATCTTTCCTTTAGTCTCTGATTTCCATCAGGCTGTTTAAAATACTCCCTTTGAATTTGACTTAGAACATTATTCCACCATTAACTTTTTTATAACTTTATCCATCTTGTACACACATACCCAATGTGTATACCAAAACTTCACATACTCACCCATGAAAAACAGACCTTAGAACTTTGCTCCTTAAAGAGGAACTGAACTCTGAAAGCTGTGCCCAAAAAGACAGACATAGGGCAAAAGACTAAATTCCAGTCTTGCCTGTGATCCCACTGTAGCTGCTCTTTTTCACACCACTGATTACCCATGCCTTGTTCTACACTGCATCTCTGTGTGCAGTGACCATCTTAGAGGTAGGACATTGCTTCTACACGTCAGGGCCTCCAGCAAAGAGAACAGTAAGCAGAACAGTCATGACATCACCAAATCTCCTGAGACTAGCAGTCAGAGGCAGTAATGCCATCAATCTCACACTGGAGATCTACACCCTCCCATACAAGGATGTCTATTGCCATATTCCAGGAGAAATTCCAGAAGAAAGGTAACTTTTTTTTATTCTTCCCACCTATTTCCTCCGTTATTCCTTTGGAGATTATGGAGGATTTTATGGTTTGAATTATCTCCCCAGGTTTATGCACTATATATATTAATGTGTATTAATAAATGTTTTTTTTTTATGATGGGGACAGACATTATACAGATTTGTGCATGTATGATTGCACTATTTGTCCACTGTACACAATGGTTCTATTCTACATAGAACTATATGCGATAGATGCAAACATGTGCATGTTTTGCTGTAGGTTGTTGTAGGTTCTTTTTTTCTCTTGGTTTTTACGTGTATCATATACAACAGGAAACATACAAATCAATGATTAGTGTCACTTGCCACACAATTGGGTGTGGGCTTTATATGGACATCTATGTTACTCTGTGTAATGATTAAGCGCACTTGAAGTGTGTGAAAAGCATCTACCAGCTTTCTGTCTTTTGTCAATACTTGGGATGTTCTGAATAAATAAGAATTTTGATCCAGTACTGAGTGCAGCCATTTCTTCTTTCATGAACATTTTTATGGTACTGCCTAGGCACAATTAACATTTCTTTATGTTTGCCTATAACATAGCTAATTCACTTTTTGAGGATGGGCACCCAGAAGTTCCTCCACTTAACTACAGCAGCAATTGTTGCCGTCTTCTATACACAAATACTATTCTGATTTGGCAAAGTTCTGATGCTTTTGGTAAGTGTGAAGACAGCAATGATGGGATGCTGCTCATTCTTTGTGCAACCGGCAGGCAGGTCCTTGACCAAGACTTTTCTTAACCTGGATATATGCCAGGAGCATGGCTATATTGTCTTGAAAGGGTCCTTGTATCATAAGACTTGTTTAGGAACTTGACAAATCTTTTGCCACATAATATATTAAGATATCCAGTATATCCAGTTCAGATATACAGTATGTATTTCAACTGTGCATTTAGTTTGATACTATATTAAAGTGTAACTCAATCCAAAACTTTTTTTTTTGTTTTGGATAGAGTGGAGAATGCAAAAACTCTTGTCGGCTATTTATTGCTATCTATTTCCACACTGGGGATATTTACCCTCTCTGTTTGTCTTGGTGGAAGTAATAGCAAATTCAAAATTTTACAATTGTCACCACAGGGTTAGGCAGGAACCTTCCAATGGGAACAGCAGTTATGGTAACAAAACAACAGTGTTTTTTAGATAACGTTGAAGAAGAGATGAAATATGTGCAGGACTGATGTTTGCGGCTTTCGAACATGGCAATATTTAATAACAGAATAATGAAGCTCATAAAAGTCAAAAGTGCCCATTTTGAAGGCTTATATGCAAGTTAACGGTTGTACAAAGGGTATAGGGGTTCAGGCACTGCCCTGGAGGACCTGTATCAATGAAAACAAAGTTTGCAAAAAAAATCATTTTCAAATGAACAGTGATTTACTGATGCTTAAAGCGAAACTATAAAAATAAGAATTAACAATATAAATGAAAACATCCTTTAAATATAGTGCCTGGGGGGTTCCCTTATTCTGCCTGTAAAGTGTCACATCGGTACCATGTATAGAACTTGCTTCAGCAATAATGACATTTAAAAAGCCAAATAAATGACATTTCCTCTGCAAGCTTTCTTTATTTTGTAAACAATGGCTTGGGGAGCTCTTTAATGCACTCAGAACAAGATTAGAGATTTTTTGGATAAATTCTGGTGTCTGTTTCGTAGACTTTGAATAGAACTAACAGGTGTGGAAAAATTCAGTGTTGGTGGTCCCTTCACACTGTAATCCTATTACAGTACTCTTGATGAAAGCAAGAATTGGCCTTGCTGTCAAAAACTGAAATGATATGCACCTGTCAAACAGGTGTGGAAAAATTGGTCCGTCGTGGGTGTTGATTGAGCCCATGAAACCTACACCAAAAAATTCTTCCAGATAAAATCAACACCCACAAAGCTAGGCAACCTAGACAGTCTTGCAGAGATTCCAGATCCAGAAAGCACGTAATCAGAGATATCAGCATCAGGGGCCTAATAGCTGTTGCTAATCCAGGACTGATTGATTTTGATAAATGTCAGTTGGTCCACGGAGTCTGTGGAGAGACGCACTCCTATCTGTCACAAAACCTCCAGCAGCACTGAATGCCCATTTGGAAAGCACACTGGATGCAGGGCAGCCCAGTTGCATACTGAGCACGTTTTGGACAGTGGTCTATTCTCATGACCCAGTAACCCAGTGGGTCATCAACTGGAAAGCTCTTCATGTCTGTTTTCTCCCCTAGATAATCTCCCACCATATGATGCAGACACTGACGATAGGATGTGAAAGTTGACAGCCCTGGGGGCAGAGGACTAAAACATTTTTGAAAAGCATCACTGAGGCGGCCCTTTCCTCCACCGCTCCTCTCTTGACCAACAGAAGCCTCAAAACGATGCTTCCCATGAGACTGTAACCTACCCGAGTCTGGAAAGGTGAAATATAAACTCCTCTTTAAGGTGTTCTCAAGAGATTTCATCTTCTGCGCCCTCTGTGGGGACAGGATAAGTTCTGAGACTTTCCCCTTGCAACAGTGGTCAAGGAACGTTGCCATCCAATAGTGATCCTTCTCCTTGATGCCATATATTCTTGGGCACGAGAAGCAGAGTCACCTGGGTCACTGAGGATTACAGTATCTGGAACTGCCTCCTGCTAGCCATGTACTACTTCCAAGTGTTCTACTACTTCCAAGAGATGGAAACACATCTGTTAAGGGTTGACGTATGTCTTCTTCTGCTTCAATGCCTCCAGAATCTTCCTCCTCCCTCTCCTCTTGCATGTTGTGTGGAGTCACAAAAATGGTGTCTGCATAAAGCAGGCTTTGAGAGGAAAGGAAGCCCTCCTCTTCCTCCCGCTGTTCTGCCTCGAGTGACCTGTCCATAATCCTATGCAGCATCTGCTCCAGCAAGAACACAACAGAGATTGCGTCACTGATGCATGCTTACCATCCTGGTCGCCTCCTCAAATGGTGGCAGTACAGTGCATGCATCCTTTATTAGCAGCCATTGGCGTGGGGAAGAAAAGCCGAGCCGGGTTGAGCCTGTCATTGTGCCATACTCACGCAGGCACTCGTTGACGGCTGCTGCAGCATTGCCGAAGTCGAGTTCCACCTGGTGGGCATGTCATAAATCAGGCAGTTTACGGGCAGAGGGAGTTCCTGCTAAATTTCAGCCAACCGAGCACTGGATGTGTATGACCGCCTGAAATGGCTACAGACTCTTCTGGCCTGCTTTATCAAATCTTCCAGCCCTGGGTACCTGCTTAAGAAATGCTGCACCACAAAATTTAGGACATGTGCCTGTCATGGCACATGTGTCAACTTTCCCTGTCAAAGGTCGGACGGGAGGTTTGTGCCATTATCGCACACCATCATTCCTGGATCCAGCTGACATGAATTGAACCACCTCTGGACCTGCAAGAATCTCTGCTCTGGTGTGGCTCCTGTACCCTACAAGACCAGCCCTTGAATGCATAGGGGATAATGGTGGTTCATAGGACAATTCAGCAGAGGAGGGCATGGGGAGGAGGAGGGGGTGGAGCTGACAAATCTCGCATCATCACCACTAGCTGTACGGAGACGTGGCGGCACAACAAGCTTCAACACTGAGCCCTGTCTTGCATCCCTCTGAGTTGGAAGCAGTTACCCAGTGTGCTCTGAATGAAATATAACATCTCTGACCATGCTTGCTGGACCACGTGTCAGCAGTAACATGGACCATGCTGCTGACTGCCTTGCCCAATGATGCCACAACATTGCCTTCCATGTGTTGGTACAGAGCTGGAATTGCCTTACGTGAAAAGAAATAGTGACTGGGAACCTGCCATTGTGCTAAAGCACATTCTGCAAAATTACAGAAGGGGCAGAATCCACCAGATGGAAAGACAGGAGTTGTAAAGCCAGCAGCTTTGACAAGCTTGAATTTAGATGCTGGGCATGTGGGTGGCAGTCACTGTATTTTTTTATTTGCTGCAGCAGATGGGGCAGAAAAATTTGCCTGCTATAGTCTACAGCTGGGGGTGTGCTACTGGCAGACATGCTGCAAGGACCTATGACACCCTTTGCTATACCATCATCCCTATTATTCGGGTGTCCGTCAAACAGGCAAATAGCCAATGTTCGGCCTGAAATCTTGTCTGGGCTGAACCATTTGCCCAACACTACTCACTCCCAAAGGATGGCCTACATACTGTACATTGATATCTACAGTACACATCTATCATATTGACACCTACATGTTTAGCATCTTCTTTTTCTTGTGGTAACCCAAAACTGTAGATATTAGAACAATAATCCCACCACTGGTATCTTTTGGAGCAGAAAAAATGGTTTTCAGCAAAGCAGATCCTGACACAGAAGTGGTGAGTATAAGGAATTAAATATACATACAAGAACCTTGTGAAGGGGGCCTTAGGTAGTGCATCACTGCCTGAAACAAAAACTACCAGTGTTGAGCTCACTAATGGTCTTAGAGATTTTCTATCAACAAAGTAAGGAGAAGGTGGCAGGAAAGACCAAACGAAAGCATTTAATTCATAGCTGAAACCAGTAAATGCATAACAGAGTACTTCAAGTCTTCTTTCTTTGGTCTTTAGTGTGATAGAGTCCTTCTTAAAGTGACCATGTCACTTTCTACTGTCCAACTGTCCAATAGGTGCCAGAAGTGTATGCTGAAGTCTTCCAGCACGCATGCTATGAAGTCATAAAGAGAGGATTGTCACAACATGAGTGGTTTCCCGACTTGCGCACCTTCCAAACATCATTCTCTGGTACCGAAAGGGTTGTGTAAGGGAACCAATACATATATATATATATATATATCTAATGCTAGTGCGCATGTGCCAGCATGCAGACAGACTCTGGCTAGTAACCAGTGTGCACTGACATGTCTGCATATCCTTGAGCACCAGCATGCATCAGCATCCAATCCCAGGAATGGTGCCAAGCTGCTTATTTAAAGAAGGAGCTGATGTGTGCAAAACGCTGGATGTTCTTCAACTTCCGGTAACTTGTGTTTCTGTTCTTGTTATCTGACCTCCCTTTGCTGACTTTGCCTGCTCCAAACCCTGCTTTGTGGATTCTGAACTATGACCCTGGCTTGTCTCTCTCTCTACGCTCTGCTGTCTTCCTGGTACCGATCTTGGCCTACTGCTCGACTATGTTTACTCTTGCTCCTCGTGTGTGATCACAGCTTGGTTTTTGACTACATTCTTGACATTTGACCACATCCTTGATTTTTACAAATATCTTTACCTGCTTCTGAAAGAGTACCCTTGCAGTCTCCATACTGAGCTTTCAAAGGCCATCCTCAGTCCTCTTCTGGAGTGACTACAGTCTGGAGACTACTGCTACCTTCTATCTGTTACCTGTCCCATTCTACTTTGTGCCCTGTGCCCCTGTCTCCACTCTCACAGAGCCGCAAGGGGAAGCCCTCTCATCACTTCCGTCTCCAGCCAAGGTACATGACAGGGTGTTATGGATCAAAACATGACAGCTGATTTAGATAAGTAAAACAAGGCTTAAAAAGATTTTTTTTATAAATAATGAATGGCTAAGAAAAACTGCAGGGTGTTACATTGAAATAATTTTTTTTCCTGGAGCTGGGCTTTAAGACATCAGTTTCTTTGTATGTCAACTAAATCAACTGTATATAAACCAAAAATGTAATACATTACAGCTTACCAGTCCTTAAAGTGGTTGTAAACCCTTACAAACCACTTTGACCTACAGGTAAGAATAGATTAAGGCTTACCTGTAGGTCCAAGAAATATCTCCTAAACCTACACGGTTTAGGAGATATTTGCCAGGCGCAGGAAGATGGATGCTCCGGACTACAGGGGACAGTGGTGACTTCGCTGGCTCCTATGTCAGGTAAGTGACACATAATGGATCATTATGCTTTACTTTTGCAGGGAATCAAAGAGGAAGTAAACCCATCAGGGTTTACTTCCTCTTTAAATGAAGTAGCTGCATTCCTTTTTGTTTTCTAACTCATTTTCCTCTATCACTGACCGATAATCCTAAGAATAACACACTTTCTATTCCGGGGGGGGGGGGGGGGTGGTGTGGTCTAAGCTTACTCTTCTGCTGTATCTATGGAGGGAGCCATGGTTGTCCCCCAGGCTGGGACAAGGTGCCACGCATGCTCACATTCAAATTCTGACACGGAAGCGCTCGTTCAGGTAAAATTTCTGCTCGTAATCGATATAGCACATTCGTCACGCTGCAATGTTAAAAATTCTTTCATGAAGCGCATTCTCTTGTTCTTTACAATGCTGCAAGAAGGAACATCTTTTGATGCTCATAATCACACACACTTCTCCCGAACGTATTTCATTACTCTTTTTTCACCATTTCAGCAATACAATTTTATTTTGCATCACATCTACACAATTTTAGATTTTGTTTATTCTTTTTTGGATGTTTTTTTTTTTAATTCTTAAAAATCTCCTTTAAAGACAGTTTGCTAATTTCTCCTTTTTTTGGGGTGTTTTATGTGTGTAAACTTACCATAACAACATTATTGTATTTTTGATATTTTGTTTTTCTTTTTTAATCTACAGGAGGTTGATTAAACGAGGTACCACTTTGTTTTTTTTTTTAAATGTACCTGCCTGCTCACAAATAAACTGTACTTTTTGAAGGAAAACACATACACAAGTATTTGATCAAAACAAAAAAAATCTTTATTTTGGTCGCAATAACATAAAAAGAGGAACGCAGCGCTGGAGAAACTTGTTACTTTAGTGCAGCCTTTGGCCCCCAGGGCAGACATGAACAAATTAGAATATCAAAAATTGGTGGCCTGAGGAGTACATATCTCAGGGAGAGAAGTCTGGTCCAGAAGTCCTAGAGAACAGGAAATTCAGATGCCATTTATGTCCCCAGGATGTGGATCTTCAAGAGGCTGCATCTTCTGGCAGACCAGACTGAACCCAGGCCATCACTCACTCGTGTTATCAAATGGAACAGACTATCATTCTGAGCCCAGCATTTTTCTTTCCCGTCCCAATCATTTTTGGTCACTACTGTCTCTTGATATGTAAACCACTTTGATAAATCACAACTTACTGATTAATAAGAACATCTAGTTCACATCATTAAATGTAACACAGAAATATGTTCAACAATGCAATACCTATCTCAAGCTGGGCCCCACCACATGTTGCTGCCTGGAAGGCCCAGGTTGGACGTTGGAAGCCTCAGCTGGGGGTGAAGGATGCCTTGAAGGAAGACTGGAGAGTGGTGGCCTGAGTGGTAGCCTGGGTACCCCCTGGTCTACCAGAAAATGCAGCCTCTCAAAGTAAACCATCCTGGGGTAATACACGGCATCTGTATCTCCTGCTCTCAAGGACTCCAGGTGCTTCTTTCTCTCCCTGAGATATGTAATCTTCATGGCCCCAATTTTCCTATTCAGATAGGCCATGTCTGCCGTGGGGACCATGATCCGCACCAAACAAAGAAGTTTCTCCAGCGCTGTGTTCTTCTTTGTTATGTCGGCATAAAACTCGTTGTGGAACTGCCACAGGCAGGGCATCTCCTTGTAGAGTTCGAGGAATAGCCCCATAAAATTTGGGTTTTTGAATGGATCCATATTGTCTGCAAGACACAACACAAGACAAACCTTCAAATACTAATAATGCCATTAAAAACCCTCCTAATCTTGTCCCAACATCGGCCTAGATAGAAGCAGTCTAGTCTAGTGATGCACCAAGTTAAAAATGTTACCTTCGGTTGCACGTTCGTTGCGTCCGCGCCTCACTCTCTTCCCAGATCGTACGGACGATACACGCACGTTGCGTTTTATAGACGTTCTTTCTAGACTATTCCCTGCCGCTTCGCTTCCGGCGCAGTGGGGAGAGCACCTGGCGGAGAGAACGCAGGTACACATTAATAATAGTTTCACTAACGAGGAGGAGGGTGAGGAAAGCCCGGAGCCTGAAACGTCCCGATCCAGGAAGAGAAGATTTAAGGCCTCAAATATGTCTTTTGGAGAGATGTTGGAGATGGTGGACATATTGAACAGGACCGACTATGATGGGAAGTATGGCCCTTACCCAAACCCAAATATCAGAAAGGCCAAGATCATGTCTAAAGTTGTGAAGAGTCTTCATAAGAATTTTGGGGTACGACGATCCAAGGATCAACTGAGAAAACGCTGGTCAGACCTGAAACTGAGGGAGCACGAGCAGTACCTAAGGATCAAGCGTGTTCTTAAAAAAAGTAAGTAGTTGTCGTGTGTTCATATGATTATTCTTGCTTGCATACTGCTCCATGTGCTTTGATGTCATGTTGTGCATTTTAAAATGGCCACTTTCAAGTTCATGGTTTCATTCGTTCGTAAGAAACATCGTTCTGCAGGGAAGTATTCCAGCTTAACAAAGTGTCCCCAATAATGTTCTCACCTTGGAACTCGGCCAAAAAACACAATTGTACATCACTTCCAAGCAATGTTTCAGATTCCTATTTCTGCCCTGTGTGCTAATTATTCTTTGTTTACATTCTCATAGGGGAGAGAAGACTCGGCAAGTATGAGGACACCAGGGACCACACCCCTCCCAAAGAAGGCCAACTTCCAAAAGCACAAACAGAGGAGCAGGTGCAGGAGGAGGAGGAGAAAGGAGAGATCGTGGAGGTTGGGAAAATTGTCACCACAACAGGTGAGTGTCGGAGAACACAGCTTCCAGTAAGCTCATCAATGTATGTCACCATATTTTTATTACATGGTGTGTTTTTTTGCTTTGTTTTGTAGGTAATGTGGAAGAAGATTCCCATTTTACCAGTGAAAGTGCCCAGATCCTGATTGGGGAGATAATGGGGTGCAATTGTGATTTGGAAAATATACAGCAAAACATCAATGATGTTAAAAATAAAATGAGGAGATTCATTGATGTTTTGGGGAGAGTGTGAAACACACAAAACTAGATAGGGTTTTATTTTTGATATTTTAAACAAAAAAATTAGTATTTCTCGAAATTACAAATTTGGAAGATGCACAGAGTGTGTAAACATGCGCTATCTCCCATCATGGGGGATCAATGTACGTGTTTTGTGTAAAGTGTCTGAGATGAAGGGGTTGCAGCCCCAAAGCATGTACATTGATCCCCCATGATGGGAGATAGCACATGTTGACACACTGTGTGCATCTTCCAAATTTGGATTTTTCAAGGGTGAAAACCCCATGTGATGAAGGCAATATCAGCCCAGTTTGTACATACCCATGTCTGATATTGTCTTCACTTTTCAAAGTTGTACTTTGTAAGTTCCTGTGTTCTGTATTTTACGGTTTGATACATGCCTGTTTACACAAAAACACCAAGTAAACAAAATTTGGATTAAACTCTGTTTTTGATACACACAATTTCTTGGTTTGTTGTAAAAACCTTTTCGAAACGCACATGTGAATGTGCTTGTATTAAAAAGTTTAATTATTAACAATGTGTGGCTTACTTTTTCATTGCGCCAAAAATGTATTTGTAGTAAAATTTTAGTTTGTGCTGAGAAGGAGTGTGATTTACTAACGGCAACTCCACTTTGCAGTCCAAGTGCAGTTTCAGGTGTACTTTTGCAGTGCACTTGTAGTGCATAGTGGATGTGCCTCTAGTAAAAAACAACCACAGTGAGGTGTAAATTTGCACAATCATGCCACTTTCCTGCCATGGTGCAGAAAATAAGCACGATTTTGGTCAGTAATGCACTACATACATTAGTTACAAAAACAAGGTGTGTGTGTAGCAGACCCACAACATAATAACATTATCTGAAGAAGAGACTGTCCCCTCATCTCGCTCTGAACTTGGGTTTGCACTGTTGGTGAAAAAGGCACAACTTGAAAAAAAACTGGCAAAGTGGGAGGCCACAGTCTGCCATTCATGTGGCGTTGAAGGACACTGTGTAGTTAAACAAGAAGAAAAATTAGTAATTTGACAAATCAACATTGCAAGCAGATTAGACACCACCATTTTTGGACAAAATTAGTATAACAGTTTGGGAACTGAGTATTTAAAGCCTAAAGTATAAGGTCCCCTTATGAGAGTCATCACCCCCCCCATCCCCCCCCCCATCTGATGGGCCCTTGCTAAAAAATGAGGGGGGATGTTTAGGACAGGTAACCTTCTCCACTTAATTGAGAGCTGAATGGCTAAATAATGTGTGATACTTTGGGAAGCCCCACCTTAGTTACACTATTGGTAGCCCACCGGACAGGTAATAAGTGTCATAATACCAAAAAGAAAACAAAATGGAAGCACATTTTGACATTCTGCTATTACATATCAAGATAATTAATAGGTTAAAAAAAAAAAGCATTTGAAAGTATTGAGGCAGGCCCTTGCACTACATGCTTAGGTGAATTCATCCATAAATGTGATCATCAAAAAGGTAGGTATAGTGTGTATTGGGTTTGGTCAAGTCATCAGATAGAGGATTGCTATCAGCTGAGCTAGCAGTTGGGGGGAGGGGGGTTACTAATGAGTTTGGCACAACCCCAAAAATTTAAAAAAGGTCACTCTGCATGAATTGAAGCACACACATCACATTTTTAGACATTTTAGTGGGTGTTTAGGGAAAAGCAATACTATGGAGCTGACAAAAGACATTGGTAAGTGACTAGACTATAGTTTTATGGGCCAAGAAGAGCATGGTGGGGAAGTTAGTGAGGCAAATATGCCTGAGGACAAAGGGGCAGAATATATGAATTAGAGCATATTGCAATGATGGTAATTTGGGAATCAGGAAAGAAATGCAAGACATTAGCAATCATGAAATACATAGAATGTGATGTTTAAGGATAAAACTTACCTTCATATAGTCCTTCTGCAGGACCTGAATGATGGCAGAACAGGTCTCTGGAATAATGATCCCCAGAGCCTGGGGGGAGATGCCTGTAGAGAACGTGAGGTCCTGAAGGCTTCTCCCTGTCGCCAAGTAGCGCAACGTGGCGATGAGCCTCTGCTCCGGAGTGATGGCTTGCCGCATGCAGGTATCCTGTCTGGTGATATAAGGGGTCAGCAAAGCCAGCAGATGGTGAAAAACGGGGTCCGTCATCCGGAGATAATTCGTGAAATCATCAGGATTATTCTCGCGAATCTCATGGAGCAAAGGCATGTGCGAGAACTGGTCACGCTGGCGCAACCAATTCTTGGTCCACAAACGCCTGCCCTCCCTGTTCATGGACCGGGCTTGTGTCAAAGTAAGAACCCCAACAAGAAGCCCCTGCACAGCACAAACTCTATGACGAGTACGTAGACGAAACATGGTTTCAAAGCGGTCGGCTGGTCAGAACGGACAACAGAAAGCACCGATAAACAGCAAGGCCTGAAAGAACGACCTGAATAGCAGAAGCAAGCAGACAATAAGAAATTCCCTTTAAAGCGTACTATACCAAGATATAGTCCACAATGAGAAACAAATACTTAATGACTGCACACACTGATTATCAGATACGCAAAGACAAGCACAAACCGAAGAGCAGTAGCGATCTGAATCACAAATCTGAAAAGCGCGAATCATCTCTCACCAAACTTCTACTAACACGAGATCAGCAGAAGGAGCCCAAAGGGTGCCGGACGTGGTGATGAACTTCCCTTTTCTAGTCCCGCCGTACACGGCTTACATCACCGCGTTCTTGGCAACCGCAAATTCCGACAACTTGGTCCGACCGTGTGTATGCAACAGTTTCGGTCTAAATCCATAGGACAAAATCCGTCAGACAAAATCCAACGGATTTGGTTGGCAGAATGTCCGACCGTGTGTACAAGGGCTAACACTTGGTTTCAATTCAGCTCACAGGAAGTGACAAGGACACTGTATTCCCATCAGGATCAACTGGTAATTTCACTCTTAGTAAAAAATTGTTTTAGCCTCACAAAAAGAAAACAAATGCAGCCACCACATCTAAGAACTGGTAAACTGGAATATATATATAAAAAAAAAAAGTTATTGGGTTTAGTTATTGTTCAAGAACATTTTATTCACTGTAAACAATAAATGGATGACGCACAAAGGTCTATGAAAATAATATAACCTCATTCTATTAACTGGAGTGAATGATAGAATGTACTGTATTAAACAGAATATTGCTTTGCAAAATGTTTTTCTCTATTTACAGGTATTTAAGTCAACTTAGCAAGCAATGACATTTTTTGATTAACAGAATTCTCAGTAGTTTCTAAATAATTTTATTTTTCCTAGGAACGTCTGCAGAAGTTATGCAAAATAGGATCAAAGAACATCCACCTACTGAAAGTGCATACAGGTAAATTGTGTATGCCAAAAAGCAACTACATACCTCCTGCAGGCGTATATTACCATCCATGCTATGAATGTGTCCTTGTAACTCATTGTATGCATTGTCATGTAGCCGTATTTGTTACTAACAGTTGGCAGCATGGCACAGAGTAAACATGTAGAGTACATGGCATACATCCCAGTCATTTACTTCGCTCCAAGCCTCTGCTTAACTGCTGCCAGCCATTTGATAAATTTCCATTCAACATCAATTTAAGTTGAATTTTCAGTAAAGATTAGAAAAAAAGTCTGTACAGAATGATCCTGCATAGCAAGAAAACATGTAATAAAACAACTGTCTAAATTCGTAGAAAAGCAAAACATGGCCAATGGTCTTTTCAAGAAACAATCCAGATGTTTGACCCATGAAATGACAACATATCTGGGAGAATCCCACAAATATCAAATATGAGTTACAATTTGAAGGAATTTGAGTGCATCCTAATTGAAAGGGCCAGACTTTACATATTTAACTAGCTATTAAGCTTTAAAACAAGACCTCAATGACCTTAAAAAACACAGCAGAAGCACTCTCATTCTCTCAGCAGCTCAGCTCACTCTGTTTCTCCCTCCCAACAGTGAGTCTTCCAACCTTCTCATTTCTGATGCAAACATGAGCTGGATGTTCCAACCTGCTGAGAGAATGCCTTAAAGAGGAAGTAAACCCTGATGAGTTTACTTCCTCTTTTTTTCCCTGCAAAGGCAAAGCATAATGGACTACTATGCATCGCATAGTAGCCCATTATGTGTCACTTACCTGACACAGGAGCCAGTGAAGTCGCGCTGTCCCCTGTAGTCCGCCGCATCCATCTTGCTGGTGGTGTCTCTCAGCTCCGCCGCTGTCATTCGGCGAAGCCGCGATGACGTCACTCCCGCGCATGCGCACGGGAGTCGACAAATGCGGCAGCTCCATTCTTGGAACTGCCGCGTTCAGTGCGCCTGCGCGCCGCTGTCTACGGTGCATGTGCCATAGACAGCGGTGCCCGTTTTCGGGCAAATATCTCCTAAACCATATAGGTTTAGGATATATTGCTTGGACCTACAGGTAAGCCTTAATCTAGGCTTACCTGTAGGTCAAAGTGGTTTGTAAGGGTTTACAACCACTTTAAAAGAGAAGTATAGGGTTTCATTCTTTTCCAGAATCATATTTACCTAGGTGGATGCAGCATTGGTCCCATGCTGCATCTGTCCACTGTCAGCCCTATGACTGAGAACAGAGCGATCAAACACTGCTGATCATCTCCCCCTCTGCTCTCATTGGAGCACTGTGCTGCGGAAAGGGTGGGTTCGGCCAGCTCAGGCTCTCAGCAGCTCGTTGAGAGGCTGACCCCGGGTGCCGGTCCAGGCATTTGAGTGGTTCCTCACTTCATTGTCGCAAACTTGCCCGAGCCTGGTCCGGCTCTGTGACTTCAGCTGACAGCGGGCTTCAGCTTTACAGGAGTGCAGAACGAACTGCACTCCTATGATCCACAGGAGAAGTACAGCTAAACGAGCTTTGGCTACACTTTTCCTTTAAATTACTTCAGTGCTTCTGCTATGAACTTTGAGGGTGAATTGCTCCACATACCTGCATGAGAGAGGTCAGTAAGGGCTTGTTTTAAAACTCATTTACTGCTTGGCAAAGTGTATGTGGATCCTAAAAATGAACTCTTATTTGCTCCCTTTTGGTCTGTGCAATATAACATTGAATGCAATTTGTTATATTAGTTTGATATATATAGCCAGGTACCATCTACTGCAAGATGAATCAAGAGGACATAACTCAACATAACCATACTAGCTAGTTCACCTCTCGTGCCCAGCACTCAGACCATTGTATCACTTCCTGTTTACAGCGGAGGGGTGTTCTTCTTGCTAGGCCAGAGCACGCAAAGGATCTTGGGATTTGCAGTCCTACAGCTTACCATCACTGTATATCAGAACCGTTTCTGAACTACGTACCCAAGAAAGATGCCCAACTAAAGGATTGTGTGCAAGCCTATATATTTGACTATTACCAGCAGACTAGCTCTTTTGGCCCAGGGACTTCAGGCAGGATGGTTGAAGGCTGCTGTTCCAAATATAAAATTGAATGCAATTTGTTATATTAGTTTGATATATATAGCCAGGTACCATCTACTGCAAGATGAATCAAGAGGACATAACTCAACATAACCATACTAGCTAGTTCACCTCTCGTGCCCAGCACTCAGACCATTGTATCACTTCCTGTTTACAGCGGAGGGGTGTTCTTCTTGCTAGGCCAGAGCACGCAAAGGATCTTGGGATTTGCAGTCCTACAGCTTACCATCACTGTATATCAGAACCGTTTCTGAACTACGTACCCAAGAAAGATGCCCAACTAAAGGATTGTGTGCAAGCCTATATATTTGACTATTACCAGCAGACTAGCTCTTTTGGCCCAGGGACTTCAGGCAGGATGGTTGGAGGCTGCTGTTCCAAACGCAGCTGCAGCAGAACTTATTGGCCTAGCTTGTGACAGTGGCGCTGATCCAGTACTTTTGCATAGCTGTGTTGCAGATCACCACGCTAGGGTTCCACAGCGGCTTGCTGTCATCCAGCAATCCTTACAGCTCTAATTTACTCATCTGCTACAGCTATTAACCACTTAAGCCCCGGACCAATTTGCAGCCAAAGGACCAGGCCCCTTTTTGCGATTCGGCTCTTCATCGCTTTAACTGACAAACCTCTCCCCGTGCTTCCCCGTGTGGCTGTCACCGATCGTCTGTTCCCTTTTATAGGGAAGGACGATCAGTGACGTCACATGCCAGGCCATGCCCCCCTACAATTAAAAAAACACATAACGTCATACATAACCCATACACTGCCCCCTAGTGGTTAACTCATTCAGTGTCATGTACACAGGAATCAGTGCATTTAAATAGCACTGATTGCTGTATAAATGAAAATGGTCCCAAAAATGTGTCAAAAATGTGTCCGCCATAATGTCGCAGTCACAATAAAAATCGCTGATCACCGCCATTACTAGTAAAAAAAAAATATTTATAAAAATTCCATAAAACTATCCCCTATTTTGTAAACGCTATACATTTTGCGCAAACCAATCAATAATTGCTTATTGCAATTTTTTTTACCAAAAATATGTAGAAGAATACGTATTGGCCTAAACTGAGGAAAACTTTTTTTATATATATTTTTGGGGGATATTTATTATAGCAAAAAGTAAAAAATAATGCAGTAGTCTGGTCTGAAAGTAGTTAAAAGGCCAAAACTGCTAGCAGAAGACCACATTCTTAACTACATTCTTAAACAATGATCTACCCCAGATCAGTGATAACTTTTAATTTACTCAAATAGGCACTCTACCCCTATATTAAATACTTGTGAAAAGTTAATCATTTGGTCCCATTACAGTGTGCCAGTGGTCCAGAGGGAGCCCATGGGTTTCTAAATTTCTCCCCCTACAACCATTGTTGCACTCTCAATAGGCACCACTTATGCACATTGGTTATATTAAGTCTGCTGATATCATTCATGTAGTGAACTGTGTGGAATGTTTTAACTAGTTGTAAACCACTAATAAGTAACCTAAGCTCTTTTTAAATGGGAATTCTATACAACTGTGGCTATTAAATTATTATTATTGTGTCTGCTACCCTTTTATTCTGTGCTTGGTATTATTGGTGAGTGTTATTGGTCTAACTATGTCTGAACATAGTCTGTCAGAAGGGTTGAAGAGTTTACAGAGTTAAGGACAAACATCATTCAGCAGCTCCTACGGGGGTAACACTACATACAGTATATAAACGTTCCGAAAAAAGCACACTATGGAATTTACATTTTATCATATAGATTTCACTTACAGGTACTTAAGGCGTATAGGACTATCCGGGAGCAGGATATTTGGTCTTTGTGGGACAATTTCAAACAGTTTAGAGAAGGACATAAATCTAGCATGGTCTAGGAATAAAAGTCCCTGATTTCATTGAGATAATGTAATAAGGGGCTCGATATATGTTGTTGTACAGTTGGGAACATTGACATTATTTTAAAAAGTACAAAAAAAATCTGTACGTGTGAGATACACCTTTTAGATACCGTTGTTCTAATCTGCTATTCTAAAAACACCCATTTAGGGCAAAAAAATAATTTTGCAGCATTTGCTGCATATCTGTACGTGTGAGATACACCCTTTAGATACTGTTGTTCTATTCTGCTATTCAAAAAACACCCATTTAGGGCAAGATCCTAAATTTGAGAAATTTAAAAAGAACGTCAAATAAGGGACGTGGCCCCTGTCATGGTGCTGCTGGTGGAGCTCCTGTTGCAGGCAGAGGACGTGGCCAATCTGTGCCAGCTACACGCACAAGTGAAACACCTTCCTCAGGTGCGAGTAGGCGACAGAGCCTGCAATGGTATTTGGCTGGGCCTAATGCGGCTCTACGAATGTTGAGGCCAGGATAAGTACAGGTGATAGTAGATTTGGTTGCTGACAGTGCCTCCAGTTCCTTCACATTGTGTCCCACCCAGTCTTCCGCTGAAAGATCAGAGTTGGCACTTGCAGCCGATGTCCACCAGTCCCCTTGCAAATCAGCCAAGCAGTCTAAGTCCCAAATCATGCAGAAGTCTCTTCTGCTTTCACCACCAATAACTGGAGCTCCATGCGAGACCCGTGTGCCTTGTTGCTCTGTTTCGAGTACTCCATCAACATGGCCAGTGCCGATGACGCCGGTCTCAGTGTTACTATTCCAGTTCTGTGCCTCCTTGAAAAAACACTTCGAGCAATGATGGAATCAACGTAATGCAGGTGACCTGTGTAGTTTGGAGGAAGAGGCAGAGAGCAGGGTGCAAAAGCGGAGTGTTCGTCCCCTAGACAGTACGCCTGCTACTGCCCAACGCAGCAAGGGACTGAGCACACCAAAGCCAGATCCAAGGAGTTCCCTAGCGTGGCAGTTCTTCAGACAATGTGCTGATGACAAGACATGAGTGCTTTGCACGCTGTGCAATCAGAGCCTGAAGCGAGGCATAAACGTTCTCAACCTGAGCACAACCTGCATGACCAGGCATCTAAGTGCAAAGCACGAGCTGCAGTGGAGTAGACACTTCAAAAACCAAGAAATGTCTCTGGCTCCTCCTGCTTTCTCTTCTGCTGCAATCTCGGCCTCTTCATCCACCTCTGTAGTGACAGTGGCACCTGCCACCCCGCAAACAGAGGATCTACCAGCAACACTACCACCTGGGTCACAATGTCCCATGGAAGTGTTCAGCTCTCTATCTCCCAAACACTGGAGCGGAAGAGGAAGTACCCCCCTACCCACCCACGATCCCTGGCCCTGAATGCCAGCATTTCAAAATTCCTGGCCTTTGAAATGCTGTCATTCCATCTGGTGGAGACGCAGAGTTTTAAAATCTTGATGGCTACTTTTCCAGGTGAGCCATCCCTTCCCTGCACAACCAAGTAGGGGACAAAATCAGGTGTGCACTACGCAGCGCCACCTGTGGCAAGGTCCACCTAACTACGGATACGTGGACCAGTAAGCACAATCAGGGACGTTATATCTCCCTAACAGCACAATGGGTAAATGCAGTGGCGGCTGGGCCTGAGGTGGATAGCAGTTTGGCGCATGTCCTTCCACCACCGAGAATTGCAGGGCGCTTCAGTTTGCCTCCTGTTGCTAACTCCTCCTACTCCACTTCCTCATCATCTACCTCCTCCTCCTCATCCGGTCAGCGTAACACCTTCACCCCCAACATCAGCACAGCCAGGGGTAAATGACAGCAGGCAGTTTTAAAACTTTCCTGTTTGGGGGAAAAACCCCACACCGCGCAGGAGTTGTGGAGGGACATGGAACAACAGACCGAAGAGTGGTTGGTGGCAGTGAGCCTCAAGCCCGGCCTGGTGGTGTGCGATAATAGTTGAAATCACGTAGCAGCTCTGGGCCTAGCCAGTTTGACACACATCCCTTGCCTGGCGCATGTGCTGAATTTGGTTGTGCAGAGGTTCCTTAAAAATTACCCCGTTATGCCAGAGCTGCTGCAGAAAGTGCGAGCCGTCTGTGCGCACTTTGGCATTCTCACCCTGCTGCTGCTCACCTGTCAGCACTGCAGCGTAACTTCGGCCTTCCCGCTCACCGCCTCATATGTGACGTGCCCACAAGGTGGAACTCCACCTTGCACATGCTGACCAGACTGTGCGAGCAGCAGCAGGAGATAGTGGAGTTTCAGCTGCAGCACGCACGTGTGAGTCGCTCTGCGGAACAACACCACTTCACCACCAATAACTGGAGCTCCATGCGAGACCCGTGTGCCTTGTTGCTCTGTTTCGAGTACTCCATCAACATGGCCAGTGCCGATGACGCCGGTCTCAGTGTTACTATTCCAGTTCTGTGCCTCCTTGAAAAAACACTTCGAGCAATGATGGAAGTGGATGTGGCACAGGAGGAGGAGGAGGAAGAGGGATCAAGCTTTCAGGGCAGTCATTCACAAGTGGCTCCGAAAGTGGGTTCCTGCACCAACAAACGCCAGGTACACAATTGTCCAGCAAGGGCACAGTTCTGGAGGATGATGAGGTGGAGGATGAGGAGGAGGAGATGGAGGAGGAGGAACCATGTTCACAGCAGGGTGGCACCCAGACCAGCTCATGGCCATCACTGGTGCGTGGCTGGGGGGATACAGAGGACACAGACAATACACCTCCCACAGAGGACAGCTTTTCGTTCCCTCGGGGCAGCTTGCACACATGAGCGATTACATGCTGCAGTGTCTCCGCAACAACCGCCGAGTTGCCTGCATTCTAACTGATGCTGATTACTGGGTGGCCATGCTGCTGGATCCCCATTACAAGGACAACATACCGTCCTTAATTTCCTCACTGGAGTGTGATCGTAAGATGCGCGAGTACAAGTGCGTGCTGGTAGACGCGCTGCTGGTGGCATTCCCACCTGACAGCGGGGGCACAGTGGAAGCACAAGGCGAAGGCAGAGGAGAAGGAAGAGGTCACCAACACAGCTGGGGCACCACCAGAACCTCAGAAGGCAGGGTTAGCATGGCCGAAATGTGGAAAAGCTTTGTCAGCACGCCACAAGAACCAGCACCACCAGCTGATTTTGAACGTCTTAGCAGAAGGCAGCATTTCACCAACATGGTGGAGCAGTATGTGTGCACACGCCTACACGTACTGAATGACGGGTCTGCCCCCTTCAACTTCCAGGTCTCCAAATTGGGCACATGGCCTGAGCTTGCCCTTTATGCCTTGGAGGTGCTGGCCTGCCCTGCAACTAGTGTATTATCTGAATGTGTATTTAGCACGGCAGGGGGCGTTATCACAGACAAGCGCAGCCGCCTGTCCAGAGCCAATGCGGACAAGCTCACGTTCATTAAAATGAACCAGGCATGGATCCTACAGGACTTGTCCGTACCTTGTGCAGAATAGACATGTATACTGGCCTTACCCAGCCATTGTTGTATTTTTGATCTTTCTGTGTACCCTAATAAAAAAAAAAAATTAAAACAAAAACCAGTGTTGGCTAGCTCGTCCTCCTCCACCGCCGCTTCCACCTACACTGCCACATCCACTGCCACCTCAACCCCCTACTCCATATGGACCTCGTCCTCCAAGGTCAAAATTATTATTTTTAATTTTTATGTATTTTATGTTATTTTAAGTTATTTGCCTATCCACATTTGTTTGCAGAGCACTTGCCATGCTCTTAACAACATTTTTCTGCCATTCGCAGCCCTCTAGCCCTTCCCATGACCTTTTTAGAGCCATTTTAGTCCTCAAAAGTTCAGGTCCCCGTTGACTTCAATGGGGTTCGGGTTCGGGGTCAAGTTCGGGTCAAGTTCAGGTCCCAAACTCAAACTTTTTTGTGAAGTTCGGCCGAACACGTCGAACCCGAACATCCAGGTGTGCGTTCAACTCTAGAGAGAAGGCAACCTGTGTTTCTACACAGACATTAGGGACCTCTATGTATTAGTACTATGCTTGTGACACCCTTAATGTATAGCTAAAGGCAATTTTTATTTTAAATTTTGGACAAGATGCAGAGGGTTTAGAACACCTGTTGGGCTTTATTGCTGTCTGTGCACCGTTAGGAAGATTCAACGTATTTATTTGTTCTGTTTACCTTTATCACTGAAAGGTAAAAGAAAATCGAAAATTTTGGGCTGTTACCAGAACAGAAGTCTCACATTGGGGACCCTAGTTCTGGGGACTGTGGTGGCAACCAATGATTTCTTTACTTTGGAGGAATTGCTTCTCGCTTCCGGCTTTGGCTATGGGACAGGAAGTGAAGAGAAATCTTCCCAATGGGACACAGATTGCAAAATGAAAACCTCACAGTGATTATAAACCTTCTTTACCTGTTTTGCTTTTACTTGTACTTCAATGAAATGTGGATTTTCCAGAAACCGGCTTATCCTGGTGTACTGTTGGTGGTGTGGAAAGTTCCAAAAACATATTAGTTGAGATAGTATTGCAGTGCATGCTTTTTAGCCTGGGCACATTTCCTCCTACTGCACTACATATTGTTCATTAAAGCCCAACTCCATGCAGTTTATCCATGCAGTGGGGCTGTGCCTGCACTGCACAGGTTAACTGCTCATGTTTGCCTAGGGGAGAGGAGAAAGGCGATATATTTATCTAAGGCAATATACTTATCTAATCCTATCTTCCCAGCAAAAGACTGGCCCGATACCCCCTTGCACGAGTTGTAAACTGTTCCTGTTCCTGTTGTCATCAAGCTCAGAGTAGGCTCCATAGACCAGGGACAGTCCACAGCTGGACCATGGGGAAGCACCATTTTCCAAAATAATGGCGTGTATAGGCTTTCGCCTCACCCCTAGACAAAACAAGCAGTTGACCTGTACAGTGTGGGCTCTGTACACTGCATGGAAAAACATTTTTTTTTTTTTTGCCTAGAGTTGGGCTTTAAAATGCTTGTGAACCTTAGCTGACTACTAAACAATGCAATCCAAAAATCAGTGGCATTCCCAAACCTAGGTGATCCACCACACATAACTATTTAAGAGCATATAGACATACCAAGATGCAGCTAAATAATTTCTCCTCAGTTTGTGTTCTGTATGTTCCACCCAAAAATAGGATGCACAAGAAGACTTTATTTCTTTATTTTGGGCACGGGGGAAGATAATCAGGGGATCTAGAAACATTTGGTCTGGGGGCAAATATTACCAGCGGGCCCATTCATGGTTTAAATGTTCACAACACAGAGCATGCCACAGTGATTGGTGGCCATAGTAATAGGTGGATGTTGTCTTATAGAACATGGTTTATTATAACACACCTTTCACAAATATGTGCTAAAATGATTCTCAAGGTAGATATGTATCAACATAAACAACTAAGGCTGGCCATACATAGGGCGAATTCCGAAATAATTTACTTTTGAAAATCTTAACTAAGAGTTTGCGTTCGAATTTCACACCCTTAGTTGACCACAGAAACAGCTTATTTCTATACAGCCATTGATATTTGCCGGATATTTTTTGTAAAACAAACAATTTGCTAATCAATGATGGGACAATTAGAGAAATATAATTGAAAAAGAAATGCGCATGAGCGCAAGAAAATAAAATTCCACAAAGGAAAAGAAGATTCCTGGCCAATATGAGCTGAAATTCAAGGCTTGGTTGGTCACATTTCAAAATCAATGGTGGCACCATCAGATCACAAAACGCACAAAGTTTCAGATTTTGAAAGAATTCGGAGGAGTTTGGAAGAGTTCGCAGTTTGACCCATGTATAACCTGCATAAGGCGGGCCATACATGTTTTTATTTTCTTTCAACCAGTTGAACAATGCCTGCCTCCCTGTAAAAGTGATATGGGTTCATCTAAAAAAAAAAAAAACACTACATGCTATCCCATGTCATCATCATAAATAATCCCTATTAATCAGTTTTCTTAACCTCCCTGGCGGTATGATTATTTCCGATTTTAGGTGCTGAAAGCAGTACAATTATTTTGCATGAAAATTTGGCGTTTTATATTGTAGTCCTGTATTTCTTAGGAATAACTCACTTAAATCTGTCCAAACCTAGCAGACATCCCGGGTATGATAAAGTTTGAAAAATGAAATCATAAATTATAATATAATAAATAACTATAAATAATTATACCAAAAATAATATAACAATAATAAAAATTATTCAATAATGTAATCAAATCAAAAACACTGAAATTTGCTCAGTTGCAGAATTGTCACTGTCCTTACTTTTCAGTATTTGATGACGGATCTCCCCACAAATCGCTATCGCTCAATTCTGCGAGTGATTCTAATTTATTATCGCTGCATTTTTGATGTAAAGGGACAGTTTTAGTTGCTATGAACAATCTCCAGTTTCCAGGCATAAAGAACAGTTTTTATATTATAAAACTGCATGCAGGACAATAGGCAGAACACTAGGGCCAAAGGGGATGGGAAATAATTACATACAGCAATGTAATCTGTAAGATTACATTATACTGTATGTATAGTGCGTGTTTTACTTTTTGAATTTGGCGCCGTTCTCTGTCCCCTGTGCATCGCAAAGCTCTCAGAGAACGGAGATCGGCTCCGTGATAGATCGAGCAGAGCACGGCTCGCTCGTACGGGGGGGGACATCGCTGATCCAGGGGAGAAGGTAAGTAACCTCTCCCTGGATTCAGCGATGCGGTCCCGAGTCTGGCTCGGGGTTACCGTTTTTGGTATAAAATCTCCACCCCGAGCCAGACTCGGGAATACCGCCAGAGAGGTTAAGCAAATATTGTCTAAACACAAGCGTCATATATATTCTTTCTTGAATCTTGGTGTGCTTAGTGTATGTCTTCCAAATCTGTGCAGTAATTAAGTGGGAAACGTTGCTTATATGCAGGAGTGATGATGACTGGTCACCGAGGCTCTCAATGCAGGGTAACTGGCTTTGGATCCGCCCCCTCCTTTAGTTTTCTGCAGGCAGCCTGTAGTGGGTGGAGCCTGCTGGGTCCCTCCCACAGCTCTGCTCTCTGCTCAGGCTATGTACAGCACTATAATGATGCTAGTCTTACATGATAATAACTGCATTGTGAAAGTATTGGGTGCACAAAAGTGGATCTATATTCTTTGTGGCTACTGATATACTTTAATGAAAGTTTTTGAAACCTGGTGTTCAGATTAGAAAATGAGCACAATGCAGTTTACAGTTTCACATTCTTCTAGCTTTAAATTTTAATTTGAAATTTGAGCCACAAACAAATTTGGAGCTGGAAGACTTTCCCTCTGCACATCATTGTAATGGCAGGTCTGAGATAGCAGATAGCTATATTACCCCATCTCTGACTTTGGCTCCCACTTTGACTGAGGACTGAGTTGGGGGCTACTAGCTCAAGATATATATATTTTTTTGTACATGCCAAGTGGCCAAATGCCCCTCTGCCCATTCCTACCCTAATGATGATGTTCACAATAACCATAAAAATATTTGTAGTTAGAGTGCAGACACCGCTAGTAAAATATGTAAATTGACTTTTGTAGGGGTCAGTTGGGAAATTGTATAGGTGGCACCCAAGGCCAGTGAAACCATGGCAACAACAAACACAAAACACAATTTATCCATTTGCATGCTCTATTTTAATTAAAAAAAACTACTCTGGTATGTGGCAAAGACAATAAACTCAATGATAACCAGATGTTAACTTTTTAAAGCAAAGTTTTGTAAAGCTTATTATTCATGCCAACCCTTAATTTTTCCCCCACATAATATTCAAACTCCATTACATTTTACCTTTGTCATTATTAAAATCCTCTTTTACACAATGGGAGGGGAGTTTCAGTCAAAGAAAAAATAACCATGAAATCCGGCAATTACCTTCTTCTTGACCTTACTAAGTGCATAAAAAAGAATGCAGAAAAGAAGGTAACAAAGCGCGTTTATGAATAACAAAGCAGAGACAGTTTTAAGAGCCTATACCAAAAGGTCATGTTTTTTATGATTGTGTTAACACATTGTTACAGCGATCTATATGCTATGTGATAAAATGTCCTTCCCATCCCATAGCTAATTACAGCTTTGATATGTCGGCTGTGTCATGTTTTTCTATCTTATAATGAAGTTGCATCTAATCGCTTCGGAATTTCTGGCTAAAGATGAGGAGGGAGACACAATGAGAACAAAGGCATGCTAAGTTAATGGAAAAAAATATATATTATAAACAGCTACCACATCATTAATACCTCTGATGCTTCTAGTCTGTTCATTGAAGCTAACTTCTTTTTGCTGATGAATTAAAATAAGTTATACAGTACAGGTGGCAGGTCATGTTTTCATGGAGATAATGTTTAGAAGTTGCATGAAAGCGCATCCCCAGGTAAAAAAAAAAAAGAAAAGAAAAGCCACCCACCTACACAATCAGTTTTTTTAATGCTGAAATTTCCCCTGAATCTGCAGATGTATGATTTACATTTTTCGTTATTAGTGATTGGTAGTCAGAAGTTCTCTTTTGTACCCTGTCGACATATCTCATGTCCTCCGTTCCTCATAGTGACATCACACTGGAAGGCTCTGGGACAATATAAGGTTTCTGTGAAGACTAAAAAAGTACATTGTGGAAGCACCACCATTAGGTGAACTCCACTTGCAGGTTTAACGGGTAATTGGGGAACTTTACTTGGCTACTAAGAGTACAGTGTGTATATCTCTGGTCTATACACTATTTACATATATATAAAATACTTCCTATACTCTGTGCAAGTTACTTCCAGTTCCTGTTCCTGTTTTGACATATTTAGAAGGCTGCACTTGCCAATAAAACACTTTATAACTACTCTGTCCCCCAACTGCAGCATTCAACAAGATTGGTGATTTAATCTTTACAGAACCTTTTCTTCCACACCCTGGTTAGCCTGTGTAGCGGTACCTTCGTGAGGGCTGCTGAGTGTTGTAGTCCATCTGTCACCCTGCCCAGCCAGACACACAGTTCTCATTCACCTTCAGGTAGAAAACCAGTTCTTGAACTTTGTTTTTATTTTTTTATTGAGGGGAATAAACTCAGATGGGGATGAGATTTTCATGAGATGCATAAACTGATTTGTAGAACAATTATGGGACAATATATGGGACTGACTATATACACCTCCAGTATATACAACTCCAATCTTCAACACATCAGTTGCTTGCACCTACTTGACCAGCTAGCACTGATTTGTAGGCCGGACACTGACTCAGGCAGGCCTAAGGTGAATGCCCTTTGCAGGCAGAGACCGCAGGCCCCCTTAGTGTAGCAAAAATAGGGTAGTCCTTAGTGCTAGCCCTCTGAATGGCTACTGAGCCCAATACCACATCTTCAAGCCCTGTCAGCCCTCATGGCTGCATCTGTCTCTCTCCACTGCCCATGACACCCCAGTCCACTCCCAACCAAGATCAATATACACCCAGGCTTGGCTGCCAGCCAAGCCTGGAAATGTAACTACTCTCACAAAAAACATACACCATCCTTCTAGCACACTGGAGGGTGCTACACCTGTGTATTGTCACTCCAGGAGGAGCCACTGGATATAATGTTTCTGTGTAATTGAAGATGATACAACTGGCTCACCCAGCACTTACCAACACAGATTGGGCATTTTAACAATTTATTTGAACAGCAACTCAATGTGTAGTCTATGCTTAGTACCAAGTGCAAAAAAGGCTAATCATAGCAGCTAAACAGCCCCTTTCTCACTGGCCAGTAGTAGATGAGATAAACATGTTGGCTGACAGCGATGTGGCCATTTAAGAAAAAACACCATTTACATAGGGAAGAAAGAAAGCTTGCTGAAGTTTGAGTTCTTACCATGCTCACTCACATAATCGCTATGTATTCACACAGATGCAGTTGGGTATAACTTTAGCCATCTGCAGAGTGAGGGGAGGATCTACCAGGTAGCCCAGTCACTGAATGCCTCACATCCCCCTAGTCAAAGCTCTGAACAGTGGCTTGCCACTTGGCTTCCTGGAAGAGTCCTTGAGTCCTTGGGCCTTAGGTGGGGGAGCCACAACACTGTAACCCCTCACAGATAGTCTTGTTGGGCACAGGAATGGGTCCTGCTGTGAAATATTGGATCAAAAATTGTAATTACATGCCCCTGTTAAACAGGGGCAGAAAAATTGGGCCTTGGGTGGTGGTGGTGGTGCCCTAAACCAAAAATATTGTTGGAAGCTAGCATCATCAAGATTGAGGATAAATAAGATAGTCAGCATAGGCAGTCTTCAAGGGATCCCACATCCATAGCAAATTCAATCAGTTACATCAGCATCAGGTGCTTAATAGCTGCTGATCCAAGACTGATTCCTTTTTTATGAATGTGAGCCTATCAATGGAGTCTGTGGACAGGCACACTCTTCGATCCAGTTAAAAACCCTCCAGCAGCACTGAATGTGTGTTCAGAAAGCATGCTGGATGTAGGACAGGCCAGTAGCTCAACTACATACTGAGCAAGGTCTGGCCAGTGGTCCATCCTCAAGACCCAGTAACCCAGTGGATGCTCTGTTGGAAAGATCTTCAAGTCTGCTCTTGCCCCTAGATATTCCTGCACCATGTAATGCAGACAATGGTGATGGTTGCTTGAACCAATCAGACATTAGCGTTGAGGACTGAAAAATAGTTTAAAGGCATCGGTCAGCCGGCCACCTTCTCCACCACTCTTCCTCTGACTGAACAAAGCCTCAGCAACACTTTGTCCAGCAATAGGAAATTGTAACCTCGCAGGGTCTGGAAATGCATTACACAAATCTTTCTTCAAGGCCTTCTGAAGATGTTTCATTGTCTGCTCCCTCTGCGAAGGCAGGATGATTTCTGCAACCTTACCCTTGAAACGTGGATCAAGAAGGGTTGCCAGCCAGTAATGATCCCTCTCCTTGATACTTCGAATCCTAGAGTCCTTTTGCAGGCTTTGTAGAATCAGGGAGGCCATGCAGCGTAAGTTTTCAGATGCATTTGATTCTGAGTCTTCTGGTTTACTAAGGATCACATGATCCGTAACTACCTCCTCCCAGCCACATACAACTCCTTGGGTTTCTGGGGACTGAAAGCCATCCCTTGAAGACTGCTGCTGAGTGTTATCCTCTACATCCATGCTTACACAATCATCTTCCTCTTCTTCCTGTGTGTTTGGAAGGCCCGCAGAAATGCTGGATAGAGGGGGTCTTGAGTGGTAAGGAAGTCCTCCTCTTCCTCCTGCTATTCTGCCTCAAGTGCCCTTTCCATGATTCCACAAAACGTGTGCTCCAACAGGAAGACTAGAGGGACAGTGTCACTGATGCATGCATTGTTGCTGTTCACCATCTTTTTGGCCCCCTCAAATGATAACAGGACAGTGCATGCATCCTTGATCAGTAGCCAGTGTATAGTATATATATATATATATATATATATATATATATATATATATATACTAGACTTACTGTATATATATATATATATATATATATATATATATATTGTAAAGTTTGGGGGATACTAGCTCCGCGGGACCAAGTGCATAAACCGGTAACGGTGAAACCAAAAATACTTTTATTTATAATTAAATCAAAAATAAGGCTTTTCTTCAGCATACAAAACGTAAATTAAAGTCCGCTTATCTTCAGCACAAATAATAAGAAAAGAAAGCACCTACAGTTCTGTAGTCGGGTCTTCACCCCAAAGTTCTCAGAGTCCTTACAGAGATCTTTTGCAGCCTCCAAAACAGCAAAACAGCAAGACAGCAAAACAGAAAGACAGCTCCTCAGACAGGTGTTAATCTCCTTCTCCCCCTCACCACCACCTCTCTACTATTTCCTGTCTTATGGGCTGTCTTCTTGGAGGCCTTTAACCCCCTGTGTGCCGAATCCCTGTGGTCAGGGAGGGAGGCTCTTTCCCACCCAAATGTCACTTCAGAGCCCCCCAAATTCTGGGTCCCAACTATCTCTCTTAATATAGAGAGGGTCGTGAGTCAGTCCTCTCCTAAAACTATCCCCGGAATTTGTCACCCATTTTTGGGTGACCCCCTGAGGCCTATCAAATACACTGCCACTAAATGAATAACCTACCTGCTTAATCTAAATCAAGGTCTCTCTCTGTCCACGCCAACAACACCACACAAGACTGCCGTGTAAGCAACCTTATAAAGTGTGGGGCGTGGAGGCGCCAAAGGCAGGGTGCTTCATGGCCAGAGGCACCCTGCCTTTGGCCAATTATGGCTCTCTTAGCAGAGCAGAGCACGCTGTGATTGGCCAAAGCATGCAGGTCAGGTACATGCTTTGGCCAATCATCATACAGCAATGCACTGCTATCTAGCAGTGCATTATGGGGCATTCAGTGGCATTCAAATGTTTTTTGCTGTTCGACAAACGGGTGAACATGCAATGTTTGAGTCAAGCTTATGTTCCACCTGAACATCGAGCTCATCCCTACTGTTCACCATGTGTTCTATCACTCTTCTTCCTTTTATATAGTCCCAGTCACTGCCAAAATGGCTGCTCCTAGTGGTCTCATTAAAGATTGCTGCTGTATTTCTGTATTATTGAATGTTCAGTTAATGTTCTTCTTAAACATGGCTGCCCTATTTCTACTTAAACAACTGTTCAACTTCACTCTATCAATTCCACAGAAGAATAATGCATAAACAACAGGAGGAAAAGCAAACATCCGCAGCAACTTTAGTCCTAGCTATACCTGCAATGCCTTTAATAGCTTGGATTTGTATGTTTGAGAGCAAGTCCATCTCCTGTGACAAAGCCTGGAAGAGTCTTCTTCAAGGTCACCCAAAATATTTATATCCTTGCTCAACATGTATCACTATGTCACATACCTGGTGAAGATTGGAACGTTGTGTAGGCCTCTCTTGCCCCTCTCGCCCAACACTCCTAAATGTGGAGACAGAGAGTGTAAGGGCAAGGGGTGACACGAGTGCTGTAGTAGCTGGCTGGTGATGTCCACTCTGTAGGTGGATAGAGCTGGTAGTCGCAGTCCTTGGAACAGGATGCAGGAGCAGCTTGGCACCAGAGTAGGAGACGGAACCAGGACCAGGAGGCAAGCAGCAGTATGAAACAACTGGGCAGTGAGGAGTTGATTTAGCAGGCACAGCAAGTCCAGAAGGCAAGCCAAGGTTAGAAATGGACAGGTAAGCAGTACAAAGTCAGCAGGCAGGACAAGTCCAGTAAACAGGCTGATGTCAGAGTAGTTAGGTAACAGAGCTAGAGAAAGTAGAGGCAGAAGTGAAGTCCAAAGGCAAGCGGGGTCATAGCTTGGGAATATAGCAATTGCTCATAGCGATAGACCAGTTTAAATAGGGCACTGGGTGGCAAGTGGTATGCGCATAAATATGTGTGTGATGAACTGTCACAATATATCTAAGATTATCCCTTTGCTTGGAAAAATTAGCATGTGTGCAATGTGCACAAATGTGAGCATGAGCACAAATCTGCACTGGTTTTATGATGCTAGGAATCCTGTTTACCTTACACACTGGCTATAAACATCTTAGAACCAAAGAATCATAGTGATTTACAGAGAGAAATAAGTATTCGTTATTCCGCAATATCCTTTCTTCTTGGTCTTTCTACTGAGGACACTCTCCAGCATCAGGCAGAAGCAAACAAGATCATAAACTATCAGGGGTGCCTTCTGGGCTTTAAAGGGGTGCCTTGACAAAATGCCTAAAATTTACTGAAATTGCCAACAAGCCAGCAGGGCAACCATTGGTTAATAAGAAGGATGTTGGTTGCCTGCACAACATTGTTGTTTTTCCCTCCCATACCCCTCTCTGTCAGCACTGGGGTCACATTAGCAGAAAAACTGAGGGAGAAGAGAAACCCTAGAACATGAGTCAGTATCAGTTTGAAAAGGTGAATGATTAGATCACCACTAATGTTGGGTGGCCCAGGTGTGTGGATGCTGCTGCAATATGTAAATCTACAGTCTGTTTTTTACAATGGGGTGCAACCAAAATTGTGCAAAATTGTAAAGGCTGACTTGACTATAAGAAGGTTGAAAAACACTGGAAAAGCGAGACCCCTGCCTAATGCAGGGTCCCTACACAAGATTTCCATAGTTTTTAATAAGGTGGATCCTCCTGGTAGAGTGTGGATTTGGCATCGGCTGAGCAAAATTAGACATTCCAGCTACACCATGAAGATACTTTAACTCCCATACTGAAGTCCTGACAGTGGAATAGCCACAACTTGTGGATCCCTAAATATGTTCTATACTTTATTCGTCACAACACAAATGCCAGAACAGAAACTGTTATCATGTAGCATCTGCAATCTCTAATGAGAATTAAAATGCCAATTCCTTCCTTGAATTCCTCTTTAACTGGATTGGACATTGCAATAACACTATAGAGTCTATTTACCAATGTTTTTACACAAGGCTTACACAACTTTTACCCAAGATGCATACATATTTCTAATTGCATCCTGCGTGAAAAATGTAGGAATCTTGAGTGAAAACATTAACAAATAGACCCCTATGGGTCCAATGCTCTAATTTTAATTTGTGGAGTTTTTTTGTCAGGTGCAGCGATATTATAAGCTTAATTGTAAACAAAAATTGCACACATCAAAGGTATTATCTCAGAGAAAGAAATGGAGAAAATTTTCATGATTTAAATTTAAGGAAAGTTAGCACACTACACTACAAAGATAATTCACTGACTATTTTCAGAAGATGAAAAAAATGTTTAGTTACTAAATAAACAAGAAAGGTTGTCTTATTCTGCGCAATCTTGAACCTTTGAATATTGATTGTATGTAATGTTGTTAAACTGTTAGACAAGCCCAGTACTCTTCTTAATATATAGCACAGGAAGAAGACATAACTCGAACAGCAGACTGAAATGGTTGCCTTTAATCTTACAACACAGAGCATTTGTGCGAGGACAGAAACCATAAATTCTCACTATTACAGACTTAAAAAGCATTTTGAGCACTTTATCTACCAGGAAAAGTCTAAAAATCCATGACAAATATTACAGTGTGAATTTTTTTTTGAAAGGGAAACTAATGTTCGGCCCATATTTCCTGCTGGGAACTGCAGGAGACACAGAGGGTAAAAGTTCACCAACCTACAGTTGCTATGGTACGTTTTTCTTATGTCACTGCGTTTTTAGAATAGGCAGCATATTACTGGGCAGTCGAGTATTGGGCTACACAAGTATGGAGAAGAAGAGACACTACTGTGCCCTATGACTTTTAATTTCACTTTGCTGTAATGCTCTAGCACCCTTTTTTGTTCACTAGAGAAGGGATTACCACTGAATATGAAGCAGAGAATTAGGGTACTTGTATGACTGAAACCAGCTTCTAACATTATATTATAGCCTGATTAAACTGCAACTTCCAGGACGTCTTGTGTGCAACTCCCAGGAAGCCATGTGGCAGAAGGAGGATCAGGAGGCCCGTATAAATTGCTGTGAGTTTGCTCCCATGGCAGCATGGGACCAGGGCCGGCGCTACCACTAGGCGGACTAGCCAGCCGCCTAGGGCGCACTGCCGCCCAGGGCGCAGCCACGGCCACTAGAGGTGTTGTTGAAATAATTGGCAGCAGAGCAGCTGAAACCCGATGGTGCGCCCTGGCATCTTCCTGTCCTGCTCCTTCAGTAAGGGACACCCCCCTCCTCTCCCCCTCCTCTCCCCCTCGTTCGAACGGCAGCTCCCTCAGATCGCCCAGTAACTCCTCAGAGGGCGATCTGCAAGGGACTGAGTCCTGTTCCGTCTGAGACGAGTAAGGAGAGAGGATTAGCTCTGAGGGCGGAGTTGTAGGGCGTCACCGGGGGGCGGGGTTAGACGGTCCTGAGTGAGGAAGAGGGCGGAGTGTATGGACATTAATGGAGGAGAGCGAAATCAGTATCCAATGATGTGAGGAGCCAGCGTGGGGCTCCGTACTCATTACACTGCTCCTCATCTGCCTGAGGGTGAGTAACCTATGCACATACCTTCACTGCTTTGGGTGTCTGTGAGAGGAGCTACAGCCAGGGGGACACCAACTTCCCTACACAGCTGTCTGCATACTGACTGTGCTCACCCCCCCACCTGTATACTGCACACCTCCACCCCCACCTGTATACTGCACACCTCCACCCCCCACCTGTATACTGCACACCTCCACCCCCCCACCTGTATACTGCACACCTCCACCCCCCACCTGTATACTGCACACCTCCACCCCCCACCTGTATACTGCACACCTCCACCCCCCACCTGTATACTGCACACCTCCACCCCCACCTGTATACTGCACACCTCCACCCCCACCTGTATACTGCACACCTCCACCCCCACCTGTATTCTGCACACCTCCACCCCCACCTGTATACTGCACACCTCCACCCCCCACCTGTATACTGCACACCTCCACCCCCTACCTGTATACTGCACACCTCCACCCCCCACCTGTATACTGCACACCTCCACCCCCCACCTGTATACTGCACACCTCCACCCCCCACCTGTATACTGCACACCTCCACCCCCCACCTGTATACTGCACACCCCCTCCCCTACCTGTATACTGCACACCTCCACCCCCCCACCTGTATACTGCACACCTCCACCCCCCACCTGTATACTGCACACCTCCACCCCCCACCTGTATACTGCACACCCCCTCCCCTACCTGTATACTGCACACCTCCACCCCCCACCTGTATACTGCACACAACTACCTGTATACTGCAACCCACCTATATACTGTACACCTCCACCCCCCACCTGTACATTGGGGGTATTACACTGAGGTGATTACATTTGTGGGGATTTAAAAAAATCTCCACCTGCCAGCTCCACCTTATACATGGGTAGGACAAAGTGGGCGGAGTCTGAGAAGAGTTGGGGTGGAGCCAGGGCGGAGTCGGAGAAGAGTTGGGGCGGAGCCAGGGGGCGGCAAAATTAGGTTTCGCCTAGGGCGTCGAAAATCCTTGCACCAGCCCTGCATGGGACCACATCAGCATGTACTAGCATCTACAGGAGAGGAAGGCCCTCAGTTACACAGTGGATGTTCCTTCTCAGTGGCAGTTTTCCAGTGAATGTCTTCAGCAGCACAATGGTCATCACACCAGTAAACGCCTTTAGCATTGTAGCGGTCATCACAGCAGTGAATGCCTTTAGCTAATTGCCAAGGTTATAGGCAGGAGTTTGCAGTCATGCAAAATCAGCATTAAAGCACAACTTCAGACTTAGAAGCAAGCCACAATAAACCTAGTTAATCCTCTAGCAACCTGAGGCTAACCTGCTTTACTGTCATAGAGACCATTACTCATTTAGGAACCACAAAGCATGCACCGGCATCCTCCAACCCAGCAATACCTGTCACCTCCACCCAGTGATATGTCCACAGTTACCAATAGATACAGAAAATTAACCTTACTCTGTAACTATTAGCATGGGGAGAAAGTATGGGACTTTATATGAAGTATGCAACCTAGTTGGAAACATAAACATGGAGCGGCTGGCTGGTATGAAGCAAAGAATTTCCTAATAACATTGTGTCATCTCATATATACAATGGCATAACATAAACACACATTATAAAAATATAATTGAATTTATTAAATATAAATCACATAATAACATGATAGCATAATAGCATGTAAATGAATGATATTGACACAATAATAGTAATAAACCATCAAACTCAAGAATCCATGCACACATACATACAGTAATAGCAAAAAAAACATGACACATTGGTATAGGCCAGTATAGCATATTAAAAGAAATGGTTAATGTCATTCTTGATTTTCTGATCATAAATTTTTTTTACAAAAATTGTCGCTATTTTTTTTGTTTATAGCGCAAAAAATAAAAACCGCAGAGGTGATCAAATACCACCAAAATAAATCTCTATTTTTGGGAACAAAAGGTTGTCAATTTTGTTTGGGAGCCACGTCACACGGCTGCGCAATTGTCAGTTAAAGTAACGCAGTGCCGAATCGCAAAAAATTGCTCTGGTCTTTGGCCTGCAAAATGGTCTGGGGCTTAAGTGGTTAAAGTAGTCTATTAAAGGCAAGATTCCATGAAGGCAAATACTCCATAAGAGGTAACAACTATCCTTAAAGTCCATAATTGACAGTAAATCTATAAAGGCAATAAGTCCATAGCTGGCAGCTAAGAGTCCATATATTCTTCAGGTTTCCAGCCCCTCAAGGAATTCTGAAGGGCCCCTCTAACTGGGACACAGTCCAGCAGCATACCAGCATACATTTTGGCAGTATTTTCCAGGTAGAGCTCTCAGGGCATTTGAGTGAGCCCTTTTTATATGGATCTTTAGAAAATTGGTGGAAAAATCTAGCCAATCAATTCCTCAGATCCACTATACAGCTACATCATAACAACTTGCACCTGGCTGGCTCAGTTAAGAGTTTCCATTTTTATGTGTGCTCTTGCTGGACTTCCAATGTGTCCCTATGCTTTTAAGGAGGAGTGGGCACCCTCCAGCCAAATCCACTATTAATTTATCCACCAGTGGAGGCCCGTCCATAGAGGGCACACGTGCGCTGCCCCCTCTCCCCCCAGCAGTCACAAAAAATAAATAAATTAATAAATAAATAAATAAAAATGAAATAATAGAATAAAAAAAGGCCCTTAAAAAAATAGAAAAAAATGTACTTTCAGTGCACTGTGTTCAGGTGCCGGACACAGTGCACTATGGGATGTACCACGTCATTGCAATCACAAGATTGCAGACAAGGCGCTTCATTTGCAGGCTTTGGAGGTGGCTTGTGGTGCAGTCCATCGCGCCGGACAACTTCCGCCCACCCGTAGTATCACCTAACTCGGAGGTGCTTTGTTCTCCGAGTTAAGACGTCACTTCTGGTTTCCTTGTGGCAGGGGTAAACTGGAAGTAACATCAGAAGCTCCGTGGAAAGCACGGCCCAAGTGGAGTCGGTAAGCTACAAAATAGATGAACTGCGAGTGCCATGCTTGACGCTCACAGTCAACTCCGCTGTGTTAGGAAAGCGAATGACTATTTGCTTTCCTAACACTGAACCGCCTCTCCGCCAAGTGTTTGGGTCTGTTACCTGTCACCTGATTGGCTGAAATGTCAGGCGCCGCTATTGGACGCCTATCAGGAGGATACCCATTGGACACCCATTGACCCACAGACACAGGGTAAGCACTGGCAGCATTTAATGGGTACACTGGCAGCATTTAATGGGCATACTGACAGCATTTGATGTAGACACTGGCAGCGTTTGATGGGCACACTGGCAGCATATGATGGGCAGTTGGGTCCACTGGCAGGATTTAATGGGCACACTGGCAGCATTTGATGGGCACACTGACAGAATCTGATGGGAAAACTAGCAGCATTTAATGGGCACACTGGCAGCATATGATAGGCACACTGGCAGCATTTGATGGGCACACTGGCAGTGTTTGATGGGCACAGTGGCAGCGTTTGATGGCACAGTGGCTGTATTTGATGGCCCAGTGGCAGTGTTTGATGGGCACAGTGGCAGCATTTGATGGGCACAGTGGTAGCGTTGGGCACAGTGGCTGCGTTTGATGACACAGTGGCTGCAATTGATTTTTTTTTTCAAAATTTGTTCAGTTTGTTTGCGCCCCCCAAAAAATTTTGAGCACCAGCCGCCACTGTTATTCACTGCTATATATGCTCCAACATAGAGACTCTCAGATATAGGGGGTTGATTTACTAAAGGCCAATCCACTTTGCACTACAAGTGCACTTGCGGTCACTGTAGATCTGAGGGGGGTATACAAGGAAAATAAAAAACAGCATTTTTTGCTTGTACATGATTGGATGATAAAATCAACAGAGCTTCACCTCATTTTCAGATCTTCCCCTCAGATCTAAAGCGACTGCACTTCCAAGTGCACTTGCAGTGCAAAGTGGATTTGCCTTTAGTAAATCAACCCCATAAAGTTAGGGCCGCATTACACAGAGGAGCCTTGATGTGGACACTGTGCCTTCTACATATATTTGCAAATATGTGCAAGGAACCCTCTGTTTTTAACATCAATTGTTATTTAGGGTTAACTCTGCTTGTTTGCAGGCTAGCTGGCAAGGCACACAGAGGTGGGGAAATCAGTTTGGGTTTGCAGCGTACCTATAAGGAAAGAAGGAGTAGGTTTGAGCGCTGGTACAATTATAGTTTTTTAGCTGGCAAGTGTGCTGGGAAATTTGAGTTTGTTTCTCATGTGCTCTGTGTTCTTGCAGTAAAGTGGGATAAAAAAATGTTGCAGGGGTCTGGGTACTGCTGATTCACAAGCCTTTAACTTTTGTCAATCAGCACCTGGCCACAGCCTGTCCTGCTTGCTTTCTGGATGGACAGCACTGCCTATGTTCCTGGACCCCCCCATGAGCTGCATTGTCTGAGAGGGGAGTGAGTGAGACGTAAATGAATAAGGATTTGGATCATTCAGGATAAGCAAAGGAATTTTTTTTTTTTTTTTTTTAGGCTTGAGCATCCATATTACCTGGATTTATTTTCCTTTCATACAGAAGCCTTTAGTTGTAATGTAACACTTAATTATTTCTGCCTACTTGCAAGCATGCAAGCAAGCCCTGTGCCTTTAAAAGTAAATGAAAATGAATATTAACCACTTTCAGACCGGACCATTTTGCTGGTAAATGACCAGAGGTCTTTTTACAATTTGGCACTGCGCTGCTTTAACTGGTAATTGCGCGGTCATGCAATGTTGTACCCAAACAAAATTTGCGTCCTTTTCTTCCCACAAATAGAGCTTTCTTTTGATGGTATTTGATTGCCTCTGCGATTTTTATTTTTTGCGATATAAATGGAAAAAGACCGCAAATTTTGAAAAAAAATGATATTTTCTACTTTTTGTTATTAGAAAAATCCAATAAATTCAATTTTAGTCATACATTTAGGCCAAAATGTATTCAGCCACATGTCTTTGGTAAAAAAAAAGTCAATAACTGTATATTTATTGGTTTGCGCAAAAGTTGTCACATCTACAAACTAAGGTACGTTTTCTGGAATTTACGCAGCTTTTAGTTTACGACTGCCTATCTCAGTTCTTGAGGTGCTAAAATGGCAGGGCAGTACAAAACCCCCCCAAATGACCCCATTTTGGAAATTAGACCCCCTAAGGAAATTGATAAGTGGCATGTTGAGCCCATCGAATATTTTATTTTTTTGCATCAAGCGATTGAATAATGACAAAAAAATAATTTTTTTTTTTTTTACACAAAGTTGTCACTAAATGATATATTGCTCACACATGCTATGGGCATATGTGAAATGACACCCCAAAATAAATTCTTCTGCTTCTCCTGAGTACGGGGATACCACACGTGTGGGATTTTTTGGGAGCCTAGCCGCGTACGGGGCCCCGAAAGCCAAGAACCGCCTTCAGGTTTTCTAAGGGCGTAAATATTTGACTTCACTCCTCACTACCTATTACAGTTTTGAAGGCCATAAAATGCCAAGATGGCACAAAACCCCCACAAATGACCCCATTTTAGAAAGTAGACACCCCAAGCTATTTGCTGAGAGGCATTTTGAGTCCATGGAATATTTTATATTTTGCCACAAGTTGCGGGAAAATTACAAACTTTAATTTTTTTTTATTTTTTTTTCACAAAGTTGTCACTAAATGATATATTGCTCACACATGCTATGGGTATATGTGAAATGACACCCCAAAATAAATTCTGCTGCTTCTCCTGAGTACGGGGATACCACATATGTGGGACTTTTTGGGAGCCTAGCCACGTACGGGGCCCCGAAAACCAAGAACCGCCTTCAGGTTTTCTAAGGGCGTAAATATTTGACTTCACTCCTCACTACCTATTACAGTTTTGAAGGCCATAAAATGCCAAGATGGCACAAAACCCCCACAAATGACCCCATTTTAGAAAGTAGACACCCCAAGCTATTTGCTGAGAGGCATGTTGAGTCTATGGAATATTTTATATTTTGCCACAAGTTGCGGGAAAATTACAAACTTTTTTTTTTTTTTCACAAAGTTGTCACTAAATGATATATTGCTCACGCATGCCATGGGCATATGTGAAATGACACCCCAAAATAAATTCTGCTGCTTCTCCTGAGTACGGGGATACCACATATGTGGGACTTTTTGGGAGCCTAGCCGCGTACAGGGCCCCGAAAACCAAGCACCGCCTTCAGGCTTTCTAAGGGCGTTACAGTTTTGAAGGCCATAAAATGCCAAGATGGCACAACCCCCCCCCCCCAAATGACCCCATTTTGGAAAGTAGACACCCCTAAATTTAGGGGTACACTAGTGAGACTAGGTAATAAATGGCGGGTGCCCTGAAACTATAAAAAAAATAATTAACCAACCAGCGTCACCTGTAACAGTTATATGGTGATCACTGGTGAAAGGGTTAACTAGGGGGCAATCAGGGGGCTTTATGCGGTAGTATATGGGGGTCCCTGGCGCTATAAAAAGCTGCGGCGAACCTAAATACCTACCTGCCTAACTAGCGTCACCTGTGACACTAATACAGTGATCAGAAAAACGATCGCTTATTAGGCTGGGTTCACACTGGAGCGATGTGGGAACGCCACGAATGCGCGGCGGGTTCCCGCATCACATGCCTCCCGGCGGCAGTTCACACTGCCCTATGCGAACTGCTGGGAGTGTCAGTGAAATGTTAATGACACCCCCAGATCAGTTCGCATATCGCAGTGCGATCTGCAAACTCGGATTGCATGGTGTGAACACCCATGCGATCCGATTCTGCTGCGGACCAAAAAAAGGGTCCCGTGCGAGTTTGCGGCGGGTGCGGCGGGTGCGACACGAATTCAGCCATACTATCTGTATGGCTGAACTCGAATCGCACAGAGATCGGATGTGATTTGCACTGCAGTGCGGTGCGAATCACATCCGTTCTCATAAACCGCTGCAATGTGAACCCAGCCTTAGTGACACTGGCGACGGGGGGTGATCACGGGGTTAAACCTTTATTGGGGGGGGGTTAGGGGGGTACCTTAGAACTAAAGGAGGCTAACCCTAGCTGCCCTAACAGTTATTACAGTCACAAATGACAACCGCCGGGTGATCAGGGGGTTAAACCTTTATTAGGTAATAAATGGCGGGTGCCCTGAAACTATAAAAAAATAACTAACCAACCAGCGTCACCTGTAACAGTTATATGGTGATCACTGGTGAAAGGGTTAACTAGGGGGCAATCAGGGGGCTTTATGCGGTAGTATATGGGGGTCCCTGGCGCTATAAAAAGTTGCGGCGAACCTAAATACCTACCTGCCTAACTAGCGTCACCTGTGACACTAATACAGCGATCAGAAAAATGATCGCTTATTAGGCTGGGTTCACACTGGAGCGATGCGGGAACGCCACGAATCCGCGGCGGGTTCCCGCATCGCATGCCTCCCGGCGGCAGTTCACACTGCCCTATGCGAACTGCTGGGAGTGTCAGTAAAATAATGACACCCCCAGATCAGTTCGCATATCGCAGTGCGATCTGCAAACTCGGATCGCATGGTGTGAACACCCATGCGATCCGATTCTGCTGCGGACCAAAAAAAGGGTCCCGTGCGAGTTTGCGGCGGGTGCGGCGGGTGCGACACGAATTCAGCCATACTATCTGTATGGCTGAACTCGAATCGCACAGAGATCGGATGTGATTTGCACTGCAGTGCGGTGCGAATCACATCCGTTCTCAAACCGCTGCAATGTGAACCCAGCCTTAGTGACACTGGCGACGGGGGGTGATCACGGGGTTAAACCTTTATTGGGGGGGTTAGGGGGGTACATTAGAACTAAAGGGGGCTAACCCTAACTGCCCTAACAGTTATTACAGTCACAAATGACACCAATGCAAAAAAAAAAAAAAAGCAATTGGTGTCACTGTGACTGGGGGGGCAGGGGTAATTGGGGGGGTGATCGGGGGGTAAAGGGGGGGTGTGAGTGTGCCTGGCATGTTCTACTGTATGTGTGGTGTGTTGGTGCAACTCACCGAACCTCTCTCCTCGGTGCCGGAACGAAAAATACCGACACGGAGGAGAGAATACATCACTTCCTCTCCTGTGTTTACATTACAGGAGAGGAAGTGATGTCACGGAGGATTTCCATTGGTCGAGAGCGATCGCGAGGGGGTGGCCATGAATGAATGGCGGCCCCCTCATCCCGGATCGTTCTCGAAGGAATGCCGACCGCCGCAGGCACCGGGGGGGGGGCCCGATCGGGCCCCCCACCCGCGGGCAGGCAGGGACTTATATATACGCCCATATGCCTGCCCGTGCCATTCTGCCGACGTATATCGTCGTGCGGCGGTCGGCAAGTGGTTAATGACTGCTTTAGAGTAAATGAAAGCCATAGGTGTTGAAACATTTCACTATGTAGCCCTTAAGTTCAAGGATCCAATTATAAATGTACAGTTGCTAATGCCAACAGCTGGCAATGGTGTTATATATCACGATATAATACTATAAGGTTACCAATGAATTCTACGCAAAGTCTTCAATTTTTATGACTTATACTGAGTTACCGCTGTGGGTAAATGTGAGAATTACATCCATGAACACATTGCTATGTTGTTTTTCATTTCCTCTGCTCTGTAATGATCTGTGATATATGTTTGTTTCTATAAACCACAACAATTTAATTACAGGTATAGAATTTGTCATTTACTGTGCAGTTATATTCTAAATGTATTTGTTTTTATATATTCATAGCTGTTGAAACAAAGAATGGAGCCCTCTCACCCCCTTTGTAACAGATGAGATATATTTCTTAGGAAGGTGTAAAATCTAAGCATATCGACTCATTTTAAAGAGGAAGTCCAGACCAGTTTGAATGCAGGATATGATATTAGAATGAGGAACTACTTAAATAGCTAAATATAGCCAATTCATTTTTATTTTAAAGGTAACTTTATATTTGCACAAACATAGTAGGCATCAGGCAGATTTTATCTAGCAAGGTTTTGGCATTCTAAGCCCTTGTACACACGGTCAGAGAATCTGTCGGAATGTGTCCTATCGGACCGTTTTGTCGGATAATCCGACTGTGTGTGGTCTGCATCGGACTGTTTCCGTCGAAATATCCGTCGGACCCAATTTTCCAACTTGCTGGAAATATTTTCCGACAAACTGGTCTGATCGGACATACTCCGATCATGTGTAGAGAATTCCTATCGGACAAAGTGCCACGCATGCTCAGATCAAATTCCTACATCAAAGCTTTTGGCTACTAGCCTGAACGTAGTCCCATCGTAACGAAATTCCGTCATCACGTTTTGAAAGATCGGATTTTCCGACAACTTTGTCCGACCGTGTGTATGCAACAGTTTCAGACACAATCCGTCAGACAAAATCCGTCAGACAAAATCCGACGGATTTGGTTGTTGAAATGTCCGACCGTGTGTACAAGGGCTTAGGCCAGTGTTTACATCTCCCAGCACGGCTCATACTGTAATAGTGCCGGGCTGTGGTTACAGCTAAGCATCAGTTTGCTTCTGGTGGCCTCATAGGTCATGATGGGCAGTTTAAGGCAAATTCCACCCACTTTTGTACAGCTTCAGAAATAGTTATGCTTCTTTTGGGGTTTGTTACATGCTCTCTGTCACTGTCATCCTTTAAAGCAGGGGTGTCAAACGCAATTACATTGTGGGCCGGATCAGCAGTATGATTGCCCTCAAAGGACCAGTTGTATATGTGGTGTGCTACATACAGAGTGCAGGGTTCAGGAGCGTGCTATGTACAGAATGCAGGATTTAGGGGCGTGCTATGTACCGAGTAGGGATGAGCCAAACCCCCACCCCACCGGTTTGGTTTGTACCAGAACATGTGAACAGACCATAAATCTGTGCGAACACGCAAACACCGTTAAAGTCTATGGGACACGATGTGAAAAATCTAAATTGTTAATTTTAAAGGCTTATATGCAAGTTATTGCCATAAAAAATGTATGGGGACCTGGGTACTGCCCCAGGGGACATGTATCAATGCAAAAAAAAAGTTTTTAAAACATCCGTTATTTCAGGAGCAGTGATTATAATGCTTAAAGTGAAACATTAAAAATGAAATATTCTGTTATGTTGTGCCTGGGGGTCCCCTTAGTCTGCCTGTAAAGTGGCGCATCTGTCTCATGTGTTTTACTGTGCCGCAGCAAAATTCAATTTCTAAAGGAAATAATGTCATTTAAAATTGCTTGCGGCTATAATGTATTGCCGAATCCCGCAATATAGAATCCTGCAATACCAGGCCCTTAAGGTCTGGAGTGGATTTTGAGGGGAACTCCATGGAAAAATGTAAAAAACAAAAACAAATGGCATGGGCCCCCCCCCCCCCCCAAAATCAATACCAAGCTCTTAGCTGGGCAAGCGCCCCCCTCCTGAACCATACCAGGCCGCTTGCTCTCAACATGGGGAGGGTGCTTTGGGGTCCCCTCCAAAGCACCTTGCTTCCATGTTTATGGGGACAAGGGTCTTGTCCCCACAACCCTGGCCATTGGTTGTGGAGGTCTGTGGGCTTATCGAAATCTGGAAGTCCCTTTTAACAAGGGGGCCCCCACATCCCGCCTCCCCATATGAATGGGTATATGGTTTATTGTACCCCTACCCATTCACCAAAAAAGTGTCAAAAAGTAAAAACCACCATACTCAGTTTTTGACAATTCCTTTATTTAAAAAAAAAAGTGTCCTGCGATGTCCATCCATCTTCAATCACGGCCCCGAAAAACCTGAAAACTAGAAAAAAAAAACTGAAAGTACTCTGCCTCCATGGTGTCCCATCGACTGCTATCTTTTCACTGCGACAGCTGTTATATAGGCAACAGCGGGGCCTCCTGGTGATGTAACTGAGTGACCCCGACCCCTTTGATGGCACATGACGTCAGAAGGGGCAGGGTCACTTGTTTTCATCACCGGGGAGCCCCATGCTGCCAATATAACAGCTGTAACAGCGAAAAGACAGCCGATGGGACGCCTCCCATGGTGGTGGAGTATTTTCTTTCTTTTTTTTCTATTTTTCTGGTCCATTGGCACCGTGATTGAAGATGGATGGACATCGCTGGACAATTTTATTTATTTTATTTTAAATAAAGGCATTGTCAAATACTGTGTATTGTGGTTTTTACTTTTTGACACTGGTAAATGGGTAGGGGTTCAATGTACCCCTACCCATTCACATGGTGGAGCTGGGATCTGGGGAACCCTTGTGAAAGGGGGCTTCCAGATTCCGATAAGCCCCCCACCTGCAGACCTCCACAACCACTGGTCCAGGGTTGTGGAGATGAGGCCCTTGCACCCATCAGTGGAATAGAGAAAGAGACGGCGCCCTCTAAGTGCATCAATAAAGTTGCTAAAATTTATTAAAAATGGTTAAAAAACACTCACATTAAATTAGTGGTGTACAGGCACATCAGGGATGTAATGTTTCATCCGTATGTCCATGGGGGCGACTCGCAGGGCTGTAAGGCAGGGTTTCAGGCATCTGACTTTATGACCGATGGTTGGTGTTTTGGTCTATTCCTTGTGTTCCTCGGAATGGTCAGAGCAGACAGGGTAGTGCTGGTAGCTGTAGTGCCTTTAGTCCGATGTTCAAGGAGTCGGTGTCCTCAGGAGACGGGCTGGGGACAAGGTGCCAATGTTGAGGGCAAGGGGCCTGGTATGGTTCACGAGCAAGCACCCCCCCCCCCCCCCATGCTTGCTCGGATAAGGGTCTGGTATTCATTTTGGGGGGGACTTCATGACAATTTTTTTTTATTTGGAGTGGAGTTCCCTCCTTTAAAATCCATGCCAGACCCAAAGGTCCTGGTATGGACTAGGAGGGGGGGCGGGGGGGGGGGGGGGATCCTATGCCTTTTTTTTCTTAATTCTGTCATATGGTTTCCCTTAACCACTTCAATACACTGTATTATATACTGTAAACTGACTGCACTGTATATATAGTCTTGACTACATTGTATATATATATATATATATATATATATATATATATATATATATATATATATACCTCTAGCTAACGTTCTCTCATTCATTACACTATATACAGCCGCTGTGTAAGCAGCCTTATATAGTGTGGGGCATGGACTTAGCCCCCTTAGCCATGATTGGCTAAAGGCACCCTACCTTTGGCCAATTATGGCTCTCACAGCAGAGCGTGCTGTGATTGGCCAAAGCATGCAGGTCAGATGCTTTGGCCAATCAGCAGCCGTCAATGCACTGCGATCTCGTAGTGTATTATGTGGCATTCTGCGGTGGTCGAATTTGCCATGAACGCCTCATATGTTTGGTTCGAACACCCGATGTGGGCTCATCCCTAGTACAGAGTGCAAAGTTCAGGGGTGGGCTGTGCACAGAGTACGGGGTGTGCAAACTCAACACCAACCCCTCCCCACCTGGCCCGGGTCTAGTACCTACCTGTGTAAGTGACTCTACCTTGCCTTGCTGGGAGATCATTCTGTCCCTCAGATTCTGGAGATGTGTCCCCACCGTGAATGCATGCTGGGATCTGTTAGATCCGGCAACTGCTGAGAGGAAAACTGGCCATTGTAAACACAGAAGGCTTCTGTGTTTACAAGTGACAGAGGAGATCAGGAGCGGAGGGTGAGAGCCGGAGGTGGGGAAATGGAGTTCCACCATGTTCCAGCTGCAAAACTGGGTGCAAGAGCCACATGATAAGGCCTGGGGGGCTGGATTTGGCCAGCAGGCTTTGTGTTTGACATATGTGCTTTAAAGTATCACTAAAAAGAATCGCTAAAATCTCATATAAGCTTTTACATGCTAATGGCATTTTAAAAGTCGATGTCAGACTTTCTCAGCTATAGCAGCATTCAGTAATATAATACCTGGTGATCTTCAATGAAACTCCTTGTTCAGGCACTTCCTGTTACAGGGTGACAACGCATTTTTTCCTGTTTCTCATTACTGCTCTTGTGTTGTTATCCTGTCACACAGACTTCAGATGGAGACTACAACTGGCTTTTTCAACACACAGTATGCACGCCGTGTTCCCTTATGTTGTCATCAGGAAACCTGCACTGAGAAAAGGAATGGCTACATAGACACTGTAGAACAAAGGGTGAAAAAAAAAGAAAGGATGGATATTTTTTAAAAACAAAATGGAAATTAAATGTCAATTTTTACAATGATTTTTAAGTACCTATTTAGCCCTAAGTGTTAATCAAACCCTACTCTAGATTGGAAAACCAGTGTTTTGTTTTCTAGCCACTTGAAGACCAAGCCTTTTCTGGCGCTTTTTATTTACAAGTAGGGATGAGCCGAACACCCCCCGGTTCGGTTCGCACCAGAACTTTCGAACGGACCCCAAATTCGTACGAACGTTAGAACCCCATTGAAGTCTATAGGACTCGAACGTTCGAAATTAAAAGTGCTAATTTTAACAGCTAATATGCAAGATACTGTCCTAAAAAGGGTTTGGGGACCTGGCTCCTGCCCCAGGGGACATGGGTCAATGCAAAAAAAGTTTTAAAAACGGCCGTTTTGGCGGGAGTACTGATTTTAATGATGATTAAAGTAAAAAAAAAAAAAAGTGAAATATTCCTTTAAATATCGTGCCTGGGGGGGGAGTGTCTGTAGTATGCCTGTGAAGTGCCACGCGTTTCCCGTGTTTAGAACAGTCCCTGCACAAAATGACATTTAACGGAAATAACGTCATTTAAAACTGCTTGCGGTTTTAATGTTATATCTGGTTCCTGGAATATGGTTGAAAATCATTGAGAAAAATGGCATGGGTAGCCCTCCCTGCCCATTACCAGCCCATTTGGGTCTTGTACGCATATTAAGGGGAACCCCGTACCCATATTAAAAAAAGGAAAGGCCCTATATACTCAGAACAGCAGTATACAGGCGGTGCAAACAAGACAGGGACTGTGTAGGTTTGTTGTGTTAAGTTGAATCTGTTTGTAATTTTCAACTGGTACATTTTTAAAGTGTAGCTCCAGTCAAAAAAACTATTTTTAAGCTTTTTGGAAAACATAGGGAAGGGTTATCACCCCTGTATAATTTGTTTTGCCGTCCGTCTTTTTTCATCTCACTTGCTGTTGTCTCCTTCTGTTTGCAAGTAGGAGATGTTTGTAAGTTAGATGTTTGAAAATAGGGGCCTGCCCTATATGCTCTGCAGAAATGGCGAAACAAGGTGTTGGTTTTGCCACAACATTGTAAGCCCTCAAAGTGACTCTTGGTGGGCGCTGGAGCGCCCTGATGTGAACGATTATATCAAGAATTGTAATTACATGCCATTGTTGAACAGTGGTAGAAAAATTGACCTTTGGTGGTTGTGGTGCTGGTGCCACAACACTATAAGTCCTCACAGTTACTCTAGGTGGGCACAGGAACGGGCCCTCCTGTGAAATATTATATCAAGAATTGTAATTACATGTCCCTGTTAAACAGGGGCAGAAAAATTGGGCCTTAGGCACTGGTGCTGGTGCCACCACACTGCAACCTCTCCCTCTTGTAGTGCAGGAATTAGCCCTGCTGCAAAGCATTGCATCAAAAATTGTATTTAAACACCCCTGTTAAACAGGGGCAGAAAAATTGGGCTGATGGCATCACCCAGAACCAGAAATGTTCTTCCAACATATCAGCGGAGGAGGAAGAGGATAGACAATCAACATAACAGGACATTCACTCAGCATCAGCATAGGCAGTCTTGAAGGGATGTGATATTTCAAAAAAAATTATTCGGTTACATCAGCTTCAGGTACTTGGTAGCTGTGGGTGATCCAAGACTGATTCATCTTGATAAAGGTCAGTCGATCAACTGATTCGGTGGACAGGCGCACCCTGTGATCGGTAACAAAGCCACCAGCAGCACTGAAGGTGCGTTCCGAAAGAACGCTGGATGCAGGACAGGCCAGTAGCTCAATTGCATACTGTGCAAGCTCTGGCCAGTGATCCATCCTCAAGACCCAGTAAGCCAGAGGATTTTCGGTGGGAAAGGTGTCCAAGTCTGACCTTGCCCCTAGGTATTCCTGCACCATGTAAATCAGACGCTGGCAATGGTTGCTGGAACCTATCATACCTTGGGGCTGCAGACTAAAAAATTGTCTGAAAGCATCGGTCAGACGGCCACCTTCTCCACCGCTCCTTCTGACTGATGCCTCAGCAACACGTTGTCCAGGACCAGGAGTTTGTAACCTCCCAGTCTCTGGGAACGCGTTGCACAGACCTTTCTGCAAGGCCTCCCGGAGATGTCTCATCCTCTGCTCCCTCTGCGACGGCAAGATAAGGTCAGCAACCTTACCCTTGTACCGTGGATCAAGGAGAGTAGCCAGCCAGTAATGGTCCCTCTCCTTGATGCGACGAATACGAGGATCCTTCCGCAGGCTTTGCAGGATCAGGAAGGCCATGCAGCGTAGGTTAGCTGAGGCATTCGGTCCGGAGTCCTCTGGGTCCCTAAGGACAACATGATCCGCAGCTACCTCCTCCCAGCCACGTACAAGTCCACGGGTTTCTTGGGACTGTAAATCATCCCTACAAGACTGCTGCTGCTGCTGATGCTTAGTGCCAGCCTCCACCTCCATGCTGACACAATCATCCTCCTCCTCCTCCTCCTCCTCTTCCTGTGTGATGGGTGGCACAGCAGGAACACTGTCTGGATAAAGGGGGCCTTGAGAGACAAGGAAGTCCTCCTCTTCCTGCCTCTGTTCTGCCTCAAGTGTCCTGTCCATTATTCCATGCAGCGTATGCTCCAAGAGGTGGACAAGAGTACAGTGTCACTGATGCATGCACTGTCACTGCTCACCATCCTTGTGGCCTCCTCAAATGGTGACAGGACAGTGCATGCATCCCTGATCATGCCCCACTGGCGTGGTGAGAAAAAACCAAGCTCCCCTGACCCTGTCCTGGTGCCGTAGTCAAACAGGTACTCATTGATGGCCCTCTGCTGCATGTGCAGCCGCTGCAGCATGACCAACGTTGAGTTCCACCTGGTGGGCATGTCACATATAAGGCAGTTCTTGGACAGGTTCAACTCCTTTTTGGAGCTCAGCCAGCCGAGCACCGGCATTAAATGATCAGCGGAAATACACACAGACTTTCCTGGCCTGCTTCAGGACATCCTGTAAGCCCAGGTACCTGCCCAAGAACCGCTGCACCACCAGGTTAAGGATGTGAGCTACACAGGGCACATGGGTCAGTTGTCCCTGTCAGAGGGCAGAGAGGAGGTTGGTGCCATTGTCGAAAACCACCATTCCTGGCTTAAGCTGGCGTGGTGTCGACCACCTCTCGGCCTGCCCCTGCAGAGCTGACAAAACATCCGCCCCAGTGTGGCTCCTGTCCCCCAAACAAACCAGCGCAAGCACGGCATGGCATCATTTTGCCTGCGTACTTGCGTAGCCCCTGGAACGCCTATGGAGCACCGCTGGTTCTGAGGACAGAGCACTGGGAGAGGCCATGGAGGAAGAAGAAGAGGAGGGGGTGGAGGAGAGAGGTGTGTCACAACCAATAGTAGCATTTTGGAGGCATGGTGGCGGAACATCCTCCAACACTACTGTACCTTGTCCTGAATCCTTCCCAGCTGCCAGAAGAGTGACCCAATGGGCCGTGAAAGACAGGTAACGTCCCTGTCCATGCCTGCTGGACCATGAGTCAGTGGTAATATGCACCTTACCGCTGACCGCCCTGTCCAGCGAGGCAAGGACATTGCCTTCCACATGCCGGTAGAGAGCCGGAATCGCCTTCCGTGAGAAAAAGTGGCGTTTGGGGACCTGCCACTGAGGAACCGCACATTGTACAAACTCACGGAAGGGGGCTGAGTCTACCAACTGAAAAGGCAGCAGTTGAAGTGCTAGCAATTTAGCCAAGCTAGCATTCAACCGCTGGGCATGTGGATGGCTGGGAGTGAACTTCTTTCGCCGGTCCAGCAGCTGGGGCAGGGACATTTGCCTGCTATAATCCGACGTGGGTGTACTGCTAGCAGAGTGCCCGGAAGCACTTGGCTGTGACACACCTAATTCTACACCTTCATTCCTCTCAGAGCAGGTTTCAGAGAGGACTGAAGGTCTAGTGGGGTTGGAGATCCCAGCTGATGAGGAGCAAGGAGAGGTCCGCTTTGTTCTTTGGTGTGGGTCTTTGAGGTACGCTTGCCAACGAGCTGCATGGCAGGTCAACATATGTCTGGTCAAGCATGTGGTGCCCAAGCGGCTGATGTTTTGGCCACGCGAGATACGCTTGAGACATATGTTGCAAATAGCAGCGGTGCGATCTGATGCACTCGTCTCAAAAAAGGCCCACACCAAAGAACTTTTAGAATAACGCGCAGAGGCAGCGCCCTGCACAGGCGGAGCTCTGCGGTGTGATTCAGTCGGTGTGCTGCCCCCGGAGGGCATCCTGCTTCGTTGGACATGTGCCTCCTCCTCCTCCTCCTCTCTCCTACCAGGCACCCACATGGAGTCAGTGCCCTCATAATCCCCTCCCTCTTCATCGCTGTAGCAAACCTGGCAGTATGCTGCAGCTTGTGGAACATGACTGCCAGATTGCTGTCCTTCTTGAGCATCCCCTCTCTCTGCATTCACGCTACTGCTTTCCTCTAGCTGAGTATCATCATCAGAGCCTACAAAACACTGGGCATCCTCCTGGAGCATGTACCCAACACTGTGCTCAAAGAGTTCAGGAGATTCCTCAGGAGGACGTGGTGGGTCTAGGGAAGGAGTCACTGATGATGACATTGAGAGGAGGGAAGACGATGCGTTGGCAGCTGCTTTGCTAGTACTCTGAGACTGGGTGAGAGAGGATGAGGAGGATGAAGAGGGCTTGGTCATCCACTCTACCAAGTAGTTGGCATGTTGCGGCTCAACATGTCCAGCTGCCGAAAAGAAGGACAAGCGTGTCCTATGGCCACGTGCTGATGACGATGCACTGCGTCCACAACCAGCACTGTTGTCTCTAGACACAGAGCCTGCTTGCCCTCTTTTATCGGTTCGTGCCTGTCTGCCTCTCCTTGCTGGCCTTCCAGACATGGTAATGGCCTGAAGGGAGTTGGGAAAACCAGCAATTGGGTAGTGTACCGTATATACTCGAGTATAAGCCGAGATTTTCAGCCTCTTTTTTGAGGCTGAAAGTGCCCCCCTCGGCTTATACTCGAGTCATCGCTGTCTGCCTGCTCGATCAGCGTGTCGAGCAGACAGACAGCGGCCATTCTATAATTCAAAAGCCGCGCCTCCGGCTCCGCCTTCGCCTGTGATAGGCGGAACACTGAATTTCCCAGCAGCCTGTGTTCCGCCTATCACGGACATCGTCTCATCCTCGTACTACGGACGAGGATGAAAGGATGGGCGTGATAGGCGGAACACAGGCTGCTGGGAAATTCAGTGTTCCGCCTATCACAGACAGGGAGGCGCGGCATTTGAACAGGGGAATGGGCGCCGACGAAGAGCGGTGATCCTGGGACGGGACCGGACGGAGGCTCGGCTCGGCTCGGGACGGGACGGGACCGGACGGAGTCTCGGGACGGGACGGGACCGGACGGAGTCTCGGGACGGGACGGGACCGGACGGAGGCTCGGCTCGGGACGGGACGGGACCGGACGGAGGCTCGGGACCGGACGGAGGCTGGGGACACAGGTAGGCTGGACAAGATCAAGAAAAAAGCTCTATGTGTGTATCTGTCTCCGCTGGGATATCTCAAATATCAGTTCAGTGGTTCAGATCTAAATGGTAAAAAAGAAAGGTATTTTACAGTAACAGCAGAGAAAGCAGCCATTAGGAGAGTCCATCAGAAATGTTCTCAATTGAATACTCTATAGGATTAAAGGGCAAGTGCCTCACTTATGTCTATCCCATGGTTTAGTTGAGGAACTAATAATAAAAGATACTCTGACATTCATAAAAAAGCTGAAAAATGCAGGAGCATACAAGGTCCAGATACAAGATGACATCATTGTAAAGTTAGTGTGATGAAGTCATTGAGTAGTACTTGTATGACTACGGTGTTTCACACACACACAGGGATGGATGGATGGATGGACACACACACAGGGATGGATGGATGGATGGACACACACACACACAGGGATGGATGGATGGATGGACACACACACAGGGATGGATGGATGGATGGACACACACACACACAGGGATGGATGGATGGATGGACACACACACAGGGATGGACAGGCATATCTCACCCTCGGCTTATACACGAGTCAATAGGTTTCCCAGTTTTTTGGGGGTAAATTGGGGGCCTCGGCTTATACTCGGGTCGGCCTATACTCGAGTATATACGGTATATTGTGCTGGAGGCACACACAACTTCCACTAGCTCCTGCAGATGGCAGATGGCTCAAATAGAGAAGAGCTATGTAGGTGGATATAGTGGTGTATACTGGGTTCAGAGCACGCAGACAGCACGCACAATCTCCTACAGCTGACTGCAAGCTCTATTTAAAACGAGCAAGATAGTTTGCAATATAGGTGGAAATTTTTATTAAAATAAAACTGCTACTGATTTACATAATCAAGAACTTAAGAAAGACTCATACTTGAGCAAAAAAAGAACAAAAGAACAACTTGTACAAATGCTTTTAGATAGACAGGATCTATTCAAACTGCCCATATCGCCCATATCGGACGACCCTTAGTCCCATGATCATCTGGACTACAAAAAAAAATAAAAAAAAAATAAAAACCTATCCAAACAATTTCCAATCATTATCCTAACTATGTACATTTATATTACATACCCCCTATAGGCAGGAACGTAAAGAAGCTGACGGTGCATACCATGTTTTTAAAATTAAGTTGCCCAAAAGCTAAAAAAAGGGGGTGAAAGGACAGACAGACCACCACCTCTCCACAACCTAGCACACCTTTCCCTACCCATTCTTTCCCCCTCAAGAAACCTCACCTTACCCAATTCCCGAACGATATCACCCGCCACCTCATGCATGGGCAGGAACTTGCCCGTAGTGGACACTAAACACCGAGCGTGCCAAGTGTAGTAAAGGCATATGACACTAACTAAATACAATGATGATAACACAAAACCCCTCCGGGCTTTGAAGTCACCGTACACCCTCTCAGGATAGGCAAGGGCCCGGAGACGGGGGGAGCCAATGGCATCTCCAACCTGCCCCAGAACCTCCAAGTTGAAAGGGCACTCGACCAAAAAGTGGTCCATGGTCTCTAGCACCCCACCACAATCAGGGCGAGGACAGCCTCTGTCCTCTGGGCTCCTGTACTTCAAGTTCGATCTCACATAGAGTCGTCCGTGGAACGCCCTCCATGCGAGATCCCAGAACTTGGCAGGAATTCTCTTGGAATTCAGGAGGGCTAGTCCCTCCCTGAGAACCCTGTCTGGACAGTCCCTTAAGGCCAGTGGTCTCAGAACGTCCGAGGCCATGACCCTCTGGTACAGCTCACGCCTGCCCAGGGAGCCTACCTCTAAGGCCGTTATCCTCCACCGCCTTAGTACCTTCAGGGCGGTTGGGACATAGGCGGGGAGGTACCCGTGGGACCTCCGAAGGTCACCCGGGCGACCGCCCCCCTCCCACCTGCTCAGGAACACTAGGAACCAATTCTTGCACGAACGTTCCCACAGAGAGGGTTCGTCCACAAAAATGGATTGCGGATTGAACTTCAGGAACACCACAGTGAAAAAAACCTTGGGGTTGATCATGTCCAAACCGCCCTCCCCTCTCCGCCGATACGTGACCTCCCTTTTTATCAGGTTCAGTCTGTTTCCCCACAAAAGCAGAAAAAACAGACCGCAGACCCGCGCATAGAGTGATTCTGGCAACAGACATGCGTAGCTGACATAGAGGAACTCGGGAAGCAAATAGGTTTTAACCAGGCTCACCCTTTCCCTCAAAGACAGCTTCCAGCCTTTCCAGGCGTTAACTTTCTGGGTGGCACTTACCAGCCTGCGCTCCCAATTTAGCTTGGGATAATCACCCTGGCCGAAATAAATGCCTAAGATTTTAACCTCTGGTCGGGGCAGGGGAAAAACGTCCGGGAGGTCGAACTGCTCACCCTCCCTTCCCAACCAGAGAGCTTCACTCTTGTCCCAGTTGACCAACGAACCAGACGCCTCGGAGTAGCCTCCAATCTGTGTTTCCACAAACTGGGCCTCCTCTCGGCTAGCCACTACCACCGAGACGTCGTCCGCGTAGGCCACCACCTTCACCGCTTTATCCGGGCCACTGCCGGGCTCCATCAGGACCCCCCTCAGCTGCCCACAGTCTAGCCTTCTTACGAATGGGTCGACTGCAAAGACATAGAGCAGGGGACTCAGCGGACAGCCCTGCCTAACACCAGAGTCCACCGGAAAGGTAGGACCCACCCAACCATTGACCAGAGGGAAGCTCTCGGCCCCTCTGTATAAAGTCCTGAGCCAATCAATAAATCGATCAGGCAGGCCGTATCTCCCCAGGAGAAGCCAGAGGTACTCGTGGTCTACCCGATCAAAAGCTTTCGCCTGATCTAATGCCAGCAGAAACCGCCCATCACCCGTTGCCCTGCACCTCTCCACAGCCTCCCGGACGTTAAGGACTGCACTAAAGGTGCTACGGCCGGGAACTGTGCAGTGCTGGGAGGCAGACAGCAGCTTGCCCGCAACAGCAGACATACGCGTAAACAAAATCTTTGCCAGAATCTTTCTATCCGTGGAGAGAAGGGCGATAGGACGCCAATTCTCAACCACGGACGGATCCTTCCCCTTGGACAGAAGGATCAAGGCCGACCTTCTCATCGAGGGAGGGAGCAGGCCATATGCCAAACACTAACTGAACACCTCCCTCAGACGCGGAGCCAAAAGGCTCTTAAAGGCTTTATAAAATTCTGCCGTGAACCCATCAGGCCCCGGCGACTTCTTTAGAGACAACGAGTCAATAGCCTGCTCAATTTCGGCCACTGAGATCTCTTCCACCAAGGAGTCTAGGGGGTCAGACCCCACCTCAAGTGGAGTCCCGTCAAGAAATTCCTTGGCTCTCCTCAGATCCAACGGCTTCTTCCGAAGGATGTCTGAAAAATGGGCTCTGATGATCCCCAGGATGCCTGGCTTGGACCTTACCAGGGAACCCGAGGGATCTCTCAGTCCATGTATGACCTTCCCACTCACCGCGTCCCCACAGCTTTTGTAGGGATCCGGGTTGGTGAACTTCCCGTAATCCCTCTCCAGCACCAGGGAGGCGAGACGGTCATACTGACACTCCCTCATCTGAAGCTTCAGATCCGAGATCTGGTCCTGAGGGCCACCATCAGAAACCAAGCGATCTAGCTGCCTGCGTAACTTCTGGTAGGCCTGATACCGGGATGCTGCCCGATGGCCCGAGACTTCCCGGAAGAAGCCCTCCGACCTCTTCTTCACCACTTCCCACCATTCCTGGCGGGAGCAGCCGCTCTCAAGGAGCGAGGCTTGTTCTAAAAAGAAGTCCTCATAGGCCGATCTGATTTCAGGGTCCTCAAATAGCGACCCGTTTAGTCGCCACAGGCCCCTTCCTTTCTGAGGGGTGTCCGCCACATTCAGAGTGACCGACACCATACGGTGATCAGAGAACTCAACCGCATGCAGCGCAGGAGCTGCAAAGGACGAGTCCCCCTTCAAAAAAAACCTATCTAACCTACTCCTACAACTACCTCTGGAATATGTGAAACCAGTGAGGTTGGGGAAGTGGCAAACGTGCACATCCACCAACCCAGCTTCCCTCACTATTCTATTCAAAAAGATACTATCATATCCCAGACGGCCTGAGGTGCCTGCCCGGTCCTTTGACCTGGTGACCATGTTAAAGTCACCACCAAAGACCACCTGCTGGGATGTAAACAGGTATGGTTTCAGCAGCGTGAGAAGGTCCTTCCTCGCCCTCTGGGACTGAGGTCCATAAAAATTGATGAGGCGGAGGGATTCCCCCCTCACGACTGCGTCCACAATCAAACACCTACCGATTTCTAATTCAATCACTCGTCGACAAGCCACCGAACCAGTCTTAAAAAGGACCGCAACACCACTGCAGGGCTCAGCCGCAAGAGACCAGAGGGAGGGCCCATGTCTCCACTCCCTCTTTGCTAGATGCATCTCTGCCACAGATGCCAGCCAGGTCTCTTGCAAAAACAAAATGTCGGCTTCAACCCGGCCGAGAAAATCAAAGGCTGAAAATCTAGCCGCTGCAGAACGCACACTTGCGACATTAATGGTCGCAAGGCGTATTGGAGCGGGTACCGCCATCCTTAGTGATTGAATTTTAAGTTCCTCTCTATTTTACATTTCTAAAAGAATCAATCCTCCTCGGAGTCCGAGGAGGAAAGGATCCCGTATCTGTTCCATAGGGCCAGTGAGGAGCCCCCCCCTGCCCCTGAACTCATACTGGGCTGGGGGTCCTCACCACCCTCCTTCCCCCAAACCTTCCTCTTCCTCTTCTTTTTGGTTTTCTTCTCCCATTCCACTTTGGGAGGTTCCCTCCCACTCTCTTCATCGGACCTCCCACTGGAGATCTCCTTAATTCTCTTATTAACCCCCTTACCGGCCCCTGAGATGTCCATCGGGGTTACCCCTCCTGCACCAGCCTGCCGACCACTCACGACCACCGAAGAGGCCGGAGGGGGCATTAGTATAGCCGCCTGATCCAGGGGTGGGTGCGGTTTACCCGCAGATTTAATTACTGAAGGGAGGGGGGGGGGAGGGGGTAAAGGAGATGAAGGGGAAGCTGGGAGGGGGGAGACCGGGGGGGGCAGGGGAAAGGGAGGGGGACGGGGGGGAAACAGGGGGAGGGGGGAGGGTGATTTTTGGGCGAGGGCTTTTTCGCCTTGGCCGGCTTCCCAGGTGTTTTTGTTGCCGTTGCCCCATCTGACACAGGGTCAGACGGGGCCGGAGAACTCGCCGGCTCCCTCACTACGCCAGTTCCTGTCCTTGATCCGCGCCTGGGGGGTCTGACCCTTTGAGGGAGGGGGGAACCCTCCCTCTGTGACCCTGAGGGGTTGGGATCCCCACTTCGTCTAGGGACCCCCTCACCCTCCGGGCCTGGGGCACCCCTCTCAGCCTGGCACCCCCTGAACGCCTTGCGGCACCGACTAAAGGGGTGTCCCATTTCCCCACAGAGGTTGCAGACAATAAGCCTGCAACCCTCAGGTGAATGGCCAAAACCATTGCACCTCACACAGCGGGGCATTGTGCAGTCCGCACTGAGGTGCGCGGGACTGCCGCATTTGAAACAGCGACGGGGCTGTCCAGGGTAGAAGACCAGGATCCGGTCTCTACCTATAAAGGCGCTGCCAGGTACATGCGCCACGGTATTATTGTGGCGCTTGAGCCGGATCCTGACCAACCACGCACCTGTCCAGACCCCGCGCTCATCCAAACTTTTCTTCAGCCCTGTCTGGAGCTGCCCGTACCGCGCCAGCCAGGTCGCGATGTCCTCAGGTGGGAGGGACTCGTTCCTGACCAGTACAGTCACATTCTTTACCTCCTCCTGCCTCGAAAGAGGTATCACCCGGAAACTTTTCCACGGATCTGACTTCCTGACGAGCTCGTACAGTGTCAGGAAAAGCTCCATGGAGACCAAGGAGACGAAACTTACATCAAACTCCTTCGAGTTTGTGGGGTGTATGACTGCAAATAAGTCCGAAACTTTAAAGCGCAGCCCCAGCAGATAGTCGATGACCTGACCCCTGCTGGGACATGCAGACGTCCCTTCCCACCTGAGCTGCACCACATTCCGCCCGCGCCTCTCAGGGCCCCCCGTACCCCTCGTCCAGGCCTGCGCACCCTGGGGCTGATCCCCAGGGGGAGCCCGGAAATTCTGGGCGCCAAACTGGCCGTACAGGGGACCCAGGGGGACAGAGGAACCTGCCACCTGTGCAAACGAGCGCCCAGCCTTCAGGGCACCTAAGAGGTTTGCCTCCTCCTGTGTGCCCAAGATGAAAACTGGGTCTGTGGGGGAAGGGCCAGACCCCTGACGGACCGGACTCCCTGGCTCAGTACCTCTACCCACCGCATCCCCACCAACCGGCATCTCACTCCTTACCGCGGGGGAAGGAGCAGTACCCCCTACAGCTATATGATCCTGGGGGGGAGCCACCTCCATTTCTTCAGGACCCCGCTCCTGTGACCCCTCCAAACCCCGTATGAAATCCAGGGCCGAGCACTCGCTCCTCAAATCCCCCATCAGGGACTCACCCCAGCATACTTGTCCTGCTGGAAGAAAATCCCCAGAGGACGCTAAAGCTGTTATCTCCAGGGAGGTCTCCGACACCACCGCCTCCTCTCCCCCAACGAGCGACACCAACGGGCCCCCTAGCTGAAATTCCGGTGTCCCCACTTCCGTTTTAGGCCCTTTTAGGACTTCCGGGGTCACCACTGACATCACTTCCGGTTCCCGGAAGTCGATGAGGTCACTTCCTGTCTCGTCACCCGGAACAGGAAGTGATGCACCCGCCCCCTTCCCACCACTCCTCCCAGTGTCAGCAGAAGATGCTTGTCCACATTGTCTATCCGAGACTGCACATGTGTCCGTTCCCATCAGCACCTCCCCCTCTCTCCATGCGGCCGCGGCGGGGGCCGCCATTATGGCCGGTTTTCCTCGCACCGCTATGGGTCTGGCGGGAGTCGTCGGGGTCACTGATGGGGCCCGGGGGGGGGGTCGGACTGCACTGTCCACTGGGGACTTCTGACCATTGGCCTTCACTGGCCCCTCCGACGGCTCTCTAGTGAGGACCACCATCAGTTTCTTGTGACTTGCGATTCCACCGGAGCTTTTACGTGCTTCATCAGGTACCCTACCCGGATCCTCCTGGACTGCGGCCATAGGCATGGCAGGTGTTAACACAGGAATCCGGGGACCCTCCGCACTGACAGCTCCGGGGGTCATACATTCCTGACCGGCCATGGATTGGTCGTCTCCGAAAAACGTTACTTCCACTGGGGTCTGTTGTACTGCTACATCAGGTGAGAGTTTCAGGGGGGACTTCAGGGGGGCATTTCCTCGTCTCACCGCCTGGGTTCCTTCCTGGCTGGTCTTTAGAAGTTCTTTCTTCACCTCTGCCAAAAAACTTCGCTCACCCTTTCCACGCTCGCAGAGACCGCCCAGCAGCCGCCAGAGGTCTCTGCATTCAAGCTTCAGGCCGTCTATGGTCTCCCTATATTCACCACGCTTGCTGCTGGCTGAGCGGTCCCTGTGATTTCGTAGGTCGGCCAGTCGCTCTGAGCGCTGTGCATAAATCGCCACGGCCTTCTGTATAAGGGTTTTTACCTTCTCTCTCCTTTTCTGGAGCTTGCTTGGGCCCTCTCCCGGCTGGGCCCAGGTCCAGTCCATTAACTCAGACTGTGTGACCAAGAACAATTTCTCCTCCCTGGAGAGGTCTCTCACCCCAGGGGGGGTTGTCTGAGACCCAGGCCGGGAAAGAGGCCCCGAGCCTGGGCTGGCCGACGCCATAAGGCCGGATGTCCAAAACAGCCGTGGTTCTCCACAGAGCTCTTCCACACACGTCTGCTCTCCTGGAAAGCCTCTCCTGGTGTGTGCTGGGTTCAGAGCACGCAGACAGCACGCACAAGCTCCTACCGCTGACTGCAAGCTCTATTTAAAACGAGCAAGATAGTTTGCTATATAGGTGGATATAGCGGTGTATACTGGGTTCAGAGCACGCAGACAGCACGCACAAGCTCCTACCGCTGACTGCAAGCTCTATTTAAAACGAGCAAGATAGTTTGCTATATAGGTGGATATAGCGGTGTATACTGGGTTCAGAGCACGCAGACAGCACACACAAGCTCCTACCGCTGACTGCAAGCTCTATTTAAAACGAGCAAGATAGTTTGCTATATAGGTGGATATAGCGGTGTATACTGCGTTCAGAGCACGCAGACAGCAGGCACAATCTCCTAACACTGACTGAAATCTCTATTTAAAACGAGCAAGATAGTTAGCTTTATAGGTGGATATAGCGGTGTATACTGGGTTCAGAGCACGCAGACAGCACACACAATCTCCTAACACTGACTGCAAGCTCTATTATAAAAGATAGATATATCGCTAGCTATATAGGTGAATATAGCGGTGTATACTGCGGTCAGGGCATGCAGACAACAACCACTACAGAAGAGCAAGAACGAAAAATCGGCCGATAACGATCGGTGTATACTGTGTTGAAGGTACACAGAACACCCACTAACTGCTACAGACGCCAACACACTACACAAGGCTGCCGCGCTGGAGGCCTTATATAGTGTGGGGCGTGTACTGCACAGCCTGAGCTATGATTGGCCACAGGCATCCTGCCTGTGGCCAATCATGGCTCTCCTTGCTGCCGGCGCTGTGATTGGCCAAGCATGCGGAGTCACAGTGCATGCTTGGCCAATCATGAGCCAGCAATGCACTGCGCCATCGCAGTGCATTGTGGGCCGTGAGCGCCACACGAATTTGTCGCGAACGGCCCATAACGTTCGGAATTCGCCGAACGGGCGAACAGCCAATGTTCGGGTCGAACATATGTTCGACTCGAACACGAAGCTCATCCCTATTTACAAGTAAAAATCTGTATACTTCTTGCTAGAAAATTTGTTAGAACTCCAAACATTTCATATTATTTTTAGCAGAAATCATATAGAATAAAATGGAAATTGTTGCAGTTTTTAATGTCACGCGGTATTTGTGCAGCGGTTTTTCAGGAAAAATACACTTTAATAGATTTTAATGCAAAAAAAACACAATATATAACTACATTTTTGGAGAAAATATAAAAGATGATGTCGTGCTCAGTAAAAAGATAACTAAAATGTGGTGCGAACACCGTTTATATATGCGTGCAGTACTTACGTATGCGTTCACTTCTGCATGTAAGCACAGAGGGATGGAGGCGCTTGGATTTATTATTTTTTACACTGTCCGTTTAATTTTTTTATAACTTGAATTCCTATTAGAAGGATTGTAAACATCCCTTGTAAAATAAATAAGGAATGGCAGATCCTTTTTATAGAGAGATCTGGGGGCTCTCTACCTTTAAAAGCAAAAGATCAATAAAAAAAGATCTTTTGCTTTTAAAAGCCCTAGCCCTAGCCCAGAAGTGACGTCATGACGTCGCTCCAGTCCTCAAAGATTATAGTGGTGATTAGAAGTGATCTGGTCTTTGTTCACCTCTATGGCCAGCCATGTGAACAGTCTGATCTTATTCTGGCTCGCCAAAAAAAGCAAGTGGCGGGGGGGGGGGGGGGGGGCAACTGCTTCTGAAAGCGATTCAGTGGCACAATCCACTTGGACCACTTTTATGAGAAAGACAGTTGTCGGCTAAAAAAAAAGAACGGGGTTATGGCTAAGCTATAACTCTGGTAAACCACTTGCAAGCCTCAATGTATATATACTGTACGTATTACGGTGGGCAAGTGGTTAGTATTGCTAATATTCCATTGGCTTTATGAAAACTTGCATACCTGTTGTACACTGTTTAGTTCCCTGTGTTGGAGACTGTTGGAAGCCAGTATGCTGAGACTGTTTGAATTCTTTATTTGAATGTGGTCTTCCATATTTGTAGACTCTTTGACTGTTTATTTGTTTAAAAATGACATCCCCGTTCTCTTTGGCAGGCCTGTATTTGCATAAAAAGCTGCCCTAGGCACACAGAAATGATGAAGCTCCTTCTATCACATAATTATTTTAGTAAGAATTACTGCTGGTATGTGGTATAGGAGGAATCATGCTGTCTGACTAATATTTGCAGCTACTTTTTATACTGCACAGACAAAACAAACTAAAGAAATAGGAAATTTTTTCTCCTGCAGATACCTACCCTTGAAGCTCATTTTCTGAATTAAATGTAGCCCTACTTTTACAGGAGTGAACAGAAACTGAGAACAAAAAAAGAAACAAATGTTCAAAGTTTGCAAATAGATTTGAGAAGCACCATCTTACCCTTCTCGCTTAAACACTGCACACAAGTGCCCTTATGGAACTGATAACTCTAATAGCAGATACCCTTAAAGCAGAACTACACTGCAGGTGAGCACCACAAGCCAAAAATATGCTAGTTAACCACTTGCCTTCTGCGCACTTTTACCCCCTTCCTGCCCAGGCCAATTTTTTTACATTGCCGTCACACTTTGATTGGCGCGGTTGTGCAACACTGTACCCATATGACATTTTGATCATTTTTTTCACACAAATAGAGCTTTCTTTTGGCCATAAAATGTACCTATTAACAATTTTCTTTAAATTAATTACACTTTAACAGATTTTTCTGATTGGTATCTATTGACTGATCTGCACTGCAGACTTTGCAAAGATTCTAGGCAGAAATAGATTAAATCCGATGTATATTAGACTTGTGCACACTTAAATATTTCGTTTTCGGAATTTCGTTTTCGTCTGAAAAATAAATGTTTGTGGTTACTCCCAAAATTCATTTTTATTTATTTAGTTTCATTAAAAAATGCATTAGTCCGAAAATCCAAAATAATTAAGGTCGAATCTGTCATTGAAGGCTTATCGTGTCTGTCGAATGTTCTAAGAAGCTTAGACGGAGCAGCTAAACTGTACGACGCCGCAATCGTACATTTCCGGTCAAATGTTCCACCTACAAGCTATAGCAGAATTGTAATGTTGTATGACACTAGTAATAATTATATTTATGAATTATTATTACTAGTCAACCAACATTAGAATTCTTCTATAGCCTATAGCCGGAGCATTTGACCATAAATGTCCACTCGCAGCGATTGCTTCGTAGAATCTTCATGTCAACTCTTTTCTCTCTATGTTGTATAATCTTGGACTAATAGAGTTAGGTTAGGCACATTCAACCTTTTTTGCTATTGTCTCTATAATGTCGATTCTTTTCTCTCTATGTAGAATAATCTTGGACTAATAGAGCTAAGGTTAGGCACATTCGACCACAGGTTCAATGGACACAGATCGCTATTGTCAGCGTCATGTTGAATCTCCTATCTATATAAAACTGTTGTCACAACAAAAATGAAGCATTTGTTTATGTCGGATCTTTTGGTTTTCGGATTATGCATGTTAGTTATCGTTTGTTAAAACGATAACGAAAATACCCGAAATTCGGACAAAAACTAATGCACATGTCTAATGTATATTGCTAAGGATATATCTCACCAATCCTATAGTAATAATCCAATCATTTATATGCCAATCCTTACAACCTGTGTTGACAGGCTTTGTTCACATCAGAAAGGTTTTGTGCAAGCCTATGGGAATGCAAAACCAGTGTGAATCTGGTCAATTTCAGGTTAGAAAAAGGCCAAATGTGAGTCAAATGTACTTGTCAATGAATTCTGAACGATCTCAGCAGCATCTGAAAATTATGCCATCAAAGCAGTCAACACAGGCCCTTAGTTGTATTTCTTCAATGGCAGACATCCTATCCTATCCTATACTCTGTAATACAATAGTGTCTACTCCTGTTATGGCAAAGTAGTCTAAAAATTGACTGTTTACAATTTGCTTGCTTTGGTCTGTTGTCCAATAAAATTATGTTTGATAACCGTGATAAAAAACGATGATGCATTTTTCTCTTCAGTGCCTTTTTTGTACTTTTGTAAATGTTTATTGAACACTATGCTAAAATAAGGGCTAAACAAGCGGTATGACTTTATTCCCTATTTTCTACCTCCGCATTAATACATATTTTTGCAGCATTTCTCTAATTGATTTCACCCATCCTCCATACTCTTTACAGCTTTCTTCACAAAACACATTTTACAAATTTAGGTCGCCCACAACATGGTGTTTTTCATTGCTTCTGAATGCCACCAAGTGCCGCTCGCTGCTGCAATTATGGCATTAGTTTACATTCAACTCCCATCCTTTCAATTTATGCAAAGCTGTAAGCTGCTGTGAAGACGGAATTTTCATAACATAAACACCCTTGACAAGTAGCAAAAATATTGGTAAGCAAGAAATTGGCTGACACTGTATGTTGATGCCTGAGGTAGTTTAAACCTGAGAACTGGATGAATATGGAGAGGCAGCTTCCACCTGGCTTGAGAACGTAAAGAAGTAAATAATTAGCGTCACATAATATGACTAACCCTTTCGCTGCCCATACAGCAGGCTTAAGATGAGTCAAAGGGCTCTGTGGAATTAGGCCAACGTTATTAGGAATATAGCGCTACGAACACGAGCCAAAAAAGATTAGACAGAAGGGTGGGAAAAATAGGGTGGTGGTGTAATTGATAAAGTACTTTCTGTACATCTGTAAAACCTTAAGGCATATCCAGGCACCAGAATCAAGGCATAGTTCAGTAGAAATACTCCTTTTGGGCAAATTTGAAATATTAATCTATAAATGTGAATTGTTAAAGAACCATAAAATCCTTTTTCTAAAATTAGGTCACATGTTCCTGCTAGTCTGGTTTCTATTTTACAAGATACAGCCTAGGTGAAGGAATTGCTGCAGAAGTCTTAGTTGGTAATGTGGCAGTCAAATGAAACTGGAAGGGAATTTGCATAGTAAAAGAATATTAGATTGGTATAATGCCATCAGTTATCCTCCATGGGTAGGAGCAAGGCTAAAAAGTACTTTAATTACTGAAGGAATCAAACACCAGTAAACATTCTAGGGCCTTGTGGCATTGAAAGTGACAAAATGTCTGTTTGGTATTTAGTGCCCGACATTATTACTACTGCAATTTTTTTTAACTTAGTATTAACAATTTACTGCGTTATATCCAACTTCAAAAAGCTTACAATCTAAGGTCCCTATCTAACATGCAGCCATACCCATACTAGAGCCAGTTTAAAAAGGATCAAAATAACCTACTAGCATGTCTTTACCACTGAAGGTGCTTCAATCTAGACCAGGCATACCTTCTGGGTTCGCAAACTCCTACTGTGTGAATGGCTGGAGCCACTCATGCACGCGGGAGCTGCCGTTTATGGTACAGGACTCTGAAAGAATGTCATGGGTAACGTCACCGGCTGCATCTACAGTAAATATCTCCTAAACGGTGCATGTTTAGGAGATATTTAGAGTACCTATAGGTAAGCCTTATTATAGGCTTACCTATAGGTAAAAATCATGCATGGGAGTGTACTCCTACTGTAACGTAAACAGTGCTCTGGGTGAAAACCAGTAGCACACAGGATGGGTGACACGAATCCTCTACCAAATTCCCCAAAGGTGTACTCTCACCTGGTTGATTGGACCTCACTACAAAGGTCAAACTCACATAAGGGATACAGAATCCCCAATTCTTACAGATGGATTTAATCATCATATAGCATGCCGTTAAGGATTTCGCTCCCCAGCAACTCTTGATAGATAAGTTCATCTTTGGAACATGTTACGTGTTCCATCCATATTTAGGGTGGAACATGTAACATGTTCCAGCTCCTGCCTCCTCTCCTTCCGGCACTCCTCCCTTCCTGTGGCAGAAGGCGGGGTATCTGTCAGAATTTAAAACAGCGTGGACATGCAGAGTTTTGTGAATGAATGAAGTACAAGTACCATCGTCCACTGCAGCCAATGGCTTGTAGTTCTCAATGAACTGTGATGGCGCTGGTGAGAGCTGTCATAGTCTATTGATTCTTCCTGCTACTCAGTAACTGCCTGCCAATATCAGAGGTATGGGTAGACAGTGTACCCATGATCTGCTGTATGTGGGTTCACTGCCTTACAGGCTGCAGAGTAAAAAAAATAAAAATGCAAATTTTTTTTACTTGCAAAAAGATGTGTATTTATTTTTTGTTTTATAAAAAGAGCTTAGCCCTTAATGATCAGTGGTTCACATAGACTCTTAGCCTCATGCACTAAGATGCCCTTTGGATGCTTTCTGTCAGTAGCTTGATAACTGTCTCAGCATACTGGACGCTGATGGATGTAGAATAGCTCTGTTTCTAGATGTTTCTGCACTAATAGCACTTCTTCAGAGGTCAGTGAAAGGGGAACATAGCACACTGAGGTGCCCCTCTCCAGCCTGCATGCCAATTTCAGGTCTTCTCCTGTGTGTCTCTCTCTCCCCACTGCAACCTTGCAGCGTATAATGATCAGATGCACACTAGTAAATCCACCAGGGAATGGCTCGAAAAGAAGTTAGAGAGTTATGGACTACCATAGCTAAAATTCTGAATTGATTTTCATTGAAAACCTGTAGGAGGATTTTGAAATGGACAGTTGATGCAAGGAAACTTGCAAACATCTTGTAACTGAGAAATGGATGAATAAAAATGCCTACACGAAGTGATTTTGACTAAAGGGGGCAAAACCAGCTTTTGATGCCCAGGGCGTAGTTACTTTTTCCGCTGTACTCTATTACATCTATTGATATTTGCTGATCAAATGATTGAAAAGGTACATTTTTTTTATGACCTAATTTTCAAGTATATCTCCTTTATCTCTAGACCCTGTTTGAATAAAGTTCCAATGCTTGCCTTCTCCAACGTTGTGAAAAAGTTCAGAATTTACATGGGGTGAATATTCATTTTTTGTAAAAAAGAAACAAATGGTCGTTTATTATTTTTTGCAGCCTGCAAAGCATTGCATCCCAGCAGAATGATTGAGGAATGTGATTTATTGCAATATTTCTGTGCCATATGGATTTCCAGATATGTTTATGCACCTATATTTCTTTTTTGCTGATAGCCTTCCCCTTCCTGCATACAAACCAGTAGCTAAAATAATTCTAATTTAGTAATTTATTCTACTGAGAATATGTTTACCTTTTTTTGTATAAATGATGACCGTGATATTTGCTATGAAATGGTCAGTCAACACAAAAATGATACATCACCTAGGGGCCAAAATACACTCTTGCTGACAGCAAATTGGCAACAACTGGATCACTAAAGAGGGCACTCTTCTGTTCATATGGTGTTGTCCCCTAATGGCCAATGATGGATCATGTGAGTGTTCTCAGGTTATTTATTATGAGTTCCTCTTCTTTCTTCCCTTTTGGCTTACTAAATTTACAATTGAAAGTGTTTATTAGGGTGTTATAGGGTAAATAGCCAACGAAGCAATTTTAAATCTCTGGCTGCTATAAAAATAAACATACCGTATTTTCATGAGAGGCACTTCTTCTCCCCCCAAAAATTGGGGAAAATGTCCCTGCATCTTACAGAACGAATAGCAACCAGGCCACCCCCACCATGTCACAATAGCGGGCGTCCGTCTTCTGCAAGTCTGTCACTCACAGAAGACAGAGCAGCCACAGCGGAGGAATGGAGTACTGCCGCTCCTGCTGCTCTGTCTTCTTCTATCTGAGTGACAGGCGGATGTGATGATGTCCTCGCCCGCCGCAGGGCACAGGTCAGGCTGCATTTTTTATGGGCACAGGTCAGGCCGCATTTTTAATGGGCATAGGTCAGGCTGCATTTAATGGGACTGGTAAGGCTGCATTTAATTGGCACTGGTCAGGCTGCATTTCATAGGACTGGTAAGGCTGCATTTAATTGGCACTGGTCAGGCTGCATTTCATAGGACTGGTAAGGCTGCATTTAATTGGCACTGGTCAGGCTGCATTTAATTGGCACTGGTCAGGCTGCATTTCATAGGACTGGTAAGGCTGCATTTAATTGGCACTGGTCAGGCTGAATTTCATGGGACTAGTAAGGCTGCATTTAATTGCCACTGATCAGGCTGCATTTCATGGGCACTGGTAAATATTTGAGTACACCATTTGGTTCATAATATTTTTTTTTCTTGTTTTCTTCCTCTAAAACCTAGGTGCCTCTTATAGCCAGTTGTGTATTATGGAGCGAAAAAATACGGTAAGTGTATATTGATTACAGCATTATTTTTTTTTATTTTTTTCACAATTTAAGTAGTGAAAGCACCTTAATTTGACTTTTTATCAGCCTCTTGCAGTCCCTGTACAAAACAGCTCAGACAAAGAGGGAGAAGCAGCACAAGAAGCCAATCGGTTGTGCTGTAGTTTTCATGCACTAACAGGGGGCATGCTGATACTGTATAAGGAGAGAGCAGAGTGACAGAGAGATAACCTCATTAGTGTCCTGCTTCTCTTTCACTATTTAGTCGCAGACTTGGTGGGGGGCAAAACCTGTAATACTAAACCTGTAATACTAAATTGCAGTAGGGGACAGTTATATTTCTTACCCTGCCAAATAGGACTGTGTTGTGTAGGAAAGCTGTGTAAATCTCAGGAATGGAAAAACAAACATACAAATTCTTTGGCAGGTAAAATAGCTCCCACATGAATCAATTTGTTCCCTAGTCCATAAAGGCTCTATCAATACAAACCTCCAGGAATCATCGTATAAACTCCTATCTGGCTGGTACAGAACCCCACGTAAGCGCCACAGCTGCTTCCCAGAGATTTTGGACAGATGTTGGTATTGTAACACTGAGTTTGGCTCAATACTGTATACATGATGGGACTGTAAGGATACCCAACCCTTATTGGAAATCACTCCACTACTCAATGTCACAGCTCTTAAATGTACAACTCCCATTTGACCCCAAACAATATATTCTTCACTTCTCATTTATTCTGGAATCTAAATACAAAAATACCTTACAGGCGCATCTCTTAAATGCAGCAAAGTCTCTGAATTCTGTTCACTTGAAGTCCCAGGTTCCCCCCACGATGAAGGAATGGATTTGTGGGATATCATATAATATATTAAGCTAATACAGAGAATACAGATGCTTTAACTAATTATATAACAACATGGTCCATGTGGCAATTCACTGCCTCACTAATAGTCCCCTATTACCCTAACACCCATAAGTTAGACAGCCAGGATGGACCACCCCATTTTTACTGTACATACCCCCAGCAACCCTTCATTATGCTTCTTTTCCACCCTCTTCCTCGCTCTCACCAACCTCCTGCTTCTTTTATTACTTTTCTTCTCACTTTCTTTACTTTCTCTCTCAATAGCTCACCAATACACTCAGGCTAACACCAACTGCAAAATGAAGACTCCCTCTACCACTCTGCTAACTTCTAAGATAACTTCAAACACTTGGGTTTAACCACTTTCTTACTGGGCACCTAAACCCCCCTCCTGTCCAGACCAATTTTCAACTTTTAGCGCTGTCACTTTTTAAATGACAATTGCGCGGTCATACAACACTGTACGTAAATTAAATTTTTATACATTTTTTTCCCATAAATGGAGCATTCTTTTGGTGGTATTTGATCACCTCTGGGTTTTTATTTTTTGTAAAAAAATTAAAAAAGAACAATTTTTTTTCCAAAAAAATACAAAAAAACGTTTTATATTTTGTTAATAAATTTTGCAAACAGTTATTTTCTCTTCTTCATTGATTTACTCTGATGAGGCTACACTGATGGACACTGATAGGCTGCATTGATGGACACTGATAAGGCTACACTGCTGGGCACTGATAAGGTGGCACTGATGGGCACTAATAGGCGGCAATGGTGGGCACTGATAGGTGGTATTGGTGGGCACTGAGAGGTGGCACTGATTGGCGGCACTGATGGCCATTGATAGGTGGAACTGATGGGCACTAAAAGGTGACAATGATAGGTGGCAGTGATGGGCACTGATGGGTGGCAGTGATGGGCACTGATTGGCACTGGTAGGTGACACTGATAGGCAGCACTGCTAGGTGGCACTGATGAGGCACTGATTGACACCACTGGTGGGCATTTATAGGTGGCACTTGTGGGCACTGATAGGTGGCACTGATTTCTGGCACTTCAGGTAGCATGGGCACTGTGGGCACTGATTGGTGGGTTCTGATTTGTGGCACTGGCAGGCGGTACTGGTGTGCACATAACATGCTGTTCCTCTTCGGGACCGATGTCCCTGCAAACAGAAGCCAGTGATTGGGTTGAGGCCACGCTGGCCAAAAAGAATAAATCAAAGGCCACGTGGATCTGAGTCAACACCACATGGCCTTTGATTTATTCTTTTTGGCCAGCATGGCCTGATCTCATTGGTAAGGCCACTTTTCTATTTAATAGTTTCACAGGTTTAGTGCAACTCACAATTTTATTCTTGTCTGTTTTCTGTATTTTTGGTGTACAGCAGAGTTGCAGGTTCCATTAGGTCCTCATAAGGTCCTTATATGATTACATGTAATAACTAGGCTGCCTAGCTTTGTGGGTGTTGATTTTATCTTGAAGTAATTTTTTGGTACAGTTTCATGGGCACAATTAACACCCAAAGACCAATTTTTCCACTCCTATTTGACAGGTGCATATCATTTAAATTTTTTAACAGCAAGGCCAAATCTTGCTTTCATCAATTGTACCTCTATAAGGTTAAGGTGTGACGGCACTATTAACACCTAAAGCCCAATTTTTCCGCACCTGTTTGACAGGTGCACACTCTTAACATTTTTTACAGGAAGGCCAATTCTTGCTTTCATCAAGAGAACCTCTAGCCATTTGCTGTTCTCTCTGGCGGTGTGTTCTCGGAGCATTCCGCAGGAAGATTTTTTCATTGTTTCACTGGTCTGTGGATCAGCGGCGGCTTCAGTGGCAGAATGAGTTTGCCACTAAACCCAAAACCATTCCTTAATGGCCTTACTGGTAAGCCAGTCATGGTGAATCTGCAATGGGGTATGAAAAACAAGGGATACCTGGTCTCTGTGGATGGATGCAGCCTACTAGACATGTGCATTCCTTTTTGTCCGAATGCATTTTCGTCCGAATTTCAGGTATTTTCGTTTTCGTTTTCACAAACGATAACGAAAGTGCAGAGTCCGAAAAACTAAAGATCCAACATAAATAAATGCTTTATTTTCGTTTTCGTTGTTACAACAGTTCGATATAGATTAGGAGATTCAATGTGACTCTGACAATAACAATCTGGGTCTATAGAACCTGTGCCTAACCTTACCTCTATTAGTCCAAGATTATATAGAGAAAATATTTGACAGAGAGAAAAGATTTGACAGAGAGAAAAGATTCTAAAGTGCTAATTTTAAAGGCTAATATGCAAGTTACTGTCCTAAAAAGTGTCTGGGGATGGCCGTTTTTCCGGGAGCAGTGATTTTAATAATGATTAAAGTGAAACAATAAAAGTGTAATATTACTTTAAATGTCGTACCTGGGGGGTGTCTATAGTATGCCTGTGAAGGGGTGCATGTTTCTGGTGCTTAGAACTGTCCCTGCACAAAGTGTAATTTCTGCAGGAAAAAAAGTCCTTTAAAATCACGGCTATAATGAATTGTTGGCTCCCGTAATATAGAGAACACTCATTGAAAGTCATTGATAAAAAATAAATAAATAAATAAAAAAGGGTGGGGTTCCCCCAAATTCAATTACCAGGTCCTTCGGGTCTGGTATGGATATTAAGGGGAGCCCTGTGTCAAATAAAAAAAAAAATTGATGTGGGGTTCCCCCTAAATATCCATACCACACCCTTCAGGTCTGGTATGGATATTAAGGGGAACCCCGCGTCAAATTAAAAAAAAAAATTGACGTGGGGGGTCCCTCTAAAAATCCATACCAGACCCTTTATCCAAGCATGCAACCTGGCAGGCAGCAGGAAAAGAGGGGGGGACGAGAGAGCGGCCCCCCTCCTGAGCCATGCCAGGCCACGTGCCCTCAACATTGGGAGGATGCTTTGGGGGTCTGTGATCCCTCAAAGCACCATGTCCCCATGTTGATGGGGACAAGGGCCTCATCCCCACAACCCTGGCCAGTGGTTGTGGGGGTCTGCGGGCGGGGGGCTTATCAGAATCTGGAAGCCCCCTTTAACAAGGGGACCCCCAGATCCCGGCTCCCCCTATTTGAAATGGTAAGGGGGTACAAAAGTACCCCTACCATTTCACAAAGAAAGTGTAAAAAATTGTTAAATAAGACAAACACACTTTTGAAAAAGTCCTTTATTAAAAATAAAAAAAAATAAAAAAAGATTCCCACAGTGGTAATACAGCGATGGATTATCATCTCTCCAGTGATGGCTGATCTGATCCAGCGCAGCAAATACATCCATCTTCTGTCTCCACGGAGGAGATACTGCGGATTCCCGGCAGCCTGACGTTTCTTATATGTGGAGGAGGGTTCCAAGGGGGTCCGGTGCTGTCTCGGTTTTGGAGAGGCCCAGCAACTGAAAATGCAACCAGGGGAGGACTCTTTGGAAGAGGGCCATGCACAGGGCTGGCTTCTTGGTAAGAGCCTGAAAGCTAAGCTGGAAAGGACACCAGGTGAACCCACACTCTTACGGTATCACCCGACTGGTTGCAAGATACTGGTAACATATGAGAGTTCCTAGTTTCATCCTTCAGTTTCAACCAAGTCTGTGGCAGAGACTTTGCTTATTCTAAAGTTCTACAACCAAGTCTGTGGCAGAGACTTTGCTTGATTTGAATCCCCTGTCAGTTGCTAAATCCACAAAAAAGGGATTTATCCGATAGCTGTAATATCCAGTTGCGAATGGCTATACCCTATACCCTTGCATAGAGAGAGCCATTCAAGTGTCAGCAGTTCCAAGAGTACCTGAGCTTTACTCTCCATACCCTCTATTCCCTACTGAGAGACTGTGTTCTGTTCAACATTTTGAAAATAAAAAATACCAAAAGTGGATTCAAGTGTCAATCTCTACAGTTTATTATGCCATCAACCTCGGGAAACCCCTAGACGAGCACGAGGTGGAAAAGGTAACAGTAAGCCCAGAAAAATCAGCCGCTCCTTCGGGGGTCAGTGCTACATATATTTTAGTTTTTATGTTAATATTTATATGCTTTATATTCAAAGGTCTATTTCTTATATTAAAAAAAAACAGAAATATAAAACATATTTCAGGTTCTTTCGGTATCTTCAGCTTACATCAGCCATGACAATTTTAGTGTGGAGATTGTTCTCCTGCTTGAAAGACATTATCTTGTAATTACCAAGAAAAATGACTCCATTTTCACAACTGTATAAGATCTTTCCAATAACAGCTCTTTAAAAGGTCATCATTCTCCCTATGGAGCCGCTCAACTTTAAGATCTCGCCATGCTGTGGCTTGTCCTGGGTCACAGCTGCGTCCTGTAACGTAAGCAACAAATGGCTGTGGCGTTAAGGTTTCTCTGGGAAGAGACACAACACTAAACATATGGAGAGCACAGGAACCATTTTATTTAAAATTCAGAAGGTCTGAGCATTCCACAACAGACAGACACATGAAATGATTAATACTGGTCTGCAGAGTTACTTATTAACTTAAACCAGATAAAAAAGGCCCAGCTGTATGGACTGATTAATATTTTTTTAATTCTAGATGGAAGCTATAGGTATGAACAAATCTAAATTAAGGACCAAAGGTCATGCTCTAGATCAGTGGTGGTCAACTTTATTGATATGGAGGGCCTAGAGTGTGGCCCCTGACATCACCAAAGGGCCGCACATAAAATTCTGTGAATATTCAGTGTCAAAGACAGCAGGCACAGAACAGGATATAGTTAAAGATGATGGGCATGATACAAGAGATGGTAAGAGACTGAGGACATGATACAGGAGATGGATAGAGACTGTGGACATGATATCAGAGATTGTTAGAGACTGTGGGCAAGATGCAAGAGATGATCAGAATTTGCAGACACGATACAAGAGATTTTTAGAGACTGTGAACTGTCTGTGAAAAGATGGTCTGACTGTGAAAAGATGGTCAGAGACTGCAGACATGATACAAGCAATAGTCAGAGACTGAGAAGGACAGAAACAGCAGACATACAAGAAATGGTCAGAGACTGTAGACATAATACAATAAATGGTCTGGGACTGTGAGAATGCTATGGGAGTTGTTGTAGACTGGGGACATGCACCAGGATACAGTCATAGATTGGGAACGTATTATATAAGTCTAATAGAAATCACTGCTAAAACAAGGCATTATCGAATGCAGATTAGTGTGTATATTGGTTCAGAGGGACATAAGAAAAGTGCCAAAGGGCTGCATGCAGCCCCTGGGGGCAGGTTGGGCAGCAGACCCCTACATGATCAAGTTGAGGGCCACTTTTTAATCAAAAATACCAGCTATAAAGCTCCACTTAAAAAGGAACTTTACCCTTAACAATTTAATAAAAAATAATGTTCTTTAGCAAGGAACATACATTCCACATTAATAACAAATTTAGTGTGTGCTGTAAATTGCCTTGGCATTGTTCCTGTTTATTCTTGCCAGAGGCTGCCATTTTGCTGAAGCTCAGCCCCTGAGCAGTAGTAAAACTTTAGGCTGTCAGTAGATCAGCCTTTAAATTTTTGGCACAGTGTCACAAAATAGAGAGCAACAGAACATGTGCAGAGCAGGATGAGACAGTGTATACCTGAATTTTAAACAGTATAGTTTTTAATTTTTTACATAGCTATACCTCCTGCAAAATGGCAAGCCTAAAGTGATCTAGCAGGACTTAATTATTCCAGTTATGTATTCAATGAAACAATAAATATATTTTAAATGCAAATAAGGTAGAAATCAATTTCTTGCTGTCACCGATAGACATTAGACATGGAGAGAAATAAAGTCAATACTCTAATCATACAGGCTCTGCATTCCTCCTGCAGACAAGATAGGCAGCTCAACAGTCAACTAAAGCAGCACACATTGCAGCTGCCAACTATGCTGCTATGCTAGTTAGCCTGCAACAGGAAGTAATGTTTTTGGCAGGATCCTCAGCTTAAAAAACTTTGCAAGAGATTCATAAAGGGTGATTTGTTTAAAGAGTAACTCCACTTTTGTTGAGAAAAAAAACATTCCCCTCTGGGTGATCTATGTACATTGCAAGGATTATAACAACCTTTGTTGCAGATTCCCTCTTTACTGAGTAGGTACTGTATAATGGGAATGGTTTCATAATTACTGTATCTATCAGCTGTGCACCTGCACAGCACTAAAGAGGAAATCTGTGGGGCTCACATCCATTTAGACGTGTTCCGATTTAAAGTATCTCTCCATAAATGACATTTTTGTTGCAGGGGATGCCTGAAGTCTGACTTGTATCTTAGGCCGCGTACACACGGGCGGACTGTTCGCCCAACCTTGTCCGCTGAACAGTGTTTGGGCGGACAGTCTGCTCGTGTGTGGGCTTTCAGCGGACAGTTTCAGAGGACAGTTTGACGGACAAAGTCTTTCGGAAATTCCGAAAAACTGTCCGCTGAAACTGTGTTTGAGCGAACAGTCCGCCCGTGTGTAGGCTACTTTCGAAATGAGCAAACTGTTCCCGCTCGGAGGGAAGTCTGCTCATTTCGAGCGCGTGTGAAGGTAGGCGGGGCCCACGACGGAGACGTCGCGGGCTCCGCCGCCTGGAATGGGCTTAAAGGGGAACCCCAACGCCGAAAAAAATCGGCGTGGGGGTTCCCCCAAAGTCCACAACAGACCCTTGTCCGAGCACGCTACCCGGCCGGCCAGGAAAGGGGGGCGAGCGAGCGCGCCCCCCTCCTGAGCCGTACCAGGCCGCGTGCCCTCAACATGGGGGGGTGCCTTGGGGAAGGGGGGGCCGCGCGGCCCCCCCACCCCAAAGCACCTTGTCCCCATGTTGATGAGGACAAGGGCCTCTTCCCGACAACCCTGGCCGTTGGTTGTCGGGGTCTGCGGACGGGGGGCTTATCGGAATCCGGGAGCCCCCTTTAAGAAGGGGGCCCCCGGATACCGGCCCCCCACCCTATGTGAATGAGTATGGGGTACAATGTACCCCTACCCATTCACCTGTGAAATAAAGTACAAAAAAAAACACAACACAGGGAAAAAATATTTTATTGCACAGCTCCGGGGGTCTTCCGTCTTCGGGGGGTCTTCTCGCCGGACTCCTCCGCTATCTTCGTGTAGCTCTTTTGCTAGCGGAGGAGTCCGGCTTTCTTCCTCCCCGCCGCCGGCCTCTTCTCCCGACTTCGGGGGTCTTGTCCCCCTCTTCGGTTCTTCTGCCGGGCCACCGCGCCTTCTTGTAGCTCTTTTGCAGGCGGTGGCCCGGTCTTCTGTCGCCGCTGCCTTCCGTTCTTCTGTCGCCGCCTTCGGTTCATCTGCCGGGCCACCGAGCCTTCTTGTAGCTCTTTTACAGGCGGTGGCCCGGTCTTCTGTCGCCGCTGTCGCTGTCGCCGTCGCCGCCTTCCGTTCTTCTTCTTCTTCTTCTTCTCCAGGAGATGTTGACACGTCGCTCTCTCCGGCCGGAATGCCAGAGCCGCGCTGTGCGGTCACTTATATAGTGACAATGGGGCGGGGTCACATGGTATATGTCACATGGGTTGGTCACGTGGTGACCCCGCCCCCTTACGATGTCATAGTCCCCATGTGACATCAACCCATGTGACCAACCCATGTGACATATACCATGTGACACCGCCCCATTGTCACTATATAAGTGACCGCACAGCGCGGCTCTGGCATTCCGGCCGGAGAGAGCGACGTGTCAACATCTCCTGGGGAAGAAGAAGAAGAACAAGAAGAAGAAGAAGAACGGAAGGCGGCGACGGCGACAGCGACAGCGGCGACAGAAGACCGGGCCACCGCCTGTAAAAGAGCTACAAGAAGGCGCGGTGGCCCGGCAGAAGAACCGAAGGCGGCGACAGAAGAACGGAAGGCAGCGGCGACAGAAGACCGGGCCACCGCCTGCAAAAGAGCTACAAGAAGGTGCGGTGGCCCGGCAGAAGAACCGAAGAGGGGGACAAGACCCCCGAAGTCGGGAGAAGAGGCCGGCGGCGGGGAGGAAGAAAGCCGGACTCCTCCGCTAGCAAAAGAGCTACACGAAGATAGCAGAGGAGTCCGGCGAGAAGACCCCCCGAAGACGGAAGACCCCCGGAGCTGTGCAATAAAATATTTTTTCCCTGTGTTGTGTTTTTTTTGTACTTTATTTCACAGGTGAATGGGTAGGGGTACATTGTACCCCATACTCATTCACATAGGGTGGGGGGCCGGTATCCGGGGGCCCCCTTCTTAAAGGGGGCTCCCGGATTCCGATAAGCCCCCCGTCCGCAGACCCCGACAACCAACGGCCAGGGTTGTCGGGAAGAGGCCCTTGTCCTCATCAACATGGGGACAAGGTGCTTTGGGGTGGGGGGGCCGCGCGGCCCCCCCTTCCCCAAGGCACCCCCCCATGTTGAGGGCACGCGGCCTGGTACGGCTCAGGAGGGGGGGCGCGCTCGCTCGCCCCCCTTTCCTGGCCGGCCGGGTAGCGTGCTCGGACAAGGGTCTGTTGTGGACTTTGGGGGAACCCCCACGCCGATTTTTTTCGGCGTCGGGGTTCCCCTTTAAGCCCATTCCAGGCGGCGGAGCCCGCGACGTCTCCTTCGCGGGCCCCGCCTACCTGTACACGCGCTCGAAATGGGCGGATTTGCCTCCGCCTTACGTGGGCGAGTCCGTTCATTTCAAAAGTTGAGCGAACTGTTTGGCAAACAGTTCGCTGAAACAGTCCGCTCAAAAAGTGCCGTGTGTGGCCATGTCCGTCCATGCTAATTTTGAGCGGACTGTTTGCCGAAACTGTTTGACGAACAAAGTTGGGCGAACAGTCCGCCCGTGTGTACGCGGCCTTAGCCAAACTTCTGGGAAAATTGAAGAGCAAATCACACAAGCAGGAAATGATGTTTCTGGGGTGTGTTCAGTACACATTCTATTTACAGATCAACTCCAGGTAGCCATATTGCACTGCATTTACAGAAAATTACAGCGGCTGCAGATTGAAAGGGAAAGGTAATTTTTAATAACAATGAATTACAATATGACTTGTGCCGCAATTGTATACACTATATTATTTTTTCTTTATTTGCTATTAGCTGGGAAAATTGACATTACCTTAGGTCGCTTTTCCTTTTGACCTCTGTGTGCCACTGTTTAGCCACTGTGTGCCCCGGAGCCGATGCGAGTGCCCGGTGGGCACGATGACTGCTGGGCACCCGCGATTGTGTCAGAGCGAGAACCGGGACAAATCCCAGTTCTTACAGGGGAGAGGAGACAGATTGTGTGTTCATACTAAGTATGAACACCGATCTCGCTCTCCTCCTAGACAGTCCCATCCCCCTACAGTTAGAATACAGTGAGGGAACACAGTTAACCCCTTGATTGCCCCCTGGTGTTAACCCTTTCCCTACCAGTGACATGTATACAATAATCAGTGCATTTTTATAGAAATGATCACTGTATTATTGTCAATGGTCTCAAAAATGTGCCAAAAGTGTCTAATTTGTGCACCACAATATTGCAGTCCAATAAAAATCGCAAATAGCCGCCATTACTTGTAAAAAAAAAAAAATAATAATAAAAATGACATAAATCTACCCCCAACGTTGTAGACATATAACTTTTGCGCAAACCAATCAATATACGCTTATTGCACTTTTTTTTACCAAAAATATGTAAAAAACATATTGGCCTAAACTGAGGAAAAAAATTTGAAAAAGAATGTGGGTTATATATTATAGCAAAAATAAAAGGTATTGTGTTTTTTTTTTTTTAAATTGTCGATCTTCTTTTGTTTATAGCGCAAGAAATAAAAACCACAGAGGTGATCAAATGCCACCAAAAGAAAGCTCTATTTGTGGGAAAAAAAGGACGTCAATTTTGTTTGGGTACAGCGCTGCACGACCGCGCAATTGTCTGTTAAAAACGGCGCAGTGCCGTATCTTAAAAAATGGCCTGGTCATTGGGCAGCCATATCTTCCGGGGCTGAAGTGGTTAAGAAAATTGAATTAGAGATGGGCCGAACACCCCCTCTTCAGTAAGCAGCAGAACTTATTAATAGGGGAAATGTTCTAACCCGAGCAATGAACCCCATTTAATTCTATGGGAGCCAAACAGGAAAACTCAAAAGTGCCCATTTTGAAGACTTATATGTAAGTAATTGGCCATAAAAAGGTGTATGGGGGTCTCGGTACTGCCCTGTGGGACATGTATCAATGCAATTTTTTTTTTAAACAATCATTTTTTTTAGGAGCGGTGATTTTAATGATGCTTACAGTACAACAATAAAAATGAAAAATTCCTTTACATATACAGTGCCTGGGGGTTCCCTTAGTCTGCCTGCAAAGTGGCACATCTGTAACATGCATAGAACATGCTGCAGCAAAAATTTAATTTCTAAAGTAAATAAAACAAGTCAAATCACATTTAAATTGACTCGCAGTTGCAATTGCCGTCACGCGGCTATTGAAAAAAAAAAAAGAAAAAAAAAATGCTTATCAGAATTTGGAAGACCACTTTAACTATATACCTCTACCCATTCACCAAAAAAGTGTCAAAAAGTAACGAAAACAGAAACAGTTTTTGACGATTTCTTCAATAAAAACAAAAACAAAAAAACAGTGTCCCCTGCTGTAAATCTATCGTCAATCACGCTGTCGTTTGACAGGTATTATATAGGAAAGGGTGGAGTCATCTGACAACATCACCGGGACACGGAAGCGGTGCATTCTGGGTCGGTAACATCACAAGAGGGAGGTGCCCGACCTTACCTATATAAGAACTGTCAAACAGATGAGAAGGTATTCGGACATTGGCCACCAATGAAAGCAGAGTGGGTTTTTTTTGTTCTTTTTTGGGTGCAGCAGGCATCATGATTGATGGTGGATTTACATCAGGGAACACTGTTCTTTTATTTTTATTTTTTTAATAAACCAATTATCAAAAACTGTCTCTGTGTTTTTATTACTTTTTGAAACTTTTTACCCCATACTCATTCACATAGGTGGGCTGGGATCTGGGGGCCCCCCGTTAAAAGGGGTCTTCCAATAAGCCCCCTGCCCATAGACCCCCACAACCACAGCCCAGGGTTGTGGGGAAGAGATCCTTGTCTCCATCAACACGGGGGGGACAAGGTGCTTTGGGGCGGGGGGCACCTAGCCCCCAAGGCACCTAGTCCCAATGTTGATGGCAAGGGCCTCATCCCCACATCCATGGTGTTTGGTTGTGGGGGTCTGCAGGCAGAGGGCTTATTGGAATTTGGAAGCCCCCTTTAACAAGGTGGCCCCCAGACCCTGGCCCCTCCCCATGTGAATGAGTATCGGGTACATTTTACCCCTATCCATTCACCCAAAAAAGTATCAAAAAGTAAAAACCACAAAAGACAGTTTTTGAAAATTCCTTTATTAAAAAAAAAAGAAAAAAAAAAAGTGTCTTGCGATGTACATCCATCTTCAATCACGCCGCCCGATGGACCCCAAAAAAAAAAGAAGCTCTGCCTTGATGGGAGGCGTCCTGCCTACTGCTATCTCTTGGCTGTGACAGCTGTTATTGTCAGAAACCATGAATCAGACCAAGACACAAGTACAATTAAATCACAATTGTTTATTAAATAAAAATAAAAAGGTAAATAGAGTAAGCGCAGTCAAAGCATAGCCAGAGTCCAGTAACCAGATCGAGTAGTCAGCCAGTCCAGAGTTCAATAACCAGATCGGGTAATCCGCCAGTCCAGAAGTCAGGGATTCAAGTGGAGCAACAGCAAGCAGGATAAGGTGCCATAAGGGATGTCGGCAAACCAGTCTTTAAACAGAACCGCAGGAGATGGTTTCTTGTGATGTGACCAAGGCGAAGGCAGAGATGAAGTGAGCTGGACAGCTTTAAGTAGGCAGGTCAGACGAGCAAGATCAGGGACAGCTGGGTAACTGTGGACAGAGATGAGAGCTTGTAATTAGCCGACAGCTGAGCAGCCAGCCCAGATAAGGAAGGGCTAAGCCAGCCCTGACAGTTATATAAGCAAGGGCTGGGCCACCCGGTGATGTAACTGAGTGAACCCATTGCTTCTGACATCATGTGCCGTTGTGGGGGTCACCTGGTTACGTCCTTGTCTATATAACAGCTGTCACAGCGAAAAGACAGCAGCTGGCCGGATTTTTTTTCGGGTCCATCGGACGGCGTGATTGACGGATGTACATCGCGGGACGCTTTTTTTCTTTTTAATAAGGGAATTCTCAAAAACTGTCCTTTGTGGTTTTTACTTTTTGAACACATTTTTTTGTGAATGGGTAGGGGTACAATGTACCCGATACCCATTCACATGGGGGGACTGGGATCCGGGGGCCCCTTGTTAAAGGGGGCTTACAGATTCCGATAAGCCCCCGCCCGCAGACCTCCACAACCACCGGGCAAGGGTTGTGAGGATGAGGCCCATGTCCCAATCAACATGAGGACAAGGTGCTTTGGGGGACCCCAAGGCACTCTCCCCATTTTGGAAGCAGGTGGTCTGGTATGGTTCATATTCTATCCTCCAGGCTGCCTGAAGTTCCCCTTAAAATCCATACAAGACCCGAAGGGACCGGTATAGACCCATGCCAGTTTTTATTTGATTTCTTTTTGTTTTCAAAAGATCTTTATTATAGTATATGCAAAGAAAAACAATAACATATCCAAGACAGAGATGACATCTGTAGGTACATAAGCTATAATGTAGAGATTCTACAAAGAGGTATGCAACATATACTTAACACCAGGCCTATACCAGTAAGACACGAACCATGGCATATATTTCAGCAATAGGCGAGGGATGATAAACATAAAGTATGTCCTCTACACGAAAAATAGAAAAATCGAAAGAAAAAAAAATAAACAATGAAACCTAAGGAACAAAAAATTGGTCAGTTTTGAAGTCTATATAGGAACCAAGGGTTCCATTTCAAATCAAATGCAGAAGTAGAATCCTGTAGAGTATGGAACATGTTTTCTGTTAACATTGTATGATCTGTACGTGATAGGACTTGGGCAAAAGGGACAACAGATGTCTTCCAATGTAAAGCTATAGTCCAGTGCATGGCCACGCATATTGAATGGATCAGCCTCACCAGTGGCTTGGGAACATCCGGAGGGGTCTGGAAAAGTAGGCAGTGTTGGAACGTTAAAGACAACGACTGACCGGCTAAGGTATCAAGTAAACTCAACACCTCCCGTCAGGTCGGCTGAATTACTGCACAGTCCCAGAATATTTACTTGATTTTTTAACTATATTGTTGGGAGCTGGCAATACATTACAGTCATAAGTGATTTTTTTTTTGTTTACAATCGTTTTTTATTAGAAAAACACATAGAATACCAGTAGTAAAGAGCATCAATGGATACAAGACCTTTGGAAGCGGTACATTTAGAGACGAATACAGGTAAACACATATCTTTCAACCTTGCATGTCAGACAGTTATATAAGTAATGTATCCAAATAAAAACCATATGTGGTACAGAGAGGTCCCTAAAGAGACCACAATGAGGTATCCCTGATAAAGATCAGTTAGGAAAGAATAACCAACAATAACAAGGAGAAATCAAAGCCTTTGATGCACTAGCTCAATAACCTATCTTAGCCATGATGGCATCTGTATTGCAAGATCTCTAATACTTTTTAGCCAACCCTCCCCACTAAAGTGAGAGGAGACCCCCCCCTTCGTGTTTTGTATCCTTAAAGTAATTCGTCCAATTGGGTTAGGGGTTTTCAAGCCCCGAGGTAAGTATGAGGGCTGTCCACCCGCTCCACTTTCCATCGAATATGTGCATGGAGTCCAGGAGAGTATGGTGAATTCGCTCCATCAATCTAATGGACTCCATGCAGAGAATAACCTGCGACCAGGGCACCGAGGGGCCCTTCCAGTTCAGTGCCACTGCCCACTGAATGGCGCTGAAGAGGGTGTGGATCAGCCTTTGTTGTGGGTGGGGGACCCCTGGGAGATCAGCATAGAGAACACACATCTTGTACGTAAGAGCGATAGAGGTACCAGTGATCCTATCGATCAATGTGAAGGTATTAGCCCAGATATGTGTTAAAGCTTTGCACTCCCAGAAGGTGTGAAGGAGCGTACCCTTGTCCCGACACCCCCTATAACAAGAGTCGGGCACCAGTGGGAACATCCTGTGCAGACGGTCCGGGGTGTAATACCACCTGGTATGAAGCTTAAGGACCGCTTCCTTAGTGGCTATAGAGCGTGTACATTTGTGCATATTGTCTATCATACTCTCCCAGTCTTCCACGGGAAATACTTGGGCCATCTCCGCCTCCCAACCCAGCATTGCCACTGATTTAGGGGCAGTGTTGTGGTCATTAAGGTACAGTGGTGTGAAAAAGTGTTTGCCCCCTTCCTCATTTCCTGTTCCTTTGCATGTTTGTCACACTTAAGTGTTTCGGAACATCAAACCAATTTAAACAATAGTCAAGGACAACACAAGTAAACACAAAATGCAATTTGTAAATGAAGGTGTTTATTATTAAAGGTGAAAAAAAATCCAAACCATCATGGCCCTGTGTGAAAAAGTGATTGCCCCCTAAACCTAATAACTGGTTGGGCCACCCTTAGCAGCACCAACTGCAACCAAGCGTTTGCGATAACGTGCAATGAGGCTTTTACAGCGTCCTGGAGGAATTTTGGCCCACTCATCTTTGCAGAATTGTCCTAATTCAGTTACATTAGAGGGTTTTCGAGCATGAACGGCCTTTTTAAGGTCATACCACAACATCTCAATAGGATTCAGGTCAGGACTTTGGCTAGGCCACTCCAAAGTCTTCATTTTGTTTTTCTTCAGTCCATTCGGTGGTGGACTTGCTGGTGTGTTTAGGATCATTGTCCTGCTGCAGAACCCAAGTTCGTTTCAGCTTGAGTACACGAACAGATGGTCGGACATTCTCCTTCAGGATCTCTTGGTAGACAGCAGAATTCATAGTTCCTTTTATCACGGCAAGTCTTCCAGGTCCTGAAGCAGCAAAACAGACCCAGACCATCACACTACCACCACCATATTTTACTGTTGGTATAATGTTCTTTTTATGAAATGCAGTGTTCCTTCTACGCCAGATATACTTGGACACACACCTTCCAAAGAGTTCCACTTTTGTCTCATCGGTCCACAGAATGTTGTCCCAAAAGTCTTGGGGATCATCAAGATGTGTTGTGGAGAAATTGAGACGAGCTTTGATGTTCTTTTTGCTCAGCAGTGGTTTTCTCCTTGGAACTCTGCCATGCAGGCCATTTTTGCCCAGTCTTTTCCTGATGGTGGAGGCATGAACGCTGACCTTAACTGAGGCAAGTGAGGCCTGCAGTTCCTTGGACGTTGTTGTGGGGTCTTTTGTGACCTCTTGGATGAGTCGTCGCTGCGCTCTTGGGGTAATTTTGGGCGGCCGGCCACTCCTGGGAAGGTTCACCACTGTTCCATGTCTTCGCCATTTGTGGATAATGGCTCTCACTGTGGTTCGCTGGATTCCCAAAGCTTTGGAAATGGCTTTATAACCCTTTCCAGACTGATAGATCTCAATTACTTTCTTTCTCAATTGTTCCTGAATTTATTTGGGTCTCGGCATGATGTGTAGCTTTTAAGGATCTTCTGGTGGACCTTACTGTGTCAAGCAGCTCCTATTTAAGTGATGCCTTGATTGTGAACAGGTGTGGCAATAATCAGGCCTGGGTGTGGCTAGAGAAATTGAACTCAGGTGTGGACAACCACAGTTATAGTATGTTTTAACAAGGGGGGCAATCACTTTTTCACACAGGGCCATGATGGTTTGGATTTTTTTTCACCTTTAATAATAAACACCTTCATTTACAAATTGCATTTTGTGTTTACTTGTGTTGTCCTTGACTATTGTTTAAATTGGTTTGATGTTCCGAAACACTTAAGTGTGACAAACATGCAAAGGAACAGGAAATGAGGAGGGGGGCAAACACTTTTTCACACCACTGTATCTACTGTATATAGGGCAGAGATAGTACCTCTACCCCGAGCTGCCTCCCCACACAACCCCTCAAACAGCGTCCTACCAGCTCCCCTCAGTTCTTGGAATGTGGTGGAATAGAAGTGTCTTATCTGGAGAAACTGATAGTGGGCTGATCTATCCAGGTCGTGTGTTTGCTGTAAGAATGCGAATGAGCAAAAAAAAGAGTTTTGTAGCAAGGATTCTAGCTGTGTAAGGCTGCGTTCTGTCCATCCACTGAAGGATGTACCCGAGTGGAAGGATGGGGGGAAACGGGGCTGCCCCATGAATGAAGATAGGAGAGGAACCCTAGATTTCAATTGAAATTTCTGCCCATAGAGAGACCAAATATAAAGAGCCTGTCCCACTATGCCATTCAATGGGGAGATCTCCTTAGGGGAAACAGAGCTGGACCAGAGTAAACCCGGGAGGAAATACGGGGCAATTGAGGCGCGCTCAAACGTCTACATGCCATTGCGCCGTCTGTATCAGACAAGAGGCCAAGAAATATTTCCATAAATCTGGTCACCCTAGACCGCCCATCTGTCTGGCTCGGTAGAGCAGCAATCAATTTAGACGAGGCTTTTTCTTTTGCCAGATAAATGAGAGTAATAGTGCTTGGATTTCGTGCAGAGTGGAGCGAGGGACATATATTGGTAGGGATCGAAACAAAAAAAGAAGCTTTGGGAGAATTGACATCTTGACCGCTTGGATACGACCCAAAAAAGATATGCGATAAGTGGACCATTGATGGAGAAGGGTTTTGACGGAGGAGAAGGCCTGCGGGTAATTAAGGGAATGCAGCTGCCTGAGGGTAGGGGTAAGCTTAATACCTAAGTATTGAAGGGAGTTATGATTCCAAGAGAATTTATAGGAGTCTTTAAGGGAAGTTAAAAGCGGAGTGGGAAGGTGTGTAGGCATGGCCGAACATTTGGTCGGGTTCACTCCCAATCCAGAGAAACGGTGAAACGAAGACAGGGAGGCAAATAGATTGGGTAGGGAGATAAGGCAGTTGGATAGGAATAGAAGGACATCATCTGCATATAAGCTGATTTTAAATTCCTGGCCACCTTTCTCAGTCATGAGTGATTTTAAATGACATTTTTTCCTTTTGAAATGTCATTTTGCTGCGGCACTGTAAAACATATCATACAGATGTGCCACTTTACAGGCAGACTAAGGGGACCCTCCAGACATGAGATTTAAAGGAATATTTAATTTTTATTGTTTCACTTTAAGCATTATTAAAATCACTGCTCCTGAAAAAACGGTTGTTTTAAAAAATAACATTTGCATTGATACACCTCTCCTGGGGCAATACCCGGGTCCCCATACAGTTTTTATGGCAACAACCTGCATAGAAGCCTTTAAAATTAGCACTTTTGATTTTTCAAGTTCATGTCCCATAGACTTTAATAGGGTTTGCATGTTCGCACAAATTTTTTGCCTGTTCGCATGTCCTGGTGCGAACCGAACCTGGGGGTGTTTGGCCCATCCCTATCTAAATGCGTTATATTCTTTGTACATACACCTTTTCAGACCCTGCATGTGGTGAAGGGCTAAGGTTTGTACTTTATTCCGTTCTTTGTAAATTGCAATACCAAGAATGCAAATGCACAGTATATCCATAGGGGACACAACTTATTTAGCTCTTGTATATTGTAATAGCCATGTTTCACTTGGCTCTATACAGTATATTGCATACATAGATAAGCATACCTATGTAATTATTTTGTTAGATTATACAATGTATAACTCACATCTGGGTAACTGTGGTCACCCAAAAATATGACCTCTTGGTCTGATATGTTAAGAAAATGGGGATTGGACAACAATCATATCATGCCTTTTTGTGCCCTAAGTCAAGTGAGAACCAAGAATGTATTGAATGCTTTGTCTTTGGCAAAGATGTCCCACTAACATAGCTTTGCCCAAAATTTTGCCCAGGTAATTCTATTGAATACTCCCTTGCTGTAGCAATACAGTAAGTAAAATATTAACGGGAAGAAAGTATGGCAATACGGTAAACAATACCAGTCAACTTGTTCATTTCACATCTATCAGCAACAACACTCTTAAAAAAGTGCCGAGTTACATCATGACAAGTTCTTTCTTTCAGTACAGGAACCGTTTGGCATACGTAAATCTATGGTAATTTATGCAAGTCTTTGTGCAGCATTGCTTCTCCTGGCTCTCTAATCAGCAGCAATTAGTAAGTCCCTTTTACACTTACCGTATATACTCGAGTATAGGCCGACCCGAATATAAGCCGAGGCCCCCAATTTACCCCCAAAAAAACTGGCAAACTTATTGACTCGTGTATAAGCCGAGGGTGAGACATGCCTGTCCATCCCTGTGTGTGTGTCCGTCCATCCCTGTGTGTCCGTCCATCCCTGTGTGTCCGTCCATCCCTGTGTGTCCGTCCATCCATCCCTGTGTGTGTTTGTGTCCATCCATCCATCCATCCCTGTGTGTGTGTGTCTCCATCCATCCATCCATCCATCCCTGTGTGTGTGTGTCTCCATCCATCCATCCCTGTGTGTGTGTGTCTCCATCCATCCATCCATCCCTGTGTGTGTGTGTATCCATCCATCCCTGTGTGTGTGTGTGTCTCCATCCATCCGTGTGTGTGTGTGTGTGTGTGTGTGTGTGTGTGTGTGTGTGTGTGTGTGTGTGTGTGTGTCCAGCCTACCTGTGTCCCGAGCCTTTGTCCCGAGCCTCCGTCCCGTGCCTTGCCTCCTTGCCTCCGTCCCGTGCCGTGCCTTGCCTCCGTCCCGTGTCGTGCCTTGCCTTGCCTCCGTCCCGTGCCGTGCCTTGCCTTGCCTCCGTCCCGTGCCCTCTTCGTCGGCGCCTCGGCGGCCATTGTAAAATTCAAAAGCCGCGCCTCCGCCTTCGCCTGTGATAGGCGGAACACTGAATTTCCCAGCAGCCTGTGTTCCGCCTATCACGGACATCGTATCATCCTCGTCCGTAGTACGAGGATGATACGATGTCCGTGATAGGCGGAACACAGGCTGCTGGGAAATTCAGTGTTCTGCCTATCACAGGCGAAGGCGGAGCCGGAGGCGCGGCTTTTGAATTATAGAATGGCCGCTGTCTGTCTGCTCGACACGCTGATCGAGCGGGCAGACAGCGATGACTCGAGTATAAGCCGAGGGGGGCACTTTCAGCCTCAAAAAAGAGGCTGAAAATCTCGGCTTATACTCGAGTATATACGGTATTTCCCTGGAGGGAATTGAGATCTAATGTGAAAGTCAGTGATAATATCTATCTATCTATCTATCTATCTATCTATCTATCTATCTAGCTATCTATCTATCTATATATATATATATATATACATATATATATATATATATATATATATATATATATATATATATATATATATATATATAGATATATAGATATATATATATATATATATATATATATATATATATATATATATATATATATATATATATATATATATAGATAGATAGATACAGTGGTGTGAAAAAGTGTTTGCCCCCTTCCTCATTTCCTGTTCCTTTGCATGTTTGTCACACTTAAGTGTTTCGGAACATCAAACCAATTTAAACAATAGTCAAGGACAACACAAGTAAACACAAAATGCAATTTGTAAATGAAGGTGTTTATTATTAAAGGTGAAAAAAAATCAAAACCATCATGGCCCTGTGTGAAAAAGTGATTGCCCCCCTTGTTAAAACATACTATAACTGTGGTTGTCCACACCTGAGTTCAATTTCTCTAGCCACACCCAGGCCTGATTATTGCCACACCTGTTCACAATCAAGGCATCACTTAAATAGGAGCTGCTTGACACAGTAAGGTCCACCAGAAGATCCTTAAAAGCTACACATCATGCCGAGACCCAAAGAAATTCAGGAACAATTGAGAAAGAAAGTCATTGAGATCTATCAGTCTGGAAAGGGTTATAAAGCCATTTCCAAAGCTTTGGGAATCCAGCGAACCACAGTGAGAGCCATTATCCACAAATGGCGAAGACATGGAACAGTGGTGAACCTTCCCAGGAGTGGCCGGCCGCCCAAAATTACCCCAAGAGCGCAGCGACGACTCATCCAAGAGGTCACAAAAGACCCCACAACAACGTCCAAGGAACTGCAGGCCTCACTGGCCTCAGTTAAGGTCAGCGTTCATGCCTCCACCATCAGGAAAAGACTGGGCAAAAATGGCCTGCATGGCAGAGTTCCAAGGAGAAAACCACTGCTGAGCAAAAAGAACATCAAAGCTCGTCTCAATTTCTCCACAACACATCTTGATGATCCCCAAGACTTTTGGGACAACATTCTGTGGACCGATGAGACAAAAGTGGAACTCTTTGGAAGGTGTGTGTCCAAGTATATCTGGCGTAGAAGGAACACTGCATTTCAGAAAAAGAACATTATACCAACAGTAAAATATGGTGGTGGTAGTGTGATGGTCTGGGGCTGTTTTGCTGCTTCAGGACCTGGAAGACTTGCCGTGATAAAAGGAACTATGAATTCTGCTGTCTACCAAGAGATCCTGAAGGAGAATGTCCGACCATCTGTTCGTGTACTCAAGCTGAAACGAACTTGGGTTCTGCAGCAGGACAATGATCCTAAACACACCAGCAAGTCCACCACCGAATGGCTGAAGAAAAACAAAATGAAGACTTTGGAGTGGCCTAGCCAAAGTCCTGACCTGAATCCTATTGAGATGTTGTGGTATGACCTTAAAAAGGCCGTTCTTGCTCGAAAACCCTCTAATGTAACTGAATTAGGACAATTCTGCAAAGATGAGTGGGCCAAAATTCCTCCAGGACGCTGTAAAAGCCTCATTGCACGTTATCGCAAACGCTTGGTTGCAGTTGTTGCTGCTAAGGGTGGCCCAACCAGTTATTAGGTTTAGGGGGCAATCACTTTTTCACACAGGGCCATGATGGTTTGGATTTTTTTTCACCTTTAATAATAAACACCTTCATTTACAAATTGCATTTTGTGTTTACTTGTGTTGTCCTTGACTATTGTTTAAATTGGTTTGATGTTCCGAAACACTTAAGTGTGACAAACATGCAAAGGAACAGGAAATGAGGAAGGGGGCAAACACTTTTTCACACCACTGTAGATAGATAGATAGATAGATAGATAGATAGAATTTTTTTATTTTATGCAAATTATAGAATCAGTGGGTTTGTTGAAACATATACTATGTGAACTATTCTACCTTCTAAAAGATCTGTAATTCTCAAGCTGGTCTTGTGAGTCTGACACCCCTGCCAGAGAGCATGACCAGGTGAGTGACTTCACTTTACATACATAAAGGAAATGTGTGATAGCAGTAGGGGTAGCGCATGGTGCCATTCAGAACTCTCTCCGCCTTCAGCCTTCAGCCATCTTGGTTACAGAACAAGTCCTGCTTTATGTGTGAGAGATGCATGGAAGAAACAGAGGGGCTCATGCAGAGTAAAATCTGTGCATGGAAATAAAGAATACAAGAAATATAGCAGAGAAGTGTAGAGAATGAGAGTAAAAATGGAGAATATAAACAATACAGAAAATAACAAAAGATGATCTGAATATGATAGCAGGTTAAAAATGTGACAGACATAGAAAGACCCTGGGATGAGAATCAAAAGAGGCATGATGCCTTAATTAATATGTTTTTTTTCTCTTTAAGCCCAACTCTAGCTTAAACTTGGCTGGTGGCATATTATGGTTTTTATGTGTTGCCTGTGTTTATTTTGGGGGATTTAATTCCACTTCCTGTTCAGATAACAAGGTGTCTTAAGGACAGGCCTTGTCCCTTGGCATTGATGGAAACAGCACAAAGCAAAGGTACCTCATGTGTAGTGAAGTGACCCTGTACAAAGTGCCTTGCGCAGCCCAGAAAAATCTACCCCAGGGGAGGTGACACACACTTAGCGCACAACGAAGAGGGGAACATGGAGAAGAAGCACCCACCTACCCTTACATGTTTTTATGGATTTACTCCTTAATTCAAAATCCAACTAAATGTGTTTAATTTTAGCCTTGCATTGAAATCTTGAACCTTGAATGCAATCTGTGAAATAACACCACCAGATATTCTCTTTTCAAAGAACCTTCCTAATACAGTTACAGTAGCAAATCTGCGCTCTTCCCTCTCTCTGCACCTTTCTGAGGTCTTTATGTTAATATGATGTAAAGTACATCAAAGTGTATTGAGAAAACTCACTATCTGAGTCTGACTGTGTAAGTAATCTCTGTTTATGTCGAGACATTCTTTGGATATTTCATGTTCATTTTATGAAAACACTTTCGGTTTAAGCAATTTTCCTCTCCTCTTACGGGGTGAAGCGATGACTTACATCTGGACAGAGGAAGTTCCTTTGCTAGACAGCTGGCTTTTATCGCTCTGAGAGGCCCCACTGTGCGCCCTTCTTCGGATTACAAGTGAGGGGCCATTGGATGATTGCTTATCTTAAGGATGAGTTGTGGCTTGATACATTTCTAAGGGGGAAGAATGTTTATGGGAATCCTGTAGGATTTTTTTCACATCTCGTTTTCATTTGCATGCTGGAGAATTTGTTCAGACCTATTAGTTTTGCATACCTTTCATTATTCTGGGAATAAAGGGGAAAAGGGGCACACCATACAGCATAAATATTTAGGAAACAGCAACTCAACTAAGAATTGCAGGACCAAATGCAAAACTTTGATGGGGTTCCCACCAGGGGCAAATAGCCTATAATATGAACCCTAGTTACACCCCTTTAACATTGGATAGCTAGCAATCAGTGATTCAGTATATAATAAACCTCTTTCTACAAATTCTTAAACCTGGTGATCGGAAGGCTATAATGCACCTCTATAGTGCTTCTACTCATACCCTGGAGACGACAGTAATGGAGCACTAAATACGTAGTTGTAGTAAGAATCAGTGGCGGGACAAGGTCAACCCGACCCCCAACCATTGATGTCCGTGAATGTAATAATAATTGGCATTGGAATCAGTGGACACAATAATAACCCCCAGCACAGGTGTTGGTGCACAAAATAACTCCCAGCATTTGTGTCAGTGGATGCAATAACTCCCAGCATTGATGACAGTGGATGCATTATTAATCTCCAGGACAGGTGTCAGAGGATGCATTAATAACTCCCGGCATTGGTGTCACTGCCCGTAATAAATTCCAGCATTAATGCTAGTAGGCACAATAGTACCTCCCAGCACAGGTGTCAGTATTATTAACCCCCTCCCTAACATTGATGGCCAGTGGCATTTAAATGTAACCCCTCCCATGACCACCATGAGGATCAATGCATGGTGGGTGGGATTAGGGGTTAATATTCACTGCCACTGACCACCAATGCACGGGGGGGGGGGGGGGGGGTCAGTGGCACAAAAAGCTCTGGTAATACCCAAATGTGACAGAGAGCCTCCATGATTAAAAACTGAAAACCAATGAATGATAGGGGTGGGCCAAAGACAATCAGGTTGGAGAGGAAATAACTTAACGATACTGGATGTCCTCTTACCAGGTAATGAGGTGGGCTCTGACTTGATTCCATTTCTAACACACACTGTACGAACCTTACAGTATGCAATTAAATTAGAAGCAATAGTAAACAATTTTAGCATAGTATAAGAGCCTGTATAACTGTACAAGGCTAAAGATAAGGCTGGGGTTCAACTTTAACCACAAGCTTCTTTTCACCACTACCTACAAAGTACAATTGATATAATATACAGTATGTTGATTTTATGATTGATTGGGGGGTGTTTTCACCCCATTTCTGTCACCTCTGTTATACAATAAAATGTTGTGATTTAATTTTTTTATGTTAAGTTACCATGGGGGTGATTTACTAAGAAGAAGGCACTGCACCAGTTCATACATTTATTTGTTGCACTGGAAAAGTCATTAATTGAATGTGCGAACTGGCGTACATTGAAGCGCAAATAATGATAATAAATACCCGCATATGTAAACAACTGGCGCAAGGGTAACTGCAGTTTTCTCATTGATAATAGCGCACGCCCAATACAATTAGTTAATTTCATCTCATTGGATGTGTCTTGTTGGGTAATTAGTAGGTGTACTCAGTTAATTAACCCTTTTGATGCTAATCTCATTCCTATTACTTCTAATATATCTTTGAAATGTTTTTTTTCTTTTTTTACCCAAATCTTTCAATACATTACAAAGAACAGAGAAGTGTTTCTAAACCCAATACATTTATATTTTCAGATCTTGATCTTTAAAAGGTGACCATATACTGCAATCAGTTAGATCTTAAATAAATTAGATTTAGTGCAAGAGCCTGTTTGATTTCCTATAATTTGAATTAATTGTTAAAGTGCATCTTCCTATTACCTATTTTGCCAAAATATTGAGTTGGACAGAGATTGGCCAATCCGATTTCATAGTGCATGACCATCTTAAGTGCCAAATTTGGAATGTAGATGTGCCATGACCAACTTGTATTTTCCTAATGAAATTTATTGGGCAACAAGGCACATGTAAAAACACTTTTTTTCAAGACACGCTAGAGTGATCAGGAATCTTCAAACTATGGCTCTCCAGCTATTGCGGAACTACACATCCCATGAGGCATTGTAAAACTCTGACATTCACAGACATGACTAGGCATAATGGGAATTGCAGTTCCTGAACAACTGGGGGAGTGTAGTTTGAAGGTCCCTGTGCTAGACCATTATTATGCCTCCGGACTTGGAAGTGTGGCATCTACCCAACTTCTCTCTGCTAGTGGACACAAGAGCTTACATCTGTAGATATATCTATATATAGATATATTTATATATACACACACACTGAAGCAGGAAGCAATATACATTGGCCCGGAAGTGAATCTATACACAGGAAGTAGGTTTTGTAGCCAAATCAAGTGTTTTGAGGCCAAATCATTTAGACATACACACAGGACCCACACAAACACCATTCCCATGTAAAAATAAATCAAAAATTATCTTAATTTGAAAGTCAGGATCATCTCTTCCTCATAGAATATTCAGCAGGGCATGGTGGTAGGAATAAATTAGCAGCAGTACAAGCAACTTCCTGGAGGGGAGTGATGTCATTCCTGTGTGCTTGCCACCGCTTCCGAGAACCAGATATGGGCCACGGGTACATGCCTCCACGCACACAGCAGTTGTGCATCTCACATACACAGCGGTCACGCATCTGGATGCATTAGGTGCATCTAGCTGCAGGAAAAAAATATTTGGGGAAATTAATAGAATAGCAGATGCAGATTTTCAGGACTGGACTAACAAATGTTTCTAGTGAAAGGCAACTGGTGTTTTCTATTAACCACTTTCAGACCGGACCATTTTGCTGGTCAATGACCAGAGGTCTTTTTACAATTTGGCACTGCGCTGCTTTAACTGGTAATTGTGCGGTCATGCAATGTTGTACCCAAACAAAATTTGCGTCCTTTTTTTCCCACAAATAGAGCTTTCTTTTAAAGGTATTTGACTGACTCTGCGATTTTTATTTTTTGCGATATAAACGTAAAAAGACCGCAAATTTTGAAAAAAAATGATATTTTCTACTTTTTTTAAAACTCAATTTTAGTCATACATTTAGGCCAAAATGTATTCAGCCACATGTCTTTGGTAAAAAAAAAAGTCAATAACTGTATATTTATTGGTTTGCGCAAAAGTTGTCACATCTACAAACTAAGGTACGTTTTCTGGAATTTACGCAACTTTTAGTTTATGACTGCCTATCTCATTTCTTGAGGTGCTAAAATGGCAGGGCAGTACAAAACCCCCCCAAATGACCCCATTTTGGAAAGTAGACACCCTAAGGAAATTGATAAGAGGCATGTTGAGCCCATTGAATATTTAATTTTTTTGCCTCAAGCGATTGAATAATGACAAAAATGTATTTTTTTTTTTTTTTTTACACAAAGTTGTCACTAAATGATATATTGCTCACACATGCCATGGTTATATGTGGAATTGTACCCCAAAATACATTCTGCTGCTTCTCCTGAGTACGGGGATACCACATGTGGTCGACTTTTTGGAAGCCTAGCCGCGTACGGGGCCCCGAAAACCAAGCACCGCCTTCAGGATTTCTAAGGGCGTACATTTGTAATTTCACTCCTCACTACCTATCACAGTTTTGAAGGCCATAAAATGCCAAGATGGCACAAAACACCCACAAATGACCCCATTTTAGAAAGTAGACACCCCAAGCTATTTGCTGAGAGGCATGTTGAGTTCATGGAATATTTTATATTTTGCCACAAGTTGCGGGAAAATTACAAACTTTTATTTATTTATTTATTTTTTTTCACAAAGTTGTCACTAAATGATATATTGCTCACACATGCTATGGGCATATGTGAAATGACACCCCAAAATAAATTCTGCTGCTTCTCCTGAGTACGGGGATACCACATGTGTGAGATTTTTTGGGAGCCTAGCTGCGTACGGGGCCCCGAAAGCCAAGAACCGCCTTCAGGCTTTCTAAGGGCGTACATTTTTGAGTTCACTCCTCACTACCTATTACAGTTTTGAAGGCCATAAAATGCCAAGATGGCACAAAACCCCCACAAATGACCCCATTTTAGAAAGTAGACACCCCAAGCTATTTGCTGAGAGGCATGTTGAGTCCATGGAATATTTTATATTTTGCCACAAGTTGCGGGAATATTACAAACTTTTTTTTTTTTTTTTCACAAAGTTGTCACTAAATGATATATTGCTCACACATGCCATGGGCATATGTGAAATGACACCCCAAAATAAATTCTGCTGCTTCTCCTGAGTACGGGGATACCACATGTGTGGGATTTTTTGGGAGCCTAGCCGCGTACGGGGCCCCGAAAACCAAGCACTGCCTTCAGGATTTCTAAGGGTGTAAATTTTTGATTTTACTACTCACTACCTATCGCAGTTTTGAAGGCCATAAAATGCCAAGATGGCACAAACCCCCCCCCCCCAAATGACCCCATTTTGGAAAGTAGACACCCTTAAATTTAGGGGTACACTAGTGAGACTCACAGGTAAAAAAGCACCTAGGCTGTCAGCGACTGTATCAAAACGCTACAAAAAAAACTGTTAGCGATCGCAGGGATCAAGCCTGACTCTGCGAATGCTGCAGTTATAAGTGTTGTGTTTTGTAAGTGACAGTGATCGATCGATCGATACTGCACTTGGGTGGGCTGGTCTGGGCTTGGCGGAGGGGCTAAACGCAGGTGCTAGCAGGTATCTGGGCTGATCCCGCTAACAATGCGTTTTGGGAAACCTAAACTGCTGGCGAAGCTAATATAGATCTGATCAGATACTATATTACTAAGGGAGGTGTATGCTTTGCGCGTGGGTGTTAGCGGTACTGGCACTAACCTGACGCTGCCTGGGGCGACGCAGACCTTATCTGACCCTCAAACTTATATCACCCGCCGGGTGATCAGGGGGTTAAACCTTTATTAGGTAATAATGGCGGGTGCCCTGAAACTATAAAAAAATAACTAACCAACCAGCGTCACCTGTAACAGTTATATGGTGATCACTGGTGAAAGGGTTAACTAGGGGGCAATCAGGGGGCTTTATGCGGTAGTATATGGGGGTCCCTGGCGCTATAAAAAGCTGCGGCGAACCTAAATACCTACCTGCCTAACTAGCGTCACCTGTGACACTAATACAGCGATCAGAAAAACGATCGCTTATTAGGCTGGGTTCACACTGGAGCGATGCGGGAACGCCACGAATCCGCGGCGGGTTCCCGCATCACACTGCCCTATGCGAACTGCTGGGAGTGTCAGTGAAATGTTAATGACACCCCCAGATCAGTTCGCATATCGCAGTGCGATCTGCAAACTCGGACAGGAATCGGATCGCATGGTGTGAACACCCATGCGATCCGATTCTGCTGCGGACCAAAAAAAGGGTCCCGTGCGAGTTTGCGGTGGGTGCGGCGGGTGCGACGCGAATTCAGCCATACTATCTGTATGGCTGAACTCGAATCACACAGAGATCGGATGTGATTTGCACTGCAGTGCGGTGCGAATCACATCCGTTCTCATAAACCGCTGCAATGTGAACCCAGCCTTAGTGACACTGGCGACAGGGGGTGATCACGGGGTTAAACCTTTATTGGGGGGGTTAGGGAGGTACCTTAGAACTAAAGGGGGTTAACCCTAACTGCCCTAACAGTTATTACAGTCACAAATGACACCAATGCAAAAAAAAAAAAAAACTCGGACAGGAATCGGATCGCATGGTGTGAACAGCCATGCGATCCGATTCTGCTGCGGACCAAAAAAAGGGTCCCGTGCGAGTCTGCGGCGGGTGCGGCGGGTGCGGCGGGTGCGACGTGAATTCAGCCATACTATCTGTATGGCTGAACTCGAATCGCACAGAGATCGGATGTGATTTGCACTGCAGTGCGGTGCGAATCACATCCGTTCTCATAAACCGCTGCAATGTGAACCCAGCCTTAGTGACACTGGTGACGGGGGGTGATCACGGGGTTAAACCTTTATTGGGGGGGTTAGGGGGGTACCTTAGAACTAAAGGGGGCTAACCCTAACTGCCCTAACAGTTATTACAGTCACAAATGACACCAATGCAAAAAAAAAATGCAATTGGTGTCACTGTGACTGGGGGTGCAGGGGTGATTGGGGGGGTGATTGGGGGGTGAAGGGGGGGTGAGAGTATGCCTGGCATGTTCTACTGTACGTGTGGTGTGTTGGTGCAACTCACCGATCCTCTCTCCTCGGTGCCTGGAACGAAAAATACCGACACGGAGGAGAGATTACATCACTTCCTATGCCTGTGTTTACATTACAGGAGAGGAAGTGATGTCACGCTTCACTTCCATTCGTCAGGAGCGATCGCGAGGGGGTGGCCACGAACGAATGGCCGCCCCCTCATCCCGGATCGCTGCTGAATGGATACCGACCGCCGCTGGCACCGGGGGGGGCCCGATCGGGCCCCCCACCCGCGGGAAGGCAGGGACGTACATGTACGCCCATATGCCTGCCCGTGCCATTCTGTCGACGTACATCGTCGTGCGGCGGTCGGCAAGTGGTTAAACAAGGTCTAAATGGGCCATTGACATGCATCACAGTTGAACTTGGAAATGTGTTTTTGCAAAGTTAAACTAAATGAAATCCTTTCATATTTTTTCTTGGGGATAGAGTGCAGAGGGATTAGAAGTCTTGCCAGTTTTTGGGGATGTCTGCACCCCTGATAGGGTGAAGACACCTCCCAAATTTTGCCAGTTTCTCCTTCAAATTTATTCACTTCCTGTCACGTAGCAAACAGGAAGTGAGGGTAAAACTCTACCTGTGTCTTTCCTTGGGGACATACAGGTCAATCTAAATAGTTTCCCCCTTGGGTAAATTGCACTCTATCATTTTGTTGTGTACACCTCAGATTATTAGGTATTTTGGACTTTGGAGTTTATTTACTAAAGGCAAATCCACTTTGCACTAGACATGTGCATTCATTTTTGTCCGAATGCATTTTCGTCCAAATTTCAGGTATTTTCGTTATCGTCTTAATAAACGATACCGAAAGTGCAGAATCCAAAAAACAAAAGATCCGACATAAATAAATTCTTTATTTTCGTTTTCGTTGTAACAACAGTTCGATATAGATAGGAGATTCGACATGACGCTGATAATAACAATCTGTGTCTATCGAATCTGTGGTCAAATGTGCCTAACCTTAAAGGGGTTGTAAAGGCAAATGTTTTTTCACCTTAATGCATTCTATGCATTAAGGTGAAAAAACATTTCACAGTGTCGGTGACCCCAGTGCCCCCGTTTTACTTACCTGACCCCTTGAATGTCCAACGCTCGCCCCCAATATCCTCTTCGCCACTCAGCCTGGCCGCTGATTGGCTGGAGTGGATGGATTGAAAGCAGCACAGCTATTGGCTTGCGCTGCTGTCAATCACATCTAATGACGCGGTGCGCCAGGGGGCGGGCCGTGTGATACAGCGAGCGGCTATAGCCACCGGCTGTATCGCGGGAGCGCGCCCGCAGGTGCTTCTCACCATGCGAGGGAGCTGACATGAACGTGAGAAATACTTGCGGGAGGAAGCAGAGACAGCCACCGAGGGACCCCTGTAGAGCAGGTTCGGGGCCACTCTGTGCAAAACGAGCTGCACAGTGGAGGAAAGTGTAACATGTTTGTTATTAAAAAAAAACAAAAAAAAAACTTTACAACCCCTTTAACTCTATTAGTCCAAGATTATTCTACATAGAGAGAAAAGTTTCGACATAGAGAGAAAAGATAATATGATGATGAATGTTATTGGCTGATTGTAACCAAAGAGGAGGAGCAGTAAAATAGCTAGAACTAAGTACACACGTACAGCCAACTTACTTTCACTTACGATTGCTAGAAGAGAGAGACACACACACAGAATCATTTCAGAAGACAGTCAATCTTAGTTGGTCCGTTTGTCAGAGAACCTGAATTATTTAGCAATTAAGCATAAGCACAGCAGCAGAACAATAGTGAAGCAAGCTACAGTTCAACTTAACTTTTTCATAATAATCTGCTACTATTGTATTAGTGTTGTGAACTTGATAGTGATACTAGTGTTGCTAGTGTTGTGATAGCCTCAGAGGCTGCCTGTGTTGTGGGGAGGGGGATTTATTATTATAGATTCTATATTATAGATTGAGATTCGATATAGATTCTATATACCCCATCTTGTTACCTGTCTGATCAGAGATCACTATCACCAGTCCATTTTCTGTTTGAATTATATACATTCAACATGAACGACAAAGATTCGAAAAAGCAGCGAAAAACATACAGACTGTGAATCTTTGGCTTATGGTGTCTGTCGAAAGGTCTAAGAAGATTTGAGGGAGCAGCTAAACTATACGGAGTCATACAGTTTAGCTGCTCCGTCAAATCTTCTTTGAACTTTCGACAGACACCATAAGCCTTCAATGACAGATTCGACCTTAATTAATTTGGATTTTCGGACTAATGCAATTTTTAACAAAAAACGAAATAAATAAAAAGGAATTTCGGGAGTAACTAAATAAATGTTTTTTCGGACGAAAACGAAATTCTGAAACGATATAATTCAGTGTGCACATGTCTACTTTGCACTACTAGTGCACATGGAAGTTCAGCTGCTGGAGATCCAAGGGGGACATGCAAGGAAAATAAAAAACAGTATCTTTGCTTCTACATGATTGGATGATAAAATCACCAGTGCTTCCCCTCAGATGCACAGCGAGTACACTTGGATTGCAGAGTGGATTTGCCTTTAATAAACCCCAAAATACCTAATAATTTGGGGTGTACACAACAAAGTGTTAGAGTGCAATTTGCCTAATGGGGACACTAGTTAGATTGACCTGTGTGTCTCCAAGGAAATACATTGGTAAGGTTTTACCTTCACTTCCCATTTGTCAAGGTTTTACCCTCACTTCCTGTTTGTCTATGTGACAGGAAGTAAAGTCAATTTTCAGAAAAGGGACACAAAGCCCAACCTAAAAAAAAAAGACATGCCCACAATTAGAAAAGGATTGTCTCAACTCAAGCTAGATTTTAGCTCAGTGCTCTAAATCAGTGGTTCTATCTCAGTTGGAGAAAGTCAGTTTCTTCATTTTTTTTAAATGTCTTGTTTTCTCATGTCTAAGCATGTCAGAAGGCTCTGATTTAGTCAAATAAATTTAATGGAGGTCCTATTCCTTAGACTTGAACTACAGGAAACAGAGATTTCATGTAATTCTCCCAGTCACGGATTATTAAACAGTCCTTATTTGTCTAAAACCAAGAAGAAAGTGCATTCTAGGTTATGAATTGGTTTTGGCTCTTCAAGTCTGGGGAGAACAAGCTTCTTGTATGTAGTTTGTGACTATTTTTAACCACGTGATTTTATGAAAATGTTAATAGGATCCGTATTTTGGCTCCATCTAGTCTAACATCTATTTTAGTGGTAAGAGACACATTGTATGAAGTGAACATTAATGATGAGCCAAGTACTGTCCAAATATAAGTCTTTCACTGTTTGATCTGGTTCCTTGGCTTCCACAGTCTGGGGAAAGATGGGTATTTGGTAAATATTAAGTATTTTGCATATGAAGTTACTAAATTCACATACACATAGATATGTCAGATAAGCCAGTTACCTTCTATGGCTGTTGGGAAAAAAAAAAACAGACAAATATTTAAAATGATTATCCAATATAAAAAAAAATATATATATAAATATATAGTTCGCAACTGATATACTGTAAGGATCGTGATGATAGGCTGGGATGGATATTTGTCTTTAGGAGAAGAATGGCCAAGCAGACAGAGCACGGGTATTGCTGCAGCTCCAAAAAATACACATGCATATAATGTATAGGACTTTGTAGCATAGAAACTGTTATTTTACAGTTGTTAGATATATTTGGCTGAAAAGAGAAAGCAACACTCTACAACATTACAGGACAGCAATGTATCTCAGCATAGGTATAGTACCCCTACAATCAAGAATATTGGGTATATCTTTAGCACTTAGGCTGAATTCACCCTTGAGCTGAAAATTTTTGGACATTTTTCAGGCTTTTTTTGAGCATTGTAAAGGCATTTTAGCAGGCGTCTGAGAGTTGAATGTTTATTTTCTTAGTTATTTTTAGACAATGGAAAGCTAGGCACTAGGGGAAAAATGTGAGATATGCACAATTCCAAACTTTTTTTTTTTGGACTTGTTTTTTGGCCACTTTTATTGAAGTCTATTGGGAGCAAAAATGCTTGAAGTTTGTAGCTCAACAGAAAGTCTAGTGTGTTTTCATGCTGCAAGCTTCAAGCTTTAAACAACACTCAGGTGTGAACAAGCACAACTGAAAACCATGAGATTTTGGATGGTGATCGTCTTGGAGCTTTGAGCTACAAAACACTCAGGTTTTAAATGAGGCCTAATAGATTCATCACATTTTCACACACACATATACATTTTCTTTTCTTCTTTTCTTTTTTCTTTTCTTTAAACTTCGATACATTATTGGTAAATAATTTTTATTATGTGAAAATGTCTGCGCTGTAGGCAAAAGGGTTAATTAAATATGGATGTAAGCATGCAGGTGAGAGCTCACAGTAGCAGCACATTTCCAACCATTATAACATATGGACCCTTACATGAGGGCGGGGGGGGGGGGGGCTCTATTGGTGTCTGCCTGCTCAGCAGAGAATCTGTCCACTGATCCCCGCTGAGCAGGTGGATGGCTGGTTTGTGTCCGCTCCACTTATGCAGAGGAGACTGGAGGGTTCAATTGGGTCTGCCTGAAAAACTGACAGGCAGGTCCGATCAGTCTGCCCGTGTGAAAGGGCTCTTAATCCTGTGAGTAAGTTCACTCTACACTTAGGACAAATGGCAACATAAATAATTGTAAACAAACAATATAAGAAATGTATAATTGTCTAAGATGCCACCCAGGAAATCAGATGTACTATAAATATGACATATTGGGGGTGATTTACAAAAGCCGTGGGCCATCAGTAGAGGCGCATGGAGAGGCGCAATGCACATTTACATATTTACAAAATGGTGCGCCGGTAACAGGGCGCAAATCCCCTATTTACTATAGCGATCTCGGCACACAGGAGAATGCAATCTGTGTGCCACTATGGACATGGCGCATGGCATCTCCAATTCAATATTGACAGAAGATGGAGGTGCCAATATTATGGGGTGATGTAAGGAAGTTTAGTAACAACTGCCCAAGTAACAAATATGCCCAAAATAGAATGAGAAAGTAACTTTTTCAGAGAAAAAGACAGTTTTGTAGAAATATTTTGGATGTTTATTAGGGGTATTGATATTAAAGATTGTCAAGGGTTTATTGTTCTACATGTGAAATGGTTAAGGATACAGTAGAATGGACTGCTATCATAACCCCTCTCACTTTTTATCAGTTTGAGTGTGGAAGACGTGTGGAACACCGTGGTGGGTGGACAGAGGAAAAATGTGTTGGATCGCTTCTCATAATAAGGAGTGTTTGAATTGGCTATTCAAGCCTTTGACGTTAAGAGAGGTGATTCTGAGCGACATGAGTACAGATACAGGTGCTGTCAAAGTGGCACAGAAAAGTAGGAGGTCCGATTAGTTGCTAAGGGTGTAACATATGAATCTCAAGGACCAAAATACGGTTGTAACGTTTACAGAAATACAGAATAGATAAGGCAAATGAGGTCTACAAGGTATCTTTGTATATTGTAGATGCTATGTAAGCTTAATTAACAGTACAGTTTCACATCAATAACAGTATACTAGAGTAACCTGAGAAATGCTGTGTGCTTTGCACACAAAAGCAGGAGGGCGGAGAGAGTCAACCAACATGGAAGAAGCTCCTCCACAAGTTTATGCGTATAGCTTCCAGCTAGGTGTAGAGATGGCTATGGTAGTTGTCTCTGGGCAGTAGCAAGTCTGTGGAATAGGGCTTATTCCATGTATCCCACTTGTTTGAGAGCCTGGCAGACTTCTTGTTCATAGGAATCTTTGGTGGTGGGTCAAGGAGTATGCCCCAGTTATACAGCTGTTTAATCCCATATTCAGGAGTTAAGATAGAGATTTGCTGACTCTGGTAGGCGATCAATAATTTAGTAGGAAACCCCCACTTGTATGTGATCCTATGCTCCATAAAGATCGAGATTATAGAGTGAGATTTTAGAGAATTGTTCTGGAAGAGCATGCATAGGCCATGCAGAATATCTCTGGGCAGGGATTCAGGCAAGTGTGGTGGTTTATGAATTCTGTGGGCCCGGTCTATCAGTAAGTCTTGTGCCATGAGTGTTGGTACAACTTTGCGGAATAGCTGGTGCAGATAAGGTACAATCTCTGCAGAAGTTATTGCCTCTGGAACCCCCTAATTTTGATGTTGTTCAGCCTGGATCGGTCTTCCAGGTTGGCTACTTTTAGGCACAGTTGTTGCATGGCCTCAGAGTGCTCATCCTGAATGCCCACAATAGTATTATGAGCTGTGGTGGCTGCTGATAAATGCTGCTCAATGTTACCCGAACACTCCTCTAGATAATAAACCCTGTCATGTAAGTGGTTAATGGAGGCTCTGAATTCTTTCTGCATATCAGCCTGTAGAGAAAGTAACATTGCTTTTAAAGAATTCTCAGATGCAGGGTTGTCTGTGGTTGTAAATGTTGCCAGAGGCTGGGCAGAAGCAGCTTCAGATATAGGACTACAAGGCTCAGCGCCATGCTATCTCTTCACAGGGTGAAGCTTTGTGGGAGAATGTGCTTGTGACATGACAGACCTCTTATCTCTATCAGAGGGAGAAGAGTCCAGATGAGGTTGTTGCTCCTATGTCTCCTCCATGTCTGAGGCCTGATCTTCATTCAGTATATATAGAATAGATCAATTCTAGTGGGGTATAGGAGAAATTGCCCACATCCCAAATATGGAACACAGAAACCAAGAAAAACCCTCTAGTGGGACTTTAAAGGGCAATGACTCCAAAAAGACGTATGCAAATATATAAAAAATATGTATGTTTATTAGTACAAAATCTAAAAATATAGACACAGCATTAGCTATATCAAACAAAATTACAAAAATGTATTTACAGGATTTTTCACCTGCTGGCTTTCTGGTGAAAAATCCTTCCAGACCTGGGACATATATATGAAAATCCACTTATGTGATACATTATCATTTAAAGCTATAGATATATACAACAAGGGCGATCTTCCAGGCTTGTTCCAGTGGACACTGTTCCCCTGTAACATCAAAATTTTAAACAATATATACCAGTGGTAGGACTTTTGGTTCCTGGTTTGTGGATCCTCTGGTCTGGAGCTATTCTATCTTTCACGTTGTATACCTAATGTTTGCGATTTTTGCCAAGCCCCATCTTTGGGTGTGGACTGTTCAGCATCTGTTGGGGTGTCCCCCCCTTTTGGCCATCACTCGGAGTGGTCTCACCCGCCTCTGTCTTCCTTGGGTGCTGCAGGGCCAGCACAGTAATACTTCCTTATGTTTAAAAAGTTTTGATGTAACATACCAAGACACCTGTGCCTACATGATATCATACATATTCATACCACTTTCTTCTGATGAAGATGAAAAACACATGACCTTGAAACGCATTGAGTATCACCCTGTCCACATGTTCAAGAGTGATGTAAATAAGAACAATATGCTACATCATTTTCATACATTTTTGTAATTTTGTTTGATAGAGCTAATGATGTATCTACATTTTTAGATTTCGTACTACGAAACTTACATTATATATATATATATATATATATATATATATATATATATATATATATATATATATATATATATATATTTGCATACACCTTTTTGGAGTCATTACCCTTTAAAGTGCCACTAGAGGGTTTTGCTTTGGTTCTGTGATCTTCATTCAGGGCAGACACAGGCAATGAGCTTGGCGACGGGATGTTTTTGTGCCGATCTGCACCATTTTGGGCCGGCAGCTGTGAGAGCTGCAAATATTAGTCCAGGAGCCTCCGTGTTCCCATCAATCGAGAATGCCTGCGGGTCATAATCTGGGGGTTGTGCAGTGCCAGTATCCCCCCTGTTCTAGGGGAAAGGAGCTCGGATGGGCAGCTGGGTAGCTTTGTGTAGCTCTGTGGAGGAGCAGAGCTCCGTGATTAAGTGGCCATATCAGTTTGCAGCCAGACCACACTTTTTAAATTTTGTTTATGTATATTGCCGGAATACATTACAGCCGCAAGCAATTTTTAATGACATTTTTCCTTTAGAAATATAATTTTTCTGCGGGACTGTTATGAACATGGAAAAAATGTGCTAATTTACAGGCAGACTAAGGGGATCCCCCAGGCACGATATTTAAAGGAATGTTTCATTTTTTTTGTTTCACTTTAAGCATTATTAAAATCACTGCTCCCGAAAAAACTTCAATTTTTAAAACATTTTTTTGCATTGATACATGTCCCCTGAGGCAGTACTGAGGTCCCCATACACTTTTTTATGGCAGTAACTTGTATATAAGCCTTTAAAATGTGCACTTTTTATTTTTCACGTTTGTGTCCCATAGACTTTAACGGTGTTTGCATGTTCGCACAAATTTTGTATCGCATGTACTTGTGCGAACTGAATCGGGGGGTGTTCGGCTCATCTCTAGTTATAATGCCAATTATTACCACATCATGCAGTGATAGACTGTAGATATGCATTGCATTGCGTTAAATGGCAATTGCAACACAATCTTCACCACGGTACATTGCAATGCCCCCACATTATGGTGCACCACAATGTACATATGTAGAAGTTCTGTGCATTGCCCTGCGGTGTTTGGAATTGCTGGTTTTATGTGAGCATTCTCCATAACAGGTAAATAGGTGACTGGTCCAGGAACTTCCTTAATCCCACTGCAGGTGATTAGATATTGAACGTAATGCCACTATACAGCATTCATCGCAATTGCAGTGCCCTCTAGCATGCAAATATTGGCCTGGACCTTCAACCTCCTGCAGTCACAGTGCATTATTGAGCCATCGAGGCTATTTAGGGCCCATTTTAGGGAGAAGGTTTACTGTGGACTTGAGAGGTGAACAAAGACGTTAATTACTCTGTTTGGTTTTCTATATTATTTATGTTTCCTATTTACAAAAAATCATCAAACATTTGGACATGTCTTTATTATATAGTATCACAGAAAGATCGTATGAATGGTGATAGTGAAAGAACAATACCACAAACAAATAGAGCTAATATTGGAGTTAATAATGGTAATTTTTTGTTTCAGGATTATTTGCTTCTAGAAGTTACAGCCTACAAGTAAAATACAAGCAGCCCATAATGTTGCCACAAGAGCAATGTTGAGACAGCTGGGCTACTTGTGTTGATTTTAATTGTATCCAAGGTGCGTCCACAGCGTAATATTTGGCTTTGATGGTTCATAAATTGCTTAGTTCTTTGGAAGACCGACTCACACCTGCTAAGCCATCAGACATGAAACTTTAATGCTTAGTTTACACAAGTGAGAAAATCCCCAGACTGTGCTATTTTGTACTTACGTAGTTTATTGAGTGATATACTTATTGGTGGTGTTTAAAATAAGGCCATTATTATGTCACTCTAAATAAGCTGTTAACTAAGTAAAGAGGCAATGTTTTCTTTTAGAAGTAAATAAATTGTAGGATTTAGAAGAGGTGATGAAATTTAGCAAAATTTCCTTGCCACTTTTTGAGATTTTTTTTAAACGTGCTTCACAGTATGTAGCATGCTCTATTTCATTCAAATTTGAGTAAGTTGGTTTCCATGCTTATAATTAATGAGAGTTGGAGGGTGTAAATATGCAAGGTAGCTTATAGACTGGCCCATCTGTAAATTATGAATAAAAAACTGACATGGGCTTGTAATGGACATGGCATCAGACCCCGACCCCCCTCATCCACTTATGACAATGGCTGGTCAAACTCACATTGTGCTGTTACTGTTAATGGTATCTGTTAGGGTTAATTCTGTGTCTAGGGTGGTCCTTTCAACCTCTCAGACCTTAGATCCAATGTATTGTATAAATTCAGAGCGCTCTGGAATCAATTCTCAAAGGACAAATAAATTCACACACACACCATGGCGTCCTTCGAGAACTAATTGTATTGAGATTTTACAAAGCAAATGATATAGGGTATTTTACGTCATACAGAATAAGACATGCGCAGTAGACATCAAGACGATTACAGCTGGTCAAGACAAAAACGCTATTGTTCTTTGTTCTAAGCTAGCTGAATTAATATAAGAAAAGATACATAATTCCTTCTGTAGCTAAAAGATGCTGAGAAACAGTGTGAAGGTTATAGATAAGTGTGTGAGAACACACGGGTTAGAAGAATCTCATGTTGAGACAGTTATCTGAGAAGTTAAAGGGGTGTTCAAACTGTACATATTGTGAAATGGAAGTTTGTGAATATTAAGATGGCTGACAGAAACAAGATGGATGCTTAACATAACCTTTCAACCCCCTCTTAAGTCATGGAATGACTTCTACAGATCCGCAGCCTCCTGAAATCTACGGTTCTTGCTACGTTTGTTATATTCTTTTACATAAAGCTGCAGATATTGTGTATATGCGTGAGAAGGTTGGTCTGGTGTAGTACATTTGCTAATACAAAGTAGAATAAGCTTGAAAATCAAGTAGCCTATCAATCCTAACAATAGTACTATGATAATCATAATCACTATGTCCTTTAACCATGAAAACATTCCACCTAAACCCAAACTAGAAAAGGGGTTCCATCCATAATTACCTATGTCCCTTGCTTGTTTCATTAATTCATTTACCTGTGTTCGGTGTTGATTAATAACATCATAGTAGTCTGGGATTTCCAGGCTGGTATTGTGAAACCATGTACAACATTCATAATCTTGGGTCATTTCGCATAAACCTGTCAGAGCTGCACTCATGCTTTCAATAGCTAATTCGTGTAACTCTAGTTGTCTTCTAATTGCTTTGAGCTCGACATTGAGTAGTCCTATATCTTGGGAGTTTTTTTCCATAACATCATTTATTAAACTAGTGTAGTTATTTAATTTGTCCATCATGGTTATGCCCCATCCTGTCCAGGATGGAAACCATGTCCATGACTTATCTGAAGTAGAAAACATAGGTGGGGCTTCTCTCTTGTATTTATAAGTTAACCTATGTACTGGACTTGAAGTAACTTGTATGTGATGTTCCTGATTCTGGCCTAGGGCTGACATGACTGGTACCAACTGTGCTAAATAACACCATCCTTTCACTCCTGCGGGGATCCATGGGTAACAAATTTTAGCACAGCATACATATGTATTGTTTCCCAATGAAAAAAACTTCTTAGAGAACTACGTTGGGGCTCAGTTCCAGCCTCAAATGCAGCACTAACAAGTTTACTCACAAGTATCCCAGAGGTTGTGTTCCTGTATGTAGTAAGTTCACTAATGGTGTTGTTAAGGGATTGATTTTTGTAACTACACATATGACCTATGATAATGTTACTGGTGTGGAAGGGAATACCCTTTGAAATGTTAAATACAGACTTGGAACACATACCTATTCCGTTGGATGTATTGCCTAACTGAACACACCACTCGGGTTCATGTGTCTTTCCTAAAGTGTAAAACATAATACTCTGATTGCGGTACCCTTCCGAGACATTCTTAATACTTAAGACTAGAGTATTTTCCAATAATGACTTGAGGTTCAGAGGGACAGCTAAGAGTGGGATTTTAGCAGTTTCTGGGTGCAACTTACTACAAATCCAGCATTTTTCATATCCTGACTTTCTAGCGTAAGCATATTTAAATTTTAACAGTAACATTTTTCCAGAAAAACTTGTTTCTTTGATCAATTCATTAGAGACATCTCTTTTACTGCGATTTCTGAGGTGAAAGTCAGTATAGTTGGTGTGTATTTTTCGCTTTTACCACATATGAGTTTCAAGGCACCTAAGTCTTCAGGATGAAAAATACAGTTAGTTATTATCCACACTGGGACAAAGATCAGAAGTAGAAACATCACCAGAAGGCAAAAGGCCTTCCCAGAAGTCTGTGGTGAAATGAGTGACATCACTGTCCTTTATGTCTGTGCTTGTCTTTTGAGGACTTAAAACACCTGCTTCACCTCTTTTCAGCCTTTCTTGGATTCCTGGGCTTAGATCAACCTTCTTTACTCTGCTGGCATGGATCCAAGTAGGACTTTCCTCTGTAAGGATGGCGGTCCTGGTGACGGCTACCACTTTGGTCACTGGTCCGAATGGAACCTCTTGCGGCTTTCGACCTTTCTGAAGCCTCTGGACCACAACTTGATCACCGACCTGGAACGGGTGGGTTGGTACCTGTGAAGAAGAAGGAGAGGTGCGAGCAACTCTTCTTTCGACAATATCAAGAGTTTCAATCAGTTTTTTTACATATTCCTCCTGTATTTGTTCCAAATCACCATTCTCTACCATCAAGGGATGATTAGCCCACGGTGTGGGGAATGGCCTACCCATGAGTACCTCAAAGGGGGAATAACCCGTCACACTGTGAGGGGTCATTCTGATTTCAGCTAATACAGCTGGGAGAACTTTTTTCCACTTGCCAAAATTCCCACCCGTAGCTTTCCTTATCCTGTCTTTAATTGTTCTATTCATTCTTTCTAAAATTCCTGAACTCTGTGGATGGTAGGGGAGGTGAAATTTCCAGTCTATTTTTAGTACTTTTACAAGATCTTGGCAGATTTTAGCTGTGAAAGCTGGGCCATTGTCTGAATTTATTTGCAATGGACACCCCCATCTAGGAATAATTTCCTGTGTGAGGATCTTCACTACAGTTTGTGCGTTTTCATTGTTGGTGACAAAAATTTCGGGCCAGCGTGACATTATGTCCACGATAACCAAAAGATATTGTTGTTTCTTTCCTTCTTTGGGCATATGTGTAAAGTCTATCTGTAAATGGGTAAACGGTGTTGTTGGGTACTCAAGATGTTCATGCTTTGATTTCTTTGGGTTTGTTGGATTGTTCCTAATGCAACTGACACATCTCCTTACAAAAGCTTTGACTAGATTAGGTAATCCTGCAATGAAAAAATCTGCATCTAGAAGTTCACATGTGGCATGCCATCCCTTGTGACCCAGTCCATGGTATTGTGCAATGAACAGGGGGGCGCTAGCAACAGGAATACACGGCTTCCCCTCTTTGAAGATTAATCCTGTTTTAGGATCCTTTTGTATCATCCCATCACAGTTCCATTGCGCAATATCATCAGGGGTGGCAAAAGCTTGCAGTTCTGTGAGCCAATGTGTCTCTTTCAGGGAACATGGCTGAGGTGTCAGCATGGGCATTTGAATGTTTGCCTTTTGTGTAGATGCAGCTTCTTTAGCTATTCTGTCAGCTAGTGCATTACCTTTGGCTATATCAGTCATTTGGCCTGTATGTGCCTTACAGTGCATGATAGCTAGTTTTGAAGGCAACTGAATTGCATCTAGTAATGCTGTGACTAGGTCAGAGTGTGAGATGCTCTTTCCATCTGCTGCCACATATCCTCTGCGAAGCCATATTACACCATGGTCCCAAACCACACCATGAGCATACCTGGAATCAGTGTAAATGTTTACCTCTTTTCCTGCAAACAGCTGGCATGCACGGGTTAATGCTATCAATTCAGCAGCTTGTGCAGACTGATAGGGTATTGGATTGGCCTCGAGGACAGTATCCGGCAGTTGGACAACAGCATATCCTGCATGATAGACATTATCACTCGGTCTGCTGCAAGAGCCATCAACAAAAACTGTTTGTGCAGTAGGAATTGGTACTGAAAGCATATCTGCTCTATGTGAAGTGTCCTGATGTATTGATTGTGTACAGTCATGAGGTGGTGGTAAGTCATCCTGTTCTCCTTTAAGACCTAATAAGGCATTCAAAATTGGAGCTGGGCCAGAGTTTATGTTTGAACTTTTTATTTTCAGGTTTGGATTGGACAGGAGGATGACTTCATACCCACTCAATCTTTGTGCTGACATATGCTGAGTATGTAAAGTTTTGAGGAGTGTGGTAACGCTGTGTGAGGTGTATAAAGTAGTGTTATGGCCCAAGGTAAATGGTGCTGCCAACTCTGCGACCATAGAACAAGAAGCCAACGCTCTGAGACAAGCAGGCATGCCTTGCACCTGTACTGGAACCACCTTTGAGAAAAAAGCTACAGGGCGCAGTCTCCCACCATGTTCCTGGGCCAGTACTCCTGCCATGGTTCTGCAATTTTCCCTAGCAAACAAGTGAAACATTTTGCTAAAATCAGGGAGGCCGAGGCTCGGGCTGGTAACCATTGCACTTTTCAACATGGTAAAAGCATTTAACATTTCATCAGACCATTTTACAATATCAGACATTTCAGAGAGGGTTGCTTGTCTCAATATATTGTCATAGAAAGAGCAGTCAGGTATCCATTGGCGGCAGTAACCAATCATTCCAAGAAAGGTTAGCAGGTCTTTCTTGGTAAGTGGGCGGGGCAGACCCACTATAGCAACAATTCTTTTGTGACTGACTTTCCTAACTCCCGGAGACAGCACAAACCCTAGGTACTCAACCTCCTGTTTACACCATTGTAATTTTTTCTTAGACACTTTGTGACCACACGTATATAACCATTTCAATAAGGATAGGCTATCAGCTCGGCAGTCCTCCTCTGAAGAACTACAAATCAAAAGATCATCAACATATTGCAACAGTACAGAACCATGAGGGGCAGTCCAAGGCCTGAGGGTGGCTTGGAGTACTATAGAATAGACCACAGGTGAGTCTATATATCCCTGGGGCATTCTACACCAGGTAAACTGGCGATTGTGTTGGTCAATCGACACAGTAAAAGCAAAGAGTGGCCTTGTCTCCTTGTCTACAAGGACAGAGAAAAAAACATTCTTTAAATCAATCACAGTAAAACATTTGGCTGTTGCTGGAATGGAGGACAGCAGAGATGGAACATCAGGTACAATGGGTGCTATTGGGACTATGAGGTCATTTATGGCCCTCAAGTCCTGTACAAATCTGAAGGAGCCATCCGGCTTCTTTACAGGGTTAACAGGTGTGTTGTATGGAGAAATAATTTCCTCCAGGATTCCATCCTGCAGAAACTTTTTCACCATTGGCACTATGCCATCCATCTTTTCTTTAGAGAGTGGATACTGTTTGTGATAGATAGGAAATGCACCTTCTTTGAGAGTGGCCTTGTATGGTGTGCATGAAACAAGTCCTACATCCAGATCTGATGTAGACCAGACCTGGGGGTCTATATCCTCAAAATCTTCTTCACTATTTTGTTGTGACAGCATCAATGAACCTGGTTTGCATGCTACTATAGTGATTTTATCTGAGGAAATGTCTAGACCTCCTTCTGAGTTGGTTCTAATTGTGATTCCTAGTGGCCCAAACAAGTCTCTTCCCAACAAATTTACAGGACACCTTGGTATTATCCTGAAAGAATGTGTGCATATGGTGTACCCTTCATCATCTTCTATTGGTAGGGGTGGAGTCCTATATGTTTTTGTCAGTATCCCATTAATTCCCAAAGAGGGTTCCGCTGGTTCCCATTTGCCTCTGAAATGATCTTCACAAATAGTACTCCTAGTGGCCCCGCTATCAACAAGATAGGGGAGGAGTCTCCCATTTATTGAAATAGCAACCATTGGACTGTCAGTGAAATCATCTGAGACAAAAGGAAAAGCTGGGACACTACCCTCCGGGCCCCATCATTGTTGTTGATTTCCCCATTTGATTGGAAATGTTGGACCTTGTTGGATGGATGCCTGTGGTTGTTGTGTCTGGTTAGGGACAGAGCTGGAATCGGGAGTCTGAGAAGGGGTGGGGTGAGGACACTGACTCACCCAGTGATCCTCAGCACCGCAATTGAAACATCCATTGTTTCTAGAGCGACTCATCCCTCTTCCATTTCTGCCTCTAAATCTGCCTCTAAAATTTCCTCTGCCTCTAAAGTTCCCCTTCGTATTCCCTTGGAAATTTTGCGAGGCAGGAGACGGCTTTGGTATTTCAAAACAGCCCGCTGCATCTTTCTGTGAAAGAGCTTTACCAAAGTCAGTTCTAGAAAGTGTTGACCATTCAGTAATCATTTGTTTGACTGGGACCACTAAATGGGGTTTGAGATTACCCAGGAAAGTCTGGATCAATAATGGATTCAAAGTTGTCAGAATGCCCAAACCGGCTTTCTGTCCATCCTGCCATATGGTCCACCTAAGGGTTAACTAGGCATTGCTCCGTTTCATTTTCCTATGAAAGCAAAACAATTTATTTGCTTGACTGCCACCTAGCGGTGCAGACAATCAGACAATTAGGCAATACCTCAACCTAGATTCCTTTAACAAAAACTATCAGTACTGTCCGTGACACTTTTTTGTACTAATACAGCTACAATCACTTCAAGACTGTAACAGAATAAATTTGGAACAAGTTCAAGAGTATTTCAGACATACAATAAACACACAATCTTGCTCATGGAGCTGCCGTTTTGTTTCAGACAAATTTAAACCACAGATGAATTTAACTTGCAATGTACATTAATCTGTTTACCTTTCACAAAATAGCTTTACCCAAATTGTAACTTTATAACCTCCGGGAATACTACTCACCAAGTATGCCTTTTGGTTCTGGAAACAAAATAGCAGTCCACATATACACACTCAGCGCAATTCATTCAGCGTGATACTTTTAAAGCAAAGCAGTTATACAATCATACACAAAGTTTACACAATACATTGATCATCAGTCACCAGTTCTGTACCGAACAGAACGAAAACTCTAGAGTACTCTGTAAATTTTTCCTAGGTCCCCAAAACCTATTCTTCTAAGATCGCCAAGATCTTTTCTTTTAAGGTCACCAAAACCTTTACAAGTGTCCCCAAAACACTATATGACCTCCAAGGTCATGACCGGTCAACTTATGTATACTTATGAGAGGTTCTATAACCCAACAGCAATCTCTGTGGGATGGAAGCCAAGTCACACACCTGACACCTGGACTGCGGCAAGTCAATTTCACTCAATAAGAATAGAATTCACTTACCGAGCCGTTAGTAGCTTTCCAAGTCCGTTAAGGGTTAATATCCATCCCGGGACGAGCCCCCAGTTCTGTTAGGGTTAATTCTGTGTCTAGGGTGGTCCTTTCAACCTCTCAGACCTTAGATCCAATGTATTGTATAAATTCAGAGCGCTCTGGAATCAATTCTCAAAGGACAAATAAATTCACACACACACCATGGCGTCCTTCGAGAACTAATTGTATTGAGTTTATACAAAGCAAATGATATAGGGTATTTTACGTCATACAGAATAAGACATGCGCAGTAGACATCAAGATGATTACAGCTGGTCAAGACAAAAACGCTATTGTTCTTTGTTCTAAGCTAGCTGAATTAATATAAGAAAAGATACATAATTCCTTCTGTAGCTAAAAGATGCTGAGAAACAGTGTGAAGGTTATAGATAAGTGTGTGAGAACACACGGGTTAGAAGAATCTCATGTTGAGACAGTTATCTGAGAAGTTAAAGGGGTGTTCAAACTGTACATATTGTGAAATGGAAGTTTGTGAATATTAAGATGGCTGACAGAAACAAGATGGATGCTTAACATAACCTTTCAGTATCCAACAACGTCACTCTCACAGTCTCACCCAGAAAAAAGAGACAATAATGCAACAGTAAAACAAAAAGGTTTTAAGAGTCTAATCAATGAACATAAGATGGGTCAGTAGCTCTGAGGTTCCTTGTTAAAAGAGAGCCCCAGACTACTGATGCAACCTCTCTTTTCTGGTTCATGAGGAAGGTGTTGACAGAAATTATCTGAAAGGGTCTGAGGAGTGGCCAATGGGAGGTTACTGGTTTGATACAGTTTAATGTAGATATTAATATCTTTGAATACCTACAGGTGATTGTCTGGTAACTTATTTATTATTTATTATTGTCAAGCCTGAAATTACCTTTTGAAATAATACAAATATGATGAACATCTGATGGCTATTTCACCTGGGAAAGGTAATAGGACAATGCGATGAGTGTATAGAGGAGTATATATAGCAATATATACCAAAGTGTTATTGTATATTTTGCTTTGATTTATACACAGCGAGTAGGTGTATGTATAAATGCATAGGCAGGGACCATAGTATTTAATACATACTGTCCATATAGATGCTAACTAAAGGCAAAAGGGAAATGCTGCTGGAATTACTATCCACCCTGGTTCACATTGGTATGATTCGACATGCGACCTGACATGTCAAATCACATGTCAAATAGACAGCAATTGCTGGCAATGGCACCGTCCTAAACTTCCCTTTTGTCTTTAGTTAGCATCTATATGGACAGTATGTATTATACACTATGGTTCCTGCCTATGCATTTATATATACACCTACCTGCATATATATGTCAAAACAAAATATACAATAACTCTTTGGTATATCTTGCTATATATACTCCTCTATACACTCACCCTTTCTTATGTTGAAATAGAGCATGAGGATTTCCTGTTATAATATTTTAGGATTTTGTTATAATAAGCCCTCCCATGTATTGCCACAGTGATTGGGGGTTTGGCAGCGATTTGCCACACACACCTGTTGTGGACTATAAAATGAATGCTTTAGCACTCCATACTCTGTCCATTTCCCACTTGTCTGGACATGTTATTTATTACCATTTGTTTTTTTTTTTTTTTTAAATTGTAATTTTTATTGAGAGAATTTTTTACAGAGAATGAATAGATGCAGAACTGACAATATTCAAAGAGAATCTGGAGCATACCTTATTGGAGAGACTGATATAACCTCATGGTGACTACAGATATACAGTAGCAATGGAAGGATAAAAAAAATAAAAAATAACTAAAAGAAAACAAAGCAAAATAAAATGCAGAAAGGAAATAAACAACAGAAAAGTTTTACGTAAAACCTTATGAAAATAAAAAGGCTGAGAGACAACACATATCGTAAAGCAGAGGTTGGGGTCTTGAGCAGGTGCTTCAATAACGTAACTAATATCTGACATAAGAGGGCTACATACCACTATAAATTTCCTCAGGAGGTAAGGTAAGCTTCAAATGGCCTTTGGGCCAGCAGAAACAGACTTGAAGTACCGACACAATACAAAACATCAGGGAGCCAGAAGGTCAGGGAACACTAGGGGACGGGCACCAACCGGGTGGCTAGGGGTACCAAGGGCTCCCGCGGGAGCCCAAAAATTGAGGCATCCCATGGGGCCCAGATCACGCCAAACCGGTCAATCCCATCCTCCACCATAGCCGTCAAATGCTCCATCCTGCGTATGTCCCCGACGGTTTGTATCAGCTGAGTCTGGGTTGGGGGCTGAGTAGACAACCAATTAGAGGGGATAGCTCTTTTAGCAGCAAGCAGCACATAGGAAGCTAATTTATTAGCTGCCTTCCCCAACTCCGGGAAGGGAAGGCCTAGGAGAAGGTGGACAGGATCCAATGGAATGGGGGTGTCAAAAATTTGCTGGAGCATATGAGATACCATGGACCAGAAAGGAGTAATTAAAGCGCATTGCCAAAAGATATGATAATGCGTGCCCTTGGTCCTCCCACACCTCCAGTACATGGGAGAAAGAGAGGCGTCATACCGATGAATAACCTCGGGGGTCCTATACCAGAACAGTAGGACTTTATATGCTGTCTCTCTCTGTGCCACACATCTGGAAATTTTTGAGGTGGAGGACCAAATTCTGGACCATTGTGGGAGAGTGATTTGTTGATTAAGGAGCTGCGTCCACTTGCCCATGTAGGAGTGGGATAGGGCAGTGAGAGAGGACCTCTGCTGGAGTATATGGTAAATACTAGAGATAAGCTTTGCTTGGTAGGGGCCCTGGGAGCAGAGCAGCTCAAAAGGCATCGGTGTGGAGAGGGAGAGAGAGGGGGAAAGAGTTGAAAAGTAGTGAGTTATCTGGAGGTATGAATACCGCATGTGGTTAGGGAGTTGACTGTCGGTTTGGAGGGCCGAAAAGGGCTTAAGTTTACGCGTGACAGGGTGAACGAAGTGGCGGAGTTGGAACAATCCCTCTCTAGCCCAGGGAAACATACGAACATGCGATAGACTGTCAGGAATTAAAGGATTAAACAGCACATTAGAGAGGGGGGAACAGGGTGATGACAATGCAAATTTGGAAGAGCAGGAACGCCACAGTCTAAGCGTGAACAACATGGGACCCAGGCATAGATCCAGAAGCCCGGGGTCCCCCATTGTCCCCGGCGACCACGCCAAGGAGCAGGGATGGGTCGGATATAGGGAACCCATCTCAAACTCCGTCCAGCGATTCGGAGGTCTCAGGCAAGACCAAGACACTATCGGGCGCAAATGAGATGCCAGATAGTATTTGTAGACGTCCGGTGCACCCATGCCCCCCTGATCTTTGGGGGCAAAAACCACCGAACCAGCCACTCTATGGGCCCTGCCATTCCAAATAAATTTCAAGAACCAGCGCTTAAGCAACTTAATCTGTGACATCGGGATGGGGACAGGCAAGGTTTCAAAATAGTATAACAGTTTTGGCATGATGGACATTTTCAGGACATTAATTCGGCCTATCCAGGACAGGGGAAGGGAGGTCCATCGAGATAACATACTGTTGATAGACTTAAACAGAGGGATGTAATTGGTCGGGTAAAGGGCGGAGTAGGAAGTCGTTAGCTGAACCCCAAGATATTTGAGGGACGTTGTGCACCATCGGTAGGGGAATGTATTTTGTAGACGCAGGAGTTCCTCCGGGGGAACATGGAGGGGGAGGGCCTCCGTCTTTGCCGTGTTGACCTTATAGCCCGACAGGGAACTAAATTGAGTGAGTAGGGCATGCAGGGAAGGGAGGGAAATGTGGGGACTGGTTAGAGTAAGGAGAACGTCATCCGCAAATAAAGATAATTTATACTCCCTTTGCCGCATGGGCACCCCCTTGATATCAGGGTGAGATCTGATGGCCTCTGCCAGGGGCTCTAGGCAGAGTATAAAGAGGAGCAGGGAGAGAGGGCAACCCTGTCTCGTCCCGTTTGTCATAGGGAATGAGTGGGAGGTGAAGGACACTAATCGGACCTGGGAAGAGGGGTTGGAGTATAGGGATTGTAGCGCGGAGAGAAAGGGTCCCCGCAAGCCAAATCTAGTGAGGGTCGCGAACATGTAGGGCCAGCTTAACCGGTCAAACGCCTTTTGGGCGTCCAGACTGAGAATCAGGGCGGGGCGACGAACTCTGTTCAGCATGTCAATTAGGTCTATAGTTCGCCGGGTGTTGTCACCCGCATGCCTGGTTGGAACGAAGCCCACCTGGTCTCTGTCTATGAGCTTCGTCAGGAATTGGGACAAACGGTTTGCAAGGATTTTTGTAAATAGTTTGTAGTCTGAATTTAAAAGGGCTATAGGTCTGTAGTTGTCTGGTAGGGTCGGGTCCTTGTCCTGCTTAGGAATGACCGTGATGAAGGAGTGAAGAAAATGTTGGTGAGGTGACTTACCAAGAAGCAGCGAGTTATACAGGGTCACTAGATGAGGCGACAGGATGGGGAGGAAATGTTTGTAATAGGAGTATGGGAGGCCATCCGGACCTGGGGCTTTGTGGGAGGGGAGAGCCTTAACAGTGTTATCCACCTCATCCTCTGTAACGGGTGCGTTTAGTATATGCAGATCCGAATCTGACAACTGAGGGAGCTTCAGGCCCGACATGAACTCCTCAAAAGCAGCCAAATCAAAAGTTGGATGTTGTGCGGGGGTTAGGCAATTATAGAGTTTGTTATAGAAGTCGCCAAACACCTGGGTCATTGTCTGGGGGCAGAAAGTGGGGGACCCGTCAGGGAGTTTGATGTGGTCCGGGAAGGCATGATAAGGCCTAGGGTTAAGTCTAGAAACCAACATCCTGTGTGGCTTATTCGAGTACTCATAGAACTTCTGTTTAGCCCACAGGATTGATTTGTCTACGTGAGACATGTCTAGGGATTTAATACGGTTCCGCAGGCCCGTGACCGTGCGCAGCCGATCCACCGTGGGGGAGCGCAACAGAGCCCTTTCTGCTCTGTGAAGTTCTAGGAGCAAAGAAGTTTTCAAGAGAGCTGCATCTTTTTTCCTTCGAGAACCGAGAGCAATACATTGCCCCCGGAAGAAGGCCTTGTGGTCCTCCCAGAGGGTGGATGGGCTGGGCACTGAGCCTTTGTTCAGGAGAAAATATTCAGTCAGGGCCGCCTCGAGTTTAGCATTGGTTTCAGGGTGCTTGAGCAGGGACTCGTTGAGTCTCCAGTGACATTTCTTGGGGAAAGCAGCAGATAGGCATAAATCTAGAGTCAAGGGGGCATGATCCGACCAGGTTATCGCACCCAGGTCAGAGGACACTGTGTGAGATATCAAAGGGGCCGTAATAAAAAAATAATCCAATCGAGAGAACATCTTGTGAGGAGGGGAGTAAAAGGAGTATTGCCTACCCGAGGGATGTTTCAGCCGCCAAGCGTCGAAGTGGTGTGTACGAATAAGTTTCCTAAAGGAGGTAGCCAGGGTGTGAGAGGCCGGGGGAGGAGTGAGATTAAATAGAGATCGTCTGTCCCGGGCGGGAGAGAGCACAGCATTAAAGTCCCCCCCTAGAACTGTAAAGGGAGTAGAAAGCTTATGCAGACGTGCCAAGGCATCTGTGAGAAATTTCACCTGGCCTGAGTTGGGGGCGTAGACGTTCATGATCGTCATAGGATTAGAGAGATAGGATCCCTGCAAAATAATATAACGACCATGAGGATCCACTTGAGAGGACCTAACCTGGAAAGGACATGAGTTTTTTATTAAAATTGCTACTCCAGCCTTCCCCGAGGGGTCCGATGCCACATAGGACACCGGAAAATGTTTAGATGCGAATCTAAAGGAGCCTCCGGCCCGGAAGTGCGTCTCCTGGACTAATATCACATCCGCGCCGGAGGCCCTAAACTCCCTCAAGGCCAGCCATCGCTTCCTGACGGAATTCAGGCCCTTTACGTTATAGGAGACCAGTTTCAAAGCCATGTCGCGTCGGGGCTGTCAGGCCAGTGAACATGCAGGTCAAAGGGCGGAGGCCCAGACACAACACGGCTCAAAAGGGGGCCAGGGAGGGGCCCCAACCCGCCTATCAGCACATTATAATTAAAACAGATATTGCTTACAGTAGAGTTAGTTGCAACATGGAAAGAAACACCCAAAGACATATATAGACATAAAATGCACATAACGGTTATCGGCAAATGGATCAGAGGAAAAACCCCAATAAAAGCAATAAAATCAGAGAAATAAATGGAAAAAAAATAAAAAACAAAAAATAAGAATAAAAAATAAAAAATTAAAAATAAAAACCAAAACACCAAGAAGACAGCAGAGCAATAATATGAAAAAAGGAAAACACATATCAGTCCCCAAAAAAGGGGGTACGCGTGCAGGCCCAAAAAGGGGGCCACTGAACATAGTGATGCGGAGCAACCATACGGCCAGGACGGCCTAAAAAAAACAAGAAAAATCAGCAAAAAAAAACCTGAGAGAGTCAAACCCCTCAGGGGTCCTTGGCCGCAGCCCAAGGACTTGGTGGGGAGCATGGCAGTTCCCAACATGGAAGGGGGTCCGTGACGTCCCGCCCCGACGATCCAGAGAGGTCGGTGGCGTAGTAAGGGCTCCTCATGTCCTCCGTAACAAAGTCAGTAGCCGAGGGAAGCAAACATAAACTGAAGTAGAAAACAGAACCGTAGAAAAAACAGCCCAACTGGGATCTCTGAACTAGCGGTGGAACCGCGCAGGGCCGAAAGCCAACTGTAGACATACCTCACTCCATGGGGGGGGGGGGGAGACCGTCAAGAAGGTCGCAACCCCCCATGTGAGGCAACAAAAAGAAAAAAAAAAAGGAAAGAAGTGGGCAAATCCCGAGGGGACCCCGACAGGTCTTCAGGTGGGGGGTCTGGAGCGTTGAGAGCGTAGGGGTGTGGAGTAGGCCCTTGATCCTCTTCCTCTCACCGGGGTCCAGATCCTGGGAGGAAGAGAGCTGTGCCTTGGGGTAGTCGGAGGAGCTTGGTCAAACTCTGCAGGGAGCGGGGGAAGGCCCAGCTTCTTGAGGAAAGCCTCCCCCTCCTGGGGGTCCCGCAGGGTGTGCTGGGCCCCCTCCATGGTGACACTCAAACGGAAGGGAAAGCCCCAATAATAAGGGACCTTGAGCTCCTGAAGGTGGGATGTGATGGGTCTAAGAGAGCGACGCTTGGCCAATGTGATGGGAGAAAGGTCACTAAACAGTTGAATCTTATCCCCCTTGTACTCGATGCTGGACCTGTTGCGTGTAGCCTTGGTCAGTGCCTCCTTGCTCTCATAGAAGTGGAAACGCACCACTATATCCCGGGGCCTGGCCCCCGCAGGGGGTTTAGGAGCCAGGGACCTGTGGGCCCTGTCCAGGCGCCAGTCGATGTCCACTATGTCCGGGGCCAGAGTGTTGAAGAGGCCTAGAAGATACGGCCTGATGTTATTGTCAGCTACCTTCTCAGAGACACCGCGGATCCTGAGGTTTTGGCGTCGTTCTCTGTTCTCAAGATCCTCCTGTTGGAGTTGTAGCTGGGAGACAGAATTTTTAAGAGTAGCGTTTTCCTCTTCAAGGGCCTGCACATACTGCAGAGTCTCGTCAAATTTCGTTTCCAGGGTCGCCGTGCGTTCCCCTAGGGCATCTATTTCCCCCCTAAGTTCTCTGGAGATCCTCCCCATCTCCTGGGCTATGTCCCTGGTAACTTGCTGCGCCAGGGCCTGGAGCTTGAGATCCATCAGTTCCGGTGTAAGGGCCTGCGGAGGGGGGGAAGGCGGGGGCTGTCGGGGTGACCGCTGCGAGGAATCCTCCGCCATAAGCGCACTGACATAGTCCTTCGGATCCCCCTGCGTGATCGGGGCCGGGGATGAGGGCCTAGTTAGAAAGCGATCCATATTGGAGGAGGGCTGCGGGGGACGATACGCCGATCGCTGATCCCCGATTTTTCCCATGAAGTGCCTGGGAGGGATGAGGAGGGTTGGAGGCTTGCCCCTGGATCAATCTTGTGCTAGCGTTAGCGTTACAGGGGCCGCGGATCGCGGGACGGGACCGGAACTCACGGATTAAACATCCACCATCTTGGAGAGCCGCGCAGGCGACCTAGTAGAGATGTTTAAGGCATAAATCAGGTAGGTAAAAGGGTGAACGAAAGCCTTTGAGTGCAGTTGAAGGGCTTGGGTGGGCCAAGATGGCCGCCGGCTGGGCCAAAGCCTCAGACCTAAAGTGTGGAGGTGGCCGTGGGGCAGGTAGAGGACCTTCCAGGGGAGCCCAATCCCCACTGTGGCGGGGTAATATGTCCTTTCCCCTGGGGGCAGTAATACTGGTGCTGTAGGGGAGCCAGACAGGAGATCCTGGGTGTAGCAAGATGGCCGCCGGAATACAGCACACTAACCTCTGAGCTGATTGCTGCTCCTGTGTCCTCAGGCTCGGCTCCCGTCCTTCAGCGGGGGGCCCCGAGGGTCGAGCGGTGCTAGATGGTGCCGGGATGGCCGAGGGGCGGCCCGGATTCCGCTGTCCGGCGGCCGCGGGGACTGAGTAGGCCGCAAGATGGCGGCGCCCGGCCTGTGGTGCAGATCGCGGCCGCGGGCCGGTGTATGATGCCGAGACCGGCCAAATACTGCCACCGCCCGAAGGAGAGGTATCCCGCAAGGGAGATGGGTGGACCAGCGGGCTCCCAAAGTGGATCCTGAGGGAGGATGGACCCGGATTGCGAGAGGTGCCAGCGGAGCTCCTCTCGAACACGTCCCTCTTCTTCTGCTGTCGGCCACGCCCCCCTTATTACCATTTGTTGCCTGTTTTTAGAGATAGAAAGAAAATTGCTCTACACACCCCTGAAGAAGGAGTTTCCTGAAACACGTCAGGTGTGGCCCATGCGACTTGCTGTGGTAACCTTATCACGGTAGTCCCTAGAGTTTTGTTCTTCTGTTTTTTGCCATATCTATGTAATTCAGATGTCTATAGCTACCTATTGATTCAAATTGTAATTGTTTATCTTTCAATAAATCTTGTATACTCCTTTTACATACTCTTTGTGTACTACTATTTGGGGCCATTAAAGTCCCGTAATGGGGAGTTCCTTCTCCACTCTATTGTATAAGATGAAGTCCTAATGTAGCCAGGTCCTGAAGAAGGGGGTCACTGCTACTAGAAAAGAAATGTTAAGGATGACTATGATTTTCAAGCAAATTGGCTGCCCTTGGCCCTCTTGCACAGCTTTTTGAGGTGCCTAGTTTGCATTATCATCACAGGGCTACTCACCCCCAACAGCAAAACCTGATAAAACTTAAACCAATTACACACTCAACTATTTTTTATTATAATATTATCATAATAATGTAGCAGGTGCCCTGCATCTCCCACGGCCATTCCGGGCTGACTGGGGCTCGCATCTCCCATGGCCATGCCGGGCTGGCTTGGACTCTCACTGAGGGGAAAGCATGCCTGTCAGCTCCTGCAGAGGATTTCCACCCCTCCTTCTCCGTACTCACTCCTTCCTTATGCGAGCAGAGCTTGCACACACCGATTTATTGCTATTAGAGTGTTGGCCTCTGCTCTTGGGGTTATTCGCAGTTGTGGAATCCCCTGAAAGCAGACTGATATAATATATTGAGTTAAATTTCTTATAAGCTCAGTTAGTGCTTAAAGCGGGAGTTCTGCCGTTTTTTGTTTTTTAAAAGTCAGCAGCTACAAATACTGCAGCTGCTGACTTTTAAAATAAGGACACTTACCTGCCCAGCGCACCCCCTTTTGGGTGCTGCCGCCGCCATCTTCGATATGGGAATCAGGAAGTGAAGCCTTGCGGCTTCATCTCCCGGTTCCCTACTGCGCATGTGCGAGTCGCGCTGCACAATAAGGATGGTCCCTGCTGTCTCTGGGATCCGTGTGTTTCCCAGCAGACAGCGAGGGCCCCGCAGGAAGTGGCGTAAATACCTGCAGAATCTGCGGCTATCTATACCCGGAAGTGGGTGCAGATACCTGTATTATACAGGTATCTGCACCCCCCCCCCCCCCCTGAAAGGTGCCAATTGTGGCACCGGGTTCCAATGAGCGGAAGTTCCACTTTAGGGTGGAGCTCCGCTTTAAAAATTCTTATCTGAATGCCCAGTGTGGCCATGGTGCCTCATACCGGTAAGTAGATACAGAAAGGAGGTTTATGGAAGGGACTTTTGGAAAGGCACCACTATGACAAATATATATAAAAATACAAATATAATTTTTTTAAATACAATCTTAAGACACTAATAAAATACATGCAACAGTGAATGCAAAATTTGCACAGGATAATAGGACTTTTTTCATTCAATGTAAGGCTCTAGATCCCAAAAAATCATGGATATCCCTACGCGTTTTAACTCAGTTTATACAACCCCAACCCATTTGTTCATTGAGCCATTATTATTCATTAGGTTTATGTCCTTTGACTTATTTTCTACTTGTGGAGGCTTTGGAGGGATCGTGGTGCTCTTGCATGCACGTGTTCTCTGTCATATGTAGTAAATTGCCTTACTTGATACATTTTCCTATATACATGTTTTTATGCGCATTTACATGTGCTTATGACATTTATCACTGTTTATATTTTTAGACAGTTGTTCCATTTGTTGTTCCTGAGAACCCCCAGATGAAGACCCTTTAGTCGAAATGCATAGGGGTACCCACTATTTTTTGGGATCTAGAGCTTTTCCTTCTATGAAGAAAGTCCCATAATCCTGTGCAAATTTAGCGTTTTAATATTGCATGTATTTTATCAGTGTCTTAAGATTGTATTTAATACAATTATATTTGAATTTTTACATATATTTGTCAAAGTTATGCCTTTCCAAAAATTCCTTCCATAAACCTATTTTCTGTATGTACTCAGTTATTGCTATTCAGTTAATTCATTTGAAAATATACTGATACTGTCTGTTACTTTTTCCACAGAAACCTTACAGTAAAGACGATTTCTGTGTTTTACTTTAACATGTGTGGGTTTCATTGGTCTTTGCATTTACACTATTGCCAGAACCAAACATACTCAAGCGGCTCCTTTGAGGATAGCGCTACAATAATAAAAATACTAATAAATTAATTAATGTAAATCCTAGAGATGGGCAAACATCTCTTTAATGGGGGATGCATATGATTATATAGACCCTGTTGCCATCTCAAGCCTACCAAGAAAAGAAGCACAAATGAAAGTACTCAAATAAGAGGGACTGACTTTGTGAATCATTGTACTGAAAAAAACAGCTTCTTTTTCTATATATATTTCTGGGAGCATTGCAGACTCAGAGATACTGGAGAGATGCAGCTCCTTCTGCTCTCTGGTCCTGATGTCAGTGGAGGACATGGCCAGGAAAAGGAATGGCTCCTACCCCAGCTGTGCTTTTCCACCACTATGCTCTCATGTGCCTCTTCTTCCCCAACCTGTCCCTGTTCAGCTGTTATGGGATCCAGCATTGACTTGTGTGGATAGTGCAGTCCTTGTTTTTATGAATTACTCCAACCAAGTGAATGTTAATCAGTTGGCCTTTGCTTATGTGTGCGCCATCTAGTTCCTGGCAGCTGGGTGACACACATCTATAGATAAGTATGACCTCTATCTATCTATCTATCTATCTATCTATCTATCTATCTATCTATCTATCTATCTATCTATCTATCTATCTTTTCATTTGCATCTCACATCTGTGTGTTCGGCAGGTTATCTATCTATTATCTTTCATTCAGATCATATATCTGTAATTATTTAAAAACAAATTGTTGAGATGAATTGACCAGACACAAAAAGAGGGTAGTACAAAACAATGAGTGTAGTATTTGCTATTGCTAACCTGCTCTCTCCTGTTTACTTACGTGATCTTCATCAGTAGGAAAGAGAGAACTAGTGGAATAATGATTGTCCTTAATGATTAATGTAGGCTGAAGATGCAGGGGTCTTGGGAACCTGGTTCCATGAGTATATTGGATTTCTAATCATCACACAACATTTATGTTCTGAGGTTTTACACCTGGGAAGTCCAATTGCGCAGCAGGTAATTGTTCTTGATGTATTTCTTATACCTAAAGCCTACTGCAATGCGTTGAATGAAATCACTATATGCATGAATAATTTTCTATACTCAGTTGTGTAGACAGAAAAAAAAACATGTTTTGTGTATTGTCTTTAACCACTTGCAGACCGGACCATTTTGCTGGTCAAAGACCAGACCACTTTTTGCGATTCGGCACTGCGTCGCTTTAACTGACAATTGCGCGGTCGTGCGACGTGGCTCCCAAACAAAATTGACGTCCTTTTTTTCCCACAAATAGAGCTTTCTTTTGGTGGTATTTGATCACCCCTGCGGTTTTTATTTTTTGCGCTATAAACAAAAATAGAGCGACAATTTTGAAAAAAACGCATTATTTTTTACTTTTTGTTATAATAAATACCCCCCAAAAATATATAAAAAAACATTTTTTTTCCTCAGTTTAGGCTGATACGTATTCTTCTACATATTTTTGGTAAAAAAAATCACAATAAGCGATTATTGATTGGTTTGCGCAAAAGTTATAGTGTTTACAAAATAGGGATAGTTTTATAGCATTTTTATTAATAATTTTTTATTATTTTTTTTTTTACTAGTAATGGCGGCGATCAGCGATTTTTATTGTGACTGCGACATTGTGGGGGACCCATCGGACATTTTTGACACATTTTTGGGACCATTGTAATTTATACAGTAATCACTGCTATATAAATGCAGTGATTCCTGTGTAAATGACACTGGCAGTGAAAGGGTTAACCAGTGGGTGGCAGTGTAGGGGTTAAGAGTTCCTAGGGGTGTGTTACTAACTGTGGGGGGTTGGGCTTTCATTTAGTGAACACTGATCTCTGCTCCAATCACATGGAGCAGAGATCAGCGTCACTAGTTGCTAGGCAGAATGGAGAAATGTTGTTTACACAGCATTTCCTCCATTCGGCCGCTCCATGAGACGATCGCGGGAATGCCCGCGGCGATCGAGTCCGCGGGTCCCGCAACCGGACTCACGGGGGTCCTGACCAGCGCGCGCGCTCCCGATGGCAGGGCAGCATTGAATATTGGAAGTACCTGTACGCCAATATGCCTGCCCGTGCCATTCTGTCGACGTACATCGTCGTGCGCTGGTCGGGAAGTGGTTAAAGGACCTAGAGAATAATTAAATAACTGCCATTTCAATTAAAGCAGAACAATAGACCAATTTTTGTTTTCTTCATTTTGGGAGTATTAGAGGTTATAGCCTATGTCATATATCTTTTTTTTTCATCTGTGTCCCATTATGGAGATTTGCATTAATTTCCTGTCCCATAGCCAAACAGGAAGGGAGAGAAAATCCCTACAAATTAAGGGAATTCCTTGGGGATCCCCAGGTCATCAGAACTAATGTCCCCATTCTTGGGACAACCCAAAAGTTGGGATTATCATTTACAATCACTTTCAATGATAATGGTTAACAGGACAAATAGAGAGGGCAAATCCCCGAGCGCACAGACAGCTAGTGATGGCCGAACGGTTCGCCCGGCGGTCGTTTCGCGGCGAATTTCCGACTTTCGCCGTCCGCGGGTTCGAACGCCTTTTTCCGTCGTTCGCCCCGGCGGACTTACGTGTTTAATGTATACAAGAACTTTAACCTTTCGTGACACGTTTATCATGTGTTACAGGACAACCAATTGAGACATGACAGCTCATGGACACTTGGACATTCCCCCTAACCTATAAATACACCCGATCCGGTGGCCATTTTACATTCTTTCTTCTGTCACTGTAGGGAAAGGATCCTGTGTGGAGTAGGGACAGAGAAAACGCTAGCTATTTGGTACACAAAAGTTCTTTTCAGGACTGGTATAGGTGTTAGGTCAGCAGCCTGAGTTTCTTTTGTCAGTTTAGATAAAGGGACAGAGCGCTGTATGCTGCTATTTTAGGGACAGCTCAGCCAGATTAGTCTTTCTTCATCATCATCATCATCATCATCATTAGCTGTTACTATCAGGTCCACAAAAGAGCTATTCCAGCTAATCGTTCCAGCCTACTCTTTTTTGCCAATTTGTATAGGGACAGGCAGGAAGCAGTGTGTCAGGCAGTGAGGATAATTTTAAAGACTTGCTGTTACTATTAGTTCCACAAAGGTTCTTTTCAGGACTGGTATCAGTGGTACGGTAATAGGCTTGTACACGTATAATATTCTTTCTTCCAAATATAGAAAGAATATTATACTTGACTGCTGCCCTTCTGCTGCAGTCTGCTAATCATTCACAACTCACTTGTTCCACAAAGCTCTTTATCAGGACTGGTAACTTGGTCTGTCTAGGGTGCTACGGTACATAGGCTTGGGTGCGGTACAGTCTGCTGTTCTGTAAGGACCGCTATCGGTCCACAATACATAGGGTTGCCGTGCACTACTGCTGACCGCTGCCCTATACTGCAGCAGTCCTTCAGCGGTATAGGGACTGACGCACAGTCTGCTAAACACTAATACACAACCTGCTTGGTCCACAAAAGTTCTTATAAGGACTGGTAACTTGGTATAGGGTGCTACGGTACATAGGCCTGAGTGCAGTACAGTCTGCTGTTCTGTAAGGACCGCTATCGGTCCACAATACATAGGGTTGCCGTGCACTACTGCTGACCGCTGCCCTATACTGCAGCAGTCCTTCATTGGTATAGGGACTGACGTACAGTCTGCTAATCACTAACACACAACCTGCTTGGTCCACAAAAGTTCTTATAAGGACTGGTAACTTGGTATAGGGTGCTACGGTACATAGGCCTGAGTGCGTTACAGTCTGCTGTTCTGTAAGGACCGCTATCGGTCCACAATACATAGGGTTGCCGTGCACTACTGCTGACCGCTGCCCTATACTGCAGCAGTCCTTCAGCGGTATAGGGACTGACGCACAGTCTGCTAAACACTAACACACAACCTGCTTGGTCCACAAAAGTTTTTATAAGGACTGGTAACTTGGTATAGGGTGCTACGGTACATAGGCCTGAGTGCAGTACAGTCTGCTGTTCTGTAAGGACCGCTATCGGTCCACAATACATAGGGTTGCCGTGCACTACTGCTGACCGCTGCCCTATACTGCAGCAGTCCTTCATTGGTATAGGGACTGACGTACAGTCTGCTAATCACTAACACACAACCTGCTTGGTCCACAAAAGTTCTTATAAGGACTGGTAACTTGGTATAGGGTGCTACGGTACATAGGCCTGAGTGCGTTACAGTCTGCTGTTCTGTAAGGACCGCTATCGGTCCACAATACATAGGGTTGCCGTGCACTACTGCTGACCGCTGCCCTATACTGCAGCAGTCCTTCATTGGTATAGGGACTGACGTACAGTCTGCTAATCACTAACACACAACCTGCTTGGTCCACAAAAGTTCTTATAAGGACTGGTAACTTGGTATAGGGTGCTACGGTACATAGGCCTGAGTGCGTTACAGTCTGCTGTTCTGTAAGGACCGCTATCGGTCCACAATACATAGGGTTGCCGTGCACTACTGCTGACCGCTGCCCTATACTGCAGCAGTCCTTCAGCGGTATAGGGACTGACGCACAGTCTGCTAAACACTAACACACAACCTGCTTGGTCCACAAAAGTTTTTATAAGGACTGGTAACTTGGTATAGGGTGCTACGGTACATAGGCCTGAGTGCAGTACAGTCTGCTGTTCTGTAAGGACCGCTATCGGTCCACAATACATAGGGTTGCCGTGCACTACTGCTGACCGCTGCCCTATACTGCAGCAGTCCTTCATTGGTATAGGGACTGACGTACAGTCTGCTAATCACTAACACACAACCTGCTTGGTCCACAAAAGTTCTTATAAGGACTGGTAACTTGGTATAGGGTGCTACGGTACATAGGCCTGAGTGCGTTACAGTCTGCTGTTCTGTAAGGACCGCTATCGGTCCACAATACATAGGGTTGCCGTGCACTACTGCTGACCGCTGCCCTATACTGCAGCAGTCCTTCAGCGGTATAGGGACTGACGCACAGTCTGCTAAACACTAACACACAACCTGCTTGGTCCACAAAAGTTCTTATAAGGACTGGTAACTTGGTATAGGGTGCTACGGTACATAGGCCTGAGTGCAGTACAGTCTGCTGTTCTGTAAGGACCGCTATCGGTCCACAATACATAGGGTTGCCGTGCACTACTGCTGACCGCTGCCCTATACTGCAGCAGTCCTTCATTGGTATAGGGACTGACGTACAGTCTGCTAATCACTAACACACAACCTGCTTGGTCCACAAAAGTTCTTATAAGGACTGGTAACTTGGTATAGGGTGCTACGGTACATAGGCCTGAGTGCGTTACAGTCTGCTGTTCTGTAAGGACCGCTATCGGTCCACAATACATAGGGTTGCCGTGCACTACTGCTGACCGCTGCCCTATACTGCAGCAGTCCTTCAGCGGTATAGGGACTGACGTACAGTCTGCTAAACACTAATACACAACCTGCTTGGTCCACAAAAGTTCTTATAAGGACTGGTAACTTGGTATAGGGTGCTACGGTACATAGGCTTGAGTGCGGTACAGTCTGCTGTTCTGTAAGGACCGCTATCGGTCCACAATAGATAGGGTTGACGTGCACCACTGCTGACCGCTCACCTATACTGCAGCAGTCCTTCAGCGGTATAGGGACTGACGTACAGTCTGCTAATCACTAACACACAACCTGCTTGTTCCACAAAAGTTCTTATAAGGACTGGTAACTTGGTATAGGGTGCTACGGTACATAGGCCTGAGTGCGTTACAGTCTGCTGTTCTGTAAGGACCGCTATCGGTCCACAATACATAGGGTTGCCGTGCACTACTGCTGACCGCTGCCCTATACTGCAGCAGTCCTTCATTGGTATAGGGACTGACGTACAGTCTGCTAATCACTAACACACAACCTGCTTGGTCCACAAAAGTTCTTATAAGGACTGGTAACTTGGTATAGGGTGCTACGGTACATAGGCCTGAGTGCGTTACAGTCTGCTGTTCTGTAAGGACCGCTATCGGTCCACAATACATAGGGTTGCCGTGCACTACTGCTGACCGCTGCCCTATACTGCAGCAGTCCTTCATTGGTATAGGGACTGACGTACAGTCTGCTAATCACTAACACACAACCTGCTTGGTCCACAAAAGTTCTTATAAGGACTGGTAACTTGGTATAGGGTGCTACGGTACATAGGCTTGAGTGCGGTACAGTCTGCTGTTCTGTAAGGACCGCTATAGGTCCACAATAGATAGGGTTGACGTGCACCACTGCTGACCGCTCACCTATACTGCAGCAGTCCTTCAGCGGTATAGGGACTAAGAGTTTTGTCACAGGGTCATTTAAAAAATGACATGCAGAGGAAGAGGCAGGCCCTTCCGCAGGGGTGGTAGGGGTAGGGCAGGAGCAACAGGCTTGAGCCAAAGTGGGAAGTTGCAGAAGGTGCGTTCAATTACTTTAAAGGATGCACCAGACTTGGTTGAGTGGCTCGCTCAGCCTTACTCTTCTGCACCCTCCTCATCCTCTCGATCTGCACCCTCTTCTTCACTCTCTGCTATGTGCACCCCCAAAGACACTACCACCAACAACACGACCACCACCACCACCACCACATACCTTCCGCTTGAGTCACTGGAATTATTTTCCGATCCATATCAAGAGGACATTTCTGATGCGCAGCCACTCTTGGTATTGGATCAGGAAGAGGAGGTAGCAACAAGCGCTACTCAGCAGTCTGACGCCAGTACCCAGATCAGCCCAAGGAGGAGGTTGGTCCCCGGTGTTGCTGCCTACTCTACTTATAGCGGTGGGGAAGGTGACGTTGATGATGACGTGTCTAGTGATGTCACGTGGGTGCCCACAAGAGAGGAAGAGGAGGGGAGTTCAGAGGGAGATATGGACCAGCAGATAGGGAGGAGAAGCAGCAATGACTTACATTGCACAGCAGGGACAAAGCAGACTGCAAATGTATCAGGAGCGAGTCATCGACCATGTACGGTCACATCTGGCGCTCCCAGGACACCGGCACATGGCTCCGCAGTGTGGGCTTTTTTTAACGTGTCCGCTGCTGACAATAGCGTTGCCATCTGCAATCTTTGCAGTCAACGCGTTAGTCGCGGTAAGCCCAATACTCACCTAGGGACGACCGCCTTAAGAAGGCACATGAGCAGCCATCACCGAGCCCAGTGGGAGCAACGGAACACACAAAGCCACACTGCAGGCTCTCACCGTCCAGCCTCGTCTTCTACTTCTCCTTCTCCTCTCTCCTCACAATTGTCCTCCACTCCACCTTCCATCACGCCAAGCTCACATTTTTCTGCAAAAAGGCAGGCTTCCGTGGGCCTAATGTTTGAGCGTAAAAAAATGATGACGCCGGATAACCCTCTTGCCCAACGGTTGGCGGCTGGCTTGTCAGAACTCATAGCCCGCCAACTACTGCCATATAAACTGGTGGACTCGGAGGCCTTTCGCAAATTTGTGGCCATTGGAACACCACAATGGAAGGTCCCAGGAAGGAAGTATTTCTCAGAGAAGGGCATCCCAGAGCTATATGGCCATGTTCAGCGGCAAGTGAATGTATCTCTGGCACACAGTGTCGGTGCCAAGATACATCTGACCACAGACACGTGGTCTAGCAAACACGGGCAGGGAAGGTATATCAGTTTTACTGCCCACTGGGTGAACCTTCTGACGGCCGTCAAGCATGTAACCCGTGGCACCCGTGTAGATTTGGTTTTACCGCCACGGATTGCATGCAGGCCTGACTCTTCTTCTCCTCCTCCTACTCCATCCTCCTCCCTCTCCTCCTCAGCTGCCTCCTCCTTTTCCGCTGCTAGCGTCTCTTCCACTGCACCGCCCAAGCTCCCCAGAACCTATTCCACATGCCAGGTGAGACGTTGCCATGCCGTGCTGCGTCTGTTGTGCCTGGAAGCAAAGAGCCACACTGGCCCGGCACTCCTTTCAGCTTTGCGTTCACAGGCAGATGAGTGGCTAACACCGCTCAATTTGACAGTTGGTAAAGTGGTGTGTGACAACGGTGCCAATCTGCTTAGCGCATTGAAACAGGGCAAAATCACGCACGTGCCGTGCATGGCACACGTCTTAAACTTGGTCGTGCAGCGATTCCTTGTCAAATACCCTGGGGTCCAGGACATCTTGCGGCAGGCAAGGAAAATCTCGGCCCATTTCAGAAGATCTTACACGGCCATGGCTCGCCTTGCTGACATTCAGCGGCGACACCATCTGCCGGTCAGACGTCTTATTTGCGATTGCCCGACGCGATGGAACTCAACCTTCTATATGCTTGATAGGCTGCTCCAGCAGAAACGTGCAGTTAACGTCTACCTGTATGAACTCTGCGAAAGAAACGGTTCTGGGGAGCTGGGTTTTTTTTCACCGCGCCAGTGGCTGCTCATGCGCGACACATGCAGACTTCTGCGGCCATTTGAGGAGATCACCAAACTGGTCAGTCGCAGCCATGGCGCCATCAGTGACATGGTACCTTATGCCTTCTTTCTGGAGCGTGCATTGCGTCGTGTCATTGATCAGGCTGTGGAGGAGCAGGAGCGGGAAGATGAGGAAGTCGCAATGCTGGATGAATTCCCAGGGGGGGCTACTCTATCTGAGACAAGTCAACAACAGGAGTCTGATGAGGAGTCAGAGGAGGATGGTGCCGGGGCGGATGAGCAGGAGCAAGAAGAGCATGCTTTAAACCTTTCTGGGATCCCTGTTGTGCGAGGATGGGGAGAGGAGAATGAAGAGGACGACATTATCCTGGATGATGAGCAGGAGCCAGGCCACCACACCGCTTCCACTTTAGTGCAAATGGGGGCCTTCATGCTCCAGTGTTTTAATAGGGACCCCCGTATAAAAAGCATGAGGGTCAAGGACCAGTACTGGGTGGCAACGTACTTAGACCCCCGGTACAAACACAAAATGGCGGAAATGTTACCGCCGTCGCAGAGGGCTGTCAGAATGCAGCACTTCCAGGCCTTGCTTCGAGAAATGCTGCATTCTGCTTTTGCGTGCGCTGGCAGAGGAGCAATTCCCACTCCCAGAGAAGGATTTGCGGGTACCAATCCAACAGCGCCTGCAAGAAGAGGCCGGTTTGAAGATGTGTTGGTGACTTCGGATATGAGGTCATTCTTTCAGCCGACCCATCGACAGGTGTCATCCGGATCCAGCATCAGGGAACGCCTAGACCGTCAGGTGTCCGACTACATTGGGTTAACGGCCGATGTGGACGCTCTGAGGAGTGATGAACCCCTAGACTACTGGGTGGGCAGGCTTGACCTCTGGCCAGAGCTTGCCCAATTTGCAATCGAACTGTTGGCTTGCCCCTCATCCAGTGTCCTGTCCGAAAGGACGTTCAGCGCAGCAGGGGGGATTGTGACCGATAAGCGTACTCGCCTAGCTCACCACAGTGTTAACTACCTCACATTTCTAAAAATGAATGAGGCATGGATCTCGGAGGAATTCAACACATGTGATCAGTAGACCATGTATATGTCTATAAACAATTTTTGGAATCAAGCACACAGACCTTCTTAATTCATTTGGCTCACTTCCCTGACCCAAAAAAGCACACCGTACTATATGCCCCTACCCTCCTCTTTGAAGAGGTTGAGCGGTGTCATATTTCTACTGGGGCTGCTTATTATGAGGGGTTCCCACCATCCCTGTGCTGTGCTGACTTCCTCCTGGGTGTTCTTATTATGAGGGGCTCCCACCATCCCTGTGCTGTGCTGACTTCCTCCTGGGGGTTCTTATTATGAGGGGATCACACCATCCCTGTGCTGTGCTGACTTCCTCCTGGGGCTGCTTACGGTGCTGCTGTCAGCGCTGTATGTCACGGAGCTGCTGTCAGCGCTGTATGTCACGGAGCTGCTGTCAGCGCTGTATGTCACGGAGCTGCTGTCAGCGCTGTATGTCACGGAGCTGCTGTCAGCGCTGTATGTCACGGAGCTGCTGTCAGCGCTGTATGTCACGGAGCTGCTGTCAGCGCTGTATGTCACGGAGCTGCTGTCAGCGCTGTATGTCACGGAGCTGCTGTCAGCGCTGTATGTCACGGAGCTGCTGTCAGCGCTGTATGTCACGGAGCTGCTGTCAGCGCTGTATGTCACGGAGCTGCTGTCAGCGCTGTATGTCACGGTGCTGCTGTCAGCGCTGTATGTCACGGAGCTGCTGTCAGCGCTGTATGTCACGGAGCTGCTGTCAGTGCTGTATGTCACGGAGCTGCTGTCAGCGCTGTATGTCACGGAGCTGCTGTCAGCGCTGTATGTCACGGAGCTGCTGTCAGCGCTGTATGTCACGGTGCTGCTGTCAGCGCTGTATGTCACGGAGCTGCTGTCAGCGCTGTATGTCACGGAGCTGCTGTCAGCGCTGTATGTCACGGAGCTGCTGTCAGCGCTGTATGTCACGGAGCTGCTGTCAGCGCTGTATGTCACGGAGCTGCTGTCAGCGCTGTATGTCACGGTGCTGATGTCAGTGCTCTGTATTACGGTGCTGCTGTCAGTGCTCTGTATCTCCTGCACCCTCTTGTTTGCCTACCCTGGTCCCTGACCTTCCCTCTCCTCCATTGCCTTCATTAGCTCCATAGTCCTGAATTGTCAGAACAATTTCCCAAATAAAAAAAAAATGCTTGTAGTTATCGATCCCAAATTCACCTCATACATGTATTATGCTATTGTCCAGGTGGTGGGACTACGTGCTACCCCCTAATAATTACCCCGTGGCCGCAAATTCGACCTAAAGGTTTGCGAAATTCGCCTCCCATTGAAGTCAATGGAGCCCGCGGCGAACGGTCGTTTTCGCGAACGTTTGTGTCCGTTCGCGTTTCGCGTTCGCGAAACGTCCCGTCGGAAGTTCGTCCATCACTACAGACAGCAATAAATACTTACAAGCTTTCTAATCCCTCCCCACTCTGCCCAAAGCTAAAAAAAAAAAAAAAAAAAGTTTTGCCTTTAGTTATACTTTAATGTTCTATGGAAAGATAATTGTCAAGTTTCTTCTGTAGCAATTGTGCAGACCATGATCATTATAAAGGTAATGTATAGTGTTTTATGTTTTATTAAACTTTTTAATTATTAACTATGTTCTGTACTAAAAAAAACAAGTCTCAGAAAGTTTGTATTTCTATTTAACCATTTAAAATGAAATACTACTTTTATTCTTAAAATTATAAATGGTAGGATATATCCAATTGCACAGATTGTTAAATAATTAGGTGGGGAAACACACAAGCAGGCACTGGAGGCTGACCATCTTCTCAGGGAAATGATTTATCAGACATCATAAAACCAATTGCAGCATTTGGTCTGGTTGCGTGATGTCACAGGTTCCCTTCCTCTGGACCCTTTGGTGGTGGATAGGTGAATGCAGTCGAGAACAGCACCAAGTAGTCATATCTCTGCAGCATTCTTCCGTAAGCCCACAGCAACTTCATCATGTACCCCTAGAGGGCAAGTCATTGACAAGCTGGACTCAGAGGAAGTTGGACTTATGTTAGATCATAGAATGGTGAGTCTGATGATACTGTAAGAGGGTACTAAAAGTTCCCCTTTACCATCTTGGCATCTTATTTTCTGGAAAATTCCTTCTCTCCGATTGAGCAACATGAATTGTTAGGCATGGGCGAAGAGCATGTTATTTAAGGTTATGCAAAACAGAAAAAAGATTCCCTGTGCTTAATGTACAAATTACAACACTGAAATATCCAAATACTAGACAACAAAACATACTATATTTCTCACTAAATACTAGGTGCACTGTCATTTTAAGGTGCTATTCATAAGACTGTAGATACCACAACAACATTAGTCATGAAATTAGTGCAAACATATGAAGATAATTGAGAATAAAAACAATAAAAGATCAATAAAAAGTCCATATATGTAAAATAAAGTACCTAAAATCCCAAAGTTGACAATATTGAACTGTGAATCAATCTGAATAATAAGTGCTCTCAAAGTGAATGTGTCATTCAAGTGCTCACATTCCTTACCAGATGGAGAGATCTCAATAAACAGAGAACAATTGCGCTTTGCTGTGATACAGACACAATATCCCCAATGGCTCCAGAAAAAAGAAAAGACTGTAAACTATAAAGATCATATGTGCTTTATGGTGACCACAATATGTCCAACAGCTACTCAGGTCTGCTATGACTCCATTCATATGGCATATGAGATAAAGACAGAAAAAGGGCAACCTCATAGTGCAGCACATTTTAAAACCGTAAAAAATGTATAGCAGTAATCCACTCACATGTGAGAGATCACAAGCCTAGACTCCCTCCAACATATTTCCACTACACAGTCATTATCAGGGAAGGAGAATTTCTATCTTGGCATCTTTTTTTCTGGAAAATTCCTTCTTTCTGATTGGGCAACATGGGTTGTTAGGGAAGGGTCAGCAATGGACACACAGGGGTGGCTCGGGAGCGAGCACGCATGAGTGCTCCATAGCAAGCAGATATCTATAGGGGCATAGTGGTGAAGTGGTTAGCACTTTCACCTAGCATCAAAAAGCGTCGCTGGTTCAAATCCCAACCACAACACCATCTGCCTGGAGTTTGCATGTTCTCCCTGTGCCTGCATGGGTTTCCTCTGGGTACTCCAGTTTCCTCCCACACTCTAAAGACATGCTGATAAGTTAACTGGCTTCTGTCTAAATTGGCCCTAGTCAAGTGTGTTGGGACCCCTTGGGGTAAGACTGCACAATATCAAGATACCTCTCAACTCAAGTCATACACAGGATTGCAGGAAGAAATACACTTAGAGATCATAGACCATGCAAGGGCAAGGAGAAAATTAGCTAAACTGTTTAAAAAGCAAAAATTGACTGGCTGTAAGCTGGACTTGAGAGGCAGGGCAGGTTAATGGTAACCTGGTGAGTCACTGTGGTAACAACAAGTGGCTAGTAATTAACCAACAGCTGAGCGGCTTCTGAGTACTAAAATAAAAGAGCTGCTCATTAAGTAGCAGGAGCCAAGCCCTGACATTCTGAGAGTATTTGAGGGTTAGCATGAGCTTCAGTGGGCATGCATTTACCCTACATATATTTCATCACTTTTATACAGATACTATGTTGCTTCTTTGTTGTATTTAGTAAGCTTTATTCATGCACATTGTGGCCGAAAATGATTGCATGCCAAGACTAACGTTTAGTCCTGCCCAGACCATAAATTTATATCATTAACCCCCCTGGCGGTATTCCCGAGTCTGGCTCGGGGTGGAGATTTTGTACCAACAGAGGTAACCCTGAGCCAGACGCGGGACCGCATCGCTGAATGCAGGGAGACTTTACTTACCTTCTCCCCTGGATCCAGCGATGTCCCCACGCAGTGCGAGCGAGCTGTGCTCCGCTCGATCTATCACGGAGCCGATCTCCGTTCCCTGCGAGCGTTGCGACGCACAGGGACGGAGAACGGCGCCAAATTCAAAAAGTAAAACACGCACTATACATACAGTATAATGTAATCTTACTTATTACTTACGTAATATTGCTGTATGTAATAATTTCACATCCCCTTTGTCCCTAGTGTTCTTCCCAGTGTCCTGCATGCAGTTTTATAATATAAAAACTGTTCTTTATGCCTGGAAACTGTAGATTGTCCATAGCAACCAAAACTGTCCCTTTACATCAAAAATGGTTTTAGACTAGCTAGAAAACAGCGATAATAAATTAGAATCACTCGCAGAATTGAGCGATAGCGATTTGTGGTGAGATCCGTCATCAAATACTGAAAAGTAATGACAGTGACAATTCTGCAACTGAGCACATTTCAGTGTTTTTGATTTGATTACATTATTGAATAATTTTTATTATTGTTATATTATTATTTGGTATAATTATTTATAGTTATTTATTATATTATAATTTATGATTTCATTTTTCAAACTTTATTATACCCGGGATGTCTGCTAGACTCTTGTTTGGACAGATTTAGGTTATTCCTAAGAATTACAGGACTACAATATAAAACCAAAGCCAAATTTTCATGCAAAATAATTGTACCGCTTTCAGCACCCAAAATCTGAAATAATCGTACCGCCAGGGAGGTTAACACACTAGAAAAAAATACCCTCTAAAGGAAAAGCTTCAGTTTTGTTAAGAAAAGATCCAAATATTATGTCAGAGAAATAGTCAAACAGTGTTCACTTTATTGAACCACTCCTGAAGAAGTGGCTGAAGCCACAATATACGCAGAGCTATTCTTTCCATCATTCATGCTGTATTGAAGTTCATCTGTGGAATTACCCAAAGGAGGCACCAAGTTTGGGTCTTACAAGATACTATAGGTAGACTTGGGGATTTAGATATGTAATATATGCAGTACGTTAATACTTTGGCCCACAGTCATATGCATGTTGTGACCTATTCATTGGGTTTGGGATAGGGATGAGCCGAACACCCCCCGGTTCGGTTCGCACCAGAACTTGCGAACGACCCCCGCGTTCGGTACGAACGTTAGAACCCCATTGAAGTCTATGGGACTCGAACGTTCGAATTGGAAAGTGCTAATTTTAACGGCTAATATGCAAGATAGTGTCCTAAAAAGGGTTTGGGGACCTGACTCCTGCCTCAGGGGACATGGGTCACTGTAAAAAAAAGTTTTAAAAACTGCCGTTTTGGCGGGAGCACTGATTTTAATGACGATTAAAGTGAAAAAAAAAAAGTGAAATATTCCTTTAAATATGGTGCCTGGGGGGTGTCTGTAGTATGCCTGTGAAGTGCCACGTGTTTCCCGTGTTTAGAACAGTCCCTGCACAAAATGACATTAAACGGAAATAACACCATTTAAAACTGCTTGCGGTTTTAATGTTATATCTGGTTCCTGCAATATGGTTGAAAATCATTCAGAAAAATGGCATGGGTAGCCCTCCCTGCCCATTATTAGCCTATTTGGGTCTTGTACGCATATTAAGGGGAACCCCGTACCCATATTAAAAAAAGGAAATGCGTGTGGCCCCCAGGCCCTATATACTCAGAACAGCAGTATACAGGCGGTGCAAACAAGACAGGGACTGTGTAGGTTTGTTGTGTTAAGTTGAATCTGTTTGTCATTTTCAACCGGTACATTTTTAAAGTGTAGCTCCAGTCAAAAAAACTATCTTTAAGCTTTTTGGAAAACATAGGGAAGGGTTATCACCCCTGTATAATTTGTTTTGTCGTCCATATTTTTTCATCTCACTTGCTGCTGTCTCCTTGCGTTTGCAAGTAGGAGATGTTTGTAAGTTGGATGTTTGAAAGTAGGGGCCTGCCCTATATTATAGCGGTATGTACTGGGTACAGAGCACGCAGACAGCACGCACTATCTCCTAACACTACTGACTGCAAGCTCTATTATTAACCACTTGTTAGCCCAATGTTTGCATAAAGTGAAAGATGAAGTTATGCTGAGTAAATAGATATCAAACATGTCACTCTTCAAAATTGCACATGCCCGTGGAATGGCGCCAAACGTCGCTACTTAAAAAATCCCCATAGGCTACGCTTGAATTTTTTTTTTACTGGTTACATGTTTTGAGTTGCAGAGGAGGTCTAGGACTAGAATTATTGCTCTCGCTCTAACATTCTCGGCGATACCTCACATGTGTGGCACATGCGAGCACATGGGGACATGGGCGCTTTAATTTTTATTTTATTTTTTTATTGTTCATTTTACTTTATTTATGTTAGTTTGACATTTTTTTCCCCAAAAATATATTTTTGATCACTTTTATTCCTATTACAAGAAATGTAAACATCCCTTGTAATAGGAATATGGGGTGACAGGTCCTCTTTACAGTGAAATCTGGGGGGTCAATATGACCCCACATCTCACCTCTAGCTGGGTATTTCAGGGTATCACCGAGTATGGCTGGGTATCTCTGAGTATGGCTGGGTATGGCAATTTATGGCAGGGTATTACAGAGTATTACAGAGTATTGGCGGGGTATTGGCGGGGTACTACAGAGTAATAGCAGGGTACTGCAGAGTATTGGGGGGTACTACAGAGTAATGGCAGGGTACTGCAGAGTATTGGGGGTACTGCAGAGTAATGGCGGGTACTGCAGAGTAATGGCGGGTACTGCAGAGTATTGGGGGTACTGCAGAGTAATGGGGGTTACTGCAGAGTAATGGGGGGTACTGCAGAGTAATGGCAGGGTACTGCACTGCAGAGTAATGGCAGGGTACTGCACTGCAGAGTAATGGCGGGGTACTGCAGAGTAATGGCAGGGTACTGCAGAGTATGCACTGGTATTGCAGAGTATTGGCAGGGAATTGAGGGGTTAAATTTGGTGAGCAGCGATGTGGGCACTGCAGATGCAGCCCACATCGCTGCTGACACCGATCTCTTTCCCCTCCGCTGTACCGATCGGTACAGAGAGGGGAGGGAGGAACAGGCGTCATAACATGACGCCGGTTTGTTTCCAAGTGATCACTCCGTCATTTGACGGAGCAATCACGTGGTAAACGGTCGCTATGAGCGGCCGTTTACCGTGATGCGACCCGGCGGTCACGGATGCTCTCGAGTGCGCACACCTCGGGGGAAGCGAGAGCAGAATTCTGGGAGGCCGTTAATTAACGGCCTCTCAGAGTTAAACAACCCCCCTGAAGCCGTTAATCGGCAATGGGCAGTTGTTAAGTGGTTAAAGCTAGATCACTAGCTATATAGGTGAGGTGAATATAGTGGTGTATACTGCAGTCAGGGCACAGACAACAACCACTACACAGCAGCAAGATAGGAAATCAGCCAAAAACGATTGGTGTGTACTGTGTTGAAGGTACACAGAACACCCACTGCTTCAGATGCTAAGTAACACACTACACGAAGCCGCCTCAAAGGCGGCCTTATATAGTGTGGGGCGTGCACTACACAGCCTGAGCTATGATTGGCCACAGGCAGGATGCCTGTGGCCAATCATGGCTCTCCTCGCTGCCGGCGCTGCGATTGGCCAAGCATGCGGGGTCACAGTGCATGCTTGGCCAATCATGGAGCAGCAATGCACTGCGCCACCGCAGTGCATTGTGGTCCGCGCGCGCGTCACTCGAATTTTGACGCGAACGGCCCAAACGTTCGGAATTCGCCGAACGCCCGAACAGCCAATGTTCGAGTCGAACGTACGTTCGACTCGAACACGAAGCTCATCCCTAGTTTGGGATCATTTTAAAACATTTCAGTCATGTATATGTGTTTATATAACTGTGTTGTCTTTTTGTTTCATTTAAATTAACTATAGATTTGACTATTTATATTATATTTGGATGTATTCTTAGCAGTGGTGATTTTAGAAGGTAATTATGGTTGTATGTGTATTTTGTCCTTGTTTCTTTTAAGCTTCAGTAGTGTTTGTTCTTTTGTTCTTTGTTGTTCATAATTAGAAATCCACATTACACTCCTGTCTTTTAAGATGGTATAGCTATGATATAACCATATAATTCTCTAAGAAGGATGTCTCACCTTATCTCTACAGTGTCGTACAAAGGTCGTGGCACCAAATCCCGACAGAGGAGCTTCACGTGTATTGATAGACTCATTAAGTGTAATATCTCTGGATTATACTGTGTTAATGTGAAAAAAAGTGGTTTCTACTATAACTAGTTCCCATCAAGAATACGGTTGCAAGAACACTGTGTACTTGTTAATAGGGTTACCTTGCTGTGGCACAATATTGCTCCTCACACAATGGAACTTATTTTTCAGATGACGATCCTCTCTCTAATCCTCTGAGCTGGATGTTTGACGGAACACCGTCTTGTAATCGCTGACGGAAATGTCCTTTGATGTCCTTTTTTTTTGTCTGCAAATCTTAAATGACATCATTTCAGTCTCATAAGCACAATGATACGCCAACATCAAATGCCCTACCAGACAGCCCAAAAGACTGGGCAATAGAGATCACACCATTATCAAGGGGTTTATTTTTTGGAGGAGAAAGGAATAAGAGTAAAAGATGAAGACTTTTAAATGGGAAAATTCTCGCAGCCTTCAGATATTTGAGTTTCTGTTACATCCAAATGAAATTTACATACAAATACACTGTTTAATTGTGCACAATCTCTCAAAGCATGGGCTGTGGTTTAATGTTCTAAGCTTTTTTTTCCACAGCTTTTCAACATGCATTATATTTATATGTAAATCAGATCTGGAAGAGCTTTAGAATACGCCAACCCACAATCCGGCACAACAAGATTTCAGTCTCTTTTTATTGATTCCTACAGAATTCCTGGAGGTTTAGAGTGAATATTATTACTTAGTCTACATACCAGTGCCAGAGACTATAGAGAAGTCTGCAATGAGATACTAGTAGAGTGAAAAAGACAGCATGCAGTGCTTCTGTATCTAGCCACTGTGATTATGTGAGCATTGTATATGCTTTATGTGTCTGCTCTGTATTGTGTGAGTTTTATCGGGTTTATGTATAAAGTGATCACACAGACAGAATAAGGTTGCAATTCAAAAAAATTATTCTGGATAGAAAATGTTATAATAATGTGGAAAAGTATTCAATGCTTAAAGTGACCAGACCATTGATTTCAACAAAAAGCTTCCCATAAGATTTTATGTGCATTCAACCATTTGAGCTCCGGATGGTTTTATCTTCTTCATGACCAGGCCATTTTTTGCTATTCGGCACTGGGCTACTTTAACTGGCAATTGCACAGCCATGCAATATCATTTTTTTTCACAATATATAGCTCTTTCTTTTGGGGGTGTTTGATCACCACTGTTTTTTTTTTCATTATTTAAATAAATCAAATCAAACATTTTGAAAAAAAAAAACAATATTTTTTTACTTTGTGCTATAAAACATATCCAATATGGAAAAAAAAAATTCTTCATGAATTTAAACCCAAATGTATTGTGCTACACATCATTGGTAAAAAAAAAAAAAAAATCCCAATAGGTATATATTGTTTGTTCGCCTCTACAAATTATGGGATATATACTGTAATTTTTTTTACTTTCAAAGATTTTTATTGTAATTTTCAAAAAGTAAACAGATAGTGTGAGACAATTACAGCATAAGCGAAAGAAGGATGATGGTTGATGTATCGTACAGATACAGAGAACAAGTATAAAAGATACAGACATATACTTGGGTTGTAAATCCTACACTGTTTGGATTACGTGGCCTGTATAGCTCATCCCCTTCTGAAGGGATCTATGAAAGAGAGAGGAGGGCAGCCCAGGCACCCCTTTAGGGGAACTTGCTGTGCACGGAGACCGACTCTCCAATCCCTCCCAAAACTGTATGCATGTAAAAACCTCGGACCACAAAGCAGTAGAACAAGGAGAGGAGCACAAAAATTGTGTAACTATCTTGTTGCCACGTCAATCTACAGAAGAGGGGAACAAAGTATATATACTGTAATTTTTTTTAAACCTTTTTTATACTACTAATAGTGACAATCAGCAACTTATAATGGGACTACAATAGTTCGGTGAGCAATCTGACACTAACTGATGCTGGGGGAGAACTGACTATCTGACACTAACATCACCAATGACACTAATACAGTGATCTGTGCTAATAATATACATTGTCACTGTAGTAATGACACTGGCTGGGAAGGAGTTAACATTTAGCGGCAATCAAGGGGTTAACTGCATGCCTATAATATTTACTGTGTGTACTGTGTACTGTGTGCCATTTTTTTTGCAGGGAGAAAAAAAAAATCAGCAAGCCACTGCTGTCTGTAGGGAGCTCTGTGTTGTTTATCAACACAAAGCTCCCTTATGTCATTTTCTCAGCCAAATTATTAGCCAGAACCCGCTGATCTGCTTGTGCTATAGCGAAGGACAGCACAGTCGGGGTGGCGGGTGCATGCCCCCTACCTGGCAGTGCTAAATCACATACATGTATATGATCCAGCACAGCCACGGTAAATCTGTGGTAGGCGGTCCACAATCGAACAGATTTTATTCATTTACATGTAAAAACCTCCCTTTCCAAAAGCACTGAGACTGCTCCTAAATGCCTTCATCTTGGATGTGATGTCAGCAGCCCCAGAAGACTTAGCCCCTGTACACACGGTCGGAGATTCTGCCAACCAAATCCGTTGGAGTTTGTCCGTCGGATTTAGTCCGACGGATTGTGTCCGAAACTGTTGCATACACATGGTCGGACTAAGTTGTCGAAAAATCCGATCTTTCAGAACGTGATTACGTAATTTCGTTACGATGGAACTACATTCAGGCTAGTAGCCAATAGCTTTGATGTACGAATTTGATCTGAGCATGCGTGGCACTTGGTCCGATCAAAATTCGCTACACATGATCGGCGTATATCCGATCGAACCAGTTGGTCGGGAAATATTTCCAACATGTTGGAAAATTGGGTCCGACGGATATTCGGACGGAATCAGTCCGCTGCATACCACACACAGTCGGATTATCCAACGACACGGTCCGATAGGACACATTCCGAGGGATTCTCCGACCGTGTGTACAAGGGCTTAGAGCTGTGTCAAGTGACTCTCTATTCCCTATTCACTCTGCCAATTGTTGCTACATAAAAATTGTTACATTGTTACTTAGGGGACACTTACAGAAGAAGAAAGCATACCTCCCAACTTTTTGCTATAGGAACAAGGGACACTTATTAGCAAATGTATGTAGGCATAGGACACACACCCATAGTGTCTCCCATTGTAAATCCATCGTCAATCACTGAAAAAATAAATGAATAAAAACGAACAAACAAAATGAATGAAGGCTGGCTACCACCACAGGCTAAGCCATTTGACAATTCTTATATAGGTAAGGGATGGGGTCACCTGGTTGCACCGCCCCCTGCTAACGTCAAGGACCAGTGCATGTTGGTGGGTTCATTTTCATTATTATTATTTTTTGCGAGTGTGGCGGGCAGCATGATTGACTATGGATTTACATCGAAGACACTGTTTTTTATTTGTAAAGGAATTATTCAAAACCTTGTGTGTTTTTATTACTTTTTGACACTTTTTTTCTCATGTTTTACTTAAGACAGAGTCACTTTAACCAAGTAAATAGAAGGTACCCAATTCTACACACCCTGTGAGTGCTATAGTTTGTTCCAACTGCTGTGAATGTTATAGTTTGTCTGAACACCTGTCACTGTCACATTTCCAGGTCAGCCTGGTCTGCATGTATATGTGGTGAAAACTATAATAATTAACTAATATCCACCAGATCTATAAATAAATAAATAAATCGATCAAACAATCATTGATACAATAAATGAATCCATCGACAGATCAAGCAGCGCTTATCAATATATGCAACCTCAGATGCCTACTTAGTGCAATAAATGTTCATATGGTCCAAAAAAATATAAACGCAAAACATGCATTTAATCATGTAGTTCACATCAAATGTTTGTTTTTATCCAATGATGGTCAATATAAATCTGAGAAGGATCTGGCGCAGTTCTTGAATGTTTTGACATATATTGCACTTCAGCCCATAATAATTAACTGTGAAATAAAAAAAAAAAAAAATTTAAGGAAACATGGAGGCTATCATTGCCGAGATCTACATGTAGGGCATGGCCTACACTAAACACATACAGATTGTTGAGGTCAGGTTCCCCCTAGTGACTGGGAAAACATCAGAATTGCAACCACCCCTTTCAGCAGGCTTGTCTAATCCTATGAATCCTGCAAGAGACTTGCAAAAGGTTCAGCTATAGGAGGGTGTTTACCCAGACAATATCTGTGGCTCACAGTAACTCGAGAGTCCTACATATTCCCAGTAGCTTCATGTACTGTACAAAGGGCTGGCACTCCAGCAGGCCAGCAGGACACTAAAGGTTGGTCCGCATCAACTAATCAGAGGCTCAAGTGCTTTACTCCATCACAGTACCTTCCCTTGTACAGGCCAATTAGTTCCCTTCACAGCACATTAACAGTCTCGCTTACTTTTCATCCCAGCATAAAACAGACACAGAATGTTCAGTTAGGTTCAAATTGCATTTTAACAGTTTTACTTCATAACTTGTCCACCAAATTGATTTCCTCATTCCCAAAGGGGAAAGACAACATGACAAACTTGCCAGTGCTAGACGGTGTCCTGCGTACTTTTTACTTGAACAGTCCCATGCCCACAAAGGGGTGCCCACATGTAACAATCTCTCTACTCACATCATGTTGCTATTCTTTGTGCATGTCCTGCCAAGCACTCCCCTTCTATAATGCAGTACATGATATTTGTCAAATCTCCATGATCAACTTTTGGGAATGCTGTATCTTGAGAGGCACAGGCATCGCCAAGATGACTGCCTGAAGCTCACTGAACAGGACAAGTCATCTCTCTGCAGGGTTCCCTCTAGTGCTCATATGGTCAGGTGACTGCTCTGCTGTCTGTATACCAGACGATAGGTGGGACACTGTCCTGCCCAGTATTACTTTCTTAGCACTGCAGGGAGGAGGGGTGCATCAACAAGTGTAGCACTTGAGCCCCCCAGAACACCCATGCTACATACTTCTTAAAATGCCAATTGTTTGAATGTGATGCTGATGTTCCTGATTTAATATTAAGTCAATGGCAGAGAAGAGTATGTAGATAAGCACATAAGCCCTGACCTTCTTCCACAATGAGCTGCTTGGGCCAAGAACAACCAATCACTAGGCCAAACAAATTCACATGATGGAGTGGGTGACAGTGTCAACTCTGTGTAAGCTGCAATACCATCTTACTCTGCGATTAGGATGCTGGGATAATGGTGTGAGATCACATGGGAGGTGTCTACAAGTGGGTTGGAAGTTGGACATTCAAGGCATTCAGAGCAAAGTGCTCCCACTCTTTAAAATATTAATAGAGATAGCATAATTTACATTGTTTGATTGATTTATTTCTATAATTTAATTACGTTGATTTCATAAGGTTACAGTTTAAAAGATATATATGGATGGCTTTAAAAGGAAGTTGAGGAGTATTTTTATGTTTGGTGTGGTTTGTTCCCTGTGTTTAAATTTGATTGAGGTTCCTGAGATGCAAGGGATGTCCATGTCGCTCTATTTTATTGTACAGGTAATCTGTTTTGCTAAAGGAAAAAAGTCTTCTAATTTGGCAAATGCATCAAACTATTTTCCCTGAAACACAAAAACTGTTTCTTGAATGTGACTAAGAGCCAAAATATTGTATTCATTGCCATATGGCTTTGAGCTGAGAGGCAGCAGGAGATAGGCGGCACAAACAGAAAATATGTAGTATTTATACATCCTACAGAGATGCAATGCTCGTTGAGCATGCTCTGATTACACGATAATAAGGAAAAGTATATATGCTACATTTATGAATGCTCCACAAGAAATTTAAAAGGAGAATATATGTATTGCACACTCTTAGTTGTTAGCTTTGATAAGCATGCACATACAGCTCCAAACTGAATCTGGTGGCACCCCTAAACCATGCTCTGTGTGTGAATAGACACATAGAGTGGGGCTGGAGAGTGAGCTCCCATGACAAGAAGCTAGGAATTGGGGGTACTTGGCAGGGGAGAGGAGCCAAGCAGGGAACCCAAAAAGAAGAGGATTGGGTTGCCCTGTGCAAAACCATTGCACAGAGTAGGTAAGTATAACATGTTTGGTATTTTTTGGAAACAAATTCTTTCCTTTAGAATTTTTTTTTTCTACAAATAGAGCTTTTATGGGTGGTATTTGATCACCTCTGTGTTTTAAAAAAAAAAAAAGACTGACGATATTAAAAAAAACAATATTTTTTACTTTCTTGTATAGAACATATCCAATAAATAATTAAAATAAAACAATAAGCGTATATTGATTTGTTTGCGCAAAAGTTATAGCGTCTACAAACTATATAATATTTTTTTATTTTTTTATTTTTTTTACCAGTAATGGCTGTGATTAGCGACTTATAGCAGGGCTGCAATATTGCAGCGGACAAATTGGACACTAAGCGGGTTATTTACTAAAGGAAAATCCACTTTGCCATGCAAGTGCACTGAAAGTGCACTTGAAAGTGAAGTCGCTGTAGATCCGAGGGGGACATGCAAGAAAAATAAAAAAACAGCATTTTAGCTTGCTCATGATTGGATGATAAAATCAGCAAAGCTTCCACTCATTTCAGATCTGTCCCTTAGATTTAGAGCGACTGCACTCCCAAGTGCACTTTCAGTGCACATTCCTTGTCAAAAATACTTTATTAAGTTCAATGAAATTGAGTACAATAAATTAATATTGAGTATTGTACAATTCAGAATACTTACCGTATGTAGTAATCATATGTGCTTACAATTATAGAATTGATCGTGAGGTAAAGCATTGTGAAAAATTGAAGTAATTAGTTAAAAATTATGAACTAAACCGATATTGATAAAGACATTCAAAAATTATGTAAGATTATTATTATTAAGAGTATGAAAAATAAATAAAGATTTCCTGAATAATCTTGATATAATGAAATATGTTACATTACTAATGATTTCTTTGTAACTAAAGGTATAGCTAAATCATAAGGTATAAAGAGAGACAGAGTAGAGAGAGGAATAATAAGGTAAAGAGTGAAGAGTGAAAAAGGTAAAATAAATGAAAAGAGGGGTCCACCGGGTCGATCCAGAAGTCACAGTCCAACCAGTATTGTTAGCATGAGTTTAAATCATCTACCATGGCCATAAAACAATATCATTGAATGATAGTGTTAAGAAATGTTCTAACCAAGACTGCCATAGTTTACGAAATTTAGGTATTTGGTTTTGTTCAATAGCAGCCATTTTAGCCTGTATCATAAAATTATTAATTCTTTGTTGGGTCTCGGCCAACTCTAAAGAGGGGGTTTTCCAAGCTTTTGCCACAGTTTGTTTTGCTGCTGTGAGCAAAAATACAAATAGTTTAAATTGGGCATGAGTTAGACACTCTGGTTTTAGGCACAGTAGTGTCGTTGTAGGGTTAGGATGAAGGATAATATTGAACATTTTGAAGGCATATGTAAATATTTCTTTCCAAAATGTCTGTACTATTGGACAGGACCACCAAATGTGTTTATGTGTACCTTTTTCCAAACAGCCCCGAAAACAGTGATCTGAGTATCCAGGGGTAAATTTTGCAATTTTGGTAGGTACTAAGTACCACCGAGTTAGTACCTTATAGTTGGTTTCCATGGCTAGTACATTAGGGGAGCAGGATTTAATTGTGGACCAAATTTTAATCCACTCTTCCTCGTCTAGAGTGTATTCCAAGTCCTCCTCTCATTTGCGCCCATAAGTAGGTATATCTTTATCAGAGTTTATTAGTAGTTTAGAGTAGAGGGAGGAAATTCGTCCTCTAGCATGTGGGTCGTTCTTGTATGTGGATTCAAAACTGGTTAAGTGGGTCAAAGGTACATCAAAAATGGTATTAGGTGTGAAGACATTTTTTATTTGTAAGTATCGTAAAAATTCAGATTGAGAAATACAGTGTGCTTCGCAGAGAGATGGAAAAGGGATAAAAGATGAGCTAACAAAGTTGTGGAAGTTCAATATACCTAAAGAAGACCATGCTTTAAGAAAGGATAAATCCATGCTGGGTAAGATGTTGGATTTTTGAAGAAGGAGAGGAGGGAGTTGTGTGAAGATTGCAATTTATATTTGAATTTAAGCCTGTCCCAGAGGGATAAGTAATGTTTAGTAATAGGATTACTTAAGCCAAGACGATTTTTGGAATGTAACCATAATATATTGGAGATCGATAAAGGGTCACAATCACAAGCCTCTATCGATACCCATAAAGGAATTTCCTGAGTGGCGTGATATTTAGTTAAACTAGCTATGTGAGCTGCTCTATAGTAAGTGGCAACATTTTGTACTCCCAGACCACCTAAATTTTTAGGTAAGTATAATGTTTTGAGAGAGATACGCGGTTTTGAAGATCCCCAAATAAACGTAGCTACTCTTTTCTGGATAATATGTAAGTAGTTAGCGGGGACTGCAATCGGTAATACTCGAAATAAATGTAGTAGTTTGGGTAAAATCGTCATTTTAACAACATTTATTTTGCCCAACCAGGAGATGGGAAGGTGGGACCAACTGTTCATTAGGTTTGTAGTGTGTTTTAAAATGTTAGGGTAATTAGCAGAGTATACGGTAAGTCTGATAAAGAGGCTGTAAGGTGAATGCCTAAAAACTGAATTGATCTCGCTGCCCATGTGAAAGGGAGTGCTACTTTTGCTGAGTTTAGTTCTATTGTTGAAAGTGATATATTTAATGCTATACATTTTTTGGAGTTTATCTGTAGACCTGATATGGCAGCAAATATGTTGAGAATAGGTATTAGATTTGGGCCTGAAACTTGGGGAGATGACAGGAACAATAAAATATCGTCAGCAAATAATCTAAGTTTATGATGAATTCCACCTAGTTCTATTCCAGTGACTGTTGGCTCTAATCTAAGGTATTGAGCTAAAGGTTCTATTAAAAGGGCAAATATTAAGGGGGGAAGTGGGCAACCCTGTCGAGTGCCTCTTTCTATATTAAATTGTTCCGATTTATATCCTGCATATTTTACGTAGGCTTGGGGTTTGTTATAAAAAACTGTTATCCAACTAGTGAAGTCGGGGCCAAATTCCCATTTCTGGAGAGTGTAATGTAAATATGGCCAGGTTACTGAATCAAAGGCTTTTCTTATGTCAAGAGATAGAAAGCATGTAGGAATTCGTCTTTTTTTAGCCATGTATGAGGGTTGCTCGACGTACATTATCACTTGCTTGCCTTGTTGGTATAAATCCTACTTGGTCATTATGAATGATTTTACCAATTATCTTGTTAAGGCAGGTAGCTAGGATTTTTGCTAAGATTTTAATGTCTTGATTTAAGAGGGAAATAAGACAGAAGTTTGTGCAAGATGTATTATCTGAGTGGGGTTTGGGGATCATGCAAATAATAGATAATAATGATTCACGTCTAAAGGAATAGCCGTCTATTAGAGTGTTGAATGCTTCCTCTAATATAGGTGAAAGAGTTTCAGAAAATGTTTTATAATATAAGGCTGAATATCCATCTGGGCCAGGCCTTTTGTTTATTTTCAAAACTTCTGCTGATGTTATGCGTTCTTCCAGCAAGATTTTTTGTGTGTGTGTAAGTTTAGTAAGATTTATTTTAGAGAAGAAGTTATCAGCATCAAACTGGTTGAATTCCTTTGATTCTGAATATAATGATGATAAATATTTACGGAATTTTTGAACTATTTTAAGAGGATTACTCATGTAAGTGTTATTTGATATTTCAAGTCTGATTGGGTTTGATTGTCTGTCTCTAGATTTCAGCACGCGTGCTAGAAGGGTATTAGGTTTGTTGTAGAACGTGTGTTTTGATCTGCGTAGTGTCTTATCTGCTGATTCTGTTAAGAATAAATCATATTCTAGTCTGGCTTTTTCCAATTGTTCTTTTGATTTAGAGGAAGGGTTGTTTTGAAATGAAGCAAAAGCAGTGTTAAAGTTGGTTTCTAATTTTCGTGTTAGGCTAATGCGTTCTCTTTTAATCAGTGCCGTTTGTCGTTGGATCAATCCCCGTACCACGGGCTAATGCGCTTCCCATAAGGTAAGCGGAGAAACCTCTGGGTTAGTATTATATTCTAGATAGTCTTTAATACCTTGTTCAATTATTTGACTATGTAAGTTTTTTTTTAAGTATGACATCAGGGAGGTACCATGTTGGGTCATGGGCTTTAGGGATGGTAGTTGATATTGTGGTGTATACTGCATTGTGGTCTGACCAGGGATGGGGATTATGTTGGATGTAAGAATTTCTGGTATCATAGCTGTGGTTAGAAAAATGTGATCTATATGCGTGAATATCTTATGTGGGTGAGAATAGTAGGTAAAGCATCTTTTGGATGAATTACATTCTCTCCAAGAGTCTACTAGGTTATATTGAGAGAGTAATTTAGAAAATGATTGATTGCTTGAGTTACGAGATGGCATATAAGGCAATTTGTCTAGAAATGAGAGGAGGACCTGGTTAGAGTCACCGCATATGATCACCGTACCCATTTTATGAGTATTTACTACTTGTAATAAGTGTGAAAATAATGGGATTGGTTGTCTATTAGGAGTGTAGTATGATACTAAGGTTACCGCATTATCCATAATGTGACCAGTAATAATGAGATAACGCCCCTCAGGGTCTTTAATTTCTGATTTGAATAAGAATGGGGTAGATCTGTGGAAGGCTATAAGGGTACCTCTTTTTTTTATGCTGGCTGAGGCTGTAAAGACTTGAGGGTAAATAGGACTCATATATTTAGGAGTAGAATTTTCTGTAAAGTGAGTTTCTTGTAGGCATATTATATGAGCCTTCTTAGCTTGAAAAGAACAAAATGCTTTTGTTCTTTTTTGTGGTATGTTGATTCCCTGAACATTCAAGGAAAGAATGTTTAAGGGTGCCATAATAAATGATTCGAAAGGTAATGCTCACCATCGTCTGTTAGAGTCTGACTGGATGAACCGACCCATGTGGACCCAAAGAGGGGATAAGGAGGAGGGACTAAAGCTGTTAGGAGTATATAGAGAAAACTGGAAATAAAAAGGATAAAGTTAGACAAGATGCATAAAAGCATGTAATGAAAAGTAGGGTTTACCCGTGATGGGGGGAATAGACCACCATCAGGAGGAATGTAGCCTGTGTCATCCGCCCACATATTATGTATGGGCGGACGAGCAGGGCTAATTGGGTCACACTGAACTTCTGTGTGAGGTAGAAAAGTCTTATTAATATTATTTAAACAAAAAAAATGGGGAATGATTTGACGTAAAATTAATACAAATAAAACCCGCTTGGTTTTGGGATATATTATGCCTAGAATAGATGGAATAATATGAATCTCAATTAACGTAACCATCTAGTAAAAATTAGAATATGCTAGATCAGAACAAAACCTAGATCTCATAGTAAATCTTAATAACTTTTTAAAATAAGGTAACCAGTCAGTAGCCTTAGGAGATGATTTTAAAGATAAAATAAAATAAAATAAGATAAGACCTACCACGTTGTCTTTTAGAGTCTAATTACAGAGGAGGAGGAATGGGAGAAGGGGAGAAGGGAGACTAAATATATTAGAAGAGAGCAGAACAAAAAATTCTAATTTAATTTTATTAATAACTTAATTAAATGAAAAGACCGGTCAGCAACCTTGGATGATAGCTCTTTTCCTGTTTCATTTTACCCTTCCTTCTCTTTTTTTTATTTTTTCTTATCTTTTCCCTCTCCCTATCCCTTTATCTTCACCCCAACCCCCTTCCCCTTATTTTATTTTTTATTATTTTTGTTTTCTTCTTAGCCTTCCCCTTTTTTATTTTTTCCATGTTTTTTTTATTTAATTTTTTTCCCTTCTTTTCCGTTCCCCTTCCCCCCACCCCCAAAGATAAAATAAAACAGAATAAAATCAAATACGACCTCCCAATTAGTCTTGAGGGGATTAGTCACAAAAAAATAAATAAACAAAAAAAAAATTAAAATAAATATGTTGCACTAACCCCCGAAGGAGCTGCTGGCTATTTTTTGGGCTTACCTTCCGCTTCTCCTTGTTGCACGTCTAGGGGATGTCCCGTGGTAGATGACCCAGTAACTTGAGACTGACAATAGATCCACTTGAATGGATTTTATTTGCAAACTTGAACCATTGAACAGTCTTTCAACTTGGGATCAGATGGTTGGGAAGGCACTCTCAATGTCAAAGTCTATAAACGTTAAGGAACTTGCTTGCTTTGACTGCATCCAGAGAATAGCCTTTCGCAGCCGGATGAACACACAGGTTGGACAGTCCCTCTCTCACAAGGCCTAGCAGCCAACAAGGTGCTTACTCAGGAACAAAGTATTTGTCACAGACGTTGTAACAGAACACGTGGGAAACTAAGTTGTAGAACACTTGTAGGATACCTGGATCTCTCAGCCTGCTTTGCGATATCCACAAGACCGGATTCTCTTGGTTACGTCCACCCTTCCAGGCTCTTGTTAAGAAAACCAAACTCACACATGGTGTTCTTCTAAAGAGTCCTACCCTGGAATGCTCGAAGTCCAATGGGTCTCTCCCGAACCGGAGACGGCACCCATCCACCTCCGAATCCTCCTCTAGTTTCCATGCCTTGGGCTAGCCAGCCCTGAGGCATTAAAATTGGGTGGAACCGCACCCCAGGCCATAGCCTTCCTGGGGGCTGGTCAGGAGGACCAGGACCATGTAATCAGCACAGCATACTGGACCAGAACCCCGAACCATGTGACATCCGCATCTTGAATACCCTCTCCCAGAGGGCACAGTGAGAGGGCCACTCCCACTGATCTGACTCAGAAAAGAGAGTAACTTAAGTACCTGACCAGACCATAGTTCCACGGCTACCACCAGAGACAGCATCCCCCCTGTGGCCAGGCTGAACATCTTACGGCCCAGTCAGACTGACACAGAAGTAAAATTTAGGCAAATAGACCCAAACCAAACTGTAGTTTGGGTAAAGTTTTAACTTTGAAAAACATAGCGCATGCTCTTCAGGAGCCCGCCACTACAAATATATATATTTCTATAATATGTGGAGGGAATGGGGGAAAGGGGAATTAAATAAATGTAAACAAATAAACGTTCATTTAGCCGATCATGTTCGTATTTGAGCCAACTTATATGTTGAACTACACATGTTCAATGCATAAGTATATGAATATATATAAAATATATATATTTAATATTTAAATTTCTATAACGATATAATTATGTTCTATATCGTAACAAGTAGACTCAGATTAGGCATTGCAATATTATGTTTTGAATTTAGGAAGTCAAATCAGTTTTCATCCGGGTTTCAAAATTAATGGGTATGTGAAAAGGTGAATAATGGGTAGGTAAGTTATGATTCAAATATAATAGCGAGTCAGGGGAACAGCTTAAATTGTTCGGTCCATGGTTTCTTCAGTTTGCTGAGTAGGGGAATCCAAACAACTTCTTTTGTGAGAGTGGGAATGATTTCGTCTGCGTGGGGAATCCAGATCAGACATGGTATCCATTAAATGCAGATTTTGCTGTAGTTCTGCCTCTGATCTGCAGATGAATTTTGAGACTTTGCATGCGAATCGTAAAGAAAAGGGGAATCTCCATTGATAGTTTATATGATGATTTTGTAATATCAGTAGTAGGGGTTTCACGGGGGTCCGGACCAGCATGTGCGCTAGCCGCCAGCGGTGCGTCCACGATGGCAGGTCAGCAATTTCAAGGGGACGTACCTGTACGCCAATTTGCCTGCCTGTGCTATTCTGCCGATGTACATCGTCGTGCGCCAGTCGGGAAGTGGTTAAAATAAAGAAAGTTTGTTATGATGAATTTATCATTATGAGGGGCTCCCACCATCCCTGTGCTGTGCTGACTTCCTGGGTTTTTAACCTTTAGTTTCGTTAACTTTTTCTAAAAATAAAAAAAGCATGTTATGATGAATTTATCATTCTGAGGGGTTCCCAGTATCCTTATGCTGTGCTGGCTTCCTGGGTTTTTAACTTTTAGGTTTGTTAACTTTTCGTAACAATTACAAATGTTCGTTATGATGAATTTATCATTATGAGGGATCCCCATCATCTCTGTGCTGAGTTCCCAGGTCTGTACACCTGCTGTGTCCATTATGAGGGGTTCCCATCATCCCTGTGCTGAGTTCCCGGGTCTGAGTGTACACCCACTGTGCCCATTATGAGGGGTTCCCACTATTCATGTGCTGTGCTGACTTCCTCTGATTAGTGAACAAAACACCAGTCACAATCCCGAAATTCATTAACCTCCTTGGGGGTATGATTATTGCAGATTTTAGGTGCTGAAAGTGGTAATTATTTTGCATGGAAATTTGGCATTTTATATTGTAGTCCTGTAATTCTTAGGAATAACTCACTTAAATCTGTCCAGACCAGAGTCTAGCAGACATCCCAGGTATGATAAAGGTTGAAAAATTAAATCATAAATTATAACATAATAAATAACTATAAATAATTATACCAAATAATAATATAACAATAATAAAAATGATTCAATAATGTAATCAAATTAAAAACACTGAAATTTGCTCAGTTGCAGAATTGTCACTGTCATTACTTTTCAATATTTGATGACGGATCTCCCCACAAATCGCTATCGCTTAATTCTGCGAGTGATTCCAATTTATTATCGCTGTTTTCTAGCTGGTCTAAAACCATTTTTGATGTAAAGGGAGAGTTTTGGTTGCTATGGACAATCTCCAGTTTCCAGGCATAAATAACAGTTTTTATAATATAAAACTGCATGCAGGACACTGGGCAGAACACTAGGGACAAAGGGGATGTGAAATAATTACTTACAGTAATGTAATCTGTAAGATTACATTATACTGTATGTAATGTGTGTTTAACTTTTTGAATTTTGGCGCCGTTCTCTGTCCCCGTGCGTCGCAACGCTCGCAGGGAAAGGAGCCCGGCTCTGTGATAGATCGTGCGAGGTAAGATGCGCTTGTACAGCGCGGGGACATCGTTGGATCCGGGGGACAAGGTAAGTAAACCTCTCCCTGCATTCAGCAATGCGGTCCTGAGTCTGGCTCGGGGTTACCGCTTTTGGTACAGAATCTCCCCCCGAGCCAGACTCGGGAATACCGCCAGGGGGGTTAACGAAATTTCATATTTCGTATGGAATTCGTAAGCATAGAAATTCCCATAGGGTTCCCAGCATCCCTGTGCTGAGTTCCCAGGTCTGTACACCTGCTGTGTGTTCATTATGAGGGGTTCCCACCCTCCCTGTGCTGAGTTCCCGGGTTTGAGTGTACACCCGCTGTGCCCATTATGAGGGGTTCCAACCATCCCTGTGCTGTGCTGACTTCCTCTGATTGGTGAACAAAACACCATTCACAATTCTGTTAATTTGGATCCGAAATTCTTTAACAAAATTTCGTTTTTCATATGAAATTTGTAAGCATAGAAATTCCCATAGGGTACCCAACATGCCTGTGCTGACTTCCTGGGGTTTTAACTTTTAGGTTCCTTAACTTTTCGTAACAATTACGAATTTTCGTTATGAATTTGTATCCGAATTTGGACCCATAAACAAAATTTCGTATTTCATACGGAATTCGTATGCATAAAAATTCCTATTTTGGATTCGTAAAATTGTACGAATTTTCAGAAATTCGTACGAATTTTCATTTCGTACAAAACTAATCATAAAATACTTACTTTTGTTGTCAGCGGTTTATATATTAATGGCTGTGTGTTCAATTATTTTGAGGGGACAGCAAATTTACACAGTTATACAAGCTGTACACTCACTACTTTACATTTAAGCAAAATGTAATTTCTTCAGTGTTGTCACATGAAAATAGGGATGAGCTTCGTGTTCGAGTCGAACGTACGTTCGACTCGAACATTGGCTGTTCGTCCGTTCGGCGAAGTCCGAACATTTTGGTCCGTTCGCGCCAAATTCGTGTGGCGCTCACGGCCCACAATGCACTGCGATGGCGCAGTGCATTGCTGGCTCATGATTGGCCAAGCATGCACTGTGACCCCGCATGCTTGGCCAATCGCAGCGCCAGCAGCGAGGAGAGCCATGATTGGCCACAGGCAGGATGCCTGTGGCCAATCATAGCTCAGGCTGTGTAGTGCACGCCCCACACTATATAAGGCCGCCAGCGCGGCGGCCTTGTGTAGTGTGTTGGCGTCTGAAGCAGTGGGTGTTCTGTGTACCTTCAACACAGTACACACCGATCGTTTTCGGACGATTTTCGATCTTACTGTTGTGTAGTGGTTATTGTCTGCATGCCCTGACCGCAGTATACACCGCTATATTCACCTCACCTATATAGCTAGTGATCTATCTTTTATAATAGAGCTTGCAGTCAGTAGTGTTAGGAGATAGTGCGTGCTGTCTGCGTGCTCTGTACACAGTACATACCGCTATATCCACCTACATAGCTGTTCTCTATTTGAGCCCACTTGCCATCTGCAGGAGTTATTGGAAGTTGTGTGTGCCTCCAGCACAGCACAGTATACATCTGTATATACCCCTTTATCTCTGGTGTTCTCTGGTTATTGTCTACGTGCCCTGACCGCAGTATACACCGCTATATTCACCTCACCTATATAGCTAGTGATCTATCTTTTATAATAGAGTTTGCAGTCAGTAGTGTTAGGAGATAGTGCGTGCTGTCTGCGTGCTCTGTACCCAGTACATACCGCTATATCCACCTACATAGCTGTTCTCTATTTGAGCCCACTTGCCATCTGCAGGAGTTATTGGAAGTTGTGTGTGCCTCCAGCACAGCACAGTATACATCTGTATATACCCCTTTATCTCTGGTGTTCTATAATAAAGGCATCTGCAGGAGTTAGTGGGTGTTGTGTGCCTCTAGCACAATATACACTACCCAACTGCTTTTTTACCCAACTCCTTTCAGGCCATTACCATGTCTGGAAGGCCAGCAAGGAGAGGCAGACAGGCGCGAGCCGATAAAAGAGGGCAAGCAGGCTCTGTGTCTAGAGACAACAGTGCTGGTCGTGGACGCGGTGCATTGTCATCAGCACGTGGCCATGGGACACGCTTGTCCTTCTTTTCGGCAGCTGGACATGTTGAACCGCAACATGCCAACGACTTGGTAGAGTGGATGACCAAGCCCTCTTCATCCTCCTCATCCTCTCTCACCCAGTCTCAGGGTACTAGCAAAGCAGCTGCCAACGCATCGTCTTCCCTCCTCTCAATGTCATCATTAGTGACTCCTTCCCTAGACCCACCACGTCCTCCTGAGGAGTCTCCTGAACTCTTTGAGCACAGTGTTGGGTACATGCTCCAGGAGGATGCCCAGTGTTTTGTGGGCTCTGATGATGACACTCAGCTAGAGGAAGGCAGTAGCGTGAGCGCAGAGAGAGGGGATGCTCAAGAAGGACAGCAATCTGGCAGTCATGTTCCACAAGCTGCAGCATACTGCCAGGTTTGCTACAGCGATGAAGAGGGAGGGGATGATGAGGGCACTGACTCCACGTGGGTGCCTGGAAGGAGGGAGGAGGAGGAGGAGGCACATGTCCAACGAGGCAGGATGCCCTCCGGGGGCCAGCTTAGGGGCAGCACACCGACTGAATCACACCGCAGAGCTCCGCCTGTGCAGAGCGCTGCCTCTGCGCGTTATTCTAAAAGTTCTTTGGTGTGGGCCTTTTTTGAGACGAGTGCATCAGATCGCACCGCTGCTATTTACAACATATGTCTCAAGCGTATCTCACGTGGCCAAAACATCAGCCGCTTGGGCACCACATGCTTGACCAGACATATGTTGACCTGCCATGCAGCTCGTTGGCAAGCGTACCTCAAAGACTCACACCAAAGAAAAAAGCGGACCTCTCCTTGCTCCTCATCAGCTGGCATCTCCAACCCCACTAGACCTTCAGTCCTCTCTTAAACCTGCTCTGAGAGGAATGAAGGTGTAGAATTAGGTTTGTCACAGCCAAGTGCTTCCGGGAACTCTTCTAGCGGTACACCCACGTCCGATTATAGCAGGCAAATGTCCCTGCCCCAGCTGCTGGACTGGCGGAAGAAGTTCACTCCCAGCCATCCACATGCCCAGCGGTTGAATGCTAGCTTGGCTAAATTGCTAGCACTTCAACTGCTGCCTTTTCAGCTGGTAGACTCGGCCCCCTTCCGTGAGTTTGTAAAATGTGCGGTTCCTCAGTGGCAGGTCCCCAAACGCCACTTTTTCTCACGGAAGGCGATTCCGGCTCTCTACCGGCATGTGGAAGGCAATGTCCTTGCCTCGCTGGACAGGGCGGTCAGTGGTAAGGTGCATATTACCGCTGACTCATGGTCCAGCAGGCATGGACAGGGACGTTACCTGTCTTTCACGGCCCATTGGGTCACTCTTCTGGCAGCTGGGAAGGATGCAGGACAAGGTGCAGTAGTGTTGGAGGTTGTTCCGCCACCACGCCTCCAAAATGCTACTATTGGTTGTGACACACCTCTCTCCTCCACCCCCTCCTCTTCTTCTTCCTCCATGGCCTCTTCCAGTGCTCTGTCCTCAGAACCAGCGGTGCTTCGTAGGCGTTCCAGGGGCTACGCAAGTACGCAGGCAAAACGATGCCATGCCGTGCTTGCGCTGGTTTGTTTGGGGGACAGGAGCCACACTGGGGCGGATGTTTTGTCAGCTCTGCAGGGGCAGGCCGAGAGGTGGTTGACGCCACGCCAGCTTAAGCCAGGAATGGTGGTTTGTGACAATGGCACTAACCTCCTCTCCGCCCTCTGACAGGGACAACTGACCCATGTGCCCTGTGTAGCTCACTTCCTTAACCTGGTGGTGCAGCGGTTCTTGGGCAGGTACCCGGCTTACAGGATGTCCTGAAGCAGGCCAGGAAAGTCTGTGTGCATTTCCGCCGATCATTTAATGCCTGTGCTCGGCTGGCTGAGCTCCAAAAGGAGTTGAACCTGCCCAAGAACCGCCTTATATGTGACATGCCCACCAGATGGAACTCAACATTGGCCATGCTGCAGTGGCTGCACACGTAGCAGAGGGCCATCAATGAGTACCTGTGCGACTACGGCACCAGGACAGGGTCAGGGGAGCTCGGTTTTTTCTCACCACACCAGTGGGGCATGATCAGGGATGCATGCACTGTCCTGTCACCGTTTGAGGAGGCCACAAGGATGGTGAGCAGTGACAGTGCATGCATCAGTGACACTGTACCTCTTGTCCACTTCTTGGAGCATACGCTGCGTGGAATAATGGACAGGGCACTTGAGCCAGAACAGAGGCAGGAAGAGGAGGACTTCCTTGCCTCTCAAGGCCCCCTTTATCCAGACAGTGTTCCTGCTGTGCCACCCATCACACAGGAAGAGGATGAGGAGGAGGAAGAGGAGGAGGAGGATGATTGTGTCAGCATGGAGGTGGAGGCTGGCACTCAGCATCAGCAGCAGCAGCAGCAGCAGTCTTGTAGGGATGATTTACAGTCCCAAGAAACACGTGAACTTGTACGTGGCTGGGAGGAGGTAGCTGCGGATCATGTTGTCCTTAGTGACCCAGAGGACTCCGGACCGAATGCCTCAGCTAACCTACGCTGCATGGCCTCCCTGATCCTGCAAAGCCTGCGGAAGGATCCTCGTATTCTTCGGATCAAGGAGAGGGACCATTACTGGCTGGCCACTCTCCTTGATCCACGGTACAAGAGTAAGGTTGCCGACCTTATCTTGCCATCGCAGAGGGAGCAGAGGATGAGACATCTCCGGGAGGCCTTGCAGAAAGGGCTGTGTAACGCGTTCCCAGAGACTGGGAGGTTACAAACTCCTGGTCCTGGACAACGTGTTGCTGAGGCATCGGTCAGAAGGAGCGGTGGAAAAGGTGGCCGTCTGACTGATGCTTTCAGACAATTTTTTAGTCCGCAGCCCCAAGGTATGATCGGTTCCAGCACCCATCACCAGCCTCTGATTTACATGGTGCAGGAATACCTAGGGGCAAGGTCAGACTTGGACACCTTTCCCACCGAAAATCCTCTGGCTTACTGGGTCTTGAGGATGGATCACTGGCCAGAGCTTGCACAGTATGCAATTGAGCTACTGGCCTGTCCTGCATCCAGCGTTCTTTCGGAACGCACCTTCAGTGCTGCTGGTGGCTTTGTTACCGATCACAGGGTGCGCCTGTCCACCGAATCAGTTGATCGACTGACCTTCATCAAGATGAATCAGTCTTGGATCACCCACAGCTACCAAGCACCTGAAGCTGATGTAACAGAATAATTTTTTTTGAAATATCACATCCCTTCAAGACTGCCTATGCTGATGCTGAGTGACTGTCCTGTTATGTTGATTGTCTATCCTCTTCCTCCTCCGCTGATATGTTGAAAGAACATTTCTGGTTCTGGTTGATGCCATCAGCCCAATTTTTCTGCCCCTGTTTAACAGGGGCGTTTAAGTACAATTTTTGATTCAATGCTTTGCAGCAGGGCTAATTCCTGCAATCAAACAAGAGTATATGGGAGAGGTTGCAGTGTGGTGGCACCAGCACCAGTGCCTAAGGCCCAATTTTTCTGCCCCTGTTTAACAGGGGCGTTTAATTACAATTTTTGATGCAATGCTTTGCAGCAGGGCTAATTCCTGCATTAAAACTAGAGTATATGGCAGAGGTTGCAGTGTGGTGGCACCAGCACCAGTGCCTAAGGCCCAATTTTTCTGCCCCTGTTTAACAGGGGCGTTTAAGTACAATTTTTGATGCAATGCTTTGCAGCAGGGCTAATTCCTGCAATAAAACTAGAGTATATGGAAGAGGTTGCAGTGTGGTGGCACCAGCAGCAGTGCCTAAGGCCAAATTTTTCTGCCCCTGTTTAACAGGGGCGTTTAATTACAATTTTTGATGCAATGCTTTGCAGCAGGGCTAATTCCTGCAATAAAACTAGAGTATATGGCAGAGGTTGCAGTGTGGTGGCACCAGCAGCAGTGCCTAAGGCCCAATTTTTCTGCCCCTGTTTAACAGGGGCGTTTAATTACAATTTTTGATGCAATGCTTTGCAGCAGGGCTAATTCCTGCAATACAACTAGAGTATATGGCAGAGGTTGCAGTGTGGTGGCACCAGCACCAGTGCCTAAGGCCCAATTTTTCTGCCCCTGTTTAACAGGGGCGTTTAATTACAATTTTTGATGCAATGCTTTGCAGCAGGGCTAATTCCTGCATTAAAACTAGAGTATATGGCAGAGGTTGCAGTGTGGTGGCACCAGCAGCAGTGCCTAAGGCCCAATTTTTCTGCCCCTGTTTAGCAGGGGCGTTTAAGTACAATTTTTGATGCAATGCTTTGCAGCAGGGCTAATTCCTGCAATAAAACAGAGTATATGGAAGAGGTTGCAGTGTGGTGGCACCAGCAGCAGTGCCTAAGGCCAAATTTTTCTGCCCCTGTTTAACAGGAGCGTTTAAGTACAATTTTTGATGCAATGCTTTGCAGCAGGGCTAATTCCTGCAATAAAACTAGAGTATATGGCAGAGGTTGCAGTGTGGTGGCACCAGCACCAGTGCCTAAGGCCCAATTTTTCTGCCCCTGTTTAACAGGGGCGTTTAAGTACAATTTTTGATGCAATGCTTTGCAGCAGGGCTAATTCCTGCAATAAAACTAGAGTATATGGAAGAGGTTGCAGTGTGGTGGCACAAGCAGCAGTGACTAAGGGCAAATTTTTCTGCCCCTGTTTAACAGGGACATGTAATTACAATTCTTGATATAATATTTCACAGGAGGGCCCCTTCCTGTGCCCACCCAGAGTAACGGTGAGGACTTATAGTGTTGTGGCACCAGCACTGCAACTACCAAAGGTCAATTTTTCTACCACTGTTCAACAATGGCATGTAATTACAATTCTTGATATAATCGTTCACAGCAGGGCGCTCCAGCGCCCACCAAGAGTCACTTTGAGGGCTTACAATGTTGTGGCAAAACCAACACCTTGTTCCGCCATTTCTGCAGAGCATATAGGGCAGGCCCCTACTTTCAAACATCCAATTTACAAACATCTCCTACTTGCAAACGGAAGGAGACAACAGCAAGTGAGATGAAAAAAGATGGACGACAAAACAAATTATACAGGGGTGATAACCCTTCCCTATGTTTTCCAAAAAGCTTAAAAATAGTTTTTTTGACTGGAGCTACACTTTAAAAATGTACCAGTTGAAAATTACAAACAGATTCAACTTAACACAACAAACCTACACAGTCCCTGTCTTGTTTGCACCGCCTGTATACTGCTGTTCTGAGTATATAGGGCCTGGGGGCCACACGCATTTCCTTTTTTTAATATGGGTACAGGGTTCCCCTTAATATGCGTACAAGACCCAAATAGGCTGGTAATGGGCAGGGAGGGCTACCCATGCCATTTTTCTCAATGATTTTCAACCATATTGCAGGAACCAGATATAACATTAAAACCTCAAGCAGTTTTAAATGGTGTTATTTCCGTTTAATGTCATTTTGTGCAGGGACTGTTCTAAACACGGGAAACACGTGGCACTTCACAGGCATACTACAGACACCCCCCAGGCACCATATTTAAAGGAATATTTCACTTTTTTTTTCACTTTAATCGTCATTAAAATCAGTGCTCCCGCCAAAACGGCCATTTTTAAAAACATTTTAGGCATTGACCCATGTCCCCTGGGGCAGGAGCCAGGTCCCCAAACCCTTTTTAGGACAGTATCTTGCATATTAGCCGTTAAAAATAGCACTTTTCATTTCGAATGTTCGAGTCCCATAGACTTCAATGGGGTTCTAACGTTCGTACGAATTTGGGGTCCGTTCGAAAGTTCTGGTGCGAACCGAACCGGGGGGTGTTCGGCTCATCCCTACATGAAAAGTTATAATAAAATATTTACAAAAATGTGAAGGGTGTACTACAGAGATACTGTAGTTCTGTGTGCATTACTGAAAGTTTAACAGCATATAGTTTTGTGCGTTACTGTCAGCTTAACACCATTTTCTTCTGTATGCGTTATTGCCAGTTTAACGCCATATAGTTATGTGTGCATTACTGCCAGTTTAATGCTATATCGTTTTGTGTGCATTACTGCCAGTTTAACACCATATAGTTCTGTGCATCACTATACGTTTGGCACATTATATTCCAGTATATAATAGTGTATCCGTGGATCGTGTCTGTGTAGCTTGAGTTCTCAAATTAAAGGGGGATGTGGTGGTCACCCCTCAGGCAGGGCATCGTTTCCTCTGTTTAGTGAGTTTGCCCGTGCTATCCAGCTGCGTCATGCAGTGGAGGTGGTGGACTGGCTTACTAAATCTTCCTCATTCTCCTCATCCTCTGTGACGCAAGCAGAGACAAGTGTGCAGTCGCCAGAGTGGATAAACCTTCCTCTTTAGCCACATCTATTCCTGCCCTAGCCCCAACATCAGCCATTGATTAGTCAGCTGCGTTATTTGAACACAATGTCAGCCACTTGCTCCTTGATGATGCCCAGCCAATACTGAATTCAGATGTTGGTTTTGAGGTTGAGGATGACAGGAACATATGCCTAGAGAGAGGGAGGAACACTGGTAACACTGGTAGACAAATTGGCATTCATGTTGCTTAAGCCGCAGTGTATTGCCAAGTTGTCTCCAGTGGTAATGATGAAGATGGAGGAGATGGAGATGATAATGATGATGATGATGTCACTGATGTGACTTGGGTGCCAGATAGAGCAGAGAAGGAAACTAAAGGTGAAGTGGCACAACCTCAAGGAGGCCGACATCAAGAAAGAGTAGAGAGCAGCCATCCTATTCCATCACATTCTGTAGCAGTTATCTCCTGGCCCATTCCCCAAAGCTCAGCTGTCTGGGCCTTTTTCAGCACATCTGCAGCAGTTGCTGTTGCTATCTGCAACCTGTGTCTCAAGTACATCAAACATGGCAAAAACACCAACAATTTGGGTACAACATGCTGAACAAGACATTTAACGTCCAACCACTCAGCCCCTTGGCAAGAGCACCTAAAAGCCACACAAAAGGGGCACAAATCTGTCCCTCCTTTTTACCCACTTCAGTCTGCCCCTGCTATACTGAGTCATTACCTCTCAGCAACCTCCGCTGACAGGGATGATGGTATCGCACAGGGCGTATAAGGTCCTAGCAGCACATCTGCTAGCAGCACACCACCAGCTGTAGACTGTAGCCGGCAAATTTCTCTGCCCCATCTGCTGCAGGGGAAAAAAAAGTCCCTGCCACCCACATGCCCAGCGTATAAATGCAAGCTTGTCAAAGATATTGGCTCTCCAACTTTTGCCTTTCAGCCTGGGGGATTCTGCCCTCTCCCGTGAATTCACGCAATATGCTATACCACAAAGGCAGGTTTCCAGTCGCTACTACTTTTCACGTAAGGCCATTACATCTCTTTACTATTACGTGAAAGGGAATGTTCTGGCATCATTGGGCAAGGCAGCCAGCCATAAAATCCACCTTACTGCTGACACGTGGTCCAGCAAGCATAGGCATGGATGATATATATCGTTCACAGCACACTGGCTAACGCTGCTTGCAACTCGAAAGGATGCAGGACAGGGCTCAGTGCTGCAGTTTGTTGTGCCCCCATGTCTCCATACAGCTGGTGGTGATGATGCCAGACCTGTGAGCTCTACCCCCTCCTCCTCCACCACCTCCAAGCCCTCCTCTGCAGAATTGTCCTATGAACATCAGGTACCCCCTAAGCATTCAAAGGGTTATTACCAGAGTCAGGCTAAAAGGTGCCATGCAGTGCTTCAGCTGGTGTGTTTAGGGGACAGGAACCACAACAGAGCAGAGATTCTTGCAGCTCTGCAGGGACAGGCGCAAAGGTGGTTTACACCACGCAGGCTGGAGCCAGGAATGGTGGTGTCCGATAAAGGCTCAAACCTCCTGTCAGCCCTTAGACAGGGAAAGTTGACACATGGGGTGCCCCAAAGCACCTCGTCCCCATGTTGATGAGGACAAGAGCCTCTTTCTGACAACTCTGGCCATTGCTTGTCGGGTCTGCTGGTCCGGGAGCTTATCGGAATCTGGGAGCCCCCTTTCATAAGGGGGCCCCCAGATTCTGGCCCCCACCCTATGTGAATGAGTATGGGGTACAATGTACCCCTACCCATTCACCTGGAGGAAAAAAGTGTAAATAAAAAACACACAACACAGTTTTTTAAAGTAGTTTATTAGTCAGCTCCGGGGGTCTTCTTCTGACTTTGGGGGTCTTCTCACTGGGCTCCTCTGCTATCTTCTGCTCCTTTTCCACTCTTTTGCTAGTGGAGGAGCCCGGCTTTCTCGTTCGTCGTCGTCGTCGACCGGGGGTCTTCTTCCGACTTCGGGGGTCTTCTTCCGACTTCTCCCACTCTTCGGTTCTTCTGCCGGGCTCCAACACTAGCTTTGGCCCGGTCTTCTCATTCATCGATGTTGCCACCTTCTTCTTCCCTTCTTCCCTTCTTCTCTTCTTCTGATGTTGACACAATGTTTTGTGGATACAATCCCTTCCTCTCACCTACTAGCGTTATGAGGAAGGGATTGCACCCACAAAACGCGTACATTGAGATCCCCTGATGACAGATAGCACATGTTGACACACCGTGTGCATCTTCAAAATTTGGCTTTGAAAATTTTAAAAATATAAAAAAAAGCAAGGTTGTCATCTAAAAAGGAAATTAAGAACATGATCGATTGTGTTTTAGGGAAAAAGGGATTAGATTCTGCCCAAAAGATTGATCATGTTCTTCATTTCCTGTTGCATGATGTCCAGCCGATTTCGCATAGCATCAATCTGGCCGTTCCAGGCCATGCTCTGCCCAATAAGTCTTTGGGCACTGTTTGTGGTAAATGGGTTCTGCCGCTTGCCCTTCCACAACCAGCACATCACCTAAAATTGTACAAAAAATATGTATTTAGAAATATGCAGGCATAAATAGATTACCTGAAGCTGGGGTGTCAGACACTCACCTGGTGGGGTGCACATATCACCCACTTCCTCCACCTCTCCTTCCTCCAGATCCTCCTTGAGGCTCAGGCTAACTACCCAATCAGTCTGGTGAGGTCTGGGGGCCCTGGGATCCTCTGACTGTTGTCTGCGTCTTTTCTCCCCTATGAGAATGAAACAAAAGGTATACTTAGCCCAATGATATTTGAGTCCAGAAATAGGAATATGAAACATTGCTTTGAAGTGGTTTACAATTGTCTGTTTGGGAAAAGATCCAAGTTGAAGACATGATTCAAATTCCCTTTTAACCAAACTGCAATACTTACCTTTTTTGGCCAAGTTTCACAGATGGAGACAACTCAAGTATCCCCTGGAGCCCCTGTGTGGGTTACCCTAAAAAATGTTTCCCTGGTGTCCCACACTAATGCTCCTGAGTCCAGATGTGTAAACAGCTGCTGTGTCCTCTCCTTACATTACACTGAATCAAGTTTGCAAATCATTCTAGTTTACAAGACATCTACACAACAATATCCTAAACTTCTTTTAATTCAAAAAATTATCAAGACCAAAATGTAGGTATAACCCTGTACTAGCTAAATACATTGTATTTATTGACCAACAAACGATATTTACAAACATCATATGTATTGGCAAATGAAGGTTATTTACAAACATCATATGTATTGGCTAACGAACAATATTTACAGCAGTAAACGAAAAGTACATAGAGCAGCATGCAAGTTAATTATCATAATAATAACAAATGACAAGTACTTGCTTTTTTTAACCACTTTCAGACCGGACCATTTTGCTGGTAAATGACCAGAGGTCTTTTTACACTTTGGCACTGCGCTGCTTTAACTGGTAATTGCGCGGTCATGCAATGTTGTACCCAAACAAAATTTGCGTCCTTTTCTTCCCACAAATAGAGCTTTCTTTTGATGGTATTTGATGGCCTCTGCGATTTTTATTTTTTGCGATATAAACGTAAAAAGACCGCAAATTTTGAAAAAAAATGATATTTTCTACTTTTTGTTATTAGAAAAATCCAATAAACTCAATTTTAGTCATACATTTAGGCCAAAATGTATTCAGCCACATGTCTTTGGTAAAAAAAAAGTCAATAATTGTATATTTATTGGTTTGCGCAAAAGTTGTCACATCTACAAACTAAGGTACGTTTTCTGCAATTTACGCAGCTTTTAGTTTACGACTGCCTATCTCATTTCTTGAGGTGCTAAAATGGCAGGGCAGTACAAAACCCCCCCAAATGACCCCATTTTGGAAAGTAGACCCCCTAAGGAAATTGATAAGAGGCATGTTGAGCCCATTGAATATTTTATTTTTTTGCCTCAAGCGATTGAATAATGACAAAAAAAAAAATTTTTTTTTTTTTTTACACAAAGTTGTCACTAAATGATATATTGCTCACACATGCTATGGGCGTATGTGAAATAACACCCCAAAATAAATTCTGCTGCTTCTCCTGAGTACGGGGATACCACATATGTGGGACTTTTTGGGAGCCTAGCCGCGTACGGGGCCCCGAAAACCAAGCACCGCCTTCAGGCTTTCTAAGGGCGTACATTTTTGAGTTCACTTCTCACTACCTATTACAGTTTTGAAGGCCATAAAATGCCAAGATGGCACAAAACCCCCACAAATGACCCCATTTTAGAAAGTAGACACCCCAAGCTATTTGCTGAGAGGCATGTTGAGTTCATGGAATATTTTATATTTTGCCACAAGTTGCGGGAAAATTACAAACTTTTTTTTTTTTTTTTTTTTTTCACAAAGTTGTCACTAAATGATATATTGCTCACACATGCCATGGGCATATGTGAAATGACACCCCAAAATAAATTCTGCTGCTTCTCCTGAGTACGGGGATACCACATATGTGGGACTTTTTGGGAGCCTAGCCGCGTACGGGGCCCCGAAAACCAAGCACCGCCTTCAGGCTTTCTAAGGGCGTAAATTTTTGAGTTCACTTCTCACTACCTATTACAGTTTTGAAGGCCATAAAATGCCAAGATGGCACAAAACCCCCACAAATGACCCCATTTTAGAAAGTAGACACCCCAAGCTATTTGCTGAGAGGCATGTTGAGTCCATGGAATATTTTATATTTTGCCACAAGTTGCGGGAAAATTACAAACTTTTTTTTTTTTTTTTTTTTTTTCACAAAGTTGTCACTAAATGATATATTGCTCACGCATGCCATGGGCATATGTGAAATGACACCCCAAAATAAATTCTGCTGCTTCTCCTGAGTACGGGGATACCACATATGTGGGACTTTTTGGGAGCCTAGCCGCGTACGGGGCCCCGAAAACCAAGCACCGCCTTCAGGCTTTCTAAGGGCGTTACAGTTTTGAAGGCCATAAAATGCCAAGATGGCACAAACCCCCCCCAAATGACCCCATTTTGGAAAGTAGACACCCCTAAATTTAGGGGTACACTAGTGAGACTAGGTAATAAATGGCGGGTGCCCTGAAACTATAAAAAAATAACTAACCAACCAGCGTCACCTGTAACAGTTATATGGTGATCACTGGTGAAAGGGTTAACTAGGGGGCAATCAGGGGGCTTTATGCGGTAGTATATGGGGGTCCCTGGCGCTATAAAAAGCTGCGGCGAACCTAAATACCTACCTGCCTAACTAGCGTCACCTGTGACACTAATACAGCGATCAGAAAAACGATCGCTTATTAGGCTGGGTTCACACTGGAGCGATGCGGGAACGCCACGAATGCGCGGCGGGTTCCCGCATCGCATGCCTCCCGGCGGCAGTTCACACTGCCCTATGCGAACTGCTGGGAGTGTCAGTGAAATGTTACTGACACCCCCAGATCAGTTCGCATATCGCAGTGCGATCTGCAAACTCGGATCGCATGGTGTGAACACCCATGCGATCCGATTCTGCTGCGGGCCAAAAAAAGGGTCCCGTGCGAATTTGCGGCGGGTGCGGCGGGTGTGGCGGGTGCGGCGGGTGCGGCGAATGGCTGAACTCGAATCGCACAGAGATCGGATGTGATTTGCACTGCAGTGCGGTGCGAATCACATCCGTTCTCATAAACCGCTGCAATGTGAACCCAGCCTTAGTGACACTGGCGACGGGGGGTGATCACGGGGTTAAACCTTTATTGGGGGGGTTAGGGGGGTACCTTAGAACTAAAGGGGGCTAACCCTAACTGCCCTAACAGTTATTAGTCACAAATGACACCCGCCGGGTGATCAGGGGGTTAAACCTTTATTAGGTAATAAATGGCGGGTGCCCTGAAACTATAAAAAATAACTAACCAACCAGCGTCACCTGTAACAGTTATATGGTGATCACTGGTGAAAGGGTTAACTAGGGGGCAATCAGGGGGCTTTATGCGGTAGTATATGGGGGTCCCTGGCGCTATAAAAAGCTGCGGCGAACCTAAATACCTACCTGCCTAACTAGCGTCACCTGTGACACTAATACGGCGATCAGAAAAATGATCGCTTATTAGGCTGGGTTCACACTGGAGCGATGCGGAAACGCCACGAATGCGCGGCGGGTTCCCGCATCGCATGCCTCCCGGCGGCAGTTCACACTGCCCTATGCGAACTGCTGGGAGTGTCAGTGAAATGTTACTGACACCCCCAGATCAGTTCGCATATCGCAGTGCGATCTGCAAACTCGGATCGCATGGTGTGAACACCCATGCGATCCGATTCTGCTGCGGGCCAAAAAAAGGGTCCCGTGCGAATTTGCGGTGGGTGCGGCGGGTGTGGCGGGTGCGGCGGGTGCGGCGAATGGCTGAACTCGAATCGCACAGAGATCGGATGTGATTTGCACTGCAGTGCGGTGCGAATCACATTCGTTCTCATAAACCGCTGCAATGTGAACCCAGCCTTAGTGACACTGGCGACGGGGGGTGATCACGGGGTTAAACCTTTATTGGGGGGGTTAGGGGGGTACATTAGAACTAAAGGGGGCTAACTCTAACTGCCCTAACAGTTATTACAGTCACAAATGACACCAATGCAAAAAAAAAAAAAAAAAAATGACATTGGTGTCACTGTGACTGGGGGGCAGGGGTAATTGGGGGGGTGATCGGGGGGTAAAGGGGGGGTGTGAGTGTGCCTGGCATGTTCTACTGTGTGTGTAGAGTGTTGGTGCAACTCACCGATCCGCTCTCCTCCGTGTCGGAACGAAAAATACCGACACGGAGGAGAGAATACATCACTTCCTCTCCTGTGTTTACATTACAGGAGAGGAAGTGATGTCACGGGGGATTCCTATTCGTCGGGAGCGATCGCGAGGGGGTGGCCATGAACGAATGGCCGTCCCCTCGTCCGGGATCGCTCCCGCACGAATACCGACCGCCGCAGGCACCGGGCGGGGGCCCGATCGGGCCCCCGACCCGCGGGAGGCAAGGGACGTACATGTACGCCAATATGCCTGCCCGTGCCATGCTATCGACGTACATCGTCGTGCGGCGGTCGGCAACTGGTTAAGCACCTTCTTGATTTTTTTGATACTGATCCGGCTCCCTCATTTTAAGGTGAGACCAGTGCTTTCTCAATTGTTCTTTAGACCATCATACCCCAAATTTCTGCTCCAGAGTGGTCACAGCTGAGGATATTATTTGGTCCTTCCGCAAATTGGGACGGGTGTACGGACCATTTTTGCCATCATAATCCTCCCTCCTCAAGATGTGCACCATCTCCACCATTTCTTCAAAGGCCATGTTGGTGGCCTTCAATCTCCTCCTGGATCTGGATGTTCTGGGCTCCGGGCTTTCCTCCGTGCTAGTTCCAGATAATGTTTCCACCATCTTTATCTATATACTCCCACTGCGCACCGAAGAGAGAAGGGGCAGGGAAAATTCGTCATAAAGAACGTCAGGTACGCTAGTACGGTGTCATAGGTATGTCCGAACAGAAGAAGCGAACGTCCTAAACGAAGGTAAGAAGGTAAAAACATGGCCCATCACAGTGGCCTATACTGTTTCAAAATTGAGGCCTATATTGGGATAAGATACGATAAGATACTGATAGTTTGGACTGACATTGGTGTTTTTGTTTGTTATCTGTGTGTGTGTGTGTGCCCTATATTAGGATAAGATAATACTGTGAGTTTGGACTGACATTAGTGGTTTTGTCTTGTGTATTGTCTTTCAGAAAAAATTACTCCCTTTAAAGAGCAGGAGTTTTTGAGCAATTTTATTGAACGATATAGATATATGCGAAACATATGGAGATCAAGCACCCTTTGTATTGTAACAAGCAAGCAAGGAAGGCAACACTGGGGGACACTTCTGGAGTTTGTCAAGACTCGAGTCCCCAAGGCAAACCTTAAGCTTGTGGAAAATAAAATTGGGATCTTGCGGAATATGTGCAGGCGGGAATACAATAAGATACAGAATTCCCTCAGATCGGGAGCAGCAGCAGATGATGTTTATGTCCCCAAGCTGTGGTACTTCCACAAACTCAGTTTTCTGGATGACCAGACTGAAGCGAGGGAATCACTTTCAACCCTTCCCTGCAGCCTTCCCTTCACCCTTTCCTCCACCTGGGCCCTTCCATCCTTGAAGAAGTGGCTGCACCCAGCTGGAGCCAGGTATAATATTTTTTGGAAATATTGATTGTCCTACTATTAATGATGTTAAGTAAAATGTTTGAATTGCTTACAAATCAATGATTTTATCCCAAAAATTATGTATACATATCACTAGACAGTAGTGGCCAAAAATGTTGGTAAAATGTTGGTGAACAGCTAGAAAAATGCTGGGGTCAGAATGATAGCCTTTTCTATCTCTTAACATTCAATTTGCAAGTCATGAGCTGAAAGTTGCATGTGATTGATGAAGCAAAAAATACAACTATTTCCCTTTTTTTAGACAAAGGATGACCTCAGCCAGGAGGAGGCCATGCCCAGTGGTAGACAGGAGGAAGCCGTGACCAGTGGCAGGCAGGAGGGGGCTGTGCCCAGTGGCAGCCAGGAGGTGGCAGGGCCCAGTAGCAGCCTCACAGAATCCCAGGTGCCTCCCCTCCGCCTTCTCAGCAAAAGGCCCAGGAATGTGACAGAGGAGGCATCACTTGCCCTCATTCGGGAAGCCAGCCAATTCCTGTTTAATCCCCCCTCCCAATGCTGAAGAGGCTTATGGTATCTATTTGGTTGGTGGAATTGGAGAAGGGCCAATGCCTCCTCTGTGAGGGTATTTTTTATGAGGCCCTTCAGAAGGGATTGAGGGACAAGCTCACAGAAACCAGCCATATCTATGATGAAGCCCCTACTCCTCCTCCTCCTTCTCCTGCCACAAGTCCACCACCAGAGGCACAGCCTCCAAGGAAGGCTGCAGCGAAGCGTGGAGGGAAGGCTGCAGTGAAGAGAAAAATGTGATGGCCTGGCTTCAGTCTGGTCTGACAGAAGATGCAGGCTGTTGTAGTACCACAGCGTGGGGACATGGATGTCATCTGCTGCTGTTCTTGATCTCTTGGAGTCCTGGACCAGATAGTGCTCTCTATTATATGGACTCTGCAAGATCCCAATTTTGTTTTTCACTGACTTGATTTGTGCCATGGGAGCCAAAAGGCTTCACAAATTCCAAAGGTGTCTCCAGTGTTGCCTTCCTCTTTATTTTGTTAACCAGAATAAATGGATATTTTATTTTCTGAAAATATTTTCCTATGTGTTTTTATTCAAAAAGGACAGTTTGTTTGTGAGTAGGCAGGTACATTTCATAAAGACTATGGGGGTTATTTACAAAAGGCAAATCAATTTTGCACTACAAGTGCAAAGTGCATTTGAAATTGCACTGCAAGTGCAAGTCGCTGTAAATCTGAGGGGAAGATCTGAAATGAGGGGAAGCTCTGCTGATTTTATCATCCAATCATGTGCAAGCTAAAATGCTGGTTTTTTTTTCCTTGCATGTCCCCCTCGGATCCACAGAGACTGCACTTCCAAGTGCTCTTGCAGTGCAATTTCAATTTTGTAGTTTGTACTTGTAGCGCAAAATGATTTCGCCTTTCGTAAATAACCCCCCTATGTCAAATTAACAAGGGACACCAACCTCCTTAAGGTTCTGAAAAAAAATACAAGATAATAATGTTAATGTGGTAACTTGAAACTCAAAAAAAAAATTATATGGAGATCACTAGAATTTTTTTTAAATAATTATAAAATAAATATTACTGAAATATAAAATTATAAATGATGAGTCTAAAAAATAATTGTAAACATTATTTATGGAGATCGGGCTTTTAAAAACTAGAATATTAGTCATGAGATGGGGATAAATAATGAAGAAAGAAGTTTGTGAGAAGTCTTTGTGAATATGAGCAGCAAAATAACTTCATTCTTCTAGCATTCTAAAGAAGAAAAGAATGCACTGTGTTAAAAGATCACAGAATAAGCAGCGTGAGGAATGTGCTAGCTTCAATACGAACGTTAGTTTTACCACACTGAGTTCTTCCGTCTTGTACTTGCTTCAGGGTATGTGTCGTTTTTGGTCCGTCAGACTAGCACACAGATGAATGGTTTTCCCGATAGAAATTCGAGTCCGTCGGACAGATTTAAAACATGTTTTATTTCTTTGTCCGTCTGACTTTTGGGGAAAAAAAGTCAGCTGGAGCCCATACACGATTGTTATACCCGACGGATTCATTCCATCAGACCTAGTCCGCGAAAAGTCTGGTCGTGTGTACGCAGCATTAGTCGCACCCCACACTATAAAAATATTCTTCCCATAGTGCCCATTTGCAGTGTAATATTGTCATGGAGAGAGATAAAACAGGGCTCTGTTCAATGCTACTAGTGAGTTAGGGTTGTCTTGTCAGTGTGAGTGTACTTTGACCATTCATTTTTACTTAGTGTCAGTTTATTTTATCAGGGCACGTTTCCTGCAGTATATTTCAGTGCATTACTGCACATTTAACGCAGTATATTTCAGTAAATTACTGCACATTTAACGCCGTTTATTTCATTGCGTTAGTACTCGTTTAGTGCAATATATTACAGTAGGTTACTGCATGTTTAACACAGTATATTTCAGTGAGTTAGTGTTCATTTAACACAGTATATTTCAGTGCCTTACTGCATGTTTAACGCTGTATATTTCAGTGCATTAATACATGTTTAACGCAGTATATTTTAGTGCGTAACTGCACATTTAATGCCGTGTAGTTCAGTGCATTAGTGCATGTTTAACACTGTATATTTTAGTGCGTTAGTGCATGTTTAACGCAGTATTTTTTAGTGAGTTACTGCATGTTTAACGCAGTATATTTCAGTGCAATACTGCACGTTTAACACACTATATGCCAGTGCATTGGTGCAACATTTCAGTGCGTTAGTGCAGGCTTACCGCAGAATATTTCAGTGTGTTGGTGCATGTTTAACACAGTATATTTCAGTGCGTTACTGCACGTTCAATGTAGTATATTTCAGTGCATTGGTGCTTGTTTACCACAGGTGAGAAGCTCACAGTGTGCAGGGAAATCAGAGGAAGCCGTTTCAGTAACCGCAAGTTTAGCACAGTATATTTTTTTAGTGAGTTACTGCATGTTTAACGCAGTATATTTCAGTGCCTTACTACACATTTAATGCAGTATATTTCAGTGCCTTACTGCACATTTAACACAGAATATTTCAGTGCAATACTGCATGTTTAACACAGTATATGCCAGTGCATTGGTGCACGTTTAACGATGTATATTTCAGTGCATTGGTGCACGCTTACTGCAGCATATTTCAGTGTGCTGGTGCATGTTTAATGCAGTATATTTCAATGCGTTACTGCACGTTCAATGCAGTATATTTCAGTGCATGGGTGCTTGTTTACCGCAGTATATTGCAGTGCGTTACTGCACGTTTAACGATGTATATTTCAGTGCAGTATTGCACGTTTAACGCAGTATATTTCAGTGCATTACTACACGCTTAACGCAGTATATTTCAGTGCACGTTTAATGCAGTATATTTCAGTGCATTGGTGCACGTTTACCGCAGCATATTTCAGTGTTGGTGTATGTTTAACACAGTATATTTCAGTGCGTTGGTGCGAGTTTACCACAGCATATTTCAGTGTTTTATTGCACATTTAACGCAGTTTATATTCCAGTGCGTTAGTGCACGTTTAATGCAGTATATTTAAGTGTGTTGGTAAAAATTTACTGTAGTAGATTTTAGTGCATTGCTCCATGTTTACTGCAGTATATTACAGTGCGTTAATGCACGTTTAATGCAGTGCATTTTAGTGCGTCGGTGCACGTTTACTGCAGTATATTTCAGTATGTTATTGCACATTAAATGCAGTATATTTCGGTTTTTAGATGCATGTTTAATGCAGTATATTTTAGTTCAGTATATTTTGTTATTAAACATCCCCCCATCATGTCTGGGAGACTAAGGCCGCGTACACACGGGCGGACTGTCTGTCCAACTTAGTCCGCTGAAACACATTTCAGCGGACAGTCCGCTCGTGTGTGGGCTTCAGCTGACTTTTTCAGCGGACAGTCTGGCGGACTAAGTATTTCGGAATGTTGGAAATACTGTCCGCTGGACTCGCATTTCGGCGGACAATCGGCCCGTGTGTGTGCCAGTCCGCCCTACTTTTGAAATGAGCGGACTTTTCCCGCCCGGAGAAAAGTCCGCTCATTTTGAGCGGGTATCCAGGTAGGCGGGGCCCGCGACGGAGACGTCGCTGGCCCCGCCGCCTGGTATGGACTTAAAGGGGTACCCCAACGCCGAAAAAAATCGGCGTGGGGGTCCCCCCCAAGTCCACAACAGACCCTTGTCCGAGCACGCTACCCGGCCGGCCAGGAAAGGGGGGCGAGCGAGCGCCCCCCCTCCTGAGCCGTACCAGGCCGCGTGCCCTCAACATGGGGGGGTGCGCGCGCCCCCCCCACCCCAAAGCACTTTGTCCCCATGTTGATGAGGACAAGGGCCTCTTCCCGACAACCCTGGCCGTTGGTTGTCGGGGTCTGCGGGCGGGGGGCTTATCGGAATCCGGGAGCCCCCTTTAATAAGGGGGCCCCCGGATACCGGCCCCCCAACCCTATGTGAATGAGTATGGGGTACAATGTACCCCTACCCATTCACCTGTGAAAAAAAAGTACAAAAAAAACACAACAGAGGGTTAAAATATTTTATTGCACAGCTCCGGGGGTCTTCCGTCTTCGGGGGTCTTCTCGCCGGACTCCTCCGCTATCTTCTTGTAGCTCTTTTGCTAGCGGAGGAGTCCGGCTTTCTTCCTCGCCGCCGGCCTCTTCTCCCGACTTCGGGGGTCTTGTCCCCCTCTTCGGTTCTTCTGCCGGGCCACCGCGCCTTCTTATAGCTCTTTTGCAGGCGGTGGCCCGGTCTTCTGTCGCCGCCGTCGCCACCGCCTTCCGTTCTTCTTCTTCTTCTTCTTCTTCTCCAGGAGATGTTGCCTCGACGATCTCTCCGGCCACAATGCCAGGGCCGCGCTGCGCGGCCACTTATATAGGGACAATGGGGCGGTGTCACATGGCTTTATGTCACATGGGTTGGTCACATGGTGACCCCGCCCCCTTACGATGTCATAGTCCCCATGTGACATCAACCCATGTGACCAACCCATGTGACATAAAGCCATGTGACACCGCCCCATTGTCCCTATATAAGTGGCAGCGGAGCGCGTCCCTGGCATTGTGGCCGGAGAGAGCGTCGAGGCAACATCTCCTGGAGAAGAAGAAGAGGAAGAAGAAGAAGAAGAAGAACGGAAGGCGGCGGCGACAGAAGACCCGAAGAGGGGGACAAGACCCCCGAAGTCGGGAGAAGAGGCCGGCGGCGAGGAAGAAAGCCGGACTCCTCCGCTAGCAAAAGAGCTACAAGAAGATAGCGGAGGAGTCCGGCGAGAAGACCCCCGAAGACGGAAGACCCCCGGAGCTGTGCAATAAAATATTTTAACGCTGTGTTGTGTTTTTTTGTACTTTTTTTCACAGGTGAATGGGTAGGGGTACATTGTACCCCATACTCATTCACATAGGGTTGGGGGGCCGGTATCCGGGGGCCCCCTTATTAAAGGGGGCTCCCGGATTCCGATAAGCCCCCCGCCTGCAGACCCCGACAACCAACGGCCAGGGTTGTCGGGAAGAGGCCCTTGTCCTCATCAACATGGGGACAAGGTGCTTTGGGGTGGGGGGGCCGCGCGGCCCCCCCTTCCCCAAGGCACCCCCCCATGTTGAGGGCACGCGGCCTGGTACGGCTCAGGAGGGGGGCGCTCGCTCGCCCCCCTTTCCTGGCCGGCCGGGTAGCGTGCTCGGACAAGGGTCTGTTGTGGACTTGGGGGGGACCCCCACGCCGATTTTTTTCGGCGTTGGGGTTCCCCTTTAAGTCCATACCAGGCGGCGGGGTCAGCGACGTCTCCGTCGCGGGCCCCGCCTACCTGGATACGCACTCCAAATGAGCGGACTTTCCTCCGCGTGTGTGGGCGAGTCCGTTCATTTCAAAAGTAGGGCGGATAGTATGGCGGACTTAGTCCGCCGTATTAGTCCGCTCAAAAAGTGCCGTGTGTGGGCAAGTCCGTTCATTCGAAAGTATGACGGACTGTCCGTCGGATTGTCTGACGGACTAAGTTGGCCAGACAGTCCGCCCGTGTGTACGCGGCTTAACAAGGAGAGGCAGACATTCCTATGGTACTGTGAGGGGGCCAGCAGCGTATGTATCCACAGGCAAAGGTGGATGTGGTACAGGGAATCATTTCCTCTGTTTGGTGATGTTACCCAGGTTATCCAGCCACAGCATATAGAGGCATAGAGGAGTCAGCTGAGTTATTTGAACACAGTGTCAGCCACTTGCTCTTTGACAATGCACAGCCATTACTTGATTCAGATCTTGGTTCTGAGGTTGAGGAAGGTAGGAACATGTGCCTACAGAGAGGGGAGAACACTGGTAAACAACAAATTGGCAGTCATATTCCCCCAGCCGCAGCATATTGTCAAGTTGTCTCCAGTCATAATGAAGATGGAGGGGATGATGCTGATAAGGTCACTGACACGTTTGGGCCTTTTTTAACACATGTGCAGCCAATCGCGCTGTTGCAATTTGCAAACTTTGCCTCAAGCAGACATTTGGGTACCACACACTTGACAAGGCATTTAACCTCCCAGCACTCAGTCTGTTGGCAGAAGCACCTAAAAGGCACACAAAAGGGGCATAATTCTACTCCTCCTCACCTTTCCAGTCTACCCTTGCTATACCTCATGGCCTATCAACAGCTTCCACTGACAGGGATGATGGTATAGCTCAGGGTGTCCAGGTCCTTGCAGCACATCTGCCAGTAGCACACCACCAGCTGTAGACTATAGGAGGCAAATGTCTTAGTGCCATTTGCTGCGGTGAAAAAAAAATACAGTCACTGCCACCCACATGCCCAGCGTCTAAATTTAAACTTTTCAAAGCTGCTGGCTTTACAAATGCCTTTGCATCTAGTGGATTCTACCCCCTTCCGTGAATTAGCAGATTTTACTGTACCACAATGGCAGGTTCCCAGTCACTATTTCTTTTTACATAAGGCTATTCAAGCTCTTTACCATCATGTGGAAGGCAATGTTGTGGCATTGTTGGGCAAGGCATTCAGCCGCAAGGTCAATGGTACTGCTGACACATGGTCCAGCAAGCATGGTCAGGAACCACACCAGAGCAGGGATTTTTGCAGCTCGGCAATTCTGCTTTTTCTCTCCCATGCCAATGGCTTTTGATAAAAGATGCATGCACTGTACTGTTACCATTTGAGGAGGCCACAATAATGGTGAGCCGTGACAATGCATGCATCAGTGACACATATTCCCATTGTGTTCCTGCTCGAACAGACTCTGCGTGGCATTACGGACAGGGCACTCAAGGCAGAGCAGTGGGAGGAAGAAGAGGACTTCCTTTCCTCCTAAGACCTGCTTTATGCAGACACCATTCTTGCCACGCCACAGAACACACACGAAGAGAGGGAGGAGGAAGAGGATTCTGGCATTTTTGGAGGCATTGAAGCAGAGCAAGACATACATCAACCCTTAACAGATGGTTTTCCATCCCCAGAACCTTTGGGAGTAGTATGTGTCTGGAAAGAGGCAGTTCCAAACCTCAGTGACATCAAGGAGTCTGTTTCTCATGCCTCTACAAACTTGTGGTGCATGGGCTCCCTCACACTTCAAAGTCTGCGAAAGGACCTGAGAATATGTGAACACCAAGGATCACTATCTGATGAAAACCCTCCTGGACCACCATTAGGGGAAAGTCTCGGAACTTCTTCTGTCCCCACAGAGGGAGCAGAAGATGAAATCTCTTGACACCTTAAAAAGGAGTTTATGTAACGCCTTTCCTGACTCTGGTACATTACAGTCTGGTGGAAAATGTATTTTTTCTGTTGGTCAAGAGAGGAGCAGTGGAGAAGGCAGCCGCCTTAGTGATGCATTTAAAAAAAAATTTAATCCTTGGAACCCAGGGCTTCCACATCCCATCGTATCATATAGTGGGAGATTATCTAGGGGCGAAAACAGACATGGAGAGCTTTCCAGTTAACAATCCACTGAGTTACTGGGACATGAGAATAAGGCCGCGTACACACGGGCGGACTGTTCGCCCAACTTTGTCCGTCCAACAGTTTCGGCAAACAGTCCGCTCAAAATTAGCATGGACGGACATGGCCACACACGACGAACGAACAGTTTGCTGAAACCGTGCACGATGACGTGAACGGCACGTACGACGGGACGAAAAATACGACGTCCTATACACTGCATTATAGCTTTCGGCGTGAAAATCCTTTCTGAGCATGCGCGCAACTTTGTTTGACGAACAAGCCTACACATGAGCGGACTGTTCACTGAAACAAGGTTTCAGCGGACAGTTTTTCGGAAATTCCGAAAAACCTTGTCCGTCCAACTGTCCGCTGAAACTGTCCGCTGAAAGCCCACACACGAGCGGACTGTCCGCCCAAACACTGTTCAGCGGACAAAGTTGGGCGAACAGTCCGCCCGTGTGTACGCGGCCTAAACCACTGGCCAGTACTTGCTCAGTATACAAATGAGCTGTTGGGCTGCCCTGCATCCAGCATGCTTTCTGGCTGGGCACTTTGAATCCCTGAAAGCCCTTGTACACACGGTTGGAGAATCCGTCGGTATGTGTCCTATCGGACCGTGTTGTCGGATAATCCGACTGTGTGTGGTATGCATCGGACTGATTCCGTCGGAATATCCGTCGGACCCAATTTTCCAACTTGTTGGAAATATTTTCCTTCAAACTGGTCTGATCGGACATACTCCGATCATGTGTAGAGAATTCCGATCGGACAAAGTGCCATGCATGCTCAGATCAAATTCCTACACCAAAGCTATTGGCTACTAGCCTGAACGTAGTCCCGTCGTAACGAAATAACGTCATCACGTTCTGAATGATCGGATTTTCCGACAACTTGGTCCGACCGTGTGTATGCAACAGTTTTGGACACAATCCGTCAGACAAAATCCGTCTGACAAAATCAAACGGATTTGGTTGGCAGAATGTCCGACCATGTATACAGGGGCTAAGACTGTCTAGGCTGCCTATCTTTGTGGGTGTTGATTTTGTTTGGAAGAATTTTTTTGGTGTAGGTTTCATGGGCACAATTAACACCCAAGGACCAATTTTTCTGCACCTGGCAGGTGCATATTATTTAAATTTTTGACAGCAAGGCTAATTCTTGCTTTGATCAAAATTACCTCTATAGGGTTACAGTGTGAAGGTGCTACCGATATCCAAAGACCAATGTTTCCGCACCTGTTTGACTGGTGCATATCATTTCCATTTTTGACAGCAAAGCCAATTATTGTTTTCATCAAGAGTACCTCTATAGGGTTACTTTGTGAAGGCACCACTGACACCCAAAGCCTACATTTTTCTGCACCTGTTAGGCCGCGTACACACGGGCGGACTGTTCGCCCAACTTTGTCCGCTGAACAGTGTTTCAGCGGACAGTCCGCTCGTGTGTGGGCTTCAGCGGACAGTTTCAGCGGACAGTCTGACGAACAAAGTTTTTCGGAATTCCCGTAAGACAGTCCGCTGAAACTTGGTTTGAGCGGACAGTCCGCTCGTGTGTAGGCTTGTTCGACAAACTAAGTCTCGCGCATGCTCAGAAAGAATTTACAAGGCGAAGGTTGCATTGCAGTGTATAGGACGTCGTTTTTCGAGTCCCGTCGTACGTGCCGTTCACGTCATCGTGCACGCTTTCAGCGGACTGTTCGTTCATCGTGTGTGGTCAAGTCCGCTCATGCAAATTTTGAGCGGACTGTTTGTCGGATTGTTTGACAAACTAAGTTGGGCGAACAGTCCGCCCGTGTGTACGCGGCCTTACTTCTATCCAAAGTCTGCAAAAGAGACACCAGAATTTATTCACAAAATCTCTAATCTTGTGTACATAAGTGCACAAAATTGTGGCCTCATCATACAGACTGGCTCCCTAGGCCATTGTGTATAACATAAAGAAAGTTTGAATGGAAAATGTAATTTTTATAAATTTCATTATTTCTGCACCAGGTTCTATACATTGTACAGATGTGCCACATTATAAGCAGACTAAGGGGACCCCCATGCACTATATTTAAAGGAATTTTTAATTTTTATTGTTTTTTCTAATTATTATGGTTTCACTTTAAGCATCAGTAAATAAATGCTAATTTAACCTCCCTGGCGGTATGATTAGTTCTGGTTTTAGGTGCTGAAAGCGGTACAATTATTTTGCATGGAAATTTGGCATTTTATATTGTAGTCCTGTAATTCTTAGGAATAACTCTCTTAAATCTGTTCAAACCAGAGTCTAGCAGACATCCCGGGTATGATAAAGTTTATAATATAATAAATAATAATAAAAATTATTCAATAATGTAATCAAATCCAAAAACACTGAAATTTGCTCATTTGCAGAATTGTCGCTGTCATTAGATTTAGTGTTTGATGATGAATTTCCCCACAAATCGCTATTGCTCAATTCTGCAAGTGATTATAATTTATTAGCGCTGTTTTCTAGTTGGTCTAAAATCACTTTTGACATAAAGGGACACTTTTTGGTTGCTATGGACAATCTCCAAATTCCAGGCAGAAAAAACAGTATTTATAATATAAAAGTGCATGCAGGGCACTGCACAGACCACTAGGGACAAAGGGGGTGTGTAATTTTTTTATACAGTACTGTAATCTGTTTTGTGTGTTTATACTTTTTTGAATTTGGCGCCGATCTCCGCTCCCGTGCGCCGTAACGTCGCAGGGAACGGAGCTCAGTGGCATTCGGGCACTGTGTGAATCGAGTGGAGGACAGCTCGATCCCACAGCGCGGAGGACATCGCTGGATCCAGGGGACAAGGTAAGTAACTTCTCCCTGTATCCAGCGATGCGATCCCGAGTCTGGCTCGGGGTTACCGCTTATGTTGCTAAAATCCCAAACCGAGCCAGACTCGGGATTACCACTAGGGAGGTTAAAAATTATGCTTTTTACAAACCTTTTTTTCATTGATACATGTCCCTCAGGTCAGTACCCAGACCCCCATAACCATTGTATGCCTAATTACTTGCATGTAAGCCTTCAAAATTGGCACTTTTGATTTTCCATTTCGGGTCCCATAGAATTCAGTGGGGTTCTTTATTTGGTTCTGAATGTTTTGGATGTTTGAAAGTTATGCTGCGAACCGAACAAAGTTCGTTCAGGGCCATCTCTATTAGATATGATCCCACATACACTAGGGTGTACCCATAGGAGGAAAAGGAGCCACCTGGAAGACAGCAGCTCTAGAATCAGAAGGAAGAAAGAAAATGTATACATCAGGAGGCAGCACATATCGTAAGTCTTTATAACAGCATTAGAAAAAGAAAAAAAATGGAGGGTTTAATACAACTTTATTCAAACAGATTGTCACTTTGTTCTGAATGGGTTAAGCCCTTCTATGAGTTGTTTAGTGTGGTTTTCATATATCCAACTTACCACCTCCTACACAGGTTAGCCAGTGAGAAGAGCAATTTATAGTGTTACAGGTGAGTGATGATGTACTGAATATTGCAGGCTATGAGGCTAATTGTACTCAAAAGTATACTTGTTGGTGTGTTCAGGCACCAAACAAACTGATTAAAACAAATCTATCTTTTTCAGACATCTGCAGAGACATATAGCTGGGAAATGAATTCTTACTTCTTATGTTATGCCAATTCCCTGCACACTTGCATTGCACATTTATGGCAAAATAAAAAAGAGAACCTGTGCCCAGACTATATTTTTTCATATGCTTAAAGTGATTGTAAAGTCTTGTTTTTTCTTAAATCACAAACATGTTATATTTACCTGCCCTGTTTCAGTGGATTTGCACAGAGCAACCCAGATCCTCCTCTTCTCAGGTCCCTCTTCTGTGCTTCGGGCCCATCCCTCCTGCTGAGTGCCCCCACAGCAAGCAGCTTGCTGTGGGGGCACCCAAGCCGAACTGCAGCTCCGTGAGTACATTCAGAACTGGAGCTACAATTCGGCCCCACTGTGTCTCAGCCAATGAGTAGGGAGAGTTTCAGATGGCTAGACATTGCTGGACAGAGATGGGGCTCTTTTAAGTATTAGGGGGGCTGATGGGGGCTTCTGCACACATAAGGCTTTTTATCCTAATGCATAGAATGCATTAAGATAAAAACCATCTGACTTTACAACTACTTTAAAGTTATTTTAAGCTATAGATATATTTATAGTTACTAGTTACCACACTAGCAAATCAGGGCTGCTGTAAGTACTCACACGGCTGGAGAAGATGTAGAGGAAATCTGCCCCTATAGTGAATGCGACCTGTAGTCGCATTCGCAGTCTGGTAATCTCCTGTAGTATGTCACATTCGCAGTCTGGTCATCTCCTGTAGTCGCATTCGCAGTCTGGTCATCTCCTGTAGTATGTCACATTTGCAGTCTGGTCATCTCCTGTTGTCGCATTCGCAGTCTGGTCATCTCCTGTAGTATGCCGCATTCGCAGTCTGGTCATCTCCTGTAGTATGCCGCATTCGCAATCTGGTCATCTCCTGTAGTCACATTCGCAGTCTGGTCATCTCCTGTAGTATGCCGCATTCGCAATCTGGTCATCTCCTGTAGTCACATTCTCAGTCTGGTCATCTCCTGTAGTATGTCGCATTCGCAATCTGGTCATCTCCTGTAGTCGCATTTGCAGTCATTTTCACTAGATACGCCTCTGCCCACTGGGTGGATTTACTAAAGGCAAATAGACTAAACACTCTGCAACTACAGTTGTTCCAGAGCTTAGTAAATGAGGGGAAGCTCTTCTGACTTTCATCATTCAATCGTGTGCAAGCAAAAAATTTTAATTTTCCCTGCATGTGATTGGGTATTTTTGTAAAGTGAAGCTTCACCTCATTTACTAAGCTCTAGAGCAGAGGTCTCAAACTGGCGGCCCTCCAGCTGTTGCAAAACTACAAGTCCCATGAGGCTGACAGTTACAAGCATGACTCCCACAGGCAGAGGCATCATGGGAGTAGTTTCACAACAGTTGGAGGGCCGCCAGTTTGAGACCGCTGCTCTAGAGCAACAGGAACTTGCAAAGTGCACAGTCTATTTGCCTTTAGTAAATAAATCCCAATGAGGGCTTCAGGGGACCAGGGCACTGACACTACCAAAAATTATGGCTTCTGAAGAGACTTTAGATGACCATTTCTCTTTATTTAAGAGGAAGCAAACCCTCGTAAAAAAAGAGAAAAAAAAAACTAAAGCTGGAAAGTGCAAAATCAGGCTCACTTCTGCATAGAAAACAATGAGCTTCTAACCCCAGATTGTTAAATTAAGCTCTGGTGATAAAATCTGGAAGCTCATTGGTTTCTATGCAGAAGTGAGCCTGATTTTGCACTTTCCAGCTTTAGTAAATAAACCCCATTGTGTACTTAAAAGTGGGGTATGCCTGTAGTTGCTTTCTTCTGTGCCACTTTCATTTTTGTTCCAGAGGCACTTTAAAATGCTATAACCAATTTTATGTATTTACTATTTTAAAGGGCATGTATTAACTGACTAGTAACAAGTGGATCCGATGCATTTTGATGAATTTACTCACAAATCTCAATTTCTAAACATTGTATCTGACATGTTATATAATATATTATATATCTAATAATAAAAGGATGTTTTATAATATGTATCTGATTAAATAGAAATGAGCAAAGAATCTTGCAATCCCTTAATCCTTACTGCCTGGATATTAACGCATTTGAAAACGTATGATTCACTATATCCCTAATAGTGAACTGTTGCACGACCAAGGGCCCTTTTAGGGACAGATTACCTTTAATAAATAATATCAGGCTTTCTGAGTTACTTTATTGCTAAAAGGACTTAGAAAAAAAGACCTATTACTTCTTTGGGCCTAGGCTGATAAGTCTGGTTTTGGAGGGTGCCCTAAAGGAATATGCTTGTTTTAAATAAACTCGTAAAGCCTTGAAATAAAACAAGATGTTTTAAAATTGCAGCGATTCATTTCCAAAACTTCAAAGTGCTATTAATGCAAGGCTTGGCTGAGATTTCCTGCTCAGGCAGTTCCCCCGGAGCCATGGTTTAAGAATATGCCTTGTTTTAAAGCTGGCATTTACTGCAGCTGCAGATCGGAAGTTCTCTCTCTCTCTCTTTTTTTTTCTTTTTTTATCCCCCTAGTGCTGGAACGTTATCCAACAATTAAACTGCATCCTACAAACAATTGAACATCTGTTTGGAGACAGCCGGCTGTGACATCTTCCAGCTAGGTCTAACCCTTTCTGCACTAGAGTCTGTATTCTTTTTGCTGTTTTCTTGGATGGAAACCTTCTTTATTGTTATTGCAGTTTCACCTGGGGAAACAGTGTTTCATGAGCTGTCAGCATTCCTGCTTTAAAATTGTACGCAAGAAAAGAAATTAAGCCTCATGCCATTGGCAGACATCCCACGTACGTGGCAAAAGGATACACGCGGTATAATAACATGCCCTCTCTATATTTAGGCACTCATAAACAAAAGCACTTAAGGGGATATATAGCAAAATGTTGCAGAGACCAACATGAAAAACTATCAAAGAGGGACATGTATCAATATCAACAATTTTCCCGTTGAGTGGAAATATATAAAAGAATGGGGGATGAAAAAGTGTGTCTACTCTAACTGAAATACTTAGATTTTTTTTATTTGCTTCTGATAACATAATACTGGCTTAGTCAACAGGGGAGTTCAAAAAGCAGTGATAATGTACAAAGTACAGTAAATGCAGGATTCCTAGGAGTTAGTCAAATTTTAGTTTACTGAAGGCATACCATTGAAAGATAGTTAGACTCCATGGGATTGATTTGCTAAAAGCAACTAGGCGGTTCACTTTGTAAGGAAAGTTTCCCCAGAGCAAAGTGAATGAGGTGAAGCTCTGCTGACTTCCATCATGCAATCATGTACAAGCTCTGGGAAAAATTCCTTTGCAAAATGTGTGTCTTTTTGACTTTTAGTAAATCAACCCCTTTAGCTGCACCATAGCATTGATCTTTGCAGTGTGTGTATAGATGTAGACCAGGGTTGCTCAACCTTTTGAAGGATTGTGGCTACTTAAATGGGTTGTAAAGGCAGAAGGTTTTTTATCTTAATGCAGTGGGCTCAAACGGGTGCCCTCCAGCTGTTGAAAAACTACAAGTCCCATCATGCCTCTGCCTGTGGGAGTCATGCTTATAACTGTCAGCCTTGCAATGCCTCATGGGACTTGTATTTTTTCAACAGCTGGAGGCCGCCAGTTAGAGACCCCTGTCTTATACCAGGCTGCAGCATCAATCCCATGCTGCAGCTGTCCCTCGCTGGCTCTAAGACTGAGAACTGAATGATGACATAAGCGCTAATGTCTCAGTTCTTGGTTTTCACTGAGCAGAGAGTGGTGATAATCAGTCACCGGATCTATGCTCTGCTCCGGCTGTGCCTGTTCACCCCTAACAGGGAGAAAGGACGGAACTGCATCTGAATCTGCCGGAGCTGCCTTAAAGTGATTGTAAAGGATCGTTTTTATTTTCTTTAAATAACATACATATCATACTTATCTCCACTGTGCAGCTCATTTTGCACAGAGTGGCCCAAACATCCTCTTCAGGGGTCCTCCCTGGCAGCTCTCGCGGCTCCTGCCCACATCAGATAATCCCCTACGAGGAGCTTTCTCCAGAGGGGGTTACCTTGCAGGCACGCTCCAGCATTTACGTCCACAGACATGAATACCGGACTTAGCCCCGCCCCCGGCGCCCACATCATTGGATATGATTGACAGCAGCAAGAGCCAATGGCTGCACTGCTATCAATCTATTAAATGAAGAGCCAGGACACTGTGGAGAGAGGGACAGCTTTTCCCTGCCGAAGAGAGGAAGGGGCTCAGGTAAGTAAAACTGGGGGGCTGGGGACTGGGATGCATTAAGGTGAAAAAACACAAGGGTTTATAACCCTTTTAAGAGACTGAGTTTGAGAGAGAGTCGCTGCCTCTTCAGGATTGTAGCTGAGAGACTGCAGCCTGTGTGGGGATCCAAGACCTGGCTTCTGGAACCTGCTGGTCGCCAAACCATTGGGACTAGACTAGTCACCTGCCAGGGAGTGGCGAGTTGAACAACACCACACATTGTTAGCCCAAATAGAAACTGCTTAGCAGCCTATCTCCAATTGTCTACACACACTCTTAAAGGGATAGTGCACCACCTAGAGAATGGCCCCACTCAAAGATGGCCAAATTTAATTACTAGGCACCAGGCACTTTCTACCACCTCCAGGGGTATCCCCACACTAGAAACATACACGTCCACCCACTTTTGGGATTGATTTACACCATGTTTAATTTAATTGCCATAATATACTCAATTAATTTACTACCAAGCTGTTTGGGACCTTATTACTGTGCATTCTTATAGAGTGGTAGCCTGCTAACCCTTAAGTCCACACGTGTAAACTGATTTTAGTCTGTGACCAAGTGTGTCAGTGGGGACTGAGCAGTGAAGAGAGTCATGGCAGACCAAGGGACTCATCATCCCCAGCAGCTCCTGTGGGATTAAGCTCTATACTACAATCTATTGGGATGTCTTGGTGTGGGAATTTTGATTGACCAGTACACATGAAGACACAAGAACTATGTAATGAAGAGCACCCCTTACTGAAGCCCTCACAAGAGAACTAAAGTTAGTCAGTACAAAACTCACAGCAACATTTCATGCTGTCTGGGGCCTAAAGTGGTAACTATGTATACTACAAGGTTTAACCCTACATGCGTATAATAAGTAGATAATGGTGGATGGTAGATAATAAGGGAGTCTCCAATAAAATGGTGCTCATTTAGTAAAGAATAAGAATTAGTAAGTAAAGCTGCATCAATATGGAGAAGTCTACAACAAAATGGTACTATAAAGGAAAGTGTGATGTCATCCAATCTCAATTCCCCTGGAAAAATCACATGTCCCTGTGATGAAACGTGTAAGGTGAGGCATAATTAAATAGAGTACGAGGAGGTATTTGACATAGCTAACTGGAGTGAAATAGTGATGATTTCTATATACATTGATGCTTGTGAATGGTGGTGCAATGTTGCACATTTTAACACTTTTTTTTTGGAGTGTGTGAATACTTTTTTTTTTAAAGTGAAGCACTATGGGGTGTTCCCTTTTGTATGATGCTGAGTGGAGAAGCTGAGCAAAAGAGCTAGATACACAGTGGGTCATCATAAAAGGAAATTGGTGCTGAAATTTCCTGAGAGTTCATTGCCATTATTGTTGCGTGAGGAGGGTTCCAGTTTTGAAGAATTGCTGGTAGCAGTGTGGAGCATATAAACATCTGATTTAAAGGGGACATACACCTTATTTGACCTTGCATTTTTATGTGGGTCAACCATATCAGAGAGCACATCTGGTGCAAGTGAAGCGCTATTGTGTAGGAGTGGTGGAGTGCACACATTTTGGTAGAAATAGAGCAAACGTTTAAAGTAATATACAGCAAGAGACTTTTGCACGTGGGACATTATTTCTCATACGTTATATATGCATTAGGTGAAAAATACATCATAATAGTGTAGATAGTGTACATAGTGTACATAAGTTTGATATTTGTTAAATAATTGCTACACCATTTTTTATTACCTTGCTTAAAAAAAGAGTCTTCTGTTTTTTTGCTCTAGTCAACTATACTTTTGCTCTTTGACCTGTTAGCAAAAGGTCTATAAAATATTATTTAAAATGTTCAACACAAATAAGTAAAAAGTATTTTTCAAACTTCCACCAACAACCCCAACTTACATCTTTTTCCATCAACTATCTGGTCAGCGGAGTGCTTTGCCGTATACTCTGTTAACTGAGGCAGATTGATTTCTATTAACTAGGACAGATACAAAATAATGTTTAATATATCCTCCATTTCCTTGTCATTTGTGCCTAATGTCTTGAAATAATTCCCCAAAGGCCTGTTCTGTTCTTTCATAATTTGCCTAAAAGCTTTCCTCCTTCGTATTCATGCTATGTGTTACTTACAGCGATCTTCCCTCTAACCCAGCTTCTCCGCACAAGAATGAATCAGTAATTCCGTAATTCAAACGTCCCATCTTTGTGACTCCTAGCGCTTTATCTCTCTGATACATGTTGCTTTTTATAATCTGTGAACTATAACAAGGAAATCCTGTGTTACCATAGCGGCATTTTTAATGGTTTGACTATTTCTTTCAGTATTATAAATAATATATATATATATATATATATATATATATATATATATATATATATATATATATATATATATATATATATATATATAAATATAAAATAAAAAGGAGTAATTCAGTGCCAAAATATGAAATAATAAATATATAGCATTTTACAGCACAAGTGCTTTTTAGTGGTTCAGTTTCAACAATGAATTACCCACTTTGCTAGGTTATTCTAGAAACAGAAATACCGTATTTGCCGGCGTATAAGACGACTGGGCGTATAAGACGACCCCCTATTTTTCAAGTGAAAACATAGGTTTTGGGCAATACTCGCGGTATAAGACTACCCCCCTTCTGAGGCAACACCATTTAAAAAAAACATTAGAACGATTAAAAAATACAAAGCAAGAATGCCAACTACTCATCCGCCATGCTGTGTTATGTCATAAAGTAAATCAAACAATAATAACACAAACAGAGATCTATTGAATGCCACAACTCTGGAAAGTAGAATTTTTCACTAAACCTATACCACTTTTGGGTTACATTCTATGGGAATTGTCCACCAAAATGCATTTAATAACCCCCCTGTCATATGTCCCAGATTTACCTGTCCCTCTTGGGTGCCTGGGACCTCAAAGGCAAACAGCAGGATGTATAGTAGTAGATCAGTGAATGGATTTACCCAGGGAAGTATGGTGAGCGGTGTATTATTTTAATGAATTCAACGCCTGCTTGGATTGGCAGAGGCTGTAGCATCATCAGCCCTTGCCTCTCTCTCTCAAAGCCAATCCGAGCAGGCTACTCTATGTAGCCTGCTCGGATTGGCAGAGGTTGTTACTCCAATCCAAGCAGGCTCTGTATTCATTAAAAGAATACATCGCTTGCGGGGATTGGCTCAACGGCGTATACTGTTTGTAGCTGAAGCCACATACAGTATTAGCAGACATTTGGGGGCTGACATCTATCGGGCAGCATTGTATACCTGTATACCCGGCGTATAAGACGACCCCCGATTTTTGGGCATTTTTTTTAAGTGTAAAAGGTAGTCTTATACGCCAGCAAATACAGTACCTGTCCCTTTTATATCATGGAAGTGAGACCTACTACATTATAATTAAAGCAAAGCTATTCTCTCCTCTCCTCCAATGTTCAGATGTCTGTGAGCTCCCTTGATGCCAGTGACTTCAGATTCACCCAGGATCAGGATGTTTGGTCATCTTGATTGGCTGGGCTGCTATGAAGTAACTATTGCATGCCAAAAATATACAGTAAAACCTTGGATTGCGAGCATAATTTTCTCCTGAAACATGCTTGTAATCCAAAGCGCTCATAAATGAACGCAAATTCCCCCATAAGAAATAACTCAGATGATTCGTTCCATAACCATTTATTTATAAGTCCTTCGGTTTATAGTCCGTATAAAAAGATTATAGCAATGTGATAGATTGTGTAACCATAAAATATCCATCCAAAAATGGCAGCCTCCACAAGGGGATTAGAAGCAAAATACAGCAGGAGCTACAGAGTATTAAAGAGAAGAGAGGCACCTCTAAGTGTAGCGATATGGTTACATTTAATAAAGGTACAACATTTAGCAACTCACATGGTTGATGATTAAAAGAGGCACATCTAAGTATGTAGGCATCTGAGGTGTAAAGCTGTCCACATAGACCATCCTCCGCACCGCCGGCTCTCACTGCTGTCAGTCTGCAGTCGTGACCGGGAAGACTACCCTGGAGTAGAGCGATCTAAAAGTGAGGCTTGAAGTGTTCATGGAGAGCAGCGTGAAACGGATGACGTTGATGGTGGTGCGGAGGATGGTCTAGGTGGACAACCTTACCCCAGATGCCCACATATTTAGATGTACCTGTTTTAATCATAAAACATGTGAGTTTCTAAATGTACCTTCATTAAATGTTACCATAATGCTGCACATAGAGGCACCTCTCATCTCTTTTATACTCAGTTGTGACATGACACTACTATATCAAGACATTGCTCGTTTATCAAGTCAAAATTTAGAAAAATAATGTTGCTTGTCTTGCAAAACACTCTCAAACCAAGTTATTCTCAATCCAAGATTTTACTGTATACAGCACCATTCAAGAATTAATACCTGTAAACATATTAGAACCAGGACAATGTTGTCTACACAGTATACATCATAGAGTTGCTGCACCACCCTCTAATCCTCACCTAATAGCAAATAGGGATGAGCCGAACATGAGTATCAGTGTAAGAGTATCAATTAAGAAGATCCATTTGGATTTTAATTGACTAAGGGTTCTTATTTTATGGTTACCTCGCCAGTGTATGGTGTAGGGTACTATGCCCCAAAATGTAAGATGGGAGGGATCTCTGTTTTGAACTTTATCGAAATGCTTAGATACACTATGCTTATCATATCCATTCTGAATGTTTTGGACATGTTCTTTAATCCGAATTCTTAATAGTCTTTTTGTGCATCCAATACACTGAAGTTCACAGCTGCATTTGAGGGCGTACACTGACCCTTCTGTGTTACAGCCCACAAAATCTTTAGTTTCAAATTTGATTCCTGTACTGGTTGATATACAACTGAATTTCTTTTCATTGGAGTGTTTGGTACATGTGCACACACAACATCTCTTCATGGGTAAAAGTCTTTCCCCGTAAAGAAGGTAAAGCCCCTTTTAGGGGAGCAATACAATTTTTAACTACTATATCTCGAATAGTGGGTGCCCTTGAATATACAAATTTGGATTTATTAGGTAAAATATAATGTAACTGACGATCAGACTGCAGTATATGCTAATGGCGTTTTATGATTTTTTCTATTTTCTTATACTATATATTGTAATCCAAGATGATAGGTACTTGATCTGAGTATTGATCTTGTAACTTATTCTTGTTGACTAATGCCATTCTGTTCATTGATGCTACTTCTGCTATTTTTTATTCAGTGAAGGTCTTTTCGTATCCCTTGTCGATGAATCTATATCCCATTCTGTTGGCTTACTCCATATAATTTACAATTCTGATGAAATTGCGTCTAAGTCGCATGAGTTGGCCTTTGGTTATGTTATACAGCCAATTAGTGTGATGGCAACATTGCATCGGAGGGTAGCTATTTCGGCCAACATTTTTAAAGTGCATTTTTTTAGTCAATTCATTATTATTTTGAATCATTTATAAATCAAGGAAAGGGATATTTTTATCTTGTATTTCACAAGACAATTTGATGTTTCTATCATTAATGTTCAAGAATTCAAAGAATTGTTGTAGTTGGCTTTGATCTCTTTTCCACAGAATGAATACATCATTGATGTATCTTCTGTAAAAAAAAACCTCTTTAGGTTGATTCATATAGATGAATTCTTCTTCCCATTGGGCCATGAATAGACCAGTCACACTGGCTACCCCCGTTTTTTGTTGGTAATATGTTGATACCAAAAGTAGCAATTCTTTAAACAGAGATCTAGGCATATGACAAGGAATTTTCTTTCTTTGCATGGTAGTTTAGTATATTTTCTAAATCCCCATTTTATGGCCCCACATGTATGATAGGGGCCATAAAATGGGGACTCATATACGGAGATCTAGCATATACTCATATGGGGGATATAGTGGTTAAAAATGTTATTGATCCCCCTAAAAGGGGCTTTACCTTCTTTGTGGGGAAAGGCTTTTAACCATGCAAGAGACATTATGCATGTTTACGTACCAAATGCCCCAATGAAAAGAAATCAAGTTATATACCAACCAGTACAGGAATCAAATTCGGAATTAAAGGTTTTGTGGGCTGTAACATAGAAGGGGCAGTGTACGCCCTCAAATGCAACTGTGGACTTCAGTATATTGGATGCACAAACAGACTATTAAGGATTTGGATTAAAGAACATAAACAAAACATTCAGAATGGATATGATACACATAGTGTACCTAAGCATTTTGATAAAGTTCAAAACAGAGATCCCTCCCATCTCAAATTTTGGGGCATAGTACCCTACACCAAACACTGGTGAGGTAGCTATAAATATAAACCCTTAATCAATTAGAATCCAAATGCATATTCTTAATGGATACTCTTACATCCCATGGATTAAATGTGGAGTTCGACTTAATTTATTGATTAATGTCAGGATCACTTAAGTGCTCCTGCTCCTTATTGCAGCATCCGGGCATTGGGTGTTGCATTCTCCCTGTCTGTGTTCACCTACAAGATGATTGATTTGGTCAGTCACCTGATATTAGCAAATTGAACACTTTATCCATGGCTAGTGATAGAGACAGTATACCTCCATTGTTCCTGATCAAGCCTCCCATTTGTTTGCCCTGCTTTGCTGTTGCATTTCATTGTGTATGACCTGGACCGGATATTGGACTATTCTCTGAGCTCAGCCTGCCTTTTACCTGGGTAGGATATTGGACTATTCCCTGAACTCAGCCTACCTTTTACCTGCACTGTCATTGAACCATGCTATCTGTCTGCTACTGCTAGTAGTCTGTTGTTTGCTCTGTTTGCGTCTGCCCTGGTGTGGTGGTCAGGCACTATAGCATTGCGTATATGTCCTGGGACCAACCAAGTACTGGTAGGTCTGCTTGCCTTAAGGCAAAGGGGGCTGCTATAGGTTAAGCACACAGTAGCTAGCTATAGTGTCTGACCACCTGCATTGGGGTAAACGTGACATTCGTGACACTTTATTAATGATTTTTGAATGCATTTCGACCCACTATCCCTTTACATCAATTTCTGCCCACTAAAGGGATTTTACGATTCACTTTCAAGATTGTTCTCTAGACTACCCCTATTTCTCATGAGATACACACTATTTACTTACATATATCATCATTCCATATCTCTTTCATATATTCATTACATATCACTTATGATTTCACTCTAGTTTTACTCGATTTCATTACATTTTTTATTGCACCTTCCTCATAGTAATTTTACTCTATTTTGGGTATCTATTCTGGGTCTACATACATTTGTGTGGTTTATACATCAGTGTTTACATTTATTTATTCATTGAGTTGTTATGGCAATTGGTTGTGACGTTCAGTACCTGCATCGGTTTCGGTATATCTGTGCTTGCTTTATATACTTTTTTTATGTTTTAATTTAAAATTTTATTATTCACCAAGTTTTTTCAACCATTAGGCTGTCGTTTATTAATTACGTGTCCATGTCATCTTTCAGTCTGAAAGGATTATATATTTATATTATATTAATATCATCCAGCATGATAATGACCTAAATAGCAACGGAAAGATGTCCGCTTTGATCAATTGGTATAATGAATATTTAAATAATTGGAAACTATGGGAAAATGGCCACTGATTCCATTGTTCAATATGGCAGGCCACAGGAAAATGACCGCTATAATATGTTCCAATGGTAGACTATGGGAAAATGGCCGCCAGCATATAAATTCCCAGTATACTATATGAGGACATAATCTATATATATGTTTTTATCCCCTGGTGAAGTCACGTGACACATGATGATACACATCAGGATTGTGCCACAGATAGACCGGAAGTGATGTAGGAGTACGACCTCTCCACTCGTTGATTTTAATACCTTGCAAAAGCTTATTTATGTAAGTAATATTTTAGCCGTTTTTACAATAAAAAAACCTTGTGAAACTTTATACACAAATGGAGCACCTTTGTTTATATTATATACCATCACCACAGAGGTGAATAGGAAGAACCCTGAGATTACACTCAAGGAGGTATTGCTATACATCCAGTCCCATAGACAGCATCCATTGCAGAGCGATCCCCGGGGGAAAGGTTGTTCATGAGAGTTATTTAACTCAGTACTGTTACCTTACAGCAGTAAGGTGAGAGGCCTTTGAGAACTGAGGTGTTATATACAGTATAACGAAGAGACGCAATCACCCATATTCACCATTTGTAATGTGGAAGAATAAGGCCGCGTACACACGGGCGGACTGTTCGCCCAACTTTGTTCGTCAAACAATCCGACAAACAGTCCGCTCAAAATTTGCATGAACGGACTTGACCACACACGATGAACGAACAGTCCGCTGAAAGCGTGCGCGATGACGTGAACGGCACGTACGATGGGACGAGAAATTCGACGTCCAATACACTGCAATGCAACCTTCGCCGTGTAAATCCTTTCTGAGCATGCGCGAAAATTAGTTTGTCGAACAAGCCTACACGCGAGCGGACTGTCCGCTGAAACCAAGTTTCAGCGGACTGTCTTACGGAAATTCAGAAAAACTTTGTTCGTCAGACTGTCCGCTGAAACTGTCCGCTGAAGCCCACACACGAGCGGACTGTCCGCTGAAACACTGTTCAGCGGACTAAGTTGGGCGAACAGTCCGCCCGTGTGTACGCGGCCTTAGAGTACTTCAATCACTTTGGGAGAAAGAGGAAGGCAAAAGAATCGGCAGCTACATGGAACAGGAGGGTTTTCATAAACTGTGTTTCAACTCTATAACAATCAAGCAGAAAAAAAAGAGATGATGCTGCCGTAGACCTTTAGGAATAATCTAAAGACAAAGGATTGCTAAACTGCCTTTTCAACTTTATTATGTGACATGCAATGTCGCTCAGAGATTCAGATGGCTCCTCTTTAGACTATTCTGGACAACCAGCAGATCAACATTCCCAGTGTGAGTTATATGTGTGTTATACCATTGGCAGTTGGCTGTTTCCACTATGAGTTTCAGCTATATATTTAGAAGTTGGAGCAGCTCTTTAAGAAAAGTAGGTCAGAAAAAAATAAACAAATATAAAGTAACAAGTGATTTCTGCATTTTGCTGTTGTTAGCTGTTTGCATACTACAGTATTTTATCAAATTGTAATTAACTGTAACATAATATTAATTCAGATTATTTACAGTAAAAATAAATAAATTAATTAAATGGCTCGTAAAACGTTGCATATAAAAGCATGGCCATTCTAGGAAAAGACAAAGAAAAAAAGAAACCCCAATTGAGAGATTCCAATTATATGGAATAAGACTTAACGCATACTGTGCTAGCACTATTTCATCATGAAATATGAAATTAGGCAGATCGTGTGCTTAACATCTCATCAAAGACTATGTCATTATGGATTTATGGAATAGATGTCTCATATAAAACTGCACTTTACAATATTGACAAGTATGCATACTGTTTGCCTAAATTACCGGTAATTATTCTTCTACATCATTTTGACATGAAAGACATAAAGTACTATGTTATATTTTATTATTATTTTATAAAATCACAATTTGCATTAGAAGAGGGGGTGGAATTTAAATTTAGTCTTGAGGTATAACAGGTATAAATATCCAAGGCCTCCACTCCCTCAATCCAGCCAATTGTCTTTGGCCATCATTGAATATTCATTCACCTTTGTATAAGTGTATGAAGGCCACATCAGATGTCAAATCAGAGACAAAATGCAGCTGCGTTTATGGATACCCAATGACAGCCATAGATGGGGATCACAGTCAACGTGGGAATAAGAACGTGAAGATCAGGATGTTCCAAGTAAATTTACAATATGCATATTTTTTAAAAATGTGAGCTTTTCAACCATGCCAGGAGTTGTTTCTTTCAGGAGGGCCTGAACTGTGACTGAAAGGTTGTGGCTGAAAAGTTGTATTCGAAAAAGAAATTAAGGGGACACCAGTCACCAGTAGGAGGACAAGTCTGCAGTATTGCATGTAGGGCTACCTGCAGCTAATCTTTTCCATGTTTTTGACTTACAATGCCTTTTTTCCACATTGTGTGGAGGTGGCCAACTTTGTAGAGGATGTCCTCCAATGATTGATGATCTGTTGACTTATGGAAGAATACTTCAAGTATTACTAAATCCACAACAGTAACATGAGTCTGAATATGAGGTAAAGCAAGCTTGTTTTACTCACTGTGGAACCTAAGGAGTTAATCCTCTGCATTGTGTAAAAAGGCTGTTTGATCATGCCTTCTCTGATTCTCCCCTTCTTTTACTGTCCCCAATCCATTTGTTGACAGAACAGAGCCCATGCTCTTTTTTTTGGGGGGGGGGGGTGCATGTGATCAGCACAGGGCCAATAAGCACTGTCCAGACAGAAAGTCAGGGGTCATAATATGTAATAATATGCCCAAACCATTGTGGCCCCATTTTTTATATACTTTGATATGCTTTGGAATGTGCTGCCAGTTCAACTATGAAAGAATGCTTAGAAAAAGGTTTGCACAAGCACTGTGCTATATATATTATGGTGGGTTGGCTTGTCTTTTCCTGTTCTCTGTTCTGTAAGCCAAGGGACAGGATGCATGACTTATGACTTAAAACCAGATGACCTGTTGACCCATGTTAACTCATGATAAAGTATCTTAAAGGTTTATTGACTTGTATAACCATATATTTTATACCAATACATCATTTACTAACCACTCCCCTCTCCCCTCTTTCTATTGGTATGTTGAACCATATATAAGCTGTAACACACCTAATAAAGGTAGACATTTTATGAATGCACAACCTGCTTCTCATTTCATTCGGTGTCTCCAGATATCTGAGGGCCCTATTGGTGTACCTAATAGAGGATGGCCATCCAGAATACCTACTATTTCCTTTCAGATGGGGGATGGACCTTTTTAACCACTTAAGCCCCGGACCATTTGGCTCAGTTTAGGATGATACATATTTTTCTACATATTTTTGGTTAAAAAAAATCGCAATAAGTGTTTAGTAATTAAGGCATTTTTATTAATATTTTTTTTACTAATAATGGCTGCGATCTGCAATTTTTATCGTGACTGCAACATTATGGCAGACATGTCGGACAATTTTGACACATTTTTGGGACCATTGTAATTTATACAGCAATCAGTGCTATACAAATGCACTGATTCCTGTGTAAATGACACTGACAGTGAAGGCGTTAACCACTAGGGGGCAAGGTAAGGGTTAAGTGTGGCCTGGGGCGTGTTTCTAACTGTGGGGGGGGCGTGGCTACATGTGACACATCAATGATCTCTGCTCCCGCTCACAGGGAGCAGAGATCAGTGACACTGTCCCATTCTTCCTCCCCGTGAGACGATTGCGAGTATCCCCGCAGCGAACGAGTCTGTGGGACTCGCGACCCGACTCATGGAGGTCCTGACTGGTGCATGCATGCACCACCATCAGCGTGCACGCGATGGCACAGTGGCAAATTTAAATGGACATACCTGTACGCCCATTTGCCTGACCGTGCCATTTTGCCGAAGTACATCAGTGTGCGCCGGTCGGGAACCGGTTAACAAGGATTAGGGATTTTAAAATGTTTGATTTTATCTTTTTTTTAGGGTTAAATACAAGTTTAAGAATATTATAATTAAGAAGAATATATCTATGCTATGGAAAGAATAAGGAAGTTATGTATTCAAGGCTCTACGACAGAGGAATTGTGGTTAGCAGAGAAAATATATACTTCGGGTAGGATAAGGATTTAAAAATATGGAAAAAGGTGTTCAAAGGTGTACATATTGTGTTTTCTTTTGGGAGTAGAGGTTATTAGGCCCACTTCGCTGATAATGTATATTTCCCTATAAGCTTAGGGTTAAATTAAAATTGATAATGGGATTTTGGTAAAAAAGGGTGAAACTATAAATGTTTGAAGAGTTACTGAAACTAAGTAACCAGGACCAAAATTAATTTCTGCATGTATTGAGCCCATGAGAAACTAAAATATTGAGGGGAGTGTTTGTTTGAATAACAGTCAGAGTGAATATTCTGATATATTTACCTTTTGAATTCCCAGAGTGTCAATCATGAAGTGTTGATGATGTAATGTTGTTTATCCATCAATGTTTTGTTTGTTGCTGATGATCAGATATATTTGCAAAGTTGGGAGGCTGACTTATGTGTCATAATATGTGTTTGGATAAAATGTTCTGTTTGGAGACCTTCGGGTCCACTTGGGTCCTGGGGATAGAAGGAACTAAAGGTGTTTAAGTTTTGTTGAAATCCTGCTGAAATACTGGATTTGGAAGGAAAAATGTTTAGTTAAATATATGAATTTATATAATGAAAACTCTTGCTGAGAAACATGTTTATTTCTGCATGCTTTACTTATGTTTGAGTCAATGAGGAATATTATTTTTAATACCTCCAATGGTTAAGGCCTGAATTAATCAGGTAGATCCTGTGATCATTCAAGTTGTAGGAGGAGTATCCGCCCCAGCCAGCCAACATTCACCCCTAGCCCCATGCACATGAAGAAATGCCCACCCCATTATAGTTACATAGTAGGTGAGGTTGAAAAAAGATACATCAAGTCCAACCTATGTGTGTGATTATATGTCAGTTTTACATTGTATATGCCTGTATGTTGCAGTCGTTCAGGTGCTTATCTAATAGTTTCTTGAAATTATCGATTCTTCCTGCTGAGACCACTGCCTGTGGAAAGGAATAGTAAAGAACCCTCTACGTAGTTTAAGGTTAAACCTCTTTTCTTCTAATTTTAATGAGTGGCCACGAGTTGTGTTAAACTCTATCCCCTCTCAAGCGTCTCTTCTCCAGAGAGAATAAGTTCAGTGCTCGCAACCTTTTCTCATAACTAATATCCCCCAGACCCTTTATTAGCTTTGTTTCCCTTCTTTGCACTCGCTCCACTTCCAGTACATACTTCCTGAGGCCTAGTGCCAGGAACTGGACAGCATACTCTAGGTGTGGCCAGACCAGAGTCTTGTAGAGAGGGAGAATTAATCCCCTTTTTAATGCATGCCAATATTCCGTTTGCTTTATTATCAGCAGCTTTTCATTGCATGCCATTGCTGAGCCTATCATCTACTAGGAACCCCAGGTCCTTTTCCATCCTAGATTCCCCCAGAGGTTCTCCCCCCAGTGTATACATTGCATTCATACCCTATACCCCATTCATACCCTGCCCTATACGGATGAAGAAATGAATACATGGAAATCTTTGTTGTTCATCTTTGTTGTTCAAATGCCATGGGAGGTGCTGAGATGAGTAAAGGAGGACTCCTGCTGGAAAATGTTCCTGGGAATGACACCTTGAGAATTAGCCAATGATGCATGCCCAAGGTCTGCGGAATTCCAGTGAGAATCACAAGGGAGAGATCCAGATGCGCCAGCCGAAGACCCAAGTCCAATGCATCAGTTCCAGTCTGTATGTGGATATTGAGTTCTACCCTTACAAAGAGAGGCAGGGTATTTGGGGTGGAGGATCTCTGTAAAATATGTGGGTGCACAGAATCAAACAAAACGTTTTGGGAAAAGTTTAGGAGAATGAGAATTATAATGTGGACATTTCCTTTTCCTTCCTTTTTACAAATTTAATGGACATTTAGAAGCCATACAAGAGACTTTTTTTTGTGCTTTTCTTTGGGACTATTTTTATTTGCCCTAAAGGCTGTCATGCCCCTCCCACTTGCTTTTATGGACTGTCACGCCCCTTCCCCTTTATATGTCATGGACAATTGCTATGCAGCTGAGATTATGTGTTTATTGATTTATATTTTTACATGCTTAGTGTGGTGGTAGATTTGTGGGAATGTAGCCCAGGTAAATGTTGGGGGCATATTGGGTTTGTGATTGTCACGTTTATGACAAAAGAGAGGATTGTAATAATATGCCCAAACCATTGTAGCCCCATTTTTATATGCTTTGATATGCGTTGCCAGTTCAACTATGAAAGAATACTTAGAAAAATGCTTGCACAGCACTGTGTTATATATATCATTGTGGGTTGATTTGTCTTTTCCTGTTTTTTGTTCTTTAGGCCATGGGACAGGATACATGACTTACAGCTTATAACCAGATGGCCTGTGGACCCATATTAACTCATGATAATGTATCTTAAAGTGGTTGTAAACCCTTACAAACCACTTTGACCTACAGGTAAGCCTAGATTAAGGCTTACCTGTAGGTCCAAGCAATATCTCCTAAACCTATATGGTTTAGGAGATATATGCCCGAAAACGGGCACCGCTGTCTACGGCGCATTCGCCGTAGACAGCGGCGCGCAGGCACACTGAGCGCGGCATTTCCAAGAATGGAGCTGCCGCGAGTGTCGACTCCCGCGCACATGCGCGGGAGTGACGTCCTCGTGGCTTCGCCGAATGACAGCGGCGGAGCTGCGAGACGCCACCAGCAAGATGGATGCGGCGGACTACAGGGGACAGCGGCAACTTCGCTGGCTCCTGTGTCAGGTAAGTGACACATAATGGGCTACTATGCGATGCATAGTAGTCCATTATGCTTTGCCTTTGCAGGGAATGAAAGAGGAAGTAAACCCATCATGGACAATTGCTATGCAGCTGAGATTATGTGTTTATTGATTTATATTTTTACATGCTTAGTGTGGTGGTAGATTTGTGGGAATGTAGCCCAGGTAAATGTTGGGGGCATATTGGGTTTGTGATTGTCACGTTTATGACAAAAGAGAGGATTGTAATAATATGCCCAAACCATTGTAGCCCCATTTTTATATGCTTTGATATGCGTTGCCAGTTCAACTATGAAAGAATACTTAGAAAAATGCTTGCACAGCACTGTGTTATATATATCATGGTGGGTTGGCTTGTCTTTTCCTGTTCTCTGTTCTGTAAGCCAAGGGACAGGATGCATGACTTATGACTTAAAACCAGATGACCTGTTGACCCATGTTAACTCATGATAAAGTATCTTAAAGGGTCATTGACTTGTATAACCATATATTTTATACCAATATATAATTTACTAACCACTCCCCTCTCCCCTCTTTCGATTGGTATGTTGAACCATATATAAGCTGTAACACACCTAATAAAGGTAGACATTATACGAATGCACAACCTGCTTCTCATTTAATTTGGTGTCTCCAGATATCTGGGGGCCCTGTAGGTTTACCTAATAGACGGGTAGTCATCCAGAATACCTACTATTTCCTTTCAATGCAGCCTCATAGGACAGTCAAGGAAAATGAAAACTCCTCCCACAAGCATTAACCAGTGCTCAGCCGGACACTGATAGAAATCACAAGACTACTATTCACTGCTGACGACAAAAGATATTTAGCAGTTTATATTTACTAAAATAATTTCATTTCCATCTTCTGTGTACTGTGGGAGACCAGATATAGTGCATGCAGTGTCCTGGGTTTAGTAACACTTTAAGTAAAAACAGGAGAGAGTCAGAAAACATGGATTCACAGAATGAATGAAGCAATAGCAGGGAAATTCTTGCAGTTAAGATCTGCAGGTGCAGCTTCCTCCCCCGCAAGGAGAACAGTGAGCAGCACAGTAGTGATGCCACCAAATCTAACTCCAAATATCATTAGACTAGCATTCAGAGGCATAATTTAACCACTTAATCCCCTTAATGACAAGACCATTTTATGCTATTTAGCACTGTGCCACTTTAACTGGTAATTGCTTGGTCATGCAAGACTGGGAAGTACACTAACTAACTGACAATGAAATCACCAGTGACCAGTGACAAACCCCCCCCACAGCAGGAGAGGTACATTAATGCGAGGAACACGGGGTACACCCCCCATCACTGCCACCACAGGAGATGGACAGGCTCCTTATCTTTGCCCTGACCAGACTTCAATCTACCCTCCTCAAGCTGGGGAGTGCCGGATGCCTGAGCCGGATGCTGGATGGTAACCCACCCCTTGAGTGGCGGCTGGTGGGACCGTCGGTCTTCCCCTTGCTTCTTTCCTGGTCGCGCGTCTTCTCCCTCCTCCCCCCCTTGACTAACATCGCTTCTCCTTTCAGCCAATCGGGAAACTGGTCTCACGACTCACTTCCTGGCTAGGAGGAGAATCAGTGTGAGAATAGTGAATATTCATTCTCAATTATCACACAACTGGATGGGCAAGGATCACACCAAACCCACTCTTTTCTGAAGCCTAGTAAAGCCTCAGGTTCTAATCATGTGCTTATAACCCCCCCCCCCCCCCCATTGGAATCCATGGTCCAGCACCCTGTATGTAGATTGGGGGCTGTATGCATGAATAGGGGGTGGCGCCCGTGCACACCAAATGGACGGCCCGCCACTGCCAGTGACACTAATACAGTAATTAGTGATAATACTAACATCTCGGAGTAATCAAGGTTAAGTGTGTTCCTAACAAGTTTTAATGTGTGCAATATGAGCTTGTGTTTTACTAAATATCTGTTTGTTGATTCTCCCTGCTTTACAGAGAGAAGAAACATACAGATCATTCCTGTACAGAACCCTTTGTGTTTGTCAACACAGGGCACTGGGCTGTAATTGGACACAGATTATCAGCAGGTCACAGCCATGAATCATTGGCTGAAATCTGTTGACAAAATCCCGCTGTGTCCAATCACAACGGGAGGCGGCTGGGGGAGTTACGGGTGCACATGCATGCCATGAACCTGAAAGACACTGCCGATGTACAGGTACAAGATTGTGCCTGTACGAAATCCCCCGCCTGCAGTAAAATGCAAGCGGTCGGCAAGTGGTTAATAACCCTACAATGTAAATAAACAGTTATTTGGGTGTAGGAATAGGAGTCCCTTAACATAGGAAGTACATTGCTATTTTTCAGGAAGAATTCAGGGTACATTTTCAGGGTACTGCTTGGGCACAATTAACATTTCTAGATGTTTCTTAGAAGATAGCAAATCTTTATTTTCAATTCGGGTTGACTTTAAGTCATCCATACAGAAAAGGCACAGAAAATTACGAGATGTCTGTAAACTGATATTAAGCAAATGTTGCAAATTCATCTTCAGAGTCCTATCCAAATCCAACCACGGCACACAAAGGGTTGTGCAGCTGTGACTGAATCTACAAGAAACGTCCTCTATTGTCCAGCTGCCCTGACACTCACTGTTACTTTACTGGATAATTCACAGGCCTTAATGCAGACAATGCATGCTTTCTATCAGGAAATCAGATATTGAACTTTACTGGAAAGGCAGCTGGGCCCATCATGTTGACTCTGGCATTAGCACAAATTATATATATATATATATATATATATATATATATATATATATATATATATATATATAAAAGATATACTGTATATCTTCATTGCATTCAGCTCAGACTAATTTACATAAATATATAGCTATACAGAGACATTTGATCATATGTTTGTATGACTAGAAAAGGGTATATCATTACAAAACTCAGGTAATGGATACAAGCAAATTAAACACACAATGAGGGTTTTCCTTAGAACCCATGCCCACAGAAATTAAAATACATGTGTCCAGGTGCATTTGGAGCCCATTTCTAAACACACCTGGAAGCATGTAATGCTTTGCTATGGCTGAATGCACATCAGTGATTCTCAACCAGGGTTCCATGGAACCCTAGTGTTCCTCCAGAGGTTGCTAGGGGTTCCTTCAGCATTGGGCAATTTCTGCCTTTCAGATAAGTTCCCACTGTCCCCAAGATCCCAATGATCTTTTTAGCTATCTGTAAGGAGGTAATTCTTCCCAATGACCACAAGTGTAAGAACCATTCTTCCCACTGACCATCACACTAATGTATCATGAATTGTAAATCTCTAATTTTTAGCAGGGGTTCCCCGAGACCGGAGAACTATTTCAAGGGTTCCTCTGTGTTGAAAAGGTTGAGAAAGGCTGTCTTAGATGTTCAGCAGTGTTTAGGTGCATTTACAGAAAAAAAGAGTTTAGTACAGTCTTACATAGCTAAATTAAAGGAGAACCACAGCATACCTCCCAACATTTGACATTACCAATGAGGGACAACCTAAAAAGCAAGAAGATGCAGCGTGCTTAGCTCACGGCAGCGAGGAGTGGCTAGATATTAGACATTGCGTAAAGGAACATTGTTAATTAATTGTACTTTGTTAACCACTTGGGTACCGCGCTATTGCCGAATGACGGCATTAGCGCGGACCTAGATTGCCGGGACTACGTCTATTGACGTCGTCCCGGTTACGAGCGGCCTGCGCGCCCCCTGAGGGGCGCGCGCGGCGCGCTCTGTGATCGGCGAGTCCGTGAGACTCGCCTGATCACCGATCCGTGTAAGGGGTCGATCCCGACCCCTTATCACGTGATCAGCTGTCAGCCAATGACAGCTGATCATGTGATAAAACGGAGCCGGTAATCGGCTAGTATTCCTCCTCCTGACAGCGCGAGGAGAAAAAAAAAAGCCGATCGCCGGCGGCCGTGTTCGGGACATCAGTCCCGATCACGGCCAGCAATTCAAGCGGACACCTGCCCCCTGCCAGTGCCCACCTGCCACCCGCAGTGCCATCCTGAAATAAAGTAAGTGCCCCCCTGTCAGTGCCACCCAGCAGTGCCCATAGTGCCCACAGTGCCACCCAGCAGTGCCCACAGTGCCACCCAGCAGTGCCCATAGTGCCCACAGTGCCACCCAAAATCTGCCTCAAAGGTGCTGCACCCCAGTGCCGCCCATCAGTGCCCAGCAGTGCCGCCCATCAGTGCCCAGCAGTGCCGCCCATCAGTGCCCAGCAGTGCCACCTATCAGAGCCACCTATCAGTGCCACCTATCAGTGCCCATCAGTCCCATCTATCTGTGGTACCTATCAGTGCCCATCCGTGCCACCCATCCGTGCCACTTATCCGTGCCACCCATCCGTGCCATCTTATCTGTGCCCATCTTTGCCCATCAGTGCCGCCTTATCTGTGCCCATCGGTGCCGCCTTATCTGTGCCTATTAGTGCCGCCTTAACTATGCCTATCAGTGCCCACCAGTGCAGCCTATCAGTGCCCACCAATGCAGCCCATCAGTGCCCACCAATGCAGCCCATCAGTGCCCACCAATGCAGCCTATTAGTGCCGCCTAATCAGCGCACTTCAATGAAGGAGAAAAATGACCCGTTTGCAAAATTTTATAACAAACTATTAAAACATGATTTTTTTTTTTTTTTTTTTGCATATTTTTTTGTTTGTTTAGCAAAAAATAAAACTCCGAGCTGTAACTAAATACCACCAAAAGAAAGCTCTATTTGTGGGAAAAAAATGATAAAAATTTCATTTGGGTACAGTGTTGTATGACCGCGTAATTGTCACTCAAAGTGCATCAGCGCTGAAAGCTGAAAATTGGTCTGGGACTGAGGGGGGTTTAAGTGCCCAGTAAGCAAGTGGTTAAATATAGTATAAGACTACAAGCAGTACACACTGCACACATATGCCGCAGCCTTTTTACCCACAAAATACTAAGCTGGTCATTAAGGGGATTTACCCCCTTAACGACCATGCCATTTTGTGCGATATGGCACTGCGTCGCTTTAACTAACAATTGCGTGGTCGTGTGACATTGTACCCAAACAAAATTTATGTACTTTTTTTTTTACCCACAAATAGAGCTTTCTTTTGGTGGTATTTGATCAGCTCTATGTTTTTTTATTTTTTGGGCTATGAACAAAAAAAGACCGACAATTAAAAAAAAAACAATATTTTTTACTTTTTGCTTCAAAAAATATCCCCCCAAAAAAACGAATTTCCTTATAAATCAAAGGACAGGAAGGGAGATTAGGGATTTTGGCGGTGCTGGTTAACCACTTGCTTACTGGGCACTTAAACCCCCCTCAGTCCCAGACCAATTTTCAGCTTTCAGCGCTGATGCACTTTGAATGACAATTGCGCGGGCATACAACACTGTACCCAAATGAAATTTTTATCATTTTTTTCCCACAAATAGAGCTTTCTTTTGGTGGTATTTAGTTACAGCTCGGAGTTTTATTTTTTTCTAAACAAACAAAAAAAGATGCAAAAAAAAAAAAAAAAAAATCATGTTTTAATAGTTTGTTCTAAAATTTTGCAAACGGGTCATTTTTCTCCTTCATTGAAGTGCGCTGATTAGGCGGCACTGATAGGCTGCATTGGTGGGCACTGATGGGCTGCATTGGTGGGCACTGATGGGCTGCATTGGTGGGCACTGATGGGCTGCACTGGTGGGCACTGATAGGCTGCACTGGTGGGCACTGATAGGCATAGTTAAGGCGGCACTAATAGGCACAGATAAGGCGGCACCGATGGGCACAGATAAGGCGGCACAGATAAGATGGGCACAGATAAGATGGCACGGATGGGTGGCACGGATGGGTGGCACGGATGGGTGGCACGGTTGGGTGGCACGGATGGGTGGCACTGATAGATGGGACTGATGGGCACTGATAGGTGGCACTGATAGGTGGCTCTGATAGGTGGCACTGCTGGGCACTGCTGGGCGGCACTGCTGGGCACTGCTGGGCGGCACTGCTGGGCACTGATGGGCGGCACTGGGGTGCAGCACCTTTTAGGCAGATTGTGGGCACTGTGGGTGGCACTGTGGGTGGCACTGCTGGGTGGCACTGTGGGTGGCACTGCTGGGTGGCACTGTGGGCACTGCTGGGTGGCACTGTGGGCACTGCTGGGTGGCACTGACGGGGGCACTAACTTTTATTAAACTGGCACTGCAGGGGGCAGGTGGGCACTGGCAGGGGGCAGGTGAGCGCTTAGATTATTGGCCGTGATCGGGACTGATGTCCCGATTACGGCCGCCGGTGATCGGCTTTTTTTTTTTCTCCTCGCGCTGACAGGAATGATAGCCGATTACCGGCTCCGTTCTATCACATGATCAGCTGTCATTGGCTGACAGCTGATCACGTGATAAGGGGTCGGGATCGACCCCTTTCACGGATCGGTGATCAGGCGAGTCTCATGGACTCGCCGATCACAGAGCGCGCCGCGCGCGCCCCTCAGGGGGCGCGCAGGCCGCTCGTACACGGGACGACGTCAATAGACGTAGTCCCGGAAATTGAGATCCGCGCTGTAGACGTCTTTTTACTATAGCGCGGATCTCAAGTGGTTAAAGTACAAAATTTGTAGTACAAAAATTTATTAAGTTTGAAGTTAAAATCAATAGCAATATATGCTTAAAAGATACAGGATAATGCAATACAGTGATTGTTCTCGTCAAGCACACATAGTCCCATAGTCACTGTATTGCATTATCCTGTATCTTTTAAGCATATATTGCTATTGATTTTAACTTCAAACTTAATAAATTTTTGTACTACAAATTTTGTACTTTAATTAATTGTACTTTGTTAACCAGCACCGCCAAAATCCCTAATCTCCCTTCCTGTCCTTTGATTTATGTTTCAAATTTTCAGGGATGTGGTGCCATCTTTGTTAGGTGTTGTGTGACGCTGAACCATCAAAATTATTCTAATTTCCTTATAAGTTTAGGCCAATATGTATTCTTCTACATATTTTTGGTAAAAAAATCACAATAAGCGTATATTGATTGGCTTGCGCAAAAGTTATAGCGTCTACAAAATAGGGGATAGATTTATGACAACTTTATTATTATTATTTTTTTCTTTTTTTTTACTTGTACTGGTGGTGATCAGCGATTTTTAGCGGGACTGTGACATTGCGGCACACAGATCGGACACTTTTGTCATTTTTTTGGGACCAGTGACACTTATATTACAGCGATCAGTACTATAAAAATGTACTGATTACTGTATAAATGACACTGGCATGGAAGGGGGCGATCACAGGGTTAAATGTGTTCCCTGGGAGGTGTTTAAAACTATGGGGGGAGTGTACTAACAGGGAATACAGAGAGATTGCTGTTCCTAATCACTAATCACACAAATCCCTGTTCTGCCAGGGGAGAGGAGACATATCGTTTGTTCCTAGTAAGAAGGAACAGTGATATGTCTCCTCCCCAAGTCAGTCCTATCAAAGTTAGAACACACCCTGGGAACACACATTTAACCCCTAGTTTGCCCCCTAGTGTTAACCCATTCCTATGCATTTTTATAGCACTGATTGCTGTATAACTATCAATGGTCCCAAAAATGTGGCAAAGGTGTCCAATCTGTCTGCCAAAATGTTGCAAATCACCGCCATTACTAATAAAAAATAATAAAATAATAAAAATGCCATAAAAATGCCATTAACCTTTCCCATAGTTTGTAGATGCTATAACTTAATTTAATGTATGCTTATTGCGACTTTTTTTTACCAAAAATATGTGGAAGAATATATATTGGCCTAAACTGATAAATAAATTTGTTTTTTAAAAACATATTTATTATAGCATAAAGTAAAAAATTATGTTTTTTTTTACCAATTGACGCTTTTTTTGTTTATATTGCAAAAAAATAAAACAGAGGTGATCAAATACCACCAAAAGAATTTGTGGGCGGAACTCACTCATAATTACATGAAAAAATGGTCCCGCATACTGCAACGACCAATCTCTCTATTAGACTGGGGTAAAATATGGGAATCTACATCCAAAACGTCACGTTGTGTAGTGCAGAGGGAAACCGCTATTAAGATCTTGATGTTTTGGTACAGGACCCCAGACTTGCTGCATGCTCGCAACCCAGCCATCTCCAATATTTGCTGGAGATGCGGCGAGTCTGTAGGTTCTCATTTCCATATATTTTGGGAATGCCCCTTTATTAGCCCTTATTGGACTAAAATTCAGGATCTTTTACAAAAGGTACTAATGTCACCTATCCCTCTGAATCCCATGCACTTCCTTCTAGGCCTTCCTTTTCCGAGACTGTCTAAACCCTCGCGCAACCTGATGTCCTTTATCCTTCTGGCCGCTAAGAGAGCAATTCCTAGACATTGGCTATCCACCACTCCCCCCACATTCCATCTTTTTCTTTCCATAATGGCAGATATACGTAGGATGGAACACTTGACTGCTAAAACGGAAGATACACTACCCTCTTTTTATAAAATATGGAAGAAATGGGACGACTCTGAGTTCCCCCTTGAGTCTGCTAACCCTTAAACCTCCTGATTCCCATGATGCAAACGTCTGATTAAGTTGTATCCTGCTATCTTTTTCTTCCTTTTTTTTTTTTTTTTTTCCTGTATTGTTGTTATACGTAACTATATATCCTCTTCCGCTTTCATTTATCACATGCTATGGTATGCTAATTGCACTTGAATGATCCATGGTTGGAAGATGCTTACTTTATGAACATACCTGTATGTACGCTCAATTTTGTACGTTTCTATATACATGGCTTTGTATTATCGAAAGTTGAAATGCTTTTTCTTTATACTGTATTGTACCTTTTTCTTTTTTTGGAAAAAACTTTATAAATAAACAATAAAAAAAAAAAAAAAAGAATTTGTGGGGGAAAAAAGGATGCAAATTTTGTTTGGATACAGCATTGCATGACCACACATTTTTCAGTTAAATCGACGCAGTGCCAAATTGTAAAAAGTGCTCTGGTCTTGAAGGGGGTAAAATCTTCCGTGGCAGAAGTGGTTAAAGTAATATTTTTTCGGAATGAGCTACTAATAGCAGAATTTACATTAGCTCTTGCTATTGTTTTTTAAAAATGTTCTCTGAAATTCCTCCTCATTGTGTGCCCAAGCCTTAATGCTCACTAGAGTCTCCACTACATGTGTGTCTACATTTAGAACTACAATCTTCTCTGCAACTGTCCCCAGCACTGTGCACACACAAGCAGAGCGAGAGGGGCACAGAGCCTCTCCTCCATGAGCCAGTGCATGTAAAAAAAAATTACTTTAACCCCCTTCATCCCTAAGCATTTTCTGGCACTTGTTGCTTACAAGTTAAAATCAGTATTTTTGCTAGATTACTTATTTAAATTACTTAGAACCCCAAATATTACATATATATATATATATATATATATATATATATATATATATATATAGTAGCAAAGACCCTTCAGAATAAAATGGCGATCGTTCCAATATTTTATGTCACAATGTATTTGCGCAGTCGCCTTTCAAATGCAATTTTTTTGGAAGAAACAAAGTTAGCCCTATTTTTTCATATAATGTGAAAGATGATGTTACGCCAAGTAAATAGATACCTAACATGTCATGCTTGAAAATTGCGCACACTCGTGGAATGGCGACAAACTACGATACTTAAAAACCTCCATAGGCGATGCAGGTTACCAGTTTAGAGTTAAACAGGGGGTCTTGTGCTAGAATTATTGATCTCGTTCTAACAATTGCGGCAATACCTCACATGTGTGGTTTGAACGCTGTTAACATTTGTGAGCATTACTTACGTATGCGTTTACTTTTGCGTCGCAGCACAGAGGGATGGGTGCTTTAACTTTTTTTCTTATTTATTTATTTAAACTGTCCCCTCACATTTTTTATTTTATTTTTTATTGCTGTAACAAGTAATGTAAACATCCCTTGTTACAGTAATAGGCAGTGACAGGTACTCTTTATGGAGGGATCTGGGGTCTACAGGGTCCCAAATCCCTCCTTTGCACTTAATAGCATTCAAAACGCCAAGTTTAGCTGTTTTGAATGCTGTAATTTTTTTAAAACCTGGCGCCTTTAACTCTTTAGTAAACTGGAAGTGATGTAGTGACATGGCTTCCAGGTTACTAGATCCGAGACCCGATAAAAGCCGATAATCCTGTGATGACGGGCGAGGAGGTTGAATGAGAATTTTCAGGGGAAATAGATCCATTTAGGCAAATACAGTTGAAGGCCTTTCTCCGATCAATAACACCAAGATTGTCAGCAGTGCGCACACCATCTAAATTTGAGCAGATATGCCTGAAGGAGGAACATTTGAAACATGCATTATCAGCTATGTACTCCCTATTGGTTGAGTTGAAAGCACCCCAAGAATTAGTGTTTTTACAAGCCTGGGAAAAAGATCTGGGGGTAGCTTTCTCAGATTTACAGAAAACTAAGATTTGTAGTCTTATATATAAGACTTCTATGGCAACTAAATATCAAGAAGGAGAATATAAAATGTTGACAAGATGGTACAGAACACAGTCAGTACTGAATCAGATAAATCCACAAATATTACATCTCTGTTGGCGATGCCAAGGTGCAGAGGGTACTATGATACACCTATTTTGGGAATGCCTCGGAGTGAAAGAATTTTGGAAGATGGTCGCGGAAACAACTGAAGTGTCTCTTGGGGAAAATCCAGCAGCCTATTTGCTGCATGATACTCCAATGTCTATTGAAATATACAAAATCTCATTATACCCCCAACTAGATCATAATGGCTTTGGAGAATAACAGAAATTCAGCAAATGGAAAATCTTACTAAGATGCTGAGAGAGCAAGAAGATAGATATCGGGTAGTATGGTTGCCCGATATTAGATATAGGGAATGTAATCTCTAAATCAATAAAATCCCGTACTCAACAATGCCTATGTAAGACGTGGGAGGGGGGGTGATCAAGGGGGAGAGGAGACAAATAGGAGAGCCAGAGTACAATAATTTTCGTGTTCTTTATACCTGTTTTTTTTTTTTTAATTTTTAGTTTTTTTCTGGTGTTTTTGTGTTTACATTTTTCGGCGATTAAGGTAGACCTCCTAGGCAGGGGAGTCCCTAGCCAAGAGCAAAAGAAAGGGGAAAGAAAAAGAGTAACAAGGGTAGAGTAAAGTATCTTTTTATCTTTTGTCTCTCTGTGTTAAATCTGAAGAAAGGTTGAACCAGTGGCAGAAAGTATAATTATTTATTTTTTCTTATTGATGTATGTGTTAAAGCGGGAAGATGCTAAATGGAAGATAAGATGTACAGATATTCTGATGTATAATTGTGAAACTTTTCTTGTGAAAAGAAAATAAAGAATTTATATATATAAAAAAAAAAGCCGGCATTGTTCAGGTCTCCAGCCAGCCAGTGGACATGCCGGTTGATCGCTCAGGCCTCCGGGTGGGATGGAAGAGCCCAGGCGAGCAATGGAAGGGGATGTCCCCCCTCTGTTTGTAATACCAGATGAGTGGTAGCCACATTGGTTATTACAAGAAAGCCAACTGTCCGCTCTAAAAAACAGTACTGGGGTCATGCTTGCAACTTCAGGCATCACCCCCGTACAACAACTTGTGTCACGTGGGCGTCAAGGGGTTAATATCACTTTAACAACCAGTCACTGCATAGATGCAGCACTGTCTTGTTCTAGTGTGTGCTTCATCAGAGCAACAAAAATTGTGAATGAGCTGTCATGGTTAGTTCACTGTCAATTACCATTGATTGGGAACCTGTAGGACAGGCTACCGATGGCATCAGCAGTGTGCAGCCAATCACAATGTAATACCATCAGGAGCCCCCCATCAGCCCTGGCAGCTACAGCCCGTTTAAAGGGCTGGCACCCTCCAGCATAAAAGGGGTGCATCAAACCAAAATGTGGGGAATGTCATATGCCACGTACACACGATCGGAATTCCGGCCAGAAAAAAAACAGATGAGAGCTTTTCATCGGAAAATGCGACCGTGTGTATTCTCCATCAGAATTTAGCTATCCAAATTTCCGCCAGCAAAAAATTGATAGCATGTTCTCAATTTTCCCAACAGAGAAACTTTCTATCGGAAAATCTGATCGTGTGTATGCAATTCCGACACGCCAAAAATCACGCATGCTCAGATTCAACTACGAGACGGAAGCTATTGGCTACTGGCTATTGAACTTCCTTTCAAAACTATTGGAATTTGGTGTGACCATGTGGAGGCAACACAGTTTGAGCGGAATTCCGTTGGAATTCCATCCGGAAAATCATCAGAGCTTTTTCCAACGAGAATTCCATTCGTATGTACGCGGCATTACAGTTCGTTTTCTTTTGAAAGTAGCACAGACAAAATTGAAAAACCTGTGCCCTGCCAGCATAATGCATACAATTATCAAATAATATGTGGTGCTGCCGAACCCAACTGTAATGCTAATCCTATTGCTATATAATTAAATAATAAATTCCATAAATAAACTTCAAAAATACTTAAAAAAATACTTCATAAAGAACAAACTACAAAGTGCATGCATATGTTGCAATGGATACTGTATTAACAATATCCTATCTCCCAGTGTAGATTCCTCTTAAACGTGCATATTCCTTTAAAGTGCAAAACAATGTAAGCAAAGATTGCAAAAATTACACAAATGCAAAAATCGCAACCCGCAATCAATGCAAAGTGCAAAAAAAAGCAAAATGTGCAAAAATTGCAAAATGGGCAAGAGATGCAGATAGTGCAAAAAATGCAATGTGCGAATAAGTACAGTAAATACAAAAAGTGCAAAACTGGTGCAATAAATGAATAGTCAAAACTTATATTGAATGAATAGTCTCTGTATGTATGATCCAAAGATCCTTGAAATAGTTCATCTGTGAAATAAGGTGGTGCGCTGCCTGTTTCCCCCAGCCTCTCACCTCTAGTAGCAACCCCCACAGGCCTGATGGAGCTTTAAATCAGCAATCAATCCCCTCAAATGATTGATCTGTATGGGGTGACACCGTTCAGCAGGGTCCTATCCAGCCCTCCAATCTCCAAGCTCGAACGTTATTATCCCAAACAAACGATGAAATAAGGAAGGAAGGGATGGGGGCTCCAATGCGTAGTAATTCAATAAAATTTTATTTTAGTACATACATAAACTTACATATAAAAATGATGAGTAGCGAATCCAAACAAAATACTTCCGGCCTCGGCCACGACCGGAAGTGACAACAACACCTAGCTCCTTTCCGACGCGTTGCGTCACTGCTCACATGACTTTATAAAAGGATGTTTATAATGTATACAATGCTCTCTGATTAAAAACGGTTGTCTTTAAAAAATGGTTGTCTGCAGGGCTCTGACACATGAGACCTATAGATTTGCATTTACCGAAGTTCAAGCTTCCTGCTGATTGGAGAGCTCTAGCTTTTGTTTTTATGCACCTGCAATGTGTTTAGCTGATTTAGCCACTTAACGCCAGGTGACGTACCGATATGTCACCCGATTTTGAGTAATTATACCAGGATGATGCCACGATTGCAGTTGAAAGTTCTGCTGGCTGACCATAGAGTTGATCGGGGACCGGAACGGGCCCAATCATTTCTATGGTCTAAGAAACTGAAAGCGAGGATTATTTTGTCACTTTCAGTTTTGCCGGCTGTACAGAAACCATTCGTGATTTGTAAAAAGCATCAGATCATACCGATCTTGGTATAATCCAGCGCTTTTAAGGGCAGGGGAGACATCTGATGTCTCAGGAAAGAGGATCTGTCACTTCCTATTGTTATCACAAGGGATGTTTACGTCCTTTGTGATAGTAATAAAAGTGACCAAAAAAATTCAAGGTACAGTGTCCCCCTGTCCCCCTGTGCTCGCATGCAAAAGTGACTGCACGCATCGGTCCCGTGTCATACATAAATAGTGAATGCACCACACATGTAAGATATCTCTGCAAACAACAGATCAATAATATAATTTATTCAGTTTGTTGTCGTTCCACGATGTGCGCAAATTTAAAGCGTGAAATGCTTGGTATCTATTTACTTGACGCAACATAATCTTTTATATGTTACCAAACATTTGGGTATTGTGTTTTGTGCAGTAAAATTCATTAGAGTGGATTTCTTCCCAAAAACATGTTTCAAAAACTGCTGCACAAGTAACGTGTGATGTGCAAAAATTGCAACACCCACCATTTTATTCTCTAGGGCCTTTGCTTTGAAAAATATATAATGTTTGGGGGTTCTAAGCAATTTTCCAGGAAAAAATACAGATTTTTACATGTATGTGAGGCTATGTGTTCCTAGTGCTTTAACCACTTCAATACAGGGCACTTTCACAGGCCAATTTTCAGCTTTCAGCGTTGTAACATTTTGAATGACAATTGCGCACTCATGCAACACTGTACCCAAATAAAATTTTCCACACAAATAGCGCTTTCTTTTGGTGGTATTTGATCACCTCTGCTTTTTTTTATTTTTTGCACTTTAAACAAAAAAAGCCCGCCAATTTTGAAAAAACACAATATTTTTAACTTTTTGCTATAATAAATATCCCAAATTTATTTTACATTTTTTTCCCTCGGTTGAGGCCAAAATGTATTCTTCTACATATTTTTTTATTTAAAAAAAAATAAGCGTATATTGATTGGTTTGCGCAAAAGTTATAGCGCCTACAAAATAGGTTATTGATTTATAGCATTTTTATTATTATTATTATTTACAAGTAATGGCGGTGATCTGCAATTTTTATCGTGACTACAACATTGCAGCAGACAGATCGGACACTTTTGACACTTTTTTTTAACCCATTGACATTTAAACAGCGATCAGTGCTATAAATAGCCTCTGATTACTGTATAACTGTCACTGGCAGGGAAGGGGTTAACACTACAGAGCAATCAAGGGGTTAAAGTGTTCCTTGACTGTGTGTTCTAACTGTGGGGGGATGGGACTGACTAGGGGAGGAGACCGATCAGCGTTCCTATATACTAGGAACACACAATCTGTCTCCTCTCCCCTGACAGGAGGTGGATCTGTGTGTTTACACACACAGATCCACATTCCTGCTCTGTCACGAGCGATTACGGGTGACCGGTGGACATCACGGCCGCCAGACACCCTCTTCGGCTCTTTGATGACACAGCAGCGTGTGTGCACCCCTTTGCCAATAGAAAGCCAAGGACGTCATATGACTCCCACACTGCGATGGGAGAGCCACCATACAGATGTCATATGACTATGAGTTGGATGGGAAGTGGTTAATTGCCCTAGAAACCATGGGTGGCAGAACTGAAGGATTTTGTCACAGTTTTATGATAGATCAGAGGGAGGTGTTAATCTGCAGATTTTTTATGGTCAGCAGAAATTAAAGTGTTACTAAACCCAGTAATATGAAAATAGTTCATCTGCCCCCCCCCCTCCACAAAGTGCCTACAGCTTATAAATCTGCTATTTACATTAAAATATTGCCACTATATACATTTTTGGCTGATCTGTATATCACGTTAAGTGATAAACTGAGCAGTTTCTCCACTGTTGAGTGTTCAGGTGGGAGGAGATTTCCACTGCAGCCTGTATACACGCCCACATGCGTGATGCCAATATCATGTGACCTGGATAGTTCTGAGAACAAGTTACTGGTCTCTCCAGCATAAAAGACACAACTGAGCATGTGCAGGTTGGCTACTGCCTGTGTGTTAGCTGGCTTTCCCCATATAGACAATGTAAAAAGGGAAGGATCTGTGCATACAGGATAAAACAGCATTTTTACACAATGCAGAGGATTAACCACTTAAGTGCCACTGTAAGTATAACAAGCATGCTATGCTGTATATACAGACATATTTTACTCTTGTGGGTTTAACAACACTTTAACAGATATCCTGCCGGAATTCAATTAGCTGTTTACAGCTCTGCAAAGGCCTGTGTGCTGGTGTCTGCTGTCCCTAATTTGAGATAACCGGCTCTTTTGAAGTGTGTTAAAAGTTAAGGCCATGAAGTCCATGAATTGAAGGAGGAGCAAGATCACTAGACTATTATGACAAACATGGCTGAGACCTGAACAAAATGCATGTCGCCTACCGCTTTTCATGGTTTCAATGTGCACAACCATTACAGTGCCTACTATTGTTTTCATGCAACCAATACAGAATACAAAAGATACACTTTTTTAAAAGCAATCAATACTTGAGGTCGTCCTTCTTTTTCTTCTTCTTTTCTTTTCTCTCTTCACAATGTTCTTCGGCACTTAAAAGACACTCTGTCTATATTCATAAGATATTGTAATACAAGATGTACTTCTTTATGTATTACCTCAATAACCACTCTCAGTTGTTTTCAATGTTTCCAGTTTGAAATAATGATAATAGTGCCAAACGCCTTGTAATTTACAGCCTTCAATATTAACCTGTAATAAAAATCTATTGAAAAAAATGTTGTTTGGCTGCATTTGGCCTCATAATTTTGACTTACTGGCCTAGAACAAATAAGCAGCAAGCAAAGTTGGACTCCACTAAAAATTGCTTGGTCTTCCTATTCTTTTTGGATCATTGGATTAGCATGACAGCCAAGCTTATTTTCAGAGTTCAGCACTGTCAGTCTCAGTATTTTTAACATAGACAGCCCCGTTATTGCTGAATGCATCATAATGCTATGCAAATTACCAGCTAATTAATTAAAAAATGTATTTATTATTTTGCAGTAAGAAGGGGGGACCTGTCATCTTGATAGCTATCTGCATTACAGTTGTTGTTCCCTAGTTAGCCATTCTTCATTTTAAATAGGTAGCTGAATGACATATTTATCAAACAAAAAAAATTATATCTATTTTTCATGCAGTAGAAATGAAAAGATTTTACAGATGAGAACAACGTAACCTCTGTCTTCTTAACTGTCTAGAGATTGATAAGACACGTCTAATTGCTTGCATGGCCTTCTGTAGCTGAAGAGGAGACTTGAGAATATCTAGTTAGTGAGTAGCACATTATGATGCTAATTGCCGACTTTGAGACAAATATTAACAAAGGATGTGATGTTCAAGCCGGCTAGTAAACAGACTGTGGGATAAAAGCAGCCCTGCAAAGCAGACATACGAATAAATATTTTATATTCAAATTATAATTATTTCTTTTAGTCAAAGATAGCTGGAGTAACTAGGATCTCTAAGGGCAAATGGCAATTGGTCCATTCTCCTTAATGCTCATGTTCACACATTTCAGGTTTAATCACATTATTCATAAATCTTTGGGATTCATATGCTGTACAATCCACAACTGATCAGGTGATCTGGGCACAAAACCGTAAAAGTGCAAATAACTCATAGAGTATATGATTCACCCAATTAGCATTCAGTTGATTCTCTCATCATTATTAGCTGTTATTCCTTAAGAGCTAGGAAAAATAAATGTAGCACCTTGCTCATTAAAGGAATTATTTACATCCTGTTGATGAACAAGTATCTCAAATGTCATTGAAGGTCAACACGATCAGTGTTGCCAACTATCAGTATTTTTACCAGCAGACAGTAAAAAAATGGGCACTTTTCTCCTGGCAGTAAATGCCAGTGACAGGAAAAGGTTGCCAGTAAAAAATACTGGCGGGTGGTGGAGGTGCCTGAGCGTGTCATGTGATGTCATGGTGCAAGGGCCCTGAAACTCCTGTGTGGGTCTGCGGGACAGGAGCAAGGCAAACCTGGAGTGGAACTGTCAGTGCTGTTTGGACTGGAGTGGACTGAAGGGACCACATGGCATGGAGAGAGACTGTCACTGTGACACTGGGGACGTGTTATGTCTTCTGTGTTCTTGCCCTCCTGAGTCCTGTCTCGGAGCTTCTTACTTATTATATTGAAAATAAAATAAGATTTTTTTTTTCTTATTATCTACCTTAAATCCCATTGCTAATTGAATATTGTACTTGTTTATAGCCTAATTACTGAAATTTGGTATTAAAACATATATTTTGTAACTTTTGGACATGCCAGTAAAAACTTGGCTGTGCCAGTACATTTTGGGTGTTGTGTCAGTAAAGTTTATTCTGGTAGGTTGAACACAAAGACGATATAAATTGAGCAAGGTTTGATTAGTGGAAACGCAAGTAAAGGAAAATTATTGCAATGTGGTTCTGCATGGTAAAACGCATGGAAAATGTTCATGTGAGAATGTGTGTATTCATTTTGAATGCCACTTCAACTCCGTTGCATTGTAGTGCACTACAGACATGTAAACCATCTATGTGTTGCAGTGTGCTGCATTTAAAATGTAGTTAATGTCCCATAAACATTGGGAGATCTGGAGGACCTCTAAGTATGACTCCTCACATTTGTGAAGCATGCTTAATATTTACTGATTCTTATGCATAGATACTTTATCATCTAATGGTATAAACCAAGGATAGGTATGGTCAATTCTGAAGCACACAATATGAAACCCTGAGCCATTAACTTCAGTATGCTTGTTAAGTAATATCTACTTTGTAATAATAAGGAATTTCTATGTTTGTTGTTGGTTAATGTCAAGGCTCTGAGAGAGCTTACTATATAGTGTATCTCCAAGGACCCTCGCTAAGGTCCTAGGTGGGCTACCTCTTAAAGGACCAGCAGACTCACAGTGTGAACCTAAATGGGGTGACAGGCCTAACCTCTTGTTGAGATCGGACTAAGTATCTATATCTGTAGCTCGAACGTCCACATTCTGTTCTAGTAGTAAGGTCTACATATGTCGATCACTTTGTACAATTGTGCTCTGTAAATGATGCATAATTTTCTGTATACAATGTGAAAACCAATAAAAAAACTATTTAAAAAAAAAATGTAGTTAATGTCCATTTTTTGCGTGTTAAAGTAGATATGAAGCCGCAGCAATTTATGCAATCATGCCACAGTACAGATGCATTGGCTACATGTTACACAATGCTTTATGTTATAATAAAACTAAATACCTTTGTTTTGCTTTATTTCAGCAGTCACATGATTATCTCTGCATGCCCAGAGTGCACCTTGGATCTGGTCAGGTTCTGAACCAGTGACTACATATTGGCTTAGAGCCTGCAACCCTGTGTATGCCTGTAGCTGGTTTACAAGAAACCTCTATAGGAATTGCATGGATCAGCATTGCATTCTGCACTTCCAGATTCAGATGACCAGACGTCCCGGGCTCTATACCCGGATTTGTCATCTCAGCAGGAGGGCCCGTAGGTAGAGTGGGCATGGACTCCCTAATCCTGTCCACCAATGAGCTAATCCCCCATGGTGTAGCTTTTTACAAAAAAAACGTCCTCGGCCCCCTGTGCTCAGTGGGGACTGGGGACAGTAAGCAGACTATTTCTTAAATTTCAGATTTAGGCGGATTAATCCACCGTAGTGCGCTACACAGTTGATGAAGCCCGGCCTCTTCAATATGAATATACCGTGACCACTTAAACCCGTAAATGAAGAAATAGTTCACTTACTGTCACCCGGCTCCCACTGAACACATGGGGTCGGAGACGTTTGCATGCAAAAATTCCATAAACACATACCACATACACTGCATATATCATTTGAGAAAATAAGGCTGTTGCTAGACAGATCGTCCTAATCTGCCACTTCCTACTCTGATCTTCATTCTTCTCCTCGCATTGTCTTCTGTTTGTAGCTGCTAACTTTACATTTTTTTTTTTCAGCTAGACCTCCGCTTTAAGATAGGATGGAGGAGGGTAATTCTAGTAAGGATATAAAATGCAGGAATTTTTTTTTTAGTGAGTTATAAACTACTTTGATTCTCAGACAGAAGTAAAAACTCTGGTTATAAAAATGTTAATGAAACCTTTAAGATAACCTCTAGTTTAAAGATCTTGCAACACCTCTTTCCATCAAGTTAGATTTTCAGTGGGCCAAAACATGGTAACCTTAGAACCAGTAAACACTGGCTGGTATATCTGCACCTTGTGGCAGTCTGGTCAATGTATGTACAGATGTACAAACTCCATCTGTCTCAGCTCAGGACATCATCACCTTATACCTTGGCTCAGCACGGTATTTAACCAATTGCTAATTTTATCTTGTTTTCTGAAGCTTGGAGGGCTGACAATATACTGAATTTCTTTTCCAAGATAATTTGTTTCAATGTCTGTGAATTTGGGGTCCATGGACCTTTCAGCAGTGGCACTTTGAACTTAGTGACAGTAATAGAAAATATAGAAACATAAAATAATAAAAGAGTGATGGCAGAAAAAAGATGGAGTGCTCCATCAAGTCTGTTCTATTTTTTTACATTTTTTTATTTAACTTCTTTCTCTGCTTTGCCCCAAGCATGTTTGAATCCACTTACTGTTGACTGACTCACTACTTCTGCTGGAATTCAATTTTCAACCATAAACCACTCTTTCCTCCTGCTAGTTTAAGGCCGTGTCCCCCCAATTGAGATCTGAAGAACTGGACACAGTATTTTAAATAGGGTTGAACTAAAGATCTATATATGGTAGGTATGGACTGGCCAGGCCACATTCCACCCCTCAAGACGGACGCTGTTTGCACACCTGGGACTTGCTGCTACTAATCATCACTGTACATCCTGTGACCAGTTGCGTTGTCTTCCCACCAGGCTTGTTGTGCATTACTGAACTTCAATCTCAATACAGTTCTGTTTTCTACAAATGAGCTCTGAGTTTTTACTGTCGCCACACCACGCTGCACCTACCCACATATAGGACAAGTGTTGGACTAAATTCCTCAGGGTTTCCAAGGCTCCAGCATCTTTTTGTTATAGTGAATATTATCAAAATGTAAATAAAGCTAATACGTGTTTTTTAGTTCTGAATAGAGTAGGGAAGGGTTAACAATCATGTCAGGTTTTTGTTGCAAGTCGTGTCATACAGTATGCCCAAGCTCTGATCACAGCCTTGTAACAGAAGCATGTTCGACATGAGCAATAAAGTGTACTCTATGTATAAGGAAAAGGTGTAGGTTTTGCTTGAGTAAGGAAGGTTTAGAACCCACATCAGATTTTGTATTGTTGTCTGTGTCCCCATGGGTAGATTCACTCCCTCTTTTTGTCCTGGCAGCCATTGTAGCTGAGACAGAGTTATGGAAAATCCAAAATGTATGCTTGTACCTGGAAGAGAAAAGGTCTTCTCATGGGGGCACTTGAGCAGTGACAACAATATATTAAAGTGATTTTCCTTACTATATTACAGGTATTTATATAGTACCATATATTTATGCAACACCTCACATATTGTACATTCACATCAGTCACTGCCCTTAAGGAGCTTGAAATTTATGAACCATATCTCACAAACATACTAGGGCCAATTTAGAAAGTGGCCAATAACCTAACAACATGTCTTTGAAGGGTCGGAAGAAATCAGGGTACCCAGGCAAAGCATGCAAACACCATGCAGATAGTGGCTGGGATTAAATCCAAGGACCATAGTGGTAACCGTTAAGCCACTGGGTTACCCAGAAATTTCCTCCCACTTCCTTGCCCCTTGAGACAAATTTTTCTAGCAGTGCTTTTTAACTTTAGCCTACTCAATCCAAAACTAAAGCAAGGATTTTTGGCTTTACAGTATCTCATAAAAGTTAGTACACCCCTCACATTTTTGTAAATATTTTATTATATATTTTCATGTAGCAACACTAGAGACACTTTGCTACAATGTAAAGGGTTGAGTATAGAGCTTGTATAACAGGGTAAATTTGCTGTTCCTTCAAAATAAGTCAACAGACAGCCATTAAAGCGTTTGTTAACCCCCCAAAAAAATAGATCTTGCTTCTTTAAAGCATTTTATACAGCACAGTGCTTGTACTGTGTCATTTGGCCCCCTGTATCACCTAAAAAACCTGGCCAATCCTGGCAGTTTCTGCCTTCCCCCCTATAAACTGAAAATGGTATATTATGGCTGCTGAGCTGAGTCTTCTGTGTCTTCCTCCCCCCTCCTCTCCCTGCCTGTCAGCTAGTGACAGTGCCCGACCCCTCAGCACCTGCTGCTTGAATAACGTTAACATTTATGCACCATCAGCACTGTCTCCTATTGCAGTAATTTTTAAATGCTGTAAATATCTCATGTTCGGGACAGGCAGGCTATCTCCTCTGCTCCTTCTCCTCTCCTCCTCCCCTCCCGGCTGATGTCAGCAGAGGAATCCCTGCCCCTCCCACTGCATCTGTCAGAGTAGAAAAGGAGAGAGCAGGCCAGTCATGTGATCGTGGATCACCACTCTAAAATTAGGTAGCACTGATGGTGCATAGATGTTAGAGCCACAGACACTTTAATGTCTAAACTGCTGGCAACAAAAGTAAGTACACCCCTAAGTGAAAATGTCCAAATTGGGCCCAATTAGCCATTTTTCCTCTCCGGTGTCATGTGACTCGCGTTATGTGCTGTTAGTGCTAAGGTCTCAGGTGTGAATTGGGAGTAGATGTGTTAAATTTGGTGTTATCGCTCTCACTCTCTCATACTGGTCACTGGAAGTTCAACATGGCACCTCATGGCAAAGAACTCTCTGAGGATCTGAAAAAAAGAATTGTTGCTCTACATAAAGATGGCCTAGGCTATAAGAAGATTGCCAAGACCCTGAAACAGAGCTGCAGCATGGTGCCAAGACCATACAGTGGTTTAACAGGACAGGTTCCACTCAGAACAGGCCTCACAATGAATGATCAAAGAAGTTGAGTGCACATGCTCAGCGTCATATCCAGAGGTTCTCTTTGGGAAATAGACGTATGAGCGCTGCCAGCATTGCTGCAGTGGTTGAAGGAGTGGGGGGGTCAGCCTGCCAGTGCTCATGCCATACGCCACACACTCAGACTGGCCGTCCCAGAAGGAAGCCTCTTCTAAAGATGATGCACAAGAAAACATGCAAACAGTTTGCTAAAGACAAGCAAACTAAGGACATGGATTACTGGAACCATTTCTTGTGGTCTGATGAGATCAAGATAAACTTATTTGGTACAGATGGTATCAAGCGTGTGTTGCGGCAACCAGATAAGGAATACAAAGACAAGTGTGTCTTGCCTACTGTCAAGCATGGTGGTGGGAATGTCATGGTCTGGGGCTGCCGGCACTGGTGAGATACAGTTCATTGAGGGAATTATGAATGCCAACATGTACTGGGACTTACTGAGCAGAGCATGATCCCCTTTCTTCAGAGACTGGGCCGCAGGGCAGTATTCCAAAATGATAGCGACCCCAAACACACCTCCAAATAAACCACTGGCTTGCAAAAGAAGCTGAGGGTAAAGGTGATGGACTGGTCAAGCATGTCTCCAGACCTAAACCCTATTGATCATCTGTGGGGTATCCTCAAAAGGAAGGTGGATGTCATCATGGAGGAGTGGAAGAGGACTCCAGTGGCAATCTGTGAAGCTCTGATGAACTCCATGCCCAAGAGAGATAAGGCAGTGCTGGAAAATAATGGTGGTCACATAAAATAATTACACTTTTGGCCCATTTTCACTTAGGGTTGTATTCACTTTTGTTGAAGGCAGTTTAGACATTATTGGCTGTGTGATGAGTTATTTTGAGGGGACAGCGAATTTACACTGTTATACAAGCTGTACATTCTCTACTATAGAAAAGTGTCAGTTCTCCAGTGTTGTCACATGAAAAGATATAATAAAATATTTATAAAAATGTGAGAGGTGTACTCACTTTTGTGAGATACTGTAGCTAATTTAATTCAACTACATCACAAAATATACCATCATATATGTACCACTGTTACTAATGTAATACTGACATATAATCACACACATAGGTTGGACTTGATTAACTTGCGTCTTTTTTCAACTTCACCTACTATGTAACTATGTAACTAATATGCATTACAATTACAATTCATATTGCAAAGAAGGAGTAAGAAATGAGCATTCATGTAACAGGATCGGTGCAGGGCCATCTTATAAGCGGGCACACCTGGGCACAGCCCAGGGGCCCCAGATGCACATGGGGCCCAATCAGGACCGGTCAAATCTAGGGGGAAGCTGCTGGAAGTGCTGAGTGGCATGGTAAATTGCAAACAGAGATTAACCTTCAGCAACTTTGTTAGCAGAGACGCGGCACGCATCTGCTGCATGCAGTCTTTAAGTTGTCACCATGGCTGATTGCTGGTGTGGACAGCACGACCTGTCACCCAGCCGGGAGTCCCAGGAGTTTGTGGCTGGGAGCGGGTGCACTGTCACTGTGCTGTGCCAATCCCTTTACTCAATATCTCACTCGTACAAAGACTAGGAGTGAGATATTGAGAGACACTGAAATAGGAGTGCATAGCACAGTGTGTTGAACAGGCCATTGACTCTGATCCTCCTCCTGATGATCCACCTATCCCTGCTGTGCCTGTCCCATCAGTCCCGCCCATACTCCACCCCCTGCTATGCACACACACAGAGCACTGTGAAAGGATGTGTATGTGCAGGACAGATGCAATATTGGAGTACACACACTACAGCAGGAATATAGTGGTAGATACTAGCTGGAAAATTGGGTGAGTTTATCAAAACCCCTCCCCACCACCCCCCTTGTTAATTGCAGATGGCCCTCCCTCTGTTCTGAGTCTCTAAATGAGGGCTAGGGCTACATTCACACCAGCGATTAGGGCCAGTGTGCATTGTAGCAGCAGTTCCTCCTGCGGCTGTCAGTATGTACATTCGGCCGTTTGCCCTGTTCACTATAGTGATCGCTACTGTATGCAATTTGTCTGTGTCCAGCAACAATCACCAGAGGTAATCGCTAGCTGAGAGCAGAGAGCCAAAAATAGGTTCAGCAACCAGCAACCTGTCGTTATAGTGAACAGGGCCAGTGGCCGCACCTACCCGCTGACAGCCGCTGAGAGCGGCAGGAGGAACTGCTGCTTCAATTTGCACCTGTGAATGTAGCAGACAGTGAATGGAGCCTAATATACACTATATGCAGTGACCGGTACTTTACTGCATTGTAAAATGTCTGTCACATCAGGAACACTCAGGAAGCAATTATTTCCTATGACTCCCATTCACACTGCAACGCAGCATATGGCTGCTCTTCAGCATGCTGCAATAAAATGCAGACATGCCGAATCGCACGGCAATGCAAAAAGCCTTACTACTGTACATCACCATGAATGAAGTTCACGTTTTTTACATTCCGTTAATGAAGTTCACGATTTTTACATTCCAAATAAAGTTTATACAAGAAAAAGGGAGCCATGTGATGTGCTGCCCCCACCACAGCCAACTATGCAGAGCTGCCAGTGTGGTGAATCATTCTGGGAGCTCTGCATTATGTGTGAATACAGCTTGAAAAACAATCCAAATGTCTCTTTTTAGAGACATTTGTCAGCCAGTGAGGAAGCGATCTCAGCTACTCACCACTTGTTTTAACTCCCAAAATGCTGCATCACTCCACCCCAATCACGTGCATTGTACACGGTTGCAGCACGGATCTATCTAATCTAATAAACAAATAATCTGATATCAAATCTAACAAATGAATAATCATAACAAATAAAATAAAATAATAATCTATTAACAAATCTAATAAATCAACTATTTATACTTTAATTCTTGAGAGTAACACAAGCGGAATTTCCGACAGAAAAAGACCGAAAGGAGCGTTTCATCGTATATTCCAATCATGTGTATGCCCCATCAGACTTTTTACGTTGAAAATTCTGATGGACCTAGAAATAGAACATGTTCAAAATTTTTCCAACTAAACCAATTCCTAACGGGAAAACCGCTCGTCTGTATGCTGTTCTGACATACCAAAATCTCTAAAGCAAGTACGAGATGGAAGCTATTGGCTACTGGCTATTGAACTTCCTTTTTCTAGTCCTGTCATAAATATTGTACGTCACTGCATTCTTGACGGTCGGACTTTGGTGTGATCGTGTTTATGCAAGACAGTTTCAGTGGAATTCTGTCAGAATTCCGTCGGAAAAACCTTCAGAGTTTATTCCGACGGGAAAACCAATCATGTGTACAGGGCATAACTGCAAAAATTAGGACAGGCTTGCAGGGGCCCCAGTGCATTACTATGCCCAAGGGCCCATGATGCTGTTAAAATGGCCCTGGATCGGTGCTAGGATTTTTAGTGCCAAGTGTTGGGATCCTGGTACAGGTTGCGATCTCTGTTGCATTGCCACTGCTCTAAGAGAAGTAGAAAGAAATGTTACGAAACCTTACTACAGCATTTCATTAAACACATGCTTTACAATCTGGCTGATGTCTTAGTTGCAAGTCTGGAATTGAGGAATGAAAAGACATGTTTTGAATTGACTAAATCCAAAGACTTATTTCCCTCTCAGAATAGGCTTACAACCAAATGCCATGCCTGTGGTGTAAGTTATGTTTCCAATTTAACATCGATATGTGTCTTAAACAGATCCAGGATTCCGTCCTCATCTGTGGCCATGACTGCCTTTGTTTCACAATATGCAACTCTAACAGGATTTGGGGCCTAAACCCTTAGATGTCATATGTAGTTTGTGTTATTAATCAGAAACCTACACATTGCTATGTTACACACTCCATTTCCCTAATGCTTCATTGAGCTTTTAAGTGATGAAAACAAAAGAAGCCAATTTTATCTTTTACATAGTATAAAACCTAAACCAGTTGCTCAGTATTGTTGTTTATTATGCAGTATATTAGCAAAGTTTATCCCTTTCTGTCATTTTATATATCAAAAAACAAAGGGCTATATAAAAATGTCTGTGGTGAGAACAGTTTTATACTCAGAAGAAAAGTAATGGTAGCTACTGATGAAAATAAAAAAAAACATGGAGAGTACTCAACTGTGTTCTTCCATCTGGAATTGTAAATGAATTGGCTACCATAGGCAATGCAGAGAGTTCTTTCAGAAAGTTTATGTGCAGCTATAGCCAAATTTTTTATGTTTGGGGTAGGGAATGGTTAGAGCTTCTGTCAGTTTTTTTCATTTTTTTTATTACTGTCTGTGTCCCATTGGGAGGCGGTATTTCCTTTTATATCCTTCTACAGAGACACAACAGGATGTCAGACAAAATGTCTTGAAAGTGAGGCTGAATCATTCATAGACAGAAAAAAATATCCACAATGGAAGATTTCCCTTTAGCTTATGTTCTCATGAATGGTACAATTTGGATTTCACATTACCTTATGTCTCTGTGAAAGACAAATAAAAGGGGTTGAATCTTTCCAGCAGGGATAGACAGCAAGAAAACCCTGATAGAGCTTCTAACGCCTCTGTAAGGTAAACCTGATTCCCAGCACCAGAAAATCAGTGCAGGCTTATGCTCATATTCAGGTGTGTGTTCATTGCTCACTTGTTCATACTTCTAGGCAAAGAGGTAATAGATGTACTATTCCAGTTCATTGTACTCACATTTGTGCGCATAAGAATTAGCTTGCATACTTGGCGCCCAGTGGCCTAGGTAAACTGGTCTGTCATCTTGAGCAGTTGCTGAATGATCTTCAACTTGTACTTGTATTCCTGAGACCTGACCCATTGAACCTGCTTACCTATGTATGACCGGGCGTTCTCCTGGACGTTTACTTTGCTTCTGCATTAACCTTGTTCATCTGATCTCTCTGACCTCATCCTGATTACTGGACTTGTCTTTGCCTGCTGATTCTGTACTGCGCTGTCAAGCTGTTACCGACCTTGGCCTGCTTCCTGGACTTGCTCTGCCTGCTGATTGAATGCCTTGTTGCCCGGCTGCCGCTGGTCGCTACCTGCATACCAGGTGTGCTACCATCTGCCCCACTAGAAAAAAAATAGCCCCAGGGGACATGTATCAATGCAAAAAAAAGTTTTCAAAATGACAGTTTTTTCAGGAGCAGTGATTTTAATAATGCTTAAAGTGAAAAAAAAGTGTAACATTCCTTTAAATTTCATACTTGGGGGTGTCTATAGTATGCCTGTAAAGTGGTGCATGTTTCCCGTGTTTAGTCTGACAGCAAAATTACATTTCTAAAGGAAAAAAAAGTAATTTAAAACTACTCTCGGCTATAATGAATTGTCGGACTGACAATACACATAAAAGTTACTTGATAAAAATGGCATGGAATTTCCCCACAGGGGAACCCCGAACTAAAATTAAAGAAAAAATGTGTGGGGGTCCCCTAAATTCCGTACCAGGCCCTTCGGGTCTGGTATGGATATTAAGGGGAATCCCATGCCAAAATTTTAAAAAATGGCGTGGGAGTCCCTCTCAAAATCCACACCAGACCCTTCAGGTCTGGTATGATTTTAAGGGGAACCCCGCACCAAAATGTAAAAAAAAATGGCGTGGAGTCCCCCAAAAATCCATAACAGACACTTATCCAAGCAGGCAGGCCGCAGGAAAAGAAGGGGGGCAGAGAGCGGCCCCCCCTCCTGAACCATACCAGGCAACATGCAATCAACATTGGGAGGGTGCATTGGGGTAGCGCCCCCCCCAAAGCACCTTGTCCCCATGTTGATGGGGAGAAGGGCCTCATCCCCACAACCCTTGCCCAGTGGTTGTGGGGGTCTGCGGGTGGGGGGCTTATCGGAGTCTGGAAACCCCCTTTAACAAGGGGACCCCCAGATCCCGGCCCCTCCCTGTGTAATTTGGTAATGAGGTACAAATTTACCTCTACCATTTCACAAAAAAAGTGTCAAAATGGTTAAAAAACACAAGAGACGGTTTTTGACAACTCCTTTATTAATTTCTTCTTCTTTCCACTCCTTCTTCCATCTTCTTTCTTCTGGTCCTCCATCGGTGTTCTTCTTCTTCCTCCATCTTCTTCTTCTCCACCTTCTTCTTCATCTTCTTCTACCTCCGCTCTTCTCGTCCCTCATCTTGACGCTTCTGTCCTTCTGACACTTTCTATATAATGGAGGGCGGGGCCACCCGGTGACCCTCCTCTGACGCACGGGAATTTCACAGAGACTTCTCTATGGCTTTCCCCATGATGTCAGAGGGGGCGGGGTCACCCCGTTTACCTAAATGGATGACCCGCCCCCTCTGACAACACGGGGAAAGCCATAGGGAAGTCCCTGTGTGTCAGAGGGGGACGGGGTCACCAGGTGGCCCCGCCCTCTGTAATTTTGCTGTCAGACTGTTCTAAACACGGGAAACATGCGCCCCTTAACAGGCATACTATAGACACCCCCCAGGTAGGAAATTTAAATAAATATTACACTTTTATTGTTTCACTTTAAGCATTATTAAAATCACTGCTCCTGAAAAAACTGACGTTTTTAAAACTTTTTTTTGCATTGATACTTGTCCCCTGGGGCAGGACTCGGGTCCCCAACCAATTTTTATGACAATACTATGCATATAAGCCTTTAAAAGGAGCACTTTTGATTTCTCCCATAGAATTTTAAAGAGTGTTCCGCGGCATTCGAATTTGCGCGAACACCCAAAATTGTTCGCTGTTCGGCGAACTGGCGAACAGCCAATGTTTGAGTCTAACTCATGTTCGACTCGAACATAAAGCCCATCCCTAGTTCTATATAGATATATATAATCCAACTTCTTAAACTGACTATGTCTGAGGTTTATGAAGGAAGGTTTTCTATTGCATCGGCTGCACCACCACCACCCCGGTATCCTGGCCTCTAGCTGTGATCCCACCAGCTCAGAGGCAAACTATTGCCACCGTCTTACCCAATGCAGGCTGATGACCGATAGCCCATTATTTCCAGATAAGGAAGGTACCTATACCGTGATAGGCCCAACCTTTCCCACACCATATATTGCATACTTTCCACAATTCCAACCTTCACAAACCAGAGGCCCCTGAATCCATCAACCTAAAACAATAAAACAACATTAAACAAACCACACAGCTTAAATACAGAGAGAAAGAGGGAAATAAAATTCTCTGTGATGTTGCCTCTTCTCCTGCTGCCCCCTTACTGAGACTAACCCATTTCCTATGGGGAACATGTTGGAATTTTCACTATTATAACACAATAAATTACAGGAAAGACTGTACCAGAAAGTTAACAAAAATAACATCTGCATATAGTAAATTATTTACAGTATATAAATCTACAGCATCAAATGCAAAAGAGCATTTATTCTGAAGGATAGAGAGCTGGGATCCACAGAGGAAATGTTCCTATTGTGGAACCCCAAGCTGATATAACCATTTTACTACAACGATCCACACAAACTATTGAAACAAGCCCAGAGAAAATAAATCTGCAATCATTTGAATATTGAATCCTAGATGTATTAAACTCACATACATACAAATTAAAAAGCTTATTTTTCCCTAAGAGGACTGAATACATCCATGTCAATGTTAACCTTTTCTCATGTTTTCTCTAATAAAACTAACAAAAGAAGTGTATAGCAGGCATCTACAAGTACCTGTGATAACTATGCACACATTCATGCCTATGCATGGGTGCTAACGCAGGCTGACTTGGCAGTGAAATTCTAAATTCTTTAGACTGGGCTCTGGTAGTTAAATGGCTTAGGTTATTTCTTTTTCATTATCCCATTATATTCCTGATCTGTCTGTCTCCTTTTATGTTTCTTTATTCCTCTAATCTTATAGAAACGATCTTGCAGAGAGAAATATCAAATGTGCCACAGGTAATTTTAGAGGGCTATCGGAAGCACAAATGTAAAAACATTGATTTGGAAATGGGCTTTAACAGTGATCTCTAGTAATGCATCTATGACTTTTTCTCTCTCAAAGCATGTTCCCAAGCTCCAGCAACTCCCGTAAAGTTCCTCCACTCCAAACTCGCTCATCCATGTCTTTATGGACTTTGCTTTGTGCACTGGTGCGCAGTTATGTTGGAATAGGAAGGGGCACCATCCCCAAACTGTTCTCACAAATTTGGGAGCGTGAATTTGTCTAAAATGTCTTTGTATGCTGAAGCCTTAAGCTTTCCTTTCACTGGAACTAAGGGGCAAGCCCAATCATGGAAAAACAACCCCACACCATAACCCCCCTTCACCAAAGGATTTGGACCAGTGCACAAAGCAAGGTCCATAAAGAATAGGATGAGTGAGTTTGGGGTGGATGAATCTGACTGGCCTGTACAGAATCCTGACCTCAACCTAATAGAACACCTTTGGGATGAATCAGAGCAGACTGCAAGCAAGTCCTTCAGTGCCTGACCCCACAAATGTGCTTCTAGAAGAATGGTCAAAAATTCCCATAGACACACCTTGTGAACAGCCTTCCCAGAAGAGTTGAAGCTGTTATACGAAGACTGGGATGCCATTAAAGTTCATATGTGTGTAAAGGCAGGCATCCCAATATTTTTGGTAATGTAGCCAACGTACTATAAGTATTGTATAAGGCTGGGTTTACACCTATGCGAATTTCACCGCATCCAATTTGCAGAAAATTTTAAAATCTATTAGTCTCATTCAGCCTGGTTCACATATGTGTGTTGCATTCACAATCATAGTTACATAGTTAGTAAGGTTGAATAAAGACACCAGTCCATCCAGTTCAACCGGTGTGAGTGTCTACAATTGTCCATATCCCTGTACATTGCACACTCACATCAGTCCCTACCCTCAAGGATCCCACAATCCAAGGTGCCCATTCATATACTAGAGCCATTTTTTGACAGAAGCCAATTAACCTACATGAATGTCTTTGGAGCGTGGGAAGACCCAGACTAACCGGAGGAAACCCACGCAGGCACAGGGAGAACATGCAAACTCTAGGCAGGTAGTGTCGTGGTTGGGATTTGAAAAATCAACCCTTTTTACTGCTAGGTGAGAGTGATAACCACTACACCACTGTGCCACCCACTAATCACTAATCCTCATTGCCCAAAAAAAGTTATGCAGTGTGGTGCAAATTGCAGGCAGATTCGCAGATACATTCCATTGTGAACAGACATTCTCTCCCCCTCCTTACTACACCTCCCCCTCTCCCTGTTCAGCTGATCTGAAGCTACAACGGAGAGGAAGCGCTGAACAGCTGCTTTTTCTCTACACACAGAGAACGGAGCTGGAATTTGCACCGGGCTGGTGTGAATCCAGCCTAAGACTTAAAGTGTTACTAAACCATGGACCTTGCATTCCCTATATATGGTCTCCCACAGTACACAAACCATGGAAATGCAATTATTTTAGGAAATATAAAATGCTAAATACCTTTTCTCATCAGCAGTATATAGCAGTCTTGTTACTTCTATCAGCATCTGGTTAAAGATTGTAGGAGGAGTTTTCATTCTACTCTGACTGTCCTATGAGGAAGCATGACCCCTGACCCTCTGTGTGAACAGTGCTGATTGGCTCTGTGCTGATCACATGCACTCTGCCAAGAAAAAAAAAACTCTCTAGCAATACACACCAAACTGAGCATGTGCCTCCAAAGGCTCTGGCTTATCAGGAGAGGGATTGGGACAGTGGAAGAAGGGGAGGATCAGAGAAGACAGGATCAAACAGTCTTTTTATACAATGCAGAGGATTCCACAGTGAGTATAACAACCATGCTTTGCTAACATATACAGACTGATTTTATTGCTGTGGGTTTAGTAACGCATTAAGATGTAAAAAATATATATTTTTTTCATATTGATAGGTTAATGTATAAAGAGTACTAATAAAGTTTCATATAAAGTCATGGATTTTTGGGTATAATATAGTAATTGAAGATTGACTTCTGAAGCTGTCTACAGGGCTACATATATGTAAATGAACTTCTACACCAGACACCCAGATTAAATTGTTATCTGTTTCTACCCTGCTTTACAATAGCCATGCTTTGCCTGACTCCATTATTACAGATTGTCTGGTGCCAAAGTGAGAGGGAAATAATATGTTACTGGTTAATGGCAAAGAGTTTTTTTTTGATTGGTCTAGTTATATTTTAAATGACTTGTAAAGGCATTAAGATAAAAAAAACCTTCTGTGTATAGCAGCCCCCCAGCACCCCCTAATTACTTACCTGAGCTCCTTCTCTCTCCAGCAATGTCCACAATCCCCTCAGCCATCCAGTACTATCCTCCTGATTACCTGAGACAGAGCAGTGGCACTATTGGCCCCCGTGGATGTCAATCCAAGTCAGTCAGCCAATCAGGGGAGAGAGGGGGCAGGGTCAGGTTGGGGGTCCATGTCTGAATGGATACATAGAGCTCTGACTTGGCTTGGTTGACAACCTGCAACAAGCTGCTGGCTGAGGGACACTCAACGGATGGAGGGACTAGGAGCAGCAAAGAGGGACATGAGAAGAGGAGGATCTGGGCTGCTCTGTGCAAAACCAACTGCATAGAGAAGGTAAGTATAAGGGCCGGTTCACACTGCAGGCGAGGCGACTCCGACTTGCCTCGCCGCGACCTGCAGCGGCCTCGGCGGCGACTTGCAAATGACTTCTGTATAGAAGTCAATGCAAGTCACCCCGAGGTCGCCCGAAAGTAGTACAGGAACCTTTTTTCTGAGTCGGAGCGACTCGAGTCGCTCCTCTCAGAACGGTTCCATTGTACAGAACGGGGTCGACTTGCGGGAGCGAGGCGAGGCGAGTCGTGTCGCCTCGCATCGCCCGCTGTGTGAACCGGCCCTAACATGTTTATTATTTTTTTTTTTTTTAAAGAGAGCCTGTACAATCACTTTAAGTTCCTTTTTAATGGAAAAAGTTTTTTTTTTGGTAATTTTGAAATTGCCTTGAGTTTTTGTTATATAATTAGTAGAGACTCAAATGATACATAACATAAATCTGTGCAAAAGCAACAATGTTATAGAAAAAGTTTACATTTCTAGGTAAGTTTCCTGAAATTGTTCTGTTAGTCCAGCTGTGCTTTTTTTTGTTTTGTTTTGTTTTTTATCACTTTGTAGTGTAACAAGGGTTCACAGTTTGGATTGCGCTCCTGTATGTGAGAGTAAGATAGTTGACACATTAAGTTACAGCAACACCTCATTAACAGAATCTGTTCACTTGCGTAGATATTGCTATTTGCCGTTTTCAGAATGGCTTATGCGGGTAGTTCACTTTCAGCCTGTATTCACAGGAGAATAGGTGGAGACCACCAAGTTGTTTCCAACCCCAGGCCGAGCCAAGACTTAATTCCAGGCCTTATCTGGCTAAAGCCCTTGATTAGAAACTGGGATGCCTAAGAAAGGTCATCCAAACATGTGTGCCACTAATTTATTATAATTATATGAAACAGAAGAATTCCAGAATTCCTAAAAGAATGCCCCATGTACTGTGTTATGATTATCTGACCTCTGCTCTAGAATTTTGTGTTTTAATAATAATCAGCCTATGATATTAACTGTTCGAGCGAATTTGCTTATTCACTTGTTCAGTAGGCTTTAATAAACACTAATTATTAGACACTTAAAGTGAACCTATAATTAAATAGGCACATTGATTTTATTTCGGTACATGAATGCACACTCCTTCCTTTGAAGCAATTACATAAAGATCACTGTGTGATCTTCTAGCATAGCCAGTTTTTTTTTTTTTTTTTAAAGAATGTCATGTCTTCCTTAGAGTTCTAAGAATTGAAGAAGAAGCTTCTTATAAAGATATGGGAACCATAAATGACCTGATTTTGAACAATTTAGCAGCCAATTATGATACTTGAACATGGTTTAGACAGTTTAGGGCTGCAAAAGGAGGACATAAATTGTACTTTTGACTGTCAGGAATGCTTTTTATGGCACACAGAATTTTTCCATTCTTTTTCTTCTTAGGTTGACCTGGCCAAGTTGCAGGGTGGAGCACTGCAATTCTTGGTGCTTTCAGGAAAAAATATAATATAAAACCTCCATGTATGAGGCTTTTTTTGTAAGTACTACTATATCCAATTGGTCTCAGGAGCTGGAGGTAGAAATCCAGTTGGTCTCAGGGGCAGGAGGTATAAATCTAGTTTGTAAAGTGCCTAATATGGTACTGTTGTTATTGTTGTTACTGTTGTTACCTGTGTTAATTATCTTTCTGGGTTAAATGTATTTCCTGCTGTGTTAATTGCACTGCTTAGTTAATTTTGCCAGCAGAAGTGGAAAGGTAAAGGTTAACACTGATGGCCAGTCTTCTTTACCTATCTTTTCTGAGAGGTGCAGCCCTCTGCTGGACAAAATATACTGTATAAAAGGGGAAATTGTACATAGGTCTGTGGCTGTTACTCTCTTCTTCATGGGCAGGGAAGGAGGGTGCTGCTGAGAATGTAATTGCCACATTGCTACTTTACCACCCCTTGCTGGAGCCCAGTCGTGTTCCAAGGGATATGGACTTTGTTGCTAAATGGACTAAAAGACTTTTTCACCTAATTCATGTATGACTACCCCATGCAGCACCAGGGACACACTAAAAGGGCACCTAAAAGACTGTGTACAGGATTGTTTATTGAAGATGTTTCTGAGAACTGTTCATTTGTCACATTTAACTACTTCAATAAAAGAACTTCCTTGTTTCCTAAAATGCCTGGTCTAAATTCACTAAAGGGGTGCATGCATGACGTATTAAAGGAAAACGAAAAAACATAAGCCGCGCTTAAACAAAGAAAAATGTGATCAGCTACTTGTACAGTAGTATTAAGATATACACTATATAGGGTACAGTGATATTAGGATATACACCATATAGGGTACAACAACCCTTTAAAAATATGTGCGTAATATAGAACACATATGTATTATTGTTCTAGATTCAAAACTTTGCTGCTGTGATTCGCTATATAAAATAAGAATGCATGACATAACTTATAAATACGAAAAATATATAAAACATCAACACCCAGTGTATAAACAATAAGTCCGTGTATAGAACGCCAAAATGATTGACGTAAGGCTGTAAATATAAGACCTCTAAAAATAAAACATAATGTTCATGTAATCCAAACTGAGAAAAATCGTGTTCAATCCACCACCAGCATGTGTTGAGATTTGCTGCTTACCAGACGAATATGACCCCCCACTACAGAGGGTCACACAGAGCTCTATGAAATTGTGCACCACTTCCAGCCACGGGGGAGGGGATTCCACAATGTCCTCCTGACCTTGCTGCTTCAGAAGCTCTTGGGAAGAAAAGCTCGCTCCCGTGTACTTGGCTCAAGGTCCAAAAGAAGGACTCAAAGGCAGGGGCATCAAAATCATAAAGGGAGATAAAACTCAAAATAGTATAAAACCCTTTTATTTTGGGATAAAAAATATAAAAATACACTTACAGATGTGTAAAAGAAAATACGCCTTAAGTCCGTGGCGCCGGCCGGACGCACACGGACAGACCCGTTCTCCTGGAACCCGTCACAAACACGAGGTGATAAATAGCGTACCGCTCAGCCCGGGCTCAGTACCGCTCAGGGCTGAGCGGTACGCTATTTATCACCTCGTGTTTGTGACGGGTTCCAGGAGAACGGGTCTGTCCGTGTGCGTCCGGCCGGCGCCACGGACTTAAGGCGTATTTTCTTTTACACATCTGTAAGTGTATTTTTATATTTTTTATCCCAAAATAAAAGGGTTTTATACTATTTTGAGTTTTATCTCCCTTTATGATTTTGATGCCCCTGCCTTTGAGTCCTTCTTTTGGACCTTGAGCCAAGTACACGGGAGCGAGCTTTTCTTCCCAAGAGCTTCTGAAGCAGCAAGGTCAGGAGGACATCGTGGAATCCCCTCCCCCGTGGCTGGAAGTGGTGCACAATTTCATAGAGCTCTGTGTGACCCTCTGTAGTGGGGGGTCATATTCGTCTGGTAAGCAGCAAATCTCAACACATGCTGGTGGTGGATTGAACACGATTTTTCTCAGTTTGGATTACATGAACATTATGTTTTATTTTTAGAGGTCTTATATTTACAGCCTTACGTCAATCATTTTGGCGTTCTATACACGGACTTATTGTTTATACACTGGGTGTTGATGTTTTATATATTTTTCGTATTTATAAGTTATGTCATGCATTCTTATTTTATATAGCGAATCACAGCAGCGAAGTTTTGAATCTAGAACAATAATACATATGTGTTCTATATTACGCACATATTTTTAAAGGGTTGTTGTACCCTATATGGTGTATATCCTAATATCACTGTACCCTATATAGTGTATATCTTAATACTACTGTACAAGTAGCTGATCACATTTTTCTTTGTTTAAGCGCGGCTTATGTTTTTTCGTTTATCTATTTTGCTTGTATGTGATACAGTGAAGCCGCAGCTGAACACCTTTGATACTTTTCATTTAAGAAATTCACAATTATTTTACACACTTCACAATCTTTCACCTTAGCGCAGTTTGTTTCCCCCTTTTTTTTTCTATGACGTATTAAAGACCTAGGGCTTAAAACAGGGAATGAGAGGAGTGGAGGAAGGAGCTGAATCCATGTCTAACAGGTGGGAAACTATCCAAGGGAAGCTGCAAAACCACTGCTAATGACAACCGGAACAGTGCCAGGTGCATAGGCATCCAGCCAGGCAGGAAGTGGGTGACATGGCTCAGGTGATGGGTACCCTGGTAGCAAAGAAGCTTGTGAGCTTGTCTCCTTCCCTAGCGATGGTACCCCACATACTGTGTCTTATAATGGGGCACGGGTCACTCTAGGGACCTGTTCTGTATGTTGTGGCGGCATTAAGGAATAAAGACTCAGGAGTTAACGGAAAATTGTATGTGAAGTAAGAACAGCTTGCTGGTGTCCAAGAATATTGTGGACCAAAGTCACTGGGAGTAAGGTGACCAGAATCTGTGCTGGTGGGTTGGATGCAGGCTCTGTGGCACCAACCAAGATATGCTACATTAATCAAGGGAGCATCTGTGTGGAGGTTCAGAGCATAAGAGTAACATTGTGCTTTGTTGGATTCTCTCTTTTAGGATGTAGCGCTGCCTTTACATTGATTTCATATGACAGCAGGCTCAGCCTGCCACTTGGGGAACTCGTGAGCACTCGCTCTAGGTCCCCCAACTGGGCATGTTAAGCCCCACCCACATGTTGGTTTCATTGAGCAGGAGGTATAAATCCAGCTGATTTGTGTACTACGTGTTTAGAGCCTGCAAATGTACTGGTTCTTTGAAACTTGTGAATGCTGTTTAGCTGACACAATGAACCACAGGGCTTGGAAGTGACATAATGCAGAGTTCAGTGTTTAAATGCCAAGGGCAGGTGAGCTTGCAATATTCAAATGCAAATTTACAGAAGGAGTAATTAGAGACTGGGTTACACCAGTAGAACCGCTGCTTTAAAATTGCATAGTGCTCTGATCCAGTACACAAGGTATGAAAAGCATCACAAAAGTCAGGGCCTAGTGTTAGAGGGTCACATTACAGGCAGGCGCCATAATCATCAACTCAGGGGTTCGTGTATGACCTCCAAGGCAGTGGTGAGGATCCACTGATCCAGAGAGCTGTGTGTATAGAGAACCGCTCAAACAGCTTAATAATGTCTTAATTAATGGAAAAACATCCACAAAGTCCTGAGAATGTTGATAGAAAAGAAAATACAGATAGATTAAAGGAGAAAGTGTTAGGACACTAGCAATAAACATGATGGTAGGAGGCGGGGTCATACTGTGGGCTGCTTTAATATTTTCTGTTTTGCCAGTGACCCTAGCTTCTGAAGGCTGCAGAATAGCCAAGTCGTATATAATAAATACAGTTCCTCAATCACTCAATGGATGTTACTGTAAAAGCTGGCCACAAAAAAGAGGGGGTTTGGGACTTTAAATGATGGGATTACTTGTGGCTAAGAGATGAGTCAATGTTTAAAAAATAAGTTTTATTCAATGAGAAATATGACACAACAACATGGTATATGCAAAGATGAATGAGCTTGTCAATCACATGTTACAGACCATATGTGCATGACATTAGTACTAGCTGGCCTTACACTAGTCACATTTTTAGAATTCGATTTTGATTTTATTAAATCTTTAGTGAGGTCAAATCATCATTCATTTTTTGACAAGTGACAACAGAAGCTGGCCATACACTAATAGATTTTCAAATTAATGTTTGTACAAGCCTCTGTACAAATATTCTTAGTACATGCAATGACTTGGCAAATGTCGTTCGAAAGTACTTCAACATTTCTTTTGCTTTTAGCATTCAATTTTGGAATGAATGGACTTTCCCCAAAATAAAATAACATGCACTATTAGAAATTTGTTCACTTGAGAGAAATTTTATGACGTGCTCCTTCAAATTTTCTTGTCACTGCGGTTGAAAATGAGCGCCAATTTGGTACCCCACAAATAATTAGGAAATTAAAAGATAATTCTAAAACAAAAACATTTGAACTAAATTTGACTAGTGTGTGGGCAGCTAAAGAAATAAAAGTCTAGTAAATCTGGGGATCAGAAGACATAAATCCATAAATCCAATTGGCCTAGGGAGCAGAAAATATAAACATAGTTGGGCTGTGGGGTATGAGGTATAAATCCAAACCTACGCAGAAAAAAACATGCCTTTTCCGATCTTAAAAAATAATAATAATAATAATTTCAACTGACAATGAGTATCATTTGACAGGCAGAAGAAAGAAAGATGGGGAAATCTATCAAATATATATATAATATATATATATATATATATATATATATATATATATATATATATATATATATATATATATTTGATAGATTTCCTCATCTTTCTTTCTTCTGCCTATCAAATGATACTCATTGTCAGTTGAAATTTTTTTTTTTTTTTTAAGATAGGAAAAGGCATGTTTTTTTCTGCGTAGGTTTGGATTTATACCTCATACCCCACAGCCCAACTATGTTTATATTTTCTGCTCCCTAGGCCAATTGGATTTATGGATTTATGTCTTCTGATCCCCAGGTTTACTAGGCTTTTATTTCTTTAGCTGCCCACACACTAGTCAAATTTAGTTCAAATGTTTTTGTCTTAGAATTATCTTTTAATTTCCTAATTATTTGTGGGGTTCAAATTATATATAAAACAGGTTAAACAAAAAGGAATATAATTGTACAATTTTTTTATTATTATTTTTTATTGTTTTTCTTATTCTGCATTTACCATTACAACCTAACTCAAAGGTGGTTTGCACATTAAGGATGCAAAATTGCCCACCCATGCTCCAGACCTACAAGTGAGCCCAACAAAATCAACTTTAGTACAAACATTGCTTCATCTAGTTACTGCAAAAGATTAAATATGGCCTCTTGAAAGACTGGCTGAGGTTTCTTAGTACATATACAGTAAGCCTCTCCCCCTTAAGATCTTTAAAATCTGATTATCCTTTTTTTCCCAGGATTGCGAAGAATGTCAGAAATAAATCTGCATTGCAGCATGGAAGATTTCTATTTCCAAGTTTTTTTAAACTGTTAATCTTTTATTATGACATGTTTTGGAATACAAAAGTATCCAGGGTTTCTTTTTTACAACAACGTACTGAAGTCATGGTCATGGTCAGATTGCTGGTTTTATGATATAGATCCATATGTTAACAATAACTTGGGTTTTATGTGTTTTCTTGCTTGAGCCCAGCTGTTCTGCGTTTTTCTTACAGCCTTCACCCTGTGAAATCCAGTACATGCATAAAGCAGATTGTATTGTGAATATACTGTGTATGAGATTCTCACACAGATACTCTGAATTATTTACAATGGACACACACTCAAACGCACTGAATGATGTATAGATACAATTAGTCGCTGTAGCTAATATTCCCTGTACTGCGAGGAGATGGAGGTTATGTGGTGGGCTGTCTGTCAGGGTACACACAACTGCAACTTGATGGATCGCTCTGAGTGAGTTATATACATTTAAATGATACAAACACACAATGACCTACATAAACAAAACAAGACAGACTTGCATTACACATTTGGAAGTGCACAGACATACTCCCTTAACTAGACAACACAACGCATAACTTTTAACATGTGTATAGCAGACGTCTTTAGAGGAATTTAGAATGTGTACAAACAATATGCAGAGCTTTTTAGATAATGACCGAAAATTAAAGGGGAAGGATATTTTTTTAAATTGGGAAAGATAATAGTTAAGGGAATATATAGCACTATTTCAGAACTAAAAACAACTGTCTACAACATAAAGTGGGGAAAATAATTATTAGCAGATTTTGTAAGTTTGTCTATTTTCAAAGAATGAAGGGTCTATAAATGTAATAATAGGTGTATTTTAAATGATAGAGACAGAATATCAACCAAAAATCCTGAAAAAAAACACATGATACAAATGTTTTAAAATGAGTTGAAGTTCAGTGAGTAAAATAAGTATTTGATTCCCAAGCAAAACACAACTTAGTACTTGGTGTAGAACCCCTTGTTGGGAAGCACAGAGGCAAGACGTTTGTTGTAGTTAGTGACCAGGTTTGCACACATCTCTAGAGGTATTTTGGTCCATTCTTCTTTACAGATCTTCTCTAAATCCTTAAGGTTTCTTGGCTGCTGCTTGGTATCTCGAAGTTTCAGCTCCCTCTATAAATGTTCTATAGGATTAACGTTTGGAGACTGGCTAGGTCACTCCATGACCTTAATGTGCTTCTTCTTGAGCCACTGCTTTGTTGCCTTGGCAGGATGTTTTGTGTCATTGTCATGCTGAAAGACCAATCCATGACCCATTTTCAGTGTTTTGAGGGAAGAAGGTTATTAGCCAAGATTTTACAATACATGGCCCCGTCCATTGGCCCCTCAATGTAGCAAAGTCAGTCTGTACCTTTAGCAGAGAAACAGCCCCAAAGCATAATGTTTCCACCTCTGTTCTTTACTATAGGGATGGTGTTCTTAGGGTCATAGTCAGCATTTTTCTTCCTCCAAACAGAGCGAGTCCCTTTCCTCAAAAGGCACATGCACAGCCATGCCAATGAACATCTAAATGATTCAGCGAAGGATTGTGAGAAAGTACTGTGGTCAGCTGAGACCAAAATTGAGCTCTTTGGTATTATTTGACTCGCCGTGTTTGGAGGAAGAAAAATGCTGGCTGTGACTCTAAGAACACCATCCCTGCAGTTAAGCATTTAGGTGGATACATGATGCTTTGGGGCTCTTTCTCTGCTAAAGGTACAGACTGACATTGCCACATTGAGGGGCCAATGGTGGGAGCCATGTATTGTAAAATCTTGGATGAGAACCTTCTTGCCTCAGCCAGAACACTGAAGATGGGTCGTGGATTGGTCTTCCAGCATGAAAATTACCCAAAACATTCCGCCAAGGCAACACAGTATTGGCTCAAGAAGAAGCACATTTAAGTCATGGAGTGACCTAGTTAGTCTCCAGACATTAATCCTATAGAAAATTATGGAGGGAACTGAAACAAGTTGCCAAGAGACAGCAAAGAAACCTTAAGGATTTAGAGAAGATCTGTAAAGAAGAGTGGGCCAAAATCCCTCCTGAGATGTGTGAAAACCAAAAATCTATCTTTTTAAAAAGCGATCTGTTATCATCTGTTTGTGAGTAATTTTCTTCTTTTGTTAATAAATTTACTGTCAATACATACTGCACCATGGATATGTTTTTTCCTCACTATACATAACGCGGCACGTAATACCAGCGGAAGAGCAGGCGTCTCCCAGGACAACACCAAACCATTGCCAGAGAGCAGCACAGTGGCTTATACTGTGGAGGCTGATCCACCCCTGTAGGGGTAAGAGTTCTGGTGAGGGCAATCACATTATTATTCACTGTAAAGTGCACTGGGAGAAGCAGTTGTGTTTTATAAAGATAATCAATGAAGATAATCACCATTATCCATTGTCATTTACCATTTACCCATCTTTTTGCACAAATCACACTGGTTTTCTATAAGTGTGGGACTTTCACTCATTGTTATTTTTATTGCAATTGCAATTTTTAATTTTATTTCTGTCAATTGTGTGGTAGTTTGGTACCCCACCAGCAGAAGAATGCAGGGTTCTCAACCAGGCAGGTTGAGGGGCTCCAGGAAAGTTATTTGTTTGTGAGGAAACTGGCTTTTCAGTTTCCTCATTGTTTTCAAGAATCCAGTTTGGGACCTGGAGCCCAGAGATTCCATAATGTTATGGGTGGGACAGAATCTCCAATCCTGGGACCGGGTTTTGGGAACAGCCAGAAGTCTTTCTGGATGATTGCACAGGTGGGTCCTGGGTTTAAAACAGAGCCAAGACCAGGGTTCTGGGCTCCACCCTCCCGAGGAGTCCAGGCGTGCAAGGGAGAATCATGCATGTCTGCATGGTATAGCTAGAGGGCCCAAAGCTGTGGGCTGAGCAGCGAAGAACAGTAAAGAGGTACAGTAGTTGTACGACATCCCTGTTATAGGGATAAGAGGGCTGAAGTGTAAGCCTGAACGGCGGTATTGCTGTGGAGAGCCAGGTGGCTTGGTACTTTTCGTTTTATGACTACGCTGTTGCTGTGGAAAGCTGAAACCCTCCTGTTATTTGACTTATTTTGTTTTACCTTTAATAAAAGTGGGCCAACAAGCCCTTAAATTATATAACTGGCATGGACTCTGCTCACTGGTGTACTCTACCCTTAAGCTAAAATAACCCCCAAATATTACAAGTGGTGGAGAATGCGGGCAGACCTGAAGATCCCTGCAAAAAGTGAGTTCATCAGTTATATGAACTGTGTTTGTGTGCATGAGACAGCACAATCTGTGTGTGCAGCTGAGGAGAGCTTGCACGAAGAGAAAAGCAACTTGCTTTAAAGTGACAGCGTTACATTTTTTGCTGGAAGGTGCAAAAGTCTGGTGGAGAGACTGCAAAGATGAAGCAAGGGTTTGAGCCTGCTGGAGAGTATTGCAGACTGTTTTTTTGCTACACCAACCCCAGTTAAAGGGGACGTGCATATTGTTGCCCCTGACAACGCTGGTGCAAGCAGGCCAGCTATCAATGTGCAGAAGCCTAATTTTGAAAGGGGATGCAATTGGGGAAGCCCTGTTAAGGCTCTGAAACAAGAGCGCTGTTTGCGGTGCAGAGAGTGGGGTCATGTTGTCTCCAAGTGCCCATTGTCTCTGTCTCCAATACAAAGTGACATGGCCAGACAAAAGTCTACAACAACGTTTGGGAAGCCTGATTTATGTGCCAGGAGTGATCAACATGCTGAACGGAAGTTGAAGTATGGGGTTGCCCGTAGCAACAGTGTTAATTTCAAGGCTGCAGAACACCACATGAGAAAAGTATTGCCTGCAGAGGATGGTGGCAAGGTGAAAGCAACAATGCTACAAGGAGTTCAAAATCGCTGCATTTGGGAGAGTCAAAGTACAGCTGGAAGAGTGCCATCTCCCTTGGCAACAAGAGATGGGGTGTTAACCGGAAGGAGGAGCTACAGTGGAGATGTGGAGCGGCGTCCCACTAAAGATATGTGCAGAAATGTACCATGCCTGGAATGTGGTCAACTGGGGCATGGAATTTTTTCTTGTCCCAGGTTATGGAACATGCCTGGAGATGTAGTTACTGGGCAGAAGTCTTTGTCCGCAAGCCCAGATTTGTGTGCAAACGTGTTTTCAGTCACCTCTGGCAACAGTGAGGAAGTACCTGTTGTGCTTGCAGGGGGTGCTAAGGAGTCAGAAGTGGCTGCTGCAGTTTCGTTCCATGGCCACCAGGGAGAGTTGGCCAGTAAAAGTGTGACAAAAGAGAGACAACGTACTCAAATGAAGCCAGAGTTACCTGCTACAGATTATGGTAAGACTGTTGCAGTTTGTGGGACTGATCCCAGTGAAGTGGGAGTATATCCGGCTGGAAGATCAGCAGAAGGTGTAAAAATGGACTTGCTGCAGTGTGCTACCCTGAGTAGTGGGGAGACACAGGTTGAAGCTCAACCTGCAGCAAGGTTAAGAACTCAAAAAGACTGGACTCTGTGTGTGCCTGGTGTAAAACACCAGAGTGCTGGAAGTGGTAACCTAGGGGTGACCAATACAGTTTGTATGCCATGTTCCCTAGTGACTGGTGCTACAGAGATGCCCAGGGAAACCTACCAGGAGCCCACAGTGGTGAGGCACGTGGTTTCCCAGGACAACTGTGGAGCCGCCCTAATGGGCAAAATAATGCCTTTGGAGAGGAAGGGTGGTGTGCTGAGCGGTACACGGGGTGCTGAGTGTACTGACCAAAAACAGCCTGTTAAAGCTTATAACACTGCTATGTCTATGAATGCTGATGGTAAAGGTATTGCCAATGATAAATGTACTTATTCTCATTTGTTCAAAAGTAATGAGGAAATAGGGATGTCTCTCTTGGCAACGAGACGCAGAGCCACAGGGTTGTCCATGGAAGTCTCAGGGGCCCTCCGTGCGTTTGAGCCAGAGATTTTCCAGGACAGCACTGAACTTGCTCTGGTGGAACAGACTGGGTCTACACCATGCAGTGATAGTTTGTGTGAGCAGTCTGTTTACCATATGTGTAACCCAGTTGGTAAGGGGTTAAGTTCACTGGCCAAAGCTGAAGGTACACAGCTGAGTGTGCTTGCACCCCAGAAGCAAGGTGGTGATGGTGTATTGCAGCCTGCCTTGTTTGATAAAGCATTAGCAAAGAATAAAAGCATGTTGTCAAAATGTGATTTATATAGAACTGACAAAGGTACTGATTGTGCTGCAGAATCCCAGGTGCCTCCTAAAGCAGATGAGGTACTGCTGAGCCTTCATTATGGCAGCACAATGGATTGGGACAGTTGGGCCAAACAATTACTAGCCATGTTAGACAAGGCTATGTTGAGTGACAGGGGTGTGAATACAACAACTGCTATGCCAGACAGGGAGATTGCAGAGCGACCGATGGTTGAGGGTGCATTGGTCACTGCAAGGGATGTTTCCCTCCAGTCAGAAGGACCAGATCAGGGCGCATGCATGGCAGATGTGGTGCTCACAACCCAGCCGCTAAATGTCAAGTGTCAAGGTGACACAGTAATAAATTTTGACTTGCAGAGGCTTATTGGTGAGTTAGAGGGGATGAATGAGAGACTTGCATCTAACAGTGTTCCAGAGGCGCATCAGGCTGTGATGGATACCTCCAGTGAGGTGGAGGCCCCCTTAAATGTCGTGGCCCCTCACGTGGCAGTAAATGAGCCCCTCTATGTCTCTGATAAGGGAAAGGTCCCCAAAAATGTTTTGCATATTGATGTGGAGTGTGTAGAATTTACATATATGCTAGTAGAACTGCTTGAACTGATGAAAGCACATTCCTTGTACACCTGGGTGCCTCCATTACAGTCAGATGTGGTAATGCTGCATGGTACCAAAGGGTGGAGCCAGGTAATGCAAGCTGTGCTGGGTAACATTAATCACCAGTGGAACTGGGTGGTATGGTGCTTAATAGTCTGGAAAGTGATGTCACAGTTCCCTGTGAGAGTGCTTCCGGATACGGTTCAGTACGGAAGGCGCTCTAGGGGGCTGCTGGAGACATTTGAGGTCTCTCCGCCTGATGCAGTGATAGACATGTCTGCTGGTGCAGTTCGAGGTGCGGCTGAGCAGGGTATAGTAAATGGTGTGGATACTGCCTCACCCGCTAGACCTCGTAAGAAGGAAGGGCCAGATATGGACACGGCAAAAGCAGAGATTCTGTCTATCACCTGCAGAGAGGTACAAGTTTGGGTACCCGGAGACGCTCTCAAATATAGTATGGAGAGGAACAAAAATTGTGACATGGAAAAGTGTGAGCTGGCAAAGCTTGGTACTGGTGAAAATAGGTCATGTGTTGTTCAATGTCAATTGTTAGGACAATTGCCCACAGAGATTTGGACAACAGGTGAAGTGAAGCCTTGTGAAGATCCCATAGGGGATAGCTGCTCACCTGTGTGTTGTCCCTCCTTGGGCCTGGCCCTAACAAATCCCGAGCAAGAAAGAACTGACGGTATTGGTAATTGGAGAAATGGTGATATATTACTGAAGGTTGGTGTAAATAATGGCCTTGATATGAACATGAATAATTTATTGGAAAATGAGCGTGATACACAGATGTTAAGCTCTGGGGAGTTGGTGGTCAAGGGTAAAGGCAAAGGAGTTGGTAAACCCAAGAGACCTGTTGTGATGGGGAAAACCAGTACCAGTGAGGGAAAAGGTAGTTCCTCATCAGGTGTATTGTCTGAAGCAGGTTCCCTACGGAATCTGGAAACAGAGTTGAAAGGAAGTAGCAGGAAAGGTGGTGGGCGATTGGTACTAGTATATTAAGCACTTGATATATGGTACCTAGAGTGATCTAGGCACCTAGAATAGCATGGTCCTTCTTTTCTTTCCATATAATACTGTTGGGCTTCTCAGTGTTTTATGTTTTGTAAGATTAGTTCATTATTTACCAGCGTGCTGACAATTTTTTTTTTTTTTCACCATTTTTTTCACCATTTTTTTCACACAGAGCTACTTTATTGATATTAATCATTAATTTTAAGGGTATAGCGCCAGATCTATTTCCCCTTTTTTCCGCACAGTTATTTCCACCCAAAAGGGCGGTAAATTAAGTAGAGGCTGCTCATACCACAGATACACCAATTGGGTCCATAGCGCAATCTTTCCTGTTTTTGTCTCTTTACCTCTGTGCTTGCCAACAAGGGTTTCTCCACCGACTAAGTTATGTTTTGCTGGGGGATCAAATACTTATTTTACTATGGTTATTTCTACAGTACCGTGGCTGTTCAGGACTCCAGGCTTCATTTTTTCTTCTAAAGGGACCCCTTTCCACTGACCAGCAAAGTAAGGGTCCCTTTTTCACTAACCGATAATGTTACATTTCACAGACCACCTGTGTAAAGAGGTAATTCACTAATCACTAATGTAAAGAAACATTACAATTGTTGCTGCCTCCATTTCTTTTTTGCTCTTTATTATAATTTCACTTTATGACTATTACTGATAATATAAAAAATATATATAAACTAAATATAAACTCGCACTGATGATATAAAAAAGCTAAATCAATAATGGGAGAACAATTGCAGCTGCTATACACAAAGTGCTAATCACTTTAAAACCATAAGACATATAAATACAGCACTCGCAAACATAAATCTATGTGAGAAAAGTTATATATAAGATGAACCAACATAAAGTCCAAAACAAATCGCTGAAGGCCCTCCAATCCAAAGTGAATGAATGAAAACTTCAGGTGCACAACACCCCCTTAAGAGTCCCCACTCACCAGATTCACATGACCCCCAGCTTTTCAGGCTGGAGGGTCAATAAAGGCCTGGTAGGGATGTCCTTATGATGGTGTGTGGAAAGCCAGGTCAGCAGATCTGGGGTTCCTCAATGAAGAGTTTGGGCCAAATAAACAGGTACCCAGAAGTAAAAAAAGGGGCAACTAATCGTGAAGTACCATCAAAAAATTGATTTATTTAACCACTTTCAGACCGGACCATTTTGCTGGTAAATGACCAGAGGTCTTTTTACACTTTGGCACTGCGCTGCTTTAACTGGTAATTGCGCGGTCATGCAATGTTGTACCCAAACGAAATTTGCGTCCTTTTCTTCCCACAAATAGAGCTTTCTTTTAAAGGTATTTGACTGACTCTGCGATTTTTTTTTTTTGCGATATAAACGTAAAAAGACCGCAAATTTTGAAAAAATATGATATTTTCTACTTTTTGTTATTAGAAAAATCCAATAAACTCAATTTTAGTCATACATTTAGGCCAAAATGTATTCAGCCACATGTCTTTGGTAAAAAAAAAGTCAATAACTGTATATTTATTGGTTTGCGCAAAAGTTGTTACATCTACAAACTAAGGTACGTTTTCTGGAATTTACACAAAGTTGTCACTAAATGATATATTGCTCACACATGCCATGGTTATATGTGGAATTGTACCCCAAAATACATTCTGCTGCTTCTCCTGAGTACGGGGATACCACATGTGGTCGACTTTTTGGAAGCCTAGCCGCGTACGGGGCCCCGAAAGCCAAGCACCGCCTTCAGGATTTCTAAGGGCATACATATGTCATTTTACTCCTCACTACCTATCACAGTTTTGAAGGCCATAAAATGCCAAGATGGCACAAACCCCCACAAATGACCCCATTTTAGAAAGTAGACACCCCAAGCTATTTGCTGAGAGGCATGTTGAGTCCATGGAATATTTTATATTTTGCCACAAGTTGCGGGAAAATTACAAACTTTATACATTTTTCACAAAGTTGTCACTAAATGATATATTGCTCACACATGCTATGGGCATATGTGAAATTACACCCCAAAATAAATTCTGCTGCTTCTCCTGAGTACGGGGATACCACATGTGTGGGATTTTTTGGGAGCCTAGCCGCGTACGGGGCCCCGAAAACCAAGCACCGCCTTCAGGCTTTCTAAGGGCGTAAATTTTTCATTTCACGCCTCACTACCTATTACAGTTTTGAAGGCCATAAAATGCCAAGATGGCACAAAACCCCCACAAATGACCCCATTTTAGAAAGTAGACACCCCAAGCTATTTGCTGAGAGGCATGTTGAGTCCATGGAATATTTTATATTTTGCCGCAAGTTGCGGGAAAATTACAAACTTTTTTTTTTTTTCACAAAGTTGTCACTAAATGATATATTGCTCACGCATGCCATGGGCATATGTGAAATGACACCCCAAAATAAATTCTGCTGCTTCTCCTGAGTACAGGGATACCACATGTGTGGGATTTTTTGGGAGCCTAGCTGCGTACGGGGCCCCGAAAGCCAAGAACCGCCTTCAGGCTTTCTAAGGGCGTAAAATTTTTGATTTCACGCCTCACTACCTATTACAGTTTTGAAGGCCATAAAATGCCAAGATGGCACAAAACCCCCACAAATGACCCCATTTTAGAAAGTAGACACCCCAAGCTATTTGCTGAGAGGCATGTTGAGTCCATGGAATATTTTATATTTTGCCGCAAGTTGCGGGAATATTACAAACTTTTTTTTTTTATTTTTTTTTTCACAAAGTTGTCACTAAATGATATATTGCTCACACATGCTATGGGCATATGTAAAATGACACCCCAAAATAAATTCTGCTGCTTCTCCTGAGTACGGGGATACCACATGTGTGGGATTTTTTGGGAGCCTAGCTGCGTACGGGGCCCCGAAAGCCAAGAACCGCCTTCAGGCTTTCTAAGGGCGTACATTTTTGATTTCACGCCTCACTACCTATTACAGTTTTGAAGGCCATAAAATGCCAAGATGGCACAAAACCCCCACAAATGACCCCATTTTAGAAAGTAGACACCCCAAGCTATTTGCTGAGAGGCATGTTGAGTCCATGGAATATTTTATATTTTGCCACAAGTTGCGGGAAAATTACAAACTTTTATTTTTTTTTATTTTTTTTTCACAAAGTTGTCACTAAATGATATATTGCTCACACATGCCAGGGGCATATGTGAAATGACACACCAAAATAAATTCTGCTGCTTCTCCTGAGTACGGGGATACCACATGTGTGGGACTTTTTGGAAGCCTAGTCGCGTACGGGGCCCCGAAAACCAAGAACCGCCTTCAGGATTTCTAAGGGTGTAAATTTTTGATTTCACACCTCACTACCTATCACAGTTTTGAAGGCCATAAAATGCCAAAATAGCACAAAACCCCCCAAAATGACCCCATTTTGGAAAGTAGACACCCCAAGCTATTTGCCGAGAGGCATGGTGAGTATTTTGCAGCTCTCATTTGTTTTTGAAAATGAAGAAAAAAAAAATAATGTATATTTTTTTTCTTTTTTTCAATTTTCAAAACTTTGTGACAAAAATGAAGGTCTGCAAAATACTAACCATACCTCTCGGCAAATAGCTTGGGGTGTCTCCTTTCCAAAATGGGGTCACTTGGGGGGATTTTGTGCTATCTGGGCATTCTATGGCCTCCGAAACTGTGATAGGCAGTGAGGAATGAAATCAAAAATTTACACCCTTAGAAATCCTGAAGGTGGTGCTTGGATTTTGGGGTACCATACGCGGTTAGGCTCCCAAAAGGTCTCACACTTGTGGTATCCCCGTACTCAGGAGAAGCAACAGAATGTATTTTGGGGTGAAATTTTACATATAACCATGGCATGTTCGAGCAATATATCATTTAATGACAACTTTGTGCAAAAAAAAAAAAATAATAATGTATTTTTTCCACAACTTTTGTCAAAATATAAAATATTCCATGGACTCGACATGCCTCTCAGCAAATAGCTTGGGGTGTCTACTTTCTAAAATGGGGTCATTTGGGGAGGTTTTGAACTGTCCTGGCATTTTATGCACAACATTTAGAAGCTTATGTCACACATCACCCACTCTTCTAACCACTTGAAGAAAAAGCCCTTTCTGACACTTTTTGTTTACATTAAAAAATATTTTTTTTTGCAAGAAAATTACTTTGAACCCCCAAACATGAGGTGTTTTTTTAAAGCAAAAGCCCTACCGATTAAAATGGTGGGTGTTTCATTTTTTTTTTCACACGGTATTTGCGCAGCGATTTTTCAAACGCATTTTTTGGGGAAAAAACACTTTTTTTTATTTTAATGCACTAAAAATCACTATATTGCCCAAATGTTTGATGAAATAAAAAATATGATCTTAGGCCGAGTACATGGATACCAAACATGACATGCTTTAAAATTGCGCAGAAACGTGCAGCGGCGACAAACTACGTACATTTTTAAAAGCCTTTAAATGCCTTTACAGGTGACCACTTTAGATTTACGGAGGAGGTCTACTGCTAAAATTTGTACCCTCAATCTGACCTTCGTGGTGATACCTCACATGCATGGTGCAATTGCTGTTTACATATGACACCAGACCAACGCTTGCTTTCCACGTTGCGCCTTAGCAGGGGGGGACAGGGGTGTTTTTTTTTTTTTTTTTTTTATTATTTATTTTGCTTTTTTATTTTATTTTTAAACTGTTCCTTTCATTTATATATATTTTTTTATGATTTTTATTGTTATCTCAGGGAATGTAAATATCCCCTATGATTGCAATAGGTAGTGACAGGTACTCTTTTTTAAAAAAATTAGGGTCTATCAGACCCTAGATCTCTCCTCTGTCCTCAAAGCATCTGACCACACCAAGATCGGTGTGATAAAATGCTTTCCCAATTTCCCAATGGCGCTGTTTACATCCCGCAAAATCTAAGTCATGAAATGCTCGTAGCTTCCGGTGTCTTAGGCCATAGAGATGATTGGAGCCATTCTGGTCTCTGATCAGCTCTATGGTCAGCTGGCGGAACCACCAGCTGCATTTTCAGGTTCCCTGTTGGGACAGGAGAGCCTGAGAAAACCATGGAAGATGGTGCGGGGGGGGGGACATTCCCTCCCACTGCTTGTAAAAGTAGTCTAGAGGCTAATTAGCTGCTAGGATTGCTTTTACATAAAAGCCGACCGCTGGCTGAAAAGAATGATACCAAGATGATACCTAAACCTGCAGGCATCATTCTGGTATAAGCACTCAAAGTCCCGCAACATACCAGTATGTTGCTGGAACTGGTTTGGCATATATTGTAATTTTTTTTTCATGCAGCCTGTGGGCTGAACGAAAAAAAAATATTGATCGGTGGGTATGCCCACCATTAGATACCACCCTTCATCCACCCACTTTTAATGGTGGGCATACATGCACCATTTATATATGCCGAAGCATGGGGGCATCCTCCTGCAAAAGGTAGGAGCAGATCGCTCCTCCACCCCTTATGCCCCCATGCTTCGGCATATATGCTCTTTTTTAACTGTGGTGGTGAAATCACCCCCGACAGTGCTGGAGTCGCGGCTTTATGTATCATGGGAGCAAACGCTGTTGCTGTCAAGATAAATAAATCCGCGCTGCAACTGAATGGCGTACCTGCTAAGCAAATGATGGTTAACAATAAAACAAAGTAACATTACAGTATAACAGTAAGACGTACCATACCTGCAAAGCAAATACAAAAAAAAATAGCAAAAAATAACACATTTAACACAATCTGTGCCTAAAATATATATATGCCGAAGCATGGGGGCATCCTCCCGCAAAAGGTAGGAGCAGATCGCTCCTCCACCCCTTATGCCTCCATGCTTCGGCATATATGCTCTTTTTTAACTGTGGTGGTGAAATCACCTCCGACAGTGCTGGAGTCGCGGCTTTACGTATCGTGGGAGCAAACGCTGTCGCTGTCAAGATAAATAAATCCGCTCTGCAGCAGAATGGCGTACCTGAAAACAAAAAATGGTTAACAATAAAACATTGCAGAATAGAATACAGTACAAAGGAGCAGAACAATAGAGAGAGAATAGAGAGAGAGAGAACAATAAAACGACAACTATTTTTGTTTTTTTTATTTTATATTTTTTTTGGTTTTTTTACTTTTTTTTTTTTTTAAACACTTTTTTATGTAACTTTAACACTTCTGTTGTAACGGTTCCAGCGGTTTGGGTCTCTCAAAATGCGATGGCATCTTGGGAGACCCTGTGAACGTGTGCCTAGCCTGTGCAATGCTGTACCCTACGCTAATACTCAACTAGTGAATGGTAACGTTCAAAACACTCACCCTGACAAAGACCAGGCTGGCATTTTCTTTGGGGGGCTCGTTGGGTAGGGGTACTCGGGATGACATAAGAATAATGCCTCTCATGCAGCCGGCTTACTGCATCTGGTAGGGGAAGGTGAGGTGGAGCACCGCCTGGATACAGAAGGGCTCTGACGATATCCTCCTGGAATTTGAGGAAGGATCCAGTCCGTCCTGAAGCTTTGTGTAGTACATAAGCATTCAGTATAGCCAATTGGAATAAATAAACAGACACTTTTTTGTACCAGCGTCTGGCCTTACTGGCAACTAGATACGGCGCCAACAACTGGTCATTGAGGTCCACCCCTCCCATGTTAAGGTTATATTTGTGGACACAGAGGGGTTTCTCCACAATACCAGTCGCCGTAGGAATTTGGACCGTCGTGTCTGCATGAAGGGAGGTAAGAACGAAAACATTCTTATTATCCCTCCACTTCATAGCGAGCAAATTATTACTGCGCAAGCAGGCTCTCTCCCCCAACCTAAGACGGGACTCTACAAGCCGCTGGGGAAAGCCCCGGCGATTAGGTCGCACGGTGCCACATGCTCCAATCTGCTGATCAAACAAGTGACTAAACAGTGGCACGCTTGTGTAATAATTGTCCACGTACAAGTGGTACCCCTTTCCGAATAAGGGTGACACCATGTCCCACACTATCTTGCCAGCGCTTCCTATGTAGTCAGGGCAGTTCTCCGGCTCTACGTGACTATCTTTACCCTCATAAACCATGAAACTACGTGTATAGCCTGTGGCCCTGTCACAGAGCTTATACATCTTGACCCCGTATCTGGAACGCTTGTTGGGGACGTATTGTTTGAATGACAAGCGACCAGAAAACTTAATCAGGGACTCATCAACGCAGACAACTTGATCGGGAGTAAACAAGTCTGCAAAACGTTGGTTGAAGTGGTTTATGAGGGGCCGAATTTTGTAGAGCCGATCGTATTCAGGGTCTCCACGAGGACGACAGAGTTCATTGTCGCTGAAGTGCATGAACCGCAAGATCTGCTCGTATCGTGCCCTGGACATGGAAGCAGAGAACACGCGCATATGGTGAATTGGGTCAGTGGACCAATATGACCGCAACTCACTCTTTTTGGTTATGCCCATGTTGAGGGAGAGGCCCAGAAAGATTTTAAATTCGGAAACCGTAACTGGTTTCCATTGTCTGGCAAGGGCGGACTGGGGAATAGTGGCGATGTGTTGAGCAGCGTACAAATTGGTTTGGTCCACAATAGATCTATAGAGATCTTCGGTGAAAAACAGTGAGTAAAAGTCAAGTGTCGTAAAATCAACTGTTTCCACGTTAATGCCAGGTTGGCCAGTGAATGGGGGAAGTACGGGTTCTGCAGAAGTGGTGGGCACCCAAATAGGATTGGCGAATTCTGCAGGAAGGGCACTATAGGTACGACGGGCCTGTCTTTGTCTTCTTCTTGGTGGCAGCGGGACACTACTTGTGCTTGCCACCTCGCCAGCTTGAACTGCACTTATGGGACTCGCCACGTCACCACGTGTTACTGCAGTGCTGGATGTAGGTCCAGGGTGTACTAGGCCGCTGGTGCTTGCCAGTTCACCAGAAGGATGAGCGGCTCTAGTACGTCTCTGCTCCATACGAGTGACCTGCGGTTCCTGCACCTGAACAACAGAATACATTGGGGATCGGGCACACCTGTTCTTAACAGCGGCCTCATCTCCGTCGTCAGAGCTATCTGTCATGGAGCCGCTGTCCTCTACAGGATCGTATTCTGAGCCTGAATCTGACAGATGAGTGACGTCCTCTTCACTATCTGTCATGCTCAGAAACGTGTAGGCCTCTTCACTAGTGTACCTTCGCTTTGCCATTTTGGGCTCTAAATTTAGGGGTACACTAGTGAGACTCACAGGTAAAAAAGCACCTAGCCTGTCAGCGACTGTTTCAAAACGCTACCAAAAAAACTGTTAGCGATCGCAGGGATCAAGCCTGACTCTGCGAATGCTGCAGTTATGTGTGTTGTGTTTTGTAAGTGACAGTGATCGATCGATACTGCACTTGGGTGGGCTGGGCTTGGCGGAGGGGCTAAACGCAGGTGCTAGCAGGTATCTGGGCTGATCCCGCTAACAATGCGTTTTGGGAAACCTAAAATGCTGGCAACGCTAATATAGATCTGATCAGATACTATATTACTAAGGGAGGTGTATGCTTTGCGCGTGGGTGTCACTAACCTGACGCTGGGGCGACGCAGACCTTATCTGACCCTCAAACTTATATCACCCGCCGGGTGATCAGGGGGTTAAACCTTTATTAGGTAATAAATGGCGGGTGCCCTGAAACAAAAACAAAAATAACTAACCAACCAGCGTCACCTGTAACAGTTATATGGTGATCACTGGTGAAAGGGTTAACTGGGGGGCAATCAGGGGGCTATGCGGTAGTATATGGGGGTCCCTGACGCTATAAAAAGCTGCGGCGAACCTAAATACTTACCTGCCTAACTAGCGTCACCTGTGACACTAATACAGCGATCAGAAAAACGATCGCTTATTAGTGACACTGGCGACGAGAGGTGATCACGGGGTTAAACCTTTATTGGGGGGGTGAGGGGGGCACCCTAGAGCTAAAGGGGGCTAACCCTAACTGCCCTAACAGTTATTACAGTCACAAATGACACCAATGCAAAAAAAATAAAAATAAAATGCAATTGGTGTCACTGTGACTGGGGGGGGCAGGGGTGATTGGGGGGTGATTGGGGGGTGATCGGGGGGGGGTGAAAAGTGTGCCTGGCGTGTTCTACTGTAAGTGTAGTGTTGGGTGCAAATCACCGATCCTCTCTCCTCCGTGCCGGAACGAAAAAGACCGACACGAGGAGAGATCACATCACTTCCTCTCCTGTGTTTACATTACAGGAGAGGAAGTGATGTCACGAAGGATTTCTATTCGTCGGGAGCGATCGCGAGGGGGTGGCCATGAATGAATGGCCGTCCCCTCATCCCGGATCGTTCCCGAACGAATACCGACCGCCGCAGGCACCGGGCGGGGGCCCGATCGGGCCCCCGACTCGCGGGAAGGCAGGGACGTACATGTACGCCCATATGCCTGCCCGTGCCATTCTGTCGACGTACATCGTCGTGCGGCGGTCGGGAAGTGGTTAAACAAAAGATGGGTACTTACAAAACAAAGGGATTAACAAGCATTAAGCATGGAACAGATTTTACTTTTGGGATAAAGATTTTACATAAATAAATAAAAGCTGATCATTGTAAACTCCCCTGTCAGTGTTAAATTGTTTATCTCTATCCCTCTAACTGCCACTTTTACTGAACAGCCTGGTCTGTTAAAGGAAGTAAAAAAATAACAGACATATTGGCCAGATCATCAGTTGAAAATAAATGGGAAAAAAGCTCTAAAAAAAGAAAACCACCACATCTGAGAAATAGTAGGGTGCAACATAATAACTTTTTTGATTTTAGGTTGAATACTTTTTTAATTGCCTGCCATTTAATTCTAGGCCAAAAAGGTTTTTTTACTTTATCAATAAGATGAAAAATACAAACTTTCTTCATCTTTAATGAGTCATGTGTATGCCAGTCACCAAGCATTTCTAAACTAAGGGGAATGCAAAAGAGCACAAAGGAGACTGAATTAACAAAGGATGCAAATGAAAACCTGATTTCAAATGCCAAATACCCAGACCTGGAAAAAATTCTCAAATATGTAAATTGTAAGAAGATGAAGGAGAGGATTGGGTCTTTGAAAACTAAGATGACTCAGATCATTATCTTACCCGGCTCACCTTTCAAGGGCTCAAGACGGGGATAAAGAGAATGCAGAAGCATTACATTATTATATTCACTATAAGGAGGAACCAGATGGCATACACCCGAGAGTACTGTACTTAGGCAACTTAGTTCAGTGACAGGCAGAAGACTATTTTTATTTTTAATCTTCAGGAACTCAACTTATTCTGCTGCAGTGCCATAGGATTAACAGAAAACAGATGTAGTGGGGGTATTTAAAAGGGAAATTAGATTTCAGCTGAAGAATGGCATACCTGTGAGCATGACAATGATAGCCAGATTGGAGAAAATGAGGACTGCTTGTAGTAAAATATATATATGTATTTTTTACAGAACAGTAGTTTAAAGGGACCTTGTCATTAAAAAAAAACTGCTGCAGGTAAAAAAATACTTGTGGTTATTGATGTTTGAGCAAACCTGCAATACCCTCTAATACCTTATTGTACATCATGCTGTTCTCCAGAAATATTTAGACAGAATAAAGGTGGATAAAGCACCTGGACCAGATGGCATGCACCCACAGATCTTAAAATAATTGAGCTCTGTCATTTCAAAGCCATTGTATCTAATTTTTAGGGACTTATTAATAAATGGAATGTCACCACTGGATTGGCGTAGGGCCAATGTAGTGCATATATTTAAAAAAGGATCAAAGTCTTTACTAAGTAACTATAAACCTGTTATGCTGCGTACACACGACCGGACTTTCTGGCAGACTAGGTCCGAAGGGATTAGTCCGTCGGACAATCCAATCATGTGTGGGCTAGTCCGATCATTTTTCAAAAAAAAATTAGATGGACCTAGAAATAGAACATGTTTCAAATCTATCCGACTGACTCAATTCTGATGGACTAAAATCGGAAAACCGTTCACCTGTGTGCTGGTCCGATGGACCAAATATGACGCAAGGGAAGCTATTGGCTACTGGCTATTGAACTTCCTTGTTTATTCCCGTTTACGTCATCACGTTCAAAACAAACGGACTTTCGAATGGACTTAGTCCGTTCGTATTTGGCCAAGTCCGTTCGTTCGGAAGGTCCGTCGGAACTCTGCCGAAAGTCCGTCAGGAAGAGCGTCGGACCTAGTCTGCCGGAAAGTCTGGTCGTGTGTACGCGGCATTAGTCTAACTTCTATAGTTGGGAATATAATGGAGAGTTTAATGAAAGATCACATAGATGAGTTCTTGCTGGAAAAAAATATTTCAGGCAACAGGCACCATGGGTTCATGAAAGACAGAAGTTGTCAAACAAATCTGATTTCTTTTTATGAAGCGGTAATTAAAACCTTGGACAGAGGGGTGGCTGTGGACATTGTATACTTAGCTTTTGATACAGTTCCCCACCAATGTGTAAGGTAAAGTCTACAGGCTTGAAAATATCAGTTTGTAAATGGATAGAAAATTGGCTAAAAGCCAGAATTCAGAGAATAGTGGTTAATGATTCATACTTTGAATGGTCTAAGGCTATCAGTGGTGTACTCCAAGGTTCAGTGTTGGGACCGTTAGTTTTTAATATCTCTATAAATGATATAGGATCTGGGATTAAAAATATCATTTCAGTCTTTGCAGATGACACCAAGCTATGCAGCGGAATAGCATCCTTACAGGATCTCTCTAACTTACAAGCCGACCTCAATGCACTGTTTAATTGGGTGACTATGTGGCAGATGAGGTTTAATTTTGATAAATATAAAGTTATGCACTTGGGGGCTAAGAATATGCATGCATTACACATACTAGTGGCCGGTACAACCGGGGGAATCCATAGTGGAGAAGGATCTGGGGGCTTTCATAGATCATAAGCTCCATAATAGCATGAAATGCCAAGCTGCGGTTTCCAAAAAAAAGCAAAATCATTTCTTGTATTAAGAGAGGTATGGACTCCAGAGAGAGCGATACCATTTTGCCCCTGTACAAATCATTAGTAATATCTCATCTAGATAATGCAGTTCAGTGTTGGGCACCAGTTCACAAAAAGGATATCTGGGAACTGGAGAGAGGGCAGAGAAGAGCAACTGAACGGATAAGGGGCATGGGGGAACTCAGCTATGAGGATAGATTAGAGGAACTGATAATCAGGAAGAACACAGTGCTACAAAGAGCTCGGAGGGTGCTGCTCACCCCTATCAAATCGAAAAATGGATCAAGTTCCCCCACCAACAGGGTTTTTAGGCAGCAAAAACAATGATAAATGCATGTCAAATTAATATGAAAAATGTTTTAATATTTGATAAAAACATGAGCTCCACCTGAACACTTAAAAACTAGCTCTTATATGCAGAATACAATATTATCAATGGACATACACTGAACAGACTTAGCTATAAATACACTGTATGAAATAATAACAGTAGAAATATAGTTCTAACGCGTTTCAACCACTCAGGGTCTTCTTCAGAGATGGTCTGTTAATAAAGACAAAATTACACTAAATGAATCTATCAAGTGTTGTTTGTATTGGGATTATCTTATATTTGTTAATATGATTTACCCAATAGTGCACTTCCAAAGGAATAGAGTAAGTTGTAAGTTATAATACTTAGTGGTGGAGTTCCCCCATAGGGTAATGTTTCAGTTTCCTTCACACATCTGGAATGTTACCCGGTCCATATATTCCGCCAAGATGCCAAGGAGAGGGAGTAGAATCAGAGAACCAGAGGTGTGGCTCGCGGGAAGTCACACAAATACCATACCCCCCATAAATATAGGAAGTAGGTGCAGGTATAGGCGGCCGGCCAGTGTGGTGAGCTACATCTGTGATAAAAATCCCAACATGAATAGAATCAAAAACATATATTTGATATATAAACACAGGGTGTATATATGGTATGAAAATGTTGTCATACACATAATCTATATATATAGAAAAAACATCCCCAAATATCTAAATACACATCTGGGATGCTTTGGGAAGGGGAAGAGATAGAGAAAAAGACACCCTACCCAGATACGGTTTCAGGAGAAAAAAAAATATATATATATGTTTGTTTGGTATGAAAAAGGGTAAATTGTGTGCATCAGTGAGGACAATGGATCAGTTAGTGAACAAAAAAGAGCAGAAAAAATGGTGAACAAAAAACTCCAAGTAGTGGAACAAACTATGAAAATTAAAAACTGCATGCTAAAAAGGAAAAAACATCTAAGAAAGGGAAAAGCAGTAAGAGGGTGAGCGGTGTGTATGGGTCAACGTCAGAGTGTTGGTAAATGAAATGAATGAGTGAGGTGAATACGTGTAAAAGTGAGAAATGCGTGTAAAAAGAAAATGATGAGGTGTACATGAATAGTTACAAAAATAGTGTGACATGTGAAGTACCTGTCAGAGTGACAAGTGAGAAGAAAAAAAAAAAAAACGGGTATGCTAACCTAATTTAGTGAACAGTATTTATGGTAAGAATAAAAGCTATTACCTGAGTTAATGGGCTTGATAGAAAGTTCCCCAGGTGGGGAAGAGAAGGACTGCTACTGGAGACCTATCCCGGGAGAAGTACCAGGCACAGTCACAAACTCATATTCTATGAAGTCACCCAATCTGAAATTAAGTAAGACAATCAGGATGCTCCTTTACGGGTTTCAAGATATTACTTGAATGCAATAGATCAGTAATTACAGATCGAGTAGGAAATAGCCACACTTACCATCCAGCAAATGAAGGTTAACAGAGTCCTTGTTCATAAAGTAAATGTGACCTTCCTACAGGAAATGCTGTTTATATAGCACCCATGGGTTCTATCAAAGGTGTAAGCCGCCCACCCACTGGCCGGTATCCGCCCATTGCCGCGTGGTCGCCTAATTAGGTCGACCGCGTGTGGCCGCCCCGGCGTCCCGGAAGGCCGCAAAGCGGGCCCGAAATGACGTCACTTCCGGCGCAACTGCGTGACGTCAGTGCGTCGCGTGCGTCCGCAGAGAGTGTGGACGCACGCGAGGTGTACATCCGGAAGTATCCAGGGATGCCGCCGGCAAGGGAATACGTGTCCCTTATAGCTGGGCGGGACCAGCCCGCCCAATAACACAAAGGGAAGCATGTGGAGAGGGCCATGTATGAAAACAAACACGGGCCTCTCCTACCCTTGCCGGGGAGTCACGCCAGAGCACCAACCCATCCCCCCCCACCACAAAGAGGCAAATGGCAGAAAGACCATATTAGTGAGGAATAAACATTAGTCAGGGGGAAGAGAAGAAAGGAACGAAACCCTGTAATGCAAATACCGAGGCATGCCGCAACTGTCCAAAAAGTTCCCCCGACCCCCGGGACTTAAATAGGTTAGGGGTGTGTGAGTGAGGGACATCGGGGAGGGGGGGGGAGGCACAAAAAAAAAAAGAAGGGGGAGGGGGAAGAAAAAGACCGGGGAGGGGGGGGGAGAGAGGACAGGCGGCAGATCCCAGCACAACATCACAGTAACATACATTTGTTTCACCGATCATATTATGTAGTTTCATATTATTTTACGTATATATATGACATGCATTTCCCGACATGCAGACGCATGTCTTTACTTAAAAGGCGATCATAGTAGATCTACAACTACAATAAATATATAACAACAGAAAATATAATAACATTTCTAAATAATTGATCACATGGAGATATATTCTATTACAAAATAGCCATATATGGTACCCTGTTTAGAACCCATGTGATCACAGTAGCTGGGAGTTTCCAACAGTTTGCAAAAAGGCACGGGCAAAAAATATTGCTAAAGAATTACTTGAGAGATAATAGAAAAGAACTAAGGAGGAAAAATTACTCGAGAAGTGATGGGGAAAATAAGGTCAAAAAACAGGGGGGGAGGGGGGGGGGAGAGGTAAGATGGATGGTCTCTACTGTGTCCTTCCTGAGGAAAACCCCTTTAGGAAAGGAGCAAAGGAGACCGATTCATTTAGACCTGGAAAAGAGGTGGCATCCAATTTATGTATCCACCTCTGTTCACGTTGTAATAATGTCTTATTCCAATAACCCCCCTGAGCTGGTATATGTATTCGATCTAGGGCAGTGAATGTGAATTTGGGCATTCTGTAGTCGTGTGCTAATACAACATGTCGTCCAATTGGCAAATAATAGTTACCAATTTCCATGCTATACACATGTTTGGACATACGGCGGTGGAATTCTTGTTTGGTTTTACCCACATAGTATGCCCCACATTCACACTCCAAAAGATATACTACACCTCGTGTTTGACAATTTACAAAGTGGGTGGGTCGAAAAGTAACACCATTTGGTAAACGAAAGGTCTTATCACGTCTAATATATTTACAACACGAACAGTGATTGCAAGGAAAGGAGCCGAAGACTAAACAATGTTTGGACCTTTTAGTTTCACTTTTGTATTCGCTCTGCACTAATTTGTCATATAGCGAAGAAGCCCTTTTAAAAGAAATCGAGGGGCGTGCTGGAACAATGCATCCAATTTTGGGATCATCTTTAAGAATGGGCCAATGTTTTTGAATAATATTACAAATAATATTATGTTGTTTAGTGAAACGCATAGTGATCCTAGGTGAATCCACGGTAGGATCACTGCGTTCCCTCTTAGAAAACAGGAGGTCCCTACGCGGTAAGACCACAACTTTGTTATAGGCCCTGCGAAGGCATGAACGACTGTATCCTCGTGCAAGGAATCTGGTCTGAAGTTTGCGGTGGAGCTCATGTTTTTATCAAATATTAAAACATTTTTCATATTAATTTGACATGCATTTATCATTGTTTTTTGCTGCCTAAAAACCCCGTTGGTGGGGGAACTTGTTCCATTTTTAGATTAGAGGAACTGAATGTATTCTCTCTGTCTTGAGAAGAGAATATTAAGGGGGGATATGATGAACATAAACAAATATATAAGGGGTCCATATAGTGAACTTGGTGTTGAGTTATTCACTTTACGATCATCACAGAGGACAAGGGGGCACTCTTTACGCCTAGAGGAAAAGAGATTTAATCTCCAATTACAGAAAGGTTTCTTCACAGTAAGAGCTGTGAAAAGTGGAATAGAATCCCTCCAGAGGTGGCTCTGGCCAGCTCAGTAGATTGATTTAAGAAAGGCCTGGATTATTTCCTAAATATACAAAATATAATTGGGTATTGACATTTATAGGTAAAGATGATCCAGGGAAAATCCGATTGCCTCTCAGGGGATCAGGAAGGAATTTTCTCCCCTGCTGTAGCAAATTGGATCATGCTTTCCTGGGGTTTTTCGCCTTCCTCTGGATCAACTGTGGGTATAGGATTGTGTTTATAGGATTGTATGATATTATTTTTTATGTATTTATTTATTTATTTTTATGGTTGAACTCGATGGACTTGTGTCTTTTTTCATCCTGACTAACTATGTAACTATGTTCTCACAGCTGAAGCAACAACACCTCGACGTAATGTCAAAGGGTGCAGGTACCTCCAACCTCACATTTTTTTTATTGGAGTATTACTACAATGGGCAGAAACATTTTGCCACTTTCCTGGCAGAACAGCCTGGTGTTTGGCCATAAAATCAGGGTTAGGGATGGTTAGTGTAATCATTAGTGTTATGCCGCTTACACGCGATCAAACTATCTGGCGGGAAAAGTCCGGCAGACTATATCCACCCGTGTGGGCTCCGGCGGACTTTTTTTCCCCAAAAGTCTGGCGGACTTAGAAAGTAGTTTTGACTCAAAAACTGTCCGGCGGACAATACGGCCGCGTGTGTGCTAGTCCGCCGTACTTTTGAAATGAACGGACTTTCCCGCACGGAGAAAAGTCCGTTCATTTTGAGCGCGGCTCCAGGTAGACGGGACTAGCGAAGGAAGTCAATGTCGCCGCCTTCGGCAGCAAAATTGACACGTTGCTGGCCCCGTCACATGGTATGGACTTAAAGGGGAAGCCCTACGCTGAAAAAATGGCGTGGGGGGTCCCCCCTAGGTCCATATCAGACCCTTATCCGAACACGCTACCAGGCCAGTCAGGAAAGGGGATGGGGACGAGTGAGCCCCCCCCCACGAGCCGTACCAGGCCGCGTGCCCTCAACACGGGTGGGTGCTTTGGGGAAGGGGGCCGTGCGCCCCCGCCCCCCCCATGTTGATGAGGACAAGGGCCTCTTCCCGACAACCTTGGCTGTTAGTTGTCATGGGTCTGCGGGCGGGGGGCTTATCGGAATCTGGGAGCCCCCTTTAATAAGTGAATGAGTATGGGGTACAATGTACCCCCTACCCATTCACCTGTGAAAAAATTTAAATAAAACACAACACACAAGGGTTTTAAATAATTTATTGCACAGCTCCTGGGGTCTTCTTCTGTCTTGGGGGGTCTTCTCGCCGGACTCCTCTGCTATCTTCTGCTCTTTTACTAGCTCTTTTACTAGCGGAGGAGCCCGGCGTTTTTCGTCGTCGCCGCCCTCCGGGGGTCTTCTTCCGACTTCGGGGGTCTTGTCCCCCTCTTCGGGGGTCTTGTCCCCCTCTTCAGTTCTTCTTGCCAGGCCTCCGCACCTTCTTCCAGCTCTTTTACAAGCGGTGGCCCGGTCTTCTATCGCCGCCGCCTTCTCTTCTTGTTCTTCTTGTTCTTATTCCTTGAGATGTTGACTCGACGTGCTCTCTGGCCGTAATGACAGGGACGCGGCGTGCGGGGACTTATATAGGGACATCGCCGGGTAATGTCCCTGCCCATTATGATGTCACAGTCCCAGAGGTTGCGGCGACATTGACTTCCTTCGCTAGTCCCGGCTACCTGGAGCCGCGTTCAAAATGAACGGACTTTCCTCCGTGTGTGGGCAAGTCCGTTCATTTCATTTCATTTCAAAAGTATGGCAGACTATGTCCACCAGACCTAGTCGGCCGGAAAAGTTTTGCAGGGAGAATTATTGTGTGGATTGGTGTTAGACTTATAAGGAATATTAGTGTAGGGATTAGTGTTGGGGTCACAGGAATTTCCATGATGTCATTTATCAAATATGGTCATGTTCATATTTGTTTAACCGCTTGCTGACCGCATAATTTAGTTATATGGCAGCAGAGTGGCTCTCCTGTGCCAAATCATGTACCTAGTATGTGATCCGGCACTTACAGATAAGGGGAGCTGGCCACCAGCACTGCCGCTATGCTGTGATTAGACACCACATCAGTCGATTAGCAGGTGACGTCCAATGGATGTTCGCTGGTACCCGCTGATCAGCGAAGAGAGACACGGTACTGAGCTCTGCCTATGTATATTGCATATTGCATCTATAATTAGATGTATTATGTATGCATAATTCTGTAATGCTGATGCTTCTGAGTTTCCATTATATTTATCCTCCTCTCTAGGACTGACATCCCCAATTCAGCACATGTAGCCCCGTCCCTTTGGGTGGTGTTTTTTTTGCCCAGGGTTGCTCCAAGGCTGCTCTGTGCTTGGCGGATGATTTTTCCTTGCTGGGGCCACCAGGGGAACATCCTCTGCTGATGCCTTCCAGCTCTCAGACTGACCAGGGATCCACCCTTCTTTGGGTGGATCTTTAGCAAACACTACGTGTGTCGGCAGCGATCCTAAGATGGCTGCGGCGGCGCTTCCCGATTTTCCTGCCCAGATGTGATGCCAACACGCAGCTCATGATGTCACACACATGCATGATTCATCCAGAACACTAGGGGGGGGCTGCATTAGGCGGTTTAGCCCTTCATAATTAGATATGCCCTAAATAAGGGGAACCATTTCTAAGCACCACATAAACCTCTTTGACACCATAGGGGATATCACTCCAGTTTCCACACCAGATAGACATAACTTGGTTTACTGGGGGGACTTTTTTCTTTATTATGAGTACGTGATTTTTTTAACAAAATTTTTTTTTTGTTATCACTGCTATTTTTATTTTTAATTAATGTTTATGATTATTATAATTTGTTCAAAATTTTCTTTGAATTTTTGGTGATTTTTTTTGGCCATAAATAAAAATGTTTTTTTTTCTCATGTATATTTTTTATTTTAAACACTTACCTATATATTTATATTTCTTTTTTGCATTTAAAGTTCTCCCGGACACAAATATTTGGTCCCATTTTTTCCATATACATGCGGTCTTGTTTGGTGGGTGTCTTATGTCTCCGTAGGAGGAGTATATATTTTTCTGGACAGACGCTGCGTTCACATGATCTAAATTTTAGTCCGAAAAAGCTTTGATGGTTTTCCCGACGGAATTTCACTCAAGCTGTCTTGCATACACATGGTCACACCAAATTCCGACCGTCAAGAACGCGGTGACTTACAACAAGTAAAACGGGACTAGAAAAAAGAAATTCAATATTCAGTAGCCAATAGCTTCCATCTAGCTTCCATCTCGTACTTGAATCTGAGCATGTGTGAGTTTTTGTGTGTAGGAATTGCATACACAAAAACGCATTTTCGGATAGGAACCGAAAAAAAGAGAACATGCTCTCAATCTTTTGCTAGCCGAAATTGGGCCAGCAAAAGTCCAATGGAGCATACACACAATCACATTGTCTGACTAAAAGCTCTCATCAGTCTTTTGCTGGCCGAATTTCTGATCGTGTATATGCAGCATTAGGCATTTGAAAATTCTAGCTGAATGTAAGTAGATTTGCAATCATTTTGTATAATTGAGACAAAATTGATGTAGGTTCAGTGCATTAGTAGTTTTTTCCACATTGCAAGGTGGCAATATACTGTATATGCCTGATGAGGATATTTTCAAAATGCAAAATGTCCCTCTCCATATTCAGACTATCTATGAGACCCATGTGTTGTGCAGTGCTATATGGTATTGTGTATCACTACTGTTTAACCAGTTCCCGACCAGCGCACGCTGATGTACGTCTGCAGAATGGCACGGGCAGGCATATTGGCTTACAGGTACGTCCAATCTTTAATGCCGCCCTGCCATCGCTAGCGCGCCGCTGCCGGCACACACGCGTGCTGGTCGGGACCCCCATGAGTCCGGTCGCGAGTCCCTCACGGGGCGGCTGAACGGAGAGATGCCGTTGTAAACAGCCTCTCCCCGTTCTGCCTGGCAACAAGTGATGCTGATCTCTGCTCCATGTGATTGGAGCAGAGATCAGTGTTCACTAAATGAAAGCCCAGCCCCCCACAGTTAGTAACACACCCCTAGGAACACTTAACCCCTACACTGCCACCCACTGGTTAACCCCTTCACTGCCAGTGTCATTTACACAGGAATCACTGCATTTGTATAGCAGTGATTGCTGTATAAATGACAATGGTCCCAAAAATGTGTCAAAAATGTCTGATGTGTCCGCCATAATGTCGCAGTCACAATAAAAATCACTGATCGCCGCCATTACTAGTAAAAAAAAAAAATTATTAATAAAAATGCCATAAAACTATCCCTTTTTTTGTAAACACTATAACTTTTGTGCAAACCAATCAATAATAGCTTATTGCATTTTTTTTTAACCAAAAATATGTAGAAGAATACGTATCAGCCTAAACTGAGGGAAAAAAACGTTTTTTATATATATTTTTGGGGGATATTTATTATAACAAAAAGTAAAAAATAATGTGTTTTTTTCAAAATTGTGGCTCTATTTTTGTTTATAGCGCAAAAAATAAAAACCGCAGGGGTGATCAAATACCACCAAAAGAAAGCTCTATTTGTGGGAAAAAAAGGACGTCAATTTTGTTTGGGAGCCACGTCGCATGACCGCGCAATTGTCAGTTAAAGCGATGCAGTGCCGAATCGCAAAAAGTGGTCTGGTCTTTGGCCAGCAAAATGGTCTGGGGCTGAAGTGGTTAAGAAATTGTGCTATAATGCAAAATGTCCTTAAATTATGTTTTTAAACAGGTTTGAGCCTCATGTGAGGTATTTTTTTAGTGTTTTACTCAACACTATATGGTGGCATATGCTTGGTTACTGTTTAAAAAGGCCTACACAAAGAAAATTTCTGACTCTCCATAAATCTAATACTGGTTAGTTCCAGGGACAACTTTCCATATCCACATCCTATATAATATAGTAACCAAGCAAAACAACATGCCTCTCAAAGGCAAAGAGATACCAGGACTTTCAGCGATGTAGAGTTGCCACTGAGGTGAACACATACACAATGTTAGGATAAAAAATGCTTCTTATTGTACAAAAAGTTTGAAAAAAGGATTTGAATATGAAAAAGTATAGAAAAGTATATTTGTTACAGCAGCTAAATGTTACAACTTTGAAGTTTGCCATGAAGCTAATTTCCACTTCCTACTGTGCATATATTCCAATGTGTTTCGCAGAGTATTTCTGCTTTTTCAGGGAATTTTTATATGCATCTAGAGAATCATCAAATATCAAAAAGAAATATAATACACTCAGTAATTTTGTGATTTTGCATAATACTTTACATTATAGCATACTCATGAATAATGTGCTTACCAACTCTATCAACAAGATATATATATGGGTCTCCAAATATGCTAGAAGAAGAGGATCACGAAGCAGCCACTTGACCCCTGGTCAAAATCAGGGTCTTGTTGAATGGACACTAAAATACAAAATATATATATAGGATCTACAGTATATGCATCTGATATTCGCTAAACGGGGGGGGGGGGGGGGGGAGACTAACCGTATTCTTATCACATACACATGATCAGCCCAAGCTCTATACCATACCACACTAAACTTGCCGATTCATCCATAACATCCAACCTTACATGGTGGGTCGCTACACTAACAGCAAGATGACATCACTGACATATCCCCCCCAAAGAGACGCCACTACAATATGTGTTTCCCATACGGCCATCCATCCTTCTTAGCCCTTGTACACACGGTCGGACATTCCGTTGGATTTTGTCCGAAACTGTTGCATACACACAGTCGGACAAAGTTGTCAGAAAATCCGATCGTACTTAATGTGATGACTAGGGATGAGCTTCGAGTTCGAGTCGAACTCATGTTCTACTCGAACATTGCCTGTTCGCCTGTTCAGCGAACAGTGAACAATTTGGGCTGTTCGCAGAAAATTCGAAAAGCCGGAACCCCCTATACAAGTCTATGGGAGAAATCTAAAGTGCTCATTTTAAAGGGCAATATGCAGGTTACTGTCCTAAAAAGTGTTTGGGGACCTGGGTCCTGCCCCAGGGGACATGGATCAATGCAAAAAAAAGTTTTAAAAACGGCCGTTTTTTTCAGGCGCAGTGATTTTAATAATGATTAAAGTGAAACAATAAAAGTGTAATATTCCTTTAAATTTCGTAGCTGGGGGGTATCTATAGTATGCCTGTGAAGGGGCGCATGTTTCTGGTGCTTAGAACTGTCCCTGCACAAAGTGTCATTTGTGCAGGAAAAAAAGTCTTTTAAAATCACTTGCGGCTAAATTGTCGGGTCTCCGTAATACAGAGAACACTCAATCAGTGTTCTCTGTATTAGCCGACAATTCATTCATTCATTGATTAAAAAAAAAGCGTGGGGGTTCCCCTAAATTCAATTACCAGGCCCTTCAGGTCTGACATGGATATTAAGGGGAACCCCGTGTCAAATTTTTAAAAAAAATTGACGTGGGGGTCCCCCCAAATATCCATACCAGACCCTTCAGGTCTGATATGGATATTAAGGGGAACCCCGCATCAAATTTAAAAAAAAAATTGACGTGGGGGTCCCCCTAAAAATCCATATCAGACCCTTTATCCGAGCATGCAACCTGGCAGGCCGCAGGAAAAGAGGGGGGGACGAGAGAGCGGCTCCCCCTCCCTCCTGAACCGTACCAGGCCACATACCCTCAACATTGGGAGGATGCTTTGGGGGTCTGTGACCCCTCAAAGCACCTTGTCCCCATGTTGATAAGGACAAGGGCCTCATCCTCACAACCCTGGCCGTTGGTTGTGAGGGTCTGCGGGCGGGGGGCTTATCAGAATCTGGAAGCCCCCTTTAACAAGGGGACCCCCAGATCCCGGCCCCCCCCTGTTTGAAATGGTAAGGGGGTACAAAAGTACCCCTACCATTTCACAAAGAAAGTGTCAAAATGGTTAAATAAGACAAACACACTTTTGAAAAATTCCTTTATTAAAAATGAAAAAAATAAAAAAAAGATTCCAGTGGTGCTAATCCACTCTTGCTATCCAGCGACGGATCTCCGGGGTCCAGCGATGGATGATCATATCCAGCGACGGGGGATCTCTCAGTCCAGCGCTGTCCATACATCCTTCTTCTGTCTCCACTCCGGAGACACTGCAGAGAGCCCAGCGCTGACGTTTCTTATATTAGGAGGGCGGGGCCACCCGTCACCTGACCCCGCCCCCTCTGACGCTGGTGAAGGGAGCCAGGGGTTCCCCAGTGACGTGTGGGTGACCCGCCCCCTCTGATGTAACGGAAACCTGCATTACATCAGAGGGGGCGGGGTCACCCACACGTCACTGGGGAACCCCTGGCTTCCCTCTCCAGCGTCAGAGGGGCTGGGTCAGGTGACGGGTGGCCCCGCCCTCCTAATATAAGAAACGTCAGCGCTGGACTCTCTGCAGTGTCTCCGGAGTGGAGACAGAAGAAGGATGTATGGACAGCGCTGGACTGAGAGATCCCCCGTCGCTGGATATGATCATCCATCGCTGGACCCCGGAGATCCGTCGCTGGATAGCAAGAGTGGATTAGCACCGCTGGAATCTTTTTTTTATTTTTTTCATTTTTAATAAAGGAATTTTTTAAAAATGTGTGTTTGTCTTATTTAACCATTTTGACACTTTCTTTGTGAAATGGTAGGGGTACTTTTGTACCCCCTTACCATTTCAAACAGGGGGGGGGGGGCGGGATCTGGGGGTCCCCTTGTTAAAGGGGGCTTCCAGATTCTGATAAGCCCCCCGCCCGCAGACCCTCACAACCAACGGCCAGGGTTGTGAGGATGAGACCCTTGTCCTTATCAACATGGGGACAAGGTGCTTTGAGGGGTCACAGACCCCCAAAGCATCCTCCCAATGTTGAGGGTATGTGGCCTGGTACGGTTCAGGAGGGAGGGGGGCCGCTCTCTCATCCCCCCCTCTTTTCCTGCAGCCTGCCAGGTTGCGTGCTCCGATAAAGGGTCTGATATTGATTTTTAGGGGGACCCCCACGTCAATTTTTTTTAAAATTTGACACGGGGTTCCCCTTAATATCCATGTCAGACCTGAAGGGCCTGGTAATAGAATTTAGGGGAACCCCCACGCTTTTTTTTTTTTATCGATGAATGAATGAATTGTCGGCTAATACAGAGAACACTGATTGAGTGTTCTCTGTATTACGGAGACCCGACAATTTAGCCGCAAGTGATTTTAAAAGACTTTTTTTCCTGCACAAATGATACTTTGTGCAGGGACAGTTCTAAGCACCAGAAACATGCGCCCCTTCACAGGCATACTATAGATACCCCCCAGCTACGAAATTTAAAGAAATATTACACTTTTATTGTTTCACTTTAATCATTATTAAAATCACTGCTCCTGAAAAAACGGCCGTTTTTAAAACTTTTTTTTGCATTGATCCATGTCCCCTGGGGCAGGACCCAGGTCCCCAAACACTTTTTAGGACAGTAACCTGCATATTACCCTTTAAAATGAGCACTTTAGATTGTGAACGTTCGAGTCCCATAGACTTTAATAGGGTTCTAAAGTTCACACGAAGTTTAGGTCTGTTCGCAGGTTCTGGTGCGAACCGAACAGGGGGGTGTTCGGGTCATCCCTAGTGATGACGTTATTTTGTTAGGACGGGACTACGTTCAGGCTAGTAGCCAATAGCTTTGGTCTAGGAATTTGATCTGAGCATGCGTGGCACTTTGTCCGATAGGAATTCTCTACACATGATCGGACAAAGTCCGATCGGATCATGTTGTTGGAAAATTTTATAGCCCAGCTGGAAAACTTGGTCCGTCGGATACTCCGACGGAAACAGACCGATGGAGCCCACACACTGTCGGATTATCCGACAACACGGTCCTATCGGACATTGTCCATCAGAATGTCCAACCGTGTGTACAAGGGCTTAGAGCTTACCTTTTATATAGCGGTAACCTGTATGGTGGAGTTTCCACTAGAGCAAAGCCCAGCTGCACTCTCCACCACCCCTCCTTAAATGAGCGGTACTGCCGGAAGTGACAAGGCCACGCGCGACCCCATGAGTTACATCTGGCACGGGCTCATTGAACATATATTCTGTGATGGATATTCTTTCCCCGCAAAGCAGAAGAAGAGAAATAAAGCTGCCATTTATAGTAGCTGGAGAAAAACACACAACTATATATGAAGTTTGGCTCCTGCCGAATGGGCTCAAAATCTAGCATTCAGACAAACCCCTTAACCAGCAAGAGCTTGTGCTTAATTAGAATAAGTGTTTAAGTCACAGGGATGGTAACGTCTATGTCAGATGTGTGATTTGGTTCAGAGATTAATAACTGCTGCAAATTTCTAATGCCAGTAATTTACAGCATTATGTAGCGAGTTGTTGCCGTTTTGATGCTAAGTTGTGTTTTGTTACTGCTACAAGTTAAACTCCCATGATTAAGTCTGATATGACAAAACATGTCGGCAGCGTGGCTATCTGGAGAATATTACTGAGTTACTAGCTTGTGTATGTGATGGCGGGAGGTGGCGCTGGACGGAGGGGACGAGAGAAGCTAGCGAAGGCGCCCTAAATCTAAATACAGACCTGCTATGTGGGACCAGGTGGGATACGTAAGGAGGGGTGAGAAATAGCTGTCTATCTCCCTGTTTGAGAGGTCTGCTGTGACCACCAATGCCCCGGCATACTCAAAGCACCTGTTGAAGTTTAAGTGTGAGGTGGATTGATCTTTTGATGTGGCTTATTCTTTCACTGTTCATGTGAGTGCATAGAGATTGGTTTTTAAAAATTAAAGTGGTTTAACGTTATTACACCATTGGAGGCTTCCATTGCTATTTCTTTTGAGGTACATATATACTATATACTTCTAATCAGAAGAGATCCAGGGATACAGGCTACGATACTGGGATGTCCTATAGCACTCATCTTCTGAGAGGAGTTAAAGCTTTATTAGCCAAGCACGCGAGTGTAAGGCTTAACAGCTGGTGAGTGTACTCACAACGGGGGATTCACAATCACGGAAGGTGCGGTGAAGAAGCAAAAAAGTTGTTTTGGACACTAATTATCACTTTCATGTGGATCACTTATAGTGGACTGTTTATGAGTTTTAAACTAGAATTACTTATGGTGATAAAAAAGATTTTTTTGCACAGTGGTTTGATTGATTTATATTGTGGGGTTTACGTTTTGCAAGTATAGACTCATGTAAACTTATATATTTTTATTCACTCACTGACGTCGCCACCGAGCTGCGGGCATGTAAGGGGGAGGCCCCGCTCAGTGCAGAGCTCAAACCGAAGCTCGGCGCATGCGCGGGTAACGTAATTTACGTCACTGAATGAAGTCCCGTTTAGGACGATACGCGTGCGGGAGGACCCTGGAATGTCACTGCAACCACCTTACTGCATTGTTTAAGTGAACTTCGTTCATCCATGCTTATAATCCAGCACTAGTTGTAGTGCTCTGTATGTGAGTACCTGTCTTTTGGCAATAAAAATAGTTTTTTTTTATCTATACGGTCTGCACTATATATATTTTTCTATTTTATAATGTCCATATGGGGAGTTCGAGCCATCATTGATGACAACGCTGTGATATCCAAGGAGCTGAGTTACATCTTTTTGATCCACCTGAATCCTGGTATATGACCACTGGCAGTGGTGAATGCTCCATTTGACCTATCTGTACAGTCAGGGGTCAATTCTTTAAGGTGAGCGGTTTGGCTGTCTGGTGGTGGGAGCACCTGTTTTCTGGTGATTAAGGATATCAGTATGCATTCTATCCACTGAGAAGAATGAAGGATTGTCGATCAGTACCATCATAGACTGTTCATTCACTTTGTATCATTTTCCTTTTTATGTTGTTGTTTATCTCAAGAGACATTATATAGTACTAATAGGGGGGTTTGTTTCAGTGCTGCACTGCTCTGTTTATGATGTTTCTTTGAGGTTTTTGTTATATTTACCTTTAGTGTTCAGCTGCTTACTTATACTTTAAACAGAAAGTTTTTGTTTTGCGCTGACTGATTTTGCATTCAATACTGTTATCTAATATATTGGTTATCTACTTTTCAGTTTTTAACTAAAGCTGCATTATCCCGAAGAAGCTCAAGAGAGCGAAACATGTTGAAATTAGCAGAATTTTCTTGTGTATAGGATTGGTAATACCTTGTGGTTATACGATCTGTACCTCTTCTGTACACAGTTAATGAATTTATGTCCGAATGTTTATATACTTATGATTTTAAACTTTGTTTCTTGAATAAAATTATTGTTTATTTTAATATGGGCATTTTCTTTATTTGCCTCTATCTGGGTACCGTTTAAAAATCCCGGGGGTTGGTTACCCTCCAGCCCCGTCTTCCCCTTTTTCTCTACAGGTCAGACTTGTTGTCACCAAGCTTCACACAGTAGATTATACATTATCATAAGTATAAACACAGGACACCTTCACACAATAGCAGGAGTTGGCCTATCTCCTACATTGTACAGAGGCCAATGTGATCATCTCTCTCAACTAACATGTTGAGTTCAGAATCAAACAAACCAAGAATAGTCTTTACATATATCCTGGGAGACGTGGATAAATATTACTGTCCCATTTTAAGTAATCCAAGATATATGTTCTCAGTCACCCTGTGCCAGGATGGCACAGGGTGACTTAGACATAAGAGGTGCATGGGGAGCTGAAACATGGGTTTCCCAACCTTTCCAAGGGATACTTGATTCCACGTGCCCTCCCGTCACAATATCCATAGCAAATTCAATCAATTACATCAGCATCAGGCACTTGATAGCTGCTGATCTTAGCCCTTGTACACACGGTCGGACATTCCGACAACAAAATCCGTCAGATTTTGTCAGACGGATTTTGTCCAAAACTTGTGTTGCATACACACGGTCGGACAAAGTTGTCGGAAAATCCAATTGTACGTAACGTAATCACGTTATTTCGTTAGGACAGGACTACGTTCAGGCTAGTAGCCAATAGCTTTGGTCTAGGAATTGGCACTTTGTCCGATCGGAATTCTCTACACACAATCGGACAAAGTCCGATCAGATCATGTTGTCTGAAAGTTTTATAGCCCAGCTCTAAAACTTTGTCCATCGAATATTCAGACGGAAACAGTCTGATGGAGCCCACACACAGACGTTCTCCGTCGGAATGTCCGACCGTGTGTACAAGGGCTAAGACTGATTTTTATGAATGTGAGCCTATTGATGGAGTTTGTGGACAGGGGCACTCTTTGATCCGTTACAAACCCTGCAGCAGCACTGAATGTGTTCAGAAAGCACACTGGAAGCAGGACAGGCCAGTAGTTTGATTGCATACTGAACAAGTTCTAGCCAGTGGTCCATCCTCAAGACCCAGTAACCAAGTGGATGATCTGTTGGAAAGGTCTCCAAGTCTGCTCTTGCCCCTAGATATTCCTCCACCATATAATGCAGATGCTAGTGTTGGTTGCTTGAACCAATTCAGACCTTGGCACTGAGGACTGAAAAATAGTTTAAAGCCATCACTCAGCCGGCCACCTTCTCTACCACTCTTCCTCTGACTGAATGAAGCCTCAGCAACACGTTTTCCATGCACCAGGAAATTGTAACCTCCCAGGGTCTGGAAATGCATTACACAAACCTTTCTTCAAGTCCTCCTTAAGATGTTTCATCCTTTGCTTCCTATGCGAAGGCAGGATGAGTTCTACAACTTTACCCTTCTAACATAGATCAAGAAGGATTGCCAGCCAGTAATGATCCCTCTCATTGATACCAGGAATCCTAGGGTTCTTTCACAGGCTTTGCAGAATTAGGGAGGCCATGCAGCACAAGTTTGCAGAGGCATTCAATTCTGAGTCCTATTGGTCACTAAGGATCACAAGATCTGTAACTACCTCCTCCCAGCCACGTACAACTCTTTGGGTTCCTGGGGACTGAAAACAATCCCTTGAAGATTGCTACTGAGTGTTATCCTCTACATCCATGCTGACACAATCCTCCTCCTCCTCTTCTTCCTGTGTGGGAAAGAATGCTATCTGGATAAAGGGGGCCTTGAGAGGTAAGGAAGTCCTCCTCTTGATCCTGCTGTTCAGCCTCAAGATATATTGGACTGACTGTATATATATATATATATATATATATATCAAATACACTGCCACTAACTGAATAACCTGCCTGATTAATTGAACTCAAGCTAGCTCTCTGTCCACGCCACAAATACTACACAAGGCCGTATGTAAGCAGGGCGTGGTCTTAGTCCCCCTGAGCCATGACTGGCCAAAGGCACCCTGCCTTTGGCCAATTATGGCTCTCTCAGCAGAGCGTGCTGTGATTAGCCAAAGCCTGTAGGTCAGGTGCATGCTTTGGCCAATCATCATACAGCAATGCACCACGATTTCGCAGTGCATTATGGGGCGTTCCATGGTGCTCGAATTTACCACGAATGTCCCATAACGGGAAAATACCCAATGTTCGAGTCGAACTTATGCTCGACCCAAACATCAAACTCATTCCTAGTGAAGACACACTAAGACCGAGCTCTGTCCAACTAGGGTGAAATTCCAGCGGAACTTACCAAATTTCCAACATTCCCATTCTATCTAGCAGTGATAAAGGAGAAAAAGGAGAGAAAGGGGCGCCTCTGGGTGCAGATTTTTTTAAAAGGTTTTATTTTTCAGTGTAAAAAACATAAAATTTTGCACTCACATTTAGTAGGCAAAAAGTAAGCATTAAACACCAGGGGTCATCTGGTATATCTGATTTTTGGGACGTCAGCCAGTGGTCCGGTCCACATCTGTCATCTCATCGCGTTGTTCCTGTTCCTCTCACATGCTGTCCACTGCAGGTGTTTTGTATGAAGCAGCCGGCTTGTGGTGGACACGAGATGTGCGGTCTTCAAAACGAGGCTTGGGAGGCAGAGACGACCAGGGCGCGGGGCTGTGACGTCAGCGGGTATGCGACGCGTTTCTTGAGCGTGCGGGTCGAGATTGTCGGACGACCGCGCTCTTTCATCAGGCAGAATCAGAAAAAAATGCAGGGGACTCAAAAGACTTTTTCTGATTCTGCCTGATGAAAGAGCGCGGTCGTCCGACAATCTCGACCCGCACGCTCAAGAAACGCGTCGCATACCCGCTGACGTCACAGCCCCGCGCCCTGGTCGTCTCTGCCTCCCAAGCCTCGTTTTGAAGACCGCACATCTCGTGTCCACCACAAGCCGGCTGCTTCATACAAAACACCTGCAGTGGACAGCATGTGAGAGGAACAGGAACAACGCGATGAGATGACAGATGTGGACCGGACCACTGGCTGACGTCCCAAAAATCAGATATACCAGATGACCCCTGGTGTTTAATGCTTACTTTTTGCCTACTAAATGTGAGTGCAAAATTTTATGTTTTTTACACTGAAAAATAAAACCTTTTAAAAAAATCTGCACCCAGAGGCGCCCCTTTCTCTCCTTTTTCTCCTTTATCTACAGCAATCCAGGAGCTCAAGTTTCAGCTCTTTTAAGGTGGCAGCCCTGCATGCGGATCCATCCCCCCCCTCCCCATCCCTTTTCCCCTCCCCCTCTCCATGAACTAAAGAACATTTATTCCCTCCTTTTTTTGGTCTGGACAAAGTAGTGCATTCCCTGCACTCACCATATGTAACCTTATAGACTCCTTTTTTTCAAGTGGGAACCTAATATCTTTGATTTGCGCCAAATACTTGTCTTATATCTAGCAGTGATGACCATAGATGCATTGAGATTAGGCCTGCCCCCGCTGCACCAGCCACAAATAGTTTAGAAATCATTCTATACCCAGGAATATTTGAAAACTACCAGTGCCAGTCTCCTAATGCCAAAAGGTATCATATGGGGATTTTCCTGTTACTAACTGAATGAGAGGGGCAAATCAAAAAATATTTGGTAGACCTCTTCTCATCTCTGACATAATAAATAAAACCTAACATTATAATTAAATATTATTGTACTAGTTTTAGTAAACGATCCAAAGCCTATTCTACCCACATTAAATGTGTGTGTTTCTATGACTTGTGAGCAATTCTAAAGCTAAGCAGTTTTTACCATTTTCATATCATCTAGACATGATTAATGTCTATAAACTGTTTATTTATATTTGTATTTTTCAGAAGAGAAAGTTCCCAGAACCAATACCACCCATGGATTAATTAGAACATATTACTTTAAAGGCGGATATAGAAATGAGAGAAAATGCATTCGGTCTGCTAATAAAAAGTTTCTTCTGTTCATTTCATAAATTCAGAAAAGTTTTCTCTGTTTTCCAAGTGTCACACTGAAATTTTGGCAGTGCTAGTGGGCTGGGAAGAAATGCATGACTCATGTTTTATATAACTACGTACTAAATAATGTATCACATTGTCATAATTATTTTGTAGCTTCTTAACTTAGCTAAAATGCAAACTTGTTCTTCTAGTGTTTCCAGAACATTCCTGACTAAAGTACATTGCCCAAAGGTAAACGAAGTCTGTTTTGATAATAATATGGAAGCTGCCCCTGACAATCTCTTTACAAAAATTATACTTTTGTGGTTGGCATACCTGTTTGAATGCAAGAAATAAAGATGGATGACTTGTTGCTGGTGTTTGTGATGTGCATAGTCATTCCAGGTCAACAACTCAAAATATATGTAAGGCAGAAGCTCATTTTCAGAATGAGACAGCAATAGCTATTTTCCGAATGCTAGTCAAACAACAGACAAATAATTTCTAGCTTTGAATGTGTGAAAAAGTTAAAATCTAGGTCAGATTTTTGTTATTGTTTGTACTGCTACCAGGGAGTTTTTTTCATCACTTCCTGTCCTTGTAAAACCAACATCAGAAATTAAGGAAATGGGTTCCACTGGGATAAGAAGACAGATATAGCAATTAAAACCTGACAGAGGTTCTAACACTATATATTACCTATCAACAAGGGTTATGTTGAGAGCTTTGTCTTCACTGGAGAGAATTCCTTTGACTTCCCCTGTCTGTAACATACAATATATTGCTGCAATCATTATTTCAAATTTATATTGGGTATATGTATACAAACTCTCATAGCTGGCAGACTTTTAACACATTTATTTTAGTGTTGACTGGATATGTGTTTTGTTTTTCCCATAACACTAGCCCTCACTGTAACTCCAACCATCATTTTCCCTGTAACCCTAAGCCCTTGTACACACAGTCGGATATTCCGACGGAAAATGTCCAAACGGACCGTGTTGTCGGATAATCTGACAGTGTGTGGGCTCCATCGGACTATTTCCATCGGAATATCCGACGGACCAAGTTTGAGAGCTTGGCTATAAAACTTTCCGACAACATGATCCGATCGCGTCAGTTCCGATCGTGTGTAGCCTAGTCCGATGGACAAGGTGCCACATATGCTCACAATACAGTTCTGAGATGGAAGCGCTCGGTCAGGTAAAACTACTGCTCGTAATCGATTTAGCACATTCGTCAAGCTGCAATGATAAAAATTCTTTATTCTTTTTCCTCATTTCATGAATACAAGATTTTAATTTGTCACATCCCCCCAATCATTTTTTTTCTTTTTGTTTTTAAATTTGGTGGTTGTTTTTTTTAATCAACATCTCCTTTTTTGACAGTTTTCTCATCTTTGCCGTTTTTTTGGTGTGTTTTGTGTGTCAACTTACCACAACACCATTATTATCTTTTTATTTTCTTGTTTTCTTTTTTAATCTAGAGGAGGTTGTTTGGTGTTGGTGCCCCTTGTTATTCATTTTAGTTTTTTGGTCATCAATCACACAATTTTGTGCTCATGACTGTTGCAAATTGGATGTTACCAAATAGAACAGACTATCATTCTGAACCCAGCATTTTTCATTCTTGTCCCAATCATTTTTGGTCACTACTGTCTATTGATATGTAAACCACTTTGTTAAAACACAACTTACTGATCAATAATAACATCTAGTTAACATAATTAAATGTATCACAAGAAATATGTTCAACAATGCTATACCTGTCTCAAGTTGGGCCCCTCCACATGTTGCTGCCTGGAAGGCCCAGGTTGGACATCGGAACCCTCAGCTGGGGGTGAAGGAAGCCTTGAAGGAAGACTGTAGAGTGGTGGCCTGGGTTCCCCCTGGTCTGCCAGAAAATGCAGCCTCTCGAAGTACACCATCCTGGGGACATAAATGGCATCTGAATCTCCTGATCTCAGGGAATTCTGGTGCTTCTTGCGCTCCCTGAGATATGTACTCCTCAGGGCACCAACTTTGGCCTTCACATAGGTCATGTCTGCCGTGGGGACCATGGTCTTTACAGAGCCAAGCAGTTTCTCCAGTGCCGCCTTCCTCTTTCTTAGGTCCTCATAAAAGGGGATGTTCATCTGCCACAGACAGGGCAGCTCCCTGAGCAGATCAATGAATAGCCCCATAAAATGCCATTTGTGGAAGGAATCCATCTTGTCTGCAAGACACAAGACAAACCCTAATAATACTGCCATGCTAAACTCTCCTAATCTTGTCCCAACATAGGTCTATATAGAAGCAGTATAGGCTAGTGATGTACCAAGTTAAAAATTGTACCTTCGTTTGCACGATCAGCGCGTCAACTCCTCACTCTGCTCACAGATCTACGTACGACACACGCGTGTTGCGTTTTATATACAGGGTGCATGCATGAAACTCCACCCGCCCATGACGTTCTTTCTAGACTATTCCCCGCCCCTTCTCTTTCGGCGCAGTGGGGAGAGCACATGGCGGAGACACAGCAGGTGTGCAATAATAATTCCACTAATGAGGAGGAGGACGAGGAAAGCCCGAAGCCTGAAACATCCCGATCCCGGAGGAGAAGATTTAAGGCCACAAATATGTCTTTTGTTGAGATGTTGGAGATGGTGGACATATTGAAGAGGAACGACTATGAAGGGAAGTATGGACCGTACCCAAACCCAAATATCAGAATGGCCAAGATCATGACTAAAGTTCTGAAGAGTCTTCAGAAGAATTTTGGGGTACAATGATCCAAGGATCAACTGAGAAAAAGCTGGTCAGACCTGAAACTGAGGGAGCACGATCAGTACAGAAGGATCAAGCGTGTTCTTCAAAAAAGTAAGTAGTTGTCGTGTGTTCATATTATTAGCATTGCTTGCATACTGCTCCATGTGCTTTAATTTAATGTTGTACAGTTTAAAATGGCCACTTTTATGTTCATGGGTTCAATCGTTCGTAATAAACATTGTTCGTTAGCCCACTCCAAAGACGATGTTTTGCCAACTTGCACTTGACTACATTTGTTCACACAACAGGTAAGTATTCCAGCTTTAAAAAGTGTCAAAAATAATGTTTCCACCTTTGAACTCTGCCAAAAAAAACAATTGTACGACACTTCCAAGCAATGTTTCATATTCCTAGTTCTGCCCTCAAATATCAGTGTGCTAAAAGTATTCCTTTTTTACATTCTCATAGGGGAGAGAAGACTCCAGACGTCTGAGGACACCAGGGACCCCACACCTCCCAAAGAAGGGGAAATAACAAAAGCATAAGCAGAGGAGGAGGAGGAAGGAGAGATTGTTGAAATTGGTGAAATTGGCACCACAACAGGTGAGTGTCGGAGACCACAGCTTCTGGTAAGCTAATCAATGTATGTCTGCATATTTATAATACATGGTGTGTTTTTTTTTTTCAGGTGATGTGGAAGAAGAATCGCATTTTACCAGTGAAAGTGCCCAGATCCTATAATAAGATAATGGGGTACAATCGCGATTTAGAGGATATACAGAAAAACATCAATGATGTTCAACAAAAAATGAAGAACATCATTGATGTTTTGGGGAGAGTCTGAAAAACCACAAACTAGCTAGCATCGTTTTTACATTTTCAAAAACACTTTAATATTTTTAGAAAAGCCAGAATTGGAAGATGCACACAGTGTGTCAACATGTGCTATCTCCCATCATGGGGGATCAATGTAGGTGTTTTGTGGGTGCAACCCTTTCCTTGCTAATAAAGTGGCTGAGATGAAGGGGTTGCACCCCCAAAACACGTACATTGATACCCCATGATGGGAGATAGCACATGTTGACATTAGGCATGGGATCAGGAGGAAACTGGCCACTTTATGATTCTCAATTTGTGTGCATCTTCCAAATTTGGCTTTTCCAGGGGTGACACCCCATCTGATGAAGGCGATATCAGCACAGTTTGTACATACTCATGTCTGATATTGTCTTGACTTTTCAAAGTTGAACTTTGTAAGTTCCTGTGTTCTGTATGTTATGCTTTGATACATGCCTGTTTACACAAAAATGCCAAGTTATAAAAATGTTACCCAAAATAATGTTATATACACCAAATATGTTGGTTTGTTTTAAAAACCATTTCTAAACACACATGTGAATGTGCTTTGAGTAAAAAGTTAAATTATCAACAATGTGTGGCTTCCTTTTTCAATGCGCAAAAGCAGTATTTGGAGTAAAGTTGTTGTTTTCTGTGGCAATGGGTGGTATTTACTAAAGGCAAATCCACTTTGCACTCCAAGTGCAGTTTCAGGTGTACTTTTGCAGTGCACTTGTAGTGCACAGTGGATTTGCCTTTAGTAAATAACATCCACAGTGATGTTTAAATTTCCCCAATCACGCAATTTTCATGACCCCACATATTTCTGCCATGGTGCTGAAAATGAGCAATATTTTTGTGAATAATGCATTACATACATTATCAACAAAAACAAGGTGTGTGTGTAGCAGACCCACAACATAATAAGATTATCTGAAGAAGAGACTGTCACCTCATCTTGCTCAGAACTTGGGTTTGCACTATTGTAGAAAAAGGCCCAAAAAAAAACAGCAAAAATACCTAGGAAACACCTAAAAAAAAGCCAAGCAGTAAATGAAAACAAAGATTATCGTGTTTCCCATCAATTGCACCTCCACAATTGGGAAAGTCCCAACGGCTGGCAAAGTGGGAGGCCACAGTCTGCCATTCCTGTGGCGTTGAAGGAAACGGTGGAGTCAAACAAGAAAAAAAATTAGTCATTTTGCACATCAACATTGCAAGCAGATTAGACACAAACATTTTTGGACAATATCAGTATAACATTTTGGGAAATGAGTATTTAAAGCCTAAAGTATAAGGTCCCCTTATACGTTTCATCAACCCCCCCCCCCCCATCTGATGGGCCATTGCAAAAAAATGAGGAGGGGGGGTGTATTGGACAGGTAACCCTCTCCACTTCATTGAGAGCTGAATGCATAGACAATGTGTGACACTTTGGCCAGCCCCTCCTTACTTACACTATTAGCAGCCCACCTGTCAGGAAATGTTCCATCCGCTGATAATATCTGTCTCTTGGCGTGCAGTACTGAGGTCCACCAGCAGGTGTCTCCTGTCAGTTTTGAGCTGTCAGGAGAGCTTTTCCCTGCTGATGCTATATCATCTTTGGGCCGCAGTACTGGCGTCCACCAGCGGATGGATCCTGGCAGTATGGAGCAGGCAGCACCTCCTGCAATCAGGTGTCACTTGAGGCCAATCACAGGCCTATAAATAGCTGGCAAGCAGTCATATGTTTGCCTCGGTATTGTTCCTTGTGCCCTGACCTGCTGCTTGCGATCCTGAACCTGTTCCTGTACCCTGAACCTGTGACCCGTGGCTCTGATCCTGTTTCCCTGTCCTGGTCCCAACCCTGTCCCACCTGTTACCATTATTCCTGTCCTGAAGTCTGATCCATCCATCCTCTCCCTGTCCTGTGTTCCTTACCCCATTTGCTGATCTCCCCGTGTATGACCTTGGCCTGGCTTTTGACTCTGATTCTGGACTGCCCTTGTTATTTGCTGATCCTCTGTGTATGACCCTGGCCTGCCTATCGTTTACGGTACTCGCATTTCCCATTTATTGTACATATCTGTCTGTTGTTGTTTGGGGGTCTTTGTTGGTTGGTTTATTGCACTGTGTGGTTGTATTCATATTATTCACTTTCTTTAATAAATCATATTTCACTTATACACGTTTGGGTTTCCTCTGTTGCAGTCCACACAGTTCTGGTCTTATCTGATACTTAACAGAATACCGAGGCCATCCCTGACCAGAAGTGGCTACACAGAGGAACCATCTTGGTTCAGGTTGCTTACTGAAATGAATTTAGAGGTAATCCGTTATTATGCTTTGTTGGCGTCTGAGAGTGGTGACTATCTCCGCCAGACACTGAAAGGGTGGACCAGTGATCAGCTGTTGGAAACCATTCGTTTAGCTCACTCCTGGGTTGATCAGGGCTGTATGTTGTTTGGGGATGTTCAGCCGTTAATTAAAATCTGCACAGAGCTGGCCCTGCCCTGCATCCCAGAGGGCCAGGATGATTTTTCTCCCCCCTTCAGTATTAATCAAGTCGCATCACTGGTATGGCTTCTGGAAGATGATTCCCCTTACCTTTTTGAGCATTACACAGCCTGTTCCCAACAGATGATAATAGAATGTGTTGATTCCGTACAATCCCCTGTTAGACCCGCAGTTTGTACAACCACTACTTTTAGCATGGTCTGGTATTTTGCAATCAGCCACAGCCAGCCCACAACTAACCCTCTCTGCTACCAAACAACTGCCTGCCCAAGAGTCTCTTCCTCCATCACCTATGGCAACCTCAGTTTCAGCCCAATATACTCTACTTCCCACCAAATATCAATACCCTGTTTCTTCCTGCTGCACATATCCTGCCTTTAATCCAACGGCCTCTTTACTACGGCCCACTATCCCTCAAGAACTTCCCCCAGCCACTGTTACCTCTTCCCTGCCATATTCCAACCCTTCTCTCCAGTCTGCTTCATCCCCTACCTATAGATCTGCAGCTACCTACAGGCCTTCAGTAGCTAAATCTAAAAAGAGACGGAAGTTCTTTCCTACCCATTTGATCCTGCCAGTAACGCAACCTGCCTCCGCACCAACCAACCTGCTCCAGTCTGCCTGCATGCCAGCCGAACCTGATCACCCTCCTGATTCTGCCAATCATCTGCCTGCTATCCAGCCTGACGCCTTGCAGCCTGATGTCCCGGCCTTCCAGCCTGACGCCTTGCAGCCTGATGTCCCGGCCTTCCAGCCTGACGCCTTGCAGCCTGATGTCCCGGCCTTCCAGCCTGACGCCTTGCAGCCTGATGTCCCGGCCTTCCAGCCTGACGCCTTGCAGCCTGATGTCCCGGCCTTCCAGCCTGACGCCTTGCAGCCTGATGTCCCGGCCTTCCAGCCTGACGCCTTGCAGCCTGATGTCCCGGCCTTCCAGCCTGACGCCTTGCAGCCTGATGTCCCGGCCTTCCAGCCTGACGCCTTGCAGCCTGATGTCCCGGCCTTCCAGCCTGACGCCTTGCAGCCTGATGTCCCGGCCTTCCAGCCTGACGCCTTGCAGCCTGATGTCCCGGCCTTCCAGCCTGACGCCTTCCAGTCTGATGTCCCGGCCTTCCAGTCCGATGCCTTCCAGTCTGATGTCCCGGCCTGCCAGTCTGATGTCCCGGCCTGCCAGTCTGATGCCTGCCAGTCTGATGTCCCGGCCTGCCAGTCTGATGCCTTCCAGTCTGATGTCCCGGCCTGCCAGTCTGATGCCTTCCAGTCTGATGTCCCGGCCTGCCAGTCTGATGCCTTCTAGTCTGATGTCCCGGCCTGCCAGTCTGATGCCTTCCAGTCTGATGTCCCGGCCTGCCAGTCTGATGCCTTCCAGTCTGATGTCCCGGCCTGCCAGTCTGATGCCTTCCAGTCTGATGTCCCGGCCTGCCAGTCTGATGCCTTCCAGTCTGATGTCCCGGCCTGCCAGTCTGATGCCTTCCAGTCTGATGTCCCGGCCTGCCAGTCTGATGCCTTCCAGTCTGATGTCCCGGCCTGCCAGTCTGATGCCTTCCAGCCTGATGTCCCGGCCTGCCAGTCTGATGCCTTCCAGCCTGATGTCCCGGCCTGCCAGTCTGATGCCTTCCAGCCTGATGTCCCGGCCTGCCAGTCTGATGCCTTCCAGCCTGATGTCCCGGCCTGCCAGTCTGATGCCTTCCAGCCTGATGTCCCGGCCTGCCAGTCTGATGCCTTCCAGCCTGATGTCCCGGCCTGCCAGTCTGATGCCTTCCAGCCTGATGTCCCGGCCTGCCAGTCTGATGCCTTCCAGCCTGATGTCCCGGCCTGCCAGTCTGATGCCTTCCAGCCTGATGTCCCGGCCTGCCAGTCTGATGCCTTCCAGCCTGATGTCCCGGCCTGCCAGTCTGATGCCTTCCAGCCTGATGTCCCGGCCTGCCAGTCTGATGCCTTCCAGCCTGATGTCCCGGCCTGCCAGTCCGATGCCTTCCAGTCTGATGTCCCGGCCTGCCAGTCCGATGCCTTCCAGTCTGATGTCCCGGCCTGCCAGTCCGATGCCTTCCAGTCTGATGTCCCGGCCTGCCAGTCCGATGCCTTCCAGCCTGCCGTCCCGGTGCCTGCCCTGCAGCCTCCCGGTCTGATGTGCCTGCCTCCCGGCCTGAGGTGTTCCTGCCCGCTGTCCAGCCTGAAGTGCCGGTGCCCGCTGTCCAGCCTGAAGTGCCGGTGCCCGCTGTCCAGCCTGAAGTGCCGGTGCCCGCTGTCCAGCCTGAAGTGCCGGTGCCCGCTGTCCAGCCTGCGGTGCCCATTGCACCAGCTTGGAGTGCCTGTGCCCTCTGCCCAGCTTGATGTACCCGCTGCCTCGCTTGATGTGCCTGCTGCTAAACCTGCTATGACTCTGCCTGTTGCCCAGCTTGATGCCATGGACTTGTCCCAGCAGCAGCTAGTTGGTGCGTCCGGAGGCCGCTCCTTTGAGGGGGGGTACTGTCAGGAAATGTTCCATCCGCTGATAATATCTGTCTCTTGGCGTGCAGTACTGAGGTCCACCAGCAGGTGTCTCCTGTCAGTTTTGAGCTGTCAGGAGAGCTTTTCCCTGCTGATGCTATATCATCTTTGGGCCGCAGTACTGGCGTCCACCAGCGGATGGATCCTGGCAGTATGGAGCAGGCAGCACCTCAATCAGGTGTCACTTGAGGTCAATCACAGGCCTATAAATAGCTGGCAAGCAGTCATATGTTTGCTTCGGTATTGTTCCTTGTGCCCTGACCTGCTGCTTGCGATCCTGAACCTGTTCCTGTACCCTGAACCTGTGACCCGTGGCTCTGATCCTGTTTCCCTGTCCTGGTCCCAACCCTGTCCCACCTGTTACCATTATTCCTGTCCTGAAGTCTGATCCATCCATCCTCTCCCTGTCCTGTGTTCCTTACCCCATTTGCTGATCTCCCCGTGTATGACCTTGGCCTGGCTTGTGACTCTGATTCTGGACTGCCCTTGTTATTTGCTGATCCTCTGTGTATGACCCTGGCCTGCCTATCGTTTACGGTACTTGCATTTCCCATTTATTGTACATATCTGTCTGTTGTTGTTTGGGGGTCTTTGTTGGTTGGTTTATTGCACTGTGTGGTTGTATTCATATTATTCACTTTCTTTAATAAATCATATTTCACTTATACACGTTTGGGTTTCCTCTGTTGCAGTCCACACAGTTCTGGTCTTATCTGATACTTAACACCACCAGACAGGTAAGAAGTGTCATAATACAAAAAAAAGGAACAAATGGAAGCACATTTTGACATTCTGCTATTACCTATCAAGATAATAATAGGAGAAAAAACAACTTTAAACTGTAGCATTTGAAAGTATTGAGGCAGACCCTTGCACTACATGCTTTGGTGAATTCATCCATAAATCTGACCAGAAAAGAGGTAGGTATTGTATGTATTGGGTTTGGCAAAGTCAGCAGATAGAGGATTGCTATCTGCTGACCTAGCAGTTGGGGGGAGGGGGGTTCCTAATGAGTTTGACCCAACCAAAAAAAAATGCTGGCACTCTGCATGAATTTAAGCACACACATAACATTTGTACACATTTTAGGGGGTGTTTAGGGGAAAGCAATACTATGGAGCTGATAAAATACATTGCTAAATGACTAGGCTATAGGTTTATGGCCCCAGAAGAGCATGCTGGGGAAGTTAGTGAAGGCAAATATGCATGAAGGAAAAAAAAGGACCTTGAAAAGCTTCCAGCATGCATGAGGACAAAGGGGCACAGCATATCAATTAGAGCATATTGCAATCATGGTAATTAGGGAATGAGGAAAGAAATACAACACATTAGAAAACATTAAAAACATAGAATGTGATGTTAAAGGAGAAAACTTACCTTCATATAGTCCTTCTGCAGGACCTGAATGATGGCAGAGCAGATCTCTGGAATAATGATTCCCAGAGCCTGGGGGGAGATGCCTGTCGAGAACTTGAGGTCCTGAAGACTTCTCCCTGTCACCAAGTAGCGCAACGTGGTGATATGCCTCTGCTCCGGAGTGATGGCTTTCCGCATGCAGGTATCCTGCCTGCTGATATAAGGGGACAGCAAAGCCAGCAGATGGTGAAAAATGGGGTCCGTCATCCGGAGATAATTCCTGAAATCATCAGGATTATTCTCCCCGATCTCACAAAGCAAAGGCATGTGGGAGAACTGGTCATGCTAGCGCAACCAATTCTTGGTCCACGAACTCCTCCTCGCCCTGTTCATGGACCGGGCTTGTGTCAAAGCTAAAAGCCCAACACCAAGCCCCTACACAGCACAAACTCTACGACGAGTACGTACAAGAAACATGGCTTGAAAGCGGTCGGCTGGTCAGAACGGACAACAGAAAGCACCGATAAACAGCAAGGCCTGAAAGAACGAACTGAAAACCAGAAACGAGCAGACAATAAGCAATGAAAATCAAAGCGTACTATACCAAGATATAGTCCACAATGAGCAACAAATGCTAACTGACTACACGCACTGATAAGCAGATAAGCACCGACAAGCACAAACTGAAGAGCAGTAACGATCTGAAGCACAAATCTGAAAAGCGCGAATCGTCTCTAACCAAACTTCTACTAACACGCGATAAACACGAGATCAGCAGAAGGAGCCCAAATGATGTGGTGCAGAACTTCCCTTTCTAGTCCCGTCGTACGCGGCTTATGTCACCGCATTCTTGCCAACCGGAAATTCCGACAACTTAGTCCAACCGTGTGTATGCAACACCACTTCCGGACCACTTCTGGACTAAATCCGTCGGAATTTATCCGACAGATTTGGTTGTTGGAATGTCCGACCGTGTGTACAAGGGCTAACACTAATCCTGTGTGACTAAAGGGTCCTGCAAGATTTTACCTTCCCATTGCATCCACCTTCCCATTTTTGGACCCTTCACGATACGTGATATGAAATAGAAATTTTTAAAAAAAGGCCCTTTTGACCTACTGAGGACTCAGATGTTTAAAGGTACTTAGGTACTTAAGGTTCTTGTGTTTCTTAAAGATTAGGACAGGTTATCCAGTAGTATCAACTCCACAAGTGATGATTTGATTGCCAGTGACTTCCTAACACCCACATCATAATTTCTTTTGGATTGCCTCAACTTTCAGGAGAAGGAGGCTGCAGGATGTAGTATGACTTGTGGCCCTTGATGCTGCAACAACACAGCTCCCATTGCTGTTTCCAAGGCATCACCTTTAAACATGCAAGGCAGGACTGAATCAGGATGCTGGAGAACTGTGACCAAGATGAATAGTATCTTCAATTTGTCAAAGGCAGATTGGGACTCAGGGGACCAATGGAATTGTGTGTGCTGATGGGTACATTTTGTAATAGGGGCAATGATGGCAGAGAAAACTTTTATGAATTTGCGGTAAAAGTTGGCAACATCACAAATCTCTGAACCCCTTCTGTCCTTGGCCAATTAAGAATGATTAAGAAGATATCCATTGTTATCCATTGTTGAGATCAACAACGCCAGAAATTGAATGGTTTGTTTTATAAATTCAAATAATTCTGCTTTTGCATAATGTCCGTGCAAACTCAAGGTAGTCGAGACTTTCTCTACATGAGTACAGTGTACCTCCAGGGAAGGAAAGATGATCAGGATGTCCTCAAGGCAAACGACTAAGATGCCATTTACAAAATATTGAAACATAGCAGGGACATTACACAGGCCAAAAGGCATCCCCAAGTACACAAAATGGCCAAAGTGAATTTGATAAGTTGTCTTCCACTCACCCCTCCACCCCCTTTGATGTGCACCAATTTAATTGGAACCTTTGGTAGAGGTCAGAAAATAAGGGGGGGGGGGGGGGATCAGGTAATGATTCTTAACTGTAGTTTTGTTGAGTTCTTGATATTCTTTGTGCAAATAATATTCTGACCCCTGCTGGTGAAGATGACGGGCAATTGAATACTTTTTCAAGATTTTCCCCTCAACATATTGTGGGACAGCCTCTAATTTAAGTTCAGGAAAGGGGAAGATGGTATTTTCACCCCCGGAAGCAGCTTGATTGGGCAGTTATAGGACCGATGTGGTGGAAAGGTGTCTGCACCCATCTTTTCATGGTATACTGGGGTTAAAAGTAGGCAGATATTAGAATCTGGTTGATTGCTGAGACCCAATATAGGGTTGATGAGATTTGGGCTGAGACAATGCTGCTGACAGTAGGCTGACTGAAAAGCTACAGTTCATTTACTCTAATCCACTAGGGTTATTATTGGAAACATGGGGATGTCAAAGTGTAAAATGTATTGGTTTCCAGAACTGGCGTTAAGATAGGAATAGTCTGTTGGGTGATGAGCCCAAATTTTGGATGTGTCCTATCCACAAGAAGGATGTTAGGCTGTTGTCTGGCAATGATGGCCTGAAACCTGTTTTCTTTTCCAGCCACTTGCAATGAAACATAAAGAACAATGTGAGCTTATCATGTTCCTGAGACTTGAAGACAAGTAGAACATTAGACATGTGCAGACTAGAATATTTCGTTTCGTTTTTTCGTTTTCGTCCGTAAATTTTATTTATTTAGTTACTCCCGAAATTCGTTTTTATTTATTTTGTTTTTCGTGCAAAAATTGCATTTGTCCGAAAATCCACATGAATTACGGTCGAATCTGTCTTGGAAGGCTTATGGTATCTGTCGAATGGATAAAGAAGATTCGATGGAGCTGCTAAACTATATAGCCTATAGGCGCAGCATTCGATTGCCGAAATGTACGATTGCAGTGTCGTATAGTTGCGACGATCCCGTCGAATATTATTATAAACGTGCAACGATCCCGTCGAATATTATTATAAACGTGCAACGATCCCGTCGAATATTATTATAAACGTGCAACGATCCCGTCGAATATTATTTTAAACGTGCAACGATCCCGTCGAATATTATCATTATTTTTTTTTAATTTACTTCCCCCACCCAATTCCAGTATCGTTTCTCTCTGTCGATTCTGTTCTCTCTATGTCGAATATTTACTCTCTGTCGAAGCTTTTCTATATAATAGGACTAATAGAGGTAAACGAAACTTAGGCACATTCGACCACAGGTTCAATAGACATATGGAGTCACGTCGAATCTCCTATTCTATATCGAACGGCCACTTCGAATCTCCTATTCTATATCGAACTGTTGTAACAACGAAAACGAAAAAAAGCATTTATTTATGTCGGATCTTTCGTTTTTCGGAATCTGCACTTTCGTTATCGTTTGTCAAAACGAAAACGAAAATACCTGAAATTCGGACGAAAATGCATTCGGACGAAAACGAATGCACATGTCTATAGAACATCTGGGAAGAGACTTACTTGGCTGGATGGGAGAGCTCCCCACAATACAGGCATAGGTTGGCTTGGCTTGAGCATAATTTCTCCTTAGGTGACAGAGCAGGACCAAGGAGACTTGCATTAGTTTGACATCAGAGGCTTTTGTCAGCTGGACTGGTAGGATTATAGATGTGGCAGGTTGAACTTTGCACACGTTTGCTGAAAAAATGCTCTTTTCTGATCATTGCTCTTGAAGTCGATGAACCAATTGGATTCCAAGTTGTACAAGATCCTCCAGAGAATCAGGTGCATCAACGTGGGCAGGTTAATCTTGGAGAGTCTCTGATAGGCCAAAATGATACTTGTTTTTTAGAGTAGCAATATTCCAGTCTGTGTCTGCTGCCTATCTATGAAACTTACTGGTATAGTCCTCCATTGGGCACCGACCCTGATGAAAATCAGTCAGGGCAGCCTCTGTGGTAGCTGTGTGTTGGGGGTCATTTTAAAGTTATGCCATTGACTCAAAGAATGATGTCACTAAATTGAGGACAGGGCTACATTGCTCCAGCTGGTGATGTGCCCAAAGCTGGGTTTCATCAGTCAGCAGGGATATAATGAAACCCACTTTCACTGACTCCAATGAGAAAGTTCAGGGTTGCAAGGTGAAGTATAGTTCACATGCATTTTTGAATGCCATGAATTTCCTCCAATGACTTGAAAATCATTCAGGGGTTCGCACCCGAGTATCTGGTGGTGGTATTATGACAGAAAGAGTTACTGAATGGAATTCCCAGAAGAAGGAGCTGGTGCAGGTGCACTCCACGATGGGCCAGGAACTGAAGAGGTAGTTGTAGACATTTGCATTTCGTTTCATTCCAAATAGAAATTCGGATGAATTTTCATTATTCGGACATTCGGATGCATCCGAATTACCGAATTACAATGCTAACGAATTTAAACGAAATTCGAATCAAATTTGGAAAATGACATTTTGCGACCCGAATTTGGGGCCACGTATCTCGGGGACACTTATAGCTAGAAACCCCACATTTGGTATGCAAACACAGTAGAACTAGCACTACAACATCTCTAAATTTGGGGTTTCTAGCACCAAGTAACCCCGAGTTACAGGGCCCCAAATTTGGGTCACAAAATGTCATTCTCTGCTGCAGAAAAGTGCTTGACATTTTGCGACCCGACTTTGGGGCCCCGTAACTTGGGGTCACTTGGAGCTAGAAACGCCAAATTTGGTATGCAAACATGGTAGAACTAGCACTACAACATTTGGGGCTTCTAGCACCAAGTAACCCCGAGATACATGGCCCTAAAGTCAGGTCGCAAAAAAATTTCGAATCTGGTTGAAATAGTTTCGAATGCGGTTGAAATAATTTCGAAACATGTTGAAATCATTTCGAATCCGGTATAAATATTTTCGAATTTGGTTGAAATATTTTCAAATGCGACCGATTTTCGAATTCAGTAGAAAACTAAACGAAATCCGAAAATGAATTTAACAAACATAACTAAACGAAATTAATTAATTAACGAATTAAAACGAAACTAAACTAATTTTTTCCTTTTGCACATGTCTTAACTTGTGGCAGACAGGTTCTGTATCTGCTCCTCAAGTGAAAAGTAACCGTTCTGCACATTCTTCATGGTTTGGGTAAGGGCTGCAATCTGTTGGCACAAAGACTCTAATGAGGTAGCACCCCTTTCGGCCATGGACCTGGCAGGATGATTCTGTAACATGATTTGGTGGGAGGCAAATTTGGGGTTCCTAGCTATAAGTGGCCCGAGATACGTGGCCCCAAAGTCGGGTCACAAAATGTCATTCTCTTCTGCAGAAAAGTACTTGACATATTGTCCATATATCGGGGTCACTTGTTGCTAGGAGCTAACTTGTGGCAGGTGAAGTGGCAAGTGGACAATCCACAAGTTGGTCATGTGGCACTCGTGGCAGGTGTCATGGCAAGTGGACAATACACAACTTGTGGCAGGTGATGTGGCAAGTGGACAATGACATACAGCATATGTACTTGCCTTGTGATCGACATCCGTGCCTTCTTCAATCAGGCATGCTGACAACTTCATTAATGTGATAAATATAAATAAAATAAGATGTGTGTGTTTTTTTGCACTGGTACACTGCAAGTATGAGAAGTTGATGTGACAGATGTATATAAGTAAGTAACTAACCATCTTCTAAAATTTCTAATTCAAATAGAAAAGATTAGAAAAAAATATAATTTAATAGAATAAAATAGAAAGAATATACAACCATCTTCTGAAATTCAAATTTCAAATAGAATAAATTTGAATTTTGAATAGTATGAATTCAAATTTTTTAATTAATTCCTTTTAAATTTGGATAGAAAAGATTATAATAAAATAGAAAATAGTCTAGAAAACGATAGAACAGAACAGAATAGAATATATTATATTTTATTCTGTTCTATTGTTTTTCTAGTCTATTATTTTATATTCTATTAAAGTCTTTTCTATTAAAATCAAAAACATTATATACACAATTCAAATTTCGGAAGATGGTGGTTATATAATATATATATATATAAAACTAAACGAAATCCAAAAATGAATTTAACGAATATAACTAAACAAAATTAATTAATTAACAAATTAAAACGAAACAAATTTTTTTCCTTTTGCACGTCTTAACTTGTGGCAGACAGGTTCTGCTCCTCAAGCGAAAAGTAACCATTCTGCAGATTCTTCATGGTTTGGGTAAGGGCTGTAATCTGTTGGCACAAAGATTCTAATGAGGTAGCACCCCTTTCGGCCATGGACCTGGCAGGATGATTCTGTAACATGATTTGGTGGGAGACCAAAGTGACGAGTGATGCTGTGGCTCTTAGGAAAATGGAGCTTGAGTGCACGGCATGGATACTGTGAAAAAGTCCAATGAGAAGTATGGTCAGGAGGCGAGCCAGGGTCAGCATGGTCAGTAACCAGGCCAGGGTCATACACAGAGGAGTGAGAGGAATCATGGTCAAGCAAACTGCTGAGGTATCAGGAACGCAGTGCATGGCCAAGGACAAGCCGAGGTTAGAATCAGAAATCACAGAGCGTGGCCAAGAGCAAGCCGGGTCAGTAATAGAAGGTCAGACAACAGGAACAGGATTAAAGGAACACAGGACACAGGGGAGCTGAAGATCATCCAGTAATTACCAGACATTAGTCCTTCCCTTAAACAAGGCACTTGGTGCCAACTCCTGGCTTGGGTCTGCACAACCGTGCTCCAATATACATAAACAGGTACACGCTGGTTACTGGCAGGAGTTCCTCATCTGCATGCTGGCACATTTGTACAAGTGTTAGCTTCCTAACGCTCTTGTTCTGTATATCAACAGTATACATTTAAGGCACTGTTGCCTGTGACTGCTAGTCCTAAAAGATTTAGAGTGGGATTTGCTAAGGTCACTACCATCTTCTAATCACCAGATCATCAGTAATATTTAAAGAGATCGTTGTTGTTCCTTCTCTCAAACATCAGATCACCAGTCTTCAGGAGGCCAGTTCCGGAAATGAGAAAGCAAAGCCTGCCTATACCAAGATGGCAAAGATAGAGTGTGGAACAATGAATAGTAGGTAAGTAATGAGAAAAATATATTTGTAGGATGCCTACATGCAATGTTCATGAATGGTACCTTGCCATTTGCTTCTTTGCTTTCCTTTCTTGTGACTAGCTTTTAAGGGTACCAATCCTCTTTAATGTAAATTCTATTGTTTTGCTCTACATTAGTGTAGCACTAACTCCCGAAGGAGCTGCTGGTTAGATTTGGGCTTACCGTTACGTTCTTTTCTCCTCTCTTCACGTCTACAGTGGTGTGAAAAAGTGTTTGCCCCCTTCCTCATTTCCTGTTCCTTTGCATGTTTGTCACACTTAAGTGTTTCGGAACATCAAACCAATTTAAACAATAGTCAAGGACAACACAAGTAAACACAAAATGCAATTTGTAAATGAAGGTGTTTATTATTAAAGGTGAAAAAAAATCCAAACCATCATGGCCCTGTGTGAAAAAGTGATTGCCCCCTAAACCTAATAACTGGTTGGGCCACCCTTAGCAGCAACAACTGCAACCAAGCGTTTGCGATAACGTGCAATGAGGCTTTTACAGCGTCCTGGAGGAATTTTGGCCCACTCATCTTTGCAGAATTGTCCTAATTCAGTTACATTAGAGGGTTTTCGAGCATGAACGGCCTTTTTAAGGTCATACCACAACATCTCAATAGGATTCAGGTCAGGACTTTGGCTAGGCCACTCCAAAGTCTTCATTTTGTTTTTCTTCAGCCATTCGGTGGTGGACTTGCTGGTGTGTTTAGGATCATTGTCCTGCTGCAGAACCCAAGTTCGTTTCAGCTTGAGTACACGAACAGATGGTCGGACATTCTCCTTCAGGATCTCTTGGTAGACAGCAGAATTCATAGTTCCTTTTATCACGGCAAGTCTTCCAGGTCCTGAAGCAGCAAAACAGCCCCAGACCATCACACTACCAACACCATATTTTACTGTTGGTATAATGTTCTTTTTATGAAATGCAGTGTTCCTTCTACGCCAGATATACTTGGACACACACCTTCCAAAGAGTTCCACTTTTGTCTCATCGGTCCACAGAATGTTGTCCCAAAAGTCTTGGGGATCATCAAGATGTGTTGTGGAGAAATTGAGACGAGCTTTGATGTTCTTTTTGCTCAGCAGTGGTTTTCTCCTTGGAACTCTGCCATGCAGGCCATTTTTGCCCAGTCTTTTCCTGATGGTGGAGGCATGAACGCTGACCTTAACTGAGGCAAGTGAGGCCTGCAGTTCCTTGGACGTTGTTGTGGGGTCTTTTGTGACCTCTTGGATGAGTCGTCGCTGCGCTCTTGGGGTAATTTTGGGCGGCCGGCCACTCCTGGGAAGGTTCACCACTGTTCCATGTCTTCGCCATTTGTGGATAATGGCTCTCACTGCTGTTCGCTGGATTCCCAAAGCTTTGGAAATGGCTTTATAACCCTTTCCAGACTGATAGATCTCAATTACTTTCTTTCTGAATTGTTCCTGAATTTCTTTGGGTCTCGGCATGATGTGTAGCTTTTAAGGATCTTCTGGTGGACCTTACTGTGTCAAGCAGCTCCTATTTAAGTGATGCCTTGATTGTGAACAGGTGTGGCAATAATCAGGCCTGGGTGTGGCTAGAGAAATTGAACTCAGGTGTGGACAACCACAGTTATAGTATGTTTTAACAAGGGGGGCAATCACTTTTTCACACAGGGCCATGATGGTTTGGATTTTTTTTCACCTTTAATAATAAACACCTTCATTTACAAATTGCATTTTGTGTTTACTTGTGTTGTCCTTCACTATTGTTTAAATTGGTTTGATGTTCCGAAACACTTAAGTGTGACAAACATGCAAAGGAACAGGAAATGAGGAAGGGGGCAAACACTTTTTCACACCACTGTAGGGGTGTCCTGTGGTAAATGGCCCAGTAACTCGAGAGACTAATAACAAATCCACTTGAATGGATTTTATTTGCAAAACGTAGACAATGAACAATCTCTTAAATTGGGATCAGAGGGTTGGAAAGGAAGTTCAGGTACTTTTAGTATCAAAGTTAAATATTGAAGAACTTGCTCACTTTGCATCCAGAGAATAGCCATTCGCAACTCGATGTTCACTCAGGTTGGACAGTCCTTCTCTCACAAGGCCTACCAGCCAACAAGGTGCTTAACTCAGGAACAAGTCTCTGCCACACACGTTGCTGTAGAACATACAAGATATGGCTCTGCCACAGACGTTGTTGTAGAACACGTAGGAAAACTAAACTTGAAGAACACTCGTGGAATACCTGGATCTCTCAGCCAGCTTGGTGATATCCACAAGACCGGATTCACTTGGGCACTTCAGCCCTTCCAGGCTCTTACTAAGAAACCAACCTGTATGTGGTCTTCTTCTGAAGAGTCCTCCCCTGGAATGCTTGAAGTCACTGGGTCTCTCCCAAACCGGAGACGGCACCCAAACACCTCAGAATCCTCCTTTAGTTTACTTGCCTTGGGCTAGCCAGCCCCGAGACAACAAGATCAAGTGGATCTGCACCCCACGCCATAGCCTTCCTGGGGGCTGGTCAGGAGGACCAGGACCATGAAGTCAGTACATCCTTCTGGACCAGAACACCGAACCACGTGATGTCCGCATCTAAAATACCCTCTCCCAGAAAGCACAGCAAGAGTGCCACTCCCACTGAGCGGGCTCCGAGAGAGAGTAACTTAAACACCCAACCAGACCATAGTTCCATACCTGCCAGAAGAGACAGTGCCCCCTGTGGTCAGGTGGAACATCTCATAGTCCAGTCAGACTGATGCTGAAGTGCAAATTTAGACAATTGTCCCCAAACCAAACTGCAGTTTAGATATAATCTTAACTTTGAAAAACACATAGCACGTGCTCTTGAGGAGCCGGTGCTACATTATCAAAACACAGGTTCACTTTAAGGGGAACTCTGAGTTATGATTTGCGTGTTGCTTATTCAGGAAGCATACAAATTGTATACAGCTAGGTAAAAATTGCTACACAGAGTATCACTTAATTAAAATGTCGTTTTCCTTCTCTGGGCTTAAGAGAGCTGGAAAATATTTCTGCTAAGCTCATTTGTCACTTGCATGACTGCTAGCTTCATTTTATATAACTGTGAGGAATTGCAGGAGGTTTATCAAGTGGGTATAATAGACCCAGAAGGCCACAAAACTATTTTACAAAGACAATTAGCCCTATTTCATAACCACTTTCCAGACCTCCATTTCATTGGTTTTGTAGAGCATTTGACTGCCTTTCTTGCCTCCAAGATTCAATTAGAAATCCTATTGTTTACATGACGAGAACAAATGCAGTACATACAGAGGGATTGCAAAGCAATACATTAAATAATATGCAAATATGTCAGTTTACGGATAAGTCGGACTCTATTCATCTCGATTTTCCCAGGAGGCTGCATTCTCAGTCCATTACTGATTGAAAAGACTTGACAAATTAGGTGTCTTGATTAACATCTTGATGTCTCTCTCCTCTAATCTCTTCGCTATGCAGCCTAATTTCTTAAATCGGTTTCTGGGTGGTAACAGTGGCATGGAAAACGCATTTTAAGCAAATGATATGCAATGCAAATGAATCACACATCATCTTACAACAAGTCTGTGGGCAAGAAAGATTAATAAGACAGTGGTGTGAACACAGAAATGTGAGGATAAGTGTATGGAATGTAAGGCCCGCTGGCATCTCCAGTTACATAGGCCTATACTAGAAATTAAATAATTTTGCAGAAAGGGCAAACTGGTTAAGAGGTAACACCATTTAAAGATAAGAAAGTATTATTTTTATGTTGTATGTATTATCCATTAACCACTTCAGCCCCGGCAGGATTTACCACCTTTATGACCAGGCCATGCGCGGTTGTGCAACATTGTACCCAAACAAAATTTATGTAGTCTTTTCCCCAAAAATAGAGCTTTCTTTTGGTGGTATTTGATCACCACTGTGCTTTTTATTTTTTGCGATATAAACAAAAAACATTGATAGTTTTGAAAAAAATATATATTTTTTACTTTTTGCTATAATAAATATCCAAAAAAATGTAAAAAAACAAATGTCTTCATCAATTTAGGCCAATATGTATTCTTCTACATATTTTTGGTAAAAAAAAATTTAAAAAATATTGCAATACGTGTATATTGATTGGTTTGCACAAAAGTTATAACATCTACAAAATAGGGGATAGATTTATGGCATTTTTATTAATATTTTTTTTCTAGTAATGGCGGTGATCAGCAATTTTTAGCAGGACTGCGACATTACGGCGGACAGATCAGACACTTTTGACACTTTTTTGGGACCAGTGATTTATACAGTGATCAGTACTATAAAAAAAAGCACTGATTGCTGTATAAATGACACTGGCACAGAAGGGGCTATCAAGGGGTTAAATGTGTTACCTGTGAAGCGTTTCTAACTGTGGGGGGAATCGCTCTTCCTGATCACTAGGAACAATCATTCTGTACTCCCTTGACAGAACAGGGATCTGTTTTTTTACATTGACAAATCCCCATGCTTGCTCTCTGTGGAGTGATCGTGGGTGGCCAGCAGACATCGCAGCTTCCAACCACACGCATTGGCTCCGGCACTGTGCGCGCTCACTGTATCTATTGCACAAAGCGATGTACACCTACGGGGATTCGCGCAATAGAGCTGACCTGCCGCAGTATAACTACAGTGGCTGGTCGGCAAGTGGTTAAAGTGTGCACATAGTCCATTTTTTTGTGATTGTAAAGTCTCGTTTTTAAAAAAAACATGTTATACTTAACATGCAGTTCATTTTGCACAGAGCAGCCCCGATCCTCCTCTTGTTGGGTCCCTCTTTGCTGCTCTGGGCCCCTCCCTCCTATTGAGTGCCCCCTTAGCCAGCAGCTTTCTATCTTGGCACCTGAGGCGAGTCAGAGCTCTGTGTATCTACTTAGATAAGGAGCCCGGACCTGGCCCACACCCTTTCTCCCCTTATTGGCTGACTGACTTTGATTGACAGCTGTGGGATCCAGTGTCTCAGCCAAGCAGGAGGAGTGTCCAGGATGGCTTAGACATTTGTGGACATTACTGGAGAGAGAAGGGGCGCCGGTAAGTAATTAGGGGGTACTGGGGAGGCTGCTACACACTGAAGGTTTTTTACCTTAATGCAATCTTATTGGTTTGTGCCAGAACTCTTGAACATTGCAAAAGTTTGGACAGGCAGGACGAACCCCACTGAAGTCTATGGGACCCGAACAGGAAACACTTTTAACCACTTCCAGCCCACCGCACATCATATGACTTCTTTGACTTTCAGTGGTGATATCTGAATGATGCCTGCAGTTACAGACATTTAGATATCGTCTTTTTCAGCCAGTGATTCCCTGCACCATAAGAATGATCATACCAGCCGTTCAGCAGCCTGATCATTCTTACGGGTGGCGAGAGGGGACATCCCCCTCCTGCCACCCTCCGCTGCTTCTCTGGGCTTGCCGCTGCCATCGGCGAACCGGAGAAGGGATTCGCCAGCCCTGGATGCTGACCATAGAGATTTCCAGGGGACCAGATGGTCCCCAGTGTCTCTATGATCATTCGGAGGCCGGGCAAGTTATGATGTCACGCCCAGCCTCTGCATTCGAAAAAATGGCACTGCCTCGGCTGGGAAGCTGAGATTGTTTGTTTTTTTGTGTTTTGTTTTTTTATTTCAGACTTCCCAGCCTAGAGGTAAGATGTGGGGACTTATTGACCCCATATCTCACTGTAAAGATGACCTATTATACTCATTCCTATTACAAGGGATGTTTACTTTCCTTGTAATAGATATAAATTGATCAAAAAAAAAATATAAAAAAAAAAGTGTCAAACTAGAAAAATTAACAATAAAAAAAAAAAAATCTAAAGTGCCCCGTCCCCGTGTTCAAGCGGTGTTCAAATCACACGTGAGGTATCACCGTGAACATTAGAACGAGAGCAATAATTCTAGCCCTAGACAACTACTATTCCACGAGCGTGACATGTTAAGTATCTATTTACTTGGAGTAACATCATCTTTCACATTATGCAAAACAAAATTGGGCTAACTTTACTGTTTATTTATTTTTTTAAAGCATAAAACTGTTGTCTTTTTTTTTTAAAGGCACTTTAAAAATTTCTGTGCAAATACAGTGCGCGATAAAAAGTTGCAACAATTGCCATTGTATTCTCTAGGGTCTCTGTTAAAAAAAAACATATATAAGATTTGGGGGTTATATGTAATTTTCTAGTAATCAAATTATGATTTGTACATGTAGGAGAGAAATGTCAGAATTGGCCTTATAGGCAAGTGGTTAAGTCCCCATTTTGAAGGCTTATATGCAAGTTATTGGCCATATAAAGGGTATGGGGGCACAGGTACTGCCCTGTGAGTCAAGTACCAATGCAAAAAAAACTTTTAAAAAAGATTGTTTTTAAAGGAGCAGTGATTTTAATGATGTTTAAAGTGAAACAATAAAAATGAAAAAATCCTTTAAATATGGTGCCTGAGGGGTCCACTTAGTCTGCCTGTGAAATAAATATTATTTAAATATTACCCGGGTGGATATAGATTCCCTCTATTTATTCCATATATGTATTAACTTTCCTATAGTTAGCTAGTCTATTAAAACTCTGATAATGTTACTGTTGATAGTACAATGATCTAAGGTTAGCTATGAAAATAAACACACTGCTTAGTAAAACAACGTCGTATTTATTTCCTAAGAAAATAGGAAAATCTAACAGAAAAACACAAAATATTACAAAACATAACAAAGATCATCAATGATACTTATCGTAAGGCAGTCCTCTAGATATTGTCGCTTCAGCTGGGCTCAAATTGGCAAGAGAGAGCTACGAGGCAAGAGAGCCAAGAGAGTGGAAAAGGGCTGATTTCCCTTCTGTGTGCACTTTAAAACTCAAATCATGCACCCTTCAGACCCAACCCCATTGCCAGCCCATCTAGGTGTCTGACGAATCAAAGTAGTTAATAGGCAGTCCTTCTTAATATATTATTGTAGCACTGACCCCCGTAGGAGCGGCTGAAATTGTCTGGGCTTATCGATTACCTCCTCCAGCTCGTAACTTGTAGTTCTTGTCTAGGGGTTCCCAGAGTTGATGGCCCAGTAACTGCAGAGGCCACACTTGAATTCCTTTTTAGGGTTTTTATTTGCATAAAACAGTTGAACAAAACTCTCAGTTGGGAATAGAGGATATAAGGATGAAGTATAGCTCAGGTACTTTGGAACTGCTGACTTCAATAAAAGTTTCTCTGTACATAATCCAGGGAATAGCCAATCACAACTGGATTCTCTAACTGTTGGATAAATCCTTGTTTTTGGATACTAGCAGCCAACAAGTAATTTTAGCTTAGCAAAGTCTCTGCCACAGACTTGGATGAAAACTTAGTTGCAAACGGAAGGATAGAGGTAGGAACTTTCTTACTGTACCAGTATCTTGCAGCCGGTCCGGCGATACCACAAGGAATGCAGATTCAATTAGTGTCCTTAACAGCTCAGCTTCTAGGCTCTTACCGAGCAGCCAGCCTCATGCGTGACCCTCTTACTGAAGAGTCCTCCCCTGGTTGCATGTAGAGTTGCTGGGCCTCTCCAAACCCGAGACGGCACCAGAATACCTTAGAATCCTCCTTCCAGTTGCTGTGCCTCGGACTAGCCAGTTCCGCGGCTCTGAAATGGATGGATCCGCACCCCAGACCATGAGGGCCTCTGGGGGCTGGTCAGGAGGACCAGCACCATGGAGTCAGCAACAACTTCTGCACCGGAACCCAGAACCACGTGACTTCAGCACCTTAAGTAACCTCTCCCACAATACACAGCGGAAAAAACGCGCCCACTGATTGGCTCTGAGAAAGAGATTGGTACCCAATATGTCCAACCAGACTGCATTCTAATGCCTCTCACAGGTGCAAAACCCCACCTATGACCAGACAGAACCTTGATACAACCCAGCCAAACTGATGCCAAAGCATAATTTCACACAATTAACCCCAAAACTCAACTACAGTTTTGGGCAAAAAACTAAATTTACATATATAGTGCGTACTCATCAGGAGTACCGACGCTACATTATATTTCTTTCCATCCTGCTGTATTGGCCTCTAGGGGCAGCATCCGCCAATCATTGTTATGTGATCTGGGTCATCTTCAGTGATAACTAGCCCTTTGATCTTCTGTAATCATCTTGGCAGCCATTGTTCTTTTTGAAGCTTGCTTACAAAGTGTTAATCAAGGATTTCAATCTTATCACCCCAGTTGATCAGGAGCCAAGCTTTTGTTCCCATACCCCCCTGCCCGGGGCATGAATCAACACCCTGCTGGGTAAACTTTCAACTTCCAACTTAAGTTACCTGGTTGTATCAACCAGAAAATATAATATTAAACCATGTTGCCTTCCAACAGCCTGTAAAGGGGTGCATCTGTGTTGTGTACATAAGCTGTTGGAGCAAAGGATAAAAAAAGATCCCTGCAACCTTTTTTTATTTAGTAAACAATGGCTTTTGTCTACAATTTAGTAGACTCGGAACAAGATTTGAGATTTTTTGGGATAGCCGTTCACCCAACACTAAAAAAACTGCTACACATTTTCAGAAACCAACTCTTCTAGGAAATTAATATACTACAAATATACATTGGGGCTCCCAGGAAATAATGTGGTGGATTATAAAGTCTGAGTTAGGCAGCTGTAGTCACATGACAAGGTTTGTCTCTCTTATATCCCTGGCCTAAGCACCACTGCGTAGCAAAGTGTCAAGGGACAAGAGGAACATAAGTGCTGGTAGTTGCTTATGGCATAACATCGGGATGAAGATGCAGACTCAGAATATTTAGCAGAATATCTGGCCAGGAACAGCAGCACTGTGTGAAAAACCAGTTGAGTTTAAGGGAACTCCAATTCCACAGAAGAATCAGAGTCTATTATTGCTCCCAGCGAACTTGTGACCTGAACACACATGAATGACTGGCGCTGATACTGGATGCAGCCCATACAGGCACAGTAATAGCAAAGAGCCAAACCAGAGGCAAAAGCGTAGTCACTTAGGAAGCCAAGGTCAACAATGAGTGGGCAGCAGAGTGCAGAATCATAAGCTGAACCAGAATCATGGATGGAGACAAGGTAAGGAATTGATAGACCATGGTAAAAGCACAAGCCAAGATCGTGTCAGGAACAAGCCAGGTTGGTATCAGGAATTATATACGTGACACAATCAGAGCACAGGTACAGCTGAAGATCAGTCAGGATACAGCAAGAGATAATTTTTTTAAATATTTTTAGACATCACTAGACCTGTTTCATTCCACAGAAAAAAGCTGGAAGTTCCCTGAACCAAGATTAGTCTTTGTAATTCTTTTGCAATTGTGACAGCACAATGGAAATGTATCTTTAGCCAAGAAATTATAAGAAAAAAATGAACTCAACATTCTCTTAGGTCAACCATACACAGAATGAATATCTTTCCTGCAACCACGGGTTGCAGGAAAGAAATTAGCCTGATTCCCCATCAACACAGACAGTATTGATGCAGGAATCCTGCCATTGTCTTCTCACATTGGGGGGCGGGGGAGGTTGGGGAAAGCCGGCCCCACTGGGAGAAGACAGTGATTGTTGCTAGTGGCTATAACAGCCACTAGCGATAATCGCAGGTAAAACCCGGCATGCTCGTTGTACCCAAATTGATTGATTGATCAACTTGCTACATTCAGCCTTCCCATATACTTGACAATACAGCCCATACATGTGACAGCCTGCCCATACACATTGTCATCTATGGATCGATGGATGTAAAACGGACACCCATCAACATCCAATCCGATCAGCTAAAAAAAGACGTATGGGGTCCCGTTACCAACCGGTTCCCTTTTTCATCTGTCTAGCTGATCGGGAGGCAGTCGGGTGTATACAGACATGTGGTCCATTTCCATCTGACAACCCATGGATGAGTGTAAGTGGAGCAGACACAGACCAGTCATCTGCCAGTTCACTGGAGATCAGCGGGCAGATTCCCTGATAAGCAGGCAGACTCTTGGAGGAGTCCACCCTGTGTGAAAAGGGTCTTAAACTAAAAGATCTGAAAAAAGGAAGAATGCCATAAGACTATAAAATAGTTTCATTTGCATCAAATGTGTGTTAATATAAATTGTATCTAAACCCAAAAAGATATTAAAAATAGTAATAGTTTGCAGCATGCCAGTCCTTAGATGTGGGGAAATATGTTTTATTTTTTCAGGCTTTTATTAATTTATTTTAGCTGGTAACACACTTCCTGTTCTTGGGTTACAATGCTCTCTCCTTACATTGTATCAATGGAGGACAACCTAGGATAGGAAGCGTGTTAAACAGCAAGTGTACTTTCTCAAAAATCCTGTTAAATTTACTTACAGGGCATTCCTCTTTCTCTCTACTTGCAGAAAGTGTACTTTGTCTAAAAAAAAAAAATGCAGCAATTACACCAAAGGGCTAATCTTTAATAAAATATATTTTTGCTCTTGGATTTACATTAATTAACAGGTGTTAGCCTACTGACTGCTTTTACATATTGACATATAGCTATGACTTTTTGATCCAAACATGAAACATCACAGTACAAAAGTGTAAGTCCATGCCACCTAAATTAATATTCGAGTGATGGCAAGACAAAGATTGATGATGTGGGCAAATTTCTGTATAATTTTCAAAACATTCCCATTAAAACAATTGGACTCTCAAATTTCCAAGCCTCCTGCCAAATTTGATGGGGACATCTGCATAACATGAGCTAAACTGAGGATGTTTGGATAGACGAACAAGTGACCTGGAGGTAAAGAAAACATTGCAGGCTTTTTCTTTCTCGGAAATATTTTAGACACATTACATTAGGAAAAAGAAACTCTTGCTTGGGCTGGCTTTGAAGCCGTCAAGGGAAAGATAACATTCACAATGTATTAGTTACATTTCCAACCAGTTAAAAATATTGTATGTCCTTCAAGTTTTCCTCCAGAGGCGAGACAAAATCGCTTGCACATGTATCTGTCTCAACCTTCTACCTAACATTTGGCATGCCAACTTTTGAGCTTGGATACCGTCAGATACTTTTCATGAAGACGGTGATAAAAACCGTGAAAACCCACATGTTAAGTTTACTTTTAATTATGTCTTAGGGACTCGTGGGTCATCCCTCCACAGAGAAAGTGAACCTGAGGAAGTCAAGTGATTTTGTAGCTTTCAAAGGTAAATCATCATGTGTGACATGGAAAAGTATCAGAGAGAGACATTATTAAGTTAGGGAAGTGAATTTCCTATACTATAGAGAGTAGTCAAGGTCTTTTCTCATGGGTCAAACTTAGTCCGTCCTTTTCACTACCCCGTCTGCATAATTTAAAGTTTAATGTAAATATGTCCAGGCAAAACACAGAGGGATTTTTTCCTACAACAACAATATTTTTCATGTCAGCTTCTCACATCTGCTCTTACTTTGGGTACGCCAATTCCCAGCTAAGCACTTAGTCTTGTACGTTCCACACTTTTCTGCCCTGTTCAAGAATCGAGCAGACAGACACTGAGACAGTTCACACATTCATACCTGGACTGGAGACATCTATATCCTCAACCATCATGGGAGGTCACATTTCATGAAACACCAGCATAAAAGGACACTATCACTTAAATAAGTAAAAGATAGTTTACATTTACTTGCCCCTATAGTTGCTTTCCCAGATCTACTTATCTATTTACCTATTTATAACAGATTTTAACAGCTTTCCGACCAGCCGCCACAGTGGCAGAATAGCATGGCTGGGTGAAACGACGTTACCTTATGTCGCTTCGCCTTTTGGCCACTAGGGGCATGCACCCACAGCGTGTGCCCGGAGCCGATGCGAGTGCCCAGCGGGCTCCCGCGATCACTCATGACAGAGCGGGAACCGGGATCTGTGTGTGTAAATACACAGATCCCGGTTCTTTCAGGGGAGTAAAGACAGATTGTGTGATTATACTATGTATGAACACCGATCTCTCTCTCTCCTCCTAGACAGTCCCACCCCCTACAGTTAGAATTCACCTAGGGAACACAGTTAACCCATTGATCACCCCCTAGTGTTAACCCCTTCCTTGCCAGTGAGATTTATACAGTAATCAGTGTATTTTTATAGCACTGAGCGCTGTATAATTGTCAAAGGTCCCAAAAATGTGTCAAAAGTGTCCAATTTATCCACCGCGAAAGCGCAGTCCTGACAAAAATCACAGATCGCCACTATTACTAGTACAAAAAAAATACTAAAAATGCCATAAATCTATCCCCTATTTTGTAGACGCTATAACTTTTGCGCAAACCAATCAATATACGCTTATTGGGATTTTTTTACCAAAAATATGTAGAAGAATACATATTGACCTAAACTGAGGAAAAAATGTTTTTTTTTATAAAAAATGTGGGATATTTATTATAGCAAAAAGTAAAAGATATTGTGTTTTTTTCAAAATTGTCGCTCTTCTTTTGTTTATAGCACAAAAAATAAAAATAAAATACCACCAAAAGAAAATCTCTATTTGTAGGAAAAAAAGGACGTCAATTTTGTTTGGGTACAGCATTGCACGACCACACAATTGTCAGTTAAAGTGACTCAGTGCCGTATCGCAAAAAATAGCCTGGTCATTGTGCAGCCAAATCTTCCAGGGCTGAAGTGGTTAAAGAGCAATTTAGGCAACCATGAAAATCAGTCACTGAACTACTATGTTCTTTTTTGTTAAGAGATTCAACTTTAATTACACTGACCTAAAAGGTCACAAGGGCTTGTGTCAACAGACTTTAATGGGCTAATATAACATGCTTTTCATGACATTAGTTTAAGATACTTCTGAGATTATTCAGAATTTGTTGTAGGTGTGTTTGGCCTGCAGTTGCCTTGCTTTGAACGGCTTTTCCATGGACTTGTATAAGTCTATGGGAAGGCAGGTCTGCTGCTAACAAAAGCCCATCAACACTGGCCCCAAGGTAGCAACTACGCTAAAGTACAGGTACCTTGTGGCATCTGTATATGCCTGTATTAGTGTTCTAATTGATCCTCGTATCCTTGTGGGCCTTTTTTTAATCTGAGGATCCAGGCTGTACATAAGGCTGTAATTTATGCCAAGAGTACTCATCCTGGTACTAAGCTTCCTGTCATTTTAGTGTTAAATGCCTCTACTGTCAAATGAGGTCCTAGTATTTGGCAGTTGAAAGATGTGGGGGTAGGGTTAATATTGGCTTATGCAGAAAGTAAAGCTTCATGTACAGAATAGTCCTAGGCCATAGCTCCCAACTGTCCCTGATTTTGAGGGACTGCCCATGATTTGAAACAAAGTCCCTTTGTCCTTCTTTCCTACTCATTTGTCCCTCTTTTAAATTGCTGCATTTGTAAATTTCATTAGCCAGTATAAAGGAAAAGTAGTGTTAAAAAAAAGCACTTGTGTGTTTACCTAATTTTTTTGGGGTATAATTTTCCTTTAAAGGGGGTGTGGTGGTGGGGGCTATGCATACATACTTTTGCTAATAGATGTCCCTCGTTCCCATCTCAAAAAGTTGGGGGGGGGGGTCTGTCCTACGCTCCAAGGACGTGCCATTAACTTGAAGACTAACACAGGTAATATTGGACACTATAAGATACCTGTACTTCAGCACAGTTGTTGCTTTTGAAATTAATTAAGCCAGTTCAGGCTAAACCTGCATCCTATTATCATATAATATATATATTTGTACTGTGCACAAGCTAAACGTGGGCTCAAATGATCATGCTATTCAAGTTCCTCCACCCCAAACTCACTCATCTATGTCTTTATGGACCTTGCTTTCTACACTGGTGCACAGTCATGTTGGAACAAACATGTTCCCACAAAGTTGGGAGTATGAAAATGTCCAAAATGTCTTGGTATACTGACGCCTTAAGATTTCCCTTCACTGGAACTAAGGGGCCAAGCCCAACCCCTGGAAAATAACCCCACACCATAATCCCCCTTCCATCAAATGATTTGGACCAGTGCACAAAGCAAGGTCCATAAAAACATGGATGAGTGAGTTTGAGGTGGAGGAACTTGACTGGCCCGAGACTGGAGTCGGGACTGCGAGCCAGGCCTCCTCCTCCACATGTGTGCCTGACCTGACAAATGTGCTTCTGGAAGAATGGTCATACATTCTAATAGATACACTACTAAACCTTGTGGACAGCCTTCCTAGAGGAGTTGAAGCTGTTATCTTACATACTAAGACTGGGATGCCATTAAAGTTCATGTGTATGTAAAGGCAGGTGTCCCAATATGTTTGGTAATATAGTGTAGGTATGGAGGAGTATATAACTCTTTAGTCTATCTCTCACATTGGTGAGAGTTGCTGATTCATAATTGGCCCCTTGACAAGGGAACCTCACACAGGCTTCCTTTCACTGCTCATAGGAAATGCAAATATGTTCGGTGGGTATGGGGGACAATAAAGAAAATCTGTTGCTTTGACTTGTTTACTTTAAAGCTAAACTCCAGAAACTAGGCACAATGTACCCTTGCAGTAGGGCCTTACTCACTGCAAGGACTATCTACTTATTAAGTCCAAGGGTGCTGGAATCAGAAGTAACATTTACCTTACTCCCCACTCTGGCCATTTGACCAGTCCAATGTGCCATCAATCTATGTGACCAGTCCCATACTGCCTTCCCTCTAAGGCATCGTTGACTGCTGTCCTATTCCTACCTTCTCCAGGTACAATATACCGTAGGGTTAAAATCCCAAAGCCCCAGAGAGAAGAGGAGAAGGTCAGATAAGTAATACATCCCCTACATCTTCCCCTTAGACTTAACACTTGCATCGGGGGGGGGGGGGGGGGTACACTACAAGAGTACATTTTTACTCAGAGTCAATCTGTGGATAGTAAGGAAAGGAACAAAGAGTAACAAAGAACATAGACCTGAAGTGTGCCAGGGTCACGTGGTCAGTATGCCTAAAAGGGGGCATACCCAAGTATGAAATGTAATGAATGAAATTAAAAGAAAAAGGGAATGGGTGGGTGGGACACGAGAGCCAGCGTCCACGAGAGGAGGAGGCAGAGGAGGGCAGGCTATATGCAGGCTGACTCCTCCTACAAATACAGGCTGACCTGCGGTCAGCCTTACACTTGTACTCGGAGTCAATCTGTGGATAGTAAGGAAAGGAACAAAGAGCAACAAAGGTCATAGACCTGAAGTGTGCCGGGGTCACGTGGTCAGTATGCCTAAAAGGGGGCAAAAAATAACACAGTAGGATGAAAGCTTAACAACCAGATTACACAGTGAATTAACGTCTAACCTGGGGTGGCGGCAAGGAGGTATGTATTTAGCTGCAGAAAAGGAAGAGCTAGGAAAGGCAGTAGAGGACCATCCCCGGGTTTGACAAATGTAACACTAACAAGCTGGTACAAAACCAACACCAAGCACCACACCTTGCCAGGCTCCAAGAACCTGATAACAGTGCCGCCCCTGAATGCTGCGTCTCGCGAGCCTGCAGATGTAACAGAAAGGGCCGGGGTGCCAACCAGTAGATTGGCTAAAGTAAGTGAGACCCTAGGCCAGAAGCACCACTCCCCTGGCTTTAGGAACCACAAAGGCCATCTATAGCACCACCTTGAGCCCCAAGCTGGTAACCAAGGCAAAAGGAGACCTGAGAGTATGTCAAAAACATCACAAAAATAAGCCCCACAATGGAAAGTCAGCTGAGCACAGCAGGGAGTCTACTCGGCTGGAACCCTGGATGGCTTTAAACGAAAGTGCAGAAAAATAAAACAACCTGATGAGTCATTCAACATGAAATGCTGAGACTTAACTCGATACGCCCTGAAAGTGCTGTGGGCCGATACCAGCTGGAAGAGGCAAAAAAAAAACAGAAAAGCAAATAGGAACTGGATGTTTAACCACCAGGACTGGAAACCTAGACCGGAAAGCCCAGAAAACATGCCAAGCAGTGTCATGAGCCTACCTGGTATTTAAAACAAAACCTAATGATCAAGGCTGCCGCGTCAGCCAAATGGAAAACCAATCTACCACAAACTGGAACTGAAGAGAAAGTGCGACGCTGGTACCTGCTTCCGAGACCCAAGCCTACTGATACTGGCCCCGGGATCCACTAAAGCCCCTGAGCCAGTAGAAGTTGCGGAGCAGCAATAGGCTGACTAACCAAATGTTCCATACCATTGCACAACTCCTGGCCGGACGCAGCTAGGAAATTAAAGATAGTGTGGAATGACACCCACCTGGTCAGGAACACAACTAGCGAGAGAACCGTGAGCAGACAAAGAAACCTGCGACAAGAATGTAACCTGCGAGAAGGAAACATGACTGAACGAGAAACATGAGTAGCGTGAGCAGCATAAGAACTGAGGCTGCAAGAAAACACAACCTGCCTAGGAAATGAGGGTTGCATGATTAACACGAATCGATGAAACCATAAGAGAAAACCTGGGGGTACAAGAGAAAACCCTGGGGACACGAGAGAAAACCCTGGGGACACGAAAGAAAACCCTGAGGACACGAGAGAAACCTGGAAAATGAGAGAAACCTGGAAAACGAGAGAAACCTGGAAAATGAAAGAAACCTGGAAAACTAGAAAAACTTAACATTGCATGAGAAACGTAACATTGCATGAGAAACCGCAATTTGCATGAGAACGTAACTTGCATGAGAAGTGTAAATTGCATGAGAAACGTAAATTGCATGAGAAACGTAAATTGCATGATGACAAACCGTATGAGAAACTAACTGCATGAGAAACGTGAGTTACAACAAAATGTGAGTGGTGTAAGAACAGATGAGAAGACTTGCCACCGACCAAGCCAATTAAAAACGATCACCTCAATCTGTTAAACCCATAGGCGTGATGGGTAACCCATGGTGGAAGAACATGGACAACCCAGCTGTGTGAGACAACCAGAAAACCTAATAACAACCCGCCCGTGACACAACAAACCCCCTGGTACCTGACAAGTAAAGGACGTAGGACCTAAAGTGTAAGGACGTGGGTGCCGAAATGACAGGACCAACAGCGCATAAATGTGAACCAGAAGACACCACCCTAATGAATGCAGAAGTGAAACCGAGCAACCTGCAGCGCCAAGACAGGAAATTAACAAACAAACACTCAGGGCTAAGGTACCCACATACCATGGTGGGTAGTAGTAAAGGTGTAACGGTGAACGTATACGTATGATGTGTGGACTACAGGCAAGAAGGTTGTTGGACGACAATTAATTAACAACGAAACCTCAGCCCGTATGGACCTGTAGATGTGACAGATCCTGGATGTAAGTACCAGCTAACAGAAATGCCGCAAACGAAGGGCAACATGAAACATGTGACACATGGGAAAACATGAACAACATGGGAAAAACGTAAGAAACATAGGAAAAACTTAAGATACATGGGAAAAACGTGAGAAATGTAAGAAAACATAAAAGTTGCCTGAGACACGTAAATTGCATTAGACACGTAAAATACAAGACACGTAAATTGCATCAGACACGTAAATTGCAACAGACACGTAAATTGCATGGGAAAATTTAAAACCTGAGAACCATAACTTCCCTGAAAACCATATAAGAACCATAAAACATGTAAAACGTCAACCGCCTGAGAAACACAAAACGCATGAGCAACGCAAATTGCAAGCAAACTCGTAAATTGCAGAAAACTGTAAAATTGCGTAAGAAACTGTAATTTGCAGAAAGCTGTAAATTGCATAAGAAACCGTAAATTGCATGAAACATAAATAGCATGAAACCATAAATCGCACGAGAAAACCGTAAATTGCATGAAATGTCAACTGCATAAGACACACAAATTGCATGAGAACCGTAAAATGCGTAAACTGTAATTGCATAAAGCCGTAAATTGCAAAAAACGTAAATTGCGCAATTACCCCGTAAATTTGCATGAGAAACCGTAAACTGCATGAGAACCATAATGTCATGGTTATGCAGTGATCTTCCTGTGTTTGCTTACCTTCCCCCATGTCTTCAGACTAAGAAGCCAGCCACTTCCACCTGGGGGTTTTTCTAACCTCTCCTCTAAGCATGGCTCCACCCCAAGCCCTATCAGGGAGCCCTATATTAACCTGTGCACTGCAGGCCTCAGTGCTGATCAACCATTGTGTATCCATTGTGTATCAGCTTCCTGTTTCCTGCCGTGTGCTCTGCTACTGGTTTCCGTTACAGACTTTGGCGTGTCTTGACTATCCCTGCTTGCCTGTGACTCTGACCTTTTGGCATGTACCCGACTATCCTTGTCTGCTTGTGGCCCCCGACCTTGGCTTTGTCCCTCACCATCCCTATCCTCCTGTTGCCTACTGTGGGTGTGAGCTGGGGGACCCTGGGGGTCGCGACCTGGAGCCAGTTGCAGCTAAGTCCATCTTCACCACTGGAGGCTCTGGTGAACACCTGCTGGCTCTTAGACTCCGCGCCCCAGGGAATCTCATGCTCTATCCCCAGTGGGATCTGTCCCCCGTCTGCAGCAGTCAGCCGTAGGGTCCACAACCTTGCGGTGCACTCCGGATCCCTACGGTGTGCACCTGTCACCTCGCCTCAAGGTGACCTGACACATAAACTGCATGAGAACCATAAACTGCATGAAAAAACCTGCATGAAAAAAACTGCATGAGAAACCATAAACTGCATGAGAAGACCATAAATTGCATGAGAAACTGTAAATCGCATGAGAAACCGTGAATTGCATGAGACCGTTAAATAGCATGAGAAAAGGGAAAATAGCATGAGAAACGTAAACTTGCATGAGAAACCGAAAAATTGCGTGGGAAACCATACATGCGTGAGAACCTGAAAATTGCATGAGAACCACCACCAAGCGGACTGACCACCCCTCCCCCGGCAGAGCCAGGCGACCAAATCCTCCCCCCAGCAGAACCACCAGGAGAAGGAGGCGGGCGGGACAACTGGTTTCCTGGAGCCACCAGGCGGACGAACCCCCCCTTCCCCTGGCAGAAACAGGCAACCTGAACCTCCCCCCTCTCCCCGGCAGAACGCCGTGAGAAGGAGGTGGTGGGAGAAGCATCTCCCCCGCAGCCACCAGGCGGACTAACCCCCCTTTCCTCGGACGAACCCCCCTCCCCTCGGCAGGCGATCGAAACCTCCACCCCACCCCTGGCAGAACCACCAGGAGAAGGAGGAAGGCAGGAGAAGCGGCTCCCCTGGAGCCACCAGGCAGACAAACCCCCCCTCCCACAGCAAGCCAGCGGGCAGGAGAAGCGGCCCCTGTGGAGACGGAGGAGTCGTCAGGTGGCCGAACACCCCCCCCGCGCGGAACACCGGGAGAAGTGGGGTCAATGAGTGGAGCTGGCGGGGGACGAAACACCCCCCCAGCATGAACACCATGAGAGGAGGCGGGGGTGGCTGAAACAACATGGGGAGAGAGGGGCGGACCAGCCACCTCCTCAACTCGGCAGGTGATCGAAACCCCCCTCCCCCGGCAGAACCACCAGGAGAAGGAGGCGGGCGGGAGAGCCCGCAGCTGACACCTCCTTCCCCCCTCCCCTCCGGCAGAGGCAGCCGGAGAAGGAGGCGGGCAGGAGAAGGGCTCCCTCATGGAGACAGGAGCCGCTGGTGACCCCCCTCCCCTGGCAGAACCACAAGGGGGAACCTTGTGACTGGCACCTTCTCCCCCCTCCCCTCCGGCAGCGGGAGAAGGAGGCGGGCGGGAGAAAGGCTCCCCCGTGGAGACAAGCGCTGCGGGCGAACCCCCCCCCCCCCGCGCCAGAACCAGGGGAAGCCTGTGGCAGAAACCTCCCTCCCCCCTCCCCTCCGGCAGAGGTAGCCGGAGAAGGAGACGGGCGGGAGAAAGGTTCCCTCGTGCAGACAGAAGCTGCCAGCGGGTGAACCCCCCCCCCCTCTCCGGAGGAACACCAGAAAGAAAAAGGGCGGCCGAGATGGACGCCCACTAACGGAGCTGGCGGGGGCCAAAAACACCCCCGTCCATGAGCGCCAGAGCAGCCGAACGTCCTCCTCTGATCCGAGACCCGGAAGTCACATCAGCACGAGAGCCAGCATCCACGAGAGGAGGAGGCAGAGGAGGGCAGGCTATATGCAGCCTGACTCCTCCTACAAATACAGGCTGACCTGCGGTCACCCTTACACTTAGCCTAATTCCCCAGGTTCAGCTTTTAGGCTTGTGGAAATGTGTGTTGTACACCTTTTATAACATACTGGAGTTACTGCATTTCACTTTGATACCAGAATCCTAATAAATACAATTGTAAAGATATTTCATAAGTGAATGTTTTGCACTTATTTTGAAGGTTTCTCATTCACTATATGTGTTGGAAATGCAGCAAGCAAGCTGGATTACAGCGTTCTCCACAGCCAGATAGTTAATTTAACACGTGAGCTGCCATCCAGACTTTAATTGACATGGAAGTGCCGTATATTTCAATTGGCTCATAGCAGGGATGAAAAGTTGGATTGGAATTTGCCCTGTCGGAATCAGTTAACACATCTTTATTAAAAGGAACCTTGAAATATCCACACCCAAAAATTCTTTACAGGGAGTGTTACAGCCTAAACACTGCTATCTTAAACTGAACATGTCAGAACAGAAATATGGAGCTGCCATCACTGACCTATTTTTTAAGGGGCAAGCTTGCTGTGTAGTGTAACTGACTTGAGTAAATCATGTGTAAATCTGACATTGGGACAAGTGACAAGTAGGGAATGGTTAGAACCTTTGTCCAATTGGAAACACTTCCTGCCTTCCCATCTAGAAGACAAAATAAGAAGTGAGGGAAAATCTCTCCAATTTCCCCAAATCGCACCAAGAAGTAATTTTACATGACTTTAGAAGTCTCTGCATGCCCTTCCTGCCCCCCACATTTTCTTGATAAACAGCATCAAAGCCCAAATAAAAGAGATGCAGGTGGTGGAAAAGAACATGCCAGATCAAAACTAATCAGGAATTGTTGAGGATTATTGTAATTTTCCTATGCATGAGAAAAGGAAGTTCACATTAAGGCAGGGAGGACAAAACTGAAGACTACAATGAGGAGATCTGATTACCAGAATCCTCAACAACAAAAAATCAAGAGATTTCACATCATTTCATTTTTGGAAACTTGGGGATTTTTGAAGCATCAAATCTTTACATTTTTGGACTGTTCAGAAAAAGACTTTATGATTTACTGAACATCAAAAAATATATATTGTGGCAGAAGGTAGCTGCCCCGACCTAACCAAAAAGCCATATCCATAAAATTCTGTATGTGCAACCAAATGGATTAGAGCTAATAGCAGTCCCAGATATGTTTGTTTAAAGGCATACATTTTTCTTTGTTAGTTTCACAGTGACTTGTTCTTAATTAAAATGCTGTTAAAATTCTGTCTAATTAGGGCTGCCTGCTAATATAGGGCCAGATGTTTGGCGTCTCGCATAAACCAACCCGAGCAAAGGATTAATTTATAACACAGGAATCTGTCAATAAAGTAAGGGGAATGAGTTTTAAATAGTGTTTTAGATCTCTTTCCCTCGCCAAATAGGTTGTAAGCAAGTTCACGGCCAGGAGCCCAGAGGATTTGCTCGGAGTGAGGCCTAGTGAACCATTAATAAAGGATGAGGGGAGTCGTCAGCCACAAAAACGTGCCCATTAGATGACTAGCCAAGTAGAAGGTTTTGGTATTCAGCTCGGGATCCTTTGTGGGTGTGAAGATGCAATTACATGGACGAGGATTAAGGAACAAGTGAGTAAAATATAATGAGATACTTCAAAATGCAACATTAAAAATACTTCACAAAAAGCACGTTAAATAAAATCTGCATTTCAATAAACTATGAACACACTTTTTCATTCTATAGAAATCACTTCGATCAAAATTCCTGAAGAAAAAAAAAAACAGTTTTTAAAAAATATTAAATATTTCAGCAAAAAATATTTGATTAGGTATACAAAAAGTCTTAATTTTAATGGACAAAAGTTTTAGGTGGCTTAGTTTTAGGTCATTTACCTTTTTTGATAATGCGGAATAATAGTCCTTCAGATACAACTAATGTAGTCTAATGTAGGCTTGTGGTCAGCACTGATTTTGTTCTATTGGAATGTCCTTGTCTTTCCTACAAGCTGCTTGTAACATCATTTTAGAGGCTCTGCAGAAAGTCTCATGCATTTGGATTCTGGTCGACCAGGGCAAAAGGAGACATCGGGATGTGATGTGAAAATAATACTTTTATTGAAAAAAAAAAGATGAACAGTATACAAAAAAGGAGCTCACACTGAGAGGTTTAATTACTAATGGCAAATAGGCTATTCACTTTGCAAAGGAATTTGCCCTAGAGTTTAGAGAATGTGGTGAAGCTCTGCCCACTTCCATCATGCAATTATGTGCAAACAAAAATGGTTTTATTTTAATTTTCATTGCACGTGATTGGTATACACCATGCCACCTTGATAAAAGATCAGTTCACCACATACCTAACACACAGAATTAGGTAAACTTTGTAAAGCAAAACTTAAACATGTTCACTAAGTTTTGGGGAAAATTCCCTTACAAAGTCAACAGCCTATTTTCCCTTACTAAATAAACTCCTAAGTTGCCAGAGTGCTAGAGTAGGATGTTTTGCTTTAGTGTAGGTACATTTTCTGTTTGTTTTTCAGGGTCAGGTCATTGACTCAGGTAAGCTAGCTGACTCAGCAGCTTCACTGGTAACTCCTCCTGCTTGATGGAAACTTGGAGAAGGTTCCAGAAGCAGTTAGGCCTCTGCTCCTGAATGCACAGGCTGTCGTTTTTTTCTAATGCCCGAGGCCTAATGCACACGGGATGTTTTAAAACCTCTCTTGCACGATTAAACAGATAATAACTGATGTTTAAAAATGCCATGTTTAGCCACGTTTACGTTTAAAAGAGTTTTTTTTTGCAAATAGTTAAAAATGTATCTCCATTAAAAATGTCTGTAAACAAACCATGGCTAAATGCCAGTTACCACATTTACACGCATTTACAAGCTGTTACAGGCATTTGGCATTTCAAATGCCTCTGAACTTCCATCCTGAACGCATTTTCTTGCTTTCCAAAAAATGCTTCTATACTTGACTGCCTAGAAACGACCCTGTGTACATTTAGTGATAAGATAACATAGAGGGGAGTTCAGGGGTAGCTGAAAACAAAACGCCCAACTGCTCCTAAATGTCTGTTTACTAGCAGCGGCGTACATGAAGCCTAAATGCTTATGCCACCATATGCCTCTGATAGACTATGTGTCCATGCACACATAAACTAACATGGAGGGGCATTTAGAAGCAGTTAAAAAAAAACATCAGACGCCCCTAACAGCAGCTGTAAAAACGTTGGAACTTGACAGCTAGTAGCTGATGGTTAAAAACGTCCGTTGTGCCACGTTTACATGCCGCGTTTAGCTGCGTTTGGATTTAGAATGGTTTTTTGCATTGCAAATGGTCAGAAATGTATCTCCTTAAAAAATTTCTAGAAACTAAATGCGTCTACACATGAGTTACCGCAATTAGGCCCATTTGCACCCTGTTACAAGCATTTGGTGTTTCAAATGCCAATAAACTTCCATCCTGAATGCTTTTTTTGCTTTAAAAAAATGCCACTAAACTCAATTGCCTCTAAACAGCTATAAACTACTCAGTGTACATGGACAGATAATATAACATAGAAGAGAGTTCTGGGGCTGCTGAAAAAAATGCCCAACTGCCCCTAAACGCCCGTTTATTAGCAGCAGTGTATATGAGGCCTTACAAGAAACCTTCTTGTTTACAGCCCATAAATAATGTAAAATCCACAGTGGTGGATCTCCTCCTCACCATCCTCACCATTGCTTCCGGGTCCTGGAGACCCCGGCAGTAACATCACTGGCTCCAACCGGCGAATTGCATCACTAGCCAGGTGACTAGTGACGCAACGAGATCTCCATCATGAATTTGTCAACGCTGACCACGTACCGTAATCATTTTTATGGACCCTAACTGTGCCTATTGGATTATCATTTATTTCACATCATGGAGACTACAGTAATGGCATTTTCAATGCTACTGTTACAACAGTTAAGCTTTTATGCTTTTGAGTGTGTTGTAGAGACAAAACTCTGGCAAGGATATTTAGCCTATGGAGTTACTGATTGCTGCAAAAAGTCAATTCAAGCCTTTACTATCCACCTCGATTTAACGTATAAAATGTGCATGAGCTGGCCAATAGAATACATTTTATATATATATATATATATATATAAAAGCACCATGTTATGAATTTAACACGTTTCTCTCTATATACTTCAGGCAGGAACACAAAAGAACTTTTTGACTCTCCGGGCCACATTTGCTACAATGTCAACTTTTGAAGAGCCAAAGAGCACTGTTGCTATCACAGTTTGTGTGTAGCGAGTTATTCTCATAGTCTAGAACCACATTGTAAAAGACAGCAGATCTCATATCCTGTTTACCTTGTTGAATGATCTTTGGTATCTACAGTATATGGTCAAATTAGATTTGAACATCAGGTGCGCTCCCAAAAGCAGTAACATGCAGGAGTAGAGGGCCTCTTTATCCATCCTCCACCCCTCTTTGTGGGGTTCTGAAAAGATTTGGACTTCCACTGCAATTTCACCTTTAAGATAACTAGTTTTGCTATTAATGACTTGTGTATGACATTGACTTTGCTTGAAATGTCTCTCTGCACTCAGCACTGGTATCTTGCCAGCACTTCCCAGGAACCTTTAGATACTTATACAGTAAGTATATGGTCTGCAAATTACACTTAAAATAGCCATATCTGTCCGAGGGAGAATGATCAATGGACATTCTCTGAGTAAAGACACAACATAGAATTCCCACTGTTTCACACATATACAGATAAGCTGTAAATATACTTTGTGCAATCATAGAAGGAATGCTAAACCGCAAATGTCTTTTTTTTTAAAACATCCACACCCTGCAAAGCCATTAATTTCCATGGCAACCTGTTGTAGGTGCATTTATTGCCAATCATTCTGAATTAGTGATAATAACCAGCACGGTTGTAGGAAGCAAGATCTTCTACAGTCTCCTTAGCAAGAGACGCTCGATTGCCAAATTGTAGATTGAATGGAAAAAAAGAATACAAATCTGCTTGCACAATGTTTGGGAAAACCGCTCTATTAACATAAAGTATATTGGCATTTTTCCCAAACATAGCATTATGTCCACATTACCTCATGCTCCTAGAGAAACAGGCTAACTGTACAGAGCTAAGGGCATTTTGAATGTCGGATAAAATTTGCTTTCTTTATATTTTTTTAAAGTTTGAAAGTATACCTGTCACTTTCACAATTCACTATATAATGCTGCAACATTACATTTTCAACACATGATCTGCAGATGCAACTATGCAGTGTGTACTACTAGAGTCTGCTAAGAGTGTCCTCCAAATTTTGCTGCTATTAATCCACTCTGACAAACCTGTTGACTCCTCATCTCCTTTTGTCCTGAATGAGAAGAATCTACATTCTTTAGATAAAGATAAATGCTGTTCATGAATTGCTGAAGTTTGCAAACAGCAACAGACAGACAGAAAAACAAAAAGGCCAACCATCCTCTTTTAAGCCACTATCTGTAAAGAACCTGTCTACAATCCCTGTTCCCCAGATCTAGGCCCACTCAAGCATCCATAAGAATAAAAGAAGACTAAGTCTGATTCTAACTTATAAAATTGTTTACCTAGAGGATTTATAATTTTAGAGCATACAGGTCTTTTTACGAGCTATCTCATATTCTCTTCTTTTTTAACTTTGATGTTCTGAATCCACTGGTCACACAAAAGGGATTGTTTTTAATAGGTTCTGTTTTACTAAGGCTCTCTGAGCTCAGCTTCTTTGGAGAAGTGGTTCCAGCTTGCCCCTAAGAAAAATCCACACTGTAGCCCTTTGCATGCTTTCAAAGCAGCCCCTGCTATCTCACTAGGGCACCAACTGTCCTCACTCCATTCCACTAGGCACTAGCTTCTCTCCTCCCATACAACCCAATTAGATCATTTTTTATTTACCTAGACTCCTCCCAAGTTACCTGGTACACACTAACATTTTTTTCCTTTCAACCCAGCAGGCTAAATAAAAAAAACTGAAGAGCTTGGGAAGAGCCGTTGTACTAACTATCCAATGTTAGTACAACGATCTCCCCTGATGAGCTATTGTGTTCTGACAGAGGAATCCCCCCCCCCCACCAGAACACATCAGTGAACACACCGGACAGTGGATGCTGATTGGCAGACCATTTTTAGTCATGTTGGACTGGCTGCTGTACACATGGACCGAATGTTGGCTGGTTAATATTGAACTGACAGATGCCACCCGACATTCGGCCCGTGTGTACGGCTCTTAAGCTGAAGGCTATGGAGACATTTAGTGGCCATCCTAGAAATTGCACATAACCCTATAAACGCTACATTCCTACTGCAAAAAAGTTATTTATCTTCAATAATACATGGAGCGATAGCCAAACATAGCCAAACACCACTGTTGCATGATCACGTGGTCATATTACTACCCAGCCTTTACTTGCTATTTCATCCTGCAGGGTTGGAAGGCAGGTACTTTTAGAGCTCTAGAACTCATTGTTAGAATTACATTTTATTGCACCACAAGGCAGCTGGAGACCTGAAATTACTGAGTGACTATGTCACCCCGTTAACAAATGGGGGGGGGGCACTGATACAGGAAGGATGACAACCCCACGTAAGCACTTTTGCTGCATTCTCAGTCCTTTGAGGGAAGTGCTGCAGAGAGGGGCATATCAGCAGGGTCAACAGGTAAGAAGTTTGGGATAGTGGAGAACAGACAACTGGGGATTATTCCTGATTTATTGTCTTGATGAAGAGGGTGGGTTATGAGCTTGGCTTTCACATCAATTACACTTTTCCAGTAAATCTGGTACAGTGCAAAGTATGTGAGATTTTTCAGGCTGAAGCAGTCATTCCCTGACTTCTTGGTTGCATATTAGTGTGGATGTCGTAAAGTGCTGTGCAAACTTTTGGTGCTATAGAAATCCTGTATAATAATAATGTCACTCACAATGTGGCTAAGCACGTTTGGCATTACTATTCCAATATGAGTATGTGGTCTGAGAGTCTGAGAATGGAAGCCACCATCTAGGACTTCTAACAAACACCATGTCAGGTTTGCTTTAAGATTCCTTTTAATTCTTATTTATTTAATTTTTATTTATAAGTGTAGCGCCCTGCTCCTGATGAGCAGACGCTATTGTTTTTTTAAATTTAATTATCCGAAGCTGTAGTTTGGTTCAGACTAATTTCTCTAAAAGTTTTGGTTTCTGTACCAGTCCAGTTGGGTTGCACTGATTCCCACCTGACCGCAGGTGTCGCTGTCCCCGTCAGTGGGTGTGGAACAACAGCAGGCTGGATGCATTGAATATTGCCTCTTGCTCGGAAATGGTTCAGTGGGTGTGGTTTCCCTGCTGTGCATTCTGGGACAGGGTATTTAAGGTACCGATGCCATTTTTCTGGGTTCGTTTTCCGGGGTCCGTGATATCAACCCCAGGGCCCTCCTGCCCTGGGGTATGTGTCGCATGGTCTTTCGCCTCGGGGCTGGCTGGCCCGAGGCTTCGCAGCTGAGAGTGTAGGCCCAGGAATGTCTTGGGGCCTGCTGATCCAGGTGTGGTCCTGTGCTGTCTCGCCTGTGGGGAGAAGCCAAGCAAAGCTGAAGGATCCAGGGGAAGACTTTTCCAGTGGAGGACCGAGCGCAAGGCTGGTGTCTCTGGAGGAGCCTGGAAACTCAGTTTGAGGAATCATCCCGGATCAATATCCTTACAGTATCGCCGGGTCGGCTGAAAGAATCTGGTACTGTATGGTAGTTTTTCCTAAAAACTCTCAAGAATCTCTAATTCAGTTAACAAGTCTGTGGCAGAGACTTTGTTTGGCATATCATCGGCTGTTAGATCATTTGAGAGGGGCCTATCCGGTGACTGCTGGATCCAGTCTGTGGAGCTGTTTGTCCTCTGGATCTGACTGATACCTCTAATCCGCAATTATCAGGTGCCTGAACTCCCCTTATCCTCTAACCCTCTATTGAAGGACTGTGTCTTGTGTCTTTCTTTGGTATTACCCCTAAATAAATCTTCAAAAAGGACCACGTGTCTGATATTTCTTCATTTGGGCTACTTTCCACGGGACCCCCCTAAGATGAAGAGGCGAGCAGAAGAGGTAACAGTAAGCCCGAATAAAACCAGCAGCTCCTTCGGGGGTTAGTGCTACATAAGATAGCATAATGATTAGAGGAGAAAAAGAAGCTAGAAACTGTCACCAAAGAGGAAACTGGAAACATCAGCACTGGGCAGGAGACGTACAAAGTCTCACACCATCCCCCCCAGCTTGCAACTCCTTTCAGCGGGCGACTTTTTTTTTCTAGAGACCTTCTTAAAGCTTCAAGAGTCACGCAATCCTAGTTCAGGACTCGGTGCGTGGAACAGCTTTCACAAGATACCAGGGACCTTGCAGGTCTATTAAATGGCTCATTTGAAAAGCATTCTCGCCTTTGTCAGACACAGCATATGTTAACTGCACGCTGCTCTATTCAGTAATAAACACTGTGAAAAATGTCCCTATAAACTCCCAAACAAATGGGTTTTGTATGTAATAATGAACATCTATTGTAAAATATTCCCCAAACTATATTCATGCAACCATAGTAAAACTCCAGTGCAGCAGAGAATTGTTGGTGGAATGGGAAAAATAGAGATGTTATTATGACCACCCCATTCAGAGCAGTCAGTTAAATTCATTAGGAAAAAGTTACACTTTGCTTCCAGCGTGGCTGAAGGCAGGCATCCCAAGGCACGTATGTCCACCTATAAATCCAATGCTTGGAGGGGCTGCCAAAGGTGGAAATAGCTCTGGAAGATTTTATTAACCTTGAAAAGTGAGTAGAATTAAGATCATAACTTTTCTGCCGTGTATTTGTCATAATGTCATAGAGGGCTTAGTAGTTGCTTGTACCTGAAATGTGCTTATAACTTACAAAGCTCCAGATATGCAGTGATTGGGTTGAAAAAATACCCTGAAAAACAGAAGGAGTTTCGTTATAGAAAATAATAATCTATCTGCCATCCATGCATTTATAATATAGCCTCAAGCAGTGACCCTGGGATACATGCATCCCAACATCTGCCAAGTACCCTGGGTCTCAGGCCTGTGACTGCCAACCTTAAAAGATTCCTATATTAATAACAAGAATTATCCAACTGCCCCCACTTACCCTCCCCATGAAATATATAGACCCCATAATAGATAAACAGCAGTGGCCCTCTCTGAGAGGCATTCAAGTCATCGGTACTGCTCATCATGCACACCATTTACTTCAGAGACCCTTTATGAGAAGCCATGAAAGCTGACTTCCTTTCTTCATAAGGAAACACACCAATCACAGATTGGGAAGCAATATAAGGAATGCCTTGAAGTGAACACAGTATACTCTTCCCACCTCCTCTGATCTTCTTCCTCCTACAGCATTTCTGGAACAAATCAGGACAATGCCTTGTGCCGCGGCTGACCAATCGGAATCGCTCTGATACATCCTGGAAACTCCACACGTGGCGATTTCAAATCCCCGGACCACTGTACCACCTGCATGCACTCTGACAGGTCAGCATCCACAGAGGTAAGTGCAGTGGGAACTGGAGGTGGGCAGGGTGTACTATGTTAGTTCAGCTTTAAAAAATTTTTTTTAAAAGGTAAACTAACACTTTAAGCAAGTTTAATAACATCCCCCATGAAAGACGTGTAAACCATAGCAATATACTTCTCTCAGGTTCCAGTTACATCTCAGAATCATGCAATTCTGCCTGATATTGGATCGTGCTAAAATTGCGACAAAGCACTCAACATGTTTTTGGGTGCCATTCATTCTTGTTGTAGGACAAAATGCAAAATAAACGTGCTTTGAGAAAAAGTGCAGGAGCTTCTTTGGTTCGTTTGTCATGCATAAGGCAGCTCTTTCAAGTGAATAGCCTACCCTATTAGCAGTGCGCAGAAACCCAAAAAGGGTGTGCATAAAAACTGAGCGCATGTTACTTCTTCGGAAGTGTAACTATGCCCTTATTTGCACTTCCTTTAGGTCTGTTAAGTTTACTATTGATACTGCTTTGTACTAGCCAGGAATCGTGTGCGCTGGTTACTTTCTGTGCTCTCTGCCCAAGCTGACTGTTATCACGTAGCACAGCTCCCAGTTATCTTTTTAAGCTACAAAAGACCCCCCCTTATGTTTTGGAAAGAGGAATGTTTTATGTTTTCCTAAAACACTTTCTCTTCTACACTGACAATCCCGTTCCTCTATATCAGGCTTTCTCATTTTTTTTACCTTGGAGGAACCCGTTGGCAAAAAGTTTGAGATCTCGGGAAACCCCTGAAATAATGTTAAAGCGGAGGTTCACCGTAAAAAATAAATTAAAAAAAATTACATAAAAAGACTCCTGAAAATGTTAAAAAAAAATTAATCTGCCACTTCTTATTCTGCGGTAGTCTTCATTCTTCTCCTTGCGTTTTCTTCTGGGGAATGGGGCGTGCTGTCTTCTGGGACTTGTGTGTGTCCCAGAACACAGCAGGCCATTCACAAAGCGCCACGCGACTCCCGCATGCACAGTAGGAAACGGGCAGTGAAGCCGCAAGGCTCCACTGCCTGTTTCCCTTAGTTGGAATGGCAGCGCTTGGACCCGATTCGATGGACGTATCAACCTCGGGTTGCCAACATCGCGGGCTCCATGGAATAGACCATAAAAGCATTGAATGGAAGCACAAAGTAGCATAGTGGTGCAGGCAGGTCTCACTCAACATGTTTCATCTTATTCGTCTTATAAGACATCATCACTCCAGATGATGTCTTATAAGATTAAACGCATTAGGTGAGACCTGCCTGCACCACTACGCTACTTTGTGCTTTCATTCAATGCTTTTATGTTCTACACAAATGTGAGTGCACCTTTTACTTTTTCCTTTAATAATAAAAATCCTTACGGTATTACGCTATGTGGACCTTTTCTTTCATTTTTGGTAACCACGTACGAATATCAAGACCTTCCTTGATTGTGGAAAATCCACCCTTTTTCTGGGACGTACCCGTGTGGTCGTGATGTGGATGTGTGAGCACCATTATCTTTGACTCTACGGTGAACATCACCACAAGCGTCAGAAACGGCATGGGGATTTCCCCACAGGGGAACCCCAAACCAAAATTAAGAAAAAAAAGCCTGGGGATCCCCGAAATTCCATACCAGGCCCTTCAGGTCTGGTATGGATATTAAGGTGATCCCCACGCCAAAATGTAAAAAAAAAATTACTTGGGGGTCCCCCTAAAAATCCAAATAAGACCCTTATCCGACGCCATCGCAGTGCATTGCTGGCTCATGATTGGTCAAGCATGCACTGTGACTCCGCATGCTTGGCCAATCACAGTACCGGCAGCGAGGAGAGCCATAATTGGCCATAGGCAGGATGCCTGTGGCCAATTATAGCTCAGGGAGTTTAGTACATACTCCACACTATATAAGGCCGCCAGCGTGGAAGCCTTGTGTAGTGTGTTGGTGTGCAGGGAAATAGCTAGATAGGCAGGGACAGTGTGTTCTTTTCTCAGCCATCTGCAGGAGTTAGTGGGTGTTGTGTGCCTCCAGCGCAGTATACACCTGTATCTACCCTTTATTGCTGTTGCTCTCTAATACAGCCATCTGCAGGAGTTAGTGGGTGTTGTGTGCCTTCAGCACAGTATACACCTGTATCTACCCTTTATTGCTGGTGTTCTCTAATACAGGCATCTGCAGGAGTTAGTGGGTGTTGTGTGCCTCCAGCACAGCACAGTATACACCTGTATCTACCCATTATTGCTGATGTTCTCTAATACAGGCATCTGCAGGAGTTAAAGTGGGTGTTGTGTGCCTCCAGCACAGTATACACCTGAAGATACCCCTTATTGCTGGTGTTGTCTGTTGCATAGCTTGCATATTACCCTTTAAAATTAGCACTTTTGATTTTGAACGTTCGCGTCCCATAGACTTTAAAAGGGTTCTAAAGTTCATATAAACTTTGGGTCCGTTCGAATGTTCTGGTGCGAACCAAGCCGGCGGTGTTCGACTCATCCCTAGCTGATAATTTAGGGGTCTCCAGCATCTTAGTACTGTCGTCTTTCTGTACCCTTTATGAACCCCCTTCACAGTCTTCCTCTTCTTCCACAAGAAGCCATGAACTCTGAATAAATGGCTAATGACTCTCCTTTCTCACCCTCACTTTTGATTTCGAACGTTCGCGTCCCATAGACTTTAAAAGGGTTCTAAAGTTCATATAAATTTTGGGTCCGTTCGAATGTTCTGGTGCAAACCAAACTGGGCGGTGTTCGACTCATCCCTAGCTGATAATTTAGGGGTCTCCAGCATCTTAGTACTGTCGTCTTTCTGTACCCTTTATGAACCCCCTTCACAGTCTTCCTCTTCTTCCACAAGAAGCCATGAACTCTGAATAAATGGCTAATGACTCTCCTTTCTCACCCCAACCTCTCAGAGGAGGCTTGATCATCAATCATCAAGGGTAAGCACAGCCAACCATGCCATACACTTTCTTCCACAGGATGTGTCATTACATTGCTTTTACATTAAAAAGACCATGTCAGTGCAGTACAGCATGACCCACTGGATGGATGGATTATTGAGAGGGGGGCATGGTCAGAGGGGGAACTGGTCTGTTACAGTGCTTGTCTAGGTCTAGGTCATCTGATGATCTGCTGTCTGTGATAGGTGCTATAAATTACATGGGAGGAACGGGGGGGGGGGGGGGGGGGGTAGAAAGTAAAGCCAGACTTAAAACTCTTTACGTATTGGTTATTACAAGAACATCAAAAGCATATTTTGGACACATATAACTACCCTAGTAGATAACACATCTGATTGGTCACTCTTTTGTGGCTATTCCTGTACTCAGTTATTCCTTGTCCACTGTGTTCTTTCATGGATCTGCCTGCTATGTCATTGATTTACAGACTCCTGTATGCACTCCTTTCTTTGGTTTTAACCTGGTTTCTGACCTTGCCTGTTCTCTTTCTCTTTGCCAAAGACTAATTTGTCTCCATAGAGCTCACCATTCACTCGTTTCCATACTCTGTGTGAGTATTTTCTACTTACCCCTAATCTTTGCTAACATCCTTAACTGCTGTCCTGCTTTCCTGTTAATTACGGACTTCCTGGTGCTAAGTTTGTGGTTCAGATTCACTCCAATTATGGATATGCAGTGAAGCCATCAAATTTAAGTTTAAAAATTTAAGTTTAAGTTAAGTTAATTTAAGTTAAAATTTAAATTTAAGTTAAGCATACACCTGAAAATTAATGCGTGATTTTGCGGTCAGCATGCTTGGACGGGCCAATAAAGAGGGGAAAGGGATAAGCCACCCCTCCTCAAAATAAAAAGAGAGTCTCATAGTAGCCCTTTTTTAAGTGTTTGTTGAGGATAGGGAAGGCACACAGTCTGTACAGGGAGAGCATAGGAGATCTGTACTTATCCATAGTAGTATACTGTATGCTGTGGATTGCATCGCTGGGCTACAGTGATCTTGTGTATTTTGTTTTTCTTTGTGTTTAATTCAAAGGTAGAACTTTCTGTCAACCCAGCCTCGGTGCTTCTGCCAAGATACAGCTTCCTCCATTCTAGAACCAAGAACCAGGTATTATAGCTGAGAATTGCACTCAAGAACTAGACGATACTAGCTTAGGTGCAAACTGGAACTAACTTTATTGTAAATTCACACAGAATATATACCACACAAAATCAAGTCGGAGCTTGATCACATTACCCTGAACAATGCAAATTGTAAACAATAATCTCATCAGTACATCTAGCAGTACATCTAATGAACAGCCAACATAAACATGAACAATGATCTAAATAAACACTAAGCTAATTGACAATTAGTCACCTAGACAGGTTTAGGTGACTCAGGTCAGTGCCCACCCACACAGTTTGGCACCAGTTCCCCAGAAATAAGACCCAGGGATGTCCAAATCTCCTTAACCAGCTTTTACTTGTGTAATCTGCCTGCTAGAAATGTCATCTTAAGAAAAATCTCATACAATGTTCCAGCAGTCTGAAAAAGTTGAATTTATCTTCATAGATTTCTTGGGGAGATTGTTGATCAATATTTTTATTCCAAGTGAAGTTTTTCCAACCCAGTCTACAGGAGGGCCACCATATTTCCTCTTACCATTAACCTGTACAAGATGAATATAACACCTTTCCATCCACTCCAGAAGGGAAGCTTTATTGTCTTTAATCAGAGAATGAATTCAAGCCTCGCTCTCAACCATGTTGTTGTCCATCATTAGAGAATGAGCTGCTCTCTTCATGGGATCAGAGGCTGAACTGAGCTCTTTTCCATGCTCTGACTGGGAGAAGCAGACACAATCTCTGGTCTTCTACATGGGTCATAAGAAGTGGGTAGAAGGCTAGCCCCTAGTCCACACCAAAAGCTCCTTTTGGTTGGGTCTGTCATACTGCTCTTTGTAGCATACTGTTGTGTTGCTGTGCTGTAAATATTGTGTATGGAAATCACAACACATTCACCATAGTTTATAAGAGCTAGGCAATCACCCACAAAAAAACAATGGCACGTGTCTTAAAAGAGAAGCATAGGTGCTGCAAATGGAGAAAGTAGAGAGCAAGCAGGCCAAAGAGGTGGTCATGATGTACATAGCATGGCCATCCAATCCAACTATATCACTAACTATATAAGTACAGTACAGATCAAAAAACAATTCCACAGCCAAACATATGCTGCCAAAGTACAGTCATTAAGGCTGCCTAAAAAAAATCATTCTGTAACACCATGTACAGGTTTAAATCCCCACCTTAACCTGAAATTGAAAGAATTTGTCCATTTCACATGTTACCCTCAAAGCCGCATAAAAAGGCTCTCATTTGCTGTACATTTACTGTTATATTTTGTCTGGCATTGGCACAGGACTGCCACCGAAGTACCTTACTCCTCATGCTATTTATTTGGCAATAACTTGCACTGCAACCTCACAGGAGGCCACAATTGCTCAATAACATTCAGCTCTCATCGACTTCAGGGGTCACAGACCCCAATTTATTTATTTTTTGCTTGTAGTTATACTTTAAGCTCCATGACTCAGAAGAGTGTCTGTGCTTCCCACAGCAAAAAAAAAGTATGAAGCTGATGCTGTAGCTGGCAGGTCTGGCACTTTGGCCATGAGACATTTATATTAGCAAATGGATCTTGGCATTTTATTCACCAAAGATCTGAAGCTATCTTTATTCCAAGGTATTTCGTATTAGGCTGAATAGAGATGGATCGAAATTCGACCAGTTTAGCAGAAATGGATTGTTTGGTCACCCTGGAAAATTTCATTGATCAGCGGAAGCAGCCACTGAGCAGTGTTTTCTGACAGCGGAGAGTCCTGCTGTCAAAATACAATGTCCTGGCAGGGGGGTACCTCCAATCACCTCGTTTGTGTGGATGGAGAATCCGTTTGTTTGTTGAACCTTTTATACCCAGCCTTAGTTTATTTTCTAAGCACTAAGATTATAAATGTTGCTTTTAAATAAGCTTAGTTATCAAAAAGGCATTCTTACCAGGGTCAGATTTGAAGTTCAATATAATAATTGACTATGGAAACAAGAAGAGATAGAAAAGAAGCACGCTAAATAGATTGCAAAACAAACAAAATGCATAAAAGCAGCTACAAGTCAAATGGGTAAAGAAAAGTGTTGTGTATCATTCAGCATGTTATTATTCAGATGTTCACCTCAATGCCAAAATTAAGCTCACACTTCCCCAGATATAGATATATGTGATTTTTGAAATGGTAACATTTAAATAATTCAAGTTACTGTAATGGCATTTGTATGAAGTGGCTGCCATACAGTGTGCAGGGCATACATCATATCTATGTGCAAAATACGACGCAAGGGCAGCTATTGGCTACTGGCTATTGAACTTCCTTTTCTAGTCCCTTCGTATGTCATCATGTTCAAAACAAACAGACTTTGGTCCGTTCATGTGTGGGCAAGTCCGTTCGGTCGGAACTCTATCGGGAAGACCGTCGGACCTTTTCTACTGGAAAGTCCGGTCATGTGTACAAGGCATTAGAGCTATGTTGCATATTTCTGGCATTTGAGATAAGCTTTCCTTTTGACGTTCATTTGTTCAAGCAATGCTGCACTGTACACAGCAATTAGGCTCAGTTTCCGTTTATTAATCCCTTTTTAAGGCACTCCCACTGTTAGGCGCTACTTCACCATGATTGTCATTTGCTACTATGTGCTGCACGTACTGCAGTACTTTTTTTTATGGCTCCATCCCAGGGTGCCTTAGGTCCTTCATAATACTTTATTTTAGGCTGGGTTCACACTATTGTGAATTAGATGTAGTTTTCCCCACATCCATTTCGCATGTGAGGAGTAGAGATGGGCTCGGGCGTGTTTGAAATCCCATGTGCCCGATCCTGCCAGGAAGCCAACACTGCACACAGCTAATCATAGGCACTAAGACATTTCTCGGTCCGCAGCTGCACAGATCAATATATATGTCCTCTTCTCTGCTCCTTTTTTACTGTATTTCTCTCCTGGCCAATAGGAATGAGGGGGAAAAACATAGCGGGTGGCTGAGCTGACACAGAGACACAGCCAGCCGCTCCAATCTCAAGCTGTTCTGCTCTCTTCCTCTGACAGGAGGAGGGAGGGGAAATGGGCAGGAAACACAGAGTCTTCTTCTGGTTGCTGACAGTGGTGGCGGCGGCACAGTCTCTCCTCCTCCTGAGTTGCTCCTGTCATTTGCTGGCAGAGAGCAAGCGGAATGGGTATCCTCAGGACCTGCTACATGTGTTAGGCAAATTAGGGGGCCTCGAGGCCCCTGTAGTGTGAGGCCTTAGGTGACTGCCTAATTAAGGAGCCGCATCTGCTGAAACGGTAAACAGGGATGCACCGGGCCCCTGCTCTGAACATGGCAGTGTGAACCCAGCCTGAAGCTCTCTGTCTATTTTCAGTATATACAAAACCAGATGTATTGGAAGTATTTTTGTACATGATTGTGTTGAGTTTTATATGTATCCCTGAGACTCAAGCTTGTGGCATAGCAACCGATTTTATAGGTACAAGGAAGGCCAGGTTTTGTTTATCACAGCCCTTAAGCTCCTCTCATGTTTGGCCATGCCCACTTTTTTCTGCAGCGTGCCGCAGGTCACAATCTCCATGAAATGTCCCTCATTCAAAAGTTGGGAGGTATGCTATACAGAACTTGGCGCAACTTAATTGCATGAGTTAGTACCCCTTCACACTTTTGCGATGTGGGAACCCTGCAAATCCACTGCGAGTTCCCGCATTGCACCTGACTCGCAAGGCAGTTCACACTGCCATATGCGAACTGCTGGGAGTGTCAATACATTGTTAATGCCACCCCCATTTCAGTTCGCATATCGCACTGCAACCTGACAGTTTGGACATGAATCGCATCACACCACGTGATCTGATTCTGTTGCGTACCAAAAAAAGGGTCCTGTGCGAGTTTGATCCGAATGCGATCAAACTCGCCTGTACTCCTACTACTCCCCTCTACTATTTGTATGGCTGAAATCGCATCACACAGACATTGCATTTGATTTGCACTGCGATCTTGCAGAGCTCACTAACGTTAACCGGCACTTACTGCACCTGTGACAAACTTTTTTTTTCAATTCTGTAAGTCATGAGCTCCGGTTCACACTGATGTGATTGGAAATGCATAAGCCCTCATTTCTCATAAGTTTATGGTAGCTATTTTGATATATGCATTCAATTTCAATGGGCATGATGCAATTTTTTTTGTTTTGTTCTTTAGCTCCTACTGGGAATGAAAAGCTCAAAGCAATGTGGCCCTGCAGCGTCTAATGGTAGGTTCCCATACAAACACTTGGGAGGAGTTTGGGTTTAGCCACACATTTATGTGGACCCAGTGTTAAATTGCTAATTGAGTTATGAACTGTTACCATAACTCATGGGCTTGGGTTTAACCACTTGGTGGTCCCCAGGTTCTGGGGTCTAGGAGTGAAAAGTCCTAGTTCAGTTTGAAATCTCTAGAGATTGCACTCCTAGGCTGCCTGACTGAGCTTTCCTTGCAGTTTGGTTTAGACAGTGTTGCTTGACCCGCTCCGTCATACCGAGACTTTGTTGTTTTCTTTCACTCTCCTCTGGGGTCTTTTTTCAAAGGGGATGGATGGCTGCTAGGCTTTTAACTCTCTGATCCCTCTTGGGAAGTCTACGGAGCGCTTCCTGGATCAGGGGGCCAGTGCCCAGTCCTTTGTGAAGGTCAGGGCTAGGGCTGATTCAGTCTTTTTTTCCTCTGCTGCAGCGTCGCTTGGAAGCTAGTCTAAGAGGTCATCATGGGAATGGGAGGATTATCTTTGACTGCACATCCTTTCTTCCTGGCAATACAGTGTCGGTCTTGGAATGGTTCTTGGTATTTCTTGGTTAGCATATGAGGGCACCATGCTGGAATCAACAGATACTTTGGCCAGACCAGCACTGGCACTCTAGTCTTGGGTCAGACTTTTTGGTATTGGGTTAGATATCTTATCCTCGTAGGGGGTTAAGGGTCTGGCACATGCCATTCCCACAAAATGGCAAGACTTCAACATTTTCATTGGCTAACTTCCCTCAAAGATATCTCATTATGAAGCTTTTCTGCTTTGTTAATGTATCTAAAATGCTTACAAAATTATTTTATAATTACAAATTGTGTTTATGAGGTTCTAATGCCTACTTTTTATTTTGTAGCTGGTGGGGTGCCCATCAAGGCTGAACTATGGCCACCGATGACAAATTAAAGGTATGTATTCATTTTTTCCCTTCTTCCTTTCCATGATTAACACTACTAGAAAGTCTATCCTGAAGCAGTTCCTCAAACTAGTTGGGTTACAATAAACCAGTGGTCTCACTGGGCCAGATATGATCCTTTGCTTAAATAGGTGAAAAAAGTGAGCTGCGCTAAAAAAACTCTAAACAAAAAATAAATCTAATCACAAAGATTCATCAATAATCACAAGAAAAAATTATTAGTGACAAAAAAGGATGCAAATAATTGAATTATATCAGTGAATAATATCTTTTCACCATATAAGTGACAAAAAAATATTTTTTTGAATCAGTGCCCACAATATGATTAGCATAAATTGCATACCCCTTATATATAAATCACATAAATTGTCAGGATTAAAGAAAATAAACCGACACACCCCCAAATTAGTTGTAATGAATGAACAGAAAAAACCAACAAAAAAGAGTATTGAAAAGAAAAAAATCCCAGAAATAATGTCCAAAGAGCAGTGTTGATTCTTCCAAAGTGAAAATATGGAGTTAACACCCACAATGTTCTGTGTGAAAGAAAATCCAAACAATCCTCCACCAGTGAGAAGAGGGGCCGCTTACCAAAATTATAGATCTCAGTGTCAATGAGATCAACAGGGCAAAAGCACAGAAGTTCTGGATGAACCGTCACAGGAGCCACACAGCCTTTTTCTCTGATACGAAGCCTCCAGACAAGGAACGAGGGTATCGTGGATCATATAAAAAATCAGAAAGGCACTCGCATAGAGTAAAACCTCTTAGTTTAATGGCATTAAAAAATAAACAATATTGCACTCACATGTACACAGAAGAATACGATCGTATAATAAGAAAAACGAGCCGGCCCGTGAACACGCATCCCGTGAACACGTCCGTTCGTGACGAAACGCGCGTAGGGAGGTAGGCGTTCTGACGTCTCCGCGTTCTACGCCCAGCTAGGAAGTGCGGGCGGCATACGAGACCCGGCCGGCTCGTTTTTCTTACAGTTTTTCTCGCTGTTCATTCATTACAACTAATTTGGGGGTGTGTCGGTTTATTTTCTTTACAAGTTATGTGATTTATATATAAGGGGTATGCAATTTATGCTAATCATATTGTGGGCACTGATTCAAAAAAAAATTTTTTTGTCACTTATATGGTGAAAAGATATTATTCACTGATATAATTCAATTATTTGCATCCTTTTTTGTCACTAATATTTTTTTCTTGTGATTATTGATGAATCTTTGTGATTAGATTTATTTTTTTGTTTAGAGTTTTTTTAGCGCAGCTCACTTTTTTCACCTATTTAGTCTGTTATCGGAGTATTACGATTAGGGTTGCTGCTTGTAGGGAATTTATTTATAATATTTTTTTATCTTGTTTGAATAGCGCGGTTTACTCTTTATATCGTGTTTGTGATCCTTTGCTTGCCTTCTCTGGACCTTGAGGCATAATTCCTGCCACTGACAAACAATGGGGCAGTATTCCTTCCACTCAAACATGGGGCACTATTTCTCCCCCTGACACCAATTATTTCTCCCACACTACCTAAAGATTTGTCATGGTTTACACACAGGCAAATTTCAGCTGCCCTAGATTCTCAAGGACAGTAAATTGACCTGTAGAAAGTTTGGAGTCCCCTGCAGTAGACCTTTAATTGCTAGGTAGGAAAGGTTGCTGCAATTTTTCTAATCGATGGCACTATGTAACGCCACACTAATGTGCATTAACATATATTGATATATGAAAAGGTGACGGACTCCCACTCTCATGTGCCTTCTGTCCTGTCTGAAATAGGACTGGCAACACTGATGTAATGGGGAGGATCTGTGATGGCAGCTGGCCAGCCCAATATAAGAGGCCACGTTTCATGTGTCCTTATCTGCAATATCATGCAGGTGTGGCAGTGGTTATTGCTGTGTTGCAAGGCTGTGTGTGCATGACTCAAAGTGCAACATTGCAGCTTATTTTGCCTTTGAATGCGTTAACTTTTCATTCTTGATAAAGCAATATCTGTATATGAAATGATGACAATGCTAGTTGCCTGGCTGCCATGCTGGTGTTCTTTTAATCCAGACAAGTATACAGATTGGGGGCTTTTATCCAAGAGCTGCACAGCCTACAGGGGGTAAGTGACAGCAAGATCTAGGAAACCAGCATTTTCAGTAGGTCAGCAATGCTATAGCCCACATTCCTCATGGCCATTTTGATATCTGCATTCAATTTCAGTGGGCATGATGCCATCCATTTTGTTTGTGTTTTTTTTTTAGTTCCTGCTGAGAATGAAAAGCTCAAAGCAATGTATCTCTTCTGTGGGCCTGCAGCGTCAAAGGTTAGGTTCCCATACAAACACTTGGGAGTGTGAGCTTTTATCATAACCCTTGTTTAGGTTTAGCCACACTTTTGTGTACCCAGTGTTAAACTGCTGCATGAGTTATGAACTGTTATCATAACTCACGGGCTTGGGTTTAACCACTTTTTGGTGGTCCCCAGGTTCTGGGGTCTAGGAGTGAAAAATCTTAGTTCAGTTTGAAATATCTAGAGGAGATTAAGCTCCTAGGCTGATGATTGAGCCTTCCTTGCAATTCGGGTTAGACAGTGTTGCTTGCCCCTCCTTGTTATACTGGAAAACTCAGTGGGGGTCTTTCACTCTCCTGAAGGTTACCAGGAATTCTTTCTGTAAAGGAGATGAACGACCATGCTAGGCTTTCACACTCTTGGGAAGTCTACAGAGAGCTTGGGCCCCGGGTCTCGCTCTCTGGAAGTAAAGGGTCTGCTGTTCTTAGACGGTCTGAACTTTCTGTTTTGAACTGTGATTGGCTAACTGGGCTGGTCGATGGGCTTCTCTGTAGTGAGGACTTGGAGACTGGGTCAATCCCAGTCCTTTCTGGATTGGGGGGCGAGTGCCCAGTCCTTCATGAAGGTTGGGGCTAGGACAGATTCAGTCTTTTTGCCCTCTGCTGCAGTGCGGCTTGAAAGTTGGTCTAGGAGGTCAATCATGGTCATCATGGGAATGGTAGGGTTATCTTTGACTGCACATCTTTTTCTTCCTGGGAATAGTGTCGGTCTTGGAATGGTTCTCAGTCTTTCTTGGAGTATGAGGGCACCATGCTAGACTCAACAAATACTTTGGCCAGACCAACGCTGGCACTCTATTCTTGGTCAGACTTGTTGGTATTGAGTTAAGATATCTTATCCTCTTAGGGGGAGAAGAGTCTGGCACGTGCCATTCCCACAAAATGGTAACCCATCAACATTTTCATTGGTTAACTTCAATCAAAGATTTAAATTGTTTTGAAATTTCTTGTGAAGCTTTACTGCTTGTTCACAATTAAAGTGGATGTCTGCCCCCCGCTGCAAAATTAAAAGCCAGTATGTGCAGCTGCTGACTTTTAATAATCAAACACTTTCCTGTCCTGGAGTCCAGTGAGGTCAGCACCGCAGCTGTTTCCATCAGCTGTCAGGTGCATGCCACCTGCATTGCAAGTAAGGGAACCCCGTGGGAACCCTACTGCGCATTTGCGAGGCTCCATTCCTACTGGCCCGGCGGCTGGGGAAGGAGGAGGGAGCCCAGGTGGTTACCATACCCACGGCTGAGGCTCCCAGAAGGGGGAATAGGATACCTGTATTAGGAGTACATGAGCAGAAGTTCCACTTTGGAGTAGAACTATGCTTTAATTAAAATTAAAATTAAATTTGCTGTTCATTTCACCACTTAATGAAAACTTACATTTGCTGCTCCTTTTACCTCTAACTGTTGTGGTCACCATACTGAAATAAATACACCTCTTATGGCTTCATGGGAGGCAATAAGGTCTGCTTTATTTGCTGCCATTGCTTTTCTAGTCTGTTTAAAAGACTGAACTGTCTACTACAAGTTTGTTAAGTAGTTAATGCATCTGTATCTAAAGTACTTCCAAAATGGTTTATAGATAGGGATGGCCAAACTGTTCACCCGACGGTCGGTTCGCTGCAAATTTTGCGTGTTCGCGATTCGCCCGATCGGCGGACTATTGCCGCTGTTCGCCCGGCAGACATATGTGTTTACAGTGTGAAAGTACTTTGAACCATGATGACACATCCATCATGGGGTACAGGACAGCCAATTGAGACATTTCAGCACATGGACATTGGACATTCCCCCTACCTTATAAATAGACCTGATCTGGCGGCCATTTTACATTCTGTCTTATGTCAGTTTAGGGACAGGACGCTGTGTGCAGCAGGGACAGTCAGTTTAATCACTAGCTAGCTATTACTATTAGGTCCACAGAGGTCCTTTTAAGGACTGGTATAGGTGTACAGTATATAGGGTTGTACACGTATAATATACTTTCTTCCGAATATAGAAAGAATATTATACTTGACTGCTGCCCGATTCTGCAGCTGTCTTTTATCAGTGTAGGGACTGAGGGACAGTCTGCAAATCACTAGCTACTAGGTCCACAAAGGTCCTTTTAAGGACTGGTATAGGTGTAAAATATATAGGGTGCTGGTGCAGGGCTGTGCTGCAGATTACTGCCCTATTCTGCAGCAGTCCTTTATCAGTGTGGGGACTGTGGGACAGTCTGCAAATCACTAGCTACTAGGTCCACAAAGGTCCTTTTAAGGACTGGTATAGGTGTACAATATATAGGGTGCTGGTGCATTGCTGTGCTGGTGATTGCAGCTGTCTTTTGTCAGTGTAGGGACAGGACACTGTGTGGAGCAGGGACAGTCATTTTAATCACTAGCCAGCTATTACTACTACGTCCACAAAGGTCCTTTTAAGGACTGGTATAGGTGTACAATATATAGGGTGCTGGTGTCAGTGCTCTCTATCACGGTGCTGGTGTCAGTGCTCTATATCACGGTGCTGGTGTCAGTGCACTCTTTCACGGTGCTGGTGTCAGTGCACTCTATCACGGTGCTGGTGTCAGTGCTCTCACAGTGCTGGCGTCAGTGCACTCTATCACGATTCTGGTGTCAGTGCTCTATATCACGGTGCTGGTGTCAGTGCACTCTATCATGGTGCTGGTGTCAGTGCACTCTATCACGGTGCTGGTGTCAGTGCTCTATATCACGGTGCTGGTGATCATCTCCTGCACCCTCTTCATAGCCTATCCTGACCTTTCCTCTCCTCCATTGCCTTCATGCGCTCCTGAATCCTGAATTGTCAAAATTTCACAGATAAAAAAAGAATGCTTGTAGTTTTCCATCCCAGATTCATTTCATACATGTGCTATGTCAGTGGCCATGTGGTGGGACTATGTGTGCACAGCTAGTAAGTATTTTGTGGCTGGAAATATGACCTGTAGGTTTTTAAAGTTTGCCTGCCATTGAAGTCAATGGGGCCCGCCGCAAACTTTGTGGTTTGCAAACTTTTGGCCGCGTTTGTGAAATGTCCCATCGGAAGTTCGTCCATCTCTATTTATAGATTGTTTATGGTTTATAAATTGTAATGCCTACCTTTTTATTTTGTAGCTGGTGAGGTGCCCATCAAGGGTGAACTATGGCAACAAACAGATGACAAATTGGAGGTATGCATCAAATGTGGCTTATAAATCCAGTAATCTATTGGACAGTCTAAGTGAAATGTGTTTTGATACAGTTTAGGTACCAAATCCTGGTATTCATTATATTTCATCATTCCATGATTAACAGTAGAAAGCCTATCCTGAAAGCAGTTCCTCAAAATATTATAAATATTGAAAAAACTGCGCTAATGTAATACAAGGAGTAGAAAAAGTGAAAAAAATAGAAAAATAAATAAAAAATAGAACAGAAAAATAGGTTGCAGCCCCCCAGCCAAGAAATCCCCACAAGGGGTTTTCGCAAATAGTTAGTGATCTGTAAAAATGGGGTATCTGGCGCTATCTAATATTGGAAAAGATATACTATTAATAATAAAGTGGTAAACCCCAGTGTTTCCGACAAGCCAAGTGTCACATCAAAATAATGAATTTAACCTTTCTATACTAATTATAAATATTTAGGTTACCGTGTCCCTTCAATATAAAGATTGTGTCAAAAAAGGGCTATAGGTACCCACAGAAAGTGCTTAGTGCAAAAAATAAACTGCAAAATAGTGATATAATACTCTATGCGACTTATACTTAAAGTATAAAGTAAATTAGCTCTGTGTAAACCATTGGAGGTGATACATATGGCCTTACCCTAGGAATTTATTATTATTCATATCTCCGCTCTATATCTACAATGCTGGACTGACTCCATTTGTAAGGGTTTATTTAGAGCGGATGGACCTTGTTGAATAACCCAGGACTGGTCCCGATTCCCTGGGTCAAGAGACATTTGTGTTGTTTCTTAAAAAAAAAAAAATTCATTTTTTATATTTTTTATACATATATTTTTATGGGACCTTTTTCTTTGGGTTTCTGTGTATGGAATTTTTTTCTGCTGCCCTACGGATCCTAAAATAAGTGGGAGCATCGGACAGTTTTACATATACATATAATTTTGTTTTTTATGTGTATGGATTTTGTTATACATATTTTTGTGGAAATAAATGCTATGGAGGCTATTTTTTTCCTATGAGGAATAAACTGAATTTTTTGGATACAAAGAACTACAACGCATATGGGCCTGAGAGTTGGAACTGCATAAGGCTGATTTAAAGGCACAGTACCCCTGCAGGGGTGTATTCTTCTGGTGAGTGGGGAACCTTGTGGGGGAGCACGCAAGTCACTTGAAGGATATACAACAAGCACTAAAGTCACCTTGTGAATATATTTTCTGCTGGATTTGCACAACAGAGGATTTTTTTCTGTGGACACTAAAGACATTTTTTCTTTTCATTTTTTTCTTCATTTTTTTTTCTTCTTTTTTCTTCTTTTTTATATTTTTTGTTTTGTTAATTTATTTTGTTGGAATTTTGATTTATATATACACTCAAGTCCTGATATATACATCCCTTGATACACTCTCTTTTGTTGATGGTATATAGTATCTTGGTATATATCCCACGTACACATATCCTTACAGGCTTTGTTTTTTACCTTGCGTTGTTGCACTATTATATTCATGAAATTTGGAGTATATGTTTACAGATTTTACAGTTATATTATATTTGATTTATATGCATCTTATAACTGGATGAATTCAATGTATGGAGTTTATTAGTGTTTGGGAAACTTAACACCTAATGCCCCGTACACACGAGCGGACTTTTCAACATCCAAAGTCCGAAGGACCGAGTCCGTCAGACTATCCGATCGTGTGTGGGCTGCAACGGACTTTTGATTCGCCAAAGTCTGACGGACTTTAAAAATGAAGCATGCTTCAAATTTTCCCGAAGGAACTCCGCCGGACCCGGTCCCCTTCGAAAACTCCGCTCGTGTGTATGCTACTCCGACGGACTAAAACCGACGCTAGGGCAGCTATTGGCTACTGGCTATGAACTTCCTTATTCGAGTCGGGTCGTACGTCATCACGTTCGAATCCGTCGGAGTTTAGTGTGATCGTGTGTGGCCAAGTCCGTTCGGCCGAAAAGTCTGTCAGAACTCCGTCGGAACTCCGTCGGAACTCCGGCGGAACTCCTTTGGAAGTCTGTCGGACATAAGTCCTCTCGTGTGTACGGGGCAAAATAGTACTTAAGCAACTTTAAGGCCGCGTACACACGCGGGGACTGTTCGCCCAACTTTGTCCGCTGAACAGTGTTTCGGCGGACAGTCCGCCCGTGTGTGGGCTTTCAGCGGACAGTTTCAGTGAACAGTCTGCTGAACAAAGTTTTTCGGAAATTCCGAAAAACTGTCCGCTGAAACTTGGTTTCAGCGAACAGTCCCCTCGTGTGTAGGCTTGTTCGTCAAACTAAGTTCCGCGCATGCTCAGAAAGGATTTACACGCCGAAAGTTATAATGCAGTGTATAGGACGTCGTATTTTTCGTCCCGTCGTACGTGCCGTTCACGTCATCGCGCACGGTTTCAGCAAACTGTTCGTTCGTCGTGTGTGGCCATGTCCGTCCATGCTAATTTTGAGCGGACTGTTTGCTGAAACTGTTTGACGGACAAAGTTGGGCGAACAGTCCCCGCGTGTGTACGCGGCCTTAGTATATGTCGCATAGAGTATTATATCACTATTTTGCAGTTTATTTTTTGCACTAAGCACTTTCTGTGGGTACCTATAGCCCTTTTTTGACACAATCTTTCTATTGAAGGGACACGGTAACCTAAATATTTATAATTAGTATAGAAAGGTTAAATTCATTATTTTGATGTGACACTTGGCTTGTCGGAAACACTGGGGTTTACCACTTTATTATTAATAGTATATCTTTTCCAATATTAGGTAGTGCCAAATACCCCATTTTTACAGTTCCTCAAAATAGTTGGGTTGCAATAGACCAGTGGTCTCACTGCAGCCTTGGGACAGATGTGCTCCTTTGCCTTATCTGGGCCTTGAGGCATAATTCCTACCACTGAAAATGAGGCAGTATCTCTTCCACTCAAACATGGTGCACTATTTCTCCCATGACACCAACTATTTCTTACCTAATGCCTAAAGATTTGGCATGGTTTGCACTCGGTGGGCACATTCCAGCCCCCTAGATTCTGGGGTCAATTCACTGTCATTTTAGAAAGTTTGAAGATCCTTGCGGTAGACATTTATTTATTGGGTATGGAAAGGTTACTGCAATTGCATTAACAGATATCGCTACAATAGCCAGCTATAACGTCAGTCTTGGTAAAACGAATCTGTATAGGAATAAAAACCTAAAGAAAACGAATCTCACCACCTGAATTGAGCTTTATTTTTTTGGGCTTTAGTATGGTTTGTTTACACCACACGCCGTGTGCAGTTCTGTAGGGGCCAGATGGTTAGGTGCCAGTTTTTAAACTTGCAAAGCTTATGAGTGGAACATGTAATGTGTTCCTGAAGGTGAGCTTATCCTTTTTACCCCTTTCATAGCCGAAGCAGTTTGTGTTTTTGCACAGGTTAAAATGTGTTAAGGCTTGAAGATTACATAAACCCCCAACCAAACAATATATATTTTCTGAAAGCAGGCACCCTAGAGAAACAATTGTGGTAGGTCCAGTTTATCACACGATATTACCGCAGGGGACTAGAAAATACAATTTCAGTTAAAAAAAAACACACATTAGAAGTTAATTAAATTAATTTAAAAATGCAATAAGTTACCCAATTAAATTTTTTTTACAAAAGCCAATCACAATCATCTATGATTTTATTTTATTTTTTGGGACAGATTCTTTAATGAGACACCCATGGTCTGAAAGACCCTGCATGTTTCCCCTGTGTTCCACTGAATGTAAAGCAATGCAAATCGCACTGCATTACATTCTTTCCTGGCCTTGATGGCCAGGTAAACAGTCAATGGGGGCCCAGAAGTGATGTCACATGTCACTTCTGGATCAGCAGCAAGGATAGCAGCAGCATAGATGTGCACCTATGCCAGTCTCAGGCTTGCAGATCAGCAAATGGAGCCTGGGATACATAGGGTGTAGAGCATTTTGGTGTCAGCTCAAGCACCAGGATGCAGTAGTTAGTGTTTTTTTTTTTTGGGCCTTGGGTTGAACCCTTAATCATGAGAAATACAAAGGCCGCCATTGCTCAAGTCTGATTTTGATAAGGTTTACTCTGGCTGTCTGGTGCTTTGGCCTCAATGCTTTGATTGTCTGACCTGAGAAATATAAAATTCTGACAATCACAGAATGCTTGCTTGTTTTCAGACAAACTTTTTAAAGCCAAATTAGCCAGGCAACAAGTCCATTAGTTCCTGTACTTTTCAGTAAGCCAAGTGGAAGTGAAGCAAAAAACATCACTATGCTCCCAGTATGGAATCATCTAAGATGGTTTTATTCTTTTAAATTTAGGCCTAAACATAGGAAACCATAAAGGCTTCTATTATGGGTTTCTCCTGGAAGTTTCAGTTGATTGGCTGTCATAGCGATACTTTTAAGCAGGACAAGATTGCAGAAAGACTTCTAGACTTTCATGTTCTGCCCACTTAAGCCGCGTACACACGTAGCCGTCTGTCCGACGTACTTAGTCTGGCGGACGTCCGCCAAACTGTCCGTCGGAATTTTCGAACGGGCTACTTGCCCACACACGGCACTTTTTCAGCGGACTAATACGGCGTACTAAGTCCGCCGTACTAAGTCCGCCGTACTTTCGAAATGAACGGACTCGCCCACACACGCGGAGGAAAGTCCGCTCATTTCGAGCACGTCTCCAGGTAGGCGGGGCCCACGAAGGAGACGTCGCTGGCCCCGCCGCCTGGTATGGACTTAAAGGGGAACCCCAACGCCGAAAAAAATCGGCATGGGGGTCCCCCCCCAAGTCCACAACAGACCCTTGTCCGAGCACGCTACCCGGCCGGCCAGGAAAGGGGGGCGAGCGAGCGCCCCCCCTCCTTAGCCGTACCAGGCCGCATGCCCTCAACATGGGGGGTGCCTTGTCCCCATGTTGATGAGGACAAGGGCCTCTTCTCGACAACCCTGGCCGTTGGTTGTCAGGGTCTGCGGGCGGGGGGCTTATCGGAATCCGGGAGCCCCCTTTAATAAGGGGGCCCCCGGATACCGGCCCCCCACCCTAGGTGAATGAGTATGGAGTACAATGTACCCCTACCCATTCACCTGTAAAATAAAAGTACAAAAAAAAAACACAACACACGAGATAAAATACTTTATTGCACAGCTCCGGGGGTCTCCCGTCTTCGGGGGTCTTCTCGCTGGACTCCTCCGCTATCTTCTTGTAGCTCTTTTGCTAGCAGAGGAGTCCGGCTTTCTTCCTCGCCGCCGGCCTCTTCTCCCGACTTCTGGGGTCTTGTCCCCCTCTTCGGTTCTTCTGCCGGGCCACCGCGCCTTCTTATAGCTCTTTTACAGGCGGTGGCCCGGTCTTCTGTTGCCGCCGCCTTCCGTTCTTCTTCTTCTTCTCCTTCTTCTCCTGGAGATGTTGACTCGACGCTCTCTCCGGCCACAATGCCAGGGACGCGCTGCGCGGCCACTTATATAGGGACAAGGGGCGGTGTCACATGGCTTTATGTCACATCGGTTAGCGTGCTCAGTAGCGTACTCGGACAAGGGTCTGTTGTGGACTTGGGGGGGACCCCCACGCCGATTTTATTCGGCGTTGGGGTTCCCCTTTAAGTCCATACCAGGCGGCGGGGCCAGCGATGTCTCCTTCGCGGGCCCCGCCTACCTGGAGACCCGCTCGAAATGAGCAGACTTTTCTCCGGGCGGGAAAAGTCCGCTCATTTCAAAAGTACGGCAGACTGGCATACACACGGCCGGATTGTCCGCCGAAATGCGAGTACGGCGGGCAGATTGTTGTGCAAACCGAAATTCTAAGTCCGCCGTACTGTCGGGTCAAAAAAGTATGCCGGAGGCTACACACGGGGGATTATTTGGCGGACTTGAGTTTGCCGGACTTTTCCACCGGATTGTTTGATCGTGTGTACGCGGCATTAAGGGTGACCTGGAGCACATGAAGCCAGGTGTTGAGCATAACAGTAGGTAAATTTTGGGTTTGCAGTGAGCCTTTCATGACATTTTTTTTAATTTTATTGTTAACCTTAACTTCAAATTGTATCTCCTTAAGTAGACACGTTGCCACTAAGTTATCTTTTTCCATTATTGGAAGTCTTGACCACATCAAGCAAGTTGAAGGTTGAACACTCCAAGCATGATGGAATCCCTTCGCTTGTCCTGCAGCATTCGTGGATGGTGGGTACCAAAACGCATTAAGGATGAAGGGCCTAGCTTGGTTTGCCAAGTTTCACCAGAGTTATGAGCTTTTGTTCTAACTCTTGGCTTGGGTTCACCACACACTTTTGTGGACCCACAAAAGAATTTAGGATGATAGTCTAGCTTGGTTTGCTAGGTTTCACCAGAGTTATGAGCTTTTAATCATAACTCTATCATAAACGTTTGGGGTCTAAGAGAATAGTTCTTGTTCAGTCGGATGTCCCAGGGTAGAAGTTTGCTCCTAGGTTGTGGGTTGAGCCTTGCTGGAGCAGGGCGAGGCACTGCGACTGCTACTTCAGACTCTGTTGGCCTCTTTAATCCACATTTTGTGCTTACCTTGCATGTTGCTGACTTCTAGGAGCTTTTTCTGCCATATACAGTGATAGATGGCTGAGCATTTATTATACTGTGAAACCAATTGGGAAAGTCTCCAGAGAGCCCCCGCTCTCTGCAAGTAAAAGGGTCTGCTGTTCTGAGACTGTCTTGCCTTTCCTATTATGAGCTGTGATTGGGAAACTGGGCTGGTTGATGGGCTGCTCTGTAACAGGACTTGGAGACTGGGTCGGTCTCAGTCCTAGCTGAATTGGGGGTGAGTGCCATGGGAGTATTATTTGACTGCACATTCTTTCTTCCTGGAAATACAGTGTTGATTTGGAATGCTCCTTGGTGTTTCTTGGAGTATGAGGGTATAATACTAGAGTCAACAAATACTTTGGACCAGGCCAACATCAATACTCTTATTCTTGGGTCAGATTTTTTGGTATTGTTAGAATACTTATGCCCTTAGGGGAAAAGGTCTAACACATGCCATTACCATTTAACACAAGTAGGTTTAAATGGCTGTTTTTACTGTTAAGCTCCACTAAAGGCAGTTTAACAGATTGCAAATTACTTTGTTCTCAGGGCACTTTAGCTCCATGTAGAGTATTTCCTTGTAGAGCCCTAAAGCCCATTCTAGTAGTCTTTGTATACAATGCCAGTGATTCCCCTTCACTGGTAATTTATGCCTGCCCTGGTGCAGTGAAGAATGCAAACTTTCTGTTGGTTGCAGGCTTTAGGCCCATTTTTTTTCTCAGTTAGACCCTAGAGCAGTTTAAGGGATTTTAAAAATAGTTGGTTGATCTGCAGCTGGTTCTTCAAGATTCCAGCCAGGAATGCATTTCATGATTTTGCAATGTCTGTCACATCCATATGAACCAGGCCTTACAGTGGAGATGATGTGTTAACTTGTTTTAAAGGCCTTTTAGCCTTTGTGTTTTTTTTTAATTCAATAGATTTTTATTGAGTTTGTTTCAATACAAAAACTGTAAGGAAACAATTTGGTTATTACAAAAACAGGGTCCGCCTGGCTTATGAGTCTATTTCAACCTGGTCAGACCAACAGATATGATTATGTTTTATTAACATATGTAGCTGTACCTTTGATTTAACGTCAGAATCAAAAAAAAAAAAAAAAAAATAAGAATCTTTTTCTAAATGCTCAATACTAGCTTTCTGGCTGGAAACGGATTGCATACAGACTATTGAAGCACTAAGCCAACATTGGCACTATTCAATTTCCATCCAGCATTGGGTATGATTAACCTTTTTTACACTTTCACTATCCTTGATAAGTTAATGCAGATGTCCAGGAACTCTGTTTGGTACAGTGTGTAGCACTGACCCCCGAAGGAGCTGCTGGTTTTATTGGGCTTACCGTTACCTTCTTGACTGCTTCTCCGTCTAGGGGTTCCCGTGGAAGATGGCCCAAAGAAATGTGGAAACTGACACTGAATCTTCTTTTGGGTTATTTATGTGACACAGAAACAGAGTCTTTCAGTTTAGGGTAGAGGGTTAGGAGTAAGTTCAGGTACTTTAGACTGCAAAAAATTATGAAGTCTCTTATAGGAAAAATCCAGAGAATAGCAACCGTTTCACAGCTGGATTTTCCAACCCCTGGATAGACCTCCTCTCACTAGGCCTAGCAGGCGGTAGGGTGTTAAGCAAAGTTTCTGCCACAGACTTTGATTGTAAGATATTTGAGAAAGTCTCTGCCACAGACTTGAACATTACTGAGGGACATTAAAGATCTATTATACGATACCAGTATCTCTCAGCTGATCCGGCGATACCATATGAGTGTAGATCCATGTAGCATCCTTCAACTAAGCCTCCAGGCTCCTTCAGAGAAGCCAGCATTGCACATGGCATTCTCCTGAAGAGTCCTCCCCTGGGGTTTCTCCAGGTGCTGGGCCTCTCCCTTAGATGAGATGGCACTGGACCACCTTTGGATCAATAGGCCCTGAAATCCATTCAGGCCTGTCCCTGCAGTTGCGTTGCCTCAGGCTAGCCAGCCCCCGGGACTTGAAAGGCATGGTCATGGGGCTGATCCGGAGGACCAGAACCAAACAGCAGAAAATATTCTCTGGAACACAACAAAACTGAACTCTGAAGCACGTGATGTCAGCACCTTAAATACCACCTCCCAGAATGCACAGCAGGAGAACACTCCCACTGGGCTGGTTCCAAAAGAACAGTGGCATTAAATAAACCAAGCTAGACTGCTTTCTTACTCTTGTGACAGCGACACCTACAGTCAAGGAGAACCCAGTGCAACCCAGCTGGACTGGTACTGAAACCATAAATTTAGAGAATTAGCCCAGAAACCAAACTACGGTTTCAGGAAAGTTAACTTTGAAAAAACCATAGCGCCTGCTCGTCATGAGCCAGCGCTACAAGTGTAAATTCAGACCCCTCCTAAACATCACAAAGCAGGGAGAGTATGTAGGAATTCTAAAGTTGGGTTTTAAATATTACTGGTTTACCTTCCTAAGATATGTTATATTAATGGCAACATTTAACTAATTTAAAAGTAGGTGTTATGCGAATATGGCTAGAAATATGCTTTCAAAGGCTATGCTTGAAATGTCTTGTCTCTAACCCTATACCTTTTCCGCCTTAGCTGCTGTATCCATTCTGTATCCATTCTGCTCACCTATACTTGGAGTGTTTGTATGCAAGCAAGACAGAGGTGAACATTGATCAGCCCAGAGATGTCATTTTTATCACTTAGCCTGATTTTACTTATTTCTCTGATTGCATTAGGCCAGTGATGGTGAACCTTGGCAAACCAAATGTTTTTGGAACTACATTTCCCATGATGCTCATGCACTTTCCAATGTAGTGGAGAATCATGGGAAATTTAGTTCAGAAATGGCTGAGGTGCAAAGGTTCCCCATCACTGCATTAGGCAGTAGCCATTCTGATTCCTTAAAGGGCCAGCCTCTTACCATTGTACATGGCTAAATGTTGACATGATTATACATGACATGTCTTCAATCCTTTCTTTACGATGTGTTTTAACTAGATGGCAGTGTGCATGCACTTAGATTGAATTACCATTTAATAAGAATACTATAAAGACAATTGACGGGGCAAAAAACCTCACTGGACTTCTGATGTCACAACCTCTGACTTGGCTAATCAGAGGAAGCTTTGTATGCATTGCTAGAATACGTCACTTTCTGATTGGCGGAATGAAAATTAGATACTCTAGTATGTTCTGGGTATGAGAGGAAGTCTTGGTTCCAACCCAGTGAGTTTATACTGCACATCCAGAGAATGAGTATTCCTAAAAAGGACTTTAAAGGTATTGGTATCTATACAAAGTATTGAAATGTAATCAAAGTGTAGCAAAGAAATTTAACAAAACATGGTAAAAAAATTGGAATGTATACAAATCTGTGTATATGGACACCAATATTACAATCCAATCAGGTCTGCCTTTCTGTTTCAGGTGGATGAATATAAACTGACTTGTGTCCATCTACTGAGTCTGTGCAGGTCTGGAATAGGGATGAGCCGAACACCCCCCCGTTCGCTTTCCACCAGAACTTGTGAACAGGCAAAAAATTAGTGTGAACACTGTTAAAGTCTATGGGACATGAACATGAATAATCAAAAGTGCTAATTTTAAAGGCTGATATGTATGGTATTGTCATAAAGTGTTTGGGAACCTGGGTCCTGCCCCAGGGGACATGTATCAATGCAAAAAAAAGTTTTAAAAACTGCAGTTTTTTTCAGCAGCAGTGATTTTAATAATGCTTAAAGTGAAACAATAAAAGAGTAATATTCCTTTAAATTTTGTACCTGGGGTGTCTATAGTATGCATGTAAAGGGGCGCATCTTTCCAGTGTTTAGAACAGTCTGACAGCAAAATTACATTTCTAATGTAGCGGGCAGGAAGGTGGAGCAGAGAGGGGGACGGCAGGAGAGTTCACTTGGAGAGGAAGGGGAGGAGATATATATATATATATATATATATATATATATATATATATATATATATATATATATATATATAGGACAGGGGGCGGAGCCAGGGAGCAGTGCGGGAAGAAAGCTGAAGGAGGAGGCAGTTTTGTTCAGCTGCTCTTCCAACAATGGCGGAAATTGATGCGATATTGGCGAGGCTGTGGAGGACGGCGGCTGTGAAGGGATCGGCATGGCTGAAGAGACAGGGGGGGAATCTCATGGACGCGGAGGACGGAAGAGCTGGAGCGGGTGAGTTGCCACAGGGCGCACGGAGGTCTCCAGGTTTTTTCTCCTGGGCATGCAACTCGGCCACCTTGTCTCACTAGGAGCCCGGGGGAAGTCCGATCGATCCCCCGGCCAAACGGAAATACCGGGACTTGGTAGGCCCCGGGCGGTCCGCACACCACTGGCCTATTGCAGAGGGCGGGGCCACAGGCCTGCATGGTGCTGTCTCCCCACCTGGGATCAGAGGGAGAGAAGTGAGGGCGGCATACCCTGCAGGGCCCAGCAGCATCAGAGGAGGGAGGTCCAGAAAGCGGGAGAAGAGGAGCCAAAAAGCCAGGGAAGCAACGAAGCCTTGGCATGACTTGGTGGTGTCCCCATTGGGGGTGGTCCCCAAGAAGGAGACTGCTAAGTTTTGCCTGATACATCACTTGTCCTTTCCAAAAGGGGGCTAGGTCAATGACTTTATTGACCCAGAAGCATGCACGGTGTCCTACATGTCGTTTGACGCAGCGGTCAGAACGGTGAGGCGATATGGGCGGGGAGCACTTATGGCTAAAGCGGATATTGAATCGGCATTCCGGCTGCTTCTGGTTCATCCGGATAGCTTTCGGCTGCTGGGGTGCCATTGGCGCGATCAGTTCTATGTGGATAAGTATCTACCCATGGGTTGCTCCATTTTGTGTGCATTCTTTGAAGCGTTTAGCTCCTTTTTGGAATGGGTGGTTAGGGATGTTTCGGGCCTCGAGTCAGTCATCCACTATCTGGACGACTTTCTGTGTGTGGGCCCACCTGCCTGTGTGTGCGATTCTTTTTTCCACGTTGCAGCACATCGCAGGCAGGTTCGGGGTGCCCCTGGTGGAAGACAAAACGGAGGGCCCGACATCAGAGCTGAGTTTTTTGGTGATAGTGATAGACTCGGGGTCTATGGAATGCCGGTTGCCTAGGAACAAGCTGGAGGACTTACAGAAGGAGATTAGGGAGATCCAGGGGTGGCGGAAAGTGCAATTGAGGACTTTGTAGTCGCTGCTGCACAAGCTGAATTTTGCTTGCAGGATCATCCCCATGGGGAGGGTAATCTGCCGATGGCTATCGGCAGCCACAGTCCCTACTCATTTTGTTCGGCTGAGGCAGGAACACAGGGAGGACTTGCGTGTTGGGCATGAGTTCTTGGCCTCTTATAATGGCAGGGCCATGTGGATGTCTGAGCAATTTTGATGTAGACTTGGTCACTGATGCAACGGGCTCAACGGGCTATGGAGCAATCTTTTGGGGCAGATGGAGTGCAGAACCTTGGCCGCAGTCCTGGGGGAAGGCTGGGCTTCTGGGAAACTTGGTGTTGCTTTAACTCTTCCCGGTGGTGCTGGCCTTGGAATTATGGGGGGAAGATTGCAAAAACCTGAAGCTGCGAATAAATTGCGACAACATGGGTGTTGTACAGGTCGTCAACCACATGTCAGCTTCATCACCTCCGGTCATACGGTTGCTGTGGCTGTTGGTGTTTAAGTGCTTGCAGTTGAACGTTTTTATTTATGCTGCTCACATCCCGGGGTTCGAAAACTCTTTGGCTGACTCACTGTCTCGTTTTCAGTGGGACAAGTTCAGGGAGCTGGCACCGGGCACAGAAGAGAAGGGGGTTCTTTGCCCGGAATAGATTTGGAAGCTGCCATTGGAATGGGCGCGGGATGGATCCGGCAGTCATTGAGTGCATCCACTTGGTCAGCATACTCGAAGGTATGGACGGAGTGGTTGGGGCTGGTTCGGGAAGCAGGGGTAAGTGATCGGGGATCCGATCGGCATTTGCTGGTACTGTATTTTGTGTCCAGGAATATGCAAAGGGTGTTGTCGGTCTCGTCAATTGATTGAAAACTGGCAGGATTGGCATTTCTATTTAAATTACTGGGGGAGGAGGATTGGACAAACGACTTTTGGGTGCGTCAAGCACTGAAAGGGTATCAGAAGCAGCATAGGAAGAGGGACCCAAGGTGGCCAGTCACATTTGAAAACTTGAAGGTGATATGTGAGCGGTTGAACTCAGTTTGTAAATCCTGTTACGAGATGCTGCTATTCACAGCGGCATTTTCTTTGGCATTTTATGGGGTGTTTAGGATTGGAGAGTTGGTGAGCCCGTCTAAAAGCTCGGCTGGAGGGTTGTTGGATCAGGATGTGCAGTTGGCAGTAGACCCGGTGGGTCTACGGTTGTGGAGGTCGAAAATGGATCAACAGGGTAAGGGGGCGGTGGTGTCACTGTTTGCGTTACCTGGATCCAGGGTGTGCCCCTTAGCGGCAGTATGGGAGTTTAGGAAGGTAAGGAGGGGAGGGGAAGGACCGTTCATGTGGCATGAGGACGGGTTGTGCCTGTCCAAATTTCAGTTTGTGTCAGTATTCAGGAAGTGTTTACAAGAGGTGGGGTTGGACAGCAAGGAATACGCGTCACACTCCTTCCGCATTGGGGCAGGCACGGAGGCTGCCAGGTGTGGGTTGGACGAGGCAGCGGTTCGTAGGATCAGGGGATGGGACTCTCAAAGATTCCATACCTATATAAGGCCACAGTTGGTAGTGAAGAAAACCATATAAAAAAAAAAAGAGAAAGAGCAAAAGTTTTTTGGGGGGACTTAGCAGTTGCAACAGACAAAAAACAGTATTGGAGTTTGTTGCCTGCAAATGTTATTTTGTTGTGGTTTTTCATTTCAGATGGAGGTGTGGCATGCCTCGTCTGGATCATAGGACACTCCTTTGTTTGTTGGGGGGCCAGGAGAGGAGACCTGAGACCAGATGGCAGGCAACTGGGTATTTCTGGGAGGGAAGTCTGTTTACAGTGGTTGGGGATCCCTGGGATGAAGTGGGAAAGAGAAATGGTGGAAGTGGAGAGGTATGCGAGAATACCCAAGAAGGAGACTGCTAAGTTTCGGACATTCTAGTAATTCATGCTGGTGGGAACAATCTGGGGTCCGAAAGGTCAGGGACCTGATCGTGGACATAAAATCAGACTTTATGAGATGGCGGTTCCAGTTCCCGGGTGCTCTTCTGCTCTGGTCGGACATTATAGCCAGGACAGTGTGGGGATGGGCTAGGTCCGTGGAGAGCATTAATAAGACTCGTATTAGGGTCAACAAGGTGGTGGGGAGGTTTGTTATGCAGAATGGGGGATCGTCATTCGGCACAGAGAGTTGCAGAGTAATGTGGGGCTCTATTTGAGGAGAGATGGGGTTCATCTCTCTGATGTTGGGATCGACCTATGGCCCATGGGTCTGCAGGAAGGAATTCAGAAGGCCCTGCGGGTGTGGGGTTGCCCTCAAGGTTGAAGGAATCCCCCTTTCCGGCTGCGGCGGTGTTTTCTGGTAGGTCTTTGACGGTTGGTGGTAAATCAGAGGTGATCTGAAAGGGGTGGGGGGCTCATCGATAGTATGGGCCCCTCCAGTGTATTCCAGAAAGGTGAATGGAATACTGGTATGGTTTCACTGCCGGAAGTTGTCTCCGAGTGGTCACAGCTGGAGGCCTGGTCAAGTTAAAATGGGTACTGCAGTGAGTTGGTTGTTTGTGAAAATTATGGGTCACCGTCAGAGATCACCAGACTGGGCATGTTATTATTTGTTATATTTTACTGGTTGTATATATATATATATATATATATATATATATATATATATATATATAGTTATTTATATATATATTTTGATTGGAGTGATTTATTGAGTTTGTGTTAATAAAGGCTGTTATGGCCATTTTACTCCAACGAAAGGTGTGGTCTCATCATTTAGGTGGGAGGTATGGGGTTGGAGTATGATGGATAACAGGGTTGAGAGTAAAGGGGACATTTAGACTACACTGGTCATGACTTTCTGTAGCTTCTAATGCACATTGAGGGAAGCTGACAGTGTTCTGTGAAATCAGAGTAAGCAATTTTCAATACTGGAGAGGCGCTCACTGTACCGTAAGAACCAAAAGAAAGTAAAAGTTAAAAAAATAGTTTTCAGCTTTAATGTTTGTATAAAAAAGGCTTTCCTTGACTAGGCCATCCTCAAAAGACCACTATGCATACACCACATAATCGTATCATGCCCAATATGAGCCTGATTTATTACGAGTCCCTCCCAACAATGGACACGACCTATGCCATAACCGACTCTTCTATACTAATTTGCCTCTTGGGAACCATGGCCTCTACCTCCAAAATCATACATAGATGGAACCCTGAACAAATTATTTTGTTTAATTTACATGTTGCTCCAAGTTGTTGGTTATATGAACCCGTAGACTGCATCGGGACTGGACCAATATCTTGAAAGTTTATGTATTTTCAACTGACTCTCATCTATTACATAACTTTGTATCACCCATTGTTATTATACAATTTATGTTCAAACTCTGTATGTTACTATTTTCCCTAAATAAAAAAATCATTATGAAAAAAGAAGGCTTTATCAGGTAGTTTTAGCAACAACACATGCTTTGCATCAAATGGTAATAAACTACTTTGACAAGTAGTTCAGTAAGGCTATCCCTGTTCTTATTGATGCAAAAATGTCCTACCACTGGCCAATTTCTATCAAACTCTCAGATACAACAGTGTAAAAATTTACCAGTGACAGTATAGTTTTATTGAACAAGGACAGGCGGTGATGTAGAGACAACAGACACAGGTAGGTGTTTTTATTTAATACTGTAAAAACATATACAAGAGGTCGGAAATGCCTAGTGCATTACCTTCAAAACCATTTATTAAAATTATAAGACATGTATTCACAAAGGCAGTATGAAATCAAGCTTCACAACAGTGTTAATCTGGCAAGTGGGATGGGCATCCCAACTGACGCCACACAATGGAGAAGCTTACGTGTTTTGGGGGACAGACCCACTTCCTCAGAGCTAGTTTTTATTTAGGAATTAAGACTGATATCCTACAGATTTTACAGCAGTGTAGAACCAGCCAGCTGTAGGACAGTATAATCAACAAAAAAGGCCAAAATGTAGAAACAACACGAAGCACAGGAAGGTGTGAGAATGAGCTAAGAATTAAGTGAGAATAAATGTCAGGTGGTTTAGGTCAGTGGTCTCCAAACTGTGCCCCTTTGCATGCCTTTATCTGGTCCCTGGGGCACTATTCCACCAATTGGTACCTATAATGGGGCGCTATTACTACCATTAAAATCAATGATGCCAGGGCATTATAAAAACTCCCATTAGCCACAGTACAGCCCCCTTAAAACTGGAAGTTTGGAGACCACTGGTGTAGGCGAATGCTGCTTTTTTTTGTTGCTATCTCTAGATGCAGATGAACTCTGGTCTATGGCCACATACAAGCTGGCACCAGTTTGCGTGCAGCCAGAAATTTAGCAGAAACACTGTCTCTGGATGAAATTTTTCCCAGGATCAGTCAGCGGCTTTATTCCCAGATGAATGGTTACAGATAAACAGTGGTGGCGCTGATCTGTGTAGGTTACAGTGGTTCTAAAGCCAGAAATGTTTGATGTATTCTAGCTAAATCCAATGAGGAAGGAGTGGGTGCAAGGGCTGAGCTGCTCTGTGTGTGTCAATAAAAGCACACAGACCATCGCGACATCAAGCCCGCATGTCTGACCCCATAGTAGGCAACTTGCTATGGGGGCACTCAGAGAAGAGGAGGAGCCTAGGCCGCCAGCGGGGGACCTCACAAGAGCAGGTTCTGCACCGCTCTGTGCAATACTGTTGAACGGAGTAGGTAAGTATAAGATGTTTGTTATTCAAATGAAAAAAATACAGCTTTACAATCACTTTTAAAGTAGTTGCACCGCTCACCAGTAGCATTTACTGTATGTGGCATTGATCAGCCAGTAGGAGAAAATGTCAGATTTCGCATATACCATCTCAGTTTCTCTATTTTTTTTCAGTGTGATCACTGTGATTGGCTGTCCCAGTGACTGCATTATCGAAAGACTATCCTAGCAACTCTTGATTGTTACTTTGTGATGGGAAACTGTCAGTAACAGCATAGTCACAGTGGCGGGAATGCACAGATGAGCGTGTTCCAAAATCAAAGCACATAAATGTGGCAGCACTGGAATAAGACCCACCTTTATACTGCCACATACACCTATCAGCCATAACAATGACCTCTGACAGGTTAAGTGAAAAACAATGATTCTCTCATTACAATGGTATCTGACTGTCGGTGGGATGCATTAGGCACCAAGTGAACATGTTGTCCCTGAAGTCGATGTGTTGAAAGCAGGAAAATGGGCATCGTAGTTTGTCGTGTATGGGGCTGCTTAGCTTCAGATGATTCAGGGTGTCCATGCTGACCTGTATCTTTAGCAAAAAGTGCCTACATGGACAAATGAGCATCACAATTGGACTATGGAGCAATAAAAGGTGAACTGGTCTGATGAATCATGTCTTCTTTTGAATAATGTGGATGGCCATGTGTGTATGTCTGTATCACTTACCTGGGGAAGAGAGAGCACCAGGATGCAGTATGTGAAATGGGCAAGTCAGCAGAGGCAGTGTCATGCTATGGGCAATGTTCTGCTGGGAAACCTTGGGTCCTGCCATTCATCTGGACATTATTTGACACATACCACCTGCCTAAACATTGTTGCTGACCAAGTTCATGGAAACGGTATTCCCTGATTGCAGTGGCTTCTTTCAGAAGCATAATGCACCCTGCCAGACTGCAAAAATGGTTAAAAAATTAATTGAGGAACACATCAACAAGTTCAAGGTGTTTATTTGGCCTACAAATTCTCCAGATCTTAATCCAATTGAGTATCTGGTTCATAGAGGCTCTACCTCACAACTTACAGAACTTAAAGGATCTACTACTGACAGCGTGGTGCCAGATACCACAAGAGGTGTATCTTCTGAGGTGTAGTGGTGACCATACCTCAACAGGTCTGGGCTGTTGTGATGGCTAAAGGGGACCTACTTGTTATTAGGTGGGTGGCCATATATACATATGGCTGATGGAAAAGGGCCCTATTAAAATTATTTATCATTTATTACAGGAATTGATATAGCACTGACAATTTACACAGAGCTTTACATACTAGTCATTCATATCAGTCCCTGCCAACAAGAAGGTTACAATCTAACATAGAATAAAAAAAATAATATACCATGAAAAGAAATTAAAAATCTCTGTGATTGTTCACACAACTGAGATGTAGTTTATCTCAGTGGGAACCATGAATGCCAACATGTACTGTGACATACTGAAGCAGAGCATGATACCTCCCTTCGGAGACTGGGCCACAGGGCAGCATTCCAACATGATAACGTCCCCAAACACACCTCCAAGATGATTGACCACTGCCTTGCTAAAGGAACTGCGGGCAAAGATGATGCACTGGCCAAGCATGTCTCCAGACCTAAACCCTATTGAGCATCTGTGGGGCATCCTCAAACGGAAGGTGGAGGAATGCAAGGTCTCTAACATCCACCAGCTCCATGATGTCGTCATGGAGGAGTGGAAGAGGACTCCAGTGACAACCTGTGAAGCTTTGGTGAACTCCATGCCCAAGAGGGTTAAGGCAGTGCCGGTAAATAATGGTGGCCACAAAAAATATTGAGACTTTGGGCACAATGTGGACATTTTGTTGCCAGCGGTTTAGACATGAATGGCTGTGTGTTGAGTTATTTTGAGGGGACAGCAAATTTACACTGTTATACAAGCTGCACACTCACTACTTTACATTGTAGCAAAGTATCATTTCTTCAGTGTTATCACATGAAAAGCTATAATAAAATATTTACAAAAATGTGAAGGATGTACTCACTTTTGTGAGATACTGTATAGACAGTATATATATATATATATACTCTATATTTATATAGCACTGATAATTTACACAGCAGTTTATATTATATTGTACATTCACGTCAGCTTCCACCCTCAAGGAGCTTACAACCTAAGGTCCCTAACTCACATTCATACACACATACTAGGGCCAATTTATACAGGAGCCAATTAACCTACCAGCATGTCTTTGGAGTGTGGGAGGAAACCAAAGCAAGCAGAGGAAACCCACACCGGGAGAGCAGGCAAACTTTGCAGGTAGTGCTCTGGTTGGCATTTTAACCAACAACCCCAGTGCTGCCAGGTGATAGGTGATTTTCTAGCAAAAAATGCTGATTTTGAAATGTATGTGAAAACATTTCAAAATTGCCCAGGACAGCAGGTAGGTAAATTAGTCAAGATCTGCTTACCAGCAAGCAACTGTTAAGACACTGAACATTTTGGTGAGAGGTATGTAATGTCCAATATAGTATATACAGTGCAGGACTCTGTAGGGCTGAGTGCAGAGGTCAGGAGTATGTAAAACACAGAGTGTTGTAGTCAGTGCCGGGTTTAGGAGCACATGATACAAAGAGCAGGGGTTAGGAGTGTGTAATGCATAGAGGGGGTCCAGAGCACAAAACGAAAAGAGTTCAGACATCAGGGGTGGGTAATGCACAGTGCAGGGATCGAGAGAGTGCAAAATTTCCCCATTAAGCAATACTCTCCCCCACTTTACCCTTTCAGTAGAAATCACAACCCCCCCCCCCTTCAAAAAAATCCAGCACTAAAATTGTCAGACTTGCTTAAATCCCCTCTTCCCAACAGGAATCTTTTCCCCCTCCCAGTACACATTTTCTCCCCAATCCCATCTCCCAGCACAATTCCCCCCCCCATCCCCACTCCCAACACAAATCTCTCCCCCTAAATCCTTCCTTCCAGCACAAATCCCCCCCAATCCCCCCTTCTGACACAAACCCCTCCCCCTTTAAAATCATTCCCTTCAGCAGCACAAATCCTATCCCCCAGTAGATCCCCTCCTAGTACAGAACCTGTTTCTGTGATACGGCACTGCGTCGCTTTAACTGACGCTGTAACCAAACAAAATTTGACATCCTTTATTTCCCATAAATAGTGCTTTCTTTTGGTGGTATTTGATCATCTCTGTGTTTTTTTTTTTGTTTTTTTTGCGCTATAAACAAAAAAAAGAGTGACAATTTAGAAAAAAACACAATATTTTGTACTCTTTGCTATAATAAATATCCCAATTTTTTTTTAAAAAATCTATTTTTTCTCAGTTTAGGCCGATATGTATTCTTCTACATATTTTTGGTAATAAATAAGCAATAAGCGCAATAAGTGTATATTGATTGGTTTGCACAAAAGTTATAGCTTCTACAAAATAGGGGATAGTTATTTATTTTTTTCACTAGTAATGGCGGCGATCTGCGATTTTTATTGCGATTGCAACATTATGGTGGACACATCAGACACTTTTGACACATTTTTGGGATGATTGACAATTATACAGCAATCAGTGCTATAAAAATGCACTGATTACTGTATAAATATCACTGGCAGGGAAGAGGTTAACACCAGGGGACGATCAAGGGGTTAACTGTGTCCCCTCAGTGTGTGTTCTAACTGTAAGGGGAGGGGACTGACTATAGTAAACGACAGATCGTGGTTCCTATCTATTAGGAACTCACAATCTGTCTCTCTCCGCACAGAGCAGAACAGGGATTTGTGTCCGGCCATGATCGGCTATGAGCATCGGCACCCCCGCAGTGCAGTGGGCACATGCGTGCGCCTCCGGCAGCACATGCAAGCCTGCTATCCCGCTTAAAGGAGCCAATGTACAGCTACAATGGCTCACGAGAACGTGCCGACCTGCCTCAGTATAATCACGGCGGCTGGTCGGCAAGTGGATAAAGATTGGGCGTCTCACCCCCACCCTGCGATGAACCAATCAGAGCCTTGTCATGCTTTCTGTCTCATTAGAAGAATGTCATTGCTTCAGGGAAATCATTTTTTTCTGTGTTTTTATTAGTGTTTATTGTAAACAGGATTTTCCTTATAACTCGTAATAATAGAGAACCTCAAAATCTTCCTTTGTTTTCCTTTGTTTTCAGGCAACAAAATGTTTCAGGTTTGCACAATGCAGTGTTAATTTTGGTAGCAAATTTCGATTTAATTTTAGTCTTATGCCCTGTACACACGATCGGACTTTCGAACGGACAATGTGCGATCGGATCTTGTTGTCGGAAAATTGGATTGCGTGTGGGCTCAATCCGACTTGTGGACAGTCTTCCCAGAAGAGTTGAAGCTGTTTTAGCTGCAAAGTGTGAGCCAACTCAATATTGAACCCTACAGACTAAGACTGGGATGCCATTAAAGTTCATGTACGTGTAAAGGCACACCAGCCCATGCTTTGAAAAGTATTCAATCGTGGATTGCTTTTCAGAGTGAAGCTACGCAGCCGCTGTCAAACGTTCAGATGGTGATCCTACCATCTCCTGAATTTCTTTGCTCAACCACAGCTCATAATGGGGATAAAGTACTGCAACCGGGAGCAGTTATTGAGTGGCCCCATTGACTTGTATGGCCAAGTTTGAAAGGCGGTGCTCTCTGTCAACTTGGCATGGCTTGTTAAATTAGCCTCTACCTTGATGCAAAGCATTGCAGCTTGCGCATGTGTACAGCTCACTCCAGTTACATTTTATTCTTTAAAGCCGGCTATAGAATTTTGGCCGGTTCTGCAGGGACCGGTCGAGATTCGAACCATGTATGGGCAGGCTAAATGTACCCAAGTCGGTCGCTGGGAGAACACAGTGATTACTGCTAGCTGCTATAACAGCCACTAGCAATAATTGCATGCAAAATCCGACAGGCTGGTTCTACAAACAGCCTGCCCATACATGGTTTGAATCTCAGCTGGTGCCTGCTTAACCGACCGAGATTCAAACCCTCTATGGCTGGCTTAAGCTGTTTGTTTTTACTGCCCTCAAGCAAAAGAGGCCTTAGGAATATTCATTGTCTCTATTTGTTCTGTAACCAGTTATCACTGAAAGTGAAAGAAAAACACAAATGTCGGGTTATCACCTGAACAGGAATGAAGGGTTCATCTTCCAATAGGGACACTGGTTCTAGTGACAACCCAGGATTTCATAATTTAGAGGGATTTCCTCTCACTTCCTGTTTTGGCTATAGAACAGGAAGAGAAGAGAAATCTCTGCAATGGGACTCAGATGACAAACAAACCTGATGGGTTATAAGTTTTGCCCTTAGGTCTACTTTAAAACTAGGACAGTTCATGTGGGGGGTGTATATACATACAGTGACACCTTCACAACAAACTGCTAAATTTAGGTGGGGGCCTGTTTGAGGAGCAGAAGACAGAGGTTTGCAGAATCTCTGGAATGTGTGGTATGTGGTTATAGCAGATTATCAGGTCCTGCTCTCTCTATGGACCTCAAGCATCTCAGCGACACACCTTGGTCTCACAATGCCTCCATTGTGCCCTTAGCGACCGCTTACTCACATCCTTCCTTCTGAATGCTCTCAGTTTATTGGACTCTAGTCAAATGTCTAACTACACATTTGAAGCACATATAAAGAAAATAGTTTTTAGTTGACAAAACAGTTGTAAAGTTCTATACACATTATTATGTTCCCTATAACCTTACTGTGCTGTATGGTCACATAGCACATCTGCAGAGTCAGTGCCACTGCCCCACCCACTACATGATCTTTACACTACAGTGTCTATCCCAGAAATAGGAAGACCCAGACTGAGCCATATGCATAGTTGGCAACATTGTAAAAAAAATTGATAGGGACACTTTTTTGGCTGTAGGCGGAGTATTATTATAATTAGGGGGCAGGGAATGCATTTGTAGGCATGGCATATAAAAAATTAAACTGTGGCACACTGCGGCAAAAAATGGGGTTGGTTTAAGGGAGACGATGGGTGTAGCTTAAACGGGCGTGGCTCAAAGGGGTGTGGTTAGAGTCTGAGATGAATGAGGGATGGAGGGAGAAAGAAAGGAAGAAAGAATGAAAGAAAGAAAGAAAGAAAGAAAGAAAGAAAGAAAGAAAGAAAGAAAGGAGAGAGAAGGATTGAAAGAAGGAAGGAAGGAGGGAAGGAGAGAGAAGGAAGGAAAGTGGGATGGAGGGACAACAGGCCCAGATCCTACACCACAATAGAAATGTGTATTTCAGAGTTAAACAAATCAGCAGACAAAGATACTCCAAACACCTGGTGTTAGCTCTTCAATCATCCCGGCACCATGGTTGTTTTGGTGTCAGGATAATTGAAGCACATTATTTCTATTATTACATTGTAATATAAAATGAAATCATTAAACTCACAATAATGCATAATCAGTGGGACCCTTGAGCGTGTCACCTGCCACCAGATGCCATCAGGTTCCCCCAGCAGAGTCTGTCCTTGCATCAGGTTCCCGCAGTAGAGTCTATCCTTGCATCAGGTTCCCCCAGAAGAGTCCCTCCTTAAATCAGGCATCCCCAGCGGAGTCCCTCCTTACATCAGGTGTCCCCAACGGAGTCCCTCCTTACATCAGGCATCCCCAGCGGAGTCCCTCCTTACATCAGGCATCCCCAGCAGAGTTCCTCCTTACATCAGATGTCCCCCCATTGGAGCCCCCCTTACATCAGGTGTTCCCCATTGGAGCCCCCCTTAATCAGGCGTCCCCCTATTTAGCCCCTCCTTACATCAGGCTTCCCCCTATTGGAGCCCCCCTTACATCAGCCCCCCCCATTGGAGCCCACCTTACATCAGCCCCCCCCCATTGGAGCCCCCCTACATCAGGTATAGCGGTGTCTCCGCCGCCCTTACGTTTTTCCAGGGGAACAAAATAGAGGCGGAGCCGGCCACATGGCTACAATAGAAATTAAGCTGCGACACCACCCACCCCTGCCCCTTTCCATAACAGGTCAGAGATGGGCCAGCAGTGGGACGGGTGGCTGGGTGGGTGGAGCCGCAGCTTAATTTCTATTGTAACCACCCGTGTTCTTCCTCTGGTCATTGTCTCCGCCAGCCGTGGACCTCTAGCGGCGGCGGCGAAAAATCAGGAAAAAAATATTTTACGGGACACAATAAAATCGGGAAAAGGGTCTAAATTCTGGGAATGTCCTGGGGAAATTCAGGACAGTTGGCAAGTATGCATTTTAATTAGCAGCCAGAAAAGTTATGTAATCAGTTATCGCATTGTGAAGCCACTTCAAAGCATAAAGTGCACATTCCACCATTATTCCTGCAGCCTCTTGCTTGTATAGTCAGTTTCCGACACAAATGTTGTGGGCCCCAGTACAAACTTTGCTGAAGGCTTCACACATTAAAACGCAGTGTTTATGTGTCTTTACATGTGTATACACTATACCATATATGTGTTTTTTTAGGCAGGAACTTTCTGGCAGGAAGATTTGGTTACAGTACCATGTAAAATGACTCTAAAGCTGAAGTTTTGTTAAAACATTTTTTATGGGGTATAGGTTCAATAACCAACATGTAACACAAAATAGGAACTTTTATGCACATGGGACGTCAGCCACAAATGTATACAAAAATTGATTGTTAACTAAGCTAAAAACATGTGTGGAAAATGGAAATACAGTATGCCATTCCATCAACATACAATGTACATAAAAAGTACATATACAGTACCATCACAACTATTTGAAACTACCAAGCCTTCACATCTCCCTGAACATTAAGGGCTGGTTCCCCAGAACGAGGGTTATTCACTTAAGGCAATTCCACTTTGCCATGCAAGTGCACTTGGAAATAAAGTCACTGTAAATCTGAGGGGGACATGCAAGGAAAATGATTGGATGATAAAATCAGCAGAGCTTCCCCTCAATTCAGATCTTCCCCTCAGATCTACAGCGACTGTACCTCCAAGTGCACTTGTAGTGCACAGTGGATTTGCCTTTAGTAAATCAACCCCATTGCAATGTTAGAGGCGAGGAGGTTAACCCTTAAGGTGCAAGACATTCTGTGATGTGAAGAGGACTTGTCATCGCTGCAGGGAACATACTATATCTACACTAAAGTGCAATCAGCAGGACATGGGATACACTTCATTAGAGGTAAGTAATGTTGCTGAACTTACAGTATATCCCAGAAAAAAAAACTGTAACTAAAATTCAGCCTGAAGCTGAACAGCAGGAACAGATCAATTTAATGAATTGTGGGCTGTGGGGGGCTGTAGTGAACCATAGGGGTATTATCAAAGCATTTAGCATGCTGTTTTTAACAGACACCGCATAGGCCATCCTGACAACACGTTGCCTACAAATGGACGATTCTGACAATACATGGGCAACAAACAGGTAACCATCATAATACCTAGGCAACAACATTTATTGCCAAGCAATACATAGGCAACAGAGGGGTAATCATTACAATAAACGGTCAACAAGTGGATATTTATAACAACCCATAAGCAATACAATCCAGATATCTATGCGTCCTTTAACCACTTGGCGCCCATACTACGTCATATGACGTTGTGGATTTGTAGAGATATATCTGAATGATGCCTGAGGCCACAGACATCATTCAGATATCGGCATTTTCAGTCAGCAATTCCCTGCACCATAAGAATGATCATAGCGGCTGTTCCGCCACTTGATTGTTCTTACGGGCGGCAGTAGGGGACGCCCCCCCCCCCTCCCGCCACCCTCCGGCGCTTGTACCGACTCACCGCTTCCATCGGTGAGTCGGTCACAGGATCCGCCGACCCCCGGATGATACCATAGAGATTTCCGGCAGGCCAGATCGTCCCCGGAGTCTCTATGATCGTTTGGAGGCCAGGCGCGATGTTATGACGTCACGCCCGGCCTCTGCATTCAAATAACGGCGCCGTTTTGGCTGGGAAGCCAGGATTTTTTTTTTTCTTGATTTTAGGCTTCCCAGCCTAGAGGTGAGATATGGGGTCTTATTGACCCCATATCTCACTGTAAAGAGGTCAGATCGCGCCATATTCCTATTACAAGGGATGTTTACATTCCTTGTAATAGGAATAAAAGTAATCAAATTTTTTTTTAAAGTGTCAAACTAAAAAAATAAAAATAAAATTAACAATAAAAAAAAATAAAAAATGTAAAGCGTCCCTGTCCCCGTGAGCTCATACGCAGAAGCGAACACATACGTAAGTCCCGCCCACATATAAAAACGGTGTTCAAACCACACATGTGAGGTATCGTCGCGAACGTTAGCGAGAGTAATAATTCTAGCCCTGGATCTCCTCTGTAACCCAAAACATGTAACCAGTAAAAAAAATTTAAAGCGTCGCCTATTGGGATTTTTAAATAACAAAGTTTGGCGCCATTCCACGAGCGCGTGCAATTTTGAAGCATATGTTGGGTCTCTATTTACTCGGCGTATCTTCCTCTTTCACATTATGCAAAAAAATTGGCCCAAATACCATGGGAGATAAAAAGTTGCAATGACCACCATTGTATTCTCTAGGGTCTTTGCTAAAAAAAAACATATATAATGTTTGGGGGTTCTATGTAATTTTCTAGCAAAAAAATTATGAATTTTACAATTTAGGAGAGAAATGTCAGAATTGGCCTGGATGCGAAGTGGTTAACTTTAATCCACCTCAACCTCCAAGCTGTTTGCCCATCTCACTCTAGCCACACAAATCTTCAGTGGCTTAAAGAAAGACCTGGAGATGGAGAGAGCTCAGCCCACACCTCTTCCCAATTCTGTCTTACTCTACACCAGTCACTGCGACATTGGAATCATTACTCTAGCCAGCCTGTCAGTTCCTGGGCAACTCCAGTCTCACTGAAGACCCACTAATCTTTTTGATTAGTCAGAGTTTCCAATCATAATCCAGGCAGTTTCTCTCATTCTTTTTTCCTTTATTTTCTGGTGATTGTGGCTAGTAACCCACTTCCTGTCTTAGGTTGTCTCCACTCTAAATGGAGGGGCAATGGAGACACCTTTGGCAGCAGCATTATCAGTCAGGGGAGAGGGTAGTTTGATTCACTGGCAGAGTTACATGGAATTGACAAACAAATTAAAGCTAAACTCCAACAGTTTGTTTTTCTTTTGGGATAAAGGTTTTACATAAATTTCTGATGATGTGGCTGGTAAGTTTGGGGAAAATTTGCTAAAACTGGTGTACAAAGAAACTGGTACAGCTGTGCATAGTAAATACCATATTTATCGGTGTATAACACGCACATTCATTTTAAGAGGGAGGTTTCAGGAAAAAAACTAACATTTTAAATAAGGAACTTTGAAGCAAAATAAGGGTCAGTGCCTATCTGTAGCCTCACCATTACCATCAATGCAGCCTGATCAATGCCTATCTGCAGCCTCACAAGTGCCATCAATGCAGCCTCATCAGTCCACATCAATGCAGCCTCACCATTGCCTCAATGCAGAAACCTCACCGTTGCCATCAATGCAGAACCCTCACCATTGCCATCAATGCAGAACCCTCACCATTGCCATCAATGCAGCAGCCTCACCATTGCCATCAGTGCAGCCTGATCGATGCCCATCTGCAGCCTAGAGGGGACAGGGAGGGGGGTATGATAAGCGCCGACAGATTACCTACAGTGAGAATCTCCTATGATAGACAGAACAGTGGTCCAATGGCGGCCCAGGAGACAAGACTTCTCATTACAGAGGCCGCCAAGTAAACATGAGATTCTCGCTGTATGTAATCTGATGGCACTTGTCCTGCCCCCTCCCTGTCCCCTCCAAGGCTTCTAAAATTGAAGTATTGGTGTATAACACGCACACACTATTTGCACCCAATTTTCAGGGTGAATAATGTGCGTGTTATATGCCAATAAATACAGTAATCAGCTTCTAACTTCAGCTTTTTCATTTAGGCTTTGACAATAAGCCCTTGTTCACATCGATGTGATTTGATTTATGACTTGACAGGTCAAATCACATGTTAAAGCAGAGTTTCAAAAGTGTAACTTTCCCTTATCTAATCCCTCCCCTTCCTCCCAACTCTGGAGCCACATTTGGCACCTTTCAGGGGGAGTGAGGGAGCAGATATCTGTTTTTTTACAGGTACACTGTCCCCACTTCCAGGAGACTGGGCCGCGGCGAATTACATTGGTCCCCCTCCTCCCTCCCCTTCTGCTGTGCCAGTAAGAGAGCGCAGCGTGCTTCATGAGTGTGTAGTAGGGACCCAGCCCTGAAGCCGATAAGCTACACTGCTGGGTTCCCCTACCCGCAATGGCGGTGGCATCACCCAATGAACCCATCGGCTGCAGTGCCAACATCGCTGGACTCCAGGACAGATAAGTGTCCTAATGTTAAAAATCAGCACCTACAGTATGTGTAGCTGCTTTTCATCTTTAATGGGGAGGGCAGAACTCCGCTTTAAATTGGAGCCTATTGCCAGCAATAGGAGCATCCCAGATGGTGCGATGATTGACTTTGTGGCACCACACCGATTTTCAAAAGTAGTTTCTGCGCTTTTATTTGCGACTTCAGGGGTGATTTCAATAGACACCTGTGCATGAACCTGCACAAATGTATTTCAAGTTGCCCCCAAAGTCGGACTGAAATGCAGCTTTGAAATTCAAAGCCGTATTCAGTGTTAATGAGGGCTAAGGCTCGGTTTACACTGATGTAACATAGGATCCAACTTGTGAGACCCCAAGTCTAATGACATGTGAAATTCAATGTTTCCCTGTTAGATCTGAATTGGGACGGTGCTGCAAAGTCAGCGTCACACCGATTTAGACTGTGACATTGCCGGGAATAGGATTTGTGGAACATGGGCTTAAACCTAGAAGCTGATTGGTTATTATGCACAGCTGTACCAGTTTTAGTAAATCTCCCCCACACTTACTAGCTTAATCACCAGGTGAAAATAAAGGAAAAAAGCTTAAAAAAATAAATAAAACGAATGCAGCCACCACATATGAATCGGTAAGCTTTAACAAGCAGGGATTGGACCAGTATATGTGAAAGAAAGGGAGAGAGACCTGTGGCATACGTTTACGGAGATTCAGTTGGATCACTTATACAACCTTACCCACAGGAGTTCTGTGGACACAAAGATGCAGGAAAATAGCTTTAAGCTACTGACCCGGTGGTACAGAGTTCCGGCCACTTTGATCAGAATTTATCCGGCGTTCTCGAATGTCTGTTGGAGGGGCTGCGGGCTTGGAGGTACCTACTTACACATATGGTGGGAGTGCCCGAGGCTTAGGCCCTTTTGGCAAGATATCAGAGCCCAGATAAAGGTTATACTGGATATTGATATGAATGACTCCCCATTGGAGTTTCTACTTCATGTGCCATCCATTATTCTTAGCTACTACTGTAAATCTGTTCTGCCCCACCTTTTAAATGCTGCCAGGCACCTAATTACCGTACATTGGAAGTCAACACATATTCCTGGAGGACCTGATTGGATTCGTCTGGTTAATAATATCATGGCAGCAGAGGAAGGGGTGGCAAAGTGCAAAGGCAGATATGAAAAGGTTTTTAGTGTCTGGGCCACCGACCTGGATACATTACACCTCTAGTGCTGTACAGGTGCCATTGTTTATTACCTTTAGATCCTGTCTGCTTCGATCTTTGTTGACGGAGGCTCCTATGGTACTAAATTAATATAAAGTTATTGAGGCTGGGACCTGCATGCTATGGACCCCCACAATCAGAATATTAGTGCTAATACTACTTAGAATTAGATATAGTGATGACTGTTTTTGTTCTATTGAACGTTTGAGTTTTTGGGATTCATAGGGTATATGACCCTCCCATTCCCCCTTCCTCTTTTTCCTATCTCCGATCTTTGCCCTTTCTCCCATTTCCTATACAATCACTTCCCTTTTTATCATTCCACGTCACAATATATTCATAGTTTACAGTAATGTATATGGGTGAATAGCCCTGGCTTGGTACACTGGTTTATAAGCACAACCCCCCCCCCCCCCCCCACGTTGTTTGGGTGTAAAAAAGGTGGAGTCATATGATGTTTGCAACTGTTTGCAAAGAACTTTCTGAAACTAATGTTACAGGTTTGTGATCCACGTTCCATTGTTTTTTTTTTTGTTTGCATGTTTTTATTTTTTACATTTTTTTTTATTTTTAGTATGATTATTTACTTACTGTCCTTTCTTTTTAAAAATTAAACTGAAGATTGTATAAAAAAAAAAAAAAAACACAAGCAGGGGGAAAAAAATTTAGATTCTGAGTGGTTGTGAAGAAAGAAAACAGAAAATTTATATCAAATACTTACCGTAATTTTCCTTTCCTGATGGACTCTATGGCAGCCTACGTATAGGTTAATCCTGCCTTTCATACCTCATAGGACCCCACTCCCATAAATCTTTGCTCCTAATCAGAGACCATGTTCCGTAACTTAGCCTACTCCAGCAAATGGGAGGAAACTCCTGCTGCCATGGAGTCCATCAGGAAAGAAAAATACAAACAAAAAGTATTTGATATAAATTTTCAGTTTTCCTGACAGACTCCATGGCAGCCTACGTATGGGAAATAACTAGCCATACACACCCGGGTGGGCACAAATTGCTGGTTCAACAAAAAGGAAGGTTTAATTAGCACCGTTCAAACAGATAGAACATTTAAACCAAAATTAACAGAAGAAAGAGCCGCTGGCTCAATACAATAGTGCTTCATGAAAGTATTTATCGATGACCATGAAGCCGCCTTGCAGATTACTTCTGCCGACACGTGTCGGGAAGCTGCCCATGACATGAATACACCTCTGGTGGAATGAGCAGTCACGGCCTCCGGAGGAGCCAGCCCCTTAGCCTTATACACCCTTTGGATAGTCTGTACAATACAGCCTGCAAATACACAAACAAATGATCTGACTTCCTAAAAGATGCTGTAGCTTCCAGATAGCACTTCAAAACTTCCCCAACATCCAGAGGATGGGTAATTGAAGAATCAACTGACTGAAAGGTTGGAAGAACAATTTCTCGATTCTCGTGGAAAACCGATGTCACTTTACGATTTGATCCTAACATCGGGATTAGAACCACTCGGTCCGGGAAGAAGGTAAGGAAGGGCTCCTTAGAACCCAAGGCACTGATCTCCGATACTCTCTTAGCTGATGTTATAGCCACTAAAAACCTGTTTTAAGAGAAATGTCCTTCATAGACAGCTGATCCAATTGTTGAAATGATTCTTTTGGGAGGAAATCCAAAACAAGGGGAAGATCCAATTTGGAGAACCTTGGCTTTTTCTGAGGCCTAAGTCTTTATGCTCCTCTAAAGAATTGCATGGATGTTTTGCCCAAGAGATACCAGTAAAAGCAGAAATTGCAGACACTTGGACCCATAGAGAACTTACAGACAATGGCAGATCCAAACCCGATTGGAAAAAAACTAAAACATCCTTAATTTCTGGGTTGTTACAAGAACCGGCGGAAGATGAGACAAAGTCCATGAATTTAGACCAGATTCTCTGGTAAACCTTATTCGTACCATGTCTCCTGGTATTTGACAAGGTAGCCAACGCTGAACTTGGGCATCCTAATGCATCCAGCCTCTTCCTCTCAACCACCAGACCATCAGATGGAGATGAGATGGGCAAGGATGAAGGTATGTTCCCTGTAGAAAAAGATCCGGCCTGGAAGGGAGCAGTACTGGGTCCCGGTAACTCAGTTGTAACAGGAGAGGAAACCATGGCCTGTTGGGCCAATATGGAATGATTGTCACGATTTCGGCTACTTCCTGTCTGAGCCTTGAAAGAAAACGAAGAATGACCGGGACTGGAGGAAAGGCATACGCCTTGTGGAATCTCCCCTGAATGAATGAATGAAATACTTATATAGCGCACAATGCGAACTGAATCGCCTCTGATCTGTGAGAGCGGCTACTCCGGTCACTTGGGGACAAAGACCCCTCGTATAATACATCTTCATTTTGGCATTGCAGGGGGATGCGAATAAATCCACCTCCGGAATCATTCCCAACGACAGGATCCAGTCGAAAACTTGTGTGTGGAGAGACCACTCGTTGTTGTCTAAGGAGGTTCTTGAAAGGAAATCTGCCTGAACATTTTGAACTCCAGGAAGATACACTGCAGTCAGATCCATCAAGTTTGCCTGGGCCCGGGACATGATTGGACTCACCTCCTTCAGGAGGGAGAGACTGCGAGTGCCCCCCTGTCTTTTGATATACAATACCGCTGTCATATTGTCCAACCTCATGAGGACTGAGGCCCCTGATGTCAGATGGCGGAAAGCCTGAAGGGCCTGGAAGGCAACTCGAAGCTCCAATACATTTGAAACCACCCCCTGAGGTGGAAAATCTCACCTGCCCTGGGCCACCTCCGACTGACAGAGAGCACCCCAGCCCCTGTTGCTGGCATCTGTTGTTACAATTATCCAAGACACTGGAGCTATTGAATGGCAGTTGAGAAGATTCTTCCACTGCAACCACCAGGGGAGACTTTCCCGCATAGAAGGAGTTATTCGATTTAGGTGATCTTGCAACTCCGGATTCCCCTGTTGCAGGAAACCCTTCTGAAAAGGTTGCATCCTCCATTGCGCCCATTTCGCCATGGGGGCTGTGGCCACCATGGTGCCTATTATCCTGAGGCACTGGGAAACCCTGAGAATGGGAGCTGAAATTGCCAGATGAATTCTGTCCCGAACTACTGAGATCTTTTCCAGAGGGAGAGAGATCATGCTCTTCGCCGTGTCAAACTGTGCCCCGAGAAACACTAAAGACTGTGTTGGCTCCAGGCGACTTTTTTCCTTGTTTAATAGCCAACCGAACCCTATCAGAGTAGAGATGACTTGATCTCGGTGTGACAGCAATTGCTCCCTGTCTTGCGACAGCAGAAGTAGGTCGTCCAGATAATGATGTAACCTGATACCTTTGACTCTAAATCAAGGGGACCACTACCAGTAAGAGCTTTTAAAACACCCACGGTGAAGTAGTAAGCCCGAACGGGAGACATATAAACTGGAGTTGTCTTTGGTTCACTGAGATTCTGAGATATTTCTGGAAGTCCTTCGCGATTGGCACGTGAAAGTATGCGTCTTTCAGATCTATCGAGACTAACCAATCGCCTGGTTGTATTGTCTGTCGTATAGTCAGTAAAGTTTCTTGAATTTTTCCTTTTTTATAAAGGAATTTAGGTAAGTCAAGTCGATGACTGGTCTCCAAGATTCGCTCTTTTTGAGGACTATAAAAAGAGGGGAATAGATCCCTTGAAATTTTTCCCCCGTTGGGACCAAAATGGCAGCGCCTTGAGCAAAAAGGGAGTCCGTGTAGGCTAGAAGAACCTCTTTCTTCTCTTCTGCTTGAGGAAGACTCGTGGGAACAAAGCGGTGTATGGGTGGACTGCTGAACACCCAAGCATGCCCTTGGGAAACTGTTTTGATGACCCAAAAGTCCTGTATCGAGGCTGCCCAGACATGGCAAAAACAGAGTAGATGGGCCCCTACCTGCTCCGCTTGGACAGGCTCTATATCAAAAAGACTTAACACCTTCTCGATTCCCGGAAGAAGTTGTTTTCGAAGACTTCCGACCAGAGGGCTGGTTTCTCCTCCAGTTATTCCTAAACTCACAACCCAGCCTGTAACGACGTGCATCCCTAGCACGTTCCGGATTTTGTCTTGCTTGTCCGTCGGATGTTGTCCGACGGATTTTGTCCGAAACTGTTGCATACACACGGTCAGACAAAGTTGTCGGAAAATCCGACGTGATTACGTTATTTCGTTACGACGGGACTACATTCCCACTAGTAGCCAATAGCTTTGGTGTAGGAATTTGATCTGAGCATGCGTGGCACTTTGTCCGATCGGAATTCTCTACACATGATCGGAGTATGTTCGATCGGAGCATTTTGTCGGAAATTTTTTCCGGCTAATTGGAAAAGTTGGTCCGTCGGAGTATCCGATGCAGACCACGCACAGTCGAAAATATCCGACAAAACGGTCCGATCAGACACATTCCGTCGGAATCTCCGACCGTGTGTACAAGGGCTAAGTGCTTCACCTGGTCATTCTTAAATGGGTACATTCTCGCCACTTTGGAGACGAAAGAATTCTTCCTTTCGACTTTACTCCATTCATCCGAGATGATTTCATCTAGTTCCCCCAAAAAGGGAAAGTTTGAGCGTTCTTTTTTAAGATGCTTAAAGTATTTTCTCTGTTTAGCGGGTGCTTTCACTGGCTCTTCCCATCTTAGTGCGTCTTTGACTGCTCTGACCAGATGAGAAACCAGGGAGAAATCAAACCCTGCATTAGCATCATCCACTTCAGCCTCACCGTCAGAGGAACCACTGAAGGAACAACTGTCATGAGAGGGACCCAGCACCTCAAGGTCTTCCATCTCAACAACTGAAGTCGGCACAGAAGGAGATGCCTGGGTGGCATCTGATCTACTCAGAGATTATTGAACCACCTTTCTGACCAATGCCTCTACCTGCTGGTCTTCAGTATCTCTTTCTTTTGCGACTCGAGAAAAACATAAATCGCATAGCGATTTGTCTTCTGGAATTTTAGCTCTGCAACCCCAACAGGATTTTCCTTCCGAGCGACCAGAATGGTGGTGGGAATAGTGCCGAGACCCGGACATTGATTTGTCAGAGCTGTGTCTGGAAGAGGACTTATGGCGTCCCGAATTTGATCTTGAATGGCCATGACGTGACCCAGACTGAGTATTATCTTCACGTGCTGATGAACGAAGATCCGTTTTTTTTTTGTTTTGTTTTTTACTATCCCCAAACCAACCCAACAAACAGGCAGAAAGGAACAATGAAATTCCACCCTACCTGCGACGCAAGGGCTGGCCACAAGGGGGCAAAGAGACATCCATAGGAAGTCAATAGCAAAAAAATATAAATCAATGAATGACACACTACAGATAGTGCTCAAAAATCAGTTAGCCAGTAAAGAGTTAAATCAGCTAGGATTAAGCATAAAACTCTTACCTCCAAATTCCACAGAGGAAGCAGAGAAATCTTCCTCTTTTTTTTTTGCTAAGAAAGCAGCAGCAAACCTGTCTGAATCTGACAGGTTTTTAAAACTGCTACCGGATGACATCATGACGCCGATGGCGTCGTCTCCACGGCGCTCGTGTGCGTGTGCAGTCACCACCATATTGACCGCACTGCGCAAGAGCAAACCAAGCCTCAATCTCAACCGAGGCTTGCAGTTGCGCAATACAGGAAACAGAGCGGCGAACTGGAACGCATATGCACTCCAGCCGCCATCCCCCACCAAAACGATCGGCACAGGACACAGAGAAGACAACATACACATACACAGGCTGCCATACGATACCATTCCAGCGCAGCGACCACCTGACCTGGCTCCCATCCATAGGCACGATCTTGGGGATCAATTAAAGAGAAAGGCCTCCCGCTAGTAGGTAGGACGAATGGCCATACTGCCGCTTGCCAGCCAGTGGCTGGATAGTAAGCTCTTCATGGCATACATCCCCATGTCCTCCCTGCTAGTAGCTAGCATACTGGACTCCAGACACCAGAAAAATTCCATCATGCGTGCGAACTGCGAACAGGAAATAGAACCGGATATACGACTCCTTCAGGTAAGAACTACCCCTTTGGTCCTTAAGGAGGAAGACAAAAAAAGGAACACGGTCTCTGATTAAGCATAGATTTATGGGAGTGGGGTCCTATGAGGTATGAGAGGCGGGATTAACCTATACGTAGGCTGCCATGGAGTCTGTCAGGAAACAGTTTTTTTCCCCAGTCACTTTAATAAATAGGGCTGGTACCACACACTATAGTTATCATAGTTTTATCAATGAGCATATATAACTTAAACATGAATTGTTTCCATTCACCGCTACAACACCTAGCAGAATCTTAGTAAAATCAAGGTTCGTAAACTGAATATATTAATATACTGAATAAATATTCTATTTGGCCAGCTATGCATTAAAGAGGGTAATTTTTTGAGGAAACATTAAAAAACAAGCAAGCACAAGTTGACTTTTCCATGGTGCCAATTAACTGACACATGCAATTCATCCCCATAGAGCAACACAACAATTGTTCAACAAAATATCCCAGCAAATATGATCCCAGCAAAATGATCTAGAGTAAAAATAAAACCCCACACTGTTAGAGTCCCAAAATGACAAAAATCATTTACATATACCAGTTTTATAGTGCCTGCAGAACTAATTTGCTCTCATTTTTGTCATCATGGGACCAGGGAGGCTGTTGCCTAGCAACCCTGTGTTGTCTGGGGCCTAGAAACATAGTTCACATCATGTCTGACAATCCAAAGCAACAATAACAGTGCAAATGACAATCCTATGAGATCGGCAGTGAACCAAATCCCCGATTTCCTGCCTCATTCCTGACTATTAAAATAATGAGATGACGTATTTAAATACTTGAGACAATATTAGCATTTTTAAAACCATTCCACTGTTTCTAATCAGTCGTGTGTAGCAATAACGAACAGTACAAAAATTCCGTCTGTGATTTTTTTTTCTCCTGAAAACATTGGACATCTCTAAATCATGAAAAAAATATATTCCTTTATTAAACCCATCTGTCTAGCAACTGTGACACACAATACACGTTTTCCCATTTTCCTCCAATTATCCTGGTGTATCTGTGTGATGTAAGCCATACAGTTTGAATAATTATGAAATCTCATATTTTACTGAAAATGGTTCCTTGACATTCAATGGAAATAAGCCTACATCTACCTCCTGGGGAAATGGGAGGGGAAAATGGTGGTTCTTGACTATTTATGGAAAAAATAGATCATTTTGTAGGAGAGAAAACTCTTTTCATTTTTTAGCTAGAAGATACTTAAAGTGGAGGTCCACCCAACGCTGCAAAAATTAGAAGCCAGCAGCTGCACATACTGCATCTGCTGACTTTTAATAATCAGACACTTACCTGTCCTGGAGTCCAGCAATGTCAGCACCGCAGCTGATGTTTCCTTCAGCTGTCGGGTGCATGCCGCCTCCATTGGGACTAAGGGAACCCGGCCGGCAGTGAAGCCTAACAGCTTCAAGCCGGAAACCCTTCAGCACATGCCCAAGGCTTCGTTCCTCTCTTATACTGGACCGGCGGACGGTAGACGACAGCTGCTGACTTTTAAGAATCAGACACTTACCTGTCCTGGAGTCCAGAGATGTCGGCACCGCAGCTGATGTTTCCATCCGCTGTCAGGTGCATGTCGCCTCCATTGCGAGTAAGGGAACCTGGCAGTGGCCTTACGGCTTCACTCTGAGAACCCTACTGCACATGCTCAAGGCTTTGCTCCTCTCTTCTACTGGCCCAGTGGCCAGGGAAGGAGGTGGTAGGAGGAGGGAGCCCGGGCGGTGACGTCAATACCCGCAGCTGAGGCTCACGGAAATGGGAACAGGATACCTGTGAAAGACTGTGGAAGACAGGTATATTGCCCCCCCTTGCCCCCTGCCAATTGTGGCACCGGAGGGGGGAGGAGTACAACGAGTGGAAGTTCCACTTTTGGGTGGAACTCTGCTTTAAGGTATAACTGAAGGTAAAACTTTTTTGTTTTTGATAGAGTGGAGAGGGATTAGAATACTTGTCAGGTTAATATTGCAGTCTGGGCCCCATTAGAGAGATCCGCCCTCTCTACTTGACACGACATCACTGAAAGTAAAAGAAAATATCCAATTTTGGGTTCTAATCACAACAGGAATAGAGGAGAAATCCTCCATTGGAGACACAAGTGCTGGTGACTCTGGTGATAACCAGAAATTGTCTTTATTTTGGAGGGATTTCTTCTCACTTCCTGTTTTGGCTACAGGACACTGAAGGAAAATCTCTCCAATATGACACAGATGGCAAAAAAAAAAAATTGACAGGGATTATAATGCTTCACAACTCTATTCAAAGTGAAAAAAAAAAAAAGGTTTCCATTTAGTTCTATTTAAAGGGGTATTTTAATAAATGTATTTACACAAGATAAATGCAACTTTCACCTATGATTCACACTTTCTCAATTAAATCCATTTAGAAAAATGTGTGAATATTGGATGAAAGTTGTGTAAATCAGGGGGGAAACATTTATACATAGAACCCTTAATGTAGGCCACTTTGTGATGTCTCCTTTAAGTTTCTAGTGACCAATGGGAATGTATGGGAGATGGAAGAGAGAAGGGAAGCATAGACACTAACAGGAAATTCTGAACCTTCCAGGATTCAGGCGTAATGATAGCAATGGCTGCCGGTCCATAAGGGCCACAGGGTTGCCACCCCCCTAATCTCCATGCACCGGCCTCTAATCTCCATGCGCGGCACCCACCGGACACATAGATTTCTACAAGCTTTTACCTGAAATAAATAAAATAAATTAGAGCCTGAAGCTTTTATTGACTCTATAAAAGTTGAGTTTGGGACACAGAGCCCACCCACTTGTGACATTAGTGTAACAACATTTGCTATTGTCTTCCTGCTTCTCCTCCCGGCCAATCAGGATAGGAAGCGGATCTTAAGACCGGATTGGCCAGGAGGAAATGCTGGGGAAGCCACCCGCGACTTGGATGGGGTAAGTGCGGACCTGGCGGGGGGAGTTTGTTTGACACCCCCCCAAAAAATGGAGCACCAGCCACCACTGAATGATAAGGTCCTGAACACTTGCACACCTCTAGGTCTTTATTGCCACAACCCATTGCTTTAGGGTCAGTTCACACCACATGCAGTCCAGTGTGTTTTTTTCTGCATCAAAAATGCATGTAAAGTATATTATATGGTTACCGATGACATAGTTCATGCCAGTGTGGTCAGTTCCAGAACTTTCCAGTTCCAGAAAAAAAGTAGAACATGCTGCATTTTTCCTGCACTGCACTGTATTGGAATGCAGTAAAATGCATGAAAATGCATCAGAATGCACTGAAATGCATCAAAAATGCACTGGACCCCAGTGCAGAGGGAAAAAACAGGAAAAAATAGGAAAAAAAAGCATCTGGAATGCATCAATAAACACAAGTTGCACACTGAAAAACTCACGAAACGCACCAAAAATGCGCTAAAAATATGCATGCAGCATCAAGAACCAATCTGAGGTGTGCTTTTGTGGTGTAAACCAGCCCTTAAAGCAGAACTTCAAGGGATGCCGTAAATGATAACTGTCACAGTTAAAGTGGAACTTTATTTAGAAGTTTATCAGAAAATTAGGTCCTGCTAGATCACTTCAGGCTGGCTCTTTTTATAGGTATAGTTGTGTAAAACATTAATAATATGTGTCTATACTGTTTAAAATCAGGTAATACACTGTCCCACCCCGCTCTGCACATGCTCATTTGCTCTCAATTTTTAGGCATTGTTGGGTTTGTAGAGGCCAATATACTGACAGCCTTAATGCAGAATTAAACCCTCCTGTCCTACAGTGTTTACACTACTGTTTACAGCCAAGGAATCTGCTTCTGTTAGATCTGCAACTTTCATGGTGCTGCACATGTGATCAGTTATAACACCATCCATTTCATTGTTTGACAGTTTGGTTAAGGACACAAGCAAATATGACAGTTAGAAATCCCAGCACTACAGGAACACTTTTTTAAAACTGTTAAAGTGGAAGAAAACCCTCCTATCATTTTCAGCCATGGAAGCTGCCATCTTAGCCTTTGTTTAAACTTCAACTGCCATGATGCTGCACATGTGATCAGTTATGACATCAGCCATTGGATAATTTAAAACAGTTTGGTTGAGATCACACCCAACGTGACATTCCTGACATGTACCGGAAATTTAACTGTTTTTTGAAACTAATAAATCTATGGGTTTACTTCTGCTTTAAATTGATGGGTTTAGTTCCACTTTATGATTTACTTCTGTTCAAGGGCTTTGGGCTTCAGAAAAATGGCAGCCTCCAGCAAGAAGAAACAGGAGCAATGCTGCAGGCAAATTACAACACACAATAATTTTGGTAGCATAATTAGCAATGTAGAATGTATGTTTCTTGCTAAAGAACATTTTTTTTTATCAAGTTGTTATGAGTAAAGTTCGGCTTTAAGCTGGCTATACACTTATAGAATTTCATCCAAAATGAATTGTTTTCGGAAAGATCATTCGACATTCGTGCAGTTAGTGCACTTAACTTTACCGTCGATTTTGACAGTAGGCCCGGCTAATGTGGATGGATCCAAAGTGAAAACTTTAACCAAAGTGTATATGTTATATTCTAAACAAAAAAATCCTGTCTTGTATTAAACATGTCCTTGCAGTATAGGTAAACCGGAATTACATATGTTGTTATTATTATTGCCCGATCAATTTCAATCAGGAAAACTGCTTTATTTTATCAGTTAGTAGACAAGTGGCTATTGGGCGATGAATAGTTGTTTGCACTGCAAACGGACAAAATTATTTTGTATGGCCAGCTTTACTTTTGCTCTCAACTGCACTGTCAAGCCATCAAAGGACTGACATCATAACTGATCTCATGGTTGGCATCATGGCAAATGTAGACCAAACAGACGTTAAGATGGCAGCTTCCTTGGCTGTTAAGGATATGGGGGTTTATTTCAATTTTAAGTACAACGCATAACAACTAGTGATGTGCCAGGGTTTGATTTGCCAAGGGTTTGATGAATCTTGTTTGAAATTCAGAAAACCCAACTTAGAGATGCATCCCATTGAAGTCTGGGGGGGGTGGGAATTTTGCTATATAGTTCTGCCCATTTTTAAAAAAAAGGGACAAACTAAAAAAATATAAAAACTGGACAGCTGGGAAGTGGATCTTATCGTGCGACTTTGAAAGCAACATTGAAAATACAAATCCTTTAAAGAATCTGAGAGCTTGTTGAGAAATGTAACTTGGGCTAGTTTTACAGCATATAGAATCCACACAAAGATAAATACATCAAGAGAGACAGTATGCCTGTTAAATTTGGTGCCAGGTGCGGGGGTCTCCAGTGATGAGAAATCAGAGTGAGTTAAAGCTGGTCTGTATCAGCAGAAGATGCCCCCCTCCTTCTATTCATAGAGCCCACTCAGGCAAATTCGGTTGGTATCTTGGAAGATATATTTTGAAGTTCAGAGCTGGAGTAGTGAGAGAAGAAGAAACTAGGGATGCTCACACTGCATACATCCAAAACTGGAATTGTTTCCTTAATAAATAAATAAAAGACGCACTGCATTTTCTCACAATGTACTGCAATGCAAGAATGTTGTCAGTTGAAAAATAATGTATATTTCATTAGTCTTGTGTTTTGCCAGTGGTGTAAAATGCAGCAAAAAACGAGGCACCACCATTTTAGATTTGTTGGAAGATGACTGGGCAGGAATTTGAAAAGTAACGTTTGATGAGAAATACATTTAAAATGAATCCCATACAGTATCTTCAAGAGTGTCAAAATCCACATGCTGATCTTTTGTGGTTTGATACTATAAAAAAAAAATACTCACAATAATACAATCGCCAAGGCTATTTATCACCAACCACTATACAACCATTATACAGGTGATTGTGATTTTTACATCATATCCTTTTTGTGAATCTTCAAATTGGATAAAATCATTTGATACATTATTTGTTAAATATTTTTGAGATTTGATACCACATTATCTAGAATAGAATATGGCCTGTTGTTAAATATAGAATATTTATTATGTGATTTTTTTTCTGTGTACTATTACAGGATTTAATTGGATCTGAGGCCCTGACGAAGAGGGTCAGCCTGCGAAATGTGATGGAAATACCCAGGACAACATCACCCTGAATAATCTGTGTGAGAACTTGTTTTTAAAATAAATAACAAACCCATTTTTAATTTTTTTTTCGAATAAATTGAAAAGTTATTAGAATTTTTATAATTTTGGTCAGTGTTTCATTAGACCTAAGGAGATACATTTAAAGTCCCAAACATTTATATAACGTAATATTCACTTTCATAGGGATGGTATCTCCGTAGGGTAAGAATTGCTTTACATTCTATCCCACATACCACTTTTTTACTCACCATAATAGAAAACCTCACCCTGTCAGCTTTCTTCCAAATGGCCAAAAATACAAATGCAGAGCAGATACTTTAAAAAACTGAACAGATTTGCAATTTGGCAGCTAGGGAGTACATGCTTACAAACTAGATTGATTCACATCCATGAACAAAAGTATTTCCTGTGTGTTCTTCAGAAACTTATGTATCTTGATAAATTAGACATTGTTGCGTCCAAGCAGCCCATAACTTCTAAATTCTTTAAAACATGGACCCTATTCCTTTTTAATTTCACCCCTATATACATTATGATATTATTATTATTATTATTATTATAATACAGGATTTATATAGCGCCAATAGTTTACACAGCGCTTTACAACATGAGGGCAGACAGTACACTTACAATACAAATCAATACAGGAGGGATCAGAGGGCCCTGCTCGTTAGAGCTTACAATCTATTCAATTCAGACTTTACTGAAGCACCCTGGCTGTACCTTGGTTGGTTGTTGCCACAATATCTTAGTTTATTGATACACATTAAACTTTATTATCAATTACTATATGATAAATACATATTAAAGAAAAAAATGTTTAGAAGAGACACACCACTAGCTCAGGATGCATTATATTCTTCTATATTTGTTGGAATGTTGCCATCTCATTTTGATGTGATACGTCTGTAGGTGTTCTATATTATTACCATGATATCCCTGTATGCTTTGTATCTTGTTCCCCAAGTAAAAAAAAAATTTAAAATGAAATAGTGGCAACAAGTCCTGAAAATTACGCTGGCATTGCAACACAAGCACATAGAATAATGTCTAAGTATAAATTGTACTAATAAAATGTATATGTTGTTTGATGTATGTGGTATGATTGAGCCCTTTAGCAATGTCACCACACCATTATACAAGTCATAGGCTTGTAAAATATTATTTCTATTTCTGAAAAAATGTTCAAACTACTCTTGAAACCTTTTTTTTTAAAGCCATTTTATTGAAGTATTTTTGCAATTTTGACAATAAAAGTACACATTGAAACAACACACCCCTGTTGAACTTTTGTACTACTGCTATTATTGCTTGTACTTAAACAAACATACACCATTTTTTTCACCAATAGGTTACTTATGTCTTTGTATGCTTGCAGACTGAGTCTACTAATGCATGGCACCATCCTATTCAAAATAAATAAAACAAATACAGAATGTATAGATGGGAAATGCTTGTTAGTTATATATACTGGGAATTACAATAGGTTGTAGATCATTTTCATTAGGTTTATGCATCCCACTAAGTTAAATGGGAGGGAATACTATGCCTTAAAGGGGTTTTAAACCCTCAGGGCTTTTCACCTTAATACATTCTATGCATTAGAGTGAAAAACCTCCTGTGATGCAGCTGCCACCCCCCCCCCCCAGAGCCCCCCTTTTACTTACCTGAACCCGGTCTTTCCAGCAATGGGGGGCAAGCACACCAGCTACAGCCAGTGTTTTGGGTCCTGATTGGATAGATTAATAGCAGCTTGTCCATTGGCTCCTGCTGCGGTCAATCCAATCAAATGACGCGAGAGCCGGGGGCGGGGGCCGTGTACTACTGTCTGTGTCAATAGACACAGCAGCAGGCCACAGGAGCACGCCCACAGGAGTGCCTCGAGGGAGAGGGGCTCTCCAAAGGGTCCACTCAAGAAGAGGAGGAGCCAGGAGCACCGCTGAGGGACCCCAGAACAAGAGGATCGGGACACTCTGTGCAAAACCAACTGCCCAGATGAGGTAAGCATGACATGTTTGTTTTTTAAAAACAAACCTTTAGATATCTCTTAAGTTTGTTAGTCATGTGTTGGGTTATAGTGGTTAGATTCAGTTTTTGAATTTGTCAACCAGTGAAACATGGTGTCTGATAGGAACACTTCCAGATGTGCTGGAATCATTGATATTCCAGGTTGACTTTTAGACCTAAAAAGGTATTGAATTTTTCTACTAGCCTGAGCAATAAATTAATTGTGTGACTCTGTTGTTCTATTTAGTTATATTAAGGTGTCATCTACGCAAAGAGAAATATTATCCTCAATTTTGGGCTGGGTAAGCCCCTTAAATATTGAGGACTGTCATAATAAATTAGCAATATAGCTCTTTTGCCAATGAAAATAGGAAGTGGGATAAAGGGCATCTTTGTCTTATTCCCCTGTTTAAGTTAGATTGTTTGTGCACACTGTAGCTACTGGATTGATATTTTCATCTATTTTATAAATCAAGGTCTAAACCTCATTCTGCTCAAAACCATCCAAAGATTCCACAGAATAATAGTATTGGGTATATTGAGGGACCCCACCAGGCAAGCATTGCCTGTATGTTGACATACAGTATAACCATTTAAATTTGTATACTTGTGTGTTGAGGTATAACCTTTAAATATGTGTAATGGTGTGTTTGCAGGGCCAAAAAATTTACATCACAATTATGCAAAGACATTACTTTTATTTTCAGCGGGAGTGCCTCCAGCACTAAATGTATGTAATGGCAAGGGGTGTTGGGCTGTGCTGGAGGGTCTATTTACACTGGCTGCTGGGGGATCTATTGTTATGGGGGTCTATTGTTGCTGGTGGAGGTCTATTGTTGCTGTAGGGTCATTTTTTGCTGGGGGAGAACTATTGTTGATGCTAGCTGCTGAGAGATCTGTTGTCACTGGTGGATATTTGATTGTGGGGAGTCTATTGTTGCTGGGGTAGATCTATTGCTGCTATGGGGAGGAGGGGTTGTTGTTGCTTGGGGGATTATTGATTGTTGCTGGGGGTGTATTGTTACTTTTTTTTTCTTGTCCTGATTAACAAGATCCATACAAATTACTAAGCACCACAAAATTATAATTGGTTGTATATTCTCCAATAAGGGCAGTACTGGGAGGTGGGTAGGGGAGGAACCAGAAGATGGTGCTCGGAGGTGGGTAGCGGTGGAGACAAGTTGTGACTCAGACGGAGGGTGTACCTGCTCCTATTCTCTGAGAAAAAAGCCCTGATCAAAAATGTCTTTGTCTGGTTTGAGGAGAACAAATATTAATGCTTCCCTCTTAAGCCCCATACACACTATCAGATTTTCTGCAGATTTTTTTCCTTCAGATTTACCAAAACCATATAATATGATGTCAAACCTTTAGGAGTTTCAATTTGTATGCAATCAGACAGGCCCTTGTACTACATGGTCTTGGTAAATCTGATAGTGTGTATGGGGCTTTAGAATCTGTAATGAACCTTTGGTAAGTGCTTTCTGATAGACCTCTAAATGTTTTGAGATTATGAAAACAGTGTTTTTACCACTCAGTGATTAAAGTGATAATAAAGTGTAGCACTGACCCCCAAAGGAGCGGCTGGTTTTGCTGGGCTTACCGTTACCATCTCCACCTCGTTAGTCATCTAGGGGTTCCCGAGGTTGAAGGCCCAATAGACTGCAGAGACCACACTTGAATCCCATTGGGAATTTTTATTTGCAAAAAAACGTTGAATAGAAATCAGTCTCTCAGTAGGGAATAGAGGGTATGGGTAGTAAAGCTCAGGCACTCTTGAAACTGCTGACACTTGAAATGTCTCTCTCTAAGTGATCCAGGGAATAGCCATTCGCAACTAGATATTTCATCTATCGGATAAATCCCCTTTAGTGAATTTAGCAGCCGACACGAGATTTAAACTTAGCAAAGTCTCTGCCATAGACTTGGTTGTAGAACTTTAGAATAGAACAAGAAAGTCTCTCACAGAACTTAGTTGTAACTAAAGGATGAAATTAGGAACTCTCTTATGGTACCAGTATCTTGCAGCCAGTCCGACCATACCGTAAGAATGTGGATTCACTTGGTGTCCTTTCAGCTTAGCTTCCAGGCTCTTACCGAGCAGCCAGCCTTATGCGTGGCCCTCTTCTGAAGAGTCCTCCCTGGTTGCGTTTTCAGTTGCTGGGCCTCTCCAAACCCGAGACAGCACCGGACCACCTTGAAACCCTCCTTCCAGTTACTGTGCCTCAGGCTAGCCAGCCCCGAGACTCAGAAATGGATGGATCCACACCCCAGGCCATGAGGGCCTCTGGGGGCTGGTCAGGAGGATCAGGACCACTGAGTCAGAACATACTTCTGGACCGGATCCCAGAACCACGTGATCTCAGCACCTTAAGTACCCTCTCCCGGAATACATAGTGAGACAACGCACCTGCTGATTGGCTCAGAGAGAGAGATTGGTACCCAATGCATCCAACCAGACTGCATTCCAATGCCTACCAAAGATGATACCTACACCTATGACCAGGCAGAACATAGTACAGTCCAGCTAAACTGATGCCAAGACCATCATTTACTGAAATGAACCCTAAGATCCAAATATGGTCTTAGAAAAAACTACAAAAGTATTTTATTTTTTTTAAATAACAAACATTTTATACTTACCTGCTTTGTGTAATAGTTTTGCACAGAGCAGCCCAGATCCTCCTCTTCTTGGGTCCCATGCTTGCTCCTGGCTCCTCCCTCCTGCCGGGTGCCCACACAGCAAGCAGCTGTGAGGGCAACCGAGCAGGCATGCTTCCGACCTGTGGCTCTGTGTGTAAATGGAAGGCTCAGCCTGGCTTAGTCCTGCCCCCTCTGTCTCTTAAATTGGCTCACTGGCTGTGATTGAGAACAGCGGGTACCAAGGGCTCCTGCTGCTGCCAAAAGCCAATCAGGAGTACGAGTCCCCAGAGAGGCAAGGCTCTTGTAGACATTGCTGGATCGAGAGGGGGCTCAGGTAAAAATTAGGGAGGACTTAAGGGGGCTGCTGCACACAGAAGGTTTTTTACATTTGTGCATACAATGCATGAAGGTAAAAAACCTTGTGCCTTTACAACCACATTAACACATTGGGGTCTGACATTTGGTTTGTAGGGAAAAAGCAAAAGGCTGTTTTATTTATTTCCCCTGTAAACAGGACCCCAAAGAGAGGTACATCCAGCTGTAAGAACTAAATGATGTCTAAACACCAAGCTAGGTCCTGTTGGGTGTATGATATTTGATGGTATATAGGGCAGCATAAAATGTATTGAATTGCATGATAGCTGACTGGTCATGTCTTGGTACGATGCAAAAACGATCACATTGATTATTGTGATGGCGCTCAACCCTACCTTGTGGACTCTCCCCCCCCCCTTTTTTTTCTCTTCTTGTCCTTCTTTCCTTTCTCCCTAACCCTTATGATGTTTTTGAAGCTCTTATCCTTACACAATATTTTCCTCTCTATTCTAAATTACCATAGTTCTCGCTGTTGACATAACTGTACCTTTAGGCTGGGTTCACACTGCTGCAGGGGGAGATCCGGATGTGATTCGCACAGCAAATCACATCCGATCTCCGTAGCAATGCGAGTTCAGCCATACAGATAGTATGGCTGAATTCGCAGCGCTCCCGCAGCAAACTCGCACGGGACCCTTTTTTGGGTCCGCAACAGAATCGGATCGCATGGGGGTTCACACCATGCGATCCGATTCCTGTGCGAGTCGGCAGATCGCACTGCGATATGCCGACGGATCTGGGGGTGTCATTAACATAACATTGACACTCCCAGCCGTCCGCATAGGGCAGTGTGAACTGCCGGCGGGAGGTGTGCGATGCGGGAAAACGCCGCGGATTCGCGGCGTTCCCGCATCGCAGCGGTGTGAACCGGGCCTAAGTCTTAATTATAGTCTCAAACAGTTCCTCAACAGTTTTTCAATAACTCCTTAGATTCTACCCAATTATTATTTTATAAAATTGTATTGTTCTTAACATGTAATCATGAGCTTCATTTCCTATATTGCATAATTTTCATTAAATATATTTCTTATGTCTTTTCTTGTGAACTCAATAAAATCTTTTTGACAAGGAAAATGTACTGAATTGTCTATTAATTTGCTTGTGCCAGAGATAACTTTATGTGTTCTAAGACCAGGGATGTGACTTGTGGGGAACTTTGCTTTTTTCAGAAAAGCAAGCACTTTGCCATTTTTTTTCCCTCCATGTTTAAAAATCGAAGCAGCTGGTAGAGCAATTTTTTGTGCTAAGGTTATTTACTGAAGATCTAACTCCCCATGGTGTTTTAGTAAGTTTTTAAAGGTTATTTTATTGGAGTTGTTATTGTGCTCTATTGCACCCTAGTGTACTTGCTCTGTAAAACTATGAGGGTTTGGCATTATTGCTTACAATACGTATTTATGGATTTTAAAAATGATGCCCATGTGTGATCCCTAAAGGCCCATTCAGCAGCAACATTTACTGTTTCCTCTTTCAGTGCCCAGTACTGTTGTTGGTCTTTGTCTACATTCTCATGTACCTTATTCATGGTCAACTACAGTGCACTCACTTTTCATAAACCCTCAGTTGAGAATAATGCTGCTGTATGGGTGACCTTAAAGCCCCATACATGGAAATATCACCAAATATACCAAAAAATATACTCTTGTCAATAAAACAACCTACAGAGCTTTGTCCGGGATACATTAAGCACTTGCATCCCTCAAACTATCTCTGACCACTTCATTGTAAAGCCCCATACACACTATCAGATTTTCTGCAGATTTTTTTCCTTTAGATTTACCAAAACCATATAATATGAGGTCAAACCTTAGGCGTTTCCATTTGTATGCAATTAGGCAGGCCCTTACACTACATGGTTTTGGTAAATCTGAAGACAAAAATCAACAGAAACTCTGATAGTGTGTATGGGGTTTAACAATGAAGTGGTCGGAGATAGTTTGAGGGATGCAAGTGCTTAATGTATTCCGGACAAAGCTCTGTAGGTTTTTTTATTGACAAGAGTGTATTTTTTGGTATATTTGATGATATTTTCAGCACCATAGGTCTATAAGGATAGGGCTTTACACCAATCAGTTAGCAATTGAGGTTTGGAAGGGAGGAGTCGCAGTCTCTTCAATTGGGGATCTAGGGTCATGTTATAATCCCCTAAAGGGAGCGTGGGTTTGGAAGGAGGAGAAGAGTTTGTAGTCAACTTTTTAAAATAGATCCATATATAAGTATGAGGAATGTTAACGTGCAACCAGAATTCCAGGTTGGTTATAAACCTTACATTATAGCATTATATAATGAGATTTTAAAAAAAAATTTAAACTGAAAACTGATAGACATTCAAAGGGTAAAATGTTGTTTATCAGAATTGACACACCCCTGGAGTATAAATGTGGAGTGGAATTTTCTGGCATGTGAGATGTGTTTCTTGTAGACAGAAAACATTATTTCTAAACCTTTACACAATTAAATGTTAAATGTCTATGTTATATAAGCCAAGATGTAATTTAGATTTACATCCTTTAAAGTGTCAATTCACCTATATAACATTGTCTTACATTAATTTACCAAATATACATTGACCTCTGTCTTCTGTCTCGTATTTTTAATTACTTTTTTCATGGTTCTTTTACTGTCCTGCAGGTCCCTATCACATTTTCTAGCTTCTGTGATTGCCACGTGAGGTCTTTACACACAACAGACCCCTTGTAAATGGAACAAATTGGCCATCGAACCACACTAATGCTGCATTCACACGACCGGCCTTTTTGGCAGACTAGGTCCAACGGAATCATTCAGTCGGACAATCCGATCGTGTGTGGGCTAATCCAATCATTTTTCATTTTAAAATTCCGACAGACCTAGAAATAGAACATGTTTCAAATCTGTCTGATGGACTCAATTCCTATCGGGAAAGCCGTTCATCTGTATGCTGGTCCGACGGACCAGAACTACCTTAATTCTTCGTGGCATAGATTCAACAAGGTGTTGGAAAAATTCCTTTAGAGATTTTGATCCAAATTGACATGATAGCATCACGCAGTTCTTGCAGATTTGTCGACTGCACTAGGGGTGGCCTTGCGGTTCGCCCGGCGGTCGGTTTGCAGCGAATTTTGCGTGTTCGCGACTCGCCAAACCGGCTGACTTCTGGCGCTGTTCGCGCGGCGGACATATGCGTTTACATTGTGAAAGACCTTTGACCCATGATGACACATTCATCATGGGGTACAGGACAGCCAATTGAGACATTTCAGCACATGGACAATTGGACATTCCCCCTACCTTATAAATAGACCTGATCTGTAGTGACACAAATCACTAGCTATTAGGTCCACAAAAGTCCTTTTAAGGACTGGTATAGGTGTGCAGTATATAGGGTTCTGGTGCACTGCTGCTGACTGCTGTGCTGCTGATTGCTGAGTGCACTACTGACCGATTCTGCAGCTGTCTTTTGTCAGTGTAGGGACAGAACGCTGTGTGGAGCAGGGACAGTCAGTTTAATCACTAGCTATTACTATTAGGTCCACAAAGGTCTTTTTAAGGACTGGTATAGGTGTACAGTATATAGGGTTGTACACATATAATATACTTTCTTTCAAATATAGAAAGCCTATTATACTTGACTGCTGACTGATCCTGCAGCTGTCTTTTATCAGTGTAGGGACTGAGAGACAGTCTGAAAATCACTAGCTACTAGGTCCACAAAGGTCCTTTTAAGGACTGGTATGGGTGTACAGTATATAGGGTTGTACACGTATAATATACTTTCTTTCAAATATAGAAAGCCTATTATACTTGACTGATTCTACACCCAGCAGCCACTCGCTTGTAAAAATCACTGTGCTGGTCCTGATTTCCAACAATTTGTGAAGGTAGAATCATAATAGATGCTTGGTGGATCGCTATTCCAATGCAGTTCCACCACAAGCCAAGGTAAAATACCTTGCCTCGCTGGTTCACACCCCTGTGTTGTGGTGGTGTGCACCAAAAAAACGATTGCATGCACTACTTTTCAGCACAGTGTGAGGCAATCTACTGCTTTGCATCACGTTGCAGCCAATAGAGCTTACCAAAGTGTCATTGTGTGATATTTCAATAACGTTTAAAAAAAAAAAAGGTAAACAGTGTGATACGCTGCAGTTGGTGGCACTTCTATCATCCCACAGCACACCAGCCGCTGCACTTTAATATAGTTGTTGATGTGAATGTGCCCTAAAAGTTCATAAAAGTTGTTTTATATTTCGGTTTTTATAATAAAAAAAAATACATTTAAGAGTGGATGTGTGGTTAAACACAAATTTGCAAAAAAAAAAGAGTGGATGTGTGGTTGTTAGCAAATCCTTTCATATTTCTGATCTCTGGAGTACAGTGGTCAGTCACCATTGTCCTTACTTAAGCTTTACACATTCATATGAATGGCTTTGTTCACCCTCAATTCCATTCATACATAATCAATACTAGTGTGAATGTATTCAAAGCCATTCATACCCTCAGAGGTTGATGTTAGATCTAGGTAGCACTGAGGACAGTGCTGTTAGCTTCTACAGTATATTCATTTGCACAGGCTTTTCTTACCAGCCCTCCACCTACAATTTCTGCTGCCAGTGTGTAGAGGAGGTAGGCAGGTCAAGTAGGACAACAGAAGAAATATGCAGGTGGGGGATGGGTAAACAAATCCTGCAAAGTTCCAAGCTGTCAGTGCACTTGAATGCAGAAATCAGCATCTGTGTTTACAGGATACAGGAGCACTGCACTGACGGGAGTGTAGGCGGGCGTGAGGATGGGTGGGGGGCACCCAAGAGGGAAGGAATGATAAACAGGGGTCCAGTTTAAAAGGAAGTAGATCATCAAGAACATTCCAATTGTAGCACCTTTTATCTTAGGTAGGTGCTAGAAAAATACATTTTTTTGAGTGCAGGTAAATTTAGGCAGGCCTAGCTAAAAGGTATGCATGCTTGTTTTGATCTGTGGGGCTGGGAGTGGCTTAGAGTGGGCTGGTGACTTATAACTAGTTTCATCTTTAGTTTACCTCCCTTTTGCTTCTAGAAGGAAGGAGAGGGAGAAGGGATGAGCTGTCTGGGGTGTTCTAAGGAGCCCTGACCAATCCCCAATCTAGATTAGAAGGGGGTAGGCCTCCTTAAATACCTAGAGTCAGCCCATAAGGAGAGGAGTTGTTTGGGTGGAAGAATTGGAGATAGAGTATTAGGCTGCCAGGGCCTTGGAGGGGGGGGGGGGTGACCTTGGGCCAGGGGCTCTTAGCTGAACAGGAACCCCACATAACCCAAGGGGTATCCTGAACTAGAACAGGAGAGGACAGCGGGAAATACTGCTGGGCAAGTCTTCAGGAGGGATCCTTTATGTGTCGGTGAGTGACAGGCACAATCGGGAGATCTGGGAGAAGCATGCCGGAGTGGACTGGGAGTGTGCAGTCAGAGATGGATGTAGCCAGCGGGAGAGACTGATGTTACTGGCAGTGACATCAGGCCTCTGCAGCTGGGGAGGGCTGTTGGGGTCTGCAATGGATTGACTGGGATCAGTCCACCAGAGAGGCCAGCTAGCACAATGATTTTCTATGCTACACCATAAGGGTGGACCCTGCCTGTAATAAGGTACTTTTGCTAAGGGCTGACTGAAACCAGAAGTCAGGCCTAGCCATGTACTAGCTGCGCAAGAAGAACTGTGCTGGAGGGAGAAGGAGAGAGTATGCAGCAAGTGTTGTGCAGGAGGAGAGAGTATCTAAATTGTCCCAAACCATACATGAATCTTTTTCCTGGGCATCCCTTGAATTCCTTAATCTCATCTGAGTTTTAATCCCTCAATAAAATACTAAAACAAAGTGGATGGACATGTTCATTGTCTTGGAGTGACTGGAAAATGCCAGCTGGACAGGTGGGCCACAATCACTTTGCAGCCCCTACAGGGGTACCGCTACAAAACTATACTGGAACAAAGTTTGTTCAGAGTTTGTTCAGAGGCTTAAACTGTTAGAACCACTCACATATGATATTGCAGTACTCGTGGAGAGCGATGCTTAACCACTTCCCAACCGACCAATGCACATATACGGCCGGGTGGGAGCCGTCTACTCCTGATAGGACGTTCAGGAACGTCCATCAGAAGGAGCGGGATCGCGCGTGCGTGCCCGCGCAGCGGCGCGATCCCGATGCGCCCGTGTCACCCGGACACGGCGCATCTCAGATCGGCAGGAGGGCTCTGTGATTGGCCCTCCTGATCACATGACGGCCGTGTCCAATCACGGCCGTCATGTGATGTAAACAAACAGCCAGTTGCTAGGCAATCGGCTCCTCCTCTCCTCACACAGAAGTCATCGCTGAGGAGAGGAGAGCAGCTGCAGCCGGCTGATGATCAGTGAGTATGAGCTGTTTTTTACAGCTTTTTACTCACTGATCACCAGTCTAGTGTACACACAAATCACCACACAGTAAACACACCACACAGTATAAACACAATGTCCCCACACATGTCCCCAAAACATACATGTCCCCAAATAATAAAAACACATGTCCCTAATAATAAAAACATGTCCCCCACATATGTCCCACTAAAATCACATGTCCCAATGATTATCTGCACACATATGTACGTGATCGCCTGCACACATATGTACATGATCATTTGCGTACATATGTCCGTGATCACACAAACTGAATTTTTTTTACCAAAAACATGTAGCAGAATACATTTTGGCTTAAATTTATGACAAAATTCGATTTTATTGGATTTCTTTTAAAATAGAAAAAAGAAAATATTGTTTTTTTTTCCAAATTTCCGCTTTTTTGCACTTTTATCGCAAAAAATAAAAGTCGTGAATAAATACCACCAAAATAAAGCTCTATTTGTGCGAACAAAATGATAAAAATTTCATTTGGGTACAGTGTAGCATGACCGCGCAATTGTCACTGAAAGCGCTAGAGCGATGAAAGCTGAAAATTGGGCTGGGAAGGAAGGGGGCGAAAGTGCCCTGTATTGTAGTGGTTAATAACCAACAGCATCTGACGTAGGAGGTTGCATGTAATACAGAACTAGAAGCGGAAAGATTCCACATGGCAGTGATATAGAACAGTCCCTATACTGTCTCTTCTCCTCTGGGTACTTTCCCTGCGCTATGCTCTCTAACTGGTTCTTGTCCTTAGCCTATCCACATGCAAAATGAGTGCCAACTGCTGTGAGCCAGTGCTTTTTATAAGAACTGCCCCCACTAAAGCTGGCCACAGGGGCAGTGGCATCCAATTGAACAGCTGTTGTCAGGAGAATAATCCTTCCAGTCACTTTAGCCGAGTTCCTGCACGCATGCGCAGTGGAACGGCACTCTGGCGCATGCGCATTCACAGCCCACTGGCGCACGCTCAGTGTGACCCTTGGCCTGCCTATAAAAGTTGCTCTGGTGCTCAGACAGATTGCTGGTTTGTTTTCAGTTTCCTGTTAAAACATTGATCCTGCTTCCTGTACCTGATTGCTTGCTGTGACCCGGATTGATCTTGACTCTTCTGCCTTCCTCCTGGACCTGACCTCTGGCTTGTTTAACGGATTACGCTTATCTCCTGTGTTTGACCCGCTGCCTGTGACCCGGACCTGCCTCTTGTCTCCTTGCCTTGACCCTCTGCCTGTGACCCGGATCTGCTTTGTGTCTTCCAGACTTCCTTTCAGCAGTTTATCCAATTTGCCAGTCTCTGCACAGGTGCTCAGCACTACAAGAACCTTCACGCAATGCTTCTCCTACCAACTGGGTAGCCTGTGTCTCTTTATGTCATTCACTCTCTGTATCACCTCCAGGGGGCGAACTGCGCTTAGTCGCAAGGGTGAATCGCTCTTGGCATTTCGGCCATAGTAAGTAATTCTCTGACAGCTGTTTACCTGATGAAATATATGAAGACGTGAGAGGACAAGAGTTCCTCCTGTCCTCCATCCTCCCAGTATTGTGGTTGCAGACAATGCCACCTGTGTAGGTTGGTCAATGTACACCTGCCTACAGGAGGGAGGAGCTGAAGGGAAAGAGAGAACACAGCCCCGTTCACTCCTGTCTCTGTCCTCCACTCCTTGTTCTCTCCTCCTCTCCTGGCTCATTCCTGGACATTTCTGCGCTCAACTGTGTGGGCTGTGTTTTTTCTCCCCCTCTTCCTTTCTGCTGGCTTGTTAACACAGGAGTGCTGCACTGGCAGAAAGGAGGAAGGGAGAAGAGAACACAGCCTGCACTGCCTCCTGGCTCTCTCCTTTTCTCCTTGCTGATTCCAGAGCTGGGCTCACAGAAGTAGTGATGTCGCTGTCACTACTCCTCTCAGCCTTGAAACAGAAGAAAGGCACCCCCATACCTATAGTAAACCATTGCACCCAGGGCAGTGGCCGCTCCCGCCCACCCCTTGCCCCGTCCCTGGACAAACATCCCTTTACATCCAAATACCTCTGTCCTGATCTGGAGGTGAACAAAAACAGGGAAAAAAGGTCTGTGTCCTTTTCCATTTTCTGGACCTAAGTGTTACAGATCGGAGGTAGGCCACCCATAGATCCAACATGGGTCCAGGAAGCTCTAGCTTTTCAATTCAGAATAAAAACTGAATGGGCGCAAATGTAACAAAAGCGAATTGATCGGCTCTGATTCAGCAGGGGATCTGTTGATGGATCTCCTGCTGATTGGAATGGACGGCAGCTTTGTGAAAAGAGTCCAAATCATCTCCATTTGTATGTTATAAAGATTCTGCAGGCCTCACGTTGTTATGTGAGATTGATGCCACATTGAAGCATTTGATAAACACTTTTTATTAGACAATAATATGTTGCGTAAGGTACTATGGCAACAACAACTGCAACAAATGCTTTGTACTTTGCCCTCCACCAAACATAGCTGACGCACACACACACAAGAAAACAGCTTGTACAGAAAAATACGACATTCTATAAAAATAAGCAAGTTATGAGTTATCCAGTTCACAGTAGAGTTTCTGGTATGTGTTTGTTAGGTATTTTGCCTTATTTCTGTAATGTCATATAGGGTGAGGGCTGTTCACAGACTTCTGCAGACCCAGACTTCGATAATGTTGGTTTTTTGCCTTCCTCTGTATCAAATGTGGTATGGGATTGTGTACTGTATATAGGATTGTAAAACATTTTTTACCCCTTTTATTGGTTGAACTAGATGGACTTGTGTCTTTTTTCAACCAGACTAACTATATAACTATGTAATTTCAACAAGTATTTGCAGGGATCTTAAAAGTCTTGCCGCTAGTAGAGTTGGGTAAACAGTTGGATCCAAGCAAAAGTTCGTCTCAAAGCAAAACCCATTCAGTGAACACTCAAATTTGCGGGACACTTGGCATGCTGAGCGCCCCACAATGCACTGTGCTCTGCACAGTCTATTTTAAGCCCTGATTTGGTAAAGCTTTGTCCAATCAGGGCACAGTGAATAGCTGGTTTTAAGGGAGGGGGCCAGGAAGCTGGCCGTGGTGTGCTTACCAACGGATGAGTCATCAGCTGTCAACGGGCTTCCCCGCTGATAGCTGAATGAAAAAAGAACCATTGCCAGCAATATAAAAATGTTTTAGAAAAATGGCGAGGGGGACCCCTCCCAATCCATACCAGGCTCTTTGTGTCTGGTATGGATTTTGTGGGGAACCCGCAAGCTAAATTTTACCCTTATCCGAACATGCAGCCTATTAGGCCACACAATAGGTGGGGGGGGGGCTCCTGGACCATACCAGGTCACATGCCCTCAACATGGGGGGTGCTTTTGGACAGGAGGTTCTGCCCCCCAACCTCAAAGCACCTTGTCCCCATGTTAATGGGGACAAGGGCCTCTTCCCCACAAACCTGTGCTGTTGTGGGTGTCTGTGGGCGGTGGCCTTATCAGAATCTGGAAGCCCCCTTTAACAAGGGGGCTCCCAGATCCCTCCCTTCCCAGATGTGAATTAGTATGGGGTACATTGTACAGAACACAGACACAATATTTGACAATTCCTTTATTAAAGATAAAAAAAATGTCCCCCGATGTAGGCTCCGTCGCTTCACGGTTCTTATATAGGTAAGGGGCGGGGCCACCTGGCGATGTCATCTTGTGGCACTGCTCCCCTGTGATGTCACTAACCCAGCATGTGCAGTCTGTGATGGCCATTGTGCTGCATGGCCTTTGAACTATAGCCACTGAGGAAAAAAACATCCAAGAGGTGCCAGGACTTTGATGTGAGTTCATACAAAGTAGTGAGAGGGCAGAAGCACTCAGAGAGCTCGCTGGCTCAGGCTAGGCTATTCACAGCAGACAAGGCTTATTTCCTGTGGGTAGTCAGCAGGGTACCAGAAACACACATATACTAATGGAAGGAGCTCCTCTAAAAAACAGCCAATGCGTTTTAGAGGTTAGAAAAAACTCAATTTCATGAGGGCTTCAGTTAAAATAAAAAACTTGAATTGACTCAAAATACGTCTTTCCTGTGTCGGTCTATGTAGTGAAGCTAATTGCTGGATTAGGAGAGGTACTATCAGTAGCATCTGCATGAGCAATCGATATAAGAATCTACAATGGAAGAAAATGTACTTTAATACACATTGCTATCCCTTTTTGGCAATTAACCCCCTTGATGCTATTTTCTTATTTATCAGGGGCTTGTTTGTCTTTATTTTTATTTTAGGTTTATTTTGGGTTTGTTTTGAGGTCACTTTTAGCTACTGCACTGTCCACAGCAAACATTTTCTTATTTTCACTGCGATGCTTTCCTTAACTGCTTGCTGACCGCTGGCTGTCGACGCAGGTCTTGTGGCGGGAAGCCGTCATATGACAGCCTCCCATTTAAACAGGGACGATCACGCGCATCTCTGTTCCTTTGGTGGCGGCATGTCATGGAGACACCGCTCGCCTCCAAGGGGGGTGAACAGCCATTTGGTATGGCTGTTTACCATGTGATCGGCCGTGATGAAGTTACACCCCCACTGCGCGTGCATGTCGGTGGCGGCGTGTTCCCGGGAACACTGCTCATCACCGATGCTGGTAAACAGCCATTGGCCAGCTGTTTACCCATGTAATCGGCTGTGATCATTTCACAGCCAATCACTAAATGTAAACAAACTGTGGTAACAAGATGTTACCGGATTCTCCTCCTCACACACCGATCGTGTGTGAGGAGGAGATTGTGGTAACATCTCGTTACCGCTTACAGTATACACACCAATCACACTGATTGCCCCCCCCAATAAAGAGGACCTGTCACCACCCATCATAGTACCTGTCACTCACAGTCCATCAGAGTACCTGTCACAGCCCATCAGAGTACCCGAGTACCTGTCACAGTCCATCTGAGTAACCGAGTACCTGTCACAGCCCATCTGAGTAACCGAGTACCTGTCACAGCCTATCTGAGTACCCGAGTACCTGTCACAGTTCATCTGAGTACCCGTCAGTCCATCTGAGTACCTTAATACCTGTCACAATCCATATGAGTACCTGAGTACCTATCACCGCCCTTCAGAGTACCTGAATACCAGTCACCAGGCCATCAGAGAACCTGTCACCAGGCCATCAGAGTACCCGAGTACCTGTCACCATTCTCCTGGTGCTCCTGGACCTTCAAAAGTGTGATGGGTAGGAATGAAATGAGATGTGTCATTTATGCTCGTAGAACTGGGTTTAATTTTTGCTATATACATGCTATGTGTTAGAAATATCTTATAAATTGACAACTTTGTGTAAAAAAAATGTGTTTTCATTTTTTTCCACATTTTCCAAAAACTTCTGGAAAAAAAATGAACTGTTCAAAAGACTCATTATGCCTCATAGATTATACATTGGGGTGTTTGTTTTCCAAAATGGGGTCATTTTGTGGGCAATTCCATTGTTCTGGTACTCCAGGGCCTTCAAAAGTGTAATAGGTGGTTGTGAAATGAGATGTGCAATTTTTACTCGTAGAACGCTTGAAGGTGCCACTTCAATGTTGGTGCTCTGTATGTGGCCAGGCTGTGTAAAAGTCTCACAGATGTGGTATCGCCATACTCAGGAAGAGTAGCAGAATGTATTTTGGAGTGTAATTTGCTGTATGCATATGCTGTGTGTGAGAAATAACCTGATAATATGACAATTTTGTAAAAAAAAAAATAATAAAATTAAAAAAATTAAAAAAATCTTCATTTTGCAAAGAATTGTGGGAAAAAATGACAGCTTAAAAATCTCACCATGCTACTTACTTAATACCTTGGAATGTCTACTTTCTAAAAAGGGGTCATTTGGGGGTATTTGTATTTTCCTGACATGTTAGTGTCTCAAGAAATGAGATACACCTGATGTACTGAAGGCCTGATCAGATGTGATAAATTTTCAGTGATTGGCACCATAGTTTGTAGACTCTATAACTTTCACAAAGACCAAATAATATACACTAATTTGGGTTATTTTTACCAAAGATATGTAGTAGTATACATTTTAGCCAAAATGTATTAAGAAAAATTACTAATTAGCAAAATATTATAACAGAAACAAAGAAAAATGCATTTTTTTTCACAAAATTTACATTTTTATTTATTTATAGTACAAAAAATAAAAAACCCACTAGTGATTAAATACCACCAAAAGAAAGCTCTATTTGTGTGGAAAAAAGGAAGCAAGTTTTATATGGGTACAGTGTTGCATGACTGAGTAATTGTCATTCAAACTGTGAGAGCGCTGAAAGCTGAAAATTGATCTGGTCAGAAACAAAAAGATACATTTTTGTTTCAGGTTATGACATTTGAGTTTTTTTATTTATTTACTCCTTATATTTGTTTTATTGTGATATGGCCTTCATTTTAGGTTCAATGTTTTTTTTCTGCAGCAAGACTTCCCTTTAACAAAATTGGCCTTTTTTCAAGGATGGAAGCTGCATCATTTGAAAGACAAAAATTAGTACAAGAACAGTGTGCACCTAAACCACTTCAAAATTTGTTACTAATATTCACTGCATTTTATAGCCATAGTAAAAATAAAAGTTAGGCATACTCTGGTTAGGCCTATTATCCCTGATTGAAACTACCCAGTTGCTGGACACTTTTACACTGCTGTATCCTCTGCAGTAACTTAATTCTTGTAATAAAGCCACAACCTGTTTTCTTGCCTCAAGTAAATTGGGGCCTTGTTTAGCTATTTAATGAAGTACAGCCAAAGCTCATTTGGCTGTACTTCTCCTGTGGATCACAGTTTGTTCTGCACACCTGTGACCCGTTTTTGGCTGACGTCACAGAGCCGGTCCAGGCTGTGGAAAGATCGCCACTGAGAGGCTAAGCCAGACGTTCCTGCCCCACCACAGCTATATAGAAGTGAACTGCTCAGTGATTGGAAGGCAGTGAGGATGTGAAGTGAGCACTACTACATTTTTGTCAGGCTCAAAATACAATTTTCTGTACTTGCAGCAATTTATCAGGGGGCCATGTGCATAAATTACGGAAATGACCTGCATGTGCTTTTTTGTCCATACATACACTTTCATTATTAAAGTGGATCTAAACTCTTCAAGATACTCACATCCACCTTCAATTGATGGTTTCTGCTGTCAACTCGCTGGGCTGCTTCCGGGTGCTGTGCTTTTGCTATCTTAATTGGCTGGTAGGAATGACATGATCCCACGCATGTGTACAGCAGTCGGTCATTCTGGCAAAGCCACAACACTCCAGGAATGAGCACTGAGCTATGCATGCTATGCTCAGTGTACAATAATCCTTCTTTAAGGCAAAAACCTAATTTTGGATATATACTACTGTGCTTTCACAAGCAACAGTTCTTACACTGGGCAGGTAAAGGTCTTCCTCTGGGAACTTTTGCAAAGATCCAGTACCTTCTGTGCGTTCTCAGCCATTGGGCTGGAATAAGGAATTCTGGTTTCACTCCGATTCGTTACATGCATGTTCCAAATCATTGATTTCAAATATTAGAGTCAATGATTGATGCCAAGCACCCAGTATTTTCAGCTGGAAGGTCAGCAATGAGAGCATGTATCTCAGTTTGGGATTCCTTGAAGGTAAGTTTGGTTGTAGGATGTAGTGATTTTGGCAGTTTTCCATTTTAAACCAATATCCTGTTAGCATAGCTGTCAGTAGTGCAACAATAATGCCCTAAATTATAAAAATTTAATAATATAAAACCACTACTTAAATACAGAGGTGTTTTCATTGCCAAAGGAATTATAGTTTTGTTCATTCTGTTCTGAGATTTATACTCTGCCACACCACACCACCCTGTCCGGCAGGGCAGGAGATCCTACTCCATAACACTTATGCCACGTACACACAATCAAACCTTCCGGTGGACTTGGTCCGGCGGACCAGAGTCCGACGGACAATTCGATGGTATGTGGGCTCCAGCGGACTTTTTCTTCCCCGAAGCCCGGCGGACTTAGAAATAAAACATGTTTTAAATCTTTCCGCCGAAAGTCCGTCGGACCCAGTTCTTGTCGGGAAGTCCGCTCGTCTGCATGCTGGTCCGACGGACCAACTACAACGCAACGGCAACTACAGCACCTGCCCGCAAGACTGTTTCCAGCGCAATCCTATCGCACTGGTTCTCGGCTACAGGGTACTGTACACCAGGCCCTTAGGTCTGGTATGGTTTTTAAGGGTAAACCCCTACGCCAAAAAAACGGCGCGGGGGTCCCCCCAAAATGCATACCAGACCCTTATCCGAGCACGCAGCCCAGCGGGTCAGGAAAGGGGGTGGGGACGAGCGAGTGGCCCTCTCCTGAACTTTACCAGGCCGCATGCCCTTAACATGGGAGGGGTGGGTGCTTTGGGGAAGGGGGGCACCCTGTGGCTCCCCCACCCCTTGTACGGGGCATTACTCTTACACCCAAAGGGTTGTGAGGCCTGGCTACAAGCTGATTGGGTCCTTGTGCTGCTTTTCCCTGCCCAAGACTACTGTACAGGGACTGCAAGAGGCTAATGCCAGGTCGACTTCAGATACTGTATTTATTGGCATATAACACTCACTTTTTCCCCCTGAAAATCGGGTGCAAATAGTGTGTGCGTGTTATACGCTGATACTTCAATTTGGGCTGCCTAGAAGGGAAAAGGAATGGACATCAGATTACATACAGTGATAATCTTCTGTTTACTCTCCTGGGCCAGCATTGGACTAGTGTTCTGTCTATCATAGAAATTTGTATTAAAGAGGCTGCCGTGTAAACAGATTTGCGCTGTATGTAATCTGACGGCACTCGTCCCGCCCCATCCCTGTCCCCTCCGAGGCAGCAGTAATCTGAGGTGAGGCTGCAGATGGGCACTGATCAGGCTGCATTTATGGCAAAGGTGAGGCTGCATATGGGCATTGATCAAGCTGCAATGATGGGCAATTGTGAGGCTGCAGATGGGTATTGATTAGGCTGCATTGATGGGCAATTGTGAGGCTGCAGATGGGCATTGATCAAACTGCATTGATGGGCAATTGTGAGGCTGCAGATGGCATTGATCAAGCTGCATTGATGGGCAATTGTGAGGCTGCAGATGGCATTGATCAGCCTACACATGGGCAATGGTGAGGCTGCAGATGGGCAATGGTGAGGCTGCATTGATGCGCACTGACCCATATTTTGCTTCAAAGTTCTTCATTTAAAATTTAAGTTTTTTTTCCCTGAAACTTCCCTCCTAAAATGAAGGTGTGTGTTATATGCCGATAAATACGGTACTTACACTACTTACGGTGCATTTAAAGGATAACTAAAGGTTTGTTTAAAAAAAAAAAAAACATGTCATACTTACTTACTTAATGCAGTTGGTTTTGCCTCCTCCTCTTGGAGAGCCACTCTCCCTTGGGGAACTTATGTGGTAACACTCCCATGTCCTGCTGCTGCGTCTATTGACACAGACAGCAGGCCTCACCCCCCCCCCCCCGCTCCCACATCATTGGATTTGATTGACCGAAGCGGGAGCCAATGGCTGCACTGCTATCAATCTATCCAATCAGGTGTGCTCGTTCCCATCCCTGGAAAGACCGGGTTTAGGTAAGTAAAAAGGGGGCTCTGCTGCATCACAGGTATTTTTTCATCTTAATGCATTCTAAAAATCATGGGGGTTTGCAACCCCTTTAAAGAAAATACATTTAACGATGTATTAAAGTGGTTGCAAAGCCTCACCTATACCCAGTGAAGTGAATAGCCTCAAGTGATACACAGAGATGAAACAAATATCCCGTTGTACATGTATATCTGCTGTCTTTCCCTTTCTACACTCTTTCAGCAGTGGGTGGGGAGTCTGTACTTACACTGTGTGACAGCTGATTTGAGGAAGGGGATACACCCCCCCCTCCACATAGGCAGAGGAACATGCAGAGCTGTACTCTGAGTAGACAAGCTCTCTGCTTATCTACCTCTAAGCTCCCTCCCAACACAAATTTTCAGCTGCATTTATGCCATGTTTCGAGGAACTTGTCAAAAGTGACTGCTGATAACAGAGGAACGGAGCAGCAGAAAGGAACGGCACTTAAAGCTTTGAAGAGAGATAAATAAACACTACATATATATGTGCTTAGGTCAAATGTCATGAATGGGGTTTACAACCACAACAGTTGCGACCATACAATCCTATACACACTTTCTAATACAGTTATAACTATGCAGGCATCATAAATGCATTTGCTTAGTTTCAGAAATGATTGTTCTTACTTATTTTCACAAGGTTAAAAAGTTTTGCTATGGGACCATGCATCTCTTCTTTCTGATAGTGGTGGGCTTGAACTGGAAAAATCAAACGTGACTATTTTGAAGTCTTATATGTAAGTATTTGTGCATACAATGGTTATGGGGTCTGGGTATTGCCCGGGGACATTTATCAATGAAAAAAAGTTTGTAAAAAATAATAATTCTTAAATGAGCAGTGATTTACTGATGCTTAAAGTGAAACCATAATAATGAAAACTAACAAAAACATTTAAAAATTCCTTTAAATAGAGTACATGGGGAGGGGGGGGGGGGGGTCCCTTTAGTCTGCCTGTAATGTGGCACATCTGTACTATGTATAGAGCCTGCTGCAGCAATAGTGACATTTATAAAGCCAAAAATGAAATTTTCCATTCACGCTTACTTTATTTTATAAACAACAGCTTAGGGTGCCTTTATTTTGCTCAGCAACAGCTGGGGAGCCAGTTTGTATGGTGAGGCCACAATTTAGTACATGCAGAACAAGATTGTTTTTTTGGATAAATGCTGGTGTCTCTTTCTCAGACTTTGGCTAGAAGTAACAGGTGCAGAAAAATTGTGCTTTAGGCGTCAGTGCTGTCTTCACACCGTAACCTTATAGAGGTATTCTTGATGAAAGCAAGAATTGGCCCTGCTGTCAAAAATTGCAATGATATGCACCTATCAAACAGGTGCAGAAAAATTGGTCCTTGGGTGTTAATTGTGCCCATAAAACCTACACCAAAAAATTTCTTCCAGATGAAATCAACACCCATAGAGCTAGGCAGCCTAGACAGTCTTTCAGAGATTCAAGATCCAGAAAGCACTTAATCAGCGACATCAACATCAGGGGCTTGATAGCGTCTGCTATTCCAGGACTGATTCATTTTGATAAATGTCAGTCGGTCCATGGAGTCTGTGGACAGGCACACTCTCTTATCTGTCCAAAAACTCCAGCAGCACTAAATACCCTATCGGAAAGTATGCTTGATGCAGAGCAGCCCAGCAGCTCTATTGCATACTGGGCAAGTTTTGACCAGTGGTCTATTCTCATGACCCAATAACCCAGTGGATCGTCAACTGGAAAGCTCTCCATATCTGTTTTCGCCCATAGATAATCTCCCACCATATGATGAAAACGCTGCCAATGGAATGTAAAAGCTGACAGCCCTGGGCGCAGAGAACTAAAAAAAATTTGAACTGCTTCACTGAGGCGGCCCCCTTCTCCACCGCTCCTCTTTTGACCAACAGATGCTTCAAAAAGACATTTTCCACCAGACTGTAACCTACCAGAGGTGGGAAAAGCGTTACATAAACTTCTCTTTAAGGTGTCCTCAAGAGATTTTATCTTCTGCTCCCTCTATGGGGACAGGGTGAGTTCCAAGACTTTCCGCTTGTAACAGTGGTCAAGGAGGGTTGCCAACCAATAGTGATCTTTCTCCTTGATGCCATATATTCTCAGGTCCTTTCACAGGCTTTGAAGAATGAGGGAGCCCATGAACCTCAAGTTTGCAGAGGCATGAGAAGCAGATTCCTGAGGGTCACTGAGGATTACAGTATGTGGAACTGCCTCCTCCCAGCCACATACTACACCTAAGAGTTATGGGGATGAAAAATCCTCTCTTAAGGGTTGACGTATATCTTGCTCTGCTTCAATGCCTCCAAAGCTGCCAGAATCTTCTTCATTCTCCCTCTGCTCTTCTGTTTTCTGTGGTGTAGGAAGAATGGTGTCTGCATAAAGTGGGCCTTGAGCTGAAAGGAGGTCCTCCTCTTCCTTCTGCTGCTCTGCCTCGACTGCCCTGTCCATAATGCCATGGAGAGTCTGCTCCAGCAGGAACACAACTGGGACTGTGTCACTGGTGCATGTATTGTCACGGCTCACCATCCTTGTGGCCTCCTCAAATAGTGACAGTACAATTCATGCATCCTTTATCAGCAGTCATTGGTGTGGAGGAAAAGGCAGAGCCAGCCTGAGCCTGTCATTGTGCCATACTCACATGAATATATACTGCGTTAAACGTACAATAACGCACTGATATATACTGCATTAAACACGCAGTAATGTACTGACATATACTACAGGAAACCTGCCCTGACAAATTAAACTGACACTAAACTAAAAATGAATGGTCACACTACACTCACACTGAACTATCACTAGATTCACACTAAACTGTTATTCTACACTGACAATAGAATCAGAATAGCACACTATAGCACGTTAAATCACAAGTAGCACTGAACAAAGCCCTGCTCTATCTCTCTCCACGCCAATATCACACTGCAAATGGCCGCTGTGGGGAGAATATTTTTATAGTGTGGGGCGGGACTAAGAGCAATGAGCCGTGATTGGATAGAGTCATCATTAATTTCTCCAATCATGGCTCTGAAAGTGCACTGTGGCCTGATTGGGCAAAACTTTCATTGCTTCAGCCAATCAGGGCTTCCAATGCGCACTGTGCGGCGGCGCAGTGCAACATAGGGATTTGGCGGGCCGAACAAATGGTCAAACGCCCCGATAATTCGGGTGTTTGTTGAACGGACAAACAGTCAATGTTTGGCCCCAACTTATGCTTGGGCCAAACAGTTCGCCCAACTCTAGTAAAGACAATAGAGACTATAAAATATACATATGTGAAAACACACATAAAAAAAAAAAATATTTAGGGTAACATACACTTTATTTTATAGAGAGCTGCATTAAAATGTGTCTGTAATACAGAAGTTTACAGTTCTCTTTTTGCAAACATGTATTGCAAGACTGAACACAACAAACAAGTGCATATGGATAGTTTATCAAAGCACATAAATTACTTGTTTTCCTAGCCAAAAGGTATTAATTCAGCCCATTTTTCACTGTTTGGTGGAAGTATAAACACTCTATCTGCAAGAGACATTTTCTGGGCATTCCTATCTTTTGGAACACATTATGTGGGAGAGGAGATATGAAGTGTTTGGCAAAGAAATCATAAAATAGAATAGGCACATTTTTCTTACTAGAAAGGAACCTTCCCCACACCTTCCCCAGAAATGCATTACAGGCTTCTCCAGAGAGAAGATGTGATCAATGTATATTTATTCTAGGTAAAGCACACAGCACACGCTACTTACACTTTGCTAAGTTGCCATTTTATATTGAGTACTTGTGGTATTGTAAAGCTATACATGCATTGGAAGTTTATCATTTAATTTTTGTAATCTTAAAAAAGTCTAAAGCGGGCTTTCTCAACTTCTTAACACAAACCCTTGAATTAACGTTTAGGTGTCAGGCAACCTCCCCCTCCCACCCCTGAAGCATTAGCATGAATGCTAAGTCATATATACAGTGCTTAGGGCTGTACAACTATATTATTTTCAGTAATAATAATGAAATAAAACAATTGATAGTAATGGCAAAAAGAGTAACACAGTAAAAATTGCAGAGTTCTCTTTCAGAAAAGTGACCCTGACATTAGTGGCCATGATATAAGTGTCCCCTTACATTGATGGTCATGGTGGAAGTGCCCCTTTCCATTTGTGACCAGTGGAAAGAATACACCTTAGACTGGCAATGTTGGTCAATGTGAAGACAGAACTTTACATTGATGGTCAGTAATAAGAATACATCTTACGATGGTGGTCAATGAGAAAAATGCATTTTACATTGGTGGTCAGTAAGAACAATACACCTTACATTGTTGGTCGGTGAGAAGAATACATCTTATATTGGTTGTCATTGTGAAGAATACACCTTACATTGATGGTCATGGGCAGAATGCTCCTTACAGTGGTGGTCAGTGAGAAGAATGCTCCTTACAGTGGTGGTCAGTGAGAAAAATGCTCCTTACAGTGGTGGTCAGTGAGAAGAATGCCCCTTACTTTGGTGGTCAGTGCGATGAATGCACTTTGCATTGGTAGCCAGTGGGAAGAATACACCTTACATTGGTGGTTAATGGGAAGAATGCTCCCTTATACTATAAAAGATTATCGCTGTCAGTGGTAGCTTATCTGAGAGGCAGAAATTACACTTTGTCAAGGAACGCCTAGCAACATTTGGAAGGGCCCTAGAATTCAATAGAACCCTAATTGAGGAAGACTGGTCTAAAGTGAAGGGAAAATAAATGGTTGTTAGATTTACTTTTTTTAATGTTCACAAGCATTTAAAGAAAACTTTTAAATATGTTACTTGTATAAAAAAATTATATATTTTTTAAATAATGCTTGTAAAGCCCTGACTAAGCTGCAATAAGAAAGCCCAGCATCAGCTGCTCAATTTTTGTCCCTTTCTCGGTCAAGTGAAAACATACAATATAGGGCAATATGATCTAGAAATGGGTAGTGAATGCCCCTTCTTTGACTCATCCAGTTTTGGAAACAACTAAAGGAAAAGTAACACTGGCACAAAACTCATGATTCCAGAAAAGTGGACTACTGGAGGACTGGCTGCTGGTAGTACATAAGGCACTGCTAGAGTTTCACAAGTGGATAATGTGAAAGTGAAGTAAGGAAAAAAACAAAAAAACTTGGGGAGCTCTGCCAACCTCCAGATGAACATACGGTAAGTCAAGTAAGAATAATACTGAACATTTACGTGTCTTAAGATAGTGATTCTCTATTTGAAAAACAAAGTACTAGAAGTACTAGAAGCCAATGTATTGTGGAAGTCAAGCACTCCTTTCATAAAGGGCAATAGATGTATCAGAGTAACTGAAGAAAAATAGAGAGAAGAAGCCCCCATAAGAAAGCATCCAGTAATTTATCATGCTTTCTATAACTTGACGTGACCAGAAGAAATATTGTCCTTGCTTTCCCTATCTGCATAGCCAAAACACCAGAGACCCCTCCAAAAAATCATGGAGGGCATACAGCCAGAGATACTCATTTGATGGTTAAGTTAGTCAGTACCTAGTTTGTGGAAACCCCGTGTCTTCCTCAAAAGAATGCAGTACATAGGGAAAAAACTGAAACTTAAGACTCTACTAAGAGTATTAGTTTTATCTAAGAAGGTGTAACACAATCAGAGTTTGATGACCTACTGAAGTGGCTGAGGTACACTTGTGCATACAACAGCTTTAGTAATAAGGGTCACTTGCAGAAGGTTACCGCTGAGTGAGATTATAAATCTAGGAATTCTATAAGGTGTGTCTAAAAAATTTGGTCAATGGTCCGATATCTCAATAGTAACATGAGACACATCGAAGCGCCACCTAGCGTTGAGTACACGTGACTGTCAAGGTAAACCTGCTGCAGGCAATCGAATTTAATCAGTGTGAGAGGTAGGGTCACAGTGCAATTGAGCAACAAGTGAATATCAAGTTGTGCTACAAATTGGGGGGAAATGGTGACAGAGACACATAAAATGTTGGTGCAAGTGTACGGGACAGAAGCCGTGAGCAAAAAATGTGTTTATGGCTGGTTCAAACACTTTTGCTATGGGAAGGACATGACTGAGGATGAGACCCATTTGAGTCATCCATCGACAAGCAGAACTCCAGACATGATAGAGCGAGTGTGAGAAATGCTGGCATGAGATCGGCGTCTTACTCTAAGATTGATGGTGTAGGAATTGCGCATTAGCAAAGACAAAGTGCACACCACCATCTGTGAAGATTTGGGTAGCAGAAGATCTATTCCAGGTTTGTGGCACACAGCCTCACAGAAGAACAGAAAGTGAAACGGATAGAAACCTCTGGAGATTTCATTACAATGCGTGACCAGTATCCATCCTTTCTGCGAACCTTCATCACAAGGGATGAGACCTGGTACTACCAATTCTTGGCTTAGCATGGCATGCATGTTCTTCATCATCCACCATACTCCCCTGATCTAGTGCCTGCAGACTTTTTTCTGTTTCCTTGCCTGAAGAGTATTGTGAAAGGCACACATTTTGCAGACAGCAGTTCTGCAATCGATTCCTAAAGAGGCCTTTGCTGACAGTTTCCAGAAACTTTATGAACGTTGCCAAAAGTGTGTTGTGAAGGATGGCGATTATTTTGAAGGCCAATAAGTGTAATTTGTCTGTATCTTCTGTTTTGTTTGTTTTCTGATACCATTCAACAAATGTACCTTGTATTTCACTCTATTAGGCGACTGAAGTAAAACCATGTGCCAAACAGCTTCAGTACTTCAAATATAAAGTTCTCTGACTGAAAGGTACTGTCAGGATCCTTGATCCAGACTCCCTATCTACAAACTAGTAAAGAATGTCCTCTACAGAGCATTAATTGCATCATCTAAAGGTATAAAAGCATAAAAGCTTACCTGATGTAAAATTAACGTACCATTTTTTAAAGTGGTTGTAAACTTTCCCTCACAACTATGTCCCATGTAAATCAGCATAAAAACCCTAATGAACACTGCTTATAGATATCTCCTTACTTTCTTAGTATTGTAATCCTTTTTGTTCTTTAGAATGACATCACTGAGCATGCCCAGATCTCCCCTGATTTACGGAACCCTCTCTATGTGCTTGTCTATCTGTTATCAGGACTTCCTACGGCACACCACTGATATCCCAGGAGGCTGCAGAATCGTTCAGAGCTTCCTCCTACACACCATGTGACCATGTGACATCACATGCAGTTTAAACCTGGCCATTACTGCAGTCTTATCCGCTGAAGCTGATAAGACTGACAAAGGTAAACATTAGACAATCAGCACAAGTAAATACTATGAAATAAAACAAGTCAGCTATGAACAGGGAAGCAGGGTTGCCATAGAAACATTTGATTGAGAAAGAGGCTTGGTTAACAGTACAGGAAGTGCTTGATGTGCGAACGAAGGGCGAAAATACACTCTACTGTGGACTCAGAAAAAAATACTTAAGATGGCGCTGCCTAACCCCTGGAAACAAGTTTTTTAAAGTTTCTTTAAACAGTAAGTAATATGCGATTTGACCTGAATTACAGTGGCTATAGTTTGATAATTACTTATTATAATGGACAAAATGAAAAGAAGCATCAGAGCGGGAGAGTTTACTTCCTCTTTAATAAACCATCCATTACCTTTTGCACAGCTTTTATTTTCTTGTGGTTGTAATTCTGATTTGAAGAGATGTTGCCTCGCCATTACATCAGTTGAGCATTTAGATATGTGTAGCGCCGGTACTCCTGAAGAGTATGTGTTATGTCCCTAAATTTTGTTTTTTACCAAGACTATAGTTGAGTCTTGGGGTTAATTGTTCTAAATTGTGGTTTTTGCATCAGTTTGGCTGGACTGTACTAATGTTCTGCCTGGTCATAGGTGTAGTTAACACCTTTGACAGGCATTGGAACGCAGTCTGGTTGGACGCATTAGGTACCAATCTCTCTCTCTGAGCCAATCAGTGGGTGCGTTGTCTCACTGTGTATTCCGGGAGAGGGTACTTAAGGCGTTCTAACTCCATGGTCCTGGTCCTCCTGACCAGCCCCCAGAGGCCCTCATGGCCTGGGGTGCGGATCTATCCATTTTCCAGTCTCGGTACTGGCTAGTCCGAGGCACAGTAACTGGAAGGAGGATTCTAAAGTGGTCCGGTGCTGTCTCAGATTTTGGAGAGGCCCAGCAACCCGTCATGCAACCACGGGAGGACTCTTTGGAAGAGGGCCATGCACAAGGCTGGCTGCTCGGTAAGAGCCTGGATGTTGAGCTGTATGGACACTAATTGAATCCACATTTCTTACGGTATCGCCGGACCGGCTGCAAGATACTGGTACCGCAAGAAGGTTCCTATTCCTATCCTTCTGTTACAATTAAGTTCCTGTAAGAGACTTTCTGTTTCATCTAAAAGTTTGCAACCAAGTCTGTGGCAGAGACTTTGCTAAGTTGATTCATGTGTCAGCTGCTAAGTCCCTAAAACCAGGACTTATCCGACAGTGGAAATATCCAGTTTTGAGTGGCTATTCCCTGGATTGCCTAGAGAGAGACATTTATTAAGTGTCAGCAGTTTCAAAGTGTCTGAGCTTCCATACCTATACCCTCTATTCCCAACTGAGAGACTGTGTTTCTGTTCAACATTTTAAGCAAATAAAAATTCCAAAAAGGAATTCCAGTGTCAGTCTCTGCAGTTATTGGGCCATCAACCTCGGCAACCCCTAGACAAGAACAACGAGCCACAAGGCGGAGGAGGTAAACGGTAAGCCCAAGAAAACCAGCCGCTCCTTCGGGAGTCAGTGCTACATATGTTTTTATTATGTGCTGATGATGTGATTGATGGTCCTAGAGAAGAGTTCTCATTTGTTTGTAGAATGGACTGGTAAATTGTCATACAAATACTCATACAAAAAATCGAATACGTAACTACATTTGATAATGAAGAATGTTATTTGAAAATACTTTAAACTTTTGTTTGCTTTGGGCAAATGATGTCATACAACCCCAGAGTCTTCAGGAAGGGAGGAGGGGTTTTCTCAGCTAAGCACGCCCTCCTGCCTGCATGCCTGAGCTAATGGAAGATGGATTCCACAGTAAATGCTATATAATTTATCTGTTCTTACTCAAAATAGCCACGGCCAGAAATGCTAGGGGTGTTTTTCAAAGTGATTTCTCAGCAAAAAGAAAGCATAAAGACATGGATGGGTGAATTTTCTTTGAACACTAAATATGAAAATAGAGTTTTTGATTTGTGGTACTCAGATGTAGTGCAGTTCCACTTTAAAGGAGAAGTAGGGCCAAAGCTCTTTTGGCCCTACTTCTCCTGTTGATCACAAAAGTGCACTTCGTTCTGCACTACTGTGACCCGTATTCGGCCAACAGTGGGCTGAATTCCTCTGTCAGCTGACGGCACTCAGTTGGTCCAGACTCCAGACTTTAAATTTGGGATCCACCCAGGTGCCTGACCAGCAGCTGGCTCAGCCTCTCAGTGTGATGCAGAGAGCCTGAGCCAGCCACTACCTCCCCCTCCACAGCCTGGCGCTCCAGTGAGTGCTGGTGAGTGAGTGCTGGTGGCTCTCTGCTCACTGAAAACTGATAACCAAGCTTTTTCAGTCTTACAGGCAGCGAGGGACAGCCTAGGTATGTAGGGTTGTTTTTTTTCAAACCTCATACTTCTCTTAAAATACACATATGTAAATGATGTCTTATGGCCCGGTTCTCACTATTGCGATACAAGAACCCTGTGAATCAACTGCAGGTTCCTGCATTGCACCCGACACGCCCGGCAGTTCACACTGCCATATGAGAACTGCTGGGGAGTGTCATTATATGTTAATGACAGCCCCATTTCAGCTTGCATATTGCACTGCGAACTGACAATTCGGACATGAATCGGATTGCATATGTGTGAACACACATGCGATCCGATTTTGGTCCAAACAAAAAAAGGGGTCCTGTCCATGTTTGCACCGAATGCAGCACAATATCAGCCATAATATCTGTATGGCTGACATCGCACCGCACAGACATTGCATGTAATGTGAACAGCAGTGGCGCTGCGAATTACATGTGATTTCTGCTATCGCAATAGTGTGAACCGGCTCTAAATGCTAAAGTCTTGGTTTTTTTTTTGTTTAAAAATAACAAACATGTTATACAGTGGTTTTGCACAGAGCAGCCCAGATCCTCCTCTTCTCGGGTCCCTCGCCAGTGCTCCTGGCCTCTCCCTCCTGCCTAGTGCCCTACAGCAAGCATCTTGCTCTGGGGGCGCCTGAACTGAGCTGCTGCTCTGTGTGTCCATCCATTCAGACACTGAGCCATTGACTCACTTACTGTGATTGACAGCAGTGGGAGCGAATGGCGCCTGCTGCATGTCTCATACAATCAGGAGGGAGAGTCCCAGCCAGCCGAGTCTCTCATGCAAAATCGCTGGATCAAGTTGGGGCTCAGGTAAGTATTAGGGGGCTGCTGCACACATAAGGTTTTTTTATCTTACGCCATAGAATGCCGTAAGATAAAAAAAAAAACTTCTGCCTTTAGAACCACTTTAACTCCCCTTTGTCAACAATTTTAGCCAGGAGGGTGGCAACACTTTTTGTAATAGTTAGGGAATACAGTGTCACTCCCCTGCCCCAGCCTGCTGATTGGATAGTGAAGGAAGAGCATCTGACTGATAAGGCATGAACTCTTCTCTCTCCTTCTGTAATCTTGTTTACTGTCACCACAAATGCAGACAACAGTTTATAACTGGCCTCTAGAGTTACTTCTCCCACTTTTTGAAAAATGTTTAGATATTTATGCTATATGTAAAAAAAGAAAATTGAATTGTTATGGAACAATAGGCAAGTGCAATAAATACTGTTTTTACATGTGCCTGGTGTTCAGCTTTACGAGAAAAAAAAAGTGATAATTTCCTGTTCCAGAACACATCTGCGGTTTTACTTGCAAAGATATTGAAAAAATTCTAAAAAAGTGAAAAAAATAAAATAAAAACACATCTGTCCCTTATTTCTCATCCAAAGTCACATCTATTCAACTATTATATGGCAGCTCTCAAGCAACTCATTTTACAGCATCTTCAGTCTTGCTAAAACAACAGTTTACCCAGAAGTTCATGCAAAAAAAAAAAAAAAACATGGAAGTTTAACACATTAGAAAGCACAGGTTGTATAACATACAATAACTTACAAACAACATGGCCAGGTATAAAAAGAAGCATTTACGAAAATATTTCACATTAAAGTGTATTCCACTCTGTGCTTTTTTGTTTCTTTGTACAGAGTTTTAATAAAGCCTTGTGTCAAATCTCAGAATCAAATGTGTTATGATTTTTGGGATCTATGTCGAACAATCCAAACTTTTAAAAGGATCTGGAAATACCATTACCAAGGCTGGGATGTGATTCTCACACCTCTGCCTGGGAAAAGAACCACAAAGCAGAGATGTAGCCTTAGAACCTGCTAAGCTCGGATTACATATTCTTTCTCCAGTGACACAAATCGCAGAATACGTTGGCTGGAATTCTATAAGGAAGAAAAAAAAAAAAAGGTGGACCAAAAAATCTGTTTACTTTCTTGGCTGTTCTCATGGCTGGAGAATTCCCCAACCGTGGAAAAGTTACACTCAAGCAGAGGAAACTATGGTGATCTTTCAGTCCAGATGTTTGTAAAGTGGTGCTGAAAGGAGGAGGCCTCAATCCAAGCGGGAGAAGTAGATACTAACCGAAAGGCCCTCCCAAAGCTGGCCACTGGCCAGGTATCCCTCAGCATAGACAGCAGTCCCACTTAACCTTTTTTTTCCCGCAATGTAATTAGCGATATGTTTATGTTTAGGCTCATCTCCAGAAAGATTTCTTGGCATGGTCTAACAGAAATCTTTCTAATATAGGGCTTGGTGCAAAAATATAGGATTTATTGAGGCTTAAAGTAAATCTGTCACAAACATAGGAATAGGCATTAGCAAAAGTTAGCTTCACGAAAAAAATAAAAATAAAATCACATGTCAAAACACTCAGCAGATTTAAAAATAAAAGTAATATGTACATCTTTCCAGAAAAAAATCTAGTGGGGCACTAGGGTTGGCATTAATGAAGCCACATAATACAAAGGAAGGCACTGTGGGTAAAAGGGGGTGGGTCTCTTTCTTGCTCCTCTCCACCATGCAAAAGCCAATGAGAGCTCTTAAAAAAATCTCATTGGCTTGGGTGCAGAGTGGGGAAGGAGTTGGGGAATTTGAGTTGTGCGTGCAGTGTGAACCCAGCATTAGAGAACCCTTCAGGCTGCATAAATAAGTATTTTGAAGTGCTGCAGACATATGCAAGCACTTAATAATGCTTACACTTAAAGTGTATCTAAACCCAAAAACAGAAATGTCATATCTTGCAGCTTCCTAATCCTTTGTATGGTGGCTGCATTTGTTTTCTTTTTTCAAGCTATTGCTTTATTTTCACCTGGCAATCCTGCAAATAAAGCACTTCCTGTCCCTGGGTGGCTACTTCTTCACTGTATCTATGGAGGGATCTATGGTTGTCACTCTAGGCTGCTCTCCTGATAAGGAATAAAAACATGTCCATACGTCTTCATCTTCATTACAAGAGAAACAAGACAATAGGTAGTTTACAGAGAACAGTTAGGAAGGAAGGTATTCTTCGGTGCATCTCACAGGAAGTGATAAGGACACAGCATTTCTGTCAAGAGAAATATGTATTTTCTGTATGCGCTGAAAATGTTCTTCGCTTAACCACTTGCCGCCCGCCCTATAACAAATTGATGGTGGCAAAGTGGTTGCATAATCCTGATCGGACGTCATATGACGTGATCAGGATTATGAGCCGCTGCACGGCCCCGGGGGCGCGCATCGCGGCGATCGTTGTTGCGGGGTGTCAGTCTGACACCCGGCAACTACGATCTCGGTAAAGAGTCTCCGTCGGAGACTCTTTACCACGTGATCAGCCGTGTCCAATCACGGCTGATCACAGTGTAAATAGGAAAAGCCGGTGATCGGCTTTTCCTCACTCGCGTCTGTCAGACGTGAGTAGAGGAGAGCCGATCAGCTGCTCCTCTGACAGGGGGGGGTCTGTGCTGATCAATTATCAGCACAGCCCCCCCGAGGATGCCCACACTGGACCACCAGGGATGCCACCAGACCACCAGGGATGCCCAGGACAAGGTATGCCATCCTAGACCACCAGGGATTCCAGTCAGTGCCACAATGGATGCCAATCAGTGCCCATAATGGATGCCAATCAGTGCCCACAATGGGCATCACTGATTGGCATGCATTATTGTTTGGCACTGATTGGCATCCATTAGTACAATATATTATAATACAATGCCGCCTATCAGTTCCCATGTGTGCCGCCTATCAGTGCCCATCCATGCCACCTATCAGTGCCCATCCACCCCACCTGTGCCGCCTACCCATGCCCACCTGTGCCGCCTACCCATGCCCACCTGTGCCGCCTACCCATACCCACCTGTGCCGACTAACCCATGCCCACCTGTGCCACCTATCCATGCCAATCCATGCCAATCCGTGCCAGCTATCAGTGCCAATTTGTGCCACCTATCAGTGCCCATCCGTGTCGCCCATCAGTGCTGCCCATCAGTGCCGCCTATCAGTGCCACATATCGGTGTCCATCAATGCCACCTCATCAGTGCCACTTTATTGGTGCCACCTCATCGGTGCCCATCAGTACCGCCTTATCATTGCACATCAGTGTAACCCCATCAGTGCCCATCAGTGAAAGAGAAAACTTACTTATTTGCAAAGTTTTGAAACTGAAACAAAAAAAAACATTTTTTTTTTCAAAATTTTCGGTATTTTTTTATTTGTTTAGCAAAAAATAAAAACCACAGAGGTGATCAAATACCACCAAAAGAAAGCTCTATTTGTGGGAAAAAAGTGATAAAAATGTCATTTGGGTACAGTGTAGCATGACCGCGCAATTGTCATTCAAAGTGCGACAGCGCTGAAAGCTCAAAATTGGTCTGGGCAGGAAGGTGTTTAAGTGCCTGGTATTGAAGTAGTTAAAAAAAGAAAATGAATGCAGCTGCCACATTTAAGGATGGTAAGCTGCAGTATGTTGCATTTGTGAAGCAGCAGTTATTCTATAAAATTATTTGATAGTTAAAATAGGCCAAAATTTACCACCAAAACAACTCTGATCCTCCCTTTCACCGAGATCACATGTCTAGTGCCTAGGCATTTAGTCATGTAAACAGCTGTGGAATCCTGGACCAATGTTCTCTGCAGGGTAATAATTCAAGACTGTTTTTACCAATTACTATTACAGCATATAAGGTTGGTCAGATCACAAGGTGAAAGACAATTTAGGAATAGCTGCCCTTTCAAATGTCACAATATCATGTTTTACAGATGAAACAAATGTCAAAAATGTCCATATTTTACAGAGTATACAAAGTGTGTCTAAATAACAAGACTGATTAAATAACTCACCTTTAATTTATATGTATTACAGATGTAATGCTTGTCCCCTTCATTATATTCTTCATTTGCACTAATATATTGCTGCAGTTTTGTTTTCCACTGGTCGAAAGAATGGAGAAAATCAGTTTCTGTCAGCTGTTTCAACATATCCGTCTTCTCCTTTACAGAATCAACTGACTCAAAATGTGTCCCTTTAAGCACTGATGTAACTTTTGGGAATTAATCCTCACGTCCCTCGCGGAATCTTTTGTGCCACTCAAACACACACGCACGAGACAGGCCGCCATTCCCATAAGCTGCAGTAAGCATTTGAAAACATTCTGTTGGTGTTTTGTGCAATTTTACTTAAAATTTCAAATTGTTCAACTTTAAAACTTAGCATTTTTCCGGCACACTACAAAAAACACAACCAAACTAAATGGCGACTCACAATCAACTGAACGTCATAGAGTGTTGCTGCTTGTCATGCAGGTTCAAACATGTCCGAGGTCATCATGCATGCAGTTATAACTGGTTCTGACTGCTTTGTTTACTAGATAGGATCACAGTCTTGTTATTTAATAGACACACATTGTACACACAAGACTGTGTACACAAATGCAAATGGGTGATTCTATTTACAGAAAGCTAAGCACGTCAGTTACTAAAATTGATCCAGTTGCATCTTGTGTTGAAAAAGTGTTTTGATACATAATTATAAATAAGTAGGGATAGGCAGAGGTTTTTTTTTTTAAATTTTGGGCATATTTATAAAGTGCCCTGCTGTGATGGGACAGTGGGAAGCTCACTGCAGAGCATCACACTGTTTACTTTGTTTATTTTTTATTTCTTTATTGCTTTTATTTACTATTTACTCTCTTTTTTTTAACGTTTATTTGAATTGTTGCAAAAGGGACAATTCATTCATATCTCCATACAACAGCATGGTTCATTGCGCTGCTGTGTGGTGATATGCAGTGCCTCTCGGTGTACTGTGGTAAAACGGTAAATGTCCGCATTTTACCACAACTCACCATGCGGCACCACCAGGCTGCATTGCAGTGTAAACAGCACACTTTCCAATACATACATTTATTGCTGGAGGCGCTGGAACTGCGTTCCCTTGCATCTCTGCTGAAAAAAAAAGCTCTGGATATGATTAAGTGCAGTGCCTAAAAACAAATATAAACACATTCATATGTGCAAGCATGAAGTTATAAAAGGTGCTAATTAAATCGCCACCATAACATATAATGTAAAAAAGTCCATTCAAGCATCCTTTTCTCCCATGCTATCTCTTTCTCATTGTGGTCCCTATATTTAGGATTGAAATTTTTTTTTATGTGGTGCACTTTTTTCTTTTGGGCACAAGATGGTGTTGTTAACGCCTCCCTTTTTGTCTTTACTCTCTCGCTCTCTCTCTCTCTCTCTCTCTCTCTCTCTCTCTCTCTCTCTCTCTCTCTCTCTCTTATGGATCCTTTCTCATTGGTTGGTCCTGGTTGCTGGGCAATGTAACTTGCTGGCTTGTGGAAACTCTTGGCCGGGAAGTGTTTTGTCCTATGTTTGCAGTTGAGAAGGCGCATCGTGCACCTGGGAGGCCTCCACACCCTGGGGAACCTACAAGGCCTTTTCTGTTTAAGCTCCTGAATTTTAAGGATCCTGATGCTATCATATACCAGGGCAGAATCAAGGGTGTGGCGATGAAGATGAATAATGTCCGGATCTGTTTCTATTCAGATTTCTCAGCTGAACTGCAATGTAGGGGGGCTAAGTTCACGGATGTCAAGAAAAGATTACGCCGTTATAATGTTTCTTATGCGATGCTCTATCCTGAAAAACTGAGAGTAACTGCAAAAGATCGCACCCAGTTTTTTGAATGTGCTGCTGCTGCATTCAACTGGCTCGATAGAGAGGAACATACCCTGCGGAAACCTCCACTAACACTTGGCCTCTTTTCCTGCTTATTATTCTATTTGCAGGTGGAATGCAAGTTGGGTATATTCGTTCTATTACCTATACCCTTTAAGGCGATAAGTTTGCCTACAGTTGAAGTAGAAAAAAAAGGTTTTGGGTAGTGAAAAAACAAAAAAGGCACCACATCCCTGGACATGAAGACCTTCAAGGATACAGGAAATGGGACTTTTACGGTGCCAATTAAATAGACAATATATTTAAAAATATATGCATTTTATTACAATAACATTATTTTTTTAAAAATATTTTTACATTCAATAATCAATTGTATAAATTTCAAACACATCACGCAGCCACTTGTACTCTACTTGTACATTTGCTCTAAAAGACCTTCTTCAGGAGAATTATAGTGCTGCATGAAGTTTAATACTGCAACAAGAATACATAATATTAACATCATCAATAACATTGAAAATATTATTAAAGTTTTTGGATTATGTTTTGATTATGTCTGTTTTTTTTTCTATTTTGATTTCTTTGGCTCCCTGAGTTATGTTGATCTACATTGAACCCTTGTAAAGTTTGCTGAAATGCGTGCCTACTGCATCGTTGAAGGGACTGCCTCCCAATCAGCTACTCTTTTTTGGGAATAATTACCAATTGCCTGGCCCCCCTACCTGTACCCTAATGGGGCCTATGACTGGCTCAGTGCAATGTTTTTCTTGTATTTTATGCCACCCACTATGGGGCTGCTATGTCTACTGTTATTGTTAAGATGACATTATGGCGGTTGACTGTAATCTTATCTCATTGAATGTGTGGGGTCTGGGTGATGTGGTGAAACGTCAGGCACTTTTTTCTATGCTTAAATCATACCGATATGCGGTGGTGTGTTTGCAGGAAATGCACCTACAACCCACTACTTTAACTACACTGAAAAGCTCTGCCTGTCAAGTGCAGTTTCTCTCCACTCATACCACATTTTCCAGAGGGGTTAGTATTTTAATCTCTAATGTCTCTTTTGAACTAATACATTCTCAGGTGGATGATCAAGGCAATTACATTTTTCTACTATGTAAGTTAGCCTGCATGGTGTGTATTATAGGCAATATTTATGTCCCTCCGCCCTTCTCCGCAGAAAGCCTCAACTGCTTAGCACAATTTATGGCTCCGTATCCTGCTATACCGGTTTGGGTTTTGGTGGATTTTAATAATCTCCTAGACAAAAAGCTAGACAAGTTCTCACCACCCGGCAGACCCTCCGGAAGTCCTGGGGGTGCCACCTCATTTGCAAGGCTGATCTGTGAGCTTGGCTTGAGAGATGCGTGGAGGAATAGATATCCAGACAGGAAGTGTTATTCATGTTATTCTGTCTCACATAGAGTATTATCCCGCATTGACTTTTGTTTATGCAACCCTTTGGCCGTGCCCAAAGTTACAAAGTTATGCCCCTCAAAGCATTTCTGACATTCTCTCTTATGGGCATTGATTTCTGTCCCAGGTGTTCCTGGGGAGAGACTATGGAAAGTCAATCCCTTCTGGTTCCAACTTTTCACTGCCTAGAGCACCTACCACCTTTATTAGATGCAATAGGGGTACTGCAGCTCCGGGTGTTGTCTGGGATACCCTAAAGGTGCATCTCTGAGGCCTTCTCTAAAAAATATCTGTTATCAAGTCTAATATTTGGGAAAGGGAGTCTCTGGTATATTCTGAAGCTTAGAAAGCTGAGGAACACTACATTGTTTAGCCCTCACCAGAATCTTAACGAAGCTGGTTGGCAGCCCAGGCCCTATATCAACAAGCTGTTACCACTGCTGCAGAAGAAATGATTTTTTATGCAACAGCAATATTTTGAAGAGGGTGAAAATTCTGGGCATCGGCTGGCATTGATAGCTCAGGCACAATGGGCAAAGTCGCAGATTGATGCCATTCAATCCCCTGCAGGTGCAATTGTTCATGGCTCGAAACGGGTGGCATCAGTTTTTGGGGACTATTTGGGGTCTATTTTCAAGATATGTACACCTCTAAGGTCTCTCCAACGTAGATGGAATTGGAAGACTTTTTAGATCCGTACCCTTTTCCAGCTCTGTCTGTGAGTGGCCGTAAGACATTAAATGTTCCTATTGCACTTGAGGAACTTACTGAAGCAGTAGCAGTAGCTTCTATGCCTAACAGTAAATCCCCGGGTACAGATGGTCTCCCAGCTGAAATTTATAAAAGATATAGTGAACCACTCCCTCTCCTATTAGACACCCTGGTGCAGCTTAATCTGGAAGTCTTCCCCAATCCATGAACGAAGCAGTCATAGTGGTCATACCCAAGCCTGGCAAGGACCCATTGCTGCTTGACTCGTATAGGCCCATTTCACTTAAAAATTCAGATATTAAACTACTGGCTAGGATTCTAGCCACGAGACTGGTTGGAATTGTATCAGGCCTGGTACATTTGCACCAGTCTGGTTTTATACCGGCTCAGTCTACTGCACTCAACATGTGTTGTTTGTTACTGAATATTCAGTTACCTGGGGATAACCCTGGAAAGAGGGTGGTGTTCTCCCTTGATGCTGCCAAGGCATTTGACAGAGTTGAGTAGAAATACCTTTGGGCAGCTTCTGTATGCGGTTCCTTGTGCTAGAATACGAATTAATCATGTGTAGGGTGTTTCCATTGCACAGAGGCACTAAACAGGGGGTGTCCACTTTCACCCCTGCTTTTTGCCCTAGCGTTGGAGCCACTGCCAGCTATGGTCAGGACCTCACCGGACATTGTGAGGTTTTGTCGGGGGAGGGAGGATAAAATCTCTACGCCGATGACACTTAGATCTAACTGGGGGATACGGTTGGTTCCTTGGAGGCTGTTATGCATCACATAGAAAGATGTGGGCAGTAATGAGTTTTTTTCCATTAATTGGCATAAATTCTTCATACTATTGCTATGCTAGACCCCCTAGAATCTCCCATACCGGACTCAACGGCTCAGGTGGAAGTAGTTCACTCCTTTCAATATCTGGGAATTGAGGTGACTGGGAACCCCAGAGACTATATTTCATTAAATTTGAAACCTATGCTACAAAAATTCAACCATAAATGTGCCAGCTGGTACAAGCTTCCCCTATCAGTTACAGGAAGTTACAGGCAGACTACTCCACTCCCTTGTGGAGTAGTCTGCAATGTCCGAGCTGGAAATGGGCCTCCCAGGGGCTCCTCAGGGGTGCCCGACTGTCTATTTGCTCTGGAGAATCTGGAAGGAGTTGACCAGGCATCTAGTCATTGAGGGCTTCCTTGACTGTACACCCATTTGGTGTAATAGGTCCTACCCTGAATTGGAAAAAACTGCTAGACCATTCCATCTGGAAAACTGTTGAGATCAAGTACATGTCGCAATTGTTTGACAGTACAGTGGTGAAGTAATTTCCTTAGTTGAGAGCAGAATTCCCCTTGTTACCAAATTGCTACTTTATGTATCTACAACTGCGGCATGCCATGAGAATTTAAGGTAGATGCTCTGTCATGCACCTTGACAACTCCGACTTCCTCCATGCCATCTTCAACTGGTCCCCTAGTTTCTGTGTCTGCGGCTCACAAGCTATCTAACATCCACCAGCTCCATGATGTCATCATGGAGGAGTGGAAGAGGACTCCAGTGGCAACTTGCGAAGCTCTGTGAACTCCATGACCAAGAGGGTTAAGGCAATGCTGGAAAATAATGGTGGTCACACAAAATATTGACACTTTGGGCCCAATTTGGACATTCAGTGTTGTTACATTAAAAGATATAATAAAATATTTACAAAAATGTATGGGAATGTACTCGCTTTTGTGAGATACTGTATGGTTTTGGTAAATCTGAAGGCAAAAATCTGCAGAAAATCTAATAGTGTGTATGGGGTCTAAAAATTTAGGTAAATCTGTAAACTGGTGAGGACTCCAGCGGCAACTCTGCAAGCTCTGGTGAACTCCATGCCCAGGAGGGTTAAGGCAGTGCTTGAAAATAATGGTGGCCACACAAAATATTGACACTTTGGGCCCAATTTGGACATTTTCACTTAAGGAGTGTTCTCACTTATGTTGCCAGCAGTTTAGACATTAATGGCAGTGTGTTGAGTTATTTTGAGAGGGCAGCAAATTCACACTGTTATACAAGCTGTACACTCACTACTTTACATTGTAGTAAAGTGTCCTTTCCTCATGTTGTCACATGAAAAGTGATTATAAAATATTAACCACTAGGCGTCCACGATATAGCCGAAAGATGGCTACAGCGCGGCACCCAATTGACGGGAGGGCGTCCCTGGACGTCCTCCTGTAGAAAATGTTTAGCCAGCAATCTTGAGCGAAAAGTTAGTGCCACATCCAATATTGGGTCAGAAAAAGGAAATCCCCTAAGTGGTGGACTTTTAAGGCTCGATAAAGTTTGGACGTCCTCCTGTTTACTTCCCTGATGCACGCCGCAGCGGGCACGCATCAGGGAAATTCTGTGTTGGCTGTGTCCCTTGGACACAGCCAATCACAGATCATGCTAAATGACCAATCACAGGGCCATTTAGCACTCGATCTGAGTGTCCAATGAGAACATATGAGATCATCTCTCATCGCCGGCTCTTCCTCTTCACACAGAGACAGCGCGTGAGGAGGGAGAGCGACCTGCTGCAGCGTGAGTGTAAAAATAAAAAATAGAAAGTACAGTGCCCACGGTACCTGTCGGGGCCATCTATCAATGCTATCTGTCCCCAGTGCCACCTGTCAGTGCTATGTGTCCCCAGTGCCACCTATCAGCGCCAACTGTTCCCAGTGCCATGTATAAGTGCCATCTGCCATCAGTGCCACATCAGTGTCACGTGTCATCAGTGACACATATTAGTACCATCTGTCATTAGTGCCACGTATTAGTGTCACATGCCATCAGTGCCACGTATTAGTGCCATCTGCCATCATTGCCACATCAGTGTCACATATTAGTGCCATGTATTAGTGCCATCTGTCATCAGTGCCACATATTAGTGCCATCTGTCATCAGTGTCACATGTCATCAGTGCCACATATCAGTGCCATCTGTCATAAGTGCCACATCAGTGTCACATGCCATCAGTGCCATCTGTCATCAGTGCCAAATCAGCGTCACGTGTCATTGTCCTGGTGCTCCAGGGCCTTCAAAAGTGTAATAGATAGTCAACAAGTTAGATGTGTAATTTATGCTCCTAGAACACGTGATGGTGCTCCCTGCATGTTGGGCCTCTGTATGTGGCCAGGCTGTGAAAAAGTCCCACACATGTGGTATTGTAATACTCAGGAGGAGTAGCAGAATGTATTTTGGGGTGTCATTTGTGGTATACACATGCCATGTGAGAGAAATAACCTATTACAATGACAATTTTGGCGGAAAAAAAATCTTCATTTTGCAAAGAATTGTGGGGAAAAAAATGACAACACCAAAAACCTCACTATGCCTCTTACAAAATACCTTGGAATGTCTACTTTCCAAAAAGGGGTCATTTGGAGGGTTTTTGTACTTTCCTGGCTTGTTAGGGTCGCAAGAAATTAGATAGGCCACCAGTACTTCAGGTTTGATCAATATTTTATGATTTGCACCACAGCTTGTAGACTCTATAACTTTCACAAATACCAAATAATACCCACTAATTTGGGTTAATTTTACCAAAGATATGTAGCAGTATAAATTGTGGCCAAAATGTATAAAGAAAAATTAATATATCAACACCACTTATTTACCTGATATCTTATTTTTGGGGGAGGGTTTATACCCCTGCCGGTGTTTTTGCTGCAACCATAGCTGCTCTCTTGTTGTTTAAACCATTATAGCGCGAGGATAACTAATTATTACTAAAGAAAAATTAATAATTTGCTAGATTTTATCACAGAAACTAAGAAAATTTAGTTTTTTTTTCAAAATGTTTTGGTCTTTTTTCATTGATAGCACAAAAAATAAAAACCCAGAGGTGATCAAATACCACCAAAAGGAAGCTCTATTTGTATAAAAAAAAGGACAACAAATTAATTTGGGTACAGTATTATATGACTAATTATGAGTAATTGTCATTCAAAGTGTGAGAGCACTGAAAGCTGAAAATTGGTCTGGTCACGAGGGGGTTTAACCACTTTCTGACCAAAGCACTTTTTGCAATTCAGCACTGCGTCACTTTAACTGACAGTTGCGCGGTTGTGCGCTGTGGCTCCCGAACAAAAGTGAAGTCCTTTTTTTCCCACAAATAGAGCTTTCTTTTGGTGGTATTTGATCACCCCTGCGGTTTTTATCTTTTGCGCTAAACAAAAAAAAAGCGACAATTTTGAAAAAAAATCATTTATTTTATATTTTTCTATAATAAATATCCCCAAAAAATGTATAAAAAATGTTTTTTACCTTAGTTTAGGCCGATACGTATTCTTCTTTGGTTAAAAAAAAATCACAAAAAGCGTTTATTGATTGGTTTGCGCAAAAGTTATAACGTTTACAAAATAGGGGATAGTTTTATGGCATTTTTATTAATATTTTTTTTTTACTAGTAATGATGGCGATCAGCGATTTTTATCATGACTGCGACATTATGGCGGACACATCGGACATTTTTGACACATTTTTGGGACCATTGTCATTTATACAGCAATCAGTGCTATACAAATGCACTGATTCCTGTGTAAATGACACTGGCCGTGAAGGGGTTAACCACTAGGGGGTAGTGTAAGGGTTAAGTGTTTCCTGGGGAGTGTTTCTAACTGTGCGGGCGTGGCTACGTGTGACACGTCACTGATCTCTGCTCCCGATCACAGGGAGCAGAGATCAGTGACACTGTCACTAGGCAGAATTAGGGAGATGCGTGTTAACATTAGCATCTCCCCGTTCTTCCTCTCCGTGAGGCGATCGTGTCTGCGGGACCCGTGACCTGACTCACGGAGGTCCCGGCCGGTGAGGGATGTATTCACTTTTGTGAGATAATATATATATAGTTCTATAGTTCACTTCATATGTCTATGAAGTGTTGGGGCATGTCACATTCAGATACTTGTTCTAGTCCTGTAACTCACCAGCTGCCCAAGCAAAAATTAGGATGGCGCCCCCAAAAGTTGCACCCTCAAAATGGCAACACTTATTTAATCTGTTCTGAAAGGCTTTTTATAAAGAAGATACCCTTCATAATAGCCTTGTTGTATAGGACACTAGAAAACAACACCCACAACACCAGTTTTTTAGTTTTTCGCTATTTGCAACCACACAAGTTCATTGCCCATTCCTTTAACTACTGCATTTGAACTTTTTATCTAAATCATTTTATGTTGTAACACAGATCATATCACTTTAATAACAACTTTGATCATTTCAAACAGTTTTGGATTTTTAGTTGGTAAAGCTTTTAGCATACAGTATGTAGCATTAATACACTTGGAAAGATCAGCAACAGAATATGTTAAGTTGGTGGTCATATCTGTCAAGCCTTTATTCTTAAAGTGTTAGCATTCATGAGCCACCAAATCCCTCCAATTCCCAAATAATAATTAAAAAAGTCCCGTTCACATTAATGAATTCATTCTTGACAAGCAGCCTTTTTTTCTTCCTTGGAAAAAAAATATTCCATATTTTAAAGCACTTGCTACTGTTTATGTTCAAATTCTCAGCCAAACTGATGTCACACTGTAAATTGCTTGTAAACAATTCTGTTCTACATTAGAGAAATGGAAGCTGCTGAAGAAAAATAATCAGGAGAGAATAGGACTTGTTATGTAATGGGGTTTCTCCAAAGGTTACTAACTCATTACAGGCACACCGAAGAGTTAAACCAGCAAGTGCTTTATAACTGTGCTATATATACAGATTTGGATGTGGCATTTACAGTTCATGGGAATGTAATAAACTTTCTCTAAAAAATGTATTTGTCTATTTTTTCTTTTAGGCGAAGCAGTTCAGTTGTGCAAATACAGACAACACTAAGGGAATAAAGTGGTATTAAACCCAATAGCAAAAATGTAACAAATTGCAGCATTAGTGTAGCGTTCTGCTCTAGACGAGCTAGATGTAGTTTTCGGTTCTGATGTACTCAGTGGAGCAACAATCTATTTTCTAGGTCTGGCCAGGCTTCCCAAAGCTTGGTGGTTGATCCTTTCTGCTTCTGAAAAAATCTTCCAGAAAATAGAGTAGGAGGGTCAACCACTGAGTTATGAATATTTATTTGGTCTCAGCCAATCCCTGGGAGGGGGTACCCAAAAGGTGGCTGGGGAGAAGATAAATATTTGGGAAGTCTGTTCAGAGTGTTATTGTCCTGGGGCTGCTGCCGAAGGAAAGTGAGTGCCAAGGCTTACTGCATGGACTGAATCCACTTTTACAAAAACCTAGAATTACTGGCCATTCCCTATCACCTCCGGTCAAGTCTGTCGCTACAAAATTTTTGCTAAGAACTTTGTACTCTTATTGATTTCTGATATTGTTTTGGGGTATCCTGCACTCTTATCCCACTCCTGTTCAAGTTTTTTGCAAATAAAATTCACATAAAGACATCCCCTAGACTTAGCCTGTGTGCTCAGAACGGTGTCTGTGGCAGGCAGTCTCTGTACCACTTTAGAATAACCTGTCTATTTCCACTGTCCCCTTTCGGAGTGAGCGTAACATTTGTTTCCTTTTCAGGATTTTTTCCCTTTTATTTTCACCTGAAGATCCAGCCAGTGTGTACATACGTATGACATTACACATATTTTCCACAGTAATTTTTTGCTATATTTGCTGGAGCTCTGCATTAATACAAATGTTTGTTTGGAATGGGTTGCCACTTATGGAAGCCTCGCTTCTCACAGAACGGACTTACAACCTACAACGCTAAGTGGGTAATATACAAACAGTTGTAAAAGCTGAAGACTAAGAACTTACTCAGTGGGTGGAAAATCCTTTAATGACCCATGTTTTTTTTTCTACATATTTTATTTTGCCACATTTGCAGTTTATTCTCTATATATAGAATTCTCAACCTAAACACAAATGATTGCATGCGGTTCTATATGAAATATGTTCTTGTGTATCTCAACATTCCATCGTAGTGACATGTTGCTTATACCTTCATCTGCTGATATCTCCACTGTGTCAACAACTGGGAACTTCAAAACTATAAAGGTTATTTACTGAATTCCCTCAGCTATATAAACCTTGAAGAACAGAGGCTTGGATTTATCAAAAGAATGGAATCCCGCTGAAAGCTGTTGGAGGCTGTCCTTTAATAAATTTCACAATTTTTCCTGATCCTTACTCGGGGAGGGGGACTGATACAGGTTCTAGTACCTGGTACAGATGTACTCATGTTTTATTCATTTTATAATCACAATATAAAAACTTCACTCCACTGGGACTATCCATGCTAACTGGAAGATAATATAATATATTTTTTAACACAAATCTTTACTCTATCTAATACTCTACTACAGCTCCCTTGTGGTGGAGAGCCGTGCAATATAAGGCTAAATTTAAAAAGATCCTGTTACCAGACCATTCATTTCAACAACAACCTTCCCATTGGATTATATAATATGTACATTTAACATTAGGTATGGGCAAATGGTTAGGTCCGAGAATAAGTTTGAGCCAAACTTTTTGCTGTTTGGATATTCGGCGAACAGCCAAACAAACAGGTTGTTTGACCACAGGTGGACTGACTTACTAAACCTTCCTCATCCTCCTCATCCTCTGCCATGCAAGCAGAGACAAGTGTGCGGTACCCTGCAGTTCCCAGACTGGATAAAGCTGCCTCCTTGTTTACATCTATTCCTGCCATAACCCCAACATCAGCCTAGGGTTGTCACCTGTCTGGGATTCACCCGGACAGTACAGGTTTTAAAACATGTGCCCGGGTCTCTGACCACCTGAGACCCGGGCACATTATTAATTTCAGACCCACCAGTGGCTCCCTGTGTCATTAGTGTGGCCGTGTCTCCTCGATTTCGGGTCCACAGCGGTGCAGCACTGCTTGATTTCTGCTCCTGCTCAGCTGTCTGAGTGCTGGGCAGGAGTCGGGATTCAGAGGCGGAGCCTCCATGTTGCTGGCCGGGTGCTCTCCTCGAATCCTCTGGCTGGCTGCAGAAGGGACAAGGAGGTGGGCGGAGCCTCCCCATTCCCTGCTGCTCTGCAATGTGTGCAGAGATTGTGGTGAGACTGCAGCCAAGCTTGTAAGGTACGTTTTTTCCATGTCAGGATTTCAGAGTACGCTCGTCTCTCCCCCCCCCCCCCCTCCATACACTATACATACACTCCTCCACCCACCATACACTATACATACACCCCCTCCCCCCACCATACACTATACATACACCCCCCTCACCCCCACAATACACTATACATACACCCCCTCCCCCCACCATACACTATACATACACCCCCTCCCCCCACCATACACTATACATACACCCCTCCCCCCACCATACACTATACATACACCCCCTCCCCCCACCATACACTATACATACACCCCCCTCACCCCCACAATACACTATGCATATACCCCCCTCCCCCACCATACACTATACATACAACCCCCTCCCCCCACCATACACTATACATACACCCTCCACCATACACTATACATACACCCCCTCCACCATACACTATACATACAACCCCTCTCCCCCACCATACACTATACATACACCCCCTCCCCCCACCATACACTATACATACACCCCCCTCACCCCCACAATACACTATGCATATACCCCCTCCCCCACCATACACTATACATACAACCCCCTCCCCCCACCATACACTATACATACACCCTCCACCATACACAATACATACACCCCCTCCACCATACACTATACATACACCCCCTCTCCCTCCACCATACACTATACATACACCCTCTCCCCCCACCATACACTATACATATACCCCCCTCCCCCACCATACACTATACATACAACTCCCCTCCCCCCACCATACACTATACATACACCCCCCTCCCCCCACCATTCACTATACATACACCCCTCTCCCTCCACCATACACTATACATACACCCCCTCTCCCTCCACCATACACTATACATACACCCCCCCTCCCCCACCATACACTATACATACACCCTCCTCCCCCCACCATACACTATACATACACCCCCCTCCCCCACCATACACCATCCATAAATACAGTCTCCCCATATATACTGTTCTCCACTCCCCCAGACACCATCCATATATACAGTTCTACATACACCCCCTCCACCATACACTATACATACACCCCCTCTCCCTCCACCATACGCTATACATACACCCCCCTGCCCCCTGCCCCCACCATACACTATACATATACCCTCTCCCCCACCATACACTATACATACAACCCCCCTCCCCCACCATACACTATACATACACCCCCTCCCCCACCATACACTATACATACACCCCCACCATACACTATACATTCACCCCCTCTCCCTCCACCATATACTATACATACACCCCCCTCCCCCACCATACACTATACATAAACCCTCCTCCCCCCACCATACACTATACATACACCCCCCTCCCCCCATACACCATCCATATATACAGTCCCCCCATATATACTGGTCTCCACTCCCAAAGACACCATCCATATATACAGTTCTCACCAGGTGTCACCGTCCACTGCCCTACTGACACCGTCCACTGCCCTACTGACACCGTTTACTGCCCTACTGACACTGTTCACTGCTCAACTGACTCCATCCACTGCTCTACTGACACCGTCCACTGCTCTACTGACACCATCCACTGCCCAACTGACACCGTCCACTGCTCTACTGACACCATCCACTGCCCTATTGACACCATCCACTGCCCTACTGACACCATCCACTGCTCTACTGACACCATCCACTGCCCTACTGACACCATCCACTGCTCTACTGACACCGTCCACTGCCCTAAGACACTGTCCACTGCCCTACTGACACCTTCCACTGCTCTACTGACACCGTCCACTGCCCTACTGACACCATCCACTGCCCTTCTGACACCGTCCACTGCTCTACTGACACTGCCTGATTTGTGACATGCCCACCAGGTGGAACTTGACTTTGTCAATGCTGCAGCGACTATACATGCAGCAGAGGGTCAACCAGTACCTGTGCAATACGACACGACGACAGGCTCAGGCCGCCTCAGATTTTTTTCCCACGCCAATGGCTGATCATTAAGGATGCTAGCAATGTATTGTCACCATTTGAGGAGGCCACGAGGATGGTGAGTCATAACAGTGCATGCATCAGTGTGACACAATCCCTGTTTTGTTCTAGCTGGAGCAGACTCTGCATGGCATTATGGACAGGGCACTGGAGGCAGAGCAGAAGGAGGAACAGGAGGACTTCCTTTCCTCTCAAGGCCCACTTTATCCAGATACCATCATTCCTATGTCACAGAACCAGTGACAGTGCGTCCATAAGGGCAGGGGCGGACTGACAACTCATGGGGCCCCCGGGCAATAGGAGATTATGGGGCCCCCAGGCAATAGGAGAAGATTATGGGGCCCTCGGGCAAGGGAGATTATGGGTCCCCCAGGAAATAGATTATACATACACAGACACACAATATACACACACAGTATACACACACAGAATACACATACACACACTGAAAAGATACTGGAGAGACGAGGCAGCTATAATCTTGGGATTTTAAAAAAAACACAGATTTTTATATACCGTCCCTGGTTTTATTGAGGCTGGCAACCCTGATGGGGCCCCTTGGTGGCATGGGGCCCTCGGGCAGTGCCTGAGTGCACGAATGGTCAGTCCGCCCCTGCATAAGGGCATGCGGGTGATGCCCCCTCTATCCTGCCACCCCCTCGATCACCAATAGATAGATTAATGCAATGCATGAATCAATCTATGGCCGCCGCTGCCACCCCTACTCAGGCCCCGGCATGGGGGTATATTTGAAGCACCTGATTAGAGCTATAGGCTCTAATAGGCATCAAAAAAAGTGACCTGCGGGCGCCATGCTGGGTGCTCGCAGGTCACTCAGCTGTGTTAGAAAAAGCAAATGAATATTCGCTTTCCTAACACCAAACTGCCTCTCCGCCAATCAGGTGCTCGGGTCTGTCATCTGATTGGCTAAAACAACAGGTGTCGCTATTGGCTACCTATCAGGAGGAGAGGACGGAAGATGAGGACGGCAGGAGAAGCACGCAGGACCTTGCTCGTCGCTGTCACCCGCTGCCCCATCAAGACAAGGTAAGTGCCAGGCAGATGGCGAGCGGGCAGGGGGTTACACTGGGGGCATACAAGGGCACACTGGCAGGATTTAATTGGCACACTGGCAACATTTGATGGGCACACTGGCAGCATATGATGGGCACACTGGCAGCATTTAATGGGCACACTGGCAGCATATGATGGGCACACTGGCCAGCATTTGATGGGCACAGTGGCAGCGTTTGGCACAGTGGCATTGTTTGATGGCACAGTGGCAGCGTTTAATGGGCACAGTGGCAGCATTTGGCACAGTGGCTGCAATTGAGGGCACAGTGACAGCATTTGATGGCACAGTGGCAGCGTTTGATGGCACAGTGGCTGCAATTGATGGCACAGTGGCAGTGTTTGATGGCACAGTGGCAGTGTTTGATGGCACAGTGGCAGCATTTGATGGGCACAGTGGCAGAGTTTGATGGGCACAGTGGCAGCATTTGATGGTACAGTGGTAGCGTTTGATGGGCACAGTGGCAGCATTTGATGGCACAGTGGCTGTGTTTGATGGCATAGTGGCTGCAATTCATGATTTTTTTTAAAAAAAAATTGCACCCCCCCAAAAATGTTGAGAACCAGCCGCCACTGCACAGAACACACAGGAGGAGAGAGGGGAGGAGGATAAGGAGGATAAGGAGGAGGATTCTGGCACTGTTATAGGCTTGGAAGAAGAGGAAGACATGCGTCAATCTGTAAGCAATGGATTATCAACCCCAGGACCCTTGGAAGTAGCATATGGCTTGGAGGTGGAAGTTACAGATGCTATCATCCTGAGTGACCCAGAGGAGTCTGCTTCTCAAGCCTCTGCGAATTTGAGGTGCATGGGCAAGCTCAAGCTTCAAAGCCTGCGAAAGGACCCAAGAATACGTGGCATAAAGGAGAAGGATAATTACTGGTTGGAAACCCTCCTTGACATCCATTATAAGGGGAAAGTCTCAGAACTCATCCTGTCCCCACAAAGAGTGCAGAAGATAACATCTCTTGAGGACATGTTAAAGAGGATTTTATTGAAAGTTTTTCCTGACTCCAATAGGTTACAGTGTCGTGGAAAATGTAGTTTTGAGTCTTCTGTTCAAGAGAGGAGCGTTAGAGAAGGCGTCCGCCTAAGTGAGGCATTTCGGAATTTTTTTAGTCCTCGCAGCCCAGGGCTGTCAAACAATCACTGCTTATTTAAATGGGAAAGATGATCTAAAACCAGAGAGATCACCATGAAACCCCTGCTATTTCTCCCGAATGTCTCCTTAGTGAAATTCAATTGTAGCTTTAGATCCACTATGGGCTTATTTATCACAAGGTACAGTAGGTATGTGCCTACAGCAGATGCAAACAGGTGGGTTTTGCAGTACAGTTACAGTGGTCATCTTATATGTGTTAATGTACACATTTCCTGAAGAAATAAAGGCTGTTTACTTTGCAAACTGAAAATGTTGGTCAATAGTTAAGCCACATTATCTGCTAGATCAGATAATGTGGCTCAGCGCTAACCTCCACTATTGTGTCCTGGCATGTAGAAATTGGATTATCATTGCTTTCCTGCAAATTGTACATCTCTATCCAGCCTTTACTTTGGAGTGATAACACAACTGCAGCTGTAATGTTGGAGATTGGAGCCTTTGCTGTAGTTTTGGGATTTTAAAGGCAAACAGTCAACCATCTGGGATATATTATGTTTATTTATCCTTCTGCTGAGCAATTGCTTTTACAATATACATATATTGCTAGGGCTTGCATTAAAAATCTAAACAATGGTCCAGCCAAGAAAGCTGACTGTTGGTATTACTTCCACAGTTGGGAAGTGTGTGAGTTTATTTAAAACCAATGAAAGTTTTCATATAAACAAAATAGATTTGATTATGACCTATATGTCTGGATTATTTGTATCAGTTGTTCAGTTTACATTATGTAAGTGATTGTTTGGCCCAATCATTCAGTAAGGGACTATGTAGATGATGTAGATGTTCAACATAAAGAACTTGGATTTTACAGTAAGGCAAGGCTATGTTTGGTTTTCAAACCTATTTAGTTGTCTTAAATGGTCAGTCCAATCTGTTAATGGTGGAAAGTTAAACTACCTGACAGTTTCTTAACTCTCTCATTGAGTCTATTGGTGGGGTGTCTGATGAGGAAGTCTTGCTATCCCTGCTTGAATTTTTATTTATATTATACTATGGAGAACCATACATGTGAAAAAAGGTGGTGGTGAGACATCTAAAACTCCCAGGTAAACAGGAACTATGGTAGGGTGAGCTCACAGGGATTCTGTTTTCATTAATTCAATTTTCTTCTCTCTGTCACAGCCTATGAGTAAATATAAAGCTCTATTGAAAGTGACTTTGCCATTCAACAAATACTTTTTATTTCAGCCTACACACAACTTGAAAAATAATAAACTGTCTATGTGGCTTTTAATATACCACTTTGCGCCAGAGGGACGTCCACGGACGTCTCCGGGTTTCAGTGATTATACCGGGATGATGCCCTCACCTACAGGCATCATCCCAGTATGTATCCCTTTCAGCAGAGGTGTAGCTTAAAGTTTGTGGACCCTGATGCAAAAGTTGATCTGCCCCCCCCCCCCCCCCACCACCACCACCACCAGTTCCAACGTCCATGTAGATACATCTACCGCATGCCAAGATACTCAAAGTGGCTTAAGAGTTTTGAGTTCCCAGAGTTCCTCTTTACATTAGACAGGGATTACTGCTGGAGAATCAGAGGACAGGGATCACTGCTGGACAATCAGAGGACAGGGACCCCTGGCAGGTTACTTGGCAGAGCTTCTTTGCCATCCCAGCACAACACAGGGCTGAAATCACATTCCTTTACACACAGTCTATCAGTCTTCACAGGGTGTATCTGGCTTTTATGTTGCCCTTCTGACCTGTGAAATTCTCTGGTCGGAACGGCAGTGTAGTTGCAGTAGGCAGATACACCCTGTGCAGATCATGGCTGACTGGCTGTGTTGTAAAGAAATGTGATTTCAGCTCTGTGGAGGAGGAACAGTATAGAGTGCTGTAATGGGAAAGGAGCTCAGCAGCCGGGCTTAGCATGCAGGGTGGAGAGAGTGGTCATGGGGCTTGGGGGGGGGCAACTTAGATCTGGGAGGGCAAAGCCATGTGGCACAATATCTGGAGCCCGCAGCCCTTAAGTTGCCCCCCAAGGAGGGGTTAAGGGATTTGTTTTAGCAATTTCTGAAGGTTTCTCTGTCAGTGTTGGCAAGCGTTGGGGCAAGGTCACCTCCCGGAGGTGTGTGCCTTTTCCCCAGTCGTCAGGGAAGTAGGGTAAGCAGACATCCCAGGGTGGGGGGCGGGGGGGTACAGAGAATCCCAGCTGGTTACTAGGAGACGCTGAGCAGTGTCATACCTCACCAGTGACATCGGTCCCATCGTGGCTACAGGACGGCACTCTCCTCCTCTTGCCTCGCTGAGCTCGGTTACCATTCCATGTTGCCAGCACACAGCAAAGCCACTTCCCCACCCGAGTTGTTCTCACATCGTGCTCCTCTCTATTCAGGAAATGGCTCACAGCTTCTCCCCAGCCAATGGGAACAGAGTGGTGTGGACTGTGGAAGGCAAAGTAGAAGCCCAGTACTGGAGTGTGGCTGTGGGGCCCTAGGGCTGATCGGAGCTGGATTTTGTGGAGGATATGATAATATGACAGGGAGGCTGCAAGGGCCCCCTGGAGCTAGGGGTGGGGTTGCGATTGTGACCCCCTGCAACCCCTTATGCCAAGGCCATGCCTTTCAGGCAGAAGTGATCCAAGTGGTTCATTAGCTACTCGATCACTTCTACATGTGCCGCCTTTCCTGGGCTCCACAGTCCCATCATGGAGCCCGGGAGCCATGAGGCCAGCAGCGATTACTGCCCTGAACAGAGAGAGAGGAACTGACATCGTTCCTCTCTCCCTGTAACATGGAAACTGGGAGCGATGAGTAATTTTTCACTTCTGGTTCCGCCTCTTTGTTTACCTGCCTGACAGCCAGGAAAAGCAGTCGATCAGACCAATCTGTGTCTAATCGTCTGCATGGGAGGCTAGAGGAGAGATTTGGAGTCTAATAGACCCCAGACATCTTCATAAAGAAGACCTGTCATGGCCCATGCTGTCACAAGAGATGTTGCTCATCCCTTGTGATAGCAATAAAAGTAAAAAAAAAATGAGGTGAGTGACAGATAACTTATTAAAATGATATATTGAAATATTTTATTCTGTAAATAATGAAATAGCATAACATGTTTGGTCTAATAGACCAAAATGTGGTCTAATAGACAAATAGATCATGAATTAATGGTGTGACGGCATCCAAAAAGCTTGACGCGTTTCATGGATTTGCTCTACTTCTTCAGAAGCAGATGCACAACCTCTCTGCAAAAATGCATATAGTTACCCAAATGTTGTAATAATTCACCCAAATAACACGGGGAAGAAGAGAAAAATGAAAAAGGGAGACAAAAAAATTGTCCATCCCTAGAGTACTTACATAATGGATAACGTTCATGACATGCGGTACTGTGATCTGAGGCTGCTGGAAGTGTCTGCAATGGGAGCTGTGGAGGTAAACCCCGCAGAGAGACTGGACACACACATAAAATTCACCAGAGAGATAGAAGACTTCAATGTGTAATTTGTGATAGTGTATATTGATTGTGCAAAATTTCTATAAAATTGATAAATGAGTATAGCTCTTGTGTATCAAATACAATTATTACTACCAAAAATGGTTAGAGCAAAAAAGGAAGAATAGGTTCAAAAAAGGGTGAGCCCACACAGTTGTGGGAAAATAGGGAATGAATATTTACTATTGTCACACTGATTCTCCTACCAGCAAATCAGGAAGTAGGTTGTGCCTTTGCACTGTAAAACCCAGTGCAACAGAGCTCATACTGGAGAGGGAGAATCTGAACAAGGAACCAAACAGACAGGAGAAGAGAGCAGAGTGTGTTAGGGACATAAGCTAATCAGTCTGCTGGTGCCTCTTCTTTATTGTACATTCAAAGATTGGGGGCAGATACAAGACCTACAGACAGTTGTATTACTTACCTGCAGTAGAGAAAAGGCAGCTTTTGTCTAGGACCAGGGCTTGGAAATCTCAGGAATGAATAAACAGAAAGTAATTTAACAAGTAAAACTGCTTACATATACACTATTGTATATGACCAAAAGTATTTGGGCGCCTGCTTTTACACACACATGAACATTAATTGCATCCCAGTCTTAGTCTGTAGGGTTCAATATTGAGTTGGCCCACCCTTTGCAGCTATAACAGCTTCAACACTTCTGAGAAAGCTGTCCACACGGTTTAGGAGTGTGTTTATGGGACATCACAGATGCGCTTCTGGAAGAATGGTCAGAAGAGAAGGCTGTTAGGCTCGGGTCAGAACAGGGACACTCATTGCACAGCGGACCGCCCACACTGTCTCTCTGCCGTGTCTACCCATTCCATTTGCAGCCGTAGGTTGATGATGGGGCGTGCAGTTGGGGAGCTGAATCTAGAAGAGTGCCAGCTGATCCAGAACAGTGATGGGGGAGGAGCTATAGGAGGTCGCGGCACACTGTGTGAGGAGACCCCATCTCCTAACAGATGTAAGAAGAGACACGTGGAGCGGAGGGAGCCAAGAGAGACACTGACAGCAAGTAAGTGTCTCTGATCCTGGCACCCAGAGCTGCCAATGAACTCAGTCCCACCCCACCACCACCGCTGATTCAATCCCACCCCCCCAGCACTTACATTTATCCCTCCCCCCCACCACTGCCACTCATTTCCCCCAGCACTGACATCATCCAACCCCCCCGGCATTGACACTCATCTTACCCCCCCACCACTGCCACTCATTCCCCCAGCACCGCCACTCATCCCCATCCCCAGCACTGACATCATCCAATCCCCCGGCATTGAAACTCATCTTACCCCCCCACCACTGCCACTCACCCCCCCCCCCCCACACTACTGACACTCATCCCTCCCCCCCACCACTGACACTTATCCCCCCTAGCACTGGCACTCATCCCATCCCCCCAGCAATCCCACTTATCCCATCCCCCCAGCACTGTCACCCCCCCCCCCCCAACACTGTCACTCATCCCATCCCACTAGCAGTGGCATATGTACAGGAGTTGCAGGGGTCACATTTTCATGCTCCAGGTTTCCAGTGTAGCCCCCTGTACACCTGGATAGGAGGGGGGTCACGTAAAGGAACCAATCCCCCTCATTTTCCTCCTGCAGCCTTTCAGCTCTACAACTCTATATGCTGCCCCCCCCCCACTATCCACCACCTGCTGCCCCAAGCTCTTATGTACTCTTTGGCCCCCCTAATCCCTCACAGTGCTGCCGAGTTCCCAACTCCCCTCTCCTTCCCAGCTGCTGTGGGGGATGCTTTTCTGGATGGAGAGTGGGGAAGGAGCCGGTAAATGTGTAATTTACCAGCTCCTCCCTTGTCTTAATGAATAGAGTCAGTGATCCTTAGGGACCACTGACCCAGTTAATTTATAAACTGTGTTTACTATGCTTCAGTTTGTGAATGAACAAGAAGCTCTGTATGGAGCTATTTCTGTCCATTCATTCTGTGCAGCTGAGGCTGCAGAGATGGAGATTGTGTCCTCAATCTCATTTCTCTGTTTCAAAAATGGTCTGTTTAGACCCCTGATATCACACCCACAGTCCATATTCCCATCGCACACATTCCTGGAATGAGCTCTTAAGATACTGGATGCTGCAGCGACCACCAGCGGAATATTGGAACCTGTATGATATGTAAATATTGGCCAGCACACCAAGGATCATCAATTTTGTCCATTTTTTTTATTCAAGAAAGATAACATCACAAAACGATGTAGTGCAATGTCTTATCACATGCCTGACAAAGGGGTCCTGCGTGGCTCTGAAACATTGCACTACATTGTTTTGTGATGTCAGCTTTCTTGAATAAAAAATTTTTTTTGGGTGAAATTGACGATCCTTGGCAAAATATCCTTGGCAAAATATCTACATATGATGTCTGACCCAAGCCTCCCCACCCGCAACGGTTTCCTAAAAATGTAAAAAAATAATAAAAAAATAAAATTGTGAAAAAATAAATAAATAAAATGGTAACAAATAAAATAACTTAAATAACACCAGTGGTGGTACTACCAGGGTCCCAAAGGTCGCACTTGCGACCAAGCTCTGACGTTCTGCCACCATGGGTGCGCCCTGGCTGGTGGCCAGGGTGGAGCTTTATGGTTTCTTTTACCTGGGCCCTGAAGGTTCTAGTTACGCCTGTGTTGCAGAGAAAGGTGGTTCTAAAAAGTAATGACTCAGGGGGGCTGAATATAAACGCACGCTACACTTTTCACATATTTATTTGTAGAAAGTTTTGAAAACTATTTATCATTTTAATTTCGCTTCATAATTATTTGACACTTTGTGTTGGTCTATCACATAAAATCCCAATAAAATCCATTTACATTTTTGGTTGTAACATTTGGAATATGTCAAGAGGTATAAATACTTTTTTCATCTGTGTATTTAGCTCCTTACTGGAGTTCAACTTTAATTTTGCAATGCCATTCAGGCTTATAGAGACGCTCATTATACTCAATCCACTACAAAAGCATTTAGTCTTTGTTCTTGAAATATAATGATACATTTCCTGTCCTTGAGGGCCTTGGAAAGCAGCATTTAAATTTTTTTGTTAAACTTGACTTCACCAACGTAATGCACCTTCCCCCCACCTTAACTGGTCAAGTCAAGGCTGAAGCATGCTACACTAACAAAGAACGAAAGCCTTTTGTGTTGGGTGCCTGTCCTGCATTCCAATGTATCTATTGAAAGGTTAGAAAAGAACGTTATGGCAGATGCCCTATGTGTTTAGTGTCTGCAAAGTAGAAATCGTCATTCAGTGACATTTTATTCACATACAATAGGGCTAAAGAATGTCAGGGTGGAGTAGTTAGATGACAGCCTGGCAAAATACAATGCACAGACCTGTCAATATTTTGAGGTGCAACTGTGAAATGAAATACTTAGCTTTCAATAGAAACGCTAACCAACAGAAAATAAACTTGGACTGGGTATTTAAAAAAGATACACAAGGGTTGTAGTTTAAGAAATACCTTTTATTGGCCAACCTAAAGAGTACATAAAGGCAAAACTTTTTTTTTTTTGTTTTGGATATGTAGCACTAACCCCCGAAGGAGCTGCTGGTTATTTTTGGGCTTACTGTTTAGTTTGGGTAAAGTTAAATTTTGAAAAACAAATAGCATGTGCCCTTCAGGAGCCCGTCGCTACAGATAGAATGAGGAACAGTTAAACTTTCTGTCAAGCTTTTACCCCTTTATATGTCTTCGCCGGGGTGTTAAACCCCTATTTTTGTCTTGCTGCCACTCTCATAAAAACGGTAAGTAGGGGAAAATCTTAAATTGTAGAGCTGTCATGAGAGCAAAAGGTGGGGGGAAATCTTCTAGTGGGGATAAATGTTGTGATTATGAGAATGTTCCAGAGAGCAAAAATAATGAAAAAAAAAGGTTTCCTACCCTATCAAAAACCATAAAAGTTTTTGGCTATGAACTTTAAAGAGTTATGCCCCATACACCCGGTCGGACATTACGACTATAAAATCCGTCCATTTCCGACGGATTTTCACCCAAACTTGTCTTGCATACACACGGTAGCACAAAGTTGTCAGAAAATCTGATCGTTCAGAACGCGTTGACGTAGAACATGTACGACAGGACTATAAAGAGGGCAGTAGCCAATAGCTTTTGTCTCATAATTTATTCTGGGCATGCATGGCACTTTGTCCGTCGGAATTGTCTACACACGATCGGAATTTAAACAGATTTTGTTGTCGAAAATTTTTAGATCATGCTCTCAAACTTTGTGTGTCGGAAATTCCAATGGAAAAAGTCAGATGGAGCCCACACGCGTTCAGATTTTCCAACAACAAGATCCGATCGAACATTTTCCCATCGGAAAGTCCAACCGTGTGTACAGGGCACAAATTCACTTTTGTTGAGAAAAAAGACAATCCCCTCTGGGTGATCAATGTACATTGCAGGGATTTTAACAAACGCTGTTGCAGATTCCTACCTTTTGTTGTTTTGAAGGAAAAGCTGTCTGGTTATTTGTGTCAATGTGAGCAGTAAATGTGAATAGGAGCGACTTTTTCATTTTTAATCAGGTGAAGCACTCTCAAACTTCTAATGAGGACATTTGCAATGTCCGAATCCCTTTAGATGTGATTACCCTTTGGGAGCATCTCACCAAAAATGAAATGTTTGCTGCAGAGAATGCCTAAAATCTGACTTTTATTTTTAGAGCAGACCTCTGAGAAAATCAGTGAGCCAATCACAAAAACAGGAAATTACATTTCTGGGGGGCGTGTTGTACACCAACGTACAGAAAGCCCCTGGGTTTTCATATGGTATTGAATTTTAGAGAAACTTACAACTCTGTAGATTGAAAAGGAAAGGTCATTTGTAATAGCTTTATATTACAATATGGTGTGTATAGCAATTGTATATGCTATCTTTGTTATTTGCTATTTTTTGTCCCCAAAAAAGTGGAGTTACCCTTTAAGGTAATTAAGACTCAAGCTTTTGGGGCCTTCCCTATGTCTCTTCCTCAGACATTGTACAATTCTGAAAATGGTTCTGAAATCCACATATGGTATGTCCCTAAAGCATCTTAATAACCTAGGTTAGCCAAATGTATCAATGAAAACTTTCTGCATTGATCGATGGCTAACACATTTACCACATTAGGAAACTGACTAAGGAACTCAAATTTTAAAATAAATATATTTTAAATTATACTTACTCAGCTATTCCTGCAACATGGAGCACCTGGGCTGAAATTTAGCTCCTGTATTCAAGACTTCTTATAACACATTATTAGTTACTGTTGTATTCCCTGATGAGGCTACCCCATAGACCCCCCCCCCCCCCCCACCACCACTTATCACTAAACTCTACTTACCACTGCAGGGTACTAGGAATTGAACACCCCCCACCACCAACGCCTATAATAAGTAAATTAAGATATATATCCTTCTTACCCTTATTTTATAATGTATCATTTGTGGATTACCCCACTATAGTATACACTTTGAATCTGCTAAACATCCTGTACATCTGCCTCTGATTTTTTCTATTGGCAAAGGGGGAGTGCTTGGTTTCATCTCCTGTGCACTTTTTCTGTAAGTAATAACAAAACATTTAAAGCAGAGTTCCACTCCCATTTTGAAATTTGCACCTGCCTGTTCATTATTGCTTTGTAATACCAGTTGTAAAGGGTAATTGCTCCTCTTCCGGTGTACCCCTCGCCGTGAGGAGGTACGTCATTTCTGGCCTCCACATTGGCTCCTGGGATATGAGTTTCATCAATCCCAGTAATTAATGGGCATCCTCCACTGGTGACATTGTGTTATTTTCAAACAGGAAATGATGCAATGCAAGGCAACAATAAGTCCGCCACGCTTTGTAGTTTATGCACATACGCAAGATCGGAGTGTGCATCCCGGGCAGCCAGCAGTGCCGTATCCTGAAAGAAGATACCAGTGGGCTTCAATGGTTGAGGGAATCCTGTTTGAGCTTTGGCAAATCTGAACGGAGTTATGAAGTCTGTAGGGATTGAATCCTGTTTGTATTTTTGGGTCTAATAGGCAAACTACAGTACTGCAAAAAAAAAAAAAAAACTGTTAACCAATCAATCAGCAGGGAGAGGGTCTTTTCATGTGACTTTGAGGGCAACATTAAAAATACACAAATTCTTTGAAAAATGGGCTTGGGGAATACCATAAAGTTGTACAAGTTCTTAAGAACAACATGATTTTCATGGCCATTCACAGTGGCACTGTACACTGGCAGTGCATTTTTGCCCGTGGCAGTGATTTTGTTTAGGTTTACAATTAGTTTGGCTTATTTACAGCAAAGGGACTCAATCTGGTCCAATTCAATGGGAAAAACAGTATTTTCTTCCAGGTATTTTTTAGCAGCAGCTCATGAATTTTCATCAAACAGTAATAAACTTGCAGATAGAAATTGGCCAGTAGTCACTAATGCTGCCCCTGTTCTTGCTGATGCAAAACTGTCCTACCGTTGGCCCGTTTCTATGAAACTATCATTAAGAATGAAGAGAACACAGATAATCAAGCAGTGTAAAATTTGCCAACTGCAGGACATTTTTAATAAGAGAAATGTCTGAAATGTACTAGAGAAAAAAAAAAACGTGTTCTACTACAAGGATTAATAGGCCACCGATGATACAGCAGAGTAAAGTTTTAGCAAATTTAAATAGCTAGGCTAGGTCCAAATTTACTACAGACAAAGGGGTTGATTTCTTAAAGGCAAATAGATTGTGCACTTTGCAGGGGCATTTGCGCCAGAGCTTGATACATGAGGGGAATCTCTGCTGACTTTCATCACCCAATTATGTGCAAGCAAAAATACCGTTATATTGTTTTTTCCAGTTTCCTTACATGTGATTGGATACTCTTCGCAAAGAGAAACTTCACCTCATTTACTAAGCTCTGCAGCAAATTTTGGCAACTGCATTTGCAAAGTGCACAATCTATTTGCCTTTAGTAAATCAACCCCAATGCGCACAGGCTGGAGTTTTACTACAAAAATTAAAGATATTGCAGAGAGTAGAGCAGTGTAAAATTGGCCAAGAACAGGCCAATTTTATTAACCTCCCTGGTGGCTTTTCCGAGTGTGGCTCTGGGTTAAATTTCAGTACCATTAGCGGTAACCCCCCGAGCCACACTCATGATTGCATTGCAGGATCCTGGTGCAGTGTACTTACCTTGTCCCCAGGATCTTGTGATGTCCCCCTGCTGTGTCTGTGGGCTGTGTCCTCCGCCCAATGCCTCTGTGTGCTTGGCTCCGTTCCCTGCGAGCGTTGCAACGCATAGGGGAGGAGCCCGGGGGGAAAATTAAAAAAATTGAAAATTCATAACACATACAGTACACTGTAATCTTACAGATTGCATTAATGTATGAAATCATTTCACATCCCGTTTGTCCCTAGTGCTTTGTTCAGTGCCCTGCATGCAGTTTTATATTATATATACTGTTCTGTCTGCCTGCAAACTTGAGATTGTCCATAGCAACCAAACACTGCCCCTTTACATCAAAAGTGGTTTTAGACCAGATAGAAAACAGCGATAGTAAATTAGAACACTTGCAGAATTGAGAAACAGTGAATCGTGGGGAAATGTATTTTATTATTATTATATTATTATTTTTTTATAATTATTTGTAGTTATTTATTATATTATAATTTATGATTTTGTGTTTCAAACTTTATCATACCCGGTATATCTACTAGACTCTGTCTTTGGACAGATATAAGTATGTTATTGCTAAGAATAACAGACCTACAATATAAAACGCAGAATTTCTATGCAAAACAATTGTACCACTTTGAGATGCAAAAATCTGACATAATCATACCGCCAGGGTGGCTACTTGATAATAGGCATGGATAGGTATGGATAACTTTTATCTATAGCATAGGAATGCAATAAATGTTAGTGATAAAATGTGATGTGATTTCAGTGCACATTTTTTGCATTTAGTTTTTTTTTTCTTTCAAACAATGCCACGGTGTGATATGAACAAAAGGCAGCTCCAAGAACAGATGGAATGTACATGAGTGAATACTGCATTTTAATCACCCCCAGCTTAGAAAAAGGCCCTATAAACATAAAAAGAAAAATGAAAAAGAAAATACAAAAAAAAGAGAAACTCTCAAATGCTACCCCTGAAACAAAAGCCAGATTTTCTTTTTTTTAAAGGAAGCACTGCTGCAAAAAAAAAAAAAGTTTGTATAAACAGGAGAGGAGCTAAAAATTGACCACTGATCTCAAATAGCCCACAAATTAAAGCAAAAGACAAAAAAAGCTCAAAATAATAAAAACAAAAAAGGGAACAAAAGATTGTCCAAAGATCTAGCAATCAGAATGGAAGTAGTTTTCTAGCTGACCATAATCTCTCCCTTTGTAGTTTGTCAACCTTCCCTATTCTTTTTCTACATCAGTTTTCAATACAGTGACATTATGGCTGTCCTGTGCCTCTTTTATACAGATGGTGCTGTCTTATCCAAAAGCCCACTTATTAGCCTTTCTAAGCTTGTTGGTCATAGTTTAAAGGTCATGCGGTGCTTCATGGCAGAAAAATATTCTCCCAAGTGAATCGGCACTTATGTTTACCAGTACTACAAATCTGGAACTCGCAGGCAGGGTTGCCATCCGTCCATAAATTTACAGACAGTCCGTTAATTTTAACCATTTACAGCCTGCCCCCAAATTTCCATTTACAGATGGTGGCCATCCATAAAAAAAATGGCCTTTGGCCTACTTTGCAACTGTGCATGCGAGCAGTTTCGAAGCTGGACCGGGGAGACAGGAAAGCCACCCGCAGGTGCCAGGAGTTTCTCAAGGCAGGGGACTGTCTGTCAGTGGCAGTGTCAAAGAAGAGGAATGACATGCTGCTGCACAGGTGAGGAGGCATGGGCACAGCAGCCAGACAAAGGCAGCGGTGACTGACTGGTGGTGAGATTTTAACCGTATCATGTTCACAACCTCTAACCATCTCCTGTACCATGTCCGTAGCCACTAACATCCCCTATATTATATCTGCAGCTTCTAACCCTCTCCTGTACCATGCCCACAGCCTTTCACCATTTCCAGTACCATGTCCTCAGCCTCTAACCATCTCCTGTACCATGTCCGCAGCCTTTAACCACCTCCTGTACCATGTCCACAGCCTTTAACCATCTCATATATCATGTCCACAGTCTTTCAACATTTACTGTACAATGCCGCAGCCTCTAACCATCTTCTGTATCATGTCCATAGTCTCAAAGCATCTCCTGTATCATGTCCGCAGCCTCTAAACATCTCCTGTACCATATTGAATAAAAGCAGTTATGGACAGTGTCTAATGGCAGAGCATTGCATCCACATCCCTACTTGGTTAAGAAAAAAGAGCAAAAAAAGGACAGATCGAAAACCTGTCCCTAATGGCTAATTGGGACTTTACAAGATGCGTTAGTCTGTCAAGAGATAAGCATATCAACACACATAATTTAGAAAGACATTCATTTTATTACAAAAAGACTTCTTAGATTAAAAACAACATTTATGGTACATCAAGTGACCCAAATTAATAAAAGCAGAACAATTGATGCTAGGGTATATTATACAGCCAACGCGTTTCACAGTTGTAGTCACTGCTTCCTCAGGGCTATATCCTAAGCATCCATGTATCTAGCGGGAGGCCGCCATTTTGCCAGTTAAGTTTAACAAGCCAGTTAAAGGTTTTTCTTTCCTCACACTGACAGCGTGACAGTGTAGTCTCAACAGTGCCCACCAGTGCTGCCAATCAGTGCCCACCAGTGCTGGTAATCAGTGCTGCAAATCAGTGCCCATCAGTGCTGCCAATCAGTGCCCATCAGTGCCTCCATATCAGTGTCACCTATCAGTGCTGCCTATCAGTGCCCATCAGTGCCACATAATGGTGCCTATCAGTGCCGCCTATCAGTGCCACCTATCAGTGCCCATCAGTACCACCTATCAGTGCCTATTAGTGCTACCTATCAATGCAGCTTCATCAGTGCCCACCAGTGCTGCCTTATAAATTCCTCCTATCAGTGCTACCTATCAGTGCCGCCTCATCAGTGCCCATCAGTGCAGCCTATCAGTGCCCATCAGTGAAGGAGAAAAATTACCTGTTTGCAAAATTTTATAACGAAATATATAAAATATATTTTTTTTTCATAATTTTTTATTTTTGTCTTTCACAGCACTGAAAACTGAAAATTGGCCCTGGACAGGAAAGGGGTTAAAGTGCCCACTGCCCAGTAGGCAAGCAATTAAATCAACCCCTTCATGTATTAGGATGCATATACTCTAGATGATAAAGCAACAGAGACACCTTTGGGCAGCAGGATTGTCAGTCTGGGGCAAGGGTAGTGTTAGATGCACTGGCAGATTTAGATACACTAACAAAATGAAGCTGAACTCCATCTTAAAATTTGTAAGAAGGGATGGGCCAAACTGACCCCTTTTCGGTTCAAACCAGAACTGTCGAACACCGCAAAAGTTCCCCATTAAAGTCAATGGGACCCAAATGTCAAAAATCAAAAGTGCCCATTTTGAAGGCTTATATGCATGTAATTGGGCATACAATGGTCATAGGGGTCCGGGTCCTGCCTTGGGGGACATGTATCAATAAGAAAAATTTTGTGAAAAACATAATTTTTAAATGAGCAGTGATTGTTTGATTTTTAAAGTGAGAGCATAAAAATGAATAAATCCTTCCAATATAATGCCTGGGGGTCCCCTTACTCTACCTGTAAAGTGACAGATCTGTACCATAACTAGAATCTGCTGCAGCAATAATTGCATTTATAAAGCAAAAGAAAATGACATTTTCCCTGCAAGCTGCCTTTATTTTGCTCAGCAGCAGCTGGGGAGCCAGTGTGTATGATGAGGCTACAATGTAGTGCACTGGGAACAAGATTAGAGATTTTTTGGATACATTCTGGTGTCACTTTGACAGAATAGAAGTAACGGATAGAAGTAACGGGTGCGTAAAAATTGGTCTTTGGGTGTCGGTGGCACCTTCCCATCGTAACCATATAAAGGTACTCTTAATGAAAGCAAGAATTTACATTGCTGTAAAAAGTTGCAATGATATGCACCTGTCAAACAGGTGCAGAAAAATTGGTCTCCTCCATCATCATCATTACCACTGGAGACAACTTGGCAACACACTGCAGCTGGGGGAACATGAATGCCATTTTCTCTTCCAGTGTTCTCCCCACTCTCTAGGCCAGTGATGGTGAACCTTGGCACTCCAGATGTTTTGGAACTACATTTCCCATGATGCTCCTGCACTCTGCAGTGTAGTTGAGCATCATGGGAAATGTAGTTCCAAAACATCTGGGGTGCCAAGGTTTGCCATCACTGCTCTAGGCTCATGTTCCTGTCATCATGAACCTCAGAAGCAACATCTGATTCCATTAAAGGCTGGGCATCATCAAGGTGTAAGTGGCAGACACTGTGGTCAAATAACTCAGCTGACTCCTCAATGGCTGATGTTTGGTCTATGGCAGGAATAGATGTGGACAAGGAGGCAGGTTTATCCACTCTGGCAACTGGAGGGGACTGCACACTTGTTTCTGCTTACAAGGCAGAGGATGAGGAGGATGAGCAAGGTTTAGTGAGCCAGTCCACCACCTCCTCTGCATGCTGTGGCTGAGGATTGACTACCACATCCACCTTTGCTTGTGGACACATTTGTTTCTGGCCCCCTTACAGTGCCAAGAGAATGTCTGCCTCTCCTTGTTGTCCTTCCAGACATTATTGGGAGGGAGGGGGTGGTGCTTTTAATCAAATGTAAAGAAGAAATGGAAATCTGAACATAAATGCAGTTTAAAAAATGTAAAGAGGTGTTTGGTGAACTTTAATTTTAGTACTCACACTACACTGATACACTATAATATACTGCAATATAATGCGCCAAACATACAGTAATGCACAAAACTATATGGCGTTAAAATGGCAGTAATGCACACAGAACTATATGGCGTTAAACTGGCAGTAACTCACAAAAAACTATATGGTGTTTAACCACTTCCCGACTGGCGCACGCCGATGTACGTCAGCAGAATGGCACGGGCAGTCAAATTGGCATACAGGTATGTCCATTTGAAATTGCCGCCGTGCCATCACGCGCGCGCCGTGGCTCCGGCCGTGGGTCCCGTGGACTCGATCGGCGCGGGGATACCAGAAATCGTCTCATGGGGAGGCTGAACGGGGAGATGCGTAAGTAAACAGCATTTCCCCGTTCTGCCTAGCAACAAGTGACACTGATCTCTGCTCCCTATGATTGGAGCAGAGATCAGTGTTCACTAACACACAGCCACGCCCCCCACAGTTAGTAACACACCCCTAGGACACACTTAACCCCTACACTGCCACCCTCTGGTTAATCCCTTCACTACCAGTGTCATTTACACAGGAATCAGTGCATTTGTATAGCACTGAGTGCTGTATGAATGACAATGGTCCCAAAAATGTGTCAAAAATGTCAGATGTGTCCGCCACAATGTCGCAGTCACAATAAAAATCGCTGATTGCAGCCATTACTAGTAAAAAAAAAAAATTATTAATAAAAATGCCATAAAACTATCCCCTATTTTGTAAACGCTATATATTTTGCGCAAAACAATCAATAATCGCTTACTGCGTTTTTTTAATCAAAATATGTAGAAGAATATGTATTGGCCTAAACTGAGGAAAGCATTTTTTTTAGATATTTTGGTGGATATTTATTATAGCAAAAAGTAAAAAATAATGTGTTTTCTTCAAAATTGTCGCTCTTTTTTTGTCTATAGCGAAAAAAAAACTGCAGGGGTGATCAAATACCACCAAAAGAAAGCTCTATTTGTGGGAAAAAAGGACGTTTGTTTTGTTTAGGAGCCATGTCGCATGACCGCGCAATTGTCAGTTAAAGCGACCCAGTGCAGAATCACAAAAAGTGGTCTGGTCTTAAACCAGCAAAATGGTCCGGTCTGAAAGTGGTTAGCTGTCAGTAATGCACACAAAACTATATGGCATTAAACTGGCAGTAGCGCACAAAAAATGCTATGACGTTAAACTGGCAGTAACACACAAAAAAATGATATGGCGTCAAACTGGCAGTAACACACAAAAACCGATATGGCGCATTACTGCTAAGTTTAACACCACTTACTTTTGTGTGTGTTACTGCCAGTTTAACTCCATATCATTTTGAGGGTGCTACTGCCAGTTCAGCGCCGCAATGCATTGTGGTAAATCCGGGGGGGGTTTAGGTCAAACAACCCGTTTGCTCAGATGTTCGCCGAACACCCGAACAGTGAACGTGCTCGGGCCAAACCGTTCACCCATCCCTATTTCTAAGCAGTTACAACAACAGTTGTGTTCTTTTTGGGATAAAGGTTTCACATAAATAAATAAAAGCTTACCATTGTAAGTACCCCTGTCATTGTTAAATGGTTTGTCTCAACTCTTTAAATGCTACATCTGTTGGACAGCTTGTTATGTTGAAAAACAACAGACTTACTGGCTGGATCACCAGGTAAAAATAAAAGAAAGAAAGACTGAAAAGGTAAACTATTAAATAGAGTAGGGGAGTGGTGCGATCTCATACATAATCCCATTGGAAGATATCACCCCTAATATAGTACAAAAACAAAATATTGTATGTGTGAGGAGGGTCTTAATATATATCTCTATTGGTATTGTACAGAGAACATAAACATAATTTGAAAATAATTATACATCTTTATACATGTTTTTTAATATTTTTTTTTTTGTATAAAAAATAATATAAAAACTGTATATAAATTTCACACCACTTAGATCATAGATAATACAAGGACATGAGTTGTAGGGTCCCTAGAGACCATTAGATGTAGGTCAACGCATTTCGTGGGATAACCCTCTTTTTCATGGCCTCCAGTCTTCACCCGGTAAAATGGTCACTACAGTGGTATCAACAAATATGTATTAAGTACCGGTATTACATATTTTACAAGAAAATACAGTAAAGCTAAAGAACAGCTTCTATCATATTACATACCCCCTGTTTTGAAGAAGGGACAACGGTAACAACAAAAAAAGGAGACACCTAAGCTATTACATGTACATACTAACATGCACAAATGCCTCTACATACACAAGAATATATAAAACAAAAATCTGATTATCTTCATATCTTCATATGTATGTCAAATTTAGTCAAGTCCACCTATCAGAGTACAATGAAACAAGGGAGGCAAATTGGGGAACAAATCCAAATATTTCCCACCGGCCTGTGGGCAAGCAGGCCACATGTAAGGGAACCCCTCAGAGGTATGTGGCACTCTAAACAGAAATATATATATATATATATATATATATATATATATATATAAGCGTACCCATATGGCCAATAGAGACTCAAAGTAACCAAATCTGATAGTGACCAATGATAACAATCAGCCCCCCCTTTTTTGTTTTACATGGCTATACTGTTGGGCAAATCTGTGTAAATCTATGGAGTGGATGGGCTGAAATACAAAATACCTCCCATGTTTTTTTTACCATCTGGAGTTCAATTTTAAAATACTTTTGGGGTTTCCATAGGCCATTATGAAATTTTTTTTTTTTTAGAATATAAGGGAAGTTATATTGAGATAAAGAAAAAAATCACTGATGTGGCTTGAGGTGCAACAGTTGTAGTGCATAACTGTCTGTCTGTATATTTGGTTTATGTCAGTGACTTACTGTTAAAGCCAAAAAATTAGCTTGACGGGCAAACAACTAGCATTTCTCTATCATGACAGTTTTTAAGCTGAGCTTTCCTTTTAATGTCAACTTAGTAGTGCCCCTGGGGTTACTTTAAACTAAACCATTTGTGGTCCTTCGGCCATCACAGAAAAGTTCCAGCTATTAAAACTTTTGGAAAGTCATTATGAAGCTGCTTCTGCGACATCAATTTAATTTTACTCATCCAAAAGAAGCCCCTTTCCCACTAAAGCAAACTTAGCTTATCACTGAAAAGGTTAACAGCCCCATTATATAACCAATATGTTTCCAGTTGTTCTCCATTTAAACACAGTAACGTGTCACATACTGAATTCTAAGTCGAGTTATGGGAAGGATACTTTAATTCCTGGACTCTCCACTTCATTAAGAGGGAACATTTTCCATCTCCATCTGGACAATAAATTCTCTTCTGTATAATGCAGCCTGTATAAAATCCAATTCTTCAAGTTTTAGCTCAGAGGTCTTTAATGCACCACCCTAGCAAAACAGACCACTGCAGACTTTACAGTGAGAAACCAGTTTAAAGCAAATCTGAGGACTTGAAAAACTAAAACAGAGCACAGCCTGCAAAAGAAGACTATTTATAATTCTACAGTTCTGCCTCCTGTTGTTCACATTTTTGCTTTCTTGCTGAGCATCTCCATCACCCAAATCTTCAGCATATACCTCTTGGTGTGTTGGATGCCAGTGTCCCCCTCTACCTACTGTGGTTCCATCTAGAGTCAGCGGGTAGAACCACAACACGCAGTGGGGGACCAGTTGTCTGACATACCCAGAAGTGTATAAGCTATTCAAGATTCTGCTGGCTGATTTGATCTGCAAGGAGGCAAAGATTCTGGGGACAAAAGGTGGAACAGGTAAGTATAGTTTTCATTTGCAGACTGTGTTCTGTTTATTATACACAACATTTACATTTTATACCATTTATATTATAGGGTTGATTTACTGAATCCGGAAAGTGCAAAATCTGGTGCAGCTCTGCATAGAAACCAATCAGCTGGGGGCGCATGCACGGGGCTCTGGAAGATGGACGTGTAGTCTCAGAGCTCCATCACGCTCCGGTCCTTCAGCACTGCCGTTTGCGAACGGCTCCGCACGATTCACCCCAGCTCACCAATGTTTTAGGAGGTACAGCCCCAGGAGCTACTTACTTGAGGGGTCAATCAGGCACGAATTACGGGCTCAGTTTGCCGCGATCCCAGAGGCCGAGAATCCCAAGATGGCGGCGGAACGACAGCATCCTGAGGCGGTGCATACAGGGCTCCCTGCTCTCGCAGATTGGCAGAACACACATAGGGGAGAGGTATGTGATGCACCTCCTGACACTCCACCATCCAGGTGCCCGGCCTCACCAGCTTCCATGGAGTCCCTCCTTAACCAGACCCTGGATGACCAGGGCCCAATGTCACAATACCAGGACGACTTCCCACACAACCACAAGACTTAGCTTTTGTATTTGCTAAATTTTCTGAGATGCTAGACAGAGGTTTGGCCCAGACAGCGGAAACAATTACAGCAGATATCAAAATGGACCTGCAGTCCTTGGGAACCTGCGTTGACACAATGAAAAACAAAATGCATGCCACAATAGCCGGCACAAACCAGCATACAGACCGTATACAGGACCTCCATGAACAACTGGATGCCATGCTCAAAATTGATGACCTTGAAAATAGGTCTAGAAGGTATAACTTTCGAATCAGATCTTGGGGCGCCCTATCCAAATCTTTGCTGACATCTCCCCCTCTATGATCCAATGCAGGCAAGCCCTCAAACCCCTACTAGTGGCACTCATCCAGCAGAATATCAAATATTGGTGGCTATTCCCCTTTAGCCTTAAATGTGAGGTCAATCACAAGCCCTACAGATTCTTCACATTTCCTGAAGTAGAATATCTACTTCAGAAGTTGGGCATAATTTCCAGGGACCCTCCCTCTCCGATGCAAACTTCATCATCTGGCTCTACCAAGCACCCTTCCCCTGCTAGCCCACTTACCACTGTTTGGCAAAAACCCAAATTCAAAAAAGCTAAGGACGGCCTTCTCACCTGAAGGTATTCTGGGACATCAAAACCATTTCTTCCTCCCCTTTTGACCTAGGATGGACACCTACAATCCCAGTTTTCCTAAGATGACTACTTCTTGATCCCCACAATCACCATGATTCAGTGCTCATGTTCCTAAGGCAGTGTCATGGTTATGCAATAGAGTTCGTCTGCTTACCTGTCTCCATGTGTTCATCTCTAGAGACCAGCCAACCCTCACCTGACTGTTTTTGTAATCCATCCTCTGGTATGGCTCCACCCTAGCTCCTATCAGAGAACTCTATATTAACCTGTGCACTGCAGACCAACCCTGCTGATCAACCTTTGTGTGTTAGCTTCCTGTTACCTGCCGTGTGCTCTTCTGTTGTTTTCCGTTACCGACTTTGGCGTGTCCTTGACTATCCCTGTTTGCCTGTGATCCTGACCTTTTGGCGTGTCCCTGACTATTCCTGTCTGCTTGTGGCCCCGACCTTGGCTTTGTCCCTCACCATCCCTATCCTCCTGTTGCCTACTGTGGGTGTGAGCTGGGGGACCCTGGGGGTCGCGACCTGGAGCCAGTTGCAGCCAAGTCCATCCTCACCACTAGAGGCTCTGGTGAACACCTGCTGGTTCTTAGACTCCGCGCCCCAGGGAATCTTACGCTATAACCCCGGTGGGATCCATCTTGGTGTCCTGGTGGCCCTGCCTTCCTATCACCTTGAACCCCGGTCTGCAGCAGTCAGCCGTAGGGTCAACAACCTTGCGGTGCACTCCTGATCCCTACGGTGTGCATCTGTCACCTGGCCTCAAGGTGACCTGACAGTTTGATCAGCCATGGACCCGGCTGACATGACGCTTCCTGCACTCGATCCTTTGCAGGGCATAGTTCGGAGACTTGAGACCCAGGAATCTAATCAGACTCAGGTGATGCGATTCCTTCAAGATCTGGCTTCCCGCTTCGAGCAGCTACAGGCTTCCTTGGGAACCCAAAACCTGCAGCCTCAAGTACAGTGTGCAACTGCACCTATCACACCAGTCGCATCCACGCATTCATTATTACTGCCAGCTCCGTCTCGTTTCTCCGGGGACTCCAAGGCCTGCAGGGGCTTCCTCAGCCAATGCACCAGTCATTTTGAGCTCCAGCCTCAAAACTTTCTGTCTGATCGGGCAAAGGTAGCCTATATCATTTCCCTCCTCTCCGGTGAAGCTTTAGCCTGGGCTGCTCCCCTGTGGGAGAAAAATGATCCGGTGGTTTCCAGCCTGTCCAACTTCTTGAAGCTCTTTCGTAATATCTTCGAGGAGCCAGCTTGGGTTTCTTCTGCGGCTAGTGCCCTTTTACGCCTTCGCCAAGAATATTTTTTTTTTAAATTGTAATTTTTATTGAGAGAATTTTTACAGAATATGAAGAGATACAGAACCGACAATAGACAAGGAATGTCTGGAGCATAACGTATTGGAGAGACTGATATAACCTCATGGTGACTACAGGTATACAGTAGCAGTCAAAGAATAAAAATAAATAAATAAAAGAAAACAAAGCAAAACAAAACACATAAAGGAAAAAAACAATAGAAAAGTATTACGTAAAACAATATTAAAATAAAAAGAAAGACTGAGAGCCATCGTATATTTCGTAATGCAGAGGTTGGGGTCTTGAACTGGTGCTTCAATAACATGACTAATATCTGACAAAAGAGGGCTACATACCACTACAAATTTCCTCAAGAGACAAGGTAAGCTTCGAGTGGCCGTTGGGCCAGTAGAAAAAGACTTAAAGTACCGACAAGATACAAAACATTGGGGAGCGAGAAGGCTAGGGAACACTAGGGGATGGCTAAAGATCGGGTGGCTAGGGGTACCAAGGGCCGCCAAGAATCTTGTTCAGTGGGACAATATGCACTTCAATTCCGTATACTCACAGCTGAATTGAGCTGGAACAATGAGGCCCTGGTCCCAACCTTTTTAAATGGCCTCTCTGACCGAGTGAAGGACCAATTAGCAGGAAGAGCTATCCCCGCCGGTCTGGGCGATGTAATTTCCTTATGCAATCAGATTGACATTCCTTTCCAGGAGAGGTCCTTAGAAAGAAGATGCCAGCAGCCCCTAGGTCCTAGTCAGCCTGAACCTTTTTCCCGTCGCCCTGTGGAGCTTCCTCTGTCTGCTGAGGAACCCATGCAGCTGGGCCAGACCAGATTAACCCCCGAAGAATGTGCTAGATGCAGAACTCTGGGCTTGTGTCTTTATTGTGGGGGCAAGGGTCATTTTCGTAACTCCTGCTCGCTTCATCCTGGAAACGCTCGGGTCTAATACATTTGGAAGGTGGAGTATTGGACCCAGAAACATCACCTTCTCGTCTTCTTCTTCCGGTGTTCCTCCATGTAGACACTTCTCCCCAATCAATCCTAGCATATCTGGACTCCGGGGCTGCCGGCAATTTTATGGACTGGAGAACTGCTTCTTCTATGAAGCTTACCCTTTCTCCCCTCGCTACTCCACTGGTAGTCTCGGCAATTGATGGCACTGTGCTCCCAGGGGGCCCTATCCGTTTCCAGACGCTACCTATTAGGATGTCGGTAGGGATACTCCACCAGGAGTGGATTTCCTTCCTCATCCTACCCAAAGCCTCTACCCCCATTGTATTGGGCCTTCCTTGGCTACAGCTCCACTCGCCACATGTGGACTGGGTCTCTGGGCAGATCCTGGCTTGGGGTCCTTTGTGTTTCTCGTCCTGTGTTCTCAAGATGACCCACAAGGGGAAACTTCCCATTGCTACCACTTCCGTATCGTCTGATCTTCCCGCGGCATACAGCGATTTCCGGGATGTGTTCTGTAAGAAGTCTGCTGAGGTGCTTCCTCCCCACAGATCTTTTGACTGTGCTATTGACCTTGTTCCTGGAGCAACCCTACCTATCCTCTGTCCATTCTAGAGACCCAGGCCATGTCTGAGTATGTCGCTGAGAATCTGGAGAGAGGTTTCATCCGGAAATCCTCATCGCCTGCAGGACCAGGGTTCTTTTTCGTTGCCAAAAAGGATGGTACCCTCAGACCCTGCATCGACTATAGAGGTTTAAATGCAGTGACTATCAAAAACCGATACCCCTTACCTCTAATATCTGAGCTATTCGACAGGTTGAAGGGGGCTTCCATTTTCACTAAGTTGGATCTCAGAGGTGCATACATTCTCATTCGAATACGGGAGGGTGATGAATGGAAGACCGCGTTTAACACTAGGGACGGGCATTACGAATACCTGGTTATGCCTTTTGGTTTGTGTAATGCTCCAGCTGTGTTCCAGAACTTTGTCAATTAAATATTCAGGGATCTACTGTACCAGTTTGTTGTCATCTATCTGGATGATATTCTTATCTTTTCCGAAAATCTGCCTGCTCACAGAAACCATGTACGCACCGTACTTCAGCGCCTTAGAGAGAACAATCTTTATGTCAAGATGGAGAAATGTTCCTTTGAATGTTCCGAGGTCCTGTTTCTGGGATGTTTTGTTTCTAGTGTGGGTCTTCGCATGGATCCTGGAAAGGTCTCAGCCATTACCAACTGGCCCCTTCCCGCTAGCCTCAAGGCCACACAGTGCTTTCTTGGCTTCACAAATTATTATAGGCAGTTCATAAGGAATTACTCTTCCATTGCCGCGCCTATTATCGCTTTGACCAAGAAGGGTGCGAATGCCAAAGACTGGCCTCCCGAGGCTGTCTCTGCGTTTCACGATCTGAAACAGGCCTTTGTCTCTGGACCTCTCTTGAGGAGACCAAATCCTGGGGATCCATTTTTTATTGAAGTAGACGCTTCTTCGATGGGCGTGGGAGCTGTGCTTCTTCAGTTCTTTGAGAAGAAACGTCAACCATGTGCGTTCTTCTCCAAAAAAAATTCTCAGGCAGAGAGAAATTATGCTATTGGTGATCAGGAAATTCTCGCAATTAAATTGGCGTTGAAGGAGTGGCGTCATCTCTTGGAAGGTTCCCCTCACTCCATAACGATCTTTACTGATCATAAGAATCTACAGTAACTACAGAATGCTAAACGTCTGAACCCCAGACAGGCCAGGTGGAGTCTCTTCTTTTCCCATTTTAAATTCACGATTACGTGCAAACCTGGTTCCTGCAATGGTCGAGCTGATGCGCTCTCTAGGTCATTTGACACTTTGGACGAGGAGTCCAACCCTGATCCTGAGCCGATCATTCCTACCTCATGCATTGTTGCCCATTCTACTACCCTGGAATAAAAAATTCCTCCTGGCAAGACCTTTGTTCCCACAGAGCTAAGAGCTAAGATCCTTCGTTGGGGACATGATTCCAAGGTGGCAGGTCATGCTGGGTTCCTCCGATCCTTCCTGCTCATCAGTCGTCACTACTAGTGGCCTAATCTCCGCTCGGATGTTAAAGACTACGTTAAGGCTTGTCACGTTTGTGCTCAGTCTAAATCTTCCACTCAAGACCCTGCTGGTCTTCTCATGCCCTTGCCCATTCCTAAGGAGCCCTGGTCTCATATTGCCATGGATTTTATCACTGATCTTCCACTGTCGGAGAATAATACGGCCATTTGGGTAGTAATCAATCGGTTCTCCAAAATTGCTCATTTTGTTCCTCTTCCTGGTCTCCCTTCTGCCCCTGCCTTGGTTCCCATTTTTGTACGAGAGATATTCCGCCTTCATGGTGTTCCTTCTCATGTCGTTTCGGACAGGGGTGTGCAGTTTACTTCTCGTTTTTGGAGAGCCTTTTGCAAATCCCTCGACATTACCTTGGATTTTACCTCTTCTTATCATCCCCAATCCAATGGCCAGACTGAGAGAGTTAATCAGGAGTTGGAGGTCTTTCTCCGTACCTTGGTCTCTGCCCATCATGATGATTGGGCATCACTATTACCGTGGGCTGAGTTCTCCCACAATAATCATGTCAACGTCAGTTCTCAGAAAACACCCTTTGTCACTGTTTATGGAAGACATCCACAACTCCCTCTTCCTATGACTTGTTCTTCTGATATTCCAGCTTTGGCTACTGTTCAGGAATCATTCAATTACATGTGGGCTGACGTTCATGGTTCCCTCCAGAAAGCTGCCAAAAAATTCAAGAGTTTTGCTGACCGTCACAGGCGTAAGCCACCTTCTCTTCAGCCGGGAGACAAAGTCTGGCTCTCCACCAGGAACATCAAACTCCGGGTTCCTTCTCTCAAATTTGCCCCAAGATTCATTGGTCCATACACCATAATTTCTAAACTTAATCCGGCTTGTTTCAAGCTCCAGATTCCCAAAAGCCTCAAAATCTCTAACTCCTTCCATGTTGCCCTTCTGAAGCCTTTAGTCCTCAATAAGTTCTCTTGTCCTCTCTCTACTGTAACACCAGTCTCTGATAATGATCAGGAGTACGAGGTTAGCCAAATTTTGGATTCCCAACTCTGTAGAGGCATTCTCCAGTGCCTCGTGCAGTGGAAAAGTTTTGGTCCTGAGGAGAGGTCGTGGATTTTGGCTTCTGAGGTCTTCGCACCTGGTCTGTTGAGGAAGTTTCCCTCTAAACCTTGTCCCAGGCGGGGAAGGGGGAGACCTCGTAAGAGGGGGGGTACTGTCATGGTTATGCAATAGAGTTCGTCTGCTTACCTGTCTCCATGTGTTCATCTCTAGAGACCAGCCAACCCTCACCTGACTGTTTTTGTAATCCATCCTCTGGCATGGCCCCACCCTAGCTCCTATCAGAGAACTCTATATTAACCTGTGCACTGAAGACCAACCCTGCTGATCAACCTTTGTGTGTTAACTTCCTGTTACCTGCCGTGTGCTCTTCTGTTGTTTTCCGTTACCGACTTTGGCATCTCCTTGACTATCCCTGTTTGCCTGTGATCCTGACCTTTTGGCGTGTCCCTGACTATTCCTGTCTGCTTATGGCCCCGACCTTGGCTTTGTCCCTCACCATCCCTATCCTCCTGTAGCCTACTGTGTGTGTGAGCTGGGGGACCCTGGGGGTCGCGACCTGGAGCCAGTTGCAGCCAAGTCCATCCTCACCACTAGAGGCTCTGGTGAACACCTGCTGGTTCTTAGACTCCGCGCCCCAGGGAATCTTACGCTCTAACCCCGGTGGGATCCATCTTGATGTTCTTGTGGCCCTGACTTCCTATCACCTTGAACCCCGGTCCGCAGCAGTCAGCCATAGGGTCCACAACCTTGCGGTGCACTCCTGATCCCTATGGTGTGCATCTGTCACCTGGCCTGAAGGTGACCTGACAGGCAGCTACTATTTCACTACAATGTGGGAGCAGTTCATCGCCCCCTGGAGAAATTACCATCCCCCCCCCCTTTTAATTTTTCCTCTCCTCCAAGACAGTAGCATCCACAATAGTCTACCCTACAAGATCTCCGTAACCCAAGGGAACTCTCCTGTAACACATTTGCCTGTTTACGACTATGCAATCCTGCATGGCCTTGCTTCTACATTACTTTATTCCACTCTGCTGGTCCACAAACTCCCTCAGAATTCCCTTGAGACTCGCCTAGCCGGCACTCTTCTCACCTCCCAGGGCCACAACTAATGTATTTCATGGTCACCATTCTGTTGTTGCCTATCCTTTAGAAACTCTAATAAGTTCTTATTCCATGTTCCCTTTTATAGGTCTAACCCTAAGACAAAACCACAGTTTGCTCCTCCAAGCTCATGCTTCCACTGTGCCACCCCGTAGCTGGTTTCAATGTTTTTGCTTTTAATCTTTAGAAATTTATGTTGATGCCCTCATTGTTGCATCGTATATTAGTTCTCCACATATGAGTGCGATGACCGGAGCGGTGCACATGCACCTCCTCCTGACCCTGGAGACACAGATGTTTCCTCTCTCCTGGTCATGACTACCCCTCTTTTTAGAGGGGCACACATTGTTCTTGTTTTTATTATTTTTAATTATCGTTATTAAGATTAGAAAGGGTTTCTCCAGGTTCTTTGTCTCTGTTTACACCATGCTTAAATGCTTTTCTTTTTCCCGACTACTTATTTTTTCTTGTACTAATTCTTTTTTCCCTAGTGATCCAAGTGAGCTCGCACCTATCCTGGTTTCCTATATACCACAAATCGAACTGCCTCTTGTCAGGTCACCTGAGACCAGGTGACAGATGCACTCCGTCGGAAGTGCACCGCTAGGTAGTGGACCTTAAGACTGACTGCTGCGGATTGTACCCAGGGAGATTCAGGACACAGGTCTACAGGATCACTAACACAGATCCCAATGGGAGCTGGAGCATAGATTCCCCAGGGCGCTGAGTCTAAGAGCCAGCGGGAGTTCTCCAGAGCCTCCAGTGGTGAGGATGGACTTCGCTGCAGTCTGGCTCCAGGTCGTGGCCCCTAGGGTCTCCCAGCTCACGCTCACAGTAGACTACAGGAGAAGGAAGCAGCAGGCTGCAACGACAAGGATAGTAAGGGGATACGGTAGAGGTCAGGGCAACCAGCAGACAGGAACAACAGAGTACACGCCAAAGGTTCAGGGTCACAGGCAGACAGGGATGGTCAGGGACATGCAAAAGGTCAAGGTCGGTAACAGAGTCAAACATAGAGCACACGGCAAGCAGGAACCAGGAAGCCAAACACACAATGAATACACAATGGTTGATCAGCACTGTTGGCTTGCAGTGCACAGGTTAATATAGGGCTCCCTGATAGGGCCTGGGGTGGAGCCATGCTTAGAGGAGAGGTTATAAAAACCACCAAGTGGAAGTGGCTGGCCTCTTAGTCAGAACACATGAGGGGAGGTAAGCAACCAGAGGAAGATCACTGCATAACCATGACACCTCTACACACCGCTTCATGTTTCTCCCACTGGTTTCAGGGTAAGTGACTGGTGTTCATTGGCTTTTTTTCCCTACACTGCTCCATGGCTGACTCTCCCACACCAAATCCTCCCTTACACATTGTATCACACAATGCCCAGGGATTAAACTCACCAGTTAAACACCGGAAGATCTTTCAGTATTATCACTCCCAAAAAATAGATATCTACAGGAAACACCTTTTTCAAGCACCTATACCCCTTCATATATTCATCCCAAATTCCCTAAATGTTATCTTGCTAATGCAGATACTAAGACAAAAGGGGTGTTTAAAGACCCAGAGGGCAGATATCTACTCGTGAAGTGCCTAATTGATAACCAACTGTACTCTTTAATATCTTACTATGCACTGAATAGAGGCCAGTCCCAATTCTTTACATCTTTATTTAGCTCTCTGAATCCTCCGACTGAGGGCACTGTCATATACGGGGGGGGGGGGGGGGGATTCTAATATCGCCTTTGACATGGGGTGGATAAAACTCGCCCCATAGGTAAGAGGGATTTGCATCTTACCAGGCAGAGCCTTAAAGTAGCTAGACAAATTAATCATCAAGGACTGGTGGATGTTTGGAGGGAAGTTGTTGTACGGGACTAAACCCATTATTCTTACCCTCACAATTGTTTTGTCAGAATTGACCATTTCTTCATCTCCACAGCTACTATCCCAGCAGTAACTAAATCCTACATAAAAGACTCTGCCTGGTCTGACCATTCACTCCTCTTTCCAATAATTGGTTGAACCTCAGGTCAACACATACACTTTATCTGGAGACTGAACACCTCAATCCTTAGTAACCCGACCCATGTCCTTGAATTAGAAAAACATATTCAGGAATACTTCCTTTTGAATGATGTGAGAGATATATCCCCTATATCACTATGGGCAGCCCATAAAGCTACCATTAGGGGTAAGCTCATTCAAATGGCTTTGCGCTCATGTAAAGTGAGGAAGGCTGACATAGAGAGGTTAGAGACAGAATTCTTACATCCTTCCAACCAACGTAAACAAAACCCCGCCTCGATATCAATGGAGAAAATGGACACTGTACGCATGGTTCTGAACTTAGCTCTAACAAAAAAGAGGGTCCCAAATAAGAGGAGACCAGGATTTTTTCCAAAAAAGGTATCAATGCCTAATGCCCCTGGCCCATTATTAAAAAGCCATAGTCATTCTTAATGGGGGGCATTGTTATCAAAACAATGCAGTAATATGTAGGTTCTCATCACATACCCTTAATGTAAAAAGCCCCTATATAAATCCAAAAACTTAGGCATATAACATATAATATATAACATAGGAAGTAAATATACCCCTGCTTTTAACAAAAAGGATAGGGAGAGGGAATAAAGAAGACAATCGACACCTGAAGGGAAAGAATGACACATACAGACAAACAGACACACAAACCACGTATGTGTACACAAAATGTCAAAAAGATTGAGTGAATAGTGATTAATATGCCCCTAGTGCTTGCCAAATAACACAAAAAGTCCAGGAGGTCAGTAAACTACTTACTTATCTCAAAGCTAGATGGTCTCTAATACCATTGCACACTATCATTAGCTGAGCCCCCTGCCATTTCCATTTCTACCTGGCTCGAGCCCCCAGGGAAATTGATGTCAGTCCTGCCATTAGATTCAGTTAATACTGGTGCATTATAGCAGCGCATGGGCTGCGCATGGGCTGGACTGGCATCAATTTTGTTGGCGTCCGGACGTTGTTTTATGTTTTATGTATGCATGTTGTTATGTGTTTTCCCCTTGTCTGTGCTTGTTCCGACTGTGTCATATTGTCCAGTTGGTTACATTTTATATTTATGTGATTCTGATAGTGGTCTTTGATCCTGCCCACAAGTGTGTCTCCATGATATTTTTTACCTTTATATTTCACTATATTTTTTGAATAAAGTGCAATTGATTATAGATTTAAGTACATTGCTTCTCAGAGAGCCTCAACTTCCTGGCCTCCTCCTATTTGAGACCCTCTTTTTTCATATGGTTATATGGAGGTGTAGTGCCAGCTCCTGACAAGCATGCGCTATATGTTTTTGAAAATTAATATTCCTGAAACCACAGTTGGGTTTTAGGGCTAATTTTGTTAAATTATGGTTTCAATTCCAGTCTGGCTGGATTGCACTGAGTTCTCCTTGGCCGCAGGTGTCACTGTCACCGCCGGCAAGTTGTAGAACACAGTTTAGCTGGGTGTATTGAGTGCCACGTTTTCTCTAAACCAGCCCAGTGGGAGTGTTCTCCTGCTGTGCACTTTGGGAGGTGGTATTTAAGGTACTGACATCACGTGCTTCGGGGTTCCGGTCCAGAAGATATTTTCTGTCTGTTTGGTCCTGGTCCTCCTGACCAGTCCCCATGGCCCTCCTGGCCTGGGATGCGGATCCATGCAATTCCAAGTCTCGGAGTTGGATAGTAAGTAACTGCAGGGACAGGTCTGAATGGATATCGAGGCCTGAGGATTCAAAGGTGGTCCGGTGCTCATCTAAGGAGAGGCCCAGCAACTGGAGAAGCATCCAGGGGAGGACTCTTCAGGAGAAGGCCATGCACAAGGCTGGTTTCTCTGAAGGAGCCTGGAGGCTCAGTTGAAAGACATTTCATGGATCTACACTCATACGGTATCGCCGGACCGGCTGAGAGATACTGGTACCATATGATAGTTCTCTAAATTTGTCTATGTCCTTCGGTTACGCTCAAGTCAGTGGCAGAGACTTTTCTCAAGTATTTCACATTTAAGTCTGTGGCAGAGACTTTTCTCAAGCATTTCACATTCAAGTCTGTGGCACAGACTTTTCTTTACTTAACACCTACCGGCTGCTAGGCCTAGTGAGAGGAGGTCTATCCGGTGGTTGTGAGAATCCAGCTGTGAAACGATTATTCTCTGGATTTCTTCTATAAGAGACTTTCTATTTTTACAGTCCAAAAGTACCTGAACTTCCTCCTAACCCTCTACCCTAAACTGAGAGATCTTGTTTCTATTTCAAATAAATAAAGCAAAATAAGATCCAGTGTCAGTTTCTGCATTTCTTTGGGCCATCTACCATGGGAAAACCTAGACAGAGACGAGGTCAAGAAGGTAGCGGTAAGCCCAATAAAACCAGCAGCTCCTTCGGGGGTCAGTGCTACAGAGGTTAGAGAGCAATCACTCTTCATCTGTGGTACATATTACACGCATGCTCAGTAGGCCTATTTTTCTAATTATCTGACTTAGCTCTAAGGCCTGATTCACACCGATGCATTTTATCGGCAGAAGAAAAATCACAGGTCATCAAAACTCTAAAAACCCACTCTACACCCATTCCGGATGGATTCTCTGTACCATATTATAAACATTTTACCACCACCTTAACCCCATACTTAGCACATTTTTTTAATCAATTACGTACAGGAACCCAGCTTGATACGTCCCTAAATTCTGCCTTTATTACTGTGATTCCCAACCGGGCAAAGATACCAGCTTAATCTCAAACTACCGCCCCATTTCTTTAAAAAACAATGACCTCAAAATATTGACCAAAATCATGGCAGACCGTATTTCCTCCTTCATTAGTCTCTATGTCCACAAGGACCAAGTAGGCTTTATACCAGGAATTTAGGGCCCTGACCAAACCCGAAGAGCAATTGATGTCATCTCCCTTCTGAGGTTCCGGGTGGGATGTTAACCCTCCCCAAACAGGCTTTCTGCTCTCTCTAGACCTTCAGAAGGCTTTTGATTCAGTCTCTTGGTCATTCCTTTTCACTATTTTGCACCACTGGGGATTTGGTCTAACCTTCATGAACATGATTGGGTCCCTCTACGCGAACCCTGAAGCTCGGGTTCGACTACAGGGATACTATTCTGACCCCTTCCTGATCCGTACAGGAACACAGCAGGGATGTCCCCTGTCTCCTCTGATCTTCACTATTGTCATTGAAACGATGGCCATAGCACTTAGAGATCACCCTGACATTCATGGGGTGCAGGGTGGCCAGCAAACGCACAAGTGCACCCTCTTTGAGGATGACATCTTACTCTTCATCACTGACCCATTATTCTCATTACCTAACATATGCAAGCTATTAGATAACTTTAGTGCAGTTGCAGGACTTAAAGTAAACTATTCAAAATCTATGGTACTGAATATTAACTTACCAGAAAACCTTGTCGCACGTCTAAAAGAGGAGTTCCAATTTGTATGGAACAAATTGTGTGTTCCCTATTTGGGAATCAATCTGGCAGCCTCGGTCGATCACTTATATGTGGTTAACTTCCCTTCTATGTATCATAAACTTGAGTCAGACCTCTCGTATTGGGATAAATGAGTTCTCTCCTGGTTAGGTAGAATAAATTCATTAAAAATGACCCTTTTGCTACGCATCCTTTATCTCTTCAGGTCACTCCCTATCACAATTTGTAAAGACCAACTTTCGGAAATTCCAATCCAAATCCTTTGTTTCATTTGGGGTGCTAAAGGTTATAGAATTACCAAGGGGACCCTATACCGAACAAGACAGAGAGGCGAGATAGGTCTTCCGAATCTTATCTGGTACCACCAAGCGGCTCAACTGTCCCAACATTTGACTTTAATCCAAGTCAGCACACCCAGATTGGGTCCACATGGAAAAGCAAGCAAGCCCTAACTACACAATGGACTACCTCCTTTGGTGCTCTCCTAAAACAAGGCCCCACAATTATGGTACCTACATTATCCCATTCTCTAGTCACATGGGACTCCCTTAAAAGCAACCCTCACGTAATCTCCACTTGGAGGCTTCTTGCTCACCTCTTCCGCAACCCTCTCTTCCCCCCAGGCATGGATATAAGAGCATTCACATGGTGGCTCGATAAGGGGCTCTATAGGATTGGACACTTTGTTAACCCTGCAGGTCCCCTTACATTTGCACACTGGAAATGCCAACCACTGAACGATTCCGCCTCCACCAAATATCCCACTTTATCCATAATTTATGGACCACTAAACCTGTCCCACTTACCATCACAGACTATGAGCGTTGGTGTGGACAAGCCATGGAGCAGAGGGGGGGAATATCGGTGATTTACCGGGCACTTGCCATGGCAGACTCAAAGACCCCCTTCATGCTGGAATGGGAGAAAGATAAGACAATCTTGGAGCTTAGTTGACTGGCACAAGGCATCTTTCTCTGCATTCCAAGAGTTATTCAATATAATAATTGAAGTAAGCCTGAAAGTCATGATAAGATGGTATCTCGCTCCACTGAGATTATCTAAAATTTTCCAATCATCTTCCCCCCTGTGCTTCAGAAATTGCGGACACGCTGGCTCAATGCTACACATATAGAGGGATTGCCCCAAGATCAGAGGTATACAGAACAACATTTTTCAAGTTCTTCGGAAAATTACAGGCATCCCCATTCCACAGCTTCCCCAATTAGCGCATCTCAATTTCCCAATCACAGGTGCTTCCAAACTGATGCAATGCCTTATTATGATTATTTTCCTTGGAACTCAAATAATTGCTCGTGCCTAGAAACAACCTTGAGTCTCGTTTCATGCGATTAAAAGTAAAATCTCCTGGATCATGGCCCAGGAAAAAATGGTCAGTATATTACAGGACACTTGTAAGAAATTTGAGGCTATTTGGGAACCATGGGCCCAATATATGCAAATACAACTCTCCTGATAATATTGTTTATACACCCCAGATGGGTGTGACACTCATTTGGTCACTAGACTTCCCCTTCTTCTCTGATCCCTTCTCTCTTACTTTTCTTTCTCTTCTTACTTGTCTTCTCTGGTGCCAAGATCCATAGTCCTCCTACCTTCTCAGGGGCTGGAACATCTCGACATAATGGCTATTTTTGTTGTGTCTCATTTATATGGTTATATATGCAAACTACTGGATTCAGTTCCATAGACAGAGGACTCACAAGCGTTTGTATGTTGAACGTTCCGTAACACACTACATCGATTAGGATACTTGCATACGGAAGACTCCTGGGATTTTCACTAATCTAATATCCCTTCCCTGGTGGATGTGGGAAAAAGCATACCTGCTCCTATGTTCACCATGCTTTTTCAAAGCAAACGCAATGTATTTTTCCTTGAGTCAATTCATGTTATTTTTTTTATTTCATACGATATACCTAGGTCATGTTTGGCTTTATTGTTATTTTTTACACACCTGTCCTGTTGCTCAGCGCAGCTTGCGGGCTGCGTGGTTTTCGCCTCTCTCCGGGACACAGTTAGTACCCCTTTGGGGTGTCTGGAGTTGAGGGGTTTTAACCCGCCTCCATATATATGTTGGGGAATAGGATACACTTCCTATGCCATTCATGACTATGGTCTTGATAACTGTTATATTTGTTATTGTTGTACTATGGATTTACTCTTTTATTCTTTGAATGTACAATTGACTGTACCACTGTCTTTCTATATTTTCTGGAAACTTTAATAAAAAACTGATTGAAAGAGAAACCAGTCAGCTTCCAGATTTCTTTGTCAAAGCTTATTTGAACAAGCTGAACAGCACCAGATTTTGCGCTCTCTAGTTATAGTTTTTTTTATAGTTGGACTGCCTGTTGGTTACCATTCTGTTATCCAGGGCATTGTTTGTTTTTATTAAAGATCTACTGTGAAAAAAAAGAACAGAGGGAAATATTGTTCTCTAGTTGTTTTTTTCAACAAAATGAAAGAAAATAAATTGGTTGCTTTTTTCTGGTCAATCCGATCTTTTGTTTTGCATTCATACTGTATAGTCATAGGTGAAAACTTAATGGGCACTCTGTTGGACAACAACTCCAGTTTTGTACTCTATTTTATTTTGGCAGTTTTGGGACCCATTTACTTCTTTGTAGAGCGTTAATGTGTGTTAAAATGTGTTGTGTTAAGTAATCCATTGAGATTAATGGGATGCCAACACACCCTAATATGCCAGAAATCAGATGTGACCCTTTTGTTTGTAATGAAACACACTACCATGCTGCAACCCAGATGCATTGTCTTACAGTGTTAGGCTAGGTTCACATTGCAGCGATGCGGGAACGCCGCAAAATCCGCGACGGGTTCCCGCATCGCATGCCTCCCGGCGGCAGTTCACACTGCCCTATGCGAACTGCTGGGAGTGTCAGTGAAATGTTAATGACACCCCCAGATCAGTTCGCATATCGCAGTGCGATCTGCAAACTCGGACAGGAATCGGATCGCATGGTGTGAACACCCAATGCGATCCAAATCTGCTGCGGACCAAAAAAAGGGTCCTGTGCGAGTTTGGGGCGGGTGCGATGCGAATTCAGCCATACTATCTGTATGACTGAACTCGCATCGCACAGAGATCGGATGTGATTTGCACTGCAGTGCGGTGCGAATCACATCCGGTTCTGGTAGCCGCAGCAGTGTGAACCCAGCCTTAGGGTGAATTTCAAATTGAATGACACCACAAAGTAGAAATGCATGCTATCTGTGTTATCACGTGTTGCAGAAATACATGCATTGCCACAAAGCGATTGTGTAAATGGGGTGTAAGCCACACTGTTTGCAACACAAGATGATATGGTTTCACTCAGTGACATGCACATTTTCTTTTTCTTTTTTTCACAATCAAAAGTTTTATTGAAAACAAAGTCAGATTTACAGTCATTGTTTGAATACATGTATTTTTGCAGTTAATCTGTAAACAATAGGAAATATAATTACATCTCTACTGTGTTCTGATTTGGTTATTGTTAAAGTATGGGGTTGTTACACAATTGAAGACATAAGTTAGCATACAATATATAAGGATGGGTGAGTAATGAATGGGGTATATGGGGGGGGGGGGTTGTTGTTAAGGGACAAGGGGAGGGGGCCGTAGGGTGTGATGTGCCCTTTACATTAGTATATAACACTGAGTATTACAGATAATCTTTGTCGGTCTGGACTTAGCTCTAGCTCCTACCATGTTAAGGATCAAAAGATGTTGGGGAGTTTAACCAATAAGTGTTCGGAATTCGGGAGAAAGTGTGAAAGCCAGCCATGGTTGCCAGGTTTTGTTAAAATTTGTGCTGTTTTCATGTTTAGTTGCTACAATTTCTTCCATCTTGTAAGTATATTGTACTCTGTTTAACCAGTCTGTAATTCCCGGGGCTTTGGTTGTTTTCCAGTGAATGGGTATCAGTGTTTTAGCAGCAGTGAGTAGGTGTCGGGTCAGTGATTTTTTGTAGCGGCCTAAATTGATGGGGACCAGATTAATCAGGCATGTGGCTGCATTCAGTTCCAGGCGAGTTTCTGTTATGTGTTTTATCCAGGTTCTAACTGAATCCCAGTAGGTTTGTATTATTGGACATTCCCACCATATGTGCATGGAGGTGCCTACGGATAGTTTACATCTCCAGCATGTGTCTGAGGTGGAGTGAGACCATCTCCTGGCTTTTTGTGGTGTAATATATCATTGCGTGAGAATTTTGTAGGATATTTCCTGGTATTTGGAGTTTAAGGAGCACTTGTGTGCCAGAATGCATACCTTATTCCATTGCTCATCAGATATACTGATTTTGAGATCTAATTCCCACTTTGATTTGAATTTAGTTTTATCAGCGTGTGACGCTTGAATTAGCACTGAGTATGCAAGAGATGTGGTGTTCGCTATCAGTGATCTCTTTAAACATATACTTTCTATCTAAGTCAATGGGAGGCAGAATTGTTGCTTGTGTTTGTTGTTTACCAGGAAGTCCTTTAGTTGTATGTAAAACCAACTTCCAGGAAACGGCTCCCCCACCTCGGCTTTTAGTGTGTCGAATGTCTTGACTTTTGAACCTGACATACAAGTGTATACCAGGAAGTCTTGTGGCGTGTTATGGTGTAAGCCTGGAATGAAGTCAGGGTTATTTGTGAGTGGTGTCCGGGGGCCTGGGTTACTTGCGATTTTTTGCGACTTTACCAGTGTTTGCCAGATCTTTATTGTGGTTTCGATTAGCGGGTGGTCTATAAGTTTGGGCTTTCTGGAATGAAGCGACCATGGGAGGTAGAGTGTGTTGCGCGTTGCCAAATTGCTTTCTAATTGGACCCAATCCTTATTTAGTCCGTGGCAGTGCCAGTCTATCACTCTCGTAATGTGGGTGGCCTGGTGGTACTTTTTAAAGTCCGGCAGGCCTATACCCCCTTCACTTTTAGATAGTGTTAAGTGTCGGAATTGAATTCTAGGCTTCTTATCTGCCCAGAGAAATCGTCTTTGAATTTGACTCAATATTGTGAAGAAATGTTCTGGAATTTTAATTGGTAGAGCGTTGAATACGTACAGAAGCTTGGGAAGTACCGTCATCTTTAATATTGAGGCCCTTCCAAACCAGGAGAACATTTTTACGTTCCATCTGAGAAGGTCCTTTTTGATCGTGGCAAGTAAGGGTTTGTAGTTTACATTATATAGTGAATCAATGTTACTGGTTAAGTTTATGCCCAAATACTTAAGAGTGCCTCGTTCCCATTTATAGGGGTGATTGTCTTGTAGATTTGTAAGGTGGTCCTGTGGTAGAGTGAGGTTGAGGGCCTCGGATTTTGACTGATTTACCTTAAAGTTGGATATAAACCCAAAGGTTTGAAATATTTTGTGGAGATTGGGTATCGAGATGTGGGGATTGGTGAGGAAGAACAGGAGGTCATCCGCATAAGCAGCAATTTTGTACTCTCTATCCTTTAGCGTAAAGCCCTGGATATCAGTGTTTAGATTAATTGTTCTGATTAGAGGTTCTAGGGTAAGGATAAAAAGGAGTGGCGATAAAGGGCAACCTTGGCGGGTACCATTATGGATGGATATAGGTTCCGAAAAAATATTATTAATTTTGATTTTGGCTTGGGGGTTTCGATAGAGAGCCGAGATCCACGACAACATGTTTCCGTTTAAGCCAATGTGAGCGCATGTGGCCATCATGTAGTCCCAGGAGACCCTATCAAAGGCCTTCTCGGCATCGGTAGAAAGCAGCATGCCTTTAGTTTTAGATTTCTGTGCAAAGTGGATTAGGTTCAAGGCTTTGATGGTGTTGTCGCGGGCCTCCCTCCCCGGCATAAATCCCACTTGTTCAGGGCCAATTATTTTTGCTAAAAGGGGTTTTAATCTGTTGGCCAGAATTTTAGCTAGGAGTTTGAGGTCTGTGTTGAGGAGTGAGATGGGTCTGAAGTTTGCGCAGTCCGTGTGTTCTTTATTGGGCTTGGGGATTACAGCTATATGTGCCATAAGGAAGGATTGGGAGTCATGTTGGTTCTTTGCTAAAAAATTAAAGGCCGAGCGGAGGGGCTTTATAAGAGAGTTTGTATAAGTTTTATAGTACTGTGACGTAAAGCCGTCTGGGCCAGGACTCTTTCCTGCTTTTAAGTCTGCAATTGCATTTGAGATTTCAGTGGTAGATATGGGGTCATCGAGCGCATTGGTGTCTTCTTTTGTCAGGGAGGGTAATCCGCTATTCTTTAGTAAATCATGTATCGTGTCCTGTTTTGTGCGCGTTAGGTGAGATGGTTTGTGTTGAGCTGGTAGTTTATACAATTTAGAATAGTAGGTGTGGAATATTGCTGCTATTTCTTCCGAATTGTGTTTTAAGGTTCCCCCTTTGTCTTTTAAGGCATGAATATGGGTCGACAACGTGGCATCTTTTAGGGCTTTGGCCAATTGCTTGCCACTCTTCTCTCCGTATTCATAAAAAATGCTTTTTTTTAAAAAAAGAGAACGTTTAATCTTCATGTTCAATAGTAGCCTTAGGGAAGTTCTGCGTTGTGTTAATTGGTTTTCTAGTCTGAGTGATTGGGATTGTTTATGTTGTAGTTCAAGGCTGGCTATTTGCTGGGAGAGTTTATTAATTTCATCTTCCCTTTTTTTCTTTTTCCGAGCACCCCATTTGATAAGTTCACCTCTTACCACCGATTTGTGTGCCTCCCAATTGTTTAGTGGGTTCGTGTCAGTGTCAGCGTTGTGGCTAAAGTAAGTGTTGATGGCGTTTTGGATGTCATCTTTTATAATTGGGTCGGTGAGGAGGGTGGAATTCAGTCTCCAATTGAATGCGGATTTGTGTGCTGTATTGAGGTGTAATGTAACCGCCGTAGGTGCATGGTCAGAGAGTGCTATAATGCCTATCTCCGCTGAAAGTAGATTACCGAGGTCCCTTTGCGAGATGAAAATCATGTCAATTCTCGAGTATTTTTTATGGGGTGCGGAGAAAAAGGTGAAGTCCCTGCCTGTGGGGTGCATGGATCTCCATGTATCTACCAATGTCAGTGATTGTAGTAGTGCTTTTATGCGTTTGAGGGTCCTATATGGGACTTGCGTGTGACCTGTCGATGTGTCTTTGAGGGGTGCGAGGGGGACATTAAAGTCTCCTCCAAGGAGGGTGCACCCTTCTGCAAACCATTTGAGTTCCTCTATAATTTTGTTGCAGAAAGATATATGTGAGGAATTTGGAAAGTACACATTGGCTAAGGTTATAGGCGACCCTTCCCATGAGCCTTTGAGAAATAGGAATCGTCCCTCAGGGTCTGTCAGTTGTTGCGTTAGTACAAAGGGAGCGTCTTTGTGAAGAAGGATGGATACTCCTTTGGTTTTGGCCAGGGGGTTGGTGGCGTGATATGCTGTGGTAAAGGTTCTGTCAGTGATTCTGGGGATATTGTTGCCCTTAAAGTGAGTTTCCTGTATAAATACTATCAAGGGTCGGGTTTTTTTAAGTTCCCTTAAAAATTTAGTCCTTTTTTCGGGTACGTTCAGGTCATTTACATTATGGGAAAGGATGGTAGGTGCTCTCCCTAAGAAAGCGTATGCCATGTTATAAGCAGAACTTAGAGAGGGAGGTGTCCAGAGATACGGAGTATTTCAGCAGTGTACACTGTACTTGCCGCTGCCGTGGGGAGCAAGCAGGCAGGGATGGTATAGGTGTAGGAAAATGATTGTGTGGTTAAGGAATACAAATAGGTGGGGGGGAGAGGCATGTGGGATGATGTGAAGGTGTGAACTAGTCTACCACCACTTGGGGGCGAGTCAGCCTGGTGTCTGACTCGTTCTGGAGTAAGGTAGTACTTCCCCTGTGGGGGATAGTGGGAGGTGTGATAGCAATATAGTATTATAAGTTGCGCTGTGTAGTAGCGCAACGTGTATCAGAAAGTAGGTAACCCTGTGAAAGGTCCAACGGGACCTGGGGGCCCAAGTGTCAGGATGGGGAATATTCTCCCCTCGAAAGTAGAGTGTCTGGGACCACGTGTAAAGCTGATCTTAGATAAAGATTAATAGCATATGGTATCGAGTAAGAGAGAATGACATTACATTTAAATTGTTTTCACTCTGCCTGTCAGCATCTTAAACTCTATCAACATTGTTTAACTGTAAAGTGCCAGCAGAATAACCAAAGAGGAGAAAAACATAAAACTGAGAAAAAAAAACAAAAACAAAAAAAAACAAAAAAACAAAACCCATTTCAAATCAGAGATAGCTTAAACATACCAGTCTGTCGACCAGGAGCAGGAGTGTAGTACCCTCTAACCTAGTATGAGAAAGCAAACAATAGATGACTCTATGCTATAACATACCCCTTAAACCTTTAGAAAGGGGTAGAGGCTCAGGGTAGGTATTTCAATAAGCCCATTTACAGTCCTGGAAATGTACTAAGGGTCTCCACCTTACGAGATTTAAAGTGTCTTGTACAGGGTACTAGAGTCATAATAACCTTCGAGGGAAGGAGGCAGTGGTAAACCGGACCATCAAAGTACCGCCGGTAGGGTCAGCAAGGTGTCCAATCTGCAAAAGGGGAAAGCGGTATTGGTGTCTTCTCCCTACCTTCTTGGCCAGTTCTACTCGTAGTAAGAGATCGTGGGTGGTGAAGGCAAGAATATTTGTGTCAACCATTCCATAGGCTGCAAGCGGTAACGGCCAAGGTCTTTGCTTCCGCACTACTTCAGCAAATGGTGAACTGCTCGTAACCCTTCCCTGTAAACAATAGAAGGTTCAGTTTTTGTTACTCACAGTTTGGCTAGTTGAGGTGGTTCAAGGTTGGTAGCAGGTGACAATTTCCAGGGGTCAGTCTTTGCATAGGTCCATATGTGGCACTGACTGGTTCCTAGAAAGTCAGAGAAAAGTGGAGAAGAGCTACCGAGGTAGGTATAGCAATAAAATATGTAGACGTGATAGCCCAGCTTAGGGTGCGAACTGGACGCATTTTGCATTCGGGTACAGGACCCGCACTGACTTGGCGCCTGTTAAAGTAAAGCAGTCTGGCGACCTTATGGGTAAATGGGTGTCAGAAACGTACAACTGGCAGAGTCAAAACTTATGTGTAACATCTTCATGTCAATAGCCTCTCGTATCTCTCCCTCTGTGGCTCCTAGCATTTCTAGAGGGGTATGGAGACTCGAAGCTGCTCCTATCAGAATTCCTGCTGTGTTTGCTTGATCGGTGGGGCGACTGTGCACGGGACGGTCCTGGTGAGAAACGAGGATTGTTCACTTCCGGGGGTGTACGAAACTCCGCGTACCATTCTGGGAGGTCCATGGTGTCGATCTGAAGGTCTTCACAAAATTTATTTAGATCATCAGGGACTTTGAGCATATATTGTTTTCCCAGGAAATTTGCCTGAAGTGCGAAGAGGAACTTCCATCTATAATTGATCCCTTTTTGCCTCAGCACTTCCAGGAGTGGCTTCAGGGCCCTCCTGTTTTTGAGCGTAATGGGCGACAGGTTCTGGAAGAGTTGGATTACAGCTTCCTCATGCACGATCCGTTCTTTGGACCTGGCCTTTTGGAGAATGTCTTCCTTCAGGCTATAGTTGGGCAAACAGCAAATGATGTCTCTCGGAGGGTTTCCATCTTGTGCCCTGGGCCTGAGGGCCCTATGCGCCCTATCAAAATCGATAGGGGACTGTTCCGGTCTTTCTATGAGAGTGTTGAATATAGCGGTAAGAGTAGGCCTGATTTGATCTTGGGATACAGTCTCAGGTACGCCTCTGATTCTTAAATTGTTCCTGCGTCCTCGATTGTCTAAATCTTAAATTTTCCGGTTCATATCGATTAGGTGTTGTGAGTGCGTAGCTGCGATATCGTCTAGTCTAATCAGGGCTCTGTCTCTTCTTTTCCCCGCTCGGTCTGATATTGCCAGTTGTTCCGTTAGTCGTGGAATTTCTGTTTTGATGTCAGTGATCGCTGCAGTAAAGGAGCTTTTAATATCAGCAGCAATGTCTGTCATGGCCGCATAGGTAAGCAGGTGTTCATTCTTATTAGTGCCAGTAGTTGAGTCTTCAGAAGCTGAGAGACCTCATCATCCTCCATGTCTTCTATAATGCTGTTTATCTGTGGAGGTGCCTTTTTGGCGTTTTTACCGTCCCCAGAGTATTTGAATTTGCTTAGGTTTGCAGATGATGTTTTACTCTGTGGGGTCCCCAAAGAGCGCAGGGTATGGTTATGTGTACTTTTCCGTGGGTGCGTTGACATAGTCAATGTGGTCTGTTTTCACGTCTCAGGTCCCCAGGTCACCAGGATGTTGTTACAGCATCATTATAAGGCTATACACCAGGCCACTGCCCCTATTGCAAGTTCCTTAGAATATGTGGCAGTTTAATAACAAAGTGGGGTGTGCAATAGTCTCAGTAGTTGTTGTGGTCCTTCTGTGGCCAGAGCAGCTGGACCAAGCTAGTCCGGACAGGTTTGGAAGGGGGTGAGCTGAAGCGGGAGTAGCAAGATGGCCGCTGGCTTTCTATCTGTAGGCCTGCTGGGATGTGTTGTCCCACAGAATGTTCCCGACCCTTAAATGTCCCAGGTCCTGTAGGGCAGGGTGGAAGGGGATACTCCCCAGGATATATGCCCCAGCGGGGGTCAGGGTGCCAGTCAGCGGTTGGTAGAAGGGGGGGGGGTGAGTGTTTCAGTACTCACTGTGTGCCGGTCGCGCTGTGGGCCGAGGCTGTAGGCCTGAGACGCAGCCTGCGCTCCTTTAAATACGGGCCGCGGTCGGGAGCTTGCCGGTGGTGGTCTGTGGCTTCTCAGGGCCCGTCCGGGTGCCGCGCTTCTCAGCCTCGGGTGATGTTCTCCCGGGATGCTGCGTGTACGGCGGCGGGATGCGGCGCGGAGCAGCTCATCCGCACATTTTCACTGAAACTGACTTGACAGTAGGGATGAGCCAAACAGGCAAAAAATTTGTTCGAACATGCGAACACCCTTAAAGTCTATAGGACTCGCACGTGAAAAATCAAAAGTGCTAATTTTAAAGGCGAATGTGCAAGTTATCGTCATAAAAAGTGTTTGGGGACTTGGGTCCTGCCCCAGGGGACATGTATCAATGCAAATGTTTTAAAAATGGCAGTTTTTTCGGGAGCAGTGATTTTAATAATGCTTAAAGTGAAACAATAAAAGTGTAATATTCCTTTAAATTTTGCACCTGGGGGATGTCTATAGTATGCCTGTAAAGGGGCGCATGTTTCCCGTACTTAGAACTGTCCCTGCACAAAATGATATTTCTAAAGGAAAAAAAACGGAAAATTGTATACTCACCTTTCCGTAATTTTCCTTTCCTGACGCATCCCATGGCAGCACACACACTGGGTTGTGACTCCGCCTCCACAACCTGATAGGACTGGTTAGCTATAAGATTTGGAAAGGAGTTCACAGTTGCATTCTCAGTAACTATCACCTTAGAGGGGTGGGATCTGTGTGCTGCCATGGGATGCGTCAGGAAAGGAAAATTACGGAAAGGTGAGTATACAATTTTCCGTTTTCCTGACGCATCATGGCAGCACACACACTGGGAAATAACTCGCTACATAGGAGGGTGCCTTTCAGAAGTTTTTTATTTATTCAAGTACAAGATATGGATGAATTTGATTGAATAATTAATCTCCCGAACTCAACCGTAGTTAATTGAGCCGGGTCTATTCTATAGTGTGACATGAATGTGGTTTTTGATGACCAAGTTGCTGCCTTGCAAATAGTCTCTGATGATACTCTACTGTACGCTGCCCTTGAGGCCGCCATCGCCCTCGTTGAATGCGCTTTCAGGTTTTCCGGTATTGGAAGGTGTTGAACTAGATATGCTTTCTTGATGACTTTAATCAACCATGAAGATATTGTCCTTGAAGAAGCCGCTTGACCTTTTTTGGCGCCATGCGGAATGACCAGGAGGTTTTCTGACTTCCTGAATGGAGCGGTAGCCTCCAGGTAGGCAGATATTGCAGACTTCACGTCCAGAGGGTGCGGATTTCCATCTGTGTTGAGAAAAACAGGAAGATTGATCTCCGGATTAAAGTGGAAGCTAGATGCTACCTTTGGCACGAACTGTTCTGAAGGTCTAAGTACGACCCTGTCTGGGAAAAAAACTAGGTGTGGTTCTTTGATTAAAAGAGCTTGCAGCTCGGAGACCCTCTTGGCCGATGTGATTGCAACTAGGAATGATAGTTTTAATGTCAAGTCCCATAGGGATACTGATCCCCCCGGCGAGAAAGGTTCTTTTGTTAAAGCTTCCAGAACGATCGACAGGTCCCAGGTCGGAAAAGTTGGTTTTCTGGGAGGCCTTATTTTTAGGCATGCCTTCTGAAACTGAATGATGAGGGGGTTTAAAGCCCACTTGATTCCTGTCATTGCGGATATGGCAGAGACGTGAACTTTTAAGGTGCTTGACCTTAATCCTTTCTCTAGACCTAGTTGTAGAAATTCTAACACCTGAGAGACTGATGGAGAAAAGGGGGTTGCAGGACTGTAGTTGGGCTATTGAAATTTCTTCCAAATCTTATTATATATGTTGTTTGTCGATTTCTTCCTTGCTTGTTGTAAGGTGGATATTACTCTTAATGATCAACCCTGATTTAGCAACCTTTCCCTTTCAGTTTCCAAGCCGTCAGGTGTAATCGCTCTGGTGACGGGTGTAGGAATTTCCCTTGTGAGAGCAAGTCTGGGAACAGCGGAAGTGGGAGAGGCTCCTCTGTGTTCAATTGCAGGATGGTCGGAAACCATGGTCTTCTGGGCCAGAAGGGCAACACTGCTATTACTGTGGAAGACGAACTCCTCAGTCTGGCCAGAAACCTGGCTATTAGGGGCACCGGAGGGAATATGTAACCTAGGCGAAATTCCCAAGGATGGTGGAGACAGTCGATCCCTGTTGCTGCTGGATAGGCAGTCCTTGCTAAGAAGCGAGTACATTTGCGGTTCGCTGGAGTTGCTGCCAGATCCATATCGGGAACGCCCCATTTGCGTGACAGAAGAGTAAAGGCCTTGTGACTGAGAGACCACTCGTTGTTTGAAATAAATATTCGACTTAGGTCGTCCGCGAGTTGGTTGTGAATCGCGGGTACGTATACTGCCTTCAAATCCGTCAGGTAGACTTGGGCCCACTCGATTATAGGTCGAATCTCCTGCATTAGGACCTTGCTTGTGGTGCCCCCTTGCCTGTGGACATAATTCACAGCCACTGTATTGTCCATGCGCAGGAGGACACTCTTCCCTGAAAGAAGGGGACTGAAAGTTAGAAGTGCTTGCCATGCAGCCCTGAGTTCCAGACGACGTTACTATTTCTGGGAGTGAATGAACGATAGGACGACGGCGTGCTAAATTGCTGGTTTGAGTCCACCATCGTACTGACTCCTTGACTGTCCTGATGATTGTTATTTGTTGTGACATTGACACCCCGTTCCATTGTTTTAGGAACGAATTCTGGAATACCCTCGAGTTCCATTGGGACCACTGAACCATTAGAAAGGTTGATGACATTGAGCCCAGAATGCTTAAGCATTTTCTTGCAGACAGGTGGTCTACTGACAGTAGCTTTTTTACTTTGCGGATAAGAGGATAAGGTTTTTCCTGGGGAAGCCCTACTGTGTTGGATCTGGTGTCCAATTCGGCTCCTAGGAAGACCATTTTCTGTACTGGGACCAGGCTGCTCTTCCTCCAGTTCACTATCCACCCGAATTGCTGGAGTGTGGAAATTAGAATTGAACGATGTCGTAGAAGTGTTTCTCGATTGTCTGCTAGAAGAAGAATATCGTCGAGATAGTGTAGGACTCTTAGACCCCTCTCTCTCAATAGTGCTATAACCAGAAGTAACACCTTTGTGAAGGTCCTGGGTGCCGTCGATATCCCGAATGGGAGGCTTTTGAATTGAAAGTGTTGCCTGCCTATCGCAAAGCGCAGGTACTTTTAAAAGATTTGATGCACTGGAACGTGTAGATAAGCGTCGGACAAATCGACCGAGAGCATCCAATCTTTTTCTCCTATTGTTAGTAATATTGATTGGAGACTCTCCCTCCTGAACAATTCGACTAGAATCATTTGGTTTAACTTTTTTAAGTCCAGCACAGGCCTCAGGTCTCCTGTTTTCTTTAACACCAAGAAAAGGGGAGAGTAAAAACCCTCTCCTCTCTGCTCCTGTGGAACTTCTATGATTGCTTGCTTTTGGAGCAACTCCATAATGTATCTGACCCAAAGCTTTCGTTTCAGGCGCGAAAAAGGTAGTTTGGTAGGACTGTAGTGTTTTTTTTGGCGGTTTTCGCTTTTTTTCTGGTTTTTGCCATTCATCTTTTATGAGTTCCTCTAGCTCTTCAATAAAGGGGAAGACCTCAGGGTCTTTTTTTTTTAGGTTAGGGAAATATTTCCGTAACTTAGGTGGGACGTCTCTCTCTTCTTCCCAACCGATCGCCTCCTTAACTGATTTCGCAAATGGGTTTATTAATGCAAAGTCGAAAACTGTAGGGGCCAGGGGTTCCTCATCCTCTGGGGAGTCGTCTGGATCCTGAGGGGTGTGAGAAGTTGAGGCTGAGTTAGATGACCTGATTGGATCGTATGCTGTCACCTGCAAGATTGTTTCTTTAACCGAGTCTCTTATAATATTGGAAGCTTCTCTAGCGTCAGCTTCCTTGTGTCGAGTTGCTTCCTCCAGACAGATTTGGCAAACAAGCTTACTAGGTAATGCTTGCGCTCCACAGACCCAGCAGGTATTAACCGCAGGACGGGTATGGTGCTCCTCTCGGTGTAAGGATGACGCTTCTCTGCGATGACGGGAAGACCTTGACCGACTACGCCAAGAGTGAGAGTGTCTTGAGGGGGAACGTTCCTTTCTTTTAGAATGGGATGACCCCGATGACCTGCCAGAGCTACCAAAATGAAAGGTATTAATGGCAGTGCTCTCTTTTTCTCCTCTTCATTACTTACCAATCCATACGTCCCCTTACCTTGTAGTTCTAGGATGGTCTACTAAGGCAGCGGTCTCCATAGGGAAGAATAGAGTACACCTGTGACCAGAGGTTTTCAATGTAAGAGCCAATGCAGAGTATGGGCAGAAGGTGCTGACACAGAAATAAATGGTAAAGCACATAAAGATGATAGAAAAAAGGGCTTACCAGAGATCAGGAGGACTTGTCTTGCAAGGCAGCAGGCTGTGTGCAGAGATCAGGATGGTAGATGTTGTAGAAAGCACAAGCAGCACTTCAAAACGAAAATGACAGTTTTTAAATAGCCCGCCGTCGCCGGAGGAGTGACGTCACCGCCGCGCATGCGCACTGGCCGGCCGCGCCGCCCTGCGCCATCTTGGATGCTGGCGAATGCAGAGGACAAGGGGAAAATCACTTCCTGAGCGCCGAGCGTCCGAACGCGGCCGCCATGATGGAGAGGTCACAGCGCTGTGGAACTACAGGGCTCAGCGTGCCCAGAGCGAAAGGAAAGGGAAAAAAAAGGAAGAAAAGAGAAAAACGAAAAACAAGCAGAAAGGGAGGCATGCCTGGGAAGTAAGTGGGAACCAAAGCAGATAGGGGGGGAGACCGCTGCAAACTATTAAAACCTTTTTAAGGTTTTGTCTTTTAAAGGTCTGTTATGTTGATTTTGTTGTCTTGCCCCTGAGACCACCAGAGTGGGGCCCCCTGCGTTATAGCCCATTTAGAGACCGTACGGACAGGGGCTTCCAGGTAGGAGAGGCTGAACCTAGCTGGGGTAGAGCGGTAAGGGGCTCCATTGCTAACCGATCGCAAACGTGATGTCCCATTCAGGTGAGGAAAAAAAGGAGAATGCAACGGTGGACTCCTCTTCAAATCTTATAGCTAACCAGTCCTATCAGGTTGTGGAGGCGGAGTCACAACCCAGTGTGTGTGCTGCCATGATGCGTCAGGAAAGTAATTTAACCACTTCAATACAGGGCTTTTATACACCTTCCTTACCAGACCAATTTTTAGCTTTCAGCGCTCTCACAGTTTGAATGACAAATACTCAGTCATGTTGAACTCCACCCAAACCAAATTTGTATACAAAACAAACAGAGCTTTCTTTTGGTGGTATTTAATCACCGCTGAGTTTTTTTATTTTTTGCAATATAAGCGAAAAAAAGAGAAATATTATTGAAAAAAAAACACTTTTTTTTGTTTCTATTGTAAAATTTTGCAAATAAAACATTTTTCTTACTAAATTTTGGCCAAAATGTATACTGCTACATATCTTTAGTAAAAATAACCCAAATAAGTGTATATTATTTGGTCTCTGTGAAAGTTATAGTGTCTAAAAGCTATGGTGAAAATCATTGAAAAATGATCACATCTGATCACACCTGATGCACTGAAGGCCTATTTCATTTCTTGAGACCCTAACAAGCCAGGAAAGTACAAATACCCCCCAAATTAATCCTTTTTGGAAAGCAGACATTCCAAGGTATTTAGTAAGAAGCATGGTGAGTTTTGAGAAGTTGTAATTTTTTCCCACAATTCTTGGGAAAATTATAATTGAGTTTAGTGATACTACATGTGTGAGACATTTACACAGCCTGGCCACATACAGAGGTCTAACATCCAAGTAGCACCGTCAGGCATTCTACGAGCATAAATTGCACATCTCATTTGATGACAACCTATCACACTTTTGAAGGCCCTGGAGCACCAGGTCAATGGAAACGCCCACTAAATGACCCCATTTTGGAAAGCTGACACCCCAGCGTATAATCTATGAGGCATAATGAGTCTTTTGAATGGTTAATTTTTTTCCAGAAGTTTTTGTAAACTGTGGAAAAAAATGAAAACGCATTTTGTTTACATAAAGTTGTCCATTTATAAGATATTTATAACACATAGCATGTATATAGGAAAAATGACACCCCAAAATAAATTCTGATACTCCTCCTGAGTATGGCAATACCACATGTGTGAGACTTTTACACAGCCTGGCCACATACAGAAGCCCAACATTGAAGTAGCACCATCAGGCGTCCTACATGCATAAATTATACATCTCATTTCTCAACCACCTATTACACTTTTGAAGGCCCTGGAGCACCAGGACAATGGAAACGCCCACTAAATGACCCCATTTTGGAAAGCTAACACCCCAATGTATAATCTATGATGCATAATGAGTCTTTTGAATGGTTAATTGTTTTTCCAAAGTTTTTGGAATATGTGGAAAAAAAATGAAAACGCTTTTTTTTTTATATACAAAGTTGTCCATTTATAAGATATTTCCAACACATAGCATGTACATAGCAAAACTGACACCCCATAATGCATTCTGCTACTCCTCCCGAGTATGGCGATACCACATGTGTGAGACTTTTACACAGCCTGGCCACATACAGAGGCCCAACATTGAAGTAGCACCATCAGGCGTTCTACATGCATAAATTACACATCTCATTTCTCAACCACCTACTACACTTTTGAAGGCCCTGGAGCAGCAGGACAATGGAAACGCCCACTAAATGACCCCATTTTGGAAATCTAACACCCCAACGTATAATCTGTGAGGCATAATGAGTCTTTTGAATCATTCATTTTTTTCCAGAAGTTTTTGGAATATGTGGAAAAAATATGAAAATGCATATTTTTTTTATACAAAGTTGTCGATTTATAAGATATTTACAACACATAGCATGTACATAGCAAAACTGACACCCCAAAATACATTCTGCTACTCCTCCTGAGTATGGTGATACCACATGTGTGAGACTTTTACACAGCCTGGCCACATACAGAGGCCCAACATCCAAGTAGCACCGTCAGGTGTTCTAGGGACATAAATTACACACATAAATTCCTGCTAACCTATCACATTGTTGAAGGCCCTTCATATTTCTAACACATAGCATGTACTGTACATACCAATTACAAACCAAAATACATTCTACTGAGCAAAGAGTAAAGAAAAGATTACCTGCTGTTTAGTAGTGCAGTGGTCCACAGAGGAGAGCATCAGTCCAGGCAGCAGGCAGGAACATGGACAGCGACAGCAAATCAGGCAGCAGGCAGGAATAGTCAGGTAGAGATGTTGTCAGCACAGCCAATGCATTGGTCCAGATAGCAGGCAGGGATGTGGTCAGCAGAAGCAAAAGGATCAAAGGATCGTCCACGCAGCAGGCAGGAATCCTGTCCATAGTACATGCAGCAGGCAGAGGTATGGTCAGCACAGCCAGAGTATTTGTCCAGGGAGCAGGCAGGACCATCAAGCTTAGGGCATCGGTGAGGAAAGAATGGGGACAGGGGTAGAGGCTTCTCCCACCCAAATCGCTTTGAAGCCTCCAGACAAGCAGACCCTGTTCTGGGAACACAAAAAAACAAAACTGGTTTTCTGAACTCCGAACACTATTCTGGAGCCCTCACATGTGAGACCCCTGTATAGCAGGGTAAAAGATCAATCCAAGGGGCAGGCAAAAACATGGTCAACAGGCCGAGGTCAGTGCAGGTAAAAGGCAGAAATAGACAGTAGGCAGAGGCATAGTCGATACAGTCCAGGGTCAGTTCACTTAAAAGGCAGAAACATGGCGGATAAACAATGCAGACGGTAGGCAGAGGCATAGTCGAGAAACAGGCCAGGGTCAGTTCACATGGAAGACAATGATACGGTTGGTTGAAGCAGGGAAATATTCAGGACGGAAATTGAAAATGGGGAAATGGCAGTATGTGATATCGTCTGAAGCATTGTCCGATGCAAAGGCCAGGTTGGGAGGGACCGTCGGGACAATGGAAGCTGGTGTCTTTCCTAATTCCTCTTTTGGTGCACACCCGACATTTTTTTTTGGCGTCGTCTTCCGGATCCTGATGGTGGAATGTGGTCTGGAAAATGACGCTCATGTAGTCTGCTGCCAGAATCTGAGTGAATGCTTTCGGGGGGAATCTTGTTGGTAGATCAGGGAAGTGACAATGTCTTCAATATACTTTATGAAGGTGGTGGGTGTTTCTGTTGACTTTTGGTAGATTATAAAAGAATTTAAAAGGGCCAAATAAAAAAATAAAATTGCGATTTTTTTGTACCAAAAAAGGGATTTTCTTGTTGAAAGATAGGGCTGCAACATCTTGTCATTTAAATCCACCCCCCCCCCCCCCACCCATGAATTTATTATACTCGCTGATGCAGGAAGCCTTGCGAACGGGACCGCATCTTCTGTGAAGTTCCACCGTGGTGTCATCGTGGATGGTGGACATCATGTACACATCTTTCCTATCCCTCCACTTCACAGCCAACACTTCCTCATTCCTCAGGCTTGCCGATTCCCCCCTTTGAATGGATGTGGTGACAAGACGCTGTGGGAAGCCCTTTTCGGTTTTTCTTTGTTGTACCACAGGCCAAAGTTTTTTTTAGGTACAGGTGGCAGAGAAGGGGCAGACTAGTGTAATAGTTATCCATATAAATATGATAACCCTTTTGGAGGAGTGAGAATGCCAACTCCCAAACTATTTTTCTACTTATTCCCATGTAGGATGGACACTCAAGGGGCTGGATCTGGGAATCTTTGCCTTCATACACGTGGAATGAGTACACATAACTGGTGGCGCTTTCGCAGAGCTTGTTCAGCTTCAAGCCATACCTCGCTCTCTTACTGGGGATATACTGCTTGATTCCCAGCCGACCTGTGAAATGCACCAAGGGTTCGTCCACACATATATTTTTGTCAAGAACATAAAGTTCGGAAAACTTATTGGAAAAAATAATTAATTAGGGGGCGAATTTTATACAGTTTGTCAAAGTTTGGGTGATTTTGGGGGGGGGGGGGGGGCACTGTGCGTTGTCACTAAAATGCAGGAAGCGCATTATAAGTTTGTATCGGGACCTGGACATGAATGAGGAGAAAATTGCCATATGATGGATGGGTTTGGTCGACCAATACTTTTTTTTGTAAGCCCCATGTTGAGTGTTAGGCCTAAAAACAATTTAAACTCTGCCGCTGTTAGGGGTCGACATTCAAAAGGGCCAGCATAGCTGGAGCTGGGGTTGGCTGCAATGAATTGTTGGGCAAAAAGGTTGGTTTGGTCCACGATGCCTGTGGCCGTCATTTGATTATGGCCGGGTATTGAAGTGGTTAAAAGTACTCGCGGTTATAATGAATTGTCGGGTCTTGAAAATACAGATGAAAGTCATTGAAAAAAATGGAATGGGGATTCCTCCCAGTCCATTACCAGGCCCTTTGGGTCTGGTATGAATATTAAGGGGAACTCTGAACCAAAATTTTAAAAAATTTGCGTGGGGGTCCCCCCAAATTCCATTACTAGGCCCTTCGGGATATTAAGGGGAACCCTGCACCAAATAAAAAAATGGCATAGGGGCCCCCCTCAAAATCCATACCAGACCCTTTAGGTCTGGATTGGATTTTAAGGGGAACCCCACGCCAACATTTTTCTAAAAAATGGCGTGAGGTTCCCCCCAAAAATCCATACCAGACCCTTATCTGAGCATGTAACCTGGCAGGCCACAGGAAAGGAGGGGGGTGAGAGAGCGCCCCCCCTCCTGAACCGTACCAGGCCACATGCCCTCAACAGTGGAAGGGTGCTTTGAGGTAGCCCCCCAAAACACCTTGTACCCATGTTGATGAGGAGAAGGGCTGGGCAAGGGTTGTTGGTGTCCTACGGACGGGGGGCTTATCATAATCTGGAAGCCCCCTTTAACAAGGGGACCCCCAGATCCCAGCCCCCCGTGTGAAATGGTAATGGGGTACATTGTACTCCTACCATTTCACCCAAAAAAGTGACAAAAAAGGTAAAAGAAACACACACACAGCTTGGCACAAGTCCTTTAATAAAAACACCCATAGACCTTTAAAATAGGCTTTTGAATTTGACGCGAACACCCTTATTCAGCGAGCGGGCGAACAGCCGATGCTCGAGTTGAACTCATGTTCGACTCGAACAGACAGCCCATCCCTACTTGGCAGTACTTATTCACCATTCTCATTAGGCCCTATCCCAGGGAAAAAATTAGGCTGGTCATAGACAATTTAATAAAAACAATAGAGCATTGTAGAGCATCGAATAGTATCAGGCAATAACAATCAGCTCAGACTGTCAGAGGCCCTTCTTTTTTGCATGGGTAGATTTTAAAACCTCTCATCTGCTTTGAGATATAGTGAGACAAACTTTTTTTTTCTGAACTGCTGCCTTCCTTGATGTGCTGTCTTAGACTTGGCCCACAAGTGCCTTGGCCTTGTAAAAGCATGCCATCCTAAACACTGATCCCACTAAATCAGCTCAGACAAACTTGTGGTTGGATCAGAGCTTTGGAATGTATACACATGATGGAGCCACCTGGAAACTAAAGCTCATCAATTCTGAGGAGGATTTGACAAATATACAAGATAATTGGTTCGTTCTATGTGCAAAAAATGATAGTAAACTGACGATAAGCTGGCAAATGTCCAACTTGCAGATTTTTTTTAACAGAAGACAAAATATTTTTTTTATTGTGGGTAATTGAGTTTTATGCGATTGTGTGTGCGTGTTTTTGATCTTCTTAAATAAGTTTGTCTTGCAATATGATTCAGTATATAAAAAGTTTTTAGTCATAATGGGGTGCTTCCTCTAAATGTAGCCAAGCTAAAATATTGACTCCTATAAAGTGACCAATGGCCTGGATTCATACTTTAGTGTAATTGTGTTTATGCAAAAAAAAAAAAAAAATTTGCACTTTTTTCAAGTGTTTTTAGGCTTGAGTATTTTTGTTATAGCCAATGGAAAACAAGTTACTAGTTGGAGACAGATGCTAGGTACATAATCACATGAAGACTGTGAGATATGCACGTTTTTCAGGCACTCCAATCAAAGTCCATTAGGCCCAAAACATACATGATCGTGTCCCAAAGAAGCTCTTGTTTTGAGCATTGAGTGACAGCACATTGCTCAGATGTGATTTAGCACAACAAAATAAATTGAATATCTGATGATAAGTGCTGATTTGCTTCTTAAAGCATGCTTCAAAATACTCTGGTGTGAATAGGGGCTCAGAGCATAAATGTTTGGTGTATCATATATGGGTCATTGGTCCCGGGGGATGCTGGGACTGTTACATCATAAGAGGCGGGGTCACCAAGTGACATCACCCGGTGACCCTGCCCCTTATGCCTATATAAGTCGACACGCAACGCGTCCCTGGCATTAAGGCCGGAAGAAGAGAAGAAGTAAGAAGAAGAAGGCGGCGACATCAACAGTGACAAGACCGGGCCAACGCTAGTAAAATAGCTGGAAGAAGATAGTGGAGAAGAACTGAAGAGCGGGACAAGACCCCCAAAGTCAGAAGAAGACCCCTGAAGTCAGAAGAAAACCCCCTGGATGGCGGCGACGAAGAAGAAAGCCAGGCTCCTCCGCTAGTAAAATAGCGGTAAAAGAGCAGAAGATATCGGAGGAGCCCCACGAGAAGACGCCCCGAAGTAGGAAGAAGACCCCCGGAGCTGTCTAATAAACTATTTAAAAAACCTGTGTTGTATTATTTATTTACACTTTTTTCCTCAGGTGAATGGGTAGGGGTACATCGCACCCCATACTCATTTACATAGGGCAGGGGCCGGAATCTGGGGGCCCCCTTATTAACCACTTTCAGACCGGACCATTTTGCTGGTAAATGACCAGAGGTCTTTTTACACTTTGGCACTGCGCTGCTTTAACTGGTAATTGCGCGGTCATGCAATGTTGTACCCAAACAAAATTTGCGTCCTTTTCTTCCCACAAATAGAGCTTTCTTTTGATGGTATTTGATTGCCTCTGCGATTTTTATTTTTTGCGATATAAACGTAAAAAGACCGCAAATTTTGAAAAAAAATGATATTTTCTACTTTTTGTTATTAGAAAAATCCAATAAACTCAATTTTAGTCATACATTTAGGACAAAATGTATTCAGCCACATGTCTTTGGTAAAAAAAAAGTCAATAATTGTATATTTATTGGTTTGCGCAAAAGTTGTCACATCTACAAACTAAGGTACGTTTTCTGGAATTTACGCAGCTTTTAGTTTACGACTGCCTATCTCATTTCTTGAGGTGCTAAAATGACAGGGCAGTACAAAACCCCCCCAAATGACCCCATTTTGGAAAGTAGACCCCCTAAGGAAATTGATAAGAGGCATGTTGAGCCCATTGAATATTTTATTTTTTTGCCTCAAGCGATTGAATAATGACAAAAAAAAAATTTTTTTTTTTTTTTTACACAAAGTTGTCACTAAATGATATATTGCTCACACATGCTATGGGCGTATGTGAAATGACACCCCAAAATAAATTCTGCTGCTTCTCCTGAGTACGGGGATACCACATATGTGGGACTTTTTGGGAGCCTAGCCGCGTACAGGGCCCCGAAAACCAAGCACCGCCTTCAGGCTTTCTAAGGGCGTAAATTTTTGATTTCACGCCTCACTACCTATTACAGTTTTGAAGGCCATAAAATGCCAAGATGGCACAAAACCCCCACAAATGACCCCATTTTAGAAAGTAGACACCCCAAGCTATTTGCTGAGAGGCATGTTGAGTCCATGGAATATTTTATATTTTGCCACAAGTTGCGGGAAAATTACAAACTTTTTTTTTTTTTTTTTTTTTTTCACAAAGTTGTCACTAAATGATATATTGCTCATGCATGCCATGGGCATATGTGAAATGACACCCCAAAATAAATTCTGCTGCTTCTCCTGAGTACGGGGATACCACATATGTGGGACTTTTTGGGAGCCTAGCCGCGTACGGGGCCCCGAAAACCAAGCACCGCCTTCAGGCTTTCTAAGGGCGTAATTTTTTGAGTTCACTTCTCACTACCTATTACAGTTTTGAAGGCCATAAAATGCCAAGATGGCACAAAACCCCCACAAATGACCCCATTTTAGAAAGTAGACACCCCAAGCTATTTGCTGAGAGGCATGTTGAGTCCATGGAATATTTTATATTTTGCCACAAGTTGCGGGAAAATTACAAACTTTTTTTTTTTTTCACAAAGTTGTCACTAAATGATATATTGCTCACGCATGCCATGGGCATATGTGAAATGACACCCCAAAATAAATTCTGCTGCTTCTCCTGAGTACGGGGATACCACATATGTGGGACTTTTTGGGAGCCTAGCCGCGTACGGGGCCCCAAAAACCAAGCACCGCCTTCAGGCTTTCTAAGGGCGTTACAGTTTTGAAGGCCATAAAATGCCAAGATGGCACAAACCCCCCCCCCCAAATGACCCCATTTTAGAAAGTAGACACCCCTAAATTTAGGGGTACACTAGTGAGACTAGGTAATAAATGGCGGGTGCCCTGAAACTATAAAAAAATAACTAACCAACCAGCGTCACCTGTAACAGTTATATGGTGATCACTGGTGAAAGGGTTAACTAGGGGGCAATCAGGGGGCTTTATGCGGTAGTATATGGGGGTCCCTGGCGCTATAAAAAGCTGCGGCGAACCTAAATACCTACCTGCCTAACTAGCGTCACCTGTGACACTAATACAGCGATCAGAAAAACGATCGCTTATTAGGCTGGGTTCACACTGGAGCGATGCGGGAACGCCACGAATGCGCGGCGGGTTCCCGCATCGCATGCCTCCCGGCGGCAGTTCACACTGCCCTATGCGAACTGCTGGGAGTGTCAGTGAAATGTTAATGACACCCCCAGATCAGTTCGCATATCGCAGTGCGATCTGCAAACTTGGATCGCATGGTGTGAACACCCATGCGATCCGATTCTGCTGCGGACCAAAAAAAGGGTCCCGTGCGAGTTTGCGGCGGGTGCGGCGGGTGCGACACGAATTCAGCCATACTATCTGTATAGCTGAACTCGAATCGCACAGAGATCGGATGTGATTTGCACTGCAGTGCGGTGCGAATCACATCCGTTCTCATAAACCGCTGCAATGTGAACCCAGCCTTAGTGACACTGGCGACGGGGGGTGATCACGGGGTTAAACCTTTATTGGGGGGGTTAGGGGGGTACCTTAGAACTAAAGGGGGCTAACCCTAACTGCCCTAACAGTTATTAGTCACAAATGACACCTGCCGGGTGATCAGGGGGTTAAACCTTTATTAGGTAATAAATGGCGGGTGCCCTGAAACTATAAAAAAATAACTAACCAACCAGCGTCACCTGTAACAGTTATATGGTGATCACTGGTGAAAGGGTTAACTAGGGGGCAATCAGGGGGCTTTATGCGGTAGTATATGGGGGTCCCTAGCGCTATAAAAAGCTGCGGCGAACCTAAATACCTACCTGCCTAACTAGCGTCACCTGTGACACTAATACGGCGATCAGAAAAATGATCGCTTATTAGGCTGGGTTCACACTGGAGCGATGCGGAAACGCCGCGAATCCGCGGCGGGTTCCCGCATCGCATGCCTCCCGGCGGCAGTTCACACTGCCCTATGCGAACTGCTGGGAGTGTCAGTGAAATGTTACTGACACCCCCAGATCAGTTCGCATATCGCAGTGCGATCTGCAAACTCGGATCGCATGGTGTGAACACCCATGCGATCCGATTCTGCTGCGGGCCAAAAAAAGGGTCCCGTGCGAATTTGCGGCGGGTGCGGCGGGTGTGGCGGGTGCGGCGGGTGCGGCGAATGGCTGAACTCGAATCGCACAGAGATCGGATGTGATTTGCACTGCAGTGCGGTGCGAATCACATTCGTTCTCATAAACCGCTGCAATGTGAACCCAGCCTTAGTGACACTGGCGACGGGGGGTGATCACGGGGTTAAACCTTTATTGGGGGGGTTAGGGGGGTACATTAGAACTAAAGGGGGCTAACCCTAACTGCCCTAACAGTTATTACAGTCACAAATGACACCAATGCAAAAAAAAAAAAAAAAAAAAAAAAAATGACATTGGTGTCACTGTGACTGGGGGGCAGGGGTAATTGGGGGGGTGATCGGGGGGTAAAGGGGGGGTGTGAGTGTGCCTGGCATGTTCTACTGTGTGTGGGATGTGTTGGTGCAACTCACTGATCCGCTCTCCTCCGTGTCGGAACGAAAAATACCGACACGGAGGAGAGAATACATCACTTCCTCTCCTGTGTTTACATTACAGGAGAGGAAGTGATGTCACCGGGGATTTCCATTCGTCGGGAGCGATCGCGAGGGGGTGGCCATGAATGAATGGCCGTCCCCTCGTCCGGGATCGCTCCCGAACGAAAACCGACCGCCGCAGGCACCGGGCGGGGGCCCGATCGGGCCCCCGACCCGCGGGAGGCAAATCACGTACATCTACGTGCTTATGCCTGCCCGTGCCATTCTGCCGACGTACATCGGCGTGAGGCGGTCGGCAAGTGGTTAAAGGGGCTCCCGGATTCCGATAAGCCCCCCGCCCACAGACCCCGACAACCAACGGCCAGGGTTGTCAGGAAGAGGCCCTTGTCCTCATCAACATGGGGACAAGGTGCTTCTCATGATTGCCTCTTTAATTCCATAGTAGTGGGGCTTAACCACTACATCTCTCGGGAGACCATTTTGGCTGTGGGGCCCTGTCTAGCTCGAGTTTATGACTTGGGATGTCCAGAATATCTTTCATGAAGAGTTTTTCAGTGTCTGGATGTTGGTGACCGATTCAGGGATACCTCTGATGTGGAAGTTGTATCTCCTGCTTCTGTTCTCTAAATCGTCTATTTTGGCCAGTGCGATTTCGAGTTAGTCTTGTAGCATCTGAATGCAGGATGTATTTTGGTGCATGCAGTTGTGTTATCGACTGCTTGTTCTATAGCATCTATACGGGCCCCAATGTTCAGCAGATCTGCCTTGATAGATGAGGTGATCTGAGATGCATTCTGAGCCAGGCCTGCTGCTAATATGTCTGAGAAGCAGTTCAGCAATTGGGCCATATCAGGCTGGTGTGCTGATTGTGGATAGTATAACTGCTGGGAGCCCGAATGGGTGAGAGGGGATTGCAGCATGGGGGTGTGCAGCATGTCTGCCATTGTTCTGCTGAGGAGAGATTCAGTGGAGGCTGGGGAGACTGTGTGTGAGGGCAATTTACTCACAGGGGTTGCCAGCAAAGGGTTAGCATGCTGGATGGGTGTAGGAAGGTCCGCTATGGATTCCTGGTCCCCTGTGTCTCCGTGTGGTGAGGTCGCCTCCTCCATCTTAGGTGCTGTGGAGGCTGGTAGGCCGAAGTCAAGCTGCCGACTGACCTCCTTCTTATGCAAGTTCCCCTGCATGTCCAGGGTTTTCCGCTGTCTGGGGGGGGGTCTGTCACGGTGGGTCCCGCTGAGTAAAGTGGTCGTTGGGGACCTCAGAAGGCCAGAGCGCACCTTCAACTATACATCTACTTTAAACATCATTCCTGGAACTGTCCCTATTATTTGAAACTTTTTTTTTATAAATGTTCTTTTAGTAATATAATTATTATACCAAACATATTTAATGTTTTTACAACAGCAATGCGCATGAATGTCACAACAGGGCAGGGGGGCCTTAATGCCCAGAATGAGCTCTCTGTGATGTCAGCATTGTACATCACAGTACCTAATGACCAGGAGCCCCTCCTACCTGCCTTGGGCCTCCTGGGTCATTTGCTCCAAGCGCTCATAGGCGTAAGGTGGTTATTATTCCATTGCTAGTATGTGTGATAAGCAGTGATCTCACTCCCAGTGATATATGGAAGATGTATAACAATGGCATTTGGGGATTTTCTGAGAACCTGAAGGAATAATGTCAGAAATTGTTTATTTGTACCCACGAACATTTAAATGGTAAAGAGAGGGAAGACTCTGCATAGGAGAAAACGCTGCCATAAATTAGAATGGATGGAACATGGCTGCTTGATACTTTTTCAAAGCAGAATATTTGTCAAACTGTGATCTTAATGTCTATTTTATAGCGGTTGCTCATTTTTTAGTGCGTCAAGGGATATATTGGCAGAATGATTAATTGCTTGCACACTGGCTCCGTAGACTGTGTTGTAGGGTACTTTGTGTTATCAGTGCAGCAAGTTGCAGTAACTAAGTGAATATTAATGATACAGTTGTAGGTTTCCTGCACTTGAATGATACTCGAGAAAACAAATGGATCTTAATTGCCATCAACTATTTCAGCACCTGCCGCGTGGTTAATGGGGGTGTTTCATTGCCTCCTGTGGGTGGACACTTAAAGTTCATACTTTTTTCTAAATCAGGTTCTTGTTATCGGAGTTATATCTGTTTCATAGCATCCTATTCCATTACGAAAGTAATTTTGTAAGTACGCTCTGATACAAATGATAGCACTGCTTAAACTGAGAATGAAGCCGTCTTAAAGCTGAACTCCAGACAAACAGCTAAATGCACTAGTAAAATACATATACGGAAGCTGTTTATCTTGCTAAAGGGTCTGTATTTCTGTTCATCCAATCTTGTGGTCTATACAGCTGTGCTTTCTAGCACAGCCCTGCCTGGCAGGGCAGAAGATCTCATGTTTCTCTGCTGCAGTTAAGTAGCTCTAATAGATCTCCTCCCTACCCCAGTCTGTGACTGATCAGGGAAAGTAGAAGCATTAGACTGAGGAGCATGCCTGTCCCTTTGCTTTCTCCTCCCATCAGCATGTTTCATGTTAGCACACAAGCAGTGCATCACAGCCATGTGTTCATTTTCCCTCTCCCAGTTTGAGCTCTGATGTACGGGGACTGCAAGAGACCAACAACAAGTCACATTCAGATACTTATGCTGCTTGTAGTAAAATTATTTTATTTAGTAATGTATTAATGAATGCAGAGCTGCAAGAATATCGGACCTTTTTTGGCAGTTTTTTCTTCTGTTACTCTACATATGGTCATATACTAGTTCTTTATCTACCTTGCAGCCCTACGACCAGATGGTGTGAGTTGGCCAGCATTTTGCAATCAATTGTAAGTTAATTATGTAAGTATCTATATATATATATTTTTTTCTCTTACCTATTTATACCTTTTATCAGATACTCTCCTGAAGAAGCGAGAATTTTCTCGTGAAACGCGTCAAGATTAGGAGCACATTTGGTCCAGATGGATGGTGTCATCTTCATGGGGTGTATATAGGTCTCTTGGAAAAGTTTTTTCCTATGTGATTCTAGTGAAATATCACTTATGCATTGATGTTCATGATACATTTCTTGCATTATATGTTGTTTTTAAATGCATGTCAATACATTTGTCATATTTTTTATATGTTTGAGTGTGATTCTTTAAAAGTCCAGTGGGCTAAATATTTTTTTGTTGCATGCCTGCATTAATTTGTGTCTTTTAAAATTGTTTGGAGTTCAGCTTTAACCAATTGCTGACCGCACAAAAGTATATATATGGTGGCAAGGAGGCTCTCTTGGGCAGGATCACCAACCTGTATGTGATTGTGCACTTTCGGGTCTGGGGCGTGCATTCAAGCATGCCACCTGCAACCCCCTCCCACTGTGATTGGATACAGTGGGAGCCAATCAGCGGGTCCGGCAGATGCAATGCCCACCAGGACCCATTGATTGTTAGGGACACAGGCAGTACGGCCATCTGCTTATGTAAACAAGGCAGATTGCCTTTCTTTGAGGAAAGGTTGTGATCCGGGCACATGGATCTCAGCCTTCCTACAGTACAAGCACCCACCACACAGTTAGTAAGCACTCCCTAGGAAAAATGTAACCGTTTGATCGCCCCTGTTACCTCCTTCCCAGCCAGTGTCATTAGTACACTGACAGTCCATATTTTTAGCACTGATCACTGTATTAGTTTCACTTGTCCCCAGAAAATGTTGCACTTAGTGTCCGAATTGTCCACTGCAATGTCGCAGTCCCACTTTAAGTTGCTGATTGCGCCATTACTAGTAAATATTGTAAATTAACAAATAAAAATTCCATAAATCTATCTCATTGTTTGTAGATTATTGTGATTTTTGTTACCAAAAACATGTAGCAGAATACATATTGGCCTAAATTGATGAAGAAATTCGATTTTAAATTTTTTTTTTTATTGGATATGCTTTAAGCAGAAAGTAAAATATATATATATATATATATATATATATATATATATATATATATATATATATATTCAAAATTGTCTGTATTTATTTATAGCGCAAAAAAATAAAACTGCAAAGTTCATCAAATACTACCAAAAGAAAGCTCAATTTGTAGGAAATATATTGGCTGCCATTGCTGGCCACTAAAGGCTGAACAGTAGGAAATCAACACATATTACATGGGTCAGGGCAGGTAGCGGGCAAAACCAGAGTCTAAAGGGAAGACCAAGTCGGTAATAAAAATAAATCCTGAAAGCCAGGCAGGTACCTCTGAATTAGTCTTGTTCCCCCATTTGTAGCTCTATACTCACTTTTATGTAGCTGCACAGCCCCTGGTTCCACCTATCTGGAAGCTCTCTTGCTATATAAGGCCAGTCGGTGGTGATGCAACTCCCATACACGCACAATAGAAGTGCACCATTCCAGTCCTCCATGGGCACAGCACGGGCTCATTTATTATTTGTAATTTCGTCTAACTTTTTTACAAGATTTAAAGAAATCTCCAGCTTTGTTACAAAACAAAATAATACTAATATAGCTCCTACACAAGCCGTTTTGTGAGTTATTGTTTTTAATGGGAACCTATCCTGAAAAAAATATTGGTAGCTTGCTTCAGAAATAATGGCTTTATGCAGATCTCGATTTTTCAGGTAAAAGTTGAGCTGTGTACAGCCCTTCCTGCTTTCCAAGCTCACCCTATTGGTCAGTAGGTTATTAAAGGGGGCTCCCGGATTCCGATAAGCCTCCCGCCCGCAGACCCCGACAACCAACGGCTTGTCGGGAAGAGGCCCTTGTCCTCATCAACATGGGGACAAGGTGCTTTAGGGTGGGGGGGGGCCGCGTGGCCCCCCTTCCCCAAAGCACCCCCCATATTGAGGGCACGCAGCCTGGTACGGCTCAGGAGGGGGGGGGGGGGGGGCGCTCGCTCGTCCCCACCCCCTTTCCTTACCGGCCGGGTGGCGTGCTTGGATAAGGGTCTAATATGGACCTAGAGGGGGACCCCCACTCCGTTTTTTTCGGAGTAGGGTTTCCCCTTTAACTCCATACCAGGTGACGGGCCAGCGACGCCTCCTTCGCTGGTCCCAGCTACCTGGAGCCGCGCTCAAAATGAGTGGACTTTTCTCTGGGCGGGAAAAGTCCATTCATTTCAAAAGTACAGGTAAAAAAAAGTCTGCCGGTGCCAACACACGGGGGGATTGTCCGGCGGACTTTTCCACAGGATGGTTTGATCGTGTGTACGCGGCTTAAGGAGAACCTCCAGGGTCAGAGATAGCTGACATCCCCCTGTATATGGTGGGTTGTGAGGCATAGTGGGTGTAATGCAAGGTAGATTCATCGGGTGCCAGACACTTCTTTAATGCAAAGGGATTTTATTTCTAACAGAACTTCGGGAGAGAGGGTTAGGGCCAGGACACCCTTAGGTAGTTGCAATGTTAGTTAGCAGACTCCGAGACCTCAACAAGAAGACATCCATGGAGGGAAAGACATCCAGCAAGACGCCACATCTGCATGGGTAAGAATGCTGTTTCCTATGCCAACAGTATTTAACAGTTTCTAACCCAAAGTATAACAGTTCCTTCACTTTCACTACAATCACTTCCTGTAGTTCTTCAGCCCACTGAGCTCCCAGTCTCTCTCACTAGATTAGATGATTCACTGCCACTGAAGCCCTTGAGCTCTTCCAATATTCACTGTAGTATCTTCCTCAAGCATCACCCCGCTTCCCTGCTGGGTCCCTAGATTGGCACTCAAGATACTTTTCAAGCTTCACCCCATTGACCTGATTGGTCCCTGACACAAGGCTGCTTTGCAAGCGTCACCTCCGCTGGCTGGGTCCTTGGCTTGACACCTACTGAAGTTTCCAGATTCTTCACTGCCCCTGGTTGGTGAGAATTCTGCTCAGGTACTTACTTCAGCTACTCACTGTGGTCCCTGGTAATAAGGTGGTTGGTCCCTTAGTGGCGACATTCCAACAAAAATATCCATGGGTTTTGTCCAACGGATGTTGGCTCAAACTTGTCTTGCATGCACACGGTCACAGAAAGTTGGTCGGAAATTGCGAACCTCAAGAACGCAGTGACGTACAACATGTACGACGAGCCAAGTAAAGTTCAATAGCCAGTGCTGCTCTTCTGCTTGATTCTGAGTATATGTGGAACTTTGTGTGTCGGAATTGTGTACACACGATCAGAATTTCCGACTTTGTTGTAAAAAAATTTGAGAACCAGATCTCAAATTTTGTGCGATGGAAATTACGATGGAAAATGTCCGATGGAGCCTACACACGGTCAGAAATTCTGACAAAAAGCTCCCATAGTACATTTTCCGTCATAAATTCCAACCATGTGTACGGGGCATTAGAGTGAAATCAATTGATTCCTAACAATGGGCCAAGGTAGCTATACCTGGCAGGTAAATTTAGAAGTAACCCTGCCTAAACAAAATATTTTGTCTGTAGACAAGATTTTCCATTCTCTTGCTGCTTTAGTTAACTTATTTTGTTTCCTTGAGCCTACATAAAGCTTGAGATCAAATTGCAGGCATCATTGTGCTTTGAGCTTTATTTCAAGGGCCACAGATGCTAGGCCTGCTGAACAAATGCCAATAGGTACCACTTCCTCCTAAAATGCTGGAATTGATCATGTGGTTGTTGGAACCCTTCAAGCCTAAGCCCTTGTACACATGGTCGGACATTCCGATCACCAAATCCGTCGGATAATTTCCGGGCGGATTTAGTCTGGAACTGGTGTTGCATACACACAGTCGGACAAAGTTGTTGGAATTTACAGTCGGCAAGAACGCGGTGACGTAAACTGCGTATGACGGAACTAGAAAAGGGAAGTTCAGCACCACGTGCGGCACCCTTTGGGCTCCTTCTGCTGATCTCATGTTTATCGTGTGTTAGTAGAAGTTTGGTTAGAGACGATTTGCGCTTTTCATATTTGTGCTTGAGATCGTTACTGCTCTTCAGTTTGTGCTTGTGGGTGTGTATCTGCTTATCAGTGCGTGTAGTCAGTTCACATTTGTTGGTCATTGCGGTCTATATCTTGGTATAGTACGCTTTGATTTTCAGTGCTTATTGTCTGCTCGTTTCTGGTTTTCGGTTCGTTCTTTCAGGCCTTGCTGTTTATCGGTGCTTTCTGTTGTTCGTTCTGAACAGCCGACCACTTTGAAGCCATGTTTCGTGTACGTACACGCCGTAGAGTTTGTGCTGTCCAGGGGCTTGGTGTTGGGCTTTTAGCGCTGACACAAGCCCAGTCCATGAACAGGGCGAGGAGGAGTTCATGGAGCAAGAATTGGTTGCTCCAGCGTGACCAATTCTCTCATATGCCTTTGCTTTGTGAGATCCGGGAGAATAATCCTGATGATTTCAGGAATTATCTCCGGATGACGGACCACCTTTTTCACCGTCTGCTGGCTTTGCTGTCCCCTTATATCAGCAGGCAGGATACCTACATGCGGCAAGCCATCACTCCGGAGCAGAGGCTCATCGCCACGTTGCGCTACTTGGCGACAGGGAGAAGTCTTCAGGACCTCAAGTTCTCGACAGGCATCTCCCCCCAGGCTCTGGGAATCATTATTCCAGAGACCTGTTCTGCCATCATACAGGTCCTGCAGAAGGACTATATTAAGGTAAGTTTTCTCCTTTAACATCACGTTCTAAGTATTAAATGTTTGCTAATGTATTGTATTTCTTTCCTCATTCCCTAATTACCATGATTGCAATATGCTCTAATTGATATGCTGTGCCCCTTTGTCCTCATGCATGCTGGAAGCTTTTCAAGTTCCTTTTTTGTCCTTCATGCATATTTGCCTTCACTAACTTCCCCAGCATGCTCTTCTGGGCCCATAAACCTATAGCCTAGTCACTTAGCAATGTATTTTGTCGGCTCCATAGTATTGCTTTCCCCTAAACACCTCCTAAAATGTGTACAAATGTTATGTGTGTGCTTAAATTCATGCAGAGTGCCAGAGGGTTTTTTTTTGGTGGTCCAAGCTCATTAGGAACCCCCCTCCCCCCAACTGCTAGGTCAGCTGGTAGCAATCCTCTATCTACTGACTTTACCAAACCCAATACACACTATGCCTACCTATTTTGTGGTCAGGTTTATGGATGAATTCACCAAAACATATAGTGCAAGGGCCTGCCTCAATACTTTCAAATGCTACTGTTTAAAGTATTTTTCTCCTATTATTATGTTGATAGGTAATAGCAGAATGTCAAAATGTGCTTCCATTTGTTCTTTTTTTTTTTGTATTATGACACTTCTTACCTGTCCAGTGGGCTGCCAATAGTGTACGTAAGGAGGGGCTGGCCAAAGTATCACACATTATTTATGCATTCAGCTCTCAATGAAGTGGAGAGGTTTACCTGTCCAAAACATCCCCCCTAATTTTTTTGCAATGGGCCATCAAATGGGGGGGGGGGGGTGAGGAATCTGATAAGGGGACCTCATACTTTTGGCTTTAAATACTAATTTCCAAAAATGTTCTACTGATCTTGGGCAAAAATCTTTGTGTCTAATCTGCTTGCAATGTTGATGTGTAAAATTACTATTTTTTTTTCTTGTTTGACTCCACAGTTTCCTTCAACTCCACAGGAATGGCAGACTGTGGCCTCCCACTTTGCCACCCGTTGGGACTTTCCCAATTGTGGAGGTGCAATTGATGGGAAACACGTCCGCACCGTCCCACCCCCCAACTCGGGGTCCTACTATTATAATTACAAGGGGTATAATAGTATTGTGATGTTGGCGGTGGTGTCAGCGACATATGACTTCCTGTATGTGAATGTGGGGAAAAATGGCTGGATGTCAGATGGTGTAGTGTTCGCGCAGACGAAGTTCTACTGGCATCTCCAGAGTAGCAGTCTGGGCTAGCCACCTCCAAAGGCGGCCACATTGACTTCCTTCACTAGTCCTGGCTACCTGGAGCCGCGCTCAAAATGAACGGACTTTCCTCCGTGTGTGGGCAAGTCCGTTTATTTCAAAAGTACGGCAGACTCACGTCATAGTCCGGCGGAGGTCCGTGTGGGCAGGTCCACTCGTTCGGAAAGTTCGGCAGACTTTCCAGCGGTTTGTCCGCCAGACTAAGTCCGCCGGATAGTCTGATCGTATGCACGCGGCCTTAGTCACACACAGTACCTCCCTTTTTAAAATGAATGCACCAGACCAGTATATATTGAAAGAAAGTCTTTATCCATCCTCAATGTGTACAGCATGGTAGGTCATAGTCTTAGGAGAGATGGCTTCTGTTCTTCATGCTGGCACCACACTACCCACTATGAAAAATCCTCTGTTTGCTGATAGTCTTGTGTTCTGGCAACAGTTACTGCCAAGCCTGTGACTCTGGAATCCGGGAATTCTCTAAACCCTTCAGAGTTTCACTTTAGTCTAGTTGTACATTTCATTGAAGCAATCAAGCTATGTTTATTTATGACTGTTCTAACTCATTTTAAATAGGGAAGATACACTACACTAGACCCAATCCCACTCAGGTTCCCGCACATGCACAAAGTTAGTGCACTTATGTTTACCCCATCATCCAGGTCATTTATGAACAAATTAAATAGGATTGGTCCCAGGACTGAATCCTGGGGGACCCCCCTTTCCACCCCTGACCATTAGGAGTATTTCCCATTTATCACTACCCTCTTAACTCGCCCTTGTAGCCAGTTTTCAATCCATGTACTCACCCTATGGTCCATGCCAATGGACCTTACTTTATACAGTAAATGTTTATGGGTAACTGTATCAAATGATTTTGCAAAATCCATATACACCCCGTCTACGGGCCTCCGTTTATCTAGATTGTAGCTCACCTCCTCATAGAAGGTTAATTGATTGGTTTGACAAGAACAATTCTTCATGAATCCATGCTGATTGCTGCTAATGATACAGTTTTCATTACTAAAATCTTGTATATAGTCCCTTATCATCCCCTCCAAGAGCTTGCATACTATTGATGTTAGGCTAACTGGTCTGTAATCCCCAGGGATGTATTTGGTCCCTTTTTTAAATACCGTATATACTCGAGTATAAGCCGAGATTTTCAGCCTCTTTTTTGAGGCTGAAAGTGCCCCCCTCGGCTTATACTCGAGTCATCGCCGTCTGACTGCTCGATCAGCGTATCGAGCAGACAGACGGCGGACATACTACAATTTGAAAGCCGCGCCTCTGCCTCCGCCTCCGCCTGTGATAGGCGGAACACTGAATTTCCCAGCAGCCTGTGTTCCGCCTATCACTGACATCGTCTCATCCTCGTCCGTAGTACGAGGATGAGACGATGTCCGTGATAGGCGGAACACAGGCTGCTGGGAAATTCAGTGTTCCGCCTATCACAGGCGAAGGCGAAGGCGGAGGCGGAGGCGCGGCTTTCGAATTGTAGTATGTCCGCCGAGGCGCCGACGAAGAGCGGCGATCCTGGCAAGGCACGGGACGGAGGCAAGGCAAGGCACGGCACGGGACGGGACGGAGGCAAGGCACGACACGGGACGGAGGCAAGGAGGCAAGGCACGGCACGGGACGGAGGCAAGGAGGCAAGGCACGGCACGGGACGGAGGCAAGGAGGCAAGGCACGGGACGGAGGCTCGGGACACAGGTAGGCTGGACACACACACACACACACACACACACACACACACACACATGGACACACACACACAGGGATGGATGGATGGAGACACACACACACACAGGGATGGATAGATGGATGGAGACACACACACACAGGGATGGATGGATGGATGGAGACACACACACACAGGGATGGATGGATGGATGGAGACACACACACACAGGGATGGATGGATGGATGGACACACACACACACAGGGATGGATGGATGGATGGACACACACACACACAGGGATGGATGGATGGATGGACACACACACACACACACACAGGGATGGACGGACACACAGGGATGGACGGACACACAGGGACGGACACACACACAGGGATGGACAGGCATGTCTCACCCTCGGCTTATACACGAGTCAATAAGTTTGCCAGTTTTTTTGGGGGTAAATTGGGGGCCTCGGCTTATATTCGGGTCGGCCTATACTCGAGTATATACGGTATTGGTGCTACATTGGCTTTTCTCCAAGCTGGTACCATTCCAGTCAGTAGACTGTCAGTAAAAATTAGGAACAATGGTCTGGTAATTATTTGAGTTCCCTATCGACCCTCGGGTGCAGGCCATCTGGTCCCGGTGACTTATTAATGTTAAGTTTTTCACGTTTATTTCTAATTCTGTGCTCTGTGAGCCATGAGGGTGCTTGCTGTGATGTGTCATGAGGATAAACACTGCAGTTTTGGTTACTGAAGCCCAAGATTCCTTCGTGAAGACTGAGTAGAAGAATAAATTAAATACCTTTGTCATCTCACCATCCTTTGTAACCAGATTCCCTTCCTCATTCTTTATGGGGCCAATATGGTATGCCCTCCCTCTTTTACTGTTTATATATGTAAACAATTTCTTGGGATTTTTTTTGTTCAACTCCGCGGTGTCTTTTGTGTTTCTTAGCTGCCCTAATTGCACCCTTAAATTTCTTGTTGCATTCTTTTGTAAAGTTTGAATGCTGATGATGATCCCTCAGCCTTGTATTTTTTAAAGGCCTTCTCCTTTGCTTTTATATGCATTTTTACATTGGAGTTAAACCACCTAGGACTTTTATTTGCTCTTTTAAATTTATTTCCCAATGGGATGCACTGGCTAATGCGCTTATTTAATATGCTCTTAAAGCAAACCCATCTCTCCTCCATGTTCTTTGTTCCTAAGATTTTATCCCAGCTAATATCTCCTAGCAAGGTTTGTAGTTTAGGGAAGTTGACTCTTTTTAAGTTCAGTGTCTTTTTATTGCCCATTTTTTTTCCTATTTGCGTGATTTATACTGAAGCTAATTGACCTGTGATCGCTGTTTCCTAAATTGACCTGTATTTCCACAGTCGTGATCAGGTCCTTATTGTTGGTAATCAGTAGGTCTAGTTGTTGCATCTACCATCTGACCTATAAAATTGTCCTGCAAGAAATTTAGGAGCTGGCAAGCATTAGACGAATGCGCAGTTCCTTCTGCCCGGTATACAGTGCCTTACGAAAGTATTCGGCCCCCTTGAACTTTTCAACCTTTTGCCACATTTCAGGCTTCAAACATAAAGATATAACATTTTTATTTTTTGTGAAGAACCACCAACAAGTGGGACACAATTGTGAAGTGGAATGAAATCTATTGGATTTTTTAAACTTTTTTAACTAATAAAAAAATGAAAAGTGGGGCGTGCAAAATTATTCGGCCCCCTTGCGTTAATTCATTGTAGAGCCACCTTTTGCTGCGATTACAGCTGCAAGTCGCTTGGGGTATGTCTCTATCAGTTTTGCAAATCGAGAGACTGAAATTCTTGCCCATTCTTCCTTGCAAAACAGCTCGAGCTCAGTGAGGTTGGATGGAGAGCGTTTGTGAACAGCAGTTTTCAGCTCTTTCCACAGATTCTCGATTGGATTCAGGTCTGGACTTTGACTTGGCCATTCTAACACCTGGATATGTTTATTTGTGAACCATTCCTTTGTAGATTTTGCTGTATGTTTGGCATCATTGTCTTGTTGGAAGATAAATCTCCGTCCCAGTTTCAGGTCTTTTGCAGACTCCAACAGGTTTTCATCCAGAATGGTCCTGTATTTGGCTGCATCCATCTTCCCCTCAATTTTAACTATCTTCCCTGTCCCTGCTGAAGAAAAGCAGGCCCACACCATGATGCTGCCACCACCATGTTTGACAGTGGGGATGGTGTGTTGAGGTTGATGAGCTGTGTTTCTTTTACGCCAAACATATCATTTTGCCTTGTGGGCAAAAAGTTCGATTTTGGTTTCATCTGACCAGAGCACCTTCTTCCACATGTTTGGTGTGTCTCCCAGGTGGCTTGTGGCAAACTTTAGACGAGACTTTTTATGGATATCTTTGAGAAATGGCTTTCTTCTTGCCACTCTTCCATAAAGGCCAGATTTGTGCAGTGTACGACTGATTGTTGTCCTATGGACAGACTCTCCCACCTCAGCTGTAGTTCTGCATCTCTGATCAGTCTTCTCCTTGTCTGAGCTGAAAGTTTAGAGGGACGGCCAGGTCTTGGTAGATTTGCAGTGGTCTGATACTCCTTCCATTTCAAAATGATCGCTTGCACAGTGCTCCTTGGGATGTTTAAAGCTTGGGAAATCTTTTTGTATCCAAATCCGGCTTTAAACTTCTCCACAACAGTATTACGGACCTGCCTGGTGTGTTCCTTGGTCTTCATGATGCTCTCTGCACTTTCAACAGAACCCTGAGACTATCACAGAGCAGGTGCATTTATACAGAGACTTGATTACACACAGGTGGATTCTATTTATCACCATCAGTCATTTAGGACAACATTGGATCATTCAGAGATCCTCGCTGAACTTCTGGAATGAGTTTGCTGCACTGAAAGTAAAGGGGCCGAATAATTTTGCACGCACCACTTTTCAGTTTTTTATTTGCTAAAAAAGTTTAAATTATCCAATAGATTTTGTTCCACTTCACAATTGTGTCCCACTTGTTGGTGATTCTTCACAAAAAATTTAAATTGTATATCTTTATGTTTGAAGCCTGAAATGTGGCAGAAGGTTGAAAAGTTCAAGGGGGCCGAATACTTTCGCAAGGCACTGTATGTCTATATAAAGTCCCCTATTATGATGACCCTTCCCATTCTTGCCGCTAATCCAAATTATGATAGGAGGTCCATCTCCCCTCCTCCCTCAGGTTAGGGGGCCTATAGTATACTCCTAGTATTACTTTCCCCTTAGTTTCATCCCTTTGGAGCTCTACCCATAAGGATTCCACCTCCTCCCTAGCTCCCTTAGTGATGTCATCTCTCACATTCACTTGTACATTATTCTAGCTATACAGGCATACCCCTCCCTACCAAATCTAACTAAACCACTCTAACCTGTAGAAGGAGAGGGATTTTACAGAGTACATGGCCTGTATTAAAGGGAACCTGTCATGACAAATATATGGTTGATGTGCCTGTTGTCTTGCATTTGTAGGTCTAAGCTCTGTAGCCATCTTTATCCTTGTTAAAGTCAATCACAAACCGAAAACAAAAGTATTTTTGATAGTTCTCCTGTTATGTATGGTATGCATGTCACTGACTTTCCAATAAATGATGAAAGGATAAAGGTGACAGCCATGGTACTGTTTAATGCATCACAACCTAGTACCAGGGTGTTTTTGTTGGTCTTTCTGATATGAATTGCTTGCATGTCAGTGACTCTCCAATTAGTGATTGGAGGATTATGACAGTCAACAGGGCCTCCACCTTCAAAATCAAGACCTTAGCACCAGCTGTACATTTATAGAAACAAATCTATCTAAACCAGGGGCAATGGTGAGACATCCAACAGCTTTAATTGTAATTCATTTTTCTATTAATGATTATAGCCTGGCTGTAGAAAGATGGAAGAGGTGACTTGATTACGGCTCCACCTCTGGGATGAGGATGTGATGATGAACAGAGGGCTGTGATAACTGCTGGAGAAGACCCTCAGTGGGAACCAAACCCCACAGCTGCCAGACATCTATACTATGTAACCAGGGGGTGCTACTGAAGTGTCTGCTGGTTACTTGACAGCAGTTATCTGACAGGGAGAGGAAGGAATGTTTCATCTGAATCTTCCCCTGCCGCTTTCTTAGCACCCAATCTCCCACACATCACTAGCGCTACATAAATCTTTTTTGAAGTTCTAGCCCAGTGATGTGGAGGAAATTGGGTGTGGGGAAGCTACAGGGGAAGAGGATCAGATGAAACATCCTTTCCCCTCCCTATCAGATACCAACTGTCAAGTAACCAGTGGACACTGCAGTAGCCCCTGCTGACTACATAAGGATTGATTTACTAAAATTGGAGAGTGCAAAATCTGGTGCAGCTACACAGTTACCGCACACATGGAGGCTTATGCCCATATCTGAATGTAGACTGTCAAATTCAGTTTTCTCTAAAGTATGTAGACCATAGAACTCAGATGCGAGGGAGCATTCATCAGTCAGAGCCTGCATAGGGACTGAAGCCGCAGTGTGTCATGGGCCCCCCCTCTTACCCCAAAGGCAAGAACTTAAATATCTGTGTTTAAAAACTAGTAAGTGTTGTACCATTGAAAAATGTATGAGTTATGTATATGTAGTCAACTGTGCACTTATTAAATGTACTTCTTTAAATAGATGCACTATAGGCTCCTGAAGAAGCGACTAAGTTTCAAGACATAAAGAGCTATCTATGATGGTTAGTATAACCTCAGGACCCCGGAGGAATCTGAATTAGTCTACATTCAGATATGCGCATAAGCCTCCATGTGTGTGGTATACATTTACCTAGCGGATCACACCATGCCTGAGATATGTACTGTCTAGCAGCATTTTAGAAGTTTACCATTCACTGGAAATATTGCATAAGGTTTTTACGATGATGTTAACAAAAGAAACAAATTAATTTTAAAGTTTTGATTGCTGTGTGTGTGATTCTAAAGTCCATATCTCTGTTATTAAAAATGTTGATCTTCCTGAGTCAAAAAAGTCAGAGAAATGGTGTCTCCCCATGGTGTGAAATGTGTGAGGGCATAGTGGGTCCCCCTTTCCTTTGGGCCCATGTGTGCCACACACATTGCTTTCATGGATAATACACCACTGCACTAATACTTTCCATATAAATGTTAGAATGGTTTAATCATATACTGCACATTAGCATGAATGCAGATAAGAGAAGATACACCTTTATGTAAGTGTTTATACCTAACTCCTCTTCATGGCTACAATTTTCCTCTAAGCTGTTTCTTTGTCGGCTTCCTACAGCTTGGCATCATTCATTACGGCTTGAGTGCTCAACTTTTATTTTTTGAAAATCACTCAGTCTAATCGGGAAGTGTCACTCGCAAAGTGATGGGGTGTTTTCTCCACGTCTTGAATGATCAAGAAGCAGATCAGACAAATATTTTCATTCAGTATCTGTTCAGCTACATTTCCTGCAGATGATGTGGCGCGTCAGCCTCATTTTGTTTGAAGAGCTGTTCGTTTGAAATGTCCCTGGATGACAAATAAAGATTTAGTTTGTGTGACACAGTACAAGAGCCAGGGTTACTCCGCTGTGTTTTTTTAAGATTTCCTGTCTGCACATTTCCCAGTTAATTTAATGTAATTCCTAAGGGTTACGGAGTATATGGGAAATTTTACTTAGAACAATAGTTAAGGCTTTATTGGGTCTTTATTAAACACAGATACATTTTATGTGCTTAAAATAAGAAAGCAATGCGTGTATGCTAAAACAACAGTCAAAACAAAATCATAAACACACAATCAGTTTACCACCAATTTAAAGGTAGACAATGGGAGAGGCCATTCAAGAACTGGTCTAATACCAACTATTGGTAATTTTGAGCTAAAAGCAGAGGTCTCGTTAGCAAATCTATGTGAAACCCACAGGCCAGCATAAAGACACTTGTGCACGTTAGATTCAATTCAATAATTGATAACAAACTGTCACTTGCCTGAAACTACCAATCATTTGTGCATAGGCTAGTCACCGAAAATGAGTGCCTGCATTCTTCATTGTGTGTTCCTGGCCTTAGAACATGGCTCTATATAATCCTATAGAAAGCTGCTGCACAGGAACGATTTGTGCCAGGTCTCCTCTAAAGCCACAGGTCTCAATCCTAAACAAGTGTTCCAATTATCAGACAAATGATTGTGATTGGGCTAACTACACTGCCAGCAAGGTGCTTCTTCTAAGAAGAAACTGCATAGTAAACCCACAAGTCTGCTATAGACATTAGACAATAGACATTAGCTAGCAATCCTAGCAATTATGGGCTGATAAACATGATTACTTTCCATGGCAGAAACTGTTGGTGATACCAGGAGCTAAAAGATATACATAGTCCTCTCATAATCGATGGACCATTAAACCCAATCTATTCCCAGTTGGGTGATTTAACATTTATTCCAATTAGTGCATTTATCATCTTTTGGTGTATTCTTTGTTTTTGTTATTGCTATTGATTTTGTAGCACCTGGACAATATTTTGCGATGGCACACACAGTATAATAATTGGACTTTCTTTAAAGTAATACTGAAAATCTCTGCAAGCAGCAAGTATTTTCACTGCTCTGAATTCAAATAATATGCGTAATAGGGATGGCAAAGGTGTACCCCTGGAAAAAAATATTTCCCTGATGGAAAAAAATATTCTAAGCAACATACATCATGGATTCATGAAAGACAGAAGTTGTCAAACAAATCTCATTTCTTTTTATGAGGAGGAAAGTAAAGTAGTCACTGTGGCCGTGGTATACTTGGATTTTGCCAAAGTGTTCGACACAGTTCCCCACACACGGCTCATGTGTAAGTCTACAGGCTTGGAAATATCAGTTTGTAGATGGATAGAAAACCGGCTAAAAGACAGAATTCAGAGATTAGTGCTTATGGATTCATATACTGAATAGTCTAAGGTTGTTAGTGGTGCACCCCAAGGTTCAGTGTTGGGACCCTTACTTTTTAATATCTTTATATAATATCTTTATAAATGATATTGGGTCTGGGATTAAAAGTAACATTTCAGTGTTTGCAGATGACACCAAACTATGCAGTGGAAAAACATCCTTACAGGATTTCTCCAACTTACAAACCAACCTCTATGCACTGTTTAATTATGCAACTATTTGGCAAATTGGTTTAATGTTGATAAATGTAAAGTTATGCACTTGGGGGCTAAGAATATGCATGCATCATACATACTAGGGGGAGTACAACTGGGGGAATTAATGGTGGAGAAGGGTCTAGGTGTTCTGGTAGATCATAGGCTTAATAATGGTATGCAATGCCAACCTGCATTTTCCAAAGCAAGTAAAATCCTTTTTTTTATTAAGAGAGGTATGGACTCCAGAGAGATAGAGAGATAGAGTGACAGAGAGAGAGAGAGCGAGAGAGAGAGAGAGAGAGAGAGAGAGAGAGAGAGAGAGAGAGAGAGAGAGATCATTTTCCCCATCTACAAATCATTAGTTAGACCTCATCTGGAATATGCAGTTCAGTTTTGGGCACCAGTTCACAAAAAGGATATCGGGTAACTAGAAAAAGTGCAGAGAAGAACAACCAAACTGATACGAGGCATGGAGGAATCCAGCTATAAAGAAAGATTAGAGGAACTGATATTATTCTCTCTTGAGAAGAGGTGATTAAGGGGATAAATGATCAACATGTATGAATACATCAGTGGTCCATATAGTGAACTTGGTGTTGAGTTATTCACGTTATGGTCCTCAAATGAAAATCGTACATCCGATTGTAAAAAATGTATTTTTTTTTGTTTACTTTATTGGTTGAACTATATAGAACTGTGGAGGTTATTTATGAAAGGCAAATCCACATTGCACTACAAGTGCAGTCACTGTAAATCCGAGGGGGACATGCAAGGAAAATAAAAAACAGCATTTTAGATTGCACATAATTGGATGATTAAATCAGTAGAGCTTCCCCTCATTTCAGATCTACCCCTCAGATTCACAGCGACTGCACTTCCAAGTGCAATTGCAGTGCACTTGTAGTGCAAAGTGGATTTGTCTTTTTTGTAAATAGCCCCTTATGTGTCTTTTTCAACAAGATTAACTATGTAACTATGTAGGAGGATGCATGGAGTGTAGTTGGAAAGGGATGCATGAGATGTACAGTAGGTGTAGAGGATGCAGGAGGAGGAGGTGCAGGAGGTGTAAGGGAAATTGTGCACAGGTGGTGCAGGTGGCGGAGGATATAGAAGGTGCAGGGGAAGTGCATGCAGGAGGTGTAGGAGAAAGGGGATGCACAAGGTGGAGAAGGAAGAGGATTCAGGATTTGTGTGTGCGTGTGCGGGGGGGGGGGGGGATGCAGGAAGTGTGGAGGAAAAATGATTCAGGAGTTATAGAGGGAAGGGTATGCAGGAGGTGTAGGGTGAAATGTGTGCAGGTGGTTTAGGGGGAATGGGATGCAGGAGGTGTAGGTGTACGAGGATGCAGGAGGTATAGATGTACGAGTGTAGCACTGACCCCTGAAGGAGCAGCTGGTTTTGTTGGGCTTACTGTTACCTTCTTGACCTTGTGTATGTCCAGGGGTTTCCCATGGTATATGGCCCAAAGAACTGCAGAAACTGACACTGGATCCACTTTTAGGATATTTATTTGACAACAAGTAGACAGAACAGTGGCAGCACAGTGGTGTAGTGGTTAGCACTCTCACCTAGCAGTAAGAAGGGTCGCTGGTTCGAATCCCAACCACGATACTACCTGCCTGGAGTTTGCATGTTCTCCCTGTGCCTGTGTGTGTTTCCTCCGGGTACTCCGGTTTCCTCCCACACTCCAAAGACATGCAGGTAGGTTAATTGGCTTCTGTCCAAAATTGGCCCTAGTATATGAATGGGGACATTGGATTGTGGGCTCCTTGAGGGTAGGGACTGATGTGAGTGTGCAATGTACAGTGATGAGAACAAGTGTAGACACTCAGGTTGAACTGGATAAACTGGTGTCTTTATTCAACCTTACTAACTATGTAAGAACAGTCTCTCAATGAAGGGTAGAGGGTTAGGTAGAAAATTCAGGTACTCTTGGAACTGCAAAAGATAGGAAGTCTCTCACTATAGAAATCCAGAGAATTACTGCTCACAACTGGATTCTCACAGTTACTGGATAGACCTCCTCTCATTAGGCCTAGCAGCCGATAGAGTGTTTGAAGAAAACAAAGTCTCTGCCACAGACTTGCATATAGAACACTTGAACAAAGTCTCTGCCACAGACTTGGATGTAGAACACTTGTGAATAAAGTCTCTGCCACAGACTTGAATGTAACTGAAGGATGTAGATACATTTAGAGAGCTATCATACGGTACCAGTATCTCGCAGCCGGTCCAGCAATACCGTATGAGTGTAGATTCGCTTGGTGTCTTTCAACTGATGAGACGGCACCGGACCACCTTTGAATCCTCCTTCCAGTTACTTTTCCTCAGGCTAGCCAGCCCTGAGACTTGGGATTGGATGGATCTGCACCCCAGGCCAGGAGGGCCATGGGGGCTGGTCAGGAGGACCAGGTCCAAACAAACATAAAGATCTTCTGGACTGGAACCCAGAAGCAGGTGATGTCAGTACCTTAAGTACCCTCTCCCAGAATGCACAGCAAGATGACACTCCCACTGGGCTGGTTCAGAGAAAGAATGGCACTCAATGCGCCTAGCCAATCCAGCTAGACTGGTACTGAAACCATAATTTGGTATAATTGACCCTAAAACCCAACTGCGGTTTTAGGAATTTTAAATAGAGAAAAACACATAGCGCATGCTCTTCAGGAGCCGGTGCTACACGAGGATGCAGGAAGTGTAGGAGATTGTGAGTGCAAGAGGTGTGGGGGGGACATACAGGCAGTGGAGGGTTAAGGGAGTACAGAAGGTATAGGGAAAGGGGATACAGAAGGTTTAAGTGTAACCCTACATTCACACATATGTTTTTTGGTGTGTTTTGCAGAAATGCACTACACTCCATTTACCATGGTTTCATATGGATGTAGTTCCCATCTGTTTTGTGGCGCTGTGTTTTTTGGAAAGGATCAGGGGCTTTTTTCCGCAGCAGATTGTTATTTGCATGTAATAGACTTCAATGGAGCTGCACCAAAAACGTTTGATTTCTCTTTAACACATTGGGGGTTATTTACGAAAGGAAAAATTTACTTGAAAGTGCACTTGGAAGTGCAGTCGCTCTAAATCTAAGGGGTAGATCTGAAATGAGTGGAAGCTATGCTGATTTTATTATCCAATTATGTGCAAGCTAAAATTCTGTTTTTTATTTTCCTTGCATGTCCCCCACTGATCTACAGTGCCTTTACTTCCAAGTGCACTTTCAGTGCTCTTTCAAGTGCACTTGCAGTGCAAAGTGGATTTTCCTTTCGGAAATAACCCTCATTGTGTACAGCTGGCTATTAAGGAGCGGGCTGGGAAGCAGGTCAGCCGCATCCTTAACAGCCGATAAATCATCAGCTGTCAGCGGGGTTCCCCGCTGACAGTTGAATGTAACAAAAAGAATTGCCAGCAAAAAAGAATCGGGGAAAAAAAACATGTGGACCCCCCCAAAAAAAAAAAAAATCAATACCAGGCCCTTTCAGTCTAGAATAGATTTGGAGGGGAACACCATGCAAACATTTTATTTATTTTTTGCGTGGTTTACCCCCAAAAGCCATACCAGACCCTGGGGAGGGAATGTGTGCAGGGGATGTTAGTCATCTTTTATGATGATCTGTATAGTCAGAAACTATCTTTATATAATAAAGAAGACCTCATGCTGTTATACATTTTCTAATAGTAGTTTCTACTCAGATAACCACATGACTCAAGGGGAAGAGTGTCTACAAATGTCATCATTTATTTGTATTTAGGGCAACACTGAGTCCAAATACAGCCTGGGGTGGACATTTCAGTGAAATACTTTGAAAGAAACAAGGAGCTCAACGTAAATCTACTAATATGACAATTCATCTCTGTTTTCCCTATTATGTCTCGTTATGAAGTTTTCTGTGACTTTTTCCCCTTTCTACCAACTCTTCAATAAAAAGCCCATCACTTGTTTCCTGTTTCTCTATAATGAAATTGGCCATTCCTGAAAAGTCATCCAAGTTTGGAACCCAATACTGAAAGTGATACTCCTTGGCACCCTCTACACAAGGCCCAACAGATTCCAATAATATCAGTGGAAAGGCAATGGGAGCGGTCAAACATGCTCAGTTAACGTTTATGCATCAGTTTATGAGATTTCTGTTTTCCAATGAAATTCAATGGTTCTTACAGTAATTCCACTAAAGTCACATAAGGAAAATATTCAGCATGAGCTGTGCAGGTTTTAGACTGGTTAAAGAGGTTGAAGACTGTATACTGCTTTACTATTTATAGGTTTTTGAAAAACATGTTCTTTCCATGGCAACCCAACATCCATCTGGTGTGTACCTAAATACAATGGCACATGTGAAAAGAGAAAAAAGTGTTTTTCATCAACTTTGCTCATTTATTGCTTACAATAGACTCCTCTGAGTCTTATTTGTGTGTTATATGTATAGAGCAATATTTAATAAAGAGTGTGCTATATTTTACTCAGAGAAAAGGACTTCACGAAGTGTAGTTCAGGGAAAGGTAAAAATAGTGTGTTAAAGTACAACTCCAGGCTACTTTGTAATACTCCCCCAGCGGTTTTTAAAGCAAGCATAGCAGCTCTCGCTGAAGTACTAACCTTGAATCTGGAGCTGACTTTCTGCAGTAAAATATCTCTACTACAAGATGTAGTAGAGATTATCCTTAGAAACTGGGGGCGTGGTAGGAAGAGGATTGAGAGAACTTATTGAGGACTAAAGGCTTCAGAAGGGAAACATGGAAGGAGTTTGAGATTTTGAGGCTTTTAGGAATCTGAGGTTTGAAACAAACCGGATTCAGCTTAGAAGTTATAGAGTACAGGCCAATGAATCTTGTGCCAAACTTCAGAGAAGGGACCCGGAGCTTGATGTTTCTGGTGGAAAGCCAGACTTTGTCCCCTGGCAGTAGAGAAGGTGGTTTACACCTGCAACAGTCGGCAAAACCTTTGAATTTGTCAGCAGCTGCCTGGAGGGAATCATGAATGTCACCCCAAATAGAATTGAAAGATCCCTGAGCCATAGCCAAAGCTGGAATGTCTGGAGAACAGATCATAGGAAGAGGGAGCTGAGGGTGTCTTCCATAAACTGTATGAGGGTGTCTTCTGAGAACTGGTGTTTACATGATTATTGTGAGAGAATTCTGCCCACGGGAGTAGAGCGAACCAATCATCATGATGAGCAGAGACTAAGGTGTGGAGAAAGGCCTGAGAAACTCCTGATTAACACTCTCAGTCTGTCCATTGGATTGGGGGTGATAAGAAGAGGATAAATCCAAAACGGTATTGAGGGATTTCAAAAAGGCTTTTAAAAAAAATGAAGTAAATTGAACACCCCGGTCGGAAACAATATGAGAAGGAACTCCATGAAGGAGGAGGATTTCTCAAACAAAAATGGGAACCAAGACAGGAGCAGAAAGGGAGATCAGGAAGAGAAACAAAATGAGCCATCTTGGAGAACCAATCGATTACCACCCAAATGACTGTATTGTTCTCAGACAGTGGGTGATCGGTAATAAAATTCAAGGCAATGTGAGACTAGGGCCTAGGGACTAGCTGTCAGGTCTGGTATGGATTTTAAGGGGAACCCCGCACCAAAATTTAAAAAAAAATGGAGTGGGGTCCCCCCAAAAATCCATACCAGACCCTTATCCGAGCACGCAACCTGGCAGGCCTCAGGAAAAGAGGGTGGAGGAGAGAGCACCCCCCCTCCTGAACCATACCAGGCCACATGCCCTCAACATTTGGAGGGGGCTTTGGGGTAGCCCCAAAGCACCTTGTCTCCGATGTTGATGGGGAGAAGGGTGGGGGGCTTATCGGAATCTGGAAGCCCCCTTTAACAAGGGGACCACAAGATCCTGCCCCCCTGTGTGAAATGGTAATGGAGTACAAATGTTCCCCTTACCATTTCACAAAAAAAGTGATAAAAAGGTTAAAAAACACAAGAGACGGTTTTTGACTAGTCCTTTATTAATTTCTTCTTCTTTCCGCTTCTTCTTTCATCTTCTTTCTTTTGGTCTTCCTTCGGTTTGATTCTTCTGACACTTCTTAAATAATGGAGGACGGGGCCACCCGGTGACTTCCCTATGGCTTTCCCTGTGTTGTCAGAGGGGGCAGGGTCACTCGTTTACATAAATGGGTCACCCGTTTGTGTTGCTATGGCTATTAATCACTTTAAGAATAATATAGAGTTAGATTTTTAAGAGCATATGCTGAGACAGGAAGTTCTCAAGAGGATGTGATGTAAGCAGGAGTTAGGAGGAGGAGATCTAGCTTTTGAAAGAAACGTGTTCGTAAAGGAGTTGGAGTTTGGAAGAACAATGAGGAAAGCCATGGCTACCAGAAGCTGGAGAGTTTTGGAGAACTTTTGAGTTGGACTGAGCAAGGAACCACAAAGGATATTACATCTTAAACTCTAAGTTGAGTAACTGTTTAGTTTACTTAATGCATACATATTGTAAATTCTTATATTTGTAGGATTTTTTTTGTAAGCTATAGGTTGTATATTTTACAATTGTATGTGCAGCATTCCTGTTTAGTAAAGCATTGATACACTACAGAAGGCTAAGCTTCCTTGGTTTTACTGCAAGAACTTTAAGAGATAGATGCAAAATATAACATTGGGGGCTCATGACAGGATTTGAGCTAAAAGCTCAACTGAAGCAGACCTGTTTTCTGTGGTGTGTTTTGTTGCTTATACTGGAGTTAGTGTTTGGCTGAAACATTTAGGAATTTTCGAGCCTTAGATGAATGTGCGGTTCCTTCTGCCCAGTATATATCTGGATAATTAAAATCCCCCATTATGACGACACTTCCCATTCTTGCTGCTAATCCAAATTGTGATAGGAGGTCAGTCTCTCCCTCCTCCCTCAGGTTAAGGGGCCTATAGTATACTCCAAGTATTATTTTCCCCTTAGTATTATCCCTTTGGAGCTCTACTCATAAGGATTTCACCTTCTCCCTAGTTTTCTTAGTAATGTCACCTCTCACATTCACTTGTACATTATTCTTGATATACAGGCATACCCCTCCCCCCTTTTACCCTCTCAATCCCTGCGATAAAGGGAATACCTTTGAATGGTGGCCAGCCAATCATGAGAGCTGTTGAACCAAGACTCTGAAATTCCCCAAATATCAAAATTCGCCTCATACAACAGTATCTCCAGCTCTAGTCTAGTTTAAAAATACCGTGTATTGCCCCCTTTAACATCAATGACAGCTTGAAGTCTTTTGTGGTATTTGTGGATGAAGCTCTTTATCTTCTCAGATGGTAAAGCTGTCCATTCCTCTTGGCAAAAAAACTCCAGTTCCTGTAAATTCTTGGGCTGTCTTGCATGACCTGCACCTTTGAGATCTCCCCAGAGTGGCTCAATGATGTTGAGGTCAGGAGACTGAGATGGCCACTTCAGAACCTTCACTTTATTCTGCTGTAGCCAATGACAGGTTGACTTGGCCTTGTGTTTTGGATCACTGTCATGTTGAAAAATGTCCAAGTACGTCCCATGCGCAGCTTCCTGGCTGATGAATGCAAATGTTCCTCTGGTATTTTTTGATAACATGCTGCATTCATCTTGCCAACAATTTTGACCAAATTTCCTGTGCCTTTGTAGCTCACACATTCCCAAAACATCAGCGATCCACCTCCGTACCTTTCATCGTAGGCCTGATTGACTCCTCTCCAAATGTTGCGTTTATGGTTGTGACCAAAAAGCGAAATTTTTGTCTCTTCATTCCAAATGACTTTGTGCTAGAAGGTTTGCGGCTAGTCTCTGTGCTGTTTGGTGTATTGTAAGCGGGATACTTTGTGGCATTTGCATAGCAATGGCTTTCTTCTGGGGACTCTACCATGTTTCTTTAAGTGCCTCCTTATTGTGCATCTTAAAACAGCCACACCACATGTTTTCAAACAGTCCTGTATTTCACCTGAAGTTATTTGTGGGTTTTTCTTTGCATCCTGAACAATTTTCCCGACGGTTGTGGCAGAAATTTTAGTTGATCTACCTGACCGTGGTTTGGTTTCAACAGAACCCCTCATTTTGCACTTGATTAGAGTTTGAACACTGCTGATTGGCATTCTCAATTCCTTGGATATCTTTTTATATCCCTTTCCTATTTTATACAGTTCAACCACCTTTTCCCCACAGATGCTTTGACAATTCTGTTGCTTTCCCCATGACTCAGAATCCAGAAATGTCAGTGCAGCCCTGGATGAAAGATGCAAGTGTCTGTCAGGAGTCCATAAGCACATTGACCTTTTGTACACACACACACACACTAATTACAAGCAAACAGATCACAGGTGAGGATGGTTACCCTTAATAGCCATTCAAACCCCTTTGTGTCAGCTTGTGTGCATGTTATCAGGCCAAAATCACCAGGGTATGTAAACCTTTAATTAGGGCAATTTGGGTAGTTAATGTTGTTATTATGATTTAAAAAGAGTAAACACAGTTGATTGATAATACATGGCTTCAGCCAAACACTAACCATGAGTGAAAGAAAAGTTTTTGTGTTATCATTCATATTCTCTGAAAAATAGCCAAGAAATCATAAATTCTGCCAAGGTATGTAAACGTATGAGCACAACTGTACTCTGACATGGCCTGGGTCTCTGGGATGGACATAGTGTAGGTAAAGCCCCTGGGTAGAGTTACTCCGGGAACAAGGTCAATAGCACAGTCAAAAGGCATGTGAGGAGGAAGCACCTCAGCTGATTTTTTGCAGAACACATCCCGGAATTCGCTATATTCAGCAGGAAGAGCAGAAGATTCAGATGTGGTTGCAACCGGAAGTCTCTCCTTTGGGACAACCTTGATTAGGCAGGATAAGTAACAGGAGGAACCCCAAGTCAGGATCTGCCCAGAAGTCCAGTCTACGTGTGGTGAATGGAGCTGTAGCCAAGGCAGGCCCAATACGATGGGGGTTGAGGCCTTAGATAGGATAAGGAAGGATATCCACTCCTGGTGGAGTATCCCTACTGACATCTTAACAGGGAGAGACTTGAAGTGGATGGGACCCCTGGAAGAACAGTGCCATCAATAGCCAAGACCACCAGTGGCGTGGTGAGGAGCGAAAGGGTAAGCTTTATGGAAGATGCAGTTCTCTAGTCCATAAAATTGCCAGCAGCACCGGTATCCAGATATGCTAAGACCGACTGAGGGGAAGCGCCTACATGAAGGAACACAGAAAGGAGACGAGAAAGTGATATTTCTGGGTCTAATACTCCACCTTCCAGATGTATTAGACCTGAGCACCTCCCGGACAAAGACTGTCAGGTCATCTGAGGCCAGGTGCCAGATGCACACCATTGGGGTCAGGAGTGTACCACTAAGGCAGTGGACCTTACGGCTGACTGCCGTGGATGGTGCTCTGAGTGGTTCAGAAAAGCAGATCCTCTGGAGCATCAACACAGATCCCACTGGGAGCTAGAGCATGAGATTCCCCAGGATGTGAAGTCTAAGAGCCAGCAGGTGCTCACCAGAGCTCCTAGTGGTGGGGATGGACTTTGCTGCAACTGGCTCCAGGTCATGGTCCCCAGGGTCTCCCAGCTCACGCTCATGGTAGGCTGCTGGAGGATAGAGAGAAAGCAGCAGACCGGGACAACAAAGGATGGTCGGGGATAAGCCAAAAGGTCAGGGCAACGAGCAGACAGGGGTAGTTAAAGAACACACCAAAGGTCAGGGTATGAAGCAGACAAGGATAGTCAAGAACAAGCCAAGGACGGTAAGCAGAATCAGATAAAGAGCACACGGCAAGAAGCACACAGGAATCCAAGCACACAATATTGATCAGTGAGGCTTGGCTGCAGTGCACAGATTAATATAGTGTTACCTGTTAGAGGCTGGGGTGGAACCATGCTTGAGGGAAGATTACTTAAGCAGACAGGTGAACAGGGTCTGTCTCTATGCTGAACACAACAGAGAGGTAAGCAGACAGACATGAGCATTACTGCAGACTCATGACATTAGTGTTCTGATGTAACCTGAAAATTTCAGTTTTTGTTTACCCAAAAGTCCGGCGGACTAAGAAAGTAGTTTTGCACCTAAATATGTCCGCCGGACTCGTATTTTGGTGGACAATACAGCCGTGTGTGTGCTAGTCCGGCGGACAATACGGCCGTGTGTGTGCTAGTCTACTGTACTTTTGAAATGAACAGACTTTTCCCACCCGGAGAAAATACCGCTCATTTTGAGCATGGCTCCAGGTAGCCGGGACCAGCGAAGGAGGCATCGCTGGCCCAGTCACCTGGTATGGAGTTAAAGGGGAAGCCCTACGCCAAAAAAATGGCGTGGGGGTCCCCCCCTAGGTCCATATCAGACCCTTATCCGAGCACGCTACCCGGCCGGTCAGGAAAGGGGGTGGGGACGAGCGAGCAGCCCCCCCCCCCTCCTGAGCTGTACCAGGCCACGTGCCCTCAACATGGGGGGGTGTTTGGTAAAGGGGGCCATGCGGCCCCCCCACCCGAAGCACCTTGTCCCCATGTTGATGAGGACAAGGGCCTCTTCCCGACAACCCTGGCCGTTGGTTGTTGGGGTCTGCGGGCGGGAGGCTTATCGGAATCCGTAAACCCCCTTTAATAAGGGGGCCCCCGGATCCTGTCCCACCACCCTATGTGAATAAGTATGGGGTACAATGTACACCTACCCATTCACCTGTGAAAAAACACACAAGGTTTAAAAATAATTTATTGCACTGCTCCTGGGGTCTTCCGTATTGGGGGGTCTTCTCGCCAGACTCCTCCGCTATCTTCTGCTAGCTCTTTTACTAGCGGAGGATCCCGGCTTTCTTCTTCGCTGCCGCCCTCTTATTCCGACTTCGGGGGTCTTGTCCTCCTCTTTGGTTCTTCTTGCCAGGCCACCGCTCCTTCTTCTAGCTCTTTTACAAGCGGTGGCCCGGTCTTCTGTCGCCGCCTTCTGTTCTTCTCTTCTTCTCTCTTCTCGCCGCAAAAGTACCATGTGTGGGCAGGTAGCTCGTTTGTAAATTCCGGCGGACAGTCCGACGGTTTGTCCGCCAGACTAAGTCCGCTGGATAGTGTGATACGTGTGTACGCGCCATTACTTTCCCTTTAGATGATAGCAATAAACAGGACAAATAGAGAGGGTAAATCTCCCTTATGGGGGTACATACAGCAGATAAAAACGAATTTACAGGTGTACTGAAAAAAAATAGCAGTTCTCCTATCACGTTAATGTTTTTCTAAAAATCTCTTGAGTGTGATCCAAGTGCTCTGCTTCAAACATCATACAGCTCCCATTCTGTGCTTCACCCTTAACTTCCTTCTCACCTCCCTGGTTGAACAAACCCATCAGATGTAAAGGGCCTCTTTTCATAAAGCATTTATCAAATATGCCTTAAACGTTTGAATCCCTGCTCCCCAATGCTCGTCTCAGAAGGTTGAGGAAAAATCCAGGGAAGAAGTAGCCAACATAGCATAGAACCATTAAATTTATTTAGACATAAACAAAATGACAGCCACTCACAATACAAATTACTTTCCCAGCACTGAAAAAACTGAATTGATTGTGTCGGAGACTCCACATCAACAATCCTCCCTGCCTGAAAAAGACTCTCCAAACATAATGACACCATAGTCAAATGGACTTGCCCAATGCACAGTATGTTAATCTTGACGTCTTCAGGAGAGGACTAAATCAGATCTTAAACTGTAATCTCATCCCTCTGTCAGAGTTTGGATGTATCAACCCAATTAAAAATTGACATAATTCCAAAATTCTTCGATTTGTTCCAAAGCACTCCAATCTGATGTACATCTACATGATAAAGGATTGTGCTTGGCTAACCCACAGCTACAGAGTTGTTATCTCCATTTACATTTGCGTTCTGCTACACATAGATCACTGATGACTTCTAAAGAGCTATGCATGACTTACACCATATTGTCTTCATCATAATGTCTCATTACTGTCACAGTCTAGCAGATTTCTGTTTGTGGTATACTTACCTTCTTGCTGCAGTATTCTGCTAGATCTGTGGTTCCATTTCAAATGTACTGCTGGCCCCTCTGTTCACCTATGGGCATCACCCATCCTGACCTGTATACCTGGGAGCCATAACCTGTTTCCAGTTTGCTGCAAGGCCATCTCCACCAACAAGGGCCCTGGTGAAGAAGCAGGCTGGGGCTTAGACTCTGTGCCCTGGGGAACTCCTGACAATTACTATATATTCCAGCTCTTTCTAATGTATAAACTCCCAGCCTACACAGAGAAATTGACTTCAGAATTAGGATCCTCTATTAGTCAAAAAAACTGGGACAAACAATGAATACTCTTGCATTAGTTATCTATGTCAGGTAAATTTGAAGAAAGACATTTTCAAAATACTCTTTAGGTGGCATCTGACACCTTCTAGACTTAGATCAATATATGCCTCCCAAAACCTCCTCAATCTATGCCTCCCATGATATTTGCCGCAGATGCACTTAACTTTTGGCACTTACCTGCACACCTGGTGGGAATGACAACCTATTCTAAATAACTGGGCCACAATCATCCATCTACATAATAAAGTCTACCAAGAAAATGTAGTAAACTCTTCCTAGGTGACACTCCTTACGAAGCTCCCATAATCCCTATCATCGTCCAAAAGGTCATTTCCCAGCTTTTTTATTTTTGCTGATTGATAGGCAATACCTAGGTGCTGGAAGACATCCTAGGTCCCTATTCTGATTCAATGTTTGGATTTACTTAAAGGCACTGTTCCTATTTGCACCTTCCTACTTGCACCTTCTTAGTTGAACCTCATGTTTTCCACCTGCATAAGATGTGCATTGACCATGTAGCTTCATGGACCCATGTTTTGCCCTGTAAGCAGAGCCTATAGTACAGTAAATATTCACATTCTGGAGTCAGTGGTTTCTGTTTGTGTAGAAACATAAGGTATGTGGCATGGCAGAGTTTATTGTATTACCCCTGTCTATAGTTCAAGAACTGACACTTTGTGTGTAGAAACATCATATTCCACAGCCCCTGGGTCTCTCAGTCTAGCACTACTGCAGTTGCACTAATTAGATCCGACACAGACAGAAGCACACGGAGCATTCCTAGATACAGGGAGCTCAGAATGCAGCTGCAAGATGTTTTTTTTTTATTACATTAGCACTTCCATATGTGTGATGCAACACAGTGCAGAATGCAACACATGCAATGGATGCTGTGTGACCTTGAACAGGAAGGTGTCCTGTTCTTTTGTTGAATAGGAACAGGTTAGGGGAATGAATACATGGACATATGGGGAGTCGATCAGCCATGACACCACAAACTGCAGCCACAACATGTGAGTCCATCTTTACACTAATACTTATGCCCTGTACACACGACCGGTTTTCCCGTTGGAATTCTGATGGAATTCTACTGAAACTGTCTTGCGTATACACGATCACACCAAAAACCGACCGTCAAGAATGCAGCGACATACAACACGTACGACGGGACTAGAAAAAGGAAGTTCAATAGCCAGTAGCTAATAGCTTCCGTCTTGTACTTGCTTCAGAGCATGTGTGATTTTTGGTCTGTCAGAACAGCATAGAGACGAGCGGTTTTCCCAATAGGAATTGGTTCCATCGGAAATATTTAGAACATGTTCTATTTCTAGGTCCGTCATAAATTTTCAATGTAAAAAGTCAGATAGGGCATACACATGATTGGAATATACGATGAAAAGCTCCCGTCTGACTTTTTCTGACGGACATTCGGCTCGTGTGTACGCGGCATTACTGTAGTTAAAACAATGAATGCATTTGAAAGAGTACAATGTCTTTAAAGATATAATGCCCAAGGAACAACTGGTGGCCACTGATCAGGATACTGCAGATTTTGCTCAATATAGTCAGTTTGTCTAATATATAAACACTCAATGCAATTGAAAGATTTTCTGACCTGCCTTTATGCTGATCCACGTTATTCTTCCTGTTAAAGTCCATCTAAACCCCTGGAAGTGATAATTAAACTGTTCCTAGTTTTTATGTCAAAATTTGAAAACTTACTTTGGACCACCTCAGGAATCTTTACATTTTCCCCTTTTTCCTTTGTTTTGCTTTTCCTCATATCCCTTAGATAGATTTCTCGATTCACATACTTTTTTCCATTTGTTCTTTTTCCCCACCCTTCTGTCTCCTTAATGTTGTTGAATAAAACAGAACTGATACCCATCTAAATTAATCTACAAGATTTTAATTTTCTTGATCTGACCTCAAAAAGTTTTGTATTGTAAAAATAAAGTATACAAGCTAATATTACTTATACTTTTGGAATTGTAAGTTTATTCTACTGAAATTACTTATGTCATGGAAAACTGTGCTTCCCTAATAAAACCCAATGTGGAAGAAAGACTATTTGGTGGAGTTTTGCTTATGCCTTATTCGTAGCATGCCTGGCAACTGGACCTGCATTGTATGGGATGATATCCGACAGCTGCGACTGGTCAAGCAGTGAAGGAAAGGGTCTTCAAGGAACCAACTTTTTCATTATTCCCTAGGCAAAATAAACAGCTAAGCCCTGCAATGGGGAAGGGGACCCACTGCAAGGCTATATGTTTTTGGCCCTGGAGTTCCGCTTTAACATTCTGATGCAGTCATAATGTCAGTACTTACATTCTAGGAGGATGTAACACTATTGCAGTACTTAGAACGAAAGAGACTGCCAATATAAAATCTGTTTCGGAACACATAAGACATCATACTTTCACACTCTACTTAAAGACATTAAGTTGCAAACTTTTATAGCATAATTATTTCCCATTTCCACATTATTAGATCGTACTAAATGACTGCAATTTTCATAAATTTCTGAAAAGTGCATGTTTTTATTTTTCCAAGTTAGTCATCACTCTGCTTGACACTACTTATCACAAGTAGGATTTTTGAAGCACTTCACTTTTTTTATACTCTAGTTTTGATATTTTGTGAGTATTTCAACTTCCTATGGCACCTCTCTGCCTCCTTATCGGACAGTAAATCAATGCCATCACCTCTGTCCGATGAGCAGGAACCAGACCCAGGAAGCAGATTGAATCTACTGACTAAAAGAGGAGTGTATATGACTAGGGATAAGCTCATTCATCCACCAAACTCATCTTTATCCAAATTTCCAATTTTTATTTTTATTTCAATTGGCTGCGGGTGAGGTCTTTCCCTGCCCCATAACAAACAAGGCAGAGATTCTACTGTCTAGAAGAGTGTGTATTACTAGAGATGAGCTCATTCATTCTCTGATTTCATTTCTATCCAAACTTCCAAATTACGCTATTTTCTAGCCCCATGGAATGCAGGTTGGGTTATTCCCTGCTCTACAAAGAAAGGGGTAGGATGCTGATGACATATTTCTCTAAATAAAACAAATCTAGGCTTTGGTCTTATAATGCCGGGTTGCTGGATTGGATGTGAGGGCTGGATGGCTCTCTCACCCTGTCCACCGGATAGACAATAGCATATATACTCCTTTTTTATATTGCTGATAAAACTTTCATGTGTCTCCTTGGGAACATACGATCCCCTTTGGGGACACATGAAATACATTTATTCTCATGTAATTACTGTCTAAATTCTATGCACTCTGAGATGACATGCTGTTTGTTACATAGGTCAGCAGGCAGGTTTAAAAAGATCTGTATACACCCTAGAAGAGCCTCTATTCCCTACGGTTGACTACTACATGATTCAGGTAGTATGTCTTTATGTTCAACATCTTGGTATATGTTTTTACCCTAAATAGTAGGATATATATTATCACTATCTTTTATTTCTATGTTTTTCTTTTTTAATCTCTGGCCTCAATTCTCTTATTTGTCCAAAATATTATGGTCGGGGAGTTTACCATCACTGGCTCTTTGAGCCATCCCTAATACGGAGAAATAAAAAAACTCTAAGGGGCTATTGAGACGCAACGTTTGAGACACAGTCCTTTTTATACTCTCCTTGATTTTAAAGATTTTTTAATGGAATGTTCACCTTTGACACCACCATAGTATATGTGATGCCGTGTACACACAATCAGACTTTCCGGCAGAAAAAGTCTGATAGAATCCTTTCATTGGATATTCTGATCGTGTGTGGGCCTCATCTGACTTTTGTTTTTTTAATTCTGACGGACTTAGAAATAGAACATGTTTTAAATCTTTCCAACAGAATCAATTCCTATCTGGAAAACCGTTCATCTGTATGCTGTTCCGATGGACCAAAAACGACGCATGAGCAGCTATTGGCTACTGGCTATTGAACTTCCTTTTTCTAGTCCCGTCGTACGTGTTGTACGTCACCACATTCTAGACGATCGGACTTTGGTGTGATCGTGTGTATGCAAGACCGTTTCAGCGGAATTTGGTTGGAACTCCGTCGGAAAAACCGCCAGAGTTTATTCTGACGGAAAAAACGGTTGTGTGTACGCGGCATAAGTCTACCAGATATTGAATACTGTATCTGTCATAAACACTCTATTGAAAACATATTATGTTCATTGATATGTAAATATTTCTCTACAATGTTATAGACGTACAATTTGTTTCCTAATGAACACCCCTGAGGAAAGGAAATAAACTGAAATGCGTCGGCTGAACGAAAATACTGGGCATCATGCTTGGATTATAGTGTTTCTAAACACAGATTTGTATACATTCCATGTCTCTGTCTATGTGAAAATGCTTTTAAACTTATTTTGTTAAAATAAATACTGTTTGTTACATAAATACACATTTGTTCTATATTTTTATCAAATATGTAAGTGCCTATAAAGTCAGTTTAGGAGTATTCATTTTGTTTCTACCTTTGTGTAAAGGTCCGATGCTGCCATGATGCTCCATGTACATAAAAGGTGCTCCTCCCCAGTCTCCTTCCACCCTACAGGTGTCGGGCTCTACTCATTCTCCTGGTCAAGTGATGCGCTTGGCCCTGCAAAGATCACCATGTTACCTGAGTAGAGGTCTATTTTGGTGCTGGTCTCTGTGTACTGTCGGTATACATGCGGCCTGGCGGCCCTGGTCCAACGGTGCCCGGCCTGGTCCTGCAACTGGCAGAGAGGAGGAGGAGTGCAGTAAGCAGGACCAGAACTCGAGACGGTAGTGGCCAGTGAGTGAGCTTCTGCAGGTGTGGAAGTCATTGGCTGAAGTTAACAGCACCCAGCTGGAGCTGTGCTGCACCGCCTGTCAGTGTGCTGAGCTGGGTACAGGTGTAAGCAGGGCTGGCCACCAGCATCAGCATAAGCACTTCTAGGGGAACCCTTGGTTTGGTGCCACCCCGCTCCTGGCACCCTCAAGCAGTAGCCTTGGCTGCCTTTTCCTGAGCAGTTACAGCAGTGATGCTGGATACAGCCAGTGTGCATCAAGGGCTGGCATTTATGCAAAGTTTTGGCCAAACACAGTGTTGCTGAGTCCAGTGTTGATGTTTGGCTGCCTCCAAACACAGCAAGCCATCTGTCCTTAGCTGCCTGTATGAAAGTAACCTAGTTTGGATAAATGCCCATATTTAGTACAGTGAGGGAAAAAGTATTTGATCCCCTGCTGATTTTGTACCTTTCCTCACTGACAAAGAAATGATCAGTCTATAATTTTAATGGTACTTTTATTTTAACAGTGAGAGCCAGAATAACAACAAACATATCACGGTGACTGCTTCATCTAATCTTCATGTTGAATCTTTTCTTTCTGTCGAATAATCTTGGACTAATAGAGCTAGGTTAGGCACGTTCGACCTTTTTTGCTATTGTCTCTATAATGTTGAATCTTTTCTCTTAAATCTTTTAGGCACATTCGACCACAGGTTCGATGGACACAGATCGCTATTGTCAGCTTCATGTAGAATCTCCTATCTATATCGGACTGTTGTCACAACAAAAATGAAAATAAAGCCTTTGTTTATGTCGGATCGTTTGGTTGTCGTACTCTGCACGTTCGTTATCATTTGTTAAAATGATAACAAAAATACCCGAAATTTGGACGAAAATGCATTTGGACGAAAACAAATACACATATCTAGTTTTTGGGGCTGGAATACAGTAACGCAAACCTTCAGCTCCCTCCACATATTTTCTATGGGATTGAGATCTGGAGCTTGGCTGGGCCATTCCAGGACATTATTGTGCTTTTTCTTGAGCCACTCCTTTGTTACCTTGGCCGTGTGTTTTGAGTCATTGTCATGCTGGAATACCCATTCAGGACCTATTTTCAATGCCCTGGCTGGGGGAAGGAGGTTGTCACCCAAAATTTGATAGTACATGGTCCTATCTATCGTCCTTTTGATACAGTGAAGTTGTCCTGTCCTCTTAGCAGAAAAACAAACCCAAAGAATAAAGTTTCCACCACCGCGTTTGATGGTGGGGATGGTGTTCTTGGGGTCCTAGCCAGCATTCTTCCACCTCAAAAAACAGCATATAAGAATAGGGACCTAATGGTTAGGGAGGTGTCAAGGAAGGGATAGGGAGGGGACACTGTTAGATATATCGCTGCATCCCGAAAAAGTCCCCAGGAAGAAAGAAAATGTAATGCTGCCTTGATGTGTAAGGACCATATATGAGTGGATGTGTAGATTACAATCATGCTTTTGTGACTTTTTTATTTATGGGTTTGAGACAGATGCCATTACTTTTAGGTATGGAGCCATGGACGTGAAGAGGCTCCAAGGTCCTTATGTCTGAATGGCTGAGTTTTTCTTCTGAATTGTGTAAGGTAGAGGATACTTCTTTGTTATTATAAATATTGTTGACAATTAAATACCACATATGGATGGTGGAAGATAGGTCTGCTTTTACAAAAGGGGAGTGCAGGTCCTTGCTGTGTTAACTAAGTGGACAGTGTGGGAGGCTTTAGGGCTGCTTGTAGAGGCATGGAGCAGATAAGTAGCAGGGTCCTGTTTGAGGTTTGCCAAAGTCAAACAAGTAATCACATTGGTAACTTTGGTCCAAAAAGGGTGCAGTTTGGGATGACAGAAAATGTGTGACATCATACCTGAAGCCAAGTCACAGCGCCGGCATCTGTCCAGGATTGAACATTTAAATTTAGTATGGTGTGAGGAACCCTGTACCATTTGGTCAATATTTTTAATGTAATTTCCTAGAACTTTTTTTGCAATGGATGACTTGTGGGCAAAGTAGATTGCATTTTCATGTTGCTGTGAGATAAGAATTCGGATTGCCAATTACAGAAGTTAAGGGTGATGGGAACGGCGAGATGTTTGCAGAATGGAATCGTTTTTTACCAACTGAAATGGTAGCCCCTAAGTGAGACCTAATATCCTGGGGTGAAGGTATAGAAATCCAAGGGAGCCCTGTAATGGGGTTTGGGGAATCTTCTGCTCCCATTGCCACCTCTCACTTGTAGCTCCCAGCACAAATCAACTATTATAGTTAGAAGGAGTTCCACCATATTACCAGTTGATATCAGTTAGGCCAATACCCCCTTTGTTCTCTGGGAGGTATAGAATCTTAACCACTTTCAGACCGGACCATTTTGCTGGTAAATGACCAGAGGTCTTTTTACACTTTGGCACTGCGCTGCTTTAACTGGTAATTGCGCGGTCATGCAATGTTGTACCCAAACAAAATTTGCGTCCTTTTCTTCCCACAAATAGAGCTTTCTTTTGATGGTATTTGATTGCCTCTGCGATTTTTATTTTTTGCGATATAAACGTAAAAAGACCGCAAATTTTGAAAAAAAATGATATTTTCTACTTTTTGTTATTAGAAAAATCCAATAAACTCAATTTTAGTCATACATTTAGGCCAAAATGTATTCAGCCACATGTCTTTGGTAAAAAAAAAGTCAATAATTGTATATTTATTGGTTTGCGCAAAAGTTGTCACATCTACAAACTAAGGTACGTTTTCTGGAATTTACGCAGCTTTTAGTTTACGACTGCCTATCTCATTTCTTGAGGTGCTAAATTGGCAGGGCAGTACAAAACCCCCCCAAATGACCCCATTTTGGAAAGTAGACCCCCTAAGGAAATTGATAAGAGGCATGTTGAGCCCATTGAATATTTTATTTTTTTGCCTCAAGCGATTGAATAATGACAAAAAAAAAAATATTTTTTTTTTTTTACACAAAGTTGTCACTAAATGATATATTGCTCACACATGCTATGGGCATATGTGAAATGACACCCCAAAATAAATTCTGCTGCTTCTCCTGAGTACGGGGATACCACATATGTGGGACTTTTTGGGAGCCTAGCCGCGTACGGGGCCCCGAAAACCAAGCACCGCCTTCAGGCTTTCTAAGGGCGTAAATTTTTGAGTTCACTTCTCACTACCTATTACAGTTTTGAAGGCCATAAAATGCCAAGATGGCACAAAACCCCCACAAATGACCCCATTTTAGAAAGTAGACACCCCAAGCTATTTGCTGAGAGGCATGTTGAGTCCATGGAATATGTTATATTTTGCCACAAGTTGCAGGAAAATTACAAACTTTTTTTTTTTTTTTTCACAAAGTTGTCACTAAATGATATATTGCTCACGCATGCCATGGGCATATGTGAAATAACACCCCAAAATAAATTCTGCTGCTTCTCCTGAGTACGGGGATACCACATATGTGGGACTTTTTGGGAGCCTAGCCGCGTACGGGGCCCCGAAATCCAAGCACCGCCTTCAGGCTTTCTAAGGGCGTTACAGTTTTGAAGGCCATAAAATGCCAAGATGGCACAAACCCCCCCCAAATGACCCCATTTTGGAAAGTAGACACCCCTAAATTTAGGGGTACACTAGTGAGACTAGGTAATAAATGGCGGGTGCCCTGAAACTATAAAAAAATAACTAACCAACCAGCGTCACCTGTAACAGTTATATGGTGATCACTGGTGAAAGGGTTAACTAGGGGGCAATCAGGGGGCTTTATGCGGTAGTATATGGGGGTCCCTGGCGCTATAAAAAGCTGCGGCGAACCTAAATACCTACCTGCCTAACTAGCGTCACCTGTGACACTAATACAGCGATCAGAAAAACGATCGCTTATTAGGCTGGGTTCACACTGGAGCGATGCGGGAACGCCACGAATGCGCGGCGGGTTCCCGCATCGCATGCCTCCCGGCGGCAGTTCACACTGCCCTATGCGAACTGCTGGGAGTGTCAGTGAAATGTTAATGACACCCCCAGATCAGTTCGCATATCGCAGTGCGATCTGCAAACTTGGATCGCATGGTGTGAACACCCATGCGATCCAATTCTGCTTCGGACCAAAAAAAGGGTCCCGTGCGAGTTTGCGGCGGGTGCGGCGGGTGCGACACGAATTCAGCCATACTATCTGTATAGCTGAACTCGAATCGCACAGAGATCGGATGTGATTTGCACTGCAGTGCGGTGCGAATCACATTCGTTCTCATAAACCGCTGCAATGTGAACCCAGCCTTAGTGACACTGGCGACGGGGGGTGATCACGGGGTTAAACCTTTATTGGGGGGGTTAGGGGGGTACATTAGAACTAAAGGGGGCTAACCCTAACTGCCCTAACAGTTATTACAGTCACAAATGACACCAATGCAAAAAAAATAAAAAATAAAATGACATTGGTGTCACTGTGACTGGGGGGCAGGGGTAATTGGGGGGGTGATCGGGGGGGTGTGAGTGTGCCTGGCATGTTCTACTGTGTGTGTAGAGTGTTGGTGCAACTCACCGATCCGCTCTCCTCCGTGTCGGAACGAAAAATACCGACACGGAGGAGAGAATACATCACTTCCTCTCCTGTGTTTACATTACAGGAGAGGAAGTGATGTCACGGGGGATTTCTATTCGTCGGGAGCGATCGCGAGGGGGTGGCCATGAATGAATGGCCGCCCCCTCGTCCCGGATCGCTCCCGGACGAAAACCGACCGCCGCAGGCACCGGGCGGGGGCCCGATCGGGCCCCCGACCCGCGGGAAGGCAGGGACGTACAGGTATGCCTGCCCGTGCCATGCTGTCGACGTACATCGTCGTGCGGCGGTCGGCAACTGGTTAAATCTGATTCAGTGGAGTTTGTGGATGAAATAAATAGGGAGCACAGGTGATTGAAAAAGGTCACTGGAACCTTAATTGGAATGTCTTGTATAATGTATAGTAGGGGTAAGCAACCAGTAGCCCTCCAGCTGTTGTGGAACTACATTTCCCATGAGGCATTGCAAGGCTGGCAGAGGCATGATGGGACTTCTAATTCTGCAACAGCTGGAGGGCCCCAGGTTGCCTACCCCGATGTATAGTATATGGGATAGAATGATCATTTTGGGGTCATTGCCCCCGCCAAACCAAATTAGCATTAAAAGTATGCCCCTTTCTGATATCTACGTTGGGCCTTGGCCAGGGAAAGGGAAAAGTTGATGTGAGCGTGTGGTGATGTGGTAGGATGAACTAACAAAAAAGACGAAGTCATTTGTGTTTATTTATGACAATTGTCCGGGTCCTGGATGACTTTGTAATGCCTTGAATATTTTGCTTAGCTTGTACGGAGCATAGAAGTTGCTTTAGGTTGAGGACAAAGATCAAGGGGGAAAGGGAGCACCTCTGATGCATTCCATTTAAGATAAAAAAAAATCTAGATTTTACTTTGTTAATGCATAGCACTGAAGAATGCCAAGATTAGGGGGCAAAGATTTGTCTGCATATGCTGACTCCCAAGACAATGTGTTGCAGGGTGGCTGGAAGAAAGCTCAAACTGACCCCATCAAATACTTTCTCTGCAACCATCAAAGATAACACTGCAACAGTAGGTGGCAGTTTTGTCATCGGACTGGCAGCATGGATAGTATTTGCTACCATGGTGGTGTTGTGTTGTCCTTTGCTTCTCATGAGAGTACAAAGCCCACTTGGTCTGTATGCACAAATTTCTATATATGGGGGAGTAGGCCATTTGCAATGATGTTGGTAAACAGTATAAGATTGGAGTTCAAGAGCGCAATGGGATGGTAGCTACTACATTGGGCTGGGTCCTTGTCTTCCATTGGCATGAGGGAAATGTGTGCACATATGGAGTCTGAATATTGTGCTTGAGAATGGAATTGCATGTGGATATAAATGAAGGTAACAAAAGTGACTGAAAATGCGTATAGTACTTCAGGGAGAAGATGTCAAGGGCCAGGACTTTCCCTGTGTGTTGATTGCCAACTCCAATTTCTCTGGTGATATTGAGGATTCTAGCCGTAGGCTGCCATCAGAAAAAAGGGAAGGCATGCTGGATATCTTGATGTGTGATGCTGCAGCCTGAAAGGCCTCTGAGGAATTAGAAGGCATTTGGGCTGATATGAAATTGTAGAGCCTCTGGTGGAATTTGTAGAATTCAGCTGCCATGGCATGAGACAACGTGAGTTCAGAGCTTAGAGTGGCGGCCAATATTGGCTTCAATATTTTCTGAGTCAGATGTAAAACTTCAGCTCATGTAAAGATGAAGATATTTTCATATAAAGAGGGATGGGGATGATTGAAATTCAGCATATTTTTGAACTTCAATTTGAGGTCCAATGTACAATGACCATGCTGCTGCATAAAAAGAAAAAAAAAACACCATATTTTTTCTAAAGCACGGTGCTGCTTTGGGCTTGTGTCAATGGCATAAGTTTGACATCAGATTGAGGCACTTTAGAGATCATTCAGAATTAATTGACACGTATATTTGACCTGCAGTTGTCTTCCTTCTGCACATGCTTTTTGACATGCCTAAAGCACATATCGCGGTGACCTACACCACTCCCCCCCCCCCCCACTGTCTGCTGGGAGACACACGGGTCCCAGAGACAACAGGGACCATTCGGATTGCGTAGCGCGACTCGTACATGAGCAGTAGGGAACCAGGAAGTCAAGACACAAGGCTTGACTTCCTGATTCCCTTACTGAAGATGGCAGCGGCAGTATTCGAGGGAAGGTTCGGCCTTGGGTGCCGACATTGGGGGCGCCCTGGACAGGTAAGTGTCCTTATTTTAAAAGTCAGCAGCTGCAGCATTTGTAAAATAAAAAAGTTGGCGGACTTACGCTTTAAGCAAAGATAACTTAATGGGGCACCACAGCCTCCATAATGCAGTCAGTATTTTATGAAAGGGTTGTATTATGCAGGCTGCAGTGTCCAAAGTATATGAAATAGTGATATCCACTTTCCATTATAAATGTGCCCTTGGGTCATTTTCAGTAGCGTATCCAAATAGTAATAAGCAACTCAATGAAAAGTTGGGGAGATCAACTAAAGTGGAGAGAACAGTTTAAGTACAATAATGTCCAGCCAGCAGTGCAGCGTTGCCTCTAAATTTTGACAATTTATGGGTTCACGAGAAAGGGGCGAAGAGGGGATAGTTACATAGTAAGGTTGAATAAAGACACCAGTCCATCCAGTTCAACCTGAGTGAGTGTCTACAATTGTCCCTATCCCTGTGCATTGCACATTCACATTGGTTCCTACACTCAAGGAGCCCACAATGCAAGGTCTCCATTCATATACTAGGGCCAATATTGGACTGAAGCCAATTAACCTACCTGCATGTCTTTGAAGTGTGGGAGGAAACAGGAGTACCCAGAGGAAACCCACACAGGCACAGGGAGAACATGCAAACCCCAGGCAGGTAGTGTCTTAGTTGGGATTTTATTATGTATCTATGTAGATTTTTTTCCATTTGACTGGCATTCGTTTCAAAGGATCACTTCACCAAAAATGATATTTTATTTATTTATAGGCCAGGTGCACTGAGTCAGCCCATGGTTTGATTGTCATGGGTATGCCAACAGTGAGACCTCCATAACATAAATCCCACCTCTGTTCCTGTCCACCAAGACATTTTATGTTTGTGTTTCATCTTCCAGGATATAATAAAATTAAAGAGCCCACCAAGGAGAGTTGGCAACCCCTCATAATGGCCACATGAGTTATGCAGACCCAATAACTGAAGGCCAGATACCTCATCTAAGCCCTTGTACACACGGTCGGAGAATCCGTCGGAATGTGTCCTATCGGACCGTGTTGTCGGATAATCCGACTGTGTGTGGTATGCATCGGACTGATTCCGTTGGAATATCCGTATACCCAATTTTCCAACATGTTGGAAATATTTCCAGACCAACTGGTTCGATCGGACATACTCCGATCATGTGTAGAAAATTTTGATCGAACCAAGTGCCACGCATGCTCAGATCAAATTCCTACATCAAAGCTGTGGGCTACTAGCCTGAACGTAGTCCCATCGTAACAAAACTACGTCATCACGTTCTGAATGATCGGATTTTTCGACAACTTAAGGCCCATACACACGATCAGACTTTTTGACAACAAACATGCAAATTAGCGGTTTTGGAGCAACATCCGACCTTGTGTACGCTCCATCGGACAAACCTTTTTGGTTTTCATCGGACTTTTGTTGGCTGTGCGAACGGACAAACTTTCTGGCAACAAAAGTCCAATGGAGCAAAGTCTGATTGTGTGTACAGAAAACCATAGGACTTTTGTACAAAGTACAAACAGGCATGCTCAGAGCCAATGCAAAAGATCAGACAACAATACAGAAGTTGACCAAAGGTGGCGGTAAAGAGCCGAAAAACCACGTGATTTGGTGAAAGTTGGCTGAAAAATTCCTGCTGTGTGTATGCAATACAAGTTCAGGGCTGACGCCCTTTGTACAAAAATCCACGGGAAAGTTTGTACAAAGTCCTATCGTGTGTATGAGGCTTTAGATATACTTTTTTATAATCGTTAACAGTCTAAATGGAGGCAGAGATCAAAGGATGTTATTGGTTTACAAGTGTACCACTAACCCCCGAAGGAGCTGCTGGTTAGATTTGGGCTTACCACTGCCTTCTATCTTCCTCGTTGCACGTCTAGGAGTGTCCTGTGCTAATGGCTCATTAACTTGAGAGACGGACAACAGATCCACTTGAATGGATTTTATTTGCAAAATGTAGACAATGAACAGTCTCTTAAATTGGGATCAAAGGGTTAGAAAGGGAATTCAAGTACTCTTAAGGCCCATACACACGATCAGACTTTTTGACAACAAACATGCAAATTAGCTGTTTTGGAGCAACATCCGACCGTGTGTACACTCCATTGGACAAACTTTTTTGGTTTTCATCTGACTTTTGTTGGCTGTGCGAACGGACAAACTTTCTGGCAACAAAAGTCTGATGGAGCAAAGTCTGATCGTGTGTACAGTCCGCCACTGGACTTCTGGAGCGGCCTGCAATTACGGAATTTCTTGCGTAACTGTTTGCGGACGCCGGGCATCTCCCGCCCCCTCACGGAGTTGGAGCGGATCTGCCATCGGGGGGAACTGGTGCGGCACTGCCTCTCGTTTCTTTACTCTGCATTGATCCGTCCAGCTGAGGGGTATGTCCCCCCATTCGTGGCTAAGTGGGAGGCGGAGTTCGGCACTCACTTTACTCCAGATCAACAGCAGAAAATTCTCCATTTTGCGCAGAAATCCTCTATGGCCACACGAGTCCAGGAGACGTGCTACAAAATCACAACCAGGTGGTATAGGGTCCCATCCGTTCTTCACCGCATCTTCCCTCAGGTGCCTGATTGTTGCTGGCATTGTCGGGAGGCGGAGGGAACCATGTTGCATGTCTTTTGGGCCTGTCCCAAGCTGCTCCCCTTCTGGCGCGTGGTGACCAGCACGATCGGTCGTCTGCTGGTGTCTCCCTGGAGGGGAACCCTGCGGCCTGTCTGCTGCACCTGTCGGAGCGATCCATTAAAAAGTATAGGAACTCTTTGACTATTCAATTGCTGAATGCGGCGAAGGCCTGCATCCCTTTGTGCTGGAGATCGGAGAACCCACCGGCTAAGTCTCTATGGTTCTCTAAAGTGAACGAATTAAGAGATATGGCAGACCTCACAGCGATGCTTCATAATGGGGAGGAGGCCTTCCGTGAGACCTGGAGACCATGGCAACATTTCACTTACACTGAGGCTTATCTCCGGGAGGTGGCTATGGACGCCCGTTGAGAGAGGGTCTCTTTTCTTTGGCTCCTGGACCCCCCTGCCCCCCCCCCTGCGGCCAGATGATGCCCACGGTCATTATTCTGCTCTTTTTTCTTTTGTGTCAGGTTCTTTTGCTTCAGCCTGCCTGAAGTCTCCTATTGTTTCCTATACTTGTTCTGTCTCTCTGTTCTGGTCCCTCTCCCTTTCTCTCTGACCCCCCTTCCACTTGTCCACCCTTGTAGTCCCCTTTTTTCAACAACCCCTTCCCCTCTATTTCTCCACCTATTCAGTCCTTTTTCTTTCACAGTTAAGCCGCGTACACACGGGCGGACTGTATGGCCTACTTAGTCCGTCATACAATCCGACGGACAGTCCGTCATACTTTCGAATGAACGGACTTGACCACACACGGCACTTTTTGAGCGGACTAATACGGCGTACTAAGTCCGCCGTACTATCTGCCCTACTTTTGAAATGAACGGACTCGCCCACACACGCGGAGGAAAGTCCGCTCATTTCAAGCGCGTCTCCAGGTAGACGGGGCCCGCGAAGGAGACGTTGCTTGCCCCGCCGCCTGGTATGGACTTAAAGGGGAACCCCAATGCCGAAAAAAATCGGCGTGGGGGTCCTTCCAAGTCCACAACAGACCCTTGTCCGAGCACGCTACCCGGCCGGCCAGGAAAGGGGGGCGAGCGAGCGCCCCCCCTCCTGAGCCGTACCAGGCCGTGTGCCCTCAACATGGGGGTGCCTTGGGGAAGGGGGGGTCGCGCGGCCCCCCCACCCCAAAGCACCTTGTCCCCATGTTGATGAGGACAAGGGCCTCTTCCCGACAACCCTGGCCGTTGGTTGTCGGGGTCTGCGGGCGGGGGGCTTATTGGAATCCGGAATTAATAAGGGGGCCCCCGGATACCGGCCCCCCACCCTATGTGAATGAGTATGGGGTACAATGTACCCCTACCCATTCACCTGTAAAATAAAAGTACAAAAAAAAAACACAACACACGAGATAAAATACTTTATTGCACAGCTCCGGGGGTCTTCCGTCTTCGGGGGTCTTCTCGCCGGACTCCTCCGCTATCTTCTTGTAGCTCTTTTGCTAGCGGAGGAGTCCGGCTTTCTTCCTCGCTGCCGGCCTCTTCTCCCGACTTCGGGGGTCTTGTCCCCCTCTTCGGTTCTTCTGCCGGGCCACCGCGCCTTCTTATAGCTCTTTTACAGGCGGTGGCCCGGTCTTCTTTCGCCGCCGCCGCCTTCCGTTCTTCTTCTTCTTCTTCTTCTCCAGGAGATGTTGACTCGACGCTCTCTCCGGCCACAATGCCAGGGCCGCGCTGCGCGGCCACTTATATAGGGACAAGGGGCATGTCACATGGCTTTATGTCACATGGGTTGGTGTCACATGGTGACCCCGCCCCCTTACGATGTCATAGTCCCCATGTGACATCAACCCATGTGACCAACCCATGTGACATAAAGCCATGTGACACCGCCCCTTGTCCCTATATAAGTGGCCGCGCAGCGCGGCCCTGGCATTGTGGCCGCAGAGATCGTTGAGTCAACATCTCCTGGAGAAGAAGGAGAAGAAGAAGAAGAAGAACGGAAGGCGGCAGCGGCGGCGGTGGCGACAGAAGACCGGGCCACCGCCTGTAAAAGAGCTATAAGAAGGCGCGGTGGCCCGGCAGAAGAACCGAAGAGGGGGACAAGACCCCCGAAGTCGGGAGAAGAGGCCGGCGGCGAGGAAGAAAGCCGGACTCCTCCGCTAGCAAAAGAGCTACAAGAGGATAGCGGAGGAGTCCGGCGAGAAGACCCCCGAAGACGGAAGACCCCCGGAGCTGTGCAATAAAGTATTTTATCTCGTGTGTTGTGTTTTTTTTTGTACTTTTATTTTACAGGTGAATGGGTAGGGGTACATTGTACCCCATACTCATTCACATAGGGTGGGGGGGCCGGTATCCGGGGGCCCCCTTATTAAAGGGGGCTCCCGGATTCCGATAAGCCCCCCGCCCGCAGACCCCGACAACCAACGGCCAGGGTTGTCGGGAAGAGGCCCTTGTCCTCATCAACATGGGGACAAGGTACTTTGGGGTGGGGGGGCCTCGCGGCCCCCCTTCCCGAAGGCACCCCCCATGTTGAGGGCACGCAGCCTGGTACGGCTCAGGAGGGGGGGGCGCTCGCTCGCCCCCCTTTCCTGGCCGGCCGGGTAGCGTGCTTTAAGTCCATACCAGGCGGCGGGGCCAGCGACGTCTGCTTCGCGGGCCCCGCCTACCTGGATACCCGCTCGAAATGAGCGGACTTTTCTCCGGGCGGGAAAAGTCCGCTCATTTCAAAAGTACGGCGGACTGGCATACACACGGGCGGATTGTCCGCCGAAATGCGAGTACGACGGACAGTATTTCGAAAAATCCGAAATACTTAGTACGTCGGACTGCACGCTGAAAAAGTCCGCTGAAGCCCACACACGAGCGGACTGTCCGCTGAAATGTGTTTCGGCGGACTAAGTAGGCCATACAGTCCGCCCGTGTGTACGCGGCTTTAGATTTTGCCGGCTAATCTATGTAGGACGAGGTGGGTTGTGGGCCTCTCCGGAAATTACTAGTTTTTTATAGTGTAAGCTCTGCCCGCCTGAGGCCCGGCCCATCGCCCATCTCCCTCCTCTTCCCTTTCTTTATAAAATAACAAAAAATGTGTGCATCTCACTGTACTGCATGGCCATGCGATGATTACAGCTCACCTGGGTGGGTTCATATTGCCTATTGGTGTCAGAGGTCGTAGAGGGGAATTTAGCCCCCTGTCCGGGAATGCTTTCAGGTTATGTTTAAGCCTAAGTCTGGGATGGTCTCTATATCTCCCACCCAGGTGCTATTAGGATGTTTATGTTTTGGAACTATGTCTGTTATATCACTGTTGTCCATGCGCCTGTTTTTTCTTCTTGCATTCAATAAAGGAATTACAAAAAAAAAAACAGCATCCAGAAGAGGCCAAAAAGAAGACATCGGGGTCAGCGAGGGAACTCAGTGATGTCACACCACTGGGGAAGAGTCACTGGCAGAGTTTAGTTCCATTCTAACAAAATTTACCAAATACGAGATGTTTATTGTAGTGCTTACAAACATTTTAACCCTCCAGTATCTACCAGACACTGTAAACAATATTTTGGGTGGACTGACCCTTTAAGGCAGTGATGGCGAACCTTGACACCCCAGATGTTTTGGAACTACATTTCCCATGATGCTCATGCATTCTGCAGTGTAGTTGAGTATCATGGGAAATGTAGTTCCAAAACATCTGGGGTGCCAAGGTTCGCCATCACTGCTTTAAGGTAATATGCAAGCCTTGTCACCTATAGGGGTTTAAAGTGGATATCTAATCCCAAAACCAAAAATGTAATATATTGTAGCTTACTAGTCCTTGGTGCGGTGGCTGCATTCCTTTTTTTTTTTTTTTTATGTTTTATGTTCTTATGTTTTTTTCACCTGAGAATCCTGCAAATAACACTCTTCCTGTCCCGGGCGGTGGCTATGTCACTCCTTCACTGAATCTATGGAAGATAGTTGGTGGTTGTCATTCTAGACTGCTCTCCTGATATGGACTACACACGTGCCCATATTTCTATTGCATGCTGGAGGGCAAATGGCAGTTTACAGGAAATAGCTAAGAAGGAAGATATTCTGTAGCTCACAGAAAGTGACTAGGACAGTGCAATTCTGGCAATATCAATGAGTATTTTCTGTATTTGCTAAAAACGTGCTTAGCTATAAAGATGAAGAAAAAGAAAACGAATACAGCTGACACATCTAAGGACTGTAAGCTGCAGTATATTAAATTGTTGTTCTTAGATTTACTTATCCTTTGATCTGCTAGATCAGTGGCCTCCATATTGTGACCCAAGGGCCATATGTGACCCTTTGCTTGCCTTTATTACAACCTTTGGGGCACCATTCCATCCACTAGCACCAAGATGGGGCACCATTCCATCCACTGGCACCAATGATGGGGCACCTTTCCATCCACTGGCAACAATGTCGGGGCACCATGCCTCCCACAGCCACCAGTGATGTGGCACCATTCCTCTCTTGTCTATCAACAATGAGGCACCATTTCCCCCATTGAGCACTATTCTTCCCACTAAAACCAATGATGGGACATTGTTTACTCCCACAATGTTTGTTTTTGAAAGCCTAAAGGACAGTAAACTGCCCCTTTGTTTGGAAAGTTAGGAGACCCCTGAGTTAGAGTAGTATAAAGGCAGCTTTTAGTAATGTCCATAAATTACCTTACATTGACCTTTCGATTCTGTGTAATTAGCCGTAATCTGAGATATTTGGCATAATCACAGATTTCATCCTCACTCACACCATCTAGTGTAATATTATTCAGTAAGCTGGTATGTATGTACTATCCAGAGAAAATAAAGATAAATGTTCTCCAGAACTTCTTGCCAGTGTGAAAATAATAAAAATGACTGGACGGTCTGAAATTCCTAATAAAGATAAACTTTTACAGTGGACTGGAAATAGAACCTTAGATAACATGCCAGTTCTGATAATGAGAGCTATATAGACTTATTTATTACAGTAACTGACAAGCTGCCTTTTTCATACATGGTTAAGGAAAATGTACAAAGCACAGCTAGTAACTCATAGCAGTCAAAAAACACTCTCTTCTTCTACCCTAAACTGATATAGATGTGATTTCATAGGAAATGTGACTATAGAGTTATGTAAGCATATTAAAGGAGAAGTACAGCCAAAGCACATTTGCCTTTACTTCTCCTGTGGCTCACAGGACTGCAGTTCATTTTGCACTCCTGTTACTCATATTCAACAGACAGTGGGCTGAGGCCGCTGTAGGCAGACATCACAGAGTCAGTCCAGGCTTGGGCAAGATCGTGACAATGAAGTTGGGATCCACCCACATGCCTGGAACGGTGCTTCTCATTTTCAAGAGAAGGTTTTTTTGTTTATTACTACTTAGTATATTATGGCTATAGTATAAATAGCGGTAACATCTGTTGGATGAATTCTTGACTGTTTATGACTTTTTAAAGTTGTTTGTGTATTTATTGTTATATATGTAAATAAAACTGTATGTTTTAAATTTAAATTTTAAGTCTTATGACTGTGCCTAAAAAGTCCATAGCCCCTCTTTTTCCTTTTTTTGTTTATTTGACCCGAATTCATGATGTGGCATGCTTTGATATTAATTTGTATCCACCATACCACTTGGTGTGTTGATACACTCAATCTTTTTCAGGTCAGTGTAATGGTCAGTGTAGGAATCGGGTAGGTCAGTATACTGGTCAGTGTAGGGATCAGGTAGGTCAGTGTAGTGGTCAGGTAGGTCAGTGTAATGGTCAGTGTAGGAATCAGGTAGGTCAGTATACTGGTCAGTGTAGGGATCAGGTAGGTCAGTGTAGTGGTCAGGTAGGTCAGTGTAATGGTCAGTGTAGGAATCAGGTAGATTAGGGTAGTGGTCAGTGTAGGGATCAGGTAGGTCAGTGTAGTGAACAGGTAGGTCAGTGTAATGGTCAGTGTAGGAATCAGGTAGATTAGGGTAGTGGTCAGTGTAGGGATCAGGTAGGTCAGTGTAGTGGACAGGTAGGTCAGTGTAAGTCCAGTTTTTACTCCAGATCCCTCGGGTCATTTGTATTCCTTTTGTAGTATAAAGTAGGGGGTGTTATATACAACTTTAGTGCCTTGGATATAAAAAGCATTTAATTCATGTATATTAGCCCAACATTGTAAGAACAATTGTACTCTGTGACCCTAAGTGGCCACCTGCTATGTTCGGCTAACATACATGAAACAAATGCTTAAATAGGTAGGGAGCGGGGCCACCCAATGACGTCACATGGTGGCACCGTCCCCTTGTGATGTCAACGACCTGTGCATGCTGAGGGGTGTCCCTGAATGGCGGTTTGGAAATGTGGTCACCCTAACGTTCACCTAGACGGCAGTCTGGGTGGCACACAAGAAACCATATCACCTGACCTCACCCGAATATATATGCTCTCCCAGCAGGCCAAGGGATTTAATAAAATCCCTGCCCATTGGCTCAGATACCCCATATACCCATAACCTGACCTTAAGTTGTCCTTCTCAATCTAATACCTCCATGGGCCCTGTCACCTGGTGGTAGAAGAGGAAAGTACAACCAGGCCAAACTTAGGGAGAAGTCAATGAATCCCTAGTAATTAACTACAGTAGCTACTCCTGACAAGGAATTTGGTGAGGAGATCCTTGACTAAACCCCAGGGCACTACAAAATAAAAGAGTTTGTGGAAAGTAAGCATCAGAAGTCCATCAGAAAAAAGTCCATCAGCAAAAACAGATCATGTCCATAGGTAGGTTAAGCGCTTCCAGTCCAAGCCAATTATTCATTTCCTACATGTAAAAAAAAAATTGCGAGAAATCTACTTAGAACCCCCAAACATGATATATTTGTTTTTAAGAAAAGGCCCTATGGAATAAAATGGGTGTTCTATGTTTTTATGTACAACAATATTTGTGCAGCAGTTTTTCAAACACACATTTTTTGAAGAAATACGCTTTTATGAATTCTAATGCACAAAAACACAATATAATACCCAACCATTTATTTAAAAATAAAAGATTATGTTATGCTGGGTAAATAGATACCAAACATTGGGTCCGCCCATGGAACGACACCAAACTACTGTACCTGAAAATTTCCATAGATAACTCTTTAAAAGCTTTTACAGGTTACCAGTTTAGAGTCACAGAGGAGATCTGGTGCTCACATGTGTGGTGCAATCGACATTTACATATGCGTATGGGACCTACATGTGCCTTCGCATATGCGTGTGAGCATGGGTAAATTGTGGCACATTACTTTTTTTTCTTTACACTTTATCTTTAATTATTATTATTATTCTATTATTCCTATCAGAAGGTTTGAACAACATCCCTTGTGATAGCATGGGTCATGACCGGTCCTCTTTATGGAGAGATCAAGGGTCTATTAGACCCCATATTTCTCCTCTGGCCTCCAAAGCATCAGAGATAGGTTTGATCAAATGCTTGTTTAAGCCAGTAACTTGATTACATGAGACCGAACCCAGAAGGGACAAAATCCTTCTCACTTCCGGTTTCTGATGTCACACAGTGGAAGGAACAACATCAGTACGGAAGAGGCCAGTAAAGACCCCTTCCATCCCCTGGAAAACCTGCTAGGATTACTTTTACCTTGAAGTGAATCACTGGACCTAAAAAATACAAATAAATTATATCTTGATCATTGCTGCAGCGATGACCGAGACATCACCCTTCCGATCCAGCAACATACTTCGCTGAATGGGAAGTGGTTAAACCAAAAATCCACAAGCCAGTCATTACCCTAGGTTTACATCTATGCAGCTGCGGTTTATGTGTTTTCTGGCGCGTTTTGCATTTTTAAACCTGCATTTTTGCTGCAGTTTTCATGCCCTTTTTTTTTGTTCCCCTTTAACAAACTGTGAATAGCTCATTGTTAACCACTTGACCTCCGGAAGATTTACCCCCTTCGTGATCAGGCCATTTTTTGCTATATGACACTGTAGCCAAGTAAAACATTTTGTTTTACACTTAGACATGAGGGGCAGCTGGGGTGGTATATACAGGAGCCAATCCTCTCCATTTTCCTCCTGCAACCGCTGAAAGCCGGATTCTCCTTCTCTCCCTCCTGCCTATGTGTGGTACCGATTCCCCCTACTGCCCGGGCTCCCTCCCCCCTTTGTTGCCCCCCATTCTGCAGTGCTTGCTGGCTTTCCTCCTCTCCTCTCTTCTACTCTCCCCCCGGCTACTGCAGGTGATGGTTCAGGATGGAACACGGAGGAAGGGGCTAGTAATTTTGTAATTTACCGGCCCCTTCCTTTTCTAAATGAACACACTCGCTCACTGTGTCCATTCATAACATAGTTTACTATGCTTCGGTTTTGAATGAACACAGTGAGTAAGTGTGTTCACTGTGTTCATTTAGAAACACGTGAATGGACAGGAAGCCACTCGGCACAGAGCACTTCCCATTCATTCACTGTCCAGTGTCACTGAGGCTGCAGAGTAAGGCATGTGTGTTTTAGCTTGGGGGTGCACGCCCTAATACAAAGAGCATCATCCATATACAAGTTATATAAAGTTCAATGGTAATGTACACGAAACACAGGTAAAATGCATCTAAAATGTGCTGCACAGACATGAATCACCCCTTAGGGTTCAGTGTTAGAAACAAACTGTAAAAAAAAGAAACAAACGAGTGAAAACTGTTAAGAGTGACGAGTGTCTCGGTCATCCCCCTGCTGTCAAAGTCAGTTAGCCAATCAGGAAGGGGGGGGCATGGGGTGGGGCCGAACCGCAGTTCCATGTCTGAATGGACACATGGAGCTGCAGCATGGCTTGGGTGCCTCATAGCAAGCTGCTTGCTGGGGGGGGCACTCAAAAGGAGGGAGGGGCCAGGAGCACAGAAGAGGGACATGAGAAGAGGAGAATCTGTGCTGCTCTGTGCAAATCCACTGCATAGAGCAGGTAAGTATAACATGTTTATTATTTTAATAGGAAAAAAACAAGACTTTACAATCACTTTAACTCTGCTTTACAGTTAAGATAGGAACTAGTTGGGTACATACTTAATGGCCCAAATTTTTATTTTTTACTTCACCAACCCCCTACACCCCAAAAAGAAAATCGCAATCCAAGTGCAACAAACAAAGAGGTTGCCAGGCTGCCAAGTAAACCATAATCGCATATTATAGTCATTCTGCAAGTATGGATACCTTTATTTCAAAGGCAGAATAAATATGAAAAGATCTCCTGTTTTATGTTGGTTGATATGCTGGTTGCAATATATTTTTAGCAGAGATTTTTGTATCTTTCTGACCACACCACTTTAAGTTGTTGTGTATGCTTAGACACATGGGTCATCCAATCTGTGCAGATTCAATCTTCCATGGGAATGACCGGCTGACCTTTTTCCTGTCTAATCAGCCCACCTGTTGAATAGAAGAGAAGAGTACTGCATTATCCATTTCACTGATGTGTGTCACTTCTCAGGTGGTCTGTATTGCTTTCTTGTATTAGTCCAAAATTTTACTGCCAATGACCTTTCCTGAGGACCTCATGCTTCCTACTTACTCACTCATATTCATTGCATCAGAAAAGCCATAATCCATATCAAGCTAAAATATTGCTATCATATCACAAGCAGGGCCGTCTTTAATATTGATTGGACCCTGGGCAAACATTTTCTCTCCACCTACTCTGACATACAATAAATAGCAGCTAGGCTCAAAATCAGTTTACTGAATAAGATCAGGAAGCGATTGCGATTGGTTGCCATAGGTTACAGTGTATCATTACCACTCACTGACAGGCTGCTAGAGGTTACAGCACACATTATGGATGACTGATTATTTTCTAGAGGTTACAACACATGATTTATGCTTGTTGATTGGTTGCTAGAGATTACTGTACATCAATACTACTCACTGATTGGTTGCTAGAGGTTACTGGACATCCTTAGCACTCACCAATTGGTTGCTAGAGGTTAGTGCACATTATTACTGCTCACTGATTGGTTGCTAGAAGTTAGTGCATATCCTTACCGCTTGGTGATTGGTTGAAAGAGGTTAGTGCACATCATTACTGCTCACTGATTGGACGCTATAGATTATAGCACATTGTCCCCTCACTGCCTGAACACCATGGCCCGTGGAGGTGAGGGGACCCATCAATAGACAGAAAACTCTTAGGGATCCTAGAAATCCTGGGATCAGTGGAAATACCGGGAGAGAAGTTGTGATCAGTGGCAATGCTGGGGGGTTGATGGGATTAGTGACAGTAGTGGGGGGGATGAGATTAGTTAGGAGGCAGTACACTGTAGCAAATTCTGAACCACGTAGAGCAAAGCTGGAAATCTTTGACAAGTATATAGTGGGGGATTCTACACTGACCACCAATGTAAAGGGGAATTTACAATGTGCACCAATGTGAGGGGGGATTTACACTGACTACCAATGTGAGGGGGGATTTGCACTGACCACCATGTAATGGGAAATTGAATGCCACCCACCAGAATAAAGAGGGATTTCTACACTGACACCAGTGTAATAGAAGCATTTACACTAACCACCAGTGTAAGGAGGAATATATAATGACCCCCATGTAAAGTGACACTTCTACCCTGACCACCAATGTAAAGGGGGATTTACACTCACCACCAATTTAAAGGGGGCTTCTACATGGACCACCAATATAAGGGACTATTCAAAACTGACTACAAATGCAAGTTTGGATTTTTTTATTAAAGTATCAATATAAAAAGGAGTTTCTACAATTGCCTACAATGTAATGGGAATTTACACTGACCACTAATGTAATGGGAATTTACACTAACTACTAATGAAATGGGGATTTACACTGACCACTAATATAATGGGGATTTACACTGACCACTAATATAATGAAGATTTACACTGACCACCAATGTAATGGGGATTTACACTGACCACCAATGTAATGGGGATTCACACTGACCACTAATGTAATTGGAGCATTCACGGTAACCACCAATAGTGATGGCCGAACGGTTCGCCCGGCGGTCGTTTCGCGGCGAATTTCCGACTTTCGCCGTCCGCGGGTTCGAACGCCTTTTTCCGTCGTTCGCCCCGGCGGACTTACGTGTTTAATGTATACAAGAACTTTAACCTTTCGTGACACGTTTATCATGTGTTACAGGACAACCAATTGAGACATGACAGCTCATGGACACTTGGACATTCCCCCTAACCTATAAATACACCCGATCCGGTGGCCATTTTACATTCTTTCTTCTGTCACTGTAGGGAAAGGATCCTGTGTGGAGTAGGGACAGAGAAAACGCTAGCTATTTGGTACACAAAAGTTCTTTTCAGGACTGGTATAGGTGTTAGGTCAGCAGCCTGAGTTTCTTTTGTCAGTTTAGATAAAGGGACAGAGCGCTGTATGCTGCTATTTTAGGGACAGCTCAGCCAGATTAGTCTTTCTTCATCATCATCATCATCATCATCATTAGCTGTTACTATCAGGTCCACAAAAGAGCTGTTCCAGCTAATCGTTCCAGCCTACTCTTTTTTGCCAATTTGTATAGGGACAGGCAGGAAGCAGTGTGTCAGGCAGTGAGGATAATTTTAAAGACTTGCTGTTACTATTAGTTCCACAAAGGTTCTTTTCAGGACTGGTATCAGTGGTACGGTAATAGGCTTGTACACGTATAATATTCTTTCTTCCAAATATAGAAAGAATATTATACTTGACTGCTGCCCTTCTGCTGCAGTCTGCTAATCATTCACAACTCACTTGTTCCACAAAGCTCTTTATCAGGACTGGTAACTTGGTCTGTCTAGGGTGCTACGGTACATAGGCTTGGGTGCGGTACAGTCTGCTGTTCTGTAAGGACCGCTATCGGTCCACAATACATAGGGTTGCCGTGCACTACTGCTGACCGCTGCCCTATACTGCAGCAGTCCTTCATTGGTATAGGGACTGACGTACAGTCTGCTAATCACTAACACACAACCTGCTTGGTCCACAAAAGTTCTTATAAGGACTGGTAACTTGGTATAGGGTGCTACGGTACATAGGCCTGAGTGCGTTACAGTCTGCTGTTCTGTAAGGACCGCTATCGGTCCACAATACATAGGGTTGCCGTGCACTACTGCTGACCGCTGCCCTATACTGCAGCAGTCCTTCAGCGGTATAGGGACTGACGCACAGTCTGCTAAACACTAACACACAACCTGCTTGGTCCACAAAAGTTTTTATAAGGACTGGTAACTTGGTATAGGGTGCTACGGTACATAGGCCTGAGTGCAGTACAGTCTGCTGTTCTGTAAGGACCGCTATCGGTCCACAATACATAGGGTTGCCGTGCACTACTGCTGACCGCTGCCCTATACTGCAGCAGTCCTTCATTGGTATAGGGACTGACGTACAGTCTGCTAATCACTAACACACAACCTGCTTGGTCCACAAAAGTTCTTATAAGGACTGGTAACTTGGTATAGGGTGCTACGGTACATAGGCCTGAGTGCGTTACAGTCTGCTGTTCTGTAAGGACCGCTATCGGTCCACAATACATAGGGTTGACGTGCACCACTGCTGACCGCTGCCCTATACTGCAGCAGTCCTTCAGCGGTATAGGGACTGACGTACAGTCTGCTAAACACTAATACACAACCTGCTTGGTCCACAAAAGTTCTTATAAGGACTGGTAACTTGGTATAGGGTGCTACGGTACATAGGCTTGAGTGCGGTACAGTCTGCTGTTCTGTAAGGACCGCTATCGGTCCACAATAGATAGGGTTGACGTGCACCACTGCTGACCGCTGCCCTATACTGCAGCAGTCCTTCAGCGGTATAGGGACTGACGCACAGTCTGCTAAACACTAACACACAACCTGCTTGGTCCACAAAAGTTTTTATAAGGACTGGTAACTTGGTATAGGGTGCTACGGTACATAGGCCTGAGTGCGTTACAGTCTGCTGTTCTGTAAGGACCGCTATCGGTCCACAATACATAGGGTTGCCGTGCACTACTGCTGACCGCTGCCCTATACTGCAGCAGTCCTTCATTGGTATAGGGACTGACGTACAGTCTGCTAATCACTAACACACAACCTGCTTGGTCCACAAAAGTTCTTATAAGGACTGGTAACTTGGTATAGGGTGCTACGGTACATAGGCCTGAGTGCGTTACAGTCTGCTGTTCTGTAAGGACCGCTATCGGTCCACAATACATAGGGTTGACGTGCACCACTGCTGACCGCTGCCCTATACTGCAGCAGTCCTTCAGCGGTATAGGGACTGACGTACAGTCTGCTAAACACTAATACACAACCTGCTTGGTCCACAAAAGTTCTTATAAGGACTGGTAACTTGGTATAGGGTGCTACGGTACATAGGCTTGAGTGCGGTACAGTCTGCTGTTCTGTAAGGACCGCTATCGGTCCACAATACATAGGGTTGCCGTGCACTACTGCTGACCGCTGCCCTATACTGCAGCAGTCCTTCATTGGTATAGGGACTGACGTACAGTCTGCTAATCACTAACACACAACCTGCTTGTTCCACAAAAGTTCTTATAAGGACTGGTAACTTGGTATAGGGTGCTACGGTACATAGGCTTGAGTGCGGTACAGTCTGCTGTTCTGTAAGGACCGCTATCGGTCCACAATAGATAGGGTTGACGTGCACCACTGCTGACCGCTGCCCTATACTGCAGCAGTCCTTCAGCGGTATAGGGACTGACGTACAGTCTGCTAAACACTAATACACAACCTGCTTGGTCCACAAAAGTTCTTATAAGGACTGGTAACTTGGTATAGGGTGCTACGGTACATAGGCTTGAGTGCGGTACAGTCTGCTGTTCTGTAAGGACCGCTATCGGTCCACAATAGATAGGGTTGACGTGCACCACTGCTGACCGCTGCCCTATACTGCAGCAGTCCTTCAGCGGTATAGGGACTGACGTACAGTCTGCTAAACACTAATACACAACCTGCTTGGTCCACAAAAGTTCTTATAAGGACTGGTAACTTGGTATAGGGTGCTACGGTACATAGGCTTGAGTGCGGTACAGTCTGCTGTTCTGTAAGGACCGCTATAGGTCCACAATAGATAGGGTTGACGTGCACCACTGCTGACCGCTCACCTATACTGCAGCAGTCCTTCAGCGGTATAGGGACTAAGAGTTTTGTCACAGGGTCATTTAAAAAATGACATGCAGAGGAAGAGGCAGGCCCTTCCGCAGGGGTGGTAGGGGTAGGGCAGGAGCAACAGGCTTGAGCCAAAGTGGGAAGTTGCAGAAGGTGCGTTCAATTACTTTAAAGGATGCACCAGACTTGGTTGAGTGGCTCGCTCAGCCTTACTCTTCTGCACCCTCCTCATCCTCTCGATCTGCACCCTCTTCTTCACTCTCTGCTATGTGCACCCCCAAAGACACTACCACCAACAACACGACCACCACCACCACCACCACATACCTTCCGCTTGAGTCACTGGAATTATTTTCCGATCCATATCAAGAGGACATTTCTGATGCGCAGCCACTCTTGGTATTGGATCAGGAAGAGGAGGTAGCAACAAGCGCTACTCAGCAGTCTGACGCCAGTACCCAGATCAGCCCAAGGAGGAGGTTGGTCCCCGGTGTTGCTGCCTACTCTACTTATAGCGGTGGGGAAGGTGACGTTGATGATGACGTGTCTAGTGATGTCACGTGGGTGCCCACAAGAGAGGAAGAGGAGGGGAGTTCAGAGGGAGATATGGACCAGCAGATAGGGAGGAGAAGCAGCAATGACTTACATTGCACAGCAGGGACAAAGCAGACTGCAAATGTATCAGGAGCGAGTCATCGACCATGTACGGTCACATCTGGCGCTCCCAGGACACCGGCACATGGCTCCGCAGTGTGGGCTTTTTTTAACGTGTCCGCTGCTGACAATAGCGTTGCCATCTGCAATCTTTGCAGTCAACGCGTTAGTCGCGGTAAGCCCAATACTCACCTAGGGACGACCGCCTTAAGAAGGCACATGAGCAGCCATCACCGAGCCCAGTGGGAGCAACGGAACACACAAAGCCACACTGCAGGCTCTCACCGTCCAGCCTCGTCTTCTACTTCTCCTTCTCCTCTCTCCTCACAATTGTCCTCCACTCCACCTTCCATCACGCCAAGCTCACATTTTTCTGCAAAAAGGCAGGCTTCCGTGGGCCTAATGTTTGAGCGTAAAAAAATGATGACGCCGGATAACCCTCTTGCCCAACGGTTGGCGGCTGGCTTGTCAGAACTCATAGCCCGCCAACTACTGCCATATAAACTGGTGGACTCGGAGGCCTTTCGCAAATTTGTGGCCATTGGAACACCACAATGGAAGGTCCCAGGAAGGAAGTATTTCTCAGAGAAGGGCATCCCAGAGCTATATGGCCATGTTCAGCGGCAAGTGAATGTATCTCTGGCACACAGTGTCGGTGCCAAGATACATCTGACCACAGACACGTGGTCTAGCAAACACGGGCAGGGAAGGTATATCAGTTTTACTGCCCACTGGGTGAACCTTCTGACGGCCGTCAAGCATGTAACCCGTGGCACCCGTGTAGATTTGGTTTTACCGCCACGGATTGCATGCAGGCCTGACTCTTCTTCTCCTCCTCCTACTCCATCCTCCTCCCTCTCCTCCTCAGCTGCCTCCTCCTTTTCCGCTGCTAGCGTCTCTTCCACTGCACCGCCCAAGCTCCCCAGAACCTATTCCACATGCCAGGTGAGACGTTGCCATGCCGTGCTGCGTCTGTTGTGCCTGGAAGCAAAGAGCCACACTGGCCCGGCACTCCTTTCAGCTTTGCGTTCACAGGCAGATGAGTGGCTAACACCGCTCAATTTGACAGTTGGTAAAGTGGTGTGTGACAACGGTGCCAATCTGCTTAGCGCATTGAAACAGGGCAAAATCACGCACGTGCCGTGCATGGCACACGTCTTAAACTTGGTCGTGCAGCGATTCCTTGTCAAATACCCTGGGGTCCAGGACATCTTGCGGCAGGCAAGGAAAATCTCGGCCCATTTCAGAAGATCTTACACGGCCATGGCTCGCCTTGCTGACATTCAGCGGCGACACCATCTGCCGGTCAGACGTCTTATTTGCGATTGCCCGACGCGATGGAACTCAACCTTCTATATGCTTGATAGGCTGCTCCAGCAGAAACGTGCAGTTAACGTCTACCTGTATGAACTCTGCGAAAGAAACGGTTCTGGGGAGCTGGGTTTTTTTTCACCGCGCCAGTGGCTGCTCATGCGCGACACATGCAGACTTCTGCGGCCATTTGAGGAGATCACCAAACTGGTCAGTCGCAGCCATGGCGCCATCAGTGACATGGTACCTTATGCCTTCTTTCTGGAGCGTGCATTGCGTCGTGTCATTGATCAGGCTGTGGAGGAGCAGGAGCGGGAAGATGAGGAAGTCGCAATGCTGGATGAATTCCCAGGGGGGGCTACTCTATCTGAGACAAGTCAACAACAGGAGTCTGATGAGGAGTCAGAGGAGGATGGTGCCGGGGCGGATGAGCAGGAGCAAGAAGAGCATGCTTTAAACCTTTCTGGGATCCCTGTTGTGCGAGGATGGGGAGAGGAGAATGAAGAGGACGACATTATCCTGGATGATGAGCAGGAGCCAGGCCACCACACCGCTTCCACTTTAGTGCAAATGGGGGCCTTCATGCTCCAGTGTTTTAATAGGGACCCCCGTATAAAAAGCATGAGGGTCAAGGACCAGTACTGGGTGGCAACGTACTTAGACCCCCGGTACAAACACAAAATGGCGGAAATGTTACCGCCGTCGCAGAGGGCTGTCAGAATGCAGCACTTCCAGGCCTTGCTTCGAGAAATGCTGCATTCTGCTTTTGCGTGCGCTGGCAGAGGAGCAATTCCCACTCCCAGAGAAGGATTTGCGGGTACCAATCCAACAGCGCCTGCAAGAAGAGGCCGGTTTGAAGATGTGTTGGTGACTTCGGATATGAGGTCATTCTTTCAGCCGACCCATCGACAGGTGTCATCCGGATCCAGCATCAGGGAACGCCTAGACCGTCAGGTGTCCGACTACATTGGGTTAACGGCCGATGTGGACGCTCTGAGGAGTGATGAACCCCTAGACTACTGGGTGGGCAGGCTTGACCTCTGGCCAGAGCTTGCCCAATTTGCAATCGAACTGTTGGCTTGCCCCTCATCCAGTGTCCTGTCCGAAAGGACGTTCAGCGCAGCAGGGGGGATTGTGACCGATAAGCGTACTCGCCTAGCTCACCACAGTGTTAACTACCTCACATTTCTAAAAATGAATGAGGCATGGATCTCGGAGGAATTCAACACATGTGATCAGTAGACCATGTATATGTCTATAAACAATTTTTGGAATCAAGCACACAGACCTTCTTAATTCATTTGGCTCACTTCCCTGACCCAAAAAAGCACACCGTACTATATGCCCCTACCCTCCTCTTTGAAGAGGTTGAGCGGTGTCATATTTCTACTGGGGCTGCTTATTATGAGGGGTTCCCACCATCCCTGTGCTGTGCTGACTTCCTCCTGGGTGTTCTTATTATGAGGGGCTCCCACCATCCCTGTGCTGTGCTGACTTCCTCCTGGGGGTTCTTATTATGAGGGGATCACACCATCCCTGTGCTGTGCTGACTTCCTCCTGGGGCTGCTTACGGTGCTGCTGTCAGCGCTGTATGTCACGGAGCTGCTGTCAGCGCTGTATGTCACGGAGCTGCTGTCAGCGCTGTATGTCACGGAGCTGCTGTCAGCGCTGTATGTCACGGAGCTGCTGTCAGCGCTGTATGTCACGGAGCTGCTGTCAGCGCTGTATGTCACGGAGCTGCTGTCAGCGCTGTATGTCACGGAGCTGCTGTCAGCGCTGTATGTCACGGAGCTGCTGTCAGCGCTGTATGTCACGGAGCTGCTGTCAGCGCTGTATGTCACGGAGCTGCTGTCAGCGCTGTATGTCACGGAGCTGCTGTCAGCGCTGTATGTCACGGAGCTGCTGTCAGCGCTGTATGTCACGGTGCTGCTGTCAGCGCTGTATGTCACGGAGCTGCTGTCAGCGCTGTATGTCACGGAGCTGCTGTCAGTGCTGTATGTCACGGAGCTGCTGTCAGCGCTGTATGTCACGGAGCTGCTGTCAGCGCTGTATGTCACGGAGCTGCTGTCAGCGCTGTATGTCACGGTGCTGCTGTCAGCGCTGTATGTCACGGAGCTGCTGTCAGCGCTGTATGTCACGGAGCTGCTGTCAGCGCTGTATGTCACGGAGCTGCTGTCAGCGCTGTATGTCACGGAGCTGCTGTCAGCGCTGTATGTCACGGAGCTGCTGTCAGCGCTGTATGTCACGGTGCTGCTGTCAGCGCTGTATGTCACGGAGCTGCTGTCAGCGCTGTATGTCACGGAGCTGCTGTCAGTGCTGTATGTCACGGAGCTGCTGTCAGCGCTGTATGTCACGGAGCTGCTGTCAGCGCTGTATGTCACGGAGCTGCTGTCAGCGCTGTATGTCACGGTGCTGCTGTCAGCGCTGTATGTCACGGAGCTGCTGTCAGCGCTGTATGTCACGGAGCTGCTGTCAGCGCTGTATGTCACGGAGCTGCTGTCAGCGCTGTATGTCACGGAGCTGCTGTCAGCGCTGTATGTCACGGAGCTGCTGTCAGCGCTGTATGTCACGGTGCTGATGTCAGTGCTCTGTATTACGGTGCTGCTGTCAGTGCTCTGTATCTCCTGCACCCTCTTGTTTGCCTACCCTGGTCCCTGACCTTCCCTCTCCTCCATTGCCTTCATTAGCTCCATAGTCCTGAATTGTCAGAACAATTTCCCAAATAAAAAAAAAATGCTTGTAGTTATCGATCCCAAATTCACCTCATACATGTATTATGCTATTGTCCAGGTGGTGGGACTACGTGCTACCCCCTAATAATTACCCCGTGGCCGCAAATTCGACCTAAAGGTTTGCGAAATTCGCCTCCCATTGAAGTCAATGGAGCCCGCGGCGAACGGTCGTTTTCGCGAACGTTTGTGTCCGTTCGCGTTTCGCGTTCGCGAAACGTCCCGTCGGAAGTTCGTCCATCACTAACCACCAATGTAAGGAGGGATTTACACTGACCACCAATGTAAGAGGAACATCACACTGGCCACTGGACGGGTAGGACAAGACATCAAAAGTGACTTGCCTGGCCACAATAAAGGCACAATCTCTCCCTCCTCCTAAGGGTTCTCTCATCCACAGAGAGATGCGTGAAACCCAAGTGCATGGGTTAACCTTCACTGACCGACTCTGTACCAGGAGACATGGGAGGTGAGCGAGGCAAGGGTGGGACTGCAAAGCTCAGAGACAAATGTACAGGAGGCTTCCACAAGTGCTACTTAAAAGAAAGTCTTTCTCTGAGCCTGGAGTCAATGACGATGGCAAACGTGATCAATTTCTCCAGCTCAGTGTACGGAATTCAATGGCAACAGTTCTCATACTCGGTTTGATGGACATGAGGCACTTGGCAGCCAGTGGCGGAACTACCGCCATAGCAGCACATGCGGGCGCTATGGGGCCCGCAGTCAAATGGGGCCCGGTGAGGACAGGCCCTATGGCTCCGCGGTAGATAGCGGGCGGCTCCGCGGGTGGCCCACGGGCAGTCCGCGGCTCCGCGGGTGGTCCGCGGGCGGCTCCGCGGGTGAGAGCTGGCGGTCCGCGGGCGGCCCGCGGGTAGTCCGCGGCTCCGCGGGTAGTCCGCGGGGGGACCGCGGGCGGCTCCGCGGGTGAGAGCGGGCAGTCCGCGGGGGGCTCCGCGGGTCCGCGGGGGGCTCCGCGGGTGATAGTGGGAGGCAGATGAGAGTGGCCGGTCCGCTGGTGAGAGAGTGGGCGTGAGCGGGCTGGCCAATCAGGGAGCTGACGGGCGAGGGAGCATAGAGATGACATCATCTCTCGCCGCCCTCTCATCCCTGCAGTGCAGTTCCCCCCCTCACTGTGCAGGCAGCCAGGAAGCAGAGAGATGACATTATGTCTCTGCTGCCTGACTGATAATCTGCTGGCTGACTCTGTGACACAGCAGGAAAGTGGCAGAGCAAGTGACAATCCATAATGTGTGGCAGGCGACGTGGCAAGTGACAACCCAGGACGTGGCAAGTGACAATCCGTAACGTGTGGCAGGTGACGTGGCAAGTGAAAATCCATGACGTGGCAAATGACAATCCATAATGTGTGGCAGGCAACGTGGCAAGTGACAACCAGGGACGTGGCAAGTGACAATCCGTAACGTGTGGCAGGTGACATGGCAAGTGACAACCTGGATGTGGCAAGTGACAATCCGTAACATGTGGCAGGTGACGTGGCAAGTGACAATCCGTGACGTGACAAGTGACAATCCGTAATGTGTGGCAGGTGACGTGGCAAGTGACAACCCGGGACGTGCAAGTGACAATCCATAATGTGTGGCAAGTGACAATCTAGGATGTGGTAAGTGACAATCTGTAATGTGTGGCAATCTAGGACGTGGCAAGTGACAATCCGTAATGTGTGGCAGGTGACGTGGCAAGTGACAACCTGGATGTGGCAAGTGACAATCTGTAACATGTGGCAGGTGACGTGGCAAGTGAAAATCTGTGACGTGACAATCCGTAATGTGTGGCAGGTGACGTGGCAAGTGACAACCCGGGACGTGCAAGTGACAATCCATAATGTGTGGCAAGTGACAATCTAGGATGTGGTAAGTGACAATCTGTAATGTGTGGCAATCTAGGACGTGGCAAGTGACAATCCGTAATGTGTGGCAGGTGACGTGGCAAGTGACAACCTGGATGTGGCAAGTGACAATCCGTAACATGTGGCAGGTGACGTGGCAAGTGAAAATCCGTGATGTGACAAGTGACAATCCGTAATGTGTGGCAGGTGACGTGGCAAGTGACAATCCGTAATGTGTGGCAGGTGACGTGGCAAGTGACAACCCGAGACGTGGCAAGTGACAATCTAGGACATGGCAAGTGACAATCCGTAATGTGTGGCAGGTAATGTGGCAAGTGACAATCCGGGACTTGGCAAGTGGACAATCCGCAACATGTGGCAGGTGACATTCTGCAACGTGTGACAAGTGACAATCTGCATCTGGTGGCAGGCGACGTGGCAAGTGGACAATCTGCAATGTGTAGCAGGTGATGTGACAAGTGACAATCCTTAATGTATGGCAAGTTACAATCCATAATGTGTGGCAAGTGACGTGGCAAGTGACAATCCGTAATGTGTGGCAGGTGACGTGGCAAGTGACAACCTGAGACGTGGCAAGTGACAATCTAGGACATGGCAAGTGACAATCCGTAATGTGTGGCAGGTAATGTGGCAAGTGACAATCCGGGACTTGGCAAGTGGACAATCCGCAACATGTGGCAGGTGACATTCTGCAACGTGTGACAAGTGACAATCTGCATCTGGTGGCAGGCGACGTGGCAAGTGGACAATCTGCAATGTGTAGCAGGTGATGTGACAAGTGACAATCCTTAATGTGTGGCAAGTGACAATCCAGGACGTGGCAAGTTACAATCCATAATGTGTGGCAAGTGACGTGGCAAGTGACAATCCAGGACGTGGCATGTGACAATCCATAATGTGTGGCAAGTGACAATCCAGGACGTGGCAAGTGACAATCCATAATGTGTGGCAGGTGACTTGGCAAGTGACAATCCGCAACATGTGGTAGGTGACATTCCGCAACGTTTGACAAGTTACAATCTGCATCTGGTGGCAGGCGATGATGGCAAGTGACACGCTCAGGGATCCCACTGATTTTGCATTATGGTGAGTTGAACTATTTCATTTTATATAACAGAACAGAAATTGGTTAAAAGGCCTGGAGGTCAGCAATGTGTTCCCTTCAGGGGCTGCATAGAGTATACTGCATACTTTGTTGTTCAAAATTAATATAAGCCGTTGCCTGGGTACTGTGCCACATGGGTGTGGTAGTCTGTTGTTTAATGGCATTAGTTCATTTTTTTTGGTGGGGGGGGGGGGGGGCCCATACAACATTTTGCTATGGGGCCCTGTGATTTCTAGTTACGCCCCTGTTGGCAGCAGAAGCGGAGCATGCAGGAACATCAAATACCCTTTTAAAAGAAGCCACAAACTCAGGGTAATTCAAGACAACAGGTTTTTGTATCTCCCATAGAGGGTTTGCTCAGGCCAAGGCTCTCTCAGAAAGCAAAGCTATCACGAAACCTACTTTGCTTCTGTCCATGAGAAATGCCTGGGGCACCATGTCAAAGTTTATCTCAGCCTGGATGAGAAACCCTCTGCATTGGACTGGATCGCCCCCAAATTGCTGGGGAAGCAGAGCAAAACCAAACATACCTCTTATAGACCAACCTGAACAACTTAAGACCCATCATATTGCTCCCATTCACCTCTAAACTTCTAGAACGCTTAGTCTACAACCGTCTTAATAGCCTTCTTGACCCATTACAGTCTGGCTTTCGCTCGCAGCACTCCACGGAAACTGCCTTACTAAAACTCACTAACGATCTACTAACTGCTAAAAGCAACAGCCAATACTCCATACTCCTACTACTTGACCTCTCTGCTGCCTTTGATACTGTTGACCACCCGCTCCTCCTCAATAAACTACATTCCCTTGGCCTCCGAGATTCTGCTCTATCCTGGTTCTCTGCCTATCTATCACAGCTCTCCTTCAGTGTCACCTACAACTCTGTCTCCTTCTCTCCATTTCCTCTTTCTTTGGGGGTCCCCCAAGGCTTTGTTCTTGGACCCCTTTTCTTCTCTATCTACACCTCCTCCCTTGGTCACTTGATAACCGCCCACGGCTTCCAATACCACTTATACATTGATAACACCCAAATCTATCTGCCTACTCCTTACCTCACTCCTTCAGTCTCCTCTCGCATTTCTAACTTGCTAACTGACATATCAGCATGGATGTCGCACCACTTCCTTAAACTAAATCTCTCTAAAACTGAGCTATTAATATTCCCTCCTGCATATGCCCCCCTCCATGACTTTTCCATCAAAATCAACAATGCAACCATCAGGCCCTCCCCTCACGCCAGGGTACTAGGTGTAATCCTAGACTCTGACTTGTCATTTCAGCCCCAAGTCCAATCGTTGTCAAAAGTTTGTAGAATTCACCTCCATAACATCTCTAAAATTCGCCCCTTTTTAACAAATGAAACCACCAAGCTCCTCATTCACCCCCTTGTTATATCTCACCTTGACTATTGCAACTCCCTTCTCATTGGCCTGCCTCTCCATAGGCTATCCCCCCTTCAGTCTATCATGAATGCTGCTGCCAGACTTATCCACCTTACCAACCGCTCAGTGTCTGCCAACCCTCTCCTCCAATCCCTACACTGGTTCACAATCACCCAGCGAATTAAATTCAATATACTAACCACAACATACAAAGCCATTCACAACTCTGCCCTGAGCTACATCACCAATCTTGTCTCCAAATATCACTCAAATCGTCCCCGCCGTTCTTCTCAAGACCTCCTACTCTCAAGCTTTCTCGTCTCCTCCTCCAATGCTTGTCTCCAGGATTTATCCAGAGCCTCTCCCATCCTCTGGAACTCGCTACCTCCACTGTTATGGCTGTCCCCTACTCTTGCTACCTTCAGGCAATCCCTGAAAACTCATCTTTTCAGGGATGCCTATCATGGCTCCAACTAATCTCTTATTACTTCCATCAGCTCATTGCCCACAGTTTAACCTTTTGTACCACCTGCCCCATCCTATTAGATTGTAAGCTCTTCTGAGCAGGGCCCTCTTAATCCTCTTTTATTTTATTGTATTGTAACTGTATTGTCTCCTTTTATATTGTAAAGCGCTGCGTAAATTGTTGGTGCTATATAAATCCTGAATAATAATAATAATAATAGAGGTAATACTCGAGGTGGGTGCCTGCACAGAGACATCAGCAGGGACAGCCTGCAACAGGTTGTACCGAAGCAGCCACAGTGGGAGATTCCAGGAGAGCCGTGCGACTAAGGAGCGGTTGTAACGTCATGGCAAACTGATCCATGTGGTGATCCTGCTCATCCAATCTGGAAAAAATATTACCAACAAGTAATCAAAAGGCCTTGTTTTCATTATCAAATCCACCATCATGGGACCCTCCACAGCACCTCTTTCACTAATGAATACCAGGGATCCCGCTGCTATCTAGTCTTGTCACCATCCCTCACTGTGATATCATCATATAATGACTGGAGTTTTCAGGACCTGTGTGGGAACTCCACCAATAGACAGCCAACAGGAAGTGTCCATGTCACCAGGCAAAGACATGGACATATGAAAAAATACTGCCATTCAGAAGAGAAAAGACCTGAGATGTCTCATGATCAGGAATTTGTTAAGTTTTTGTGGTATTTAGCGAAGGAGTGGGGATCCCAGATCAATTTCAACATAAACTTTTTTTTCCTTGCATAATTAATATATTTCACCCTACTGTCAGACTATGAATTGATGAGTGTTCAGCCAGATTTGATAACATACACAGAATCCGGTGACGTCTGGTAGTACTCCCCTTCCTGCTCTATAGGCATAAGTAGGGCAGTTTTAGAACAAATCTCATTCTAGTTATACTCTAGAAGGGTTAAATGGACATCTACTCTGCAATGGAATAACTTAACTTTTTATTTGTCATCCAAGCTAATGTTTCCTGTTTGTTCTGGCAGATACAAAGCTGCATGTAAAACTCTTATTTTAGAATCTTGTCATTTCTAATATTTACTGGCATTAGCATCGAACAATGTTCTTGTTTAAATGAGCAATGCCAAAACTCTAAATTTATATGTAAAAACGTACGTTTTAAAAAACGAATTATTTTGTCACATTTTACTTATAATTGCTTTTAGGAAACTAAAATGTGTTTTCAGCGAGTACACATTTAAAGTTATTATAAAATTTACATCAAATCAGTTGTGATGTAGCTCAGGTTTTTACTTGATCCATGGTTTCATGATCATGCATCACACACAGATGTGTAGAGTCTCCCTCTCTTGGCTAACTGACAGGCCCAATTACCACAGAACTTATGAGTGGAGTAGAACGGACTAGGGTTAAATGCTATACTGAATACATTTGTAACCTAACCAAGGATATTTGGAATTCCCATCATCTCATGGGTTGAAATTTGGAACTCTAATTATTATGATAAGGGATACTTTGTTATTATGTTGTTTTCTACCTCACTAGTTTATTATGATATTAAAGCTGAAGTTTAGGTTTTGGCAATTGTTTAGGTCCAGTTTACACCAATGTAAGTATATATGCGTTATACCTGTGGAAGCTAGAAATCACTGTAGTAGGCACAGCTACTACAGTGATCTCCACTAGCTTCTGGATCCCATAGTGAGCAGCTGCCTTGTTGCATTGTAAACACAGGGGGTTGCTTGCATGGCACAGGTGCCATTCAGGGAACACTGTACATTTTCTTCACAATCTCCACCTTTGGGATCCCACTCAGGGATCTTAAAGTTATGGCACATACTGTACAGACTTACATTGGTAAGTTACCTGCTTTTGGGGTTAAATTTCTGGTATGAGTATCCTTATGTCCCCAGAGAGCTGATGGAGGAGATTGAGAGATGTTGGCAGTGTTGGTGCAATGAAGAAGTATGGCAATACTTTGGTGTCCCAAAACCCTGCAGAAATCGAAACTCCCCCGAATTATGGCAGAAGTTCCTAAATGTTAGAGACAGCTGGAGCTAGGGTAGGTTCATCTTCAAGGAGAAAGATGTCATCAAAAAGGCCAGATAGCAGGACCAAGAGTGGTTCATCAATATCTGGGGCCTTGATGGGAAGATGGTGTAGGTCCCTAAAACTTCTACAGATACGCTTACAGATAAGCTACAGATAAGCCTAACCGGGCTCCAGTTTGTGACTGCAACTAAAAATTCAAGTTTAAGAACTGAACGGTTGCCTTAAGCAGGTGGCAACGTGCATAATTATGGATGACAGGCAATGCTATGTTCACTTCAGGCCAGATGTGCAGACAGGACCCTCTGCCATTACTATAGACTGCTAGATTTGTATAGAAAACCATTGGTTGCAGTTTCTAATTTTTTTGTGACATTTGTGTTTTTTTTCCAAGAAATTAGCCTAGTCACAACATTGTGGCTAAGAACTCTGGGGTCTCTTGGACTTTGGGGCTGCAAAGCCACCACAATACTTTAAGGTGGTGCACATAAATTTAAGCCTACTGGACTTTGCCATACAGAGACAGATAAAAAAGAGAGAGAACACCCTATTTTTCTCCACAGTTCTTACTTTTGTGCTTTTTTTTTACTGTTTATCTGATTGTACCCAGTTATTTAGTTTAGTTAGGATGTATATCTGTTTTGTCACAGGTCAGCAAAGACTTTGTATAAAGCTGAGCTTCACTTCAGCTCTAAATACATCACAAACATGTGAGGTCATGTGTCATAGTTATCATATTGTTTATGGACCACTAGATGACAGCAGACCATTTATAGATATTTCACATGAACTTTAAACTTTATATGTTAGGGCTATATGATATGTATATGCATTGATTGATGCATTGGAGGGTCATCTTTGTGGAGATGATGCTTCAAATCTAGGATTGTGTCAGAAACCATGAATCAGACTAAGACAGAAATACAGTTAAATCTCACTTGTTTAATAATAATAAAAAAAGAGTAAATGTAGTCAAAACACAGCCAGAGTTCATGGACAGATATTTAGACAAGCCAAAATGTCAGGGAGCCAGAGATGAGCGTAGTAGAACAGCAAGCAGGATCTGGAGCCATAAGGAATGTCAGTGAAGCAAGTATTTAGCAGGAACACAGGAGAGCGTCTCTAGATATGTGACCAAGGCAAAGGCCGAGATCATCTGGGCTGGACAGCTTAAGTAGGCAGGACTGATGAGCAGGATATCATCAACAGGTGAGTCACTGTGGAGAGATTGGAGCTGGCAATTAGCCGACAGCTGAGCAGCCAGCTCAGAGAAGGAAGGGCTGAGCCCAGCCCTGACAGTACCCCCTCCTCAATGATCCCTCACCCTCGGAGGACCACCAGGGAAGGAAAACGTCTATGGAAAACAAGAAGGAGGAGAGGTGCATGTATGTCTGAGGATGATGCCCAAAAACGTTCCTCCGGACCGTACCCTTTCCAATGCACCAGGTACTGCATGGGCGCACGGAACCTACGGGAGTCAACAATGGACTGTACTTCATACTCCTCATAGTTCTCAACCTGTACAGGGTGAGGATGAGGCACCGAGGTAGTAAAGCGGTTGCAGACCAAAGGTTTTAATAAGGAGACATGAAATACATTTGAGATATGCATATTAGAAGGAAGGTCTAATGCGTAAGCCACTGGGTTAATCCTACAAAGAATATGGAAAGGCCCAATAAACTGAACTGCGAACTTCAGAGAGGGAACACGAAGTTGGAGGCTGCAAGATGACAGCCAGACCCTGTCCCCAACCTGGTATAAAGGCTGTAGAAGTCTCCCATCAGGAGCCTCAATGGCAAGTGGAGTGTCACGCAGCTGCAGCGGAATCGAGTGCTTCGATACAAAGGCAGCATCAATAAGCAAGCCTGCAGCCTCAGAGTCGATTAGAGCCTGTATCTAGATGGACTACTCAGCCCACGAAAGGGTAACCGAACCAGGGGCGTAGCCTTCTGGATAACAGGGGATGAAACAACGCCACCTAAGGTCTGTTCCGTGACAGGACCCCAAGGTTCAGGTGTTCCCTGGACGGGTAGGACAAGACTTCAAAAAGTGACCTGCCTGGTCACAATAAAGGCACAATCTCTCCCACCTCCTAAGGGTTCTCTCATCCACAGAGAGATGTGTGCATGGGTTCATCTTCACTGACTGACTTGGTACCAGGAGGCATGGGAGATGAGGGAGGCAAGGATGGGACAGCAAAGCTCGGAGACAAATATACAGTAGGCTTCAGCAAGTGCCCCTTAACTGCTTCCCAACCGCCTCACTCAGATATACTGCAGCAGAAGGGCACATACAGGCAGAATCATGTACCTGTATTTTACCCTTTAATAGGTGGCTTGCGGGGATACCCATGATCGTCTCACGGAGAGGAAGAACGAGGAAATGCTAATGTAAACAAGCAGTTCCCCGTTCTGCCTAATGACACTGATTACAGCTCCCTGTGATCGGGAGCAGTGATCAGTGTTGTGTCACACACAGCCCCCCCCCCCACAGTTCGAATCACCCCCTAATACACACTTAACCCCTACAGCGCCACCTAGTGGTTAACCCCTTCACTGCCAGTCACATTTACACAGTAATCAATGCATTTTTAATTGCACTGATCGCTGTATAAATGTGAATGGTCCCAAAGTCGCACCAAAAGTGTCCGATGTGTCCTCCATAATGTCGCAGTACCGATAAAAATCACTGACCGCCACCATTACTAGTAAAAAAAATAATGAATAATAAAAATGCCATAAAACTATCCCCTATTTTGTAGACGCTGTAACTTTTTTTTTTTTTTTTTTTTTTTAACAAAAATATGTAGAAGAATACGTATCAGCCTAAACTGAGGAAAAAAATGTTTTTTTTATATATCCTTTGGGGATATTCATTATAGCAAAAAGTAAAAAAGAATGCTTTTTTTTTCAAAATTGTTGCAATTTTTTTGTTTATAGCGCAAAAAATAAAAACCGTAGAGGGGATCAAATACCACCAAAAGAAATCTCTATTTGTGGGGAAAAAAGTACGTCAATTTTGTTAGGGAGCTACGTCGCAAGACCGCACAATTGTCAGTTAAATCGATGCAGTGCCAAATCGCAAAAAGTGCTTGGTCTTTGGCCAGCCAAATGGTCCGGGGCTTAAAGGGGTTGTAAAGGTAAATGTTTTTTCACCTTAATGCATTATATGCATTAAGGTGAAAAAACATCTCACACTGCCGGCACCCCCAGTCCCCCCGTTTTACCTACCTGACCCCTTGAAAATCCCGCGTTCGCCCCCGCCGTCCTCTTCGCCGCTCAGCCTGGCCGCTGATTGGCTGCAGTGGATGGATTGAAGCAGGGCAGCCATTGGCTCGCGCTGCTGTCAATCACATCCAATGACGTAGTGTGCCGGGGGCGGGGCCGTGTGATACGCTGGCTGTATCACGGGAGTGCACCCGCAGGTGCTTCTCACCATGCGAGGGAGCTCGCATTAACGTGAGAAGTACCTGCAGGAGGAAGCAGAGACAGCCGCCAAGGGACCCCAGAAGAGCAGGTTTGGGGCTGATCTGTGCTGCATAGTGGAGGTAAGTATAACATGTTTGTTATTTTTAAAAAATAAAAATTTTTACTTTACAATCCCTTTAAGTGGTTAAAGGAGAGTCTTTCTCTGAGTCTGGAGGCAATGAGGATGGCAACTTCTCCAGCTCAGTGGGTATATCTCGGGCTGCTATCTTATCCTTGATGGTATCCGAGAGACCATGGGAAAAAGCAGCCACGAGGGCCTCATTGTTCCAAGCAAGCTCTGCTGCCAGAGTACGGAATTCAATGGTGTAATCGGCAACAGTTCTCATACTCTGTTTGATGGACATGAGGCACTTGGCAGCAGAAGCAGAGCACGCGGGAATGTCAAATACACTTTTAAAGGAATCCACAAACTCAGAGTAACTCAAGACAACAGATTTTTGCATCTCCCATAGAGGGTTTGCCCAGGCCAAGACTCTCTCAGAAAGCAAAGATATTACAAAACTTACTTTGCTTCTGTCCGTGGGAAACGCCTGGGGCAGCATCTCAAAGTATATCTCAACCTGGTTGAGAAACCCTCTGCATTAGACTGGATCGCCCCCAATTCGCTGGGGAAGCGGAGTGGAACCAGACATACCTCTTATAGAGGTAATACTCGAGGTGGGGGCCTGCACAGATACTGGAGCATGAGCAGGGACAGCCTGCAACATAGGTTGTACCGTTGCAGCCAAAGTGGGGGATTCCAGGTGACCCATGTGACTCAGGAGCATTTGTAACGCCATGGCAAACTGAACTATGCAGTGATCCTGCTCATCCAATCTGGAAAAAATATTACCAACAAGTGGATTGACTGTATCTTCTGAATTCATGGGCTTTGCCTACTGTCAGAAATCATGAATCAGACTGAGACAGAAGTACAGTTTAATCTCACTTGTTTAATAATAATAATAAAAAAGTAAACAGAGTTAATGTAGTTAAAACATAGCCAGAGTTCAGGACCTGGAATGGATAGTCAGATAAGCCAAAACGTCAGGGAACCAGAGATGAGCATAGTAGAACAGCAAGCAGGATCTGGAGCCAGAAGGAATGTCAACCAAGCAAGTCTTTAACAGGAACACAGGAGAGCGTCTCTAGAGATGTGACCAAGGCAAAAGCAGAGATCATCTGGGCTGGACGGCTTAAGTAGGTAGGACTGACGAGCAGGATATCATCAACAGGTGTGTCACTGTTTAGAGATAGGAGCTGGTAATTAGTTGACAGCTGAGCGACCAGCTCAGAGAAGGAAGGGCTGAGCCCAGCCCTGACAGATTGTAATGTGTATGTTGCCTGTTGCTTTAAGTATTTCATTTGCAGGATAAACAATGGCAAGAGATCTCTACTTTAAAGGCAATTTATTGCACTAATTTGTGTATTGATTCATTGACTATCTATGTTAAGTTAGTGGTAGGGCTCTGCCCCAGGTAGGTTGTTTATACCATGTTACTTTTGTAAGACTTTTATATAGTGACAGCCTCAGCAATACTATTTGAATACTATTGCTTTTCAATGTTTTATTATGTGGAATGCCACATACACTGCTGTATTTTCAAACAGTAAGTTTGATCTACTTATCTACCCACTGCTAAACCAGATACTCCACTCCTGGGCTCAAGAGCATTTTGGTGTTTTTCTGGCCCATGAGAAAAGGGACAGATTTTTAGGGGGGTGGGTGTAGCGCCCTGCTCCTGTTAAGACTCTAAAATGACATGCTGATGCAAAGTGCACTGACACATACAGCCTCAGAAACAGTATCTCCTCCATAATGCCTGCACGCTACACACATAGTGCAAAGGACCATGTAGCCTCTAAGCCACACCGGAAGTAAGCAGATACTTCCTTCAAGCTGTTCTTTGTGATGGGAACTTGAACAAAATATACCGTAAGTTTCAAAGGCAGTAACAAAAAAAAAAAAAAAATTAAATCGGCGAAGATGTATAACTAGTAGGGATATAGTAAACAATGAAGTTGGGGGGGGGGGGGGGGGGGTTAGACATACTTTAAGCATGTGTGCAATGCTTCCACTAATGTTAACAGTTCATTGAATTGTTTTACCTGTTGCCAAGAGTTGCTTTTATTCAAACCACCACAAAGATGCTTGGAGACAGAGGAGAATGAGAATAACAGTCTATTCACGATATTAAGATGTATTTTTTTAGTTAGAAAATAGTAGTGCTCAGGGTTGTCCTAATATTGCTGTAAAACTGCATTAGAGAGAGCCAAGAAGTAAATCTGAACAGTATTCAATACAGAACAGATGTTTTAATCAAAGCTCTCCTTATGGAATACCATTTAAAACCATTGTATGTATTTCCTCTATAAAATTTTCCCACGTTACATGTGCTAACATGGGCATTTAATGAGGTCTGGATTTATAAGGGAGCCGAGACAGCTCCAGTTTTTCAAATTTATATAGGTTTCCTTGCTTTGTAACTCAGTTAAGAGTGTTACCTTCTCTGACCACCTACAGTAAATACATTAGGGTTTGCTGAGCTTAGTGGGAGAATTGTAGGATGAATAGGTCACTGTTTACTGTTTAGTGGCCGGTGCACAAGGGGTGCACGAGCGCCGCCCCCCTAATCTCCATGTGCCTGGCCCCTAATCTCAATGTGGGGTGTCGGATCTATAGATTTCTAGTAGGCACACGATTAGAGCCTGAGGCTCTAAATGGTTTCAAAAAGGTTGGGTTTAGGGCGCAGAGCACTGCACCCCAAGCCCACCCACTTGTGACATTAGGGAATCAACATTCGCTATTGTCTTCTCCTTCTTCTCCGGGGCTGATGGGTGGGGGGGTTTGTTTGCTGCCCCCCCCTAACTAAACTCAGGCCAGCTCCTGACTAACTTAATGAGCTTCTTGAAATAAATAGGAAGTCCTTGTAGCTTTTGAGCTTTCTGTCAGCAGTCAGTGCTTTCACCCAGCAGCAGGCTTGCACAGCAGAGTGCAGAGAAAAAAAAGATAGTCCTGGGCATCAGTCAGCTTGCATATAACAAGACTTCAGGATTCATTCATTCAAAAGGTTTGTTTCCTCCATGACAGATCCTGGTGACCTTCACCATGTCTATGTGAGAAACCTAGGTGAAACATGCACACCATCCACAATCTTGCCAGCCTGTGCCTATATATATAGATCCCAGCCCCCGACCCTATGTGAATGAGTATGGGGTACATCGTACCCCTACCCATTCACCTGGGGGGGGGGGGGGGGGGAATGTCAATAAAAAAATACACAACACAGGTTTTTAAAGTAGTTTATTAGACAGCTCTGGGGGTCTTCTCGCCGGGCTCCTCCGCTATCTTCTGCTCTTTTGCCAGTGGAGGAGCCCGGTCTTCTTCTTCTTCTTCTGCCGAGGACACGTAGCGTGGCGACTTATATAGGCATAAACGGCAGGGTCACCAGGTGATGTCACATGGTAACCCCGCCCCTTATGATGTCACAGCCCAGCACCCCACAGGAATGTGACATCATACGGGGCGGGGTTAGCAGGTGACATCACCCGGTGACCCCGTCCCTTATGCCTATATAAGTCGTCGTGCAACGTGTCCCCGGCATTACAGCAGGAGAGAGTGTCGTGTCCACATTGGAAGAAGGGAATAAGAAGAAGAAGAAGAAGAAGACGACGATGACGAACAAGAAGGCGCCAATGCTAGTAAAAAAGCTGGAAGAAGATAGTGGAAGAGCCCAGCAGAAAAACCAGAAAGCGCGGAGAAGAGGCCGGAAAGCCCGGAGAAGTCGGAAGAAGACTCCCGGACGAGGCAACGACAAAGGAGAAAGCAGGGCTCCTCCGCTAGCAAAAGAGCGGCAAAAGGTGCAGAAGACCCCTGGAGCTGCCTAATAAACTACTTTAAAAACCTGTGTTGTGCGTTTTTTTTATTGACACTTTTTCCCGCATGTACCCCATACTCATTCACATAGGGTGGGGGGGCCGGGATCTGGGGGCCCCCTTATTAAAGGGGGCTCCCGGATTCCGATAAGCCCCCACCCGCAGACCCCGACAACCAACGGCCAGGGTTGTCGGGTAGAGGCCCTTGTCTTCATCAACATGGGGACAAGGTGCTTTGGGGTCCCCCCCGACCCCCCCTTTCCAAAAGCACCCACCCCCCATGTTGAGGGCATGAGGCCTGGTACGGTTCAGGAGGGGGGTGCTCGGATAAGGGTCTGGCATGGACTTTGGGGGGACCCCATGCCTTTTTTTTTGGCGTAGGGGCTTCCCCTTAAAATCCATACCAGGCGACGGGGCTAAGGTGTCAATCTCATGGAAGCGGCGAGATTGACTTCCTTCTCTAGTTCCGTTGTACCTGACGTCACGTTCAAAATGAATAGACTTTATTCCGTGTGTGGGCAAGTCCGTTCATTTGGAAAGTCCCACGGACCTCCGCCAAAAGTCTGGCGGATTGTCCGCCGCACCTAGTGCGCCGGATAGTCTGATCATGTGTACAGGGAAATGTGGAAAATTTCAGTGTATGTATATATATATATATATATATATATATATATATATATATATATATAGTTAGCATCTCACAAAAGTAAGTACACCCCTCACATTTTTGTAAATATTTTATTATCGCTTTTCATGTGACAACACTGAAAAAATGACACTTTGCTACAATATAAAGTGAGTGTACAGCTTGTATATCAGTGTAAATTTGCTGTCCCCTCAAAATAACTCAACACACAGCCATTAATGTCTAAACTGCTGGCAACAAAAGTGAGTAAACCTCTAAGAGAAAATGTCCAAATTGTGCCCAAAGTGTCAATATTTTGTGTGGCCACCATTATTTTCCAGCCCTGCCTTAACCCTCTTGGGTATGGAGTTCACCAGAGCTTTACAGGTTGCAACTGGTGTCCTCTCCCACTCCTCCATGATGACATCACAGAGCTGGTGAATGTTAGAGACCTTGCGCTCCTCCACCTTCTGTTTGAGGATGCCCCCCAGATGCTCAATAAGGTTTAGGTCTGGGGACATGCTTGGCCAGTCCATCACCTTTACCCTCAGCTTCATTAGCAAGGCAGTGGTCATCTTGGAGGTGTGTTTGGGGTCATTATCATGTTGAAATACTGCCCTGGGGCCCAGTCTCCCGAAGGGAGGGGATCATGCTCTGCTTCAGTATCTCACAGTAGATGTTGGCATTCATGGTTCCCTCAATGAACTGTAGCTCTCCCATGCAGGCAGCACTCATGCAGCCCCAGACCATGACACTCCCACCACTATGCGTGATTGTAGACAAGACACACTTGTCTTTGTACTCCTCACCTGGATGCCACCAGACATGCTTGGCATCATCTGAACCAAATAAGTTTATCTTGGTCTCATCAGACCAGAGGACATGGTTCCAGTAATCCATGTCCTTAGTATGCTTGTCTTCAGTGAACTGTTTGCAAGCTTTCTTGTGCATCATCTTTAGAAGAGGCTTCCTTCTGGGATGACAGCCATGCAGACCAATTTCATGCAGTGTGCGGCGTATGGTCTGAGCACTGACAGGCTGACCCCTTCAACCTCTGCAGCAATTCTGGCAGCACGCATACATCTATTTCCCAAAGACAACCTCTGGATCTGATGCTGAGCATGTGCACTCAACTTCTTTGGTTGACCATGGCGAGGCCTGTTCTAAATGGAACAAAAAAGACACCACTTGCTCCCATCTATGGCTGGCTATCGCAGTAAGAAGCATTGGAAGGCTAACAACAGGTACAAACAAGGCCAAGGATAAATCTAAGGGAAAACCCAAGTTTAACTTGCCACCAGCCGGCAGACAACCAAATAACCTGTATAACAGTATGCGTTAAATGCAGGGGTTTAGTCTGCACACATTTGCAAATGCATGCGTAAGCTACAGAGCTTAGTCAAGGCACCCTGGTATCTGTGGTACCTAGCACTAATTTGGTGGTAAGTTAAGCTTGGTTTTTCCCTTGGATTCTTCCTTGGCCTTGTTTGTACATGTTGTTAGCCATCCAATTCTTCTTACTGCGATAGCCAGCCATAAATGGGAGCAAGTGGTGTCTTTTGTGTATCACTGTCATGCTTTTGGTCAGGCAACGCACTGACACCTTTGCAGCCATTGTGCTATATGCTGGGTTTTCAGTGTGCCCTTGTACCTTTAAGAAGGGGTGGCTCCCCTTCAGTCCACCTTCTCTCACCTATCCATCAGAATGCAGGTGCCTCCACTGTGGGGACACTTATAAGTTAGTGTTAGGTACCACAGATACCAGGGTGCCTTGACGAGGCTCTGTGGTTTACGCATGCATTTGCAAATGTTTGCAGACTAAACCCCTGCTTTTAACGCATACTGCTATAAAGGTTATTTGGTTGTCTGCCGGCTGGTGGCAAGTTAAACTTGGGTTTTCCCTTGGATTTATCCTTGGCCTTGTTTGTACCTGTTGTTAGCCTTGCAATGCTTCTTACTGCGATAGCCAGCCATAGATGGGAGCAAGTGGTGTCTTTTTTGTTCCACTCAGAACAGGCCTCGCCATGGTCAACCAAAGAAGTTGAGTGCACATGCTCAGCATCATATCCAGAGGTTGTCTTTGGAAAATAGATGTATGCGTGCTGCCAGAATTGCTGCAGAGGTTGAAGGGGTCATCCTTGGCCTTTTTTATACCTGTTTTGAGTGGAACCTGTCCTGCTAAACTGCTGTATGGTCTTGGCCACCGTGCTGCAGCTCAGTTTCAGGGTCTTGGCAATCTTCTTATAGCCTAGGCCATCTTTAAATAGCGCAACAATTCTTTTTTTCACATCCTCAGAGAGTTTTTTGCCATGAGGTGCCAGTTTGAACTTCCAGTGACCAGTATGAGAGAGTGAGAGCAATAATCCCAAATTTAACACACCTGCTCCCCATTCACACATGAGACCTTGTAACACAAACAAGTCACATGACACCGCTGAGGGAAAATCGCTAATTGGGCCCAATTTTGACATTTTCACTTAGGGGTGTACTCACTTTTGTTGCCAGCGGTTAGACATTAATGGCTATGTGTTGAGTTCTTTTCAGAGGATAGCAAATTTACACTGTTATACAAGCTGTACACTCACTACTTTATATTATAGAAAAGTGTCATTTCTTCAGTGCTGTCACATGAAAAGATATAATAAAATATTTACAAAAAAGTGAGGGGTGTACCCACTTTTGTGAGATACTGTATATATGCTATGTTGTCAAAAGTAGTGGTATGCCTGCCTTTACACCCACATGAACTTTAATGGTAGCGCAGTCTTAGTCCGTAGGGTTCAATATTGAGTTGGCCCTTTGCAGCTATGACAGCTTCAACTCTTCTGGGAAAGCTGTCCACAAAGTTTAGGAGTGTGTCTATGGAGATTAGGGATGAGCCGAACACCCCCCGGTTCGGTTCGCACCAGAACTTGCGAACGACCCCCGCGTTCGGTACGAACGTTAGAACCCCATTGAAGTCTATGGGACTCGAACGTTCGTAATGGAAAGTGCTAATTTTAACGGCTAATATGCAAGATAGTGTCCTAAAAAGGGTTTGGGGACCTGCCTCCTGCCTCAGGGGACATGGGTCACTGCAAAAAAAAGTTTTAAAAACTGCCGTTTTGGCGGGAGCACTGATTTTAATGACGATTAAAGTGAAAAAAAAAAAGTGAAATATTCCTTTAAATATGGTGCCTGGGGGGTGTCTGTAGTATGCCTGTGAAGTGCCACGTGTTTCCCGTGTTTAGAACAGTCCCTGCACAAAATGACATTAAACGGAAATAACACCATTTACAACTGCTTGTGGTTTTAATGTTATATCTGGTTCCTGCAATATGGTTGAAAATCATTGAGAAACATGGCCCTCCCTGCCCATTACCAGCCTATTTGGGTCTTGTACGCATATTAAGGGGAACCCCGTACCCATATTAAAAAAAGGAAATGCGTGTGGCCCCCAGGCCCTATATACTTAGAACAGCAGTATACAGGCGGTGCAAACAAGACAGGGACTGTGTAGGTTTGTTGTGTTAAGTTGAATCTGTTTGTCATTTTCAACCGGTACATTTTTAAAGTGTAGCTCCAGTCAAAAAAACGATTTTTAAGCTTTTTGGAAAACATAGGGAAGGGTTATCACCCCTGTATAATTTGTTTTGTCGTCCATCTTTTTTCATCTCACTTGCTGCTGTCTCCTTGCGTTTACAAGTAGGAGATGTTTGTAAGTTGGATGTTTGAAAGTAGGGGCCTGCCCTATATTATAGCGGTATGTACTGGGTACAGAGCACGCAGACAGCACGCACTATCTCCTAACACTACTGACTGCAAGCTCTATTATTAACCACTTGACCACTGGGCACTTAAACACCCTTAATAACCAGACCAATTTTCAGCTTTCGGTGCCCTCACATTTTGAATGACAATTACTCAGTCATGCAACACTGGACCTATAGGAAATGTTTGTCCTTTTTTCACACAAATAGAGCTTTCTTTTGGTGGTATTTAATCACTGCTGGGTTTTTTATTTTTTGTGCTATAAAAGAAAAAAGACCGAAAATTCTGCGAAAAAATGAATTTTTCTTCGTTTCTGTTATAAAATTTAGCAGATTAGTCATTTTTTCTTCATAAATTTTGGCCAAAATTCATACTACTACATATCTTTGGTAAAAATAAGTACAAATTGGTGGATATTATTTGGTCTTTGTGAAAGTTATAGAGTCCACAAGCTATGGTGCCAATATCTGAAAATTGATCACACCTGAAGTACTGACGGCCTATTTCCTTTTTTTTTTTCCACAAAATTGTCATATTATCAGGTTATTTCACACACACAGCATATGCATACCACAAATTACACCCCAAAACACATTCTGCTATTACTCCCGAGTACGGCGATACCACATGTGTGAGACTTTTACACAGCGTGGCCACATACAGAGGCCCAACATGTAGGGAGCGCCATCAGGCGTTCTGGAGCACCCAGGCCAATTTTGACATTTCTCTCCTACATGTAAAAATCATCATTTATTTGCTAGAAAATTACAGAGAACCCCAAAACATTATATATATATATATATATATATATATTTTTTTTAGCAAAGACCCTGGAGAATACAATGGTGGTCGTTGCAAATTTTTATCTCACACGGTATTTGCACAGCAATTTTTCAAACGCGTTTTCTGGGGGGGAAAAAACAGTTTTGTGCTTAAAAAACAAACAAAAAAAACAGTAAAGTTAGCCCAATGTTTGCATAAAGTGAAAGATGAAGTTATGCTGAGTAAATAGATATCAAACATGTCACTCTTCAATATTGCACATGCCCGTGGAATGGCGCCAAACGTCGCTACTTAAAAAATCCCCATAGGCAACGCTTTAAATTTTTTTTTACTGGTTACATGTTTTGAGTTGCAGAGGAGGTCTAGGACTAGAATTATTGCTCTCGCTCTAACATTCTCGGCGATACCTCGCATGTGTGGCACATGCGAGCACATGGGGACATGGGCGCTTTAATTTTTATTTTATTTTTTTATTGTTCATTTTACTTTACCGTATATACTCGAGTATAGGCCGACCCGAGTATAAGCCGAGGCCCCCAATTTACCCCCAAAAAACTGGAAAACTTATTGACTCGTGTATAAGCCGAGGGTGAGACATGGCTGTCCATCCCTGTGTGTCCGTCCATCCCTGTGTGTGTGTCCGTCCATCCATCCCTGTGTGTGTGTCCATCCATCCATCCATCCCTGTGTGTGTATCCATCCATCCATCCATCCCTGTGTGTGTGTGTGTGTGTGTGTGTGTGTGTGTATCCATCCATCCATCCATCCATCCATCCCTGTGTGTGTGTGTGTGTGTGTGTGTATCCATCCATCCATCCATCCATCCCTGTGTGTGTGTGTGTGTGTGTGTGTGTGTATCCATCCATCCATCCATCCATCCATCCATCCGTGTGTGTGTGTGTGTGTGTGTGTGTGTGTGTGTGTGTGTGTGTGTGTGTGTGTGTGTGTGTGTGTGTCCGTGCAGCCTTGTGTGTGTGTCCAGCCTACCTGTGTCCCAAGCCTCCGTCCCGAGCCGCCGTCGTCCCGAGCCTCCTCCGTCCCGTGCCGTGCCTCCTCCGTCCCGTGCCGTGCCTCCCCCGTGCCGTGCCTCCTCCGTCCCGTGTCTCCTCCGTCCCGTGCCGTGCCGTGCCTCCTCCGTCCCGTGCCGATGGATCGCCGCTCTTCTCGGCGGCCATTCTACAATTCAAAATTCCGCCTCCGCCTGTGATAGGCGGAACACTCAATTTCCCAGCAGCCTGTGTTCCGCCTATCACAGACATCCTCTCATACTCGTCCGTAGTATGAGAATGAGCGGATGTCCGTGATAGGCGGAACACTGACTGCTGGGAAATTCAGTGTTCCGCCTATCACAGGCGGAGGCGGAGAAGGAGGCGCGGCTTTTGAAAATTAATGTCCGCCGTCTGTCTGCTCGATACGCTGATCGAGCAGTCAGACAGCGGCGACTCGAGTATAAGCCGAGGGGGCACTTTCAGCCTCAAAAAAGAGGCTGAAAATCTCGGCTTATACTCGAGTATATACGGTATTTATTTTAGTTTGACATTTTTTTCCCCAAAAATATATTTTTGATCACTTTTATTCCTATTACAAGAAATGTAAACATCCCTTGTAATAGGAATATGGGGTGACAGGTCCTCTTTACAGTGAAATCTGGGGGGTCAATATGACCCCACATCTCACCTCTAGGCTGGGAAGCCTGAAATAAAAAATAAAAAAAAGATTCTGGCTTTGATCGTACTGGCGAGTTGGTAGAAGCACCGGAGGGCAGTGAGGGGTGGGGGGCGTCTATGGCTGGGTATTTCAGGGTATCACCGAGTATGGCTGGGTATCTCTGAGTATGGCTGGGTATGGCAATTTATGGCAGGGTATTACAGAGTATTGGCGGGGTATTGGCGGGGTACTACAGAGTAATAGCAGGGTACTGCAGAGTATTGGGGGGTACTACAGAGTAATGGCAGGGTACTGCAGAGTATTGGGGGTACTGCAGAGTAATGGCGGGTACTGCAGAGTATTGGGGGGTACTGCAGAGTAATGGGGGTTACTGCAGAGTAATGGGGGGTACTGCAGAGTAATGGCAGGGTACTGCAGAGTAATGGGGGGTACTGCACTGCAGAGTAATGGCAGGGTACTGCAGAGTAATGGCGGGGTACTGCACTGCAGAGTAATGGCGGGGTACTGCAGAGTAATGGCGGGGTACTGCAGAGTAATGGCAGGGTACTGCAGAGTATGCACTGGTATTGCAGAGTATTGGTAGGGAATTGAGGGGTTAAATTCGGTGAGCAGCGATGTGGGCACTGCAGATGCAGCCCACATCGCTGCTGACACCGATCTCTTTCCCCTCCGCTGTACCGATCGGTACAGAGAGGGGAGGGAGGAACCGGCGTCATAACATGACGCCGGTTTGTTTCCAAGTGATCACTCCGTCATTTGATGGAGCAATCACGTGGTAAACGGCCGCTATGAGCGGCCGTTTACCGTGATCCGTGATGCGCCGGGTCCTGTGGACCCGGTGGTCACGGATGCTCTCGAGTGCGCGCACCTCGGGGCACGCGAGAGCAGAATTCTGGGAGGCCGTTAATTAACGGCCTCTCAGAGTTAAACAACCGCCCTGAATCCGTTAATCGGCAATGGGCAGTTGTTAAGTGGTTAAAGCTAGATCACTAGCTATATAGGTGAGGTGAATATAGTGGTGTATACTGCAGTCAGGGCACAGACCACTACACAGCAGCAAGATAGGAAATCAGCCAAAAACGATCGGTGTGTACTGTGTTGAAGGTACACAGAACACCCACTGCTTCAGATGCTAAGTAACACACTACACGAGGCCGCCTCAAAGGCGGCCTTATATAGTGTGGGGCGTGCACTACACAGCCTGAGCTATGATTGGCCACAGGCAGGATGCCTGTGGCCAATCATGGCTCTCCTCGCTGCCGGCACTGCGATTGGCCAAGCATGCGGGGTCACAGTGCATGCTTGGCCAATCATGGGGCAGCAATGCACTGCGCCACTGCAGTGCATTGTGGTCCGCGCGCGCGTCACTCGAATTTTGACGCGAACGGCCCAAACGTTCGGAATTCGCCGAACAGCCAATGTTCGAGACAAACGTACGTTCGACTCGAACACAAAGCTCATCCCTAATGGAGATGTTTGACCATTCTTTCAGAAGCGCATTTGTGAGGTCAGGCATTGATGTTGGACAATGAATCCTGGCTCGCAGTCTCCACTCTATTTCATCTCAAAGGTGTTCTATCAGGTTGAGGTCAGGCCAGTCAAATCTTCCACACCAAACACGAGCATCTATGTCTTTATGGACCTTGCTTTGTGCACTGGCGCACAGTCATGTTGGAACAGGAACGGGCCATCCCTGAACTGTTCCCACAAAGTTGGGAGCATGAAATTGTCCAAAATGTCTTGGTATGCTGACACCTTAAGGATTCCCTTCACTAAAACTAAGGGGGCCAAGCCCAACCCCTGAAAGACAACCCCACACCAGAATCCCCCCTCCACCAAATGATTTGGACCAGCACGGTAGAATACATTTGGGATAAATTGGAGCAGAGACTGTGAGCCAAACCTTCTCATCCAACATCAGTGCCTGACCTCATAAATGTGTTTCTGGAAGAACGGTCAAACATTCCCATAGACACACTCCTAAGCCTTATTGACAGCCTTCCCAGAAAAGTTTAAGCTGTTATAGCTTTGAAGGGTGGGCCAACTGAATATTGAACCCTATGGACGAAGACTGGGATGCCATTGGGCTATGGGCCGGTTGTTAACTGGTTAAGCACCACGTCCAATCAATGTTCAAATCCTGCTGCCTCAACCTCCGCAATATCTCCAAAATATGCCGCTTTCTAACAAATGACACAACAAAGCTCTTAATTCATTTCCTGGTCATGTCTCGCCTCGACTACGCCAACTCCCTTCTCATTGGCTTACCTCTACATCGTCTATCACCTCTTCAATCCATCATGAATGTTGCTGCCAGACTCATCCACCTTACTAATCGCTCTGTGTCTGTTACCCTTCTCTATCAATCCCTCCACTGGCTTCCGTTTGGCCAAAGAATTAAATTCAAAATACTAACAATTACTTACAAAGCCATCCACAATTTATCTTCCAGCTACATCACTAGCCTAGTCTCTAAATACCAACCTACTTGTTCTCTTCGTTCCTCTAAAGACCTCCTGCTCTCTAACTCCCACGTCACCTCCTCCCATTCTCACCTCCAAGACTTTTACAGAGCCTCTCCAATCCTATGGATTGCCCTACCCCAATCTGTCTGCTTATCTCCTACTCTATTATCTTTTAGATGATCCCTGAAAACCCTTCTCTTTAGGCCCCTTACACACAGGGGCGGGAGCGGCGTTGGCGGTAAAACTATGCTATTTTTAGCACCGCTTTACCATAGTTTTATCAGCGGTATTCAGCTGCTAGTGGGGTGGTTTTACACCCCTGCTAGCGGCTGAGAAAGGGTTAAAACCATCGCAGGCGCTATAGACGTGCTGCCCCATTGATTTCAATGGGCAGGAGCGGTAAATGAGTGGTGAAGGAGCGGTGTATGTACTTTCACACTGGAGACACAGCAGCGGCTATTTTAGGATGATTTGCAGGCACTATTTTTAGAGCTGTAGCACCTGCAAAACGCCCAGTGTGAAAGGGGTCTTAGAGAAGCCTACCCTACCCACACCTAACAACTGTATTTTAATTTTCTCCATCAGCTCCCCCACCCAGTTATTACCTTTTGTTTCCACTTGACCCTCCCTTCTAGATTGTAAGCTCTAACGAGCAGGGCCCTCTGATCCCTCCTGTATTGATTTATATTGTCAGTGATCTGTCTGCCCTCATGTTGTAAAGTGCTGTGCAAACTGTTAGTGCTATATAAATCCTATATAATAATAATAATAATATATATATACAAATACATACACACATATATGTATATACACATACATAAATATATATATATATATATATATATATATATATATATATATATATATATTATTAATAATAGCAATAACACTAAATGCAAAAAACATAGAGAATAAGAAATTTACAGTTAGCCTTGACACTTTATTATATAGTCTAGTTTACTCATTCATACTACTGAAATACAATTAAGAGGCAAATGTGTATATGTTATTTGTTACAATAAAACTTAAAATTTTCAAATATGGCAATGAATTAGAAGATGTACCTACATTTTCTATTTAGTCAGAAGGCCTGAAAGGTCCACCTTAAATCTTAAATTCAATCCTTAGAACCCTTAAACCTGCTCAACATTTAACATTCAGTCCATAGGAACCTCTCGTAATTTATTGGTGACTTCACAACTCGAATACTGGGAGCAAGGATCCAGTTCCCATAGGCATAACATACCCCCTGTTGTTGATTAGAAGGATGTCTGACCGCACAGACAAGTTCCGTGACTGTCGTAATGGCCCGCGGCTTTCCAGTCCAACTCTAGTTATGGAACTCGTTACTGACTCCAAACGTCTTGAAATCTTTAGTTAATTATCTCATATATCTAAATTCAAGGTTATTTTAATTGTAATCATGAGTAATGACAAGGAAGGAAAAACAAAGTAAAGGTAAAAAAAAGAAAAAAGAAAGAAAATGTATTTAAATCCAAAAACAAAGTTCAAAATATTGCAGCTTACCAGTCCTGTGATGTGGTGGTTATATTATTATTATTTTTTTGAGGCATTTTACCTTTATTTTCATCTGGTGGTTCTGTCAGGACCTTACTTCTTGTCCTAGGGTGACAGCACTTGCTCAATGCACGTTTTTATTTAGAAAATCTACGTGGTCACCCAAAGACAAAAATACAGAACACCTCCCTCTCACCTCTCCTCCATAAATTACATAAATTAGGGGAGGTGTTTTGATGCTCTCAGAGATAGCTGTGAACTATGGTAACTGATAACGGTCAGCCAATGGCGTTGCTAGGTGGCAAAAAGACCAGGGGCTTCAGCCCGAAGTCCAAGAGCCGAGGGGGGGGGGGGGGCTTTTTTTTGGGCTGTGTGGTGGGATTGTGTGACTTACCAGTGCCCATCAATGCTGACCAGTAAAAACACCTGCCTGACACTGACCATTACACTGACCTGCCTATTTAATAAACAAGTGTGATTTAATTGTACTTCTGTCTCGGTCTGATTCATGGTTTCTGACAGTAGGCGAAGGCAGAGGTGAAGTGAGCTGGACAGCTTTAAGTAGGCAGGTCAGATGAGCATGATCAGGAACAGCTGGTAACTGTGGAGAGAAATGAGAGCTGGCAATTAGCCGACAGCTGAGCAGCCAGCCCAGAGAAGGAAGGGCTAAGCCTACTTAAAGCTGACATCCCTTCTGGCTCCTTATCCTGCTTGCTGTTGCTCTACTTGGAACCCTGACTTCTGGCTTGGCTGATTACCCGATCTGGTTATTGATCTCTGGCCTGGCTGACTACTTGATCTGGTTACTGGACTCTGGCTATGCCTTGACTACGCTTTTTCTATTTACCTTTTTATTTAATAAACAAGTGTGATTTAATTGTACTTCTGTCTTGGTCTGATTCAGGGTTTCTGACAGTAGGCGAAGGCCGAGGTGAAGTGAGCTGAACAGCTTTAAGTAGGCAGGTCAGCCGAGCATGATCGGGAACAGCTGGTAACTGTAGAGAGAAATGAGAGCTGGCAATTAGCCCACAGCTGAGCAGCCAGCCCAGAGAAGGAAGATCTAAGCCAGCCCTGACAGTACCCCCTCCTCAATGACCCCTCTCCCTCGGAGAGCCACCACACAGATGTCTGTTGTGTGCTTCAGAAACGAAGAGAGAACAATCTCTATTGTAAACTGGAGTAGTGCAAGTTCCATTGTGAACAGGTTACATTCCTGGGCTATGTCATTTCCACTGCTGGTTTTTCAATGGACTCAGAGAGACTTTCGGCAGCCCTACAGTGGCCTCGACCTGTGGGTTTACGTCCTCTGCAGCATTTCCTGGGTTTTGCAAACTACTATCGGAAGTTTATTCGTAACTTCTCGTCTCTGGTCAAGCCCCTGACTGATATGACCAGAAAGGACGGTAACCCACAGAGTTGGTCTCCGGAGTCCATTAAGGCCTTTGAGACTCTCAAGGCTGCCTTTGTTTCTGCTCCTGTGTTGGCACATCCTGATCCTACGTTGCCTTTATCCTAGAAGTTGATGCTTCTGAGACTGGAGTTGGCGCCCTTCTGTCTCAACGTCCTAACTCTGAGAGCGCTATGCATCTGTGTGGCTACTTTTCTAAGAAATTGTCACCTGCTGAGTGCAATTATGAGATTGGTGACAGAGAGCTGTTGGCGATCATTTTAGCCCTGAAAGAATGGAGATATCTCCTTGAAGGTACCCCTGTGCCTGTTCTTATTCTTACTGACAATTAGAATCTTACATTCTTGTCTGAGGCTAAGCGACTCTCTCCCAGAAGGGCGTGATGGGCTCTTTTCTTGTCGAGCTTTAATTACATTTTCTCATTCTTACCCGGTACTAAGAATGTAAGGGCTGATGCCTTGTCACGACAATTTTCCTCCACTTCCAAGTCAGAGTCGGTTCCGGTTCCTATGATTCCTCCTGATCGTATCTTGGCTACGGTTCGCACCAGTCTTACTTCTCCTTTGGGTGACAAAATTCTTGCTGCTCAGGTCCATGCTCCTCCTGAGAAACCTTGTGACCGCTGCTTTGTCCCAGAGAGTCTCCGTACTGCTGTGCTCCAGACTTACCATTCTCCCAAGGCAGTTGGCCACCCTGGGAAGAATCAACTCATTTGGGCCATTTCCCAACAATTCTGGTGGCCTAGTCTTACTGCCTACGTAGCTGCCTGTCCCGTGTGTGTGCTCAGAGTAAGACTCCACGACACCTTCCAGTGGGCCTCCTACAACCCATACCCAAGGAGAGAGGCCCTGGACTCACCTATCAATGGATTTCATTGTGGAGTTGCCCAACTCCCAAGGCAACACTGTTATCCTTATGGTGGTTGACCTATTCTCAAAGATGTGTGATTGTATTCCACTTAAGAAGTTGACTACCTCTAAGGAACTGGCTTCAATTTTTGCTCAGGAGATCTTTTGCTTACATGGGCTACCCAAGGTGATTGTCTCGGACAGGGGCAGTCAGTTTGTCTCCCGGTTCTGGCGAGCCTTTTGTGCACAGTTGTGAATCCAGCTTGCGTTCTCTTCTGCGTATCACCCGCAGTCTAATGGGGCTGCAGAGCGAGCCAATCAGTCCTTGGAGCAATTCCTACGTTGCTTTATTTCTGACCACCATAACAACTGCTCAGACCTATTACCATAGGCAAAGTTTGCTCACAACAGTGCCTTGAATTCTGCCTCCCGATTGTCTCCATTTATGGCGAATTATGGATTCCAAACTTCCATGTTGCCTGACTCATTTGTTCCGCAGAGTATTCCTGCATTAGAAGAGCATCTCCGTGTTCTTTGTTCCACTTGGTTACAAGTCCAGGAGGCTTTGCGTCATGCTAATGATAGGTACAGACTCCATGATGACCACAGACGCCTGCCTGCACCTTCCTACCAGGTTTAGGACAGGGTCTGGCTGTCATCTTGCAACCACCGGCTTCATGTTCCTTCACTGAAGTTTGCACCTGGGTTTATTGGGCCTTTCCGTATCCTTCGCATTATTAACCCAGTGGCTTATGCGTTGGACCTTCCTCCTAGTATGCGCATCGCAAATGTGTTTCATGTCTCCTTATTGAAACCGTTGGTCTGTAACCGATTTACCACCTCGGTGCCACGCCCTCACCCTTTTCAGGTTGAGAACCATGAGGAGTATGAGGTACAATCCATTGTTGACTCCCGTAGGTTCCGTGGGCGCATACAGTACCTGGTGCATTGGAAGGGGTATGGTCCGGAGGAACGCTCCTGTGTTTCATCCTTGGACGTACATGCCCCTGTCCTCTTCCACGAGTTCCATAGATGGTTTCCCCACAAGCCCGGTGGCCCTCCGAGGGAGAGGGGTCATTGAGGAGGGGGCTGGCTTAGCCCTTCCTTCTCTGGGCTGGCTGCTCAGCTGTCGGCTAATTGCCAGCTCTCATTTCTCTCCACAGTTACCAGCTGTTCCTGATCATGCTCGTCTGACCTGCCTACTTAAAGCTGTCTAGCTCACTTCACCTCTGCCTTTGCCTTGGTCACATCACAAGAAACCATCTCCTGCGGTTCTGTTTAAAGACTGGCTTGCTGACATCCCTTCTGGCTCCTTATCCTGCTTGCTGTTGCTCTACTTGGATCCCTGACTTCTGGCTTGGCTGATTACCCGATCTGGTTATTGAACTCTGGCCTGGCTGACTACTCGATCCAGTTACTGGACTCTGGCTATGCTTTGACTACACTTTTTCTATTTACCTTTTTATTTTTATTTAATAAACAAGTGTGATTTAATTGTACTTCTGTCTCGGTCTGATTCATGGTTTCTGACACCTGCCTGACCTACATATACTGACCTGCCTGACCTACATACACTGACCTACATGACCTACATACACTGACCACTGACCTGGCTGACCTACATACACTGACCTGCCAGACCTACAACACTGATGTGTCCACCATAGTGTCAGAGTCCTGATAACAATCGCATATTGCCGGCATTACTAGTAAAAAAAAAAATTTATAATAAAAATGCCACAAAATTATCCCTTATTTTGTAGAAGCTATAACTTTTGTGCAAACCAATCAATAAATGTTTATTGCGATTTATTTATTTTTTTTAACCAAAAATATGTAGAAGAATACATATTGGCCTAAACTGAGGAAAAAATTTTTTTTATATGTTTTTGGGGGATATTTATTATAGCAAAAAGTAAAAAATAATGTGTTTTTTTTTCAAAATTAAAAACGTAGAGGTGATAAAATACCACCAAAAGAAGGCTTTATTTGTGGGAAAAAAAGGTAGTCAATTTAGTTTGGATGCAACATCGCACGACCGCGCAATTGTCAGCTAAAACGTGCAGTGCTGAAATGCGAAAAGTGCTCTAGTCAGGAAGGGGTTAAAATCTTCCAGGGCTAAAGCGGTTAAACCGCTGGCAAACAAAAGTGTCAATATTTTGTGTGGCCACCATTATTTTCCAGTACTGCCTTAACCCTCTTGGGCATGGAGTTCACCAGAGATTCACAGGTTGCCACTGGAGTCCTCTTCCACTCCTCCATGATAACATCACAGAGGTGGGGGATGTTAGAGACCTTGCACTCCTCCACCTTCCATTTGAGGATGCTCCACAGATGCTCAATAGGGTTTAGGCAGTGGTCCTCTTGGAGGTTTGTTTGGGGTCGTTATGTTGGAATACTGCCCTGCGACCTAGTTTCCGAAGAGGGGTGATCATGCTCTGCTTCCCGTATGTCACAGTACATGTTGGTATTCATGGTTCCCTCAATGAACTGTAGCTCCCCAGTGCTGGCAGCACTCATGCAGCCCCAGAAAATGACACTCCCATCACCATGCTTGACTGTAGGCAAGACACACTTGTCTTTGTGCTGCTCACCTGGTTGCCCCCACACACGCTTGACACCATTGGAACCAAATAAGTACTGTATATCTTGTTCTCATCAGACCACAGTAATCCTTAGTCTGCTTGTCTCCAGAAAACTGTTTGCAGGCTTTCTTGTGCATAATCTTTAGAAGAGGCTTTCTTCTGGGATGACAGTCATGCAGATCAATTTGATGTAGTGTGTGGCATATGGTCTGAGCACTGAGAGGCTGACCCCCCCACCCCTTCAACCTCTGCAGCACTCATACGTCTATTTCCCAAAGACTACCTCTAGATATGACATTGAGCATGTGCACTCGACTTCTTTGGTCGACCATGGCAAAGACTGTTCTGAGTGGAACCTGATGGAGAAAGTGGGACATAGAGTTAGAATAAAAAAAAATGCAGAGCAAAGCCCGAAGTGTGGCGACCGAAGTGAGCCCACAAGGGGCCCTGTTACAAAGTGCTGTTTTACAACATCAGGAGTGTGTGAAAGGAAGGTACTATTAAGCGCACAGGCGCCGTTCATCTTCGGAGACTTTCAACTTCTCCTTTGTCCTCCGTACTGTGCAGTATAGGGCGGACACTATCCGATGGGGGGACACTTCTCGTCAACACCGGCACACTAAGCCATCCGGAATATTGCCTGTGGTGGGGCCAAGGTGTTAATCCTCATGGATCAGCTCGGGGGGCCAGCCAGGATGGAATCACCTGGTTCTTCCTTCCCTGGCCATACACAGCTGCCGCCTATCAGGCAGTGTTTGGTGATGGGGAGGCATATTTAAGTGCACTGCATTTGGAAGGAGGCTAGGCATTTGTCCAGTGGAGACGCCGGATGGAGGAACATCCGTACACACTCTACTCATTGCATCCAAGGTAAAGCATAGCTATTGCAACGTGGTGGTTCATATCCAGGGGCCTGCGTTGGATCCCCTTTGGGGGTTTAGCTTTGCCTGGACCCCTGGAGTGTGGATAAACTGTGAGCCCAGAGATGCGCCCACTTATAGTGATGGACGAACTTCCGACGGGACGTTTCGCGAACGCGGCCGATAGTTCGCGAACCGTAACGTTCGTGGCGGGCCCCATTGACTTCAATGGGAGGCGAACTTTGCAAACCTACAGGTCAAATTTGCAGCCACAAAAGAATTACTAGCTGTGCAAACATAGTCCCACCACATGGCCAATGACATAACACATGTATTAGGTGAATCTGGGATTGACAACTACAAGCATTCTTTTTTTATATGTGAAATTGTTGTGACAATTCAGGACTGTGGAGCACATGAAGGCAATGAAGGAGAGGGAAGGTCAGGGTAGGCAAAGAAGAGGGTGTAGAAGATGATCACCAGCAGCGTGACATACAGCAATGACACCTGCACCGTAATAGAGTGATCTGACACCAGCACCGTGATAGAAAGCACTGACATCAGCAGCGTGACATACAGCAATGACACCTGCACCGTGATAGAGTGATCTGGCACCAGCACCGTGATAGAGAGCACTGACATCAGCAGCGTGACATAAAGCACTCACACCAGCACCGTGATATACAGCACTGACATCAGCAGCGTGACATACAGCAATGACACCTGCACCATGATAGAGTGATCTGACACCAGCACCGTGATAGAGAGCACTGACATCAGCAGCGTGACATTAAGCACTCACACCAGCACCGTGATATACAGCACTGACACCAGCACCATATTATACAGCACTGACATCAGCAGCGTGACATACAGCAATGACACCTGCACCGTGATAGAGTGATCTCACACCAGCACCGTGATAGAGAGCACTAACATCAGCAGCGTGACATAAAGCACTCACACCAGCACCGTGATATACAGCACTGACACCAGCACCGTGATATACAGCACTGACACCTGCACCGTAAGAAGCCCCAGGAGGAAGTCAGCACAGCACAGGGATGGTGGGAGCCCCTCATAATAAGCAGCCCCAGGAGTAAGTCAGCACAGCACAGGAATGGTGGGAGCCCCTCATAATGAGCATAGCACAGGGATGGTGGGAGCCCCTCATAATATGCACAGCAGAGGTACAGCCCCAGGAGGAAGTCAGCACAGCACAGGGATGGTGGGAGCCCCTCATAATAAGCAGCCCCAGGAGGAAGTCAGCACAGCACAGGGATGGTGGGAGCCCCTCATAATGAGCATAGCACAGGGATGGTGGGAGCCCCTCATAATAAGCAGCCCCAGGAGGATGTCAGCATAGCACAGGGATGGTGGGAGCCCCTCATAATAAGCAGCCCCAGGAGGAAGTCAGCACAGCACAGGGATAGTGGGAGCCCCTCATAATGAGCATAGCACAGGGATGGTGGGAGCCCCTCATAATATGCACAGCAGAGGTACAGCCCCAGAAGGAAGTCAGCACAGCACAGGGATGGTGGGAGCCCCTCATAATGAGCATAGCACAGAGATGGTGGGAGCCCCTCATAATATGCACAGCAGAGGTACAGCCCCAGGAGGAAGTCAGCACAGCACAGGGATGGTGGGAGCCCCTCATAATAAGCAGCCCCAGTAGAAATATGACACCGCTCAACCTCTTCAAACAGGAGGGTACAGGCATATAGTACGGTGTGCTTTTTCTGGACAAGGAAGTGAGCCAAATTAAGAAAGAAGGTATGTGTGCTCGATTAAAAAAATCGTTTCTAGACATATACATGGTCTACTTGTGTTGAATTCCTCCGAGATCCATGCCTCATTCATTTTTAGAAATGGGAGGTAGTTAACACTGTCGTGAGCTAGGCGAGTACGCTTATCGGTCACGATCCCCCCTGCTGCGCTGAACGTCCTTTCGGGGCAAGCCAACAGTTCGATTGCAAATTGTGCAAGCTCTGGCCAGAGGTCAAGCCTGCCCACCCAGTAGTCCAGGGGTTCATCACTCCTCAGAGCGTCCACATCGGCCGTTAACTCGATGTAGTTGGACACCTGACGGTCTAGGCGTTCCCTGATGCTGGATCCGGATGACACCTGTCGATGGGTCGGCTGAAAGAATGACCTCATATCCGAAGTCACCAGCACATCTTCAAACCGGCCTCTTCTTGCAGGCGCTGTTGGATTGGTACCCGCAACTCCTTCTCTGGGAGTGGGAATTGCTCCTCTGCCAGCGCACGCAAAAGCAGAATGCAGCATTTCTCGAAGCAAGGCCTGGAAGTGCTGCATTCTGTGACGGCGGTAACATTTCCACCATTTTGTGTTTGTACCGGGGGTCTAAGTACATTGCCACCCAGTACTGGTCCTTGACCCTTATGCTTTTTATACGGTGGTCCCTATTAAAACACTGGAGCATGAAGGCCCCCATTTGCACTAAACTGGAAGCGGTGTGGTGGCCTGGCTCCTGCTCATCATCCAGGATAATGTCGTCCCCTTCATTCTCCTCTCCCCATCCACGCACAACAGGGATCCCAGAAAGGTTTAAAGCATGCTCTTCTTGCTCCTCCTCATCCGCCCCGACACCATCCTCCTCTGACTCCTCTTCAGACTCCTTTTGTTGACTTGTCTCAGATAGAGTAGCCCCCCCTGGGAATTCATCCAGCATTGTGACTTCCTCATCTTCCCGCTCCTGCTCCTCCACAGCTTGATCAATGACACGACGCAATGCACACTCCATAAAGAAGGCATAAGGTACCATGTCACTGATGGCCCAATGGCTGCGACTGACCAGTTTGGTGATCTCCTCAAATGGGCGCAGAAGTCTGCATGCATCGCGCATGAGCAGCCACTGGCGCGGTGAAAAAAAAACAGCTCCCCAGAACCTATTCTGCCGCAGAGTTCATACAGGTAGACGTTAACTGCACGTTTCTGCTGGAGCAGCCTATCAAGCATATAGAAGGTTGAGTTCCATCGCGTCGGGCAATCGCATATAAGACGTCTGACCGGCAGATTGTGTCGCCGCTGAATGTCAGCAAGGCGAGCCATGGCCGTGTAAGATCTTCTGAAATAGGCCGATATTTTCCTTGCCTGCCGCAAGATGTCCTGGACCCCAGGGTATTTGAGAAGGAATCGCTGCACGACCAAGTTTAAGATGTGTGTCATGCATGGCACGTACGTCATTTTGCCCTGTTTCAATGCGCTAAGCAGATTGGCACCGTTGTCACACACCACTTTACCAACTGTCAAATTGAGCGGTGTTAGTCACTGATCTGCCTGTGAACGCAAAGCTGAAAGGAGTGCTGGGCCAGTGTGGCTCTTGGCTTCCAGGCACAACAGACGCAGCACGGCATGGCAACGTCTCACCTGGCATGTCGAATAGGTTCTGGGGAGCTTGGGTGGCGCAGCGGAAGAGACGCTAGCAGCGGAAAAGGAGGAGTAAGCCGAGGAGGAGAGGGAGGAGGATGCAGTAGGAGGAGGAGGAGAAGAAGAGCCAGGCCTGCATGCAATCCGTGGCGGTAAAACCAAATCTACACGGGTGCCATGGGTTACATGCTTGACGGCCGTCAGAAGGTTCACCCAGTGGGCAGTAAAAGTGATATACCTTCCCTGCCCGTGTTTGCTAGACCACGTGTCTGTGGTCAGATGTATCTTGGCACCGACACTGTGTGCCAGAGATACATTCACTTGCCGCTGAACATGGCCATATAGCTCTGGGATGCCCTTCTGTGAGAAATACTTCCTTCCTGGGACCTTCCATTGTGGTGTTCCAATGGCCACAAATTTTCGAAAGGCCTCCGAGTCCACCAGTTTATATGGCAGTAGTTGGCGGGCTATCAGTTCTGACAAGCCAGCCGTCAACCTTTGGGCAAGGGGGTTATCCGGCGTCATCATTTTTTTACGCTCGAACATTAGGCCCATGGAAGCCTGCCTTTTTGCAGAAAAACGTGAGCTTGGGGTGATGGAAGGTGGAGTGAAGGACAATTGTGAGGAGAGAGGAGAAGGAGAAGTAGAAGACGAGGCTGGGCGGTGAGAGCCTGGAGTGTGGCTTTGTGTGTTCCGTTGCTCCCACTGGGCTCGGTGATGGCTGCTCATGTGCCTTCTTAAGGCGGTCGTCCCTAGGTGAGTGTTGGGCTTACCGCGACTAATGCGTTGACTGCAAAGATTGCAGATGGCAACGCTATTGTCAGCAGCAGACACTTTAAAAAAAGCCCACACTGCGGAGCCATGTGCTGGCGTCCTGGGAGCGCCAGATGTGACCGTACATGGTCGATGACTCGCTCCTGATACATTAGCAGTCTGCTTTGTCCCTCCTGTGCAATGTAAGTTATTCCTGCTTCTCCTACCTATCTGCTGGACCATATCTCCCTCTGAACTCCCCTCCTCTTCCTCTCTTGTGGGCACCCACGTGATATCACTAGACACGTCATCATCGACGTCACCTTCCCCACCGCTATAAGTAGAGATCTCGGAGTAGGCAGCAACACCGGGGACCAACCTCCTCCTTGGGCTGATCTGGGTACTGTCGTCAGACTGCTGAGTGGCGGATGTTGCTACCCCCTCTTCCTGATCCAATACCAAGAGTGGCTGCGCATCAGAAATGTCTTGATATGGATCGGAAAATAATTCCTGTGACTCAAGCGGAAGGTATGTGGTGGTGGTGGTGTTGTTGGTGGTAGTGTCTTTGGGGGTGCACATAGCAGAGAGTGAAGAAGAGGGTGCAGATCGAGAGGATGAGGAGGGTGCAGAAGAGTAAGGCTGAGTGAGCCACTTAACCAAGTCTGGTGCGTCCTTTAAAGTAATTGAACAAAACCAATAAGAAATGAAAAAAGCTTAACAGCAATGGAAAAATTATGTACAAAGAAAAGAGCAGTTAAACATTGTGTCTCACAGCTAGTGATGGACGAACTTCCGACGGGACGTTTCGCGAACGCGAAACGCGAACGGACACAAACGTTCGCGAAAACGACCGTTCGCCGCGGGCTCCATTGACTTCAATGGGAGGCGAATTTCGCAAACCTTTAGGTCGAATTTGCGGCCACGGGGTAATTATTAGGGGGTAGCACGTAGTCCCACCACCTGGACAATAGCATAATACATGTATGAGGTGAATTTGGGATCGATAACTACAAGCATTTTTTTTTTATTTGGGAAATTGTTCTGACAATTCAGGACTATGGAGCTAATGAAGGCAATGGAGGAGAGGGAAGGTCAGGGACCAGGGTAGGCAAACAAGAGGGTGCAGGAGATACAGAGCACTGACAGCAGCACCGTAATACAGAGCACTGACATCAGCACCGTGACATACAGCGCTGACAGCAGCTCCGTGACATACAGCGCTGACAGCAGCTCCGTGACATACAGCGCTGACAGCAGCTCCGTGACATACAGCGCTGACAGCAGCTCCGTGACATACAGCGCTGACAGCAGCTCCGTGACATACAGCGCTGACAGCAGCACCGTGACATACAGCGCTGACAGCAGCTCCGTGACATACAGCGCTGACAGCAGCTCCGTGACATACAGCGCTGACAGCAGCTCCGTGACATACAGCACTGACAGCAGCTCCGTGACATACAGCGCTGACAGCAGCTCCGTGACATACAGCGCTGACAGCAGCACCGTGACATACAGCGCTGACAGCAGCTCCGTGACATACAGCGCTGACAGCAGCTCCGTGACATACAGCGCTGACAGCAGCTCCGTGACATACAGCGCTGACAGCAGCTCCGTGACATACAGCGCTGACAGCAGCTCCGTGACATACAGCGCTGACAGCAGCTCCGTGACATACAGCGCTGACAGCAGCTCCGTGACATACAGCGCTGACAGCAGCTCCGTGACATACAGCGCTGACAGCAGCTCCGTGACATACAGCGCTGACAGCAGCACCGTAAGCAGCCCCAGGAGGAAGTCAGCACAGCACAGGGATGGTGTGATCCCCTCATAATAAGAACCCCCAGGAGGAAGTCAGCACAGCACAGGGATGGTGGGAGCCCCTCATAATAAGAACACCCAGGAGGAAGTCAGCACAGCACAGGGATGGTGGGAACCCCTCATAATAAGCAGCCCCAGTAGAAATATGACACCGCTCAACCTCTTCAAAGAGGAGGGTAGGGGCATATAGTACGGTGTGCTTTTTTGGGTCAGGGAAGTGAGCCAAATGAATTAAGAAGGTCTGTGTGCTTGATTCCAAAAATTGTTTATAGACATATACATGGTCTACTGATCACATGTGTTGAATTCCTCCGAGATCCATGCCTCATTCATTTTTAGAAATGTGAGGTAGTTAACACTGTGGTGAGCTAGGCGAGTACGCTTATCGGTCACAATCCCCCCTGCTGCGCTGAACGTCCTTTCGGACAGGACACTGGATGAGGGGCAAGCCAACAGTTCGATTGCAAATTGGGCAAGCTCTGGCCAGAGGTCAAGCCTGCCCACCCAGTAGTCTAGGGGTTCATCACTCCTCAGAGCGTCCACATCGGCCGTTAACCCAATGTAGTCGGACACCTGACGGTCTAGGCGTTCCCTGATGCTGGATCCGGATGACACCTGTCGATGGGTCGGCTGAAAGAATGACCTCATATCCGAAGTCACCAACACATCTTCAAACCGGCCTCTTCTTGCAGGCGCTGTTGGATTGGTACCCGCAAATCCTTCTCTGGGAGTGGGAATTGCTCCTCTGCCAGCGCACGCAAAAGCAGAATGCAGCATTTCTCGAAGCAAGGCCTGGAAGTGCTGCATTCTGACAGCCCTCTGCGACGGCGGTAACATTTCCGCCATTTTGTGTTTGTACCGGGGGTCTAAGTACGTTGCCACCCAGTACTGGTCCTTGACCCTCATGCTTTTTATACGGGGGTCCCTATTAAAACACTGGAGCATGAAGGCCCCCATTTGCACTAAAGTGGAAGCGGTGTGGTGGCCTGGCTCCTGCTCATCATCCAGGATAATGTCGTCCTCTTCATTCTCCTCTCCCCATCCTCGCACAACAGGGATCCCAGAAAGGTTTAAAGCATGCTCTTCTTGCTCCTGCTCATCCGCCCCGGCACCATCCTCCTCTGACTCCTCATCAGACTCCTGTTGTTGACTTGTCTCAGATAGAGTAGCCCCCCCTGGGAATTCATCCAGCATTGCGACTTCCTCATCTTCCCGCTCCTGCTCCTCCACAGCCTGATCAATGACACGACGCAATGCACGCTCCAGAAAGAAGGCATAAGGTACCATGTCACTGATGGCGCCATGGCTGCGACTGACCAGTTTGGTGATCTCCTCAAATGGCCGCAGAAGTCTGCATGTGTCGCGCATGAGCAGCCACTGGCGCGGTGAAAAAAAACCCAGCTCCCCAGAACCGTTTCTTTCGCAGAGTTCATACAGGTAGACGTTAACTGCACGTTTCTGCTGGAGCAGCCTATCAAGCATATAGAAGGTTGAGTTCCATCGCGTCGGGCAATCGCAAATAAGACGTCTGACCGGCAGATGGTGTCGCCGCTGAATGTCAGCAAGGCGAGCCATGGCCGTGTAAGATCTTCTGAAATGGGCCGAGATTTTCCTTGCCTGCCGCAAGATGTCCTGGACCCCAGGGTATTTGACAAGGAATCGCTGCACGACCAAGTTTAAGACGTGTGCCATGCACGGCACGTGCGTGATTTTGCCCTGTTTCAATGCGCTAAGCAGATTGGCACCGTTGTCACACACCACTTTACCAACTGTCAAATTGAGCGGTGTTAGCCACTCATCTGCCTGTGAACGCAAAGCTGAAAGGAGTGCCGGGCCAGTGTGGCTCTTTGCTTCCAGGCACAACAGACGCAGCACGGCATGGCAACGTCTCACCTGGCATGTGGAATAGGTTCTGGGGAGCTTGGGCGGTGCAGTGGAAGAGACGCTAGCAGCGGAAAAGGAGGAGGCAGCTGAGGAGGAGAGGGAGGAGGATGGAGTAGGAGGAGGAGAAGAAGAGTCAGGCCTGCATGCAATCCGTGGCGGTAAAACCAAATCTACACGGGTGCCACGGGTTACATGCTTGACGGCCGTCAGAAGGTTCACCCAGTGGGCAGTAAAACTGATATACCTTCCCTGCCCGTGTTTGCTAGACCACGTGTCTGTGGTCAGATGTATCTTGGCACCGACACTGTGTGCCAGAGATACATTCACTTGCCGCTGAACATGGCCATATAGCTCTGGGATGCCCTTCTCTGAGAAATACTTCCTTCCTGGGACCTTCCATTGTGGTGTTCCAATGGCCACAAATTTGCGAAAGGCCTCCGAGTCCACCAGTTTATATGGCAGTAGTTGGCGGGCTATGAGTTCTGACAAGCCAGCCGCCAACCGTTGGGCAAGAGGGTTATCCGGCGTCATCATTTTTTTACGCTCAAACATTAGGCCCACGGAAGCCTGCCTTTTTGCAGAAAAATGTGAGCTTGGCGTGATGGAAGGTGGAGTGGAGGACAATTGTGAGGAGAGAGGAGAAGGAGAAGTAGAAGACGAGGCTGGACGGTGAGAGCCTGCAGTGTGGCTTTGTGTGTTCCGTTGCTCCCACTGGGCTCGGTGATGGCTGCTCATGTGCCTTCTTAAGGCGGTCGTCCCTAGGTGAGTATTGGGCTTACCGCGACTAACGCGTTGACTGCAAAGATTGCAGATGGCAACGCTATTGTCAGCAGCGGACACGTTAAAAAAAGCCCACACTGCGGAGCCATGTGCCGGTGTCCTGGGAGCGCCAGATGTGACCGTACATGGTCGATGACTCGCTCCTGATACATTTGCAGTCTGCTTTGTCCCTGCTGTGCAATGTAAGTCATTGCTGCTTCTCCTCCCTATCTGCTGGTCCATATCTCCCTCTGAACTCCCCTCCTCTTCCTCTCTTGTGGGCACCCACGTGACATCACTAGACACGTCATCATCAACGTCACCTTCCCCACCGCTATAAGTAGAGTAGGCAGCAACACCGGGGACCAACCTCCTCCTTGGGCTGATCTGGGTACTGGCGTCAGACTGCTGAGTAGCGCTTGTTGCTACCTCCTCTTCCTGATCCAATACCAAGAGTGGCTGCGCATCAGAAATGTCCTCTTGATATGGATCGGAAAATAATTCCAGTGACTCAAGCGGAAGGTATGTGGTGGTGGTGGTGGTGGTCGTGTTGTTGGTGGTAGTGTCTTTGGGGGTGCACATAGCAGAGAGTGAAGAAGAGGGTGCAGATCGAGAGGATGAGGAGGGTGCAGAAGAGTAAGGCTGAGCGAGCCACTCAACCAAGTCTGGTGCATCCTTTAAAGTAATTGAACGCACCTTCTGCAACTTCCCACTTTGGCTCAAGCCTGTTGCTCCTGCCCTACCCCTACCACCCCTGCGGAAGGGCCTGCCTCTTCCTCTGCATGTCATTTTTTAAATGACCCTGTGACAAAACTCTTAGTCCCTATACCGCTGAAGGACTGCTGCAGTATAGGTGAGCGGTCAGCAGTGGTGCACGTCAACCCTATCTATTGTGGACCTATAGCGGTCCTTACAGAACAGCAGACTGTACCGCACTCAAGCCTATGTACCGTAGCACCCTATACCAAGTTACCAGTCCTTATAAGAACTTTTGTGGACCAAGCAGGTTGTGTATTAGTGTTTAGCAGACTGTACGTCAGTCCCTATACCGCTGAAGGACTGCTGCAGTATAGGGCAGCGGTCAGCAGTGGTGCACGTCAACCCTATCTATTGTGGACCGATAGCGGTCCTTACAGAACAGCAGACTGTACCGCACTCAAGCCTATGTACCGTAGCACCCTATACCAAGTTACCAGTCCTTATAAGAACTTTTGTGGACCAAGCAGGTTGTGTATTAGTGTTTAGCAGACTGTACGTCAGTCCCTATACCGCTGAAGGACTGCTGCAGTATAGGGCAGCGGTCAGCAGTGGTGCACGTCAACCCTATCTATTGTGGACCGATAGCGGTCCTTACAGAACAGCAGACTGTACCGCACTCAAGCCTATGTACCGTAGCACCCTATACCAAGTTACCAGTCCTTATAAGAACTTTTGTGGAACAAGCAGGTTGTGTGTTAGTGATTAGCAGACTGTACGTCAGTCCCTATACCGCTGAAGGACTGCTGCAGTATAGGTGAGCGGTCAGCAGTGGTGCACGTCAACCCTATCTATTGTGGACCGATAGCGGTCCTTACAGAACAGCAGACTGTACCGCACTCAAGCCTATGTACCGTAGCACCCTATACCAAGTTACCAGTCCTTATAAGAACTTTTGTGGAACAAGCAGGTTGTGTGTTAGTGATTAGCAGACTGTACGTCAGTCCCTATACCGCTGAAGGACTGCTGCAGTATAGGTGAGCGGTCAGCAGTGGTGCACGTCAACCCTATCTATTGTGGACCGATAGCGGTCCTTACAGAACAGCAGACTGTACCGCACTCAAGCCTATGTACCGTAGCACCCTATACCAAGTTACCAGTCCTTATAAGAACTTTTGTGGAACAAGCAGGTTGTGTGTTAGTGATTAGCAGACTGTACGTCAGTCCCTATACCGCTGAAGGACTGCTGCAGTATAGGGCAGCGGTCAGCAGTGGTGCACGTCAACCCTATCTATTGTGGACCGATAGCGGTCCTTACAGAACAGCAGACTGTACCGCACTCAAGCCTATGTACCGTAGCACCCTATACCAAGTTACCAGTCCTTATAAGAACTTTTGTGGAACAAGCAGGTTGTGTGTTAGTGATTAGCAGACTGTACGTCAGTCCCTATACCGCTGAAGGACTGCTGCAGTATAGGTGAGCGGTCAGCAGTGGTGCACGTCAACCCTATCTATTGTGGACCGATAGCGGTCCTTACAGAACAGCAGACTGTACCGCACTCAAGCCTATGTACCGTAGCACCCTATACCAAGTTACCAGTCCTTATAAGAACTTTTGTGGACCAAGCAGGTTGTGTATTAGTGTTTAGCAGACTGTACGTCAGTCCCTATACCGCTGAAGGACTGCTGCAGTATAGGGCAGCGGTCAGCAGTGGTGCACGTCAACCCTATCTATTGTGGACCGATAGCGGTCCTTACAGAACAGCAGACTGTACCGCACTCAAGCCTATGTACCGTAGCACCCTATACCAAGTTACCAGTCCTTATAAGAACTTTTGTGGAACAAGCAGGTTGTGTGTTAGTGATTAGCAGACTGTACGTCAGTCCCTATACCGCTGAAGGACTGCTGCAGTATAGGGCAGCGGTCAGCAGTGGTGCACGTCAACCCTATCTATTGTGGACCGATAGCGGTCCTTACAGAACAGCAGACTGTACCGCACTCAAGCCTATGTACCGTAGCACCCTATACCAAGTTACCAGTCCTTATAAGAACTTTTGTGGAACAAGCAGGTTGTGTGTTAGTGATTAGCAGACTGTACGTCAGTCCCTATACCGCTGAAGGACTGCTGCAGTATAGGTGAGCGGTCAGCAGTGGTGCACGTCAACCCTATCTATTGTGGACCGATAGCGGTCCTTACAGAACAGCAGACTGTACCGCACTCAAGCCTATGTACCGTAGCACCCTATACCAAGTTACCAGTCCTTATAAGAACTTTTGTGGACCAAGCAGGTTGTGTATTAGTGTTTAGCAGACTGTACGTCAGTCCCTATACCGCTGAAGGACTGCTGCAGTATAGGGCAGCGGTCAGCAGTGGTGCACGTCAACCCTATCTATTGTGGACCGATAGCGGTCCTTACAGAACAGCAGACTGTACCGCACTCAAGCCTATGTACCGTAGCACCCTATACCAAGTTACCAGTCCTTATAAGAACTTTTGTGGAACAAGCAGGTTGTGTGTTAGTGATTAGCAGACTGTACGTCAGTCCCTATACCGCTGAAGGACTGCTGCAGTATAGGGCAGCGGTCAGCAGTGGTGCACGTCAACCCTATCTATTGTGGACCGATAGCGGTCCTTACAGAACAGCAGACTGTACCGCACTCAAGCCTATGTACCGTAGCACCCTATACCAAGTTACCAGTCCTTATAAGAACTTTTGTGGAACAAGCAGGTTGTGTGTTAGTGATTAGCAGACTGTACGTCAGTCCCTATACCGCTGAAGGACTGCTGCAGTATAGGTGAGCGGTCAGCAGTGGTGCACGTCAACCCTATCTATTGTGGACCGATAGCGGTCCTTACAGAACAGCAGACTGTACCGCACTCAAGCCTATGTACCGTAGCACCCTATACCAAGTTACCAGTCCTTATAAGAACTTTTGTGGACCAAGCAGGTTGTGTATTAGTGTTTAGCAGACTGTACGTCAGTCCCTATACCGCTGAAGGACTGCTGCAGTATAGGGCAGCGGTCAGCAGTGGTGCACGTCAACCCTATCTATTGTGGACCGATAGCGGTCCTTACAGAACAGCAGACTGTACCGCACTCAAGCCTATGTACCGTAGCACCCTATACCAAGTTACCAGTCCTTATAAGAACTTTTGTGGACCAAGCAGGTTGTGTATTAGTGTTTAGCAGACTGTACGTCAGTCCCTATACCGCTGAAGGACTGCTGCAGTATAGGGCAGCGGTCAGCAGTGGTGCACGTCAACCCTATCTATTGTGGACCGATAGCGGTCCTTACAGAACAGCAGACTGTACCGCACTCAAGCCTATGTACCGTAGCACCCTATACCAAGTTACCAGTCCTTATAAGAACTTTTGTGGAACAAGCAGGTTGTGTGTTAGTGATTAGCAGACTGTACGTCAGTCCCTATACCGCTGAAGGACTGCTGCAGTATAGGGCAGCGGTCAGCAGTGGTGCACGTCAACCCTATCTATTGTGGACCGATAGCGGTCCTTACAGAACAGCAGACTGTACCGCACTCAAGCCTATGTACCGTAGCACCCTATACCAAGTTACCAGTCCTTATAAGAACTTTTGTGGAACAAGTGAGTTGTGAATGTTTAGCAGACTGCAGCAGAAGGGCAGCAGTCAAGTATAATATCCTTTCTATATTTGGAAGAAAGAATATTATACATGTACAAGCCTATTACTGTACCACTGATACCAGTCCTGAAAAGAACCTTTGTGGAACTAATAATAACAGCAAGTCTTTAAAATTACCCTCACTGCCTGACAACACTGCTTCCTTCCTGTCCCTATACAAATTGGCAAAAAAAGAGAACGATTAGTGGTTACTGGAACAGCTCTTTTGTGGACCTTGATAGTAACAGCTAATGATGATGATGATGATGATGATGATGAAAGACTAATCTGGCTGTCCCTGTAGCATACACCGTCCTTTCCCTTTCTCTAAACTAACAAAAGACACTCAGGCTGCTGCAAGAATCAGCAGCACAGCAAACCTATCAACACCTAACACCTATACCAGTCCTGAAAAGAACTTTTGTGTACCAAATAGCTAGTGGTTTATCTCTCCCTACTCCACACAGGAACCTGTCCCTATCTTAACAGAAGAAAGAATGTAAAATGGCCACCGGATCGGGTGTATTTATAGGTTAGGGGGAATGTACAAGTGTCCATGTGCTGTCATGTCTCAATTGGCTGTCCTGTATCACATGATAAACGTGTCACCAAAGGTTAAAGTTCTTGTATACATTAAACACGTAAGTCCGCCGCGGCGAACGACGGAAAAAGGCGTTCGAACGTGCGGACCGCGAATGTCGGAAATTCGCCGCGAAACGACCGCCGGGCGAACCGTTCGGCCATCACTACTCACAGCTATATGACTGTTTATCGGAAATAGAAGGCCAAGGACATATCCCATTCATAGCTAAATGGGAGAGGGACTTGGGTTATGAAGTTGATGAGACCCAAATGATTAACTCAGTATATCATTCTGTATTTGATATACCGTATATACTCGAGTATAAGCCGAGATTTTCAGCCTCTTTTTTGAGGCTGAAAGTGCCCCCCTCGGCTTATACTCGAGTCATCGCTGTCTGCCCGCTCGATCAGCGTGTCGAGCAGACAGACAGCGGCCATTCTATTCAAAAGCCGCGCCTCCGGCTCCGCCTTCGCCTGTGATAGGCGGAACACTGAATTTCCCAGCAGCCTGTGTTCCGCCTATCACGGACGTCGTATCATCCTCGTACTACGGACAAGGATGATACGACGTCTGTGATAGGCGGAACACAGGCTGCTGGGAAATTCAGTGTTCCGCCTATCACAGGCGAAGGCGGCGGCGCAGCTTTTGAACTTTACAATGGCCGCCGACGAAGAGGGCACGGGACGGCACGGGACGGGGCGGGACGGGGGCAAGGCAAGGCAAGGCACGACACGGGACGGATGCAAGGAGGCAAGGCAAGGCACGGCACGGGACGGAGGCAAGGAGGCAAGGCACGGGACGGAGGCTCGGGACAAAGGTAGGCTGGACACACACACACACACACACACACACACACACACACACACACACACACACACACACATGGATGGAGACACACACAGGGATGGATGGATGGATGGATGGAGACACACACACACAGGGATGGATGGATGGATGGATGGATGGAGACACACACACACAGGGATGGATGGATGGATGGAGACACACACACACAGGGATGGATGGATGGATGGACACACACACACACAGGGATGGATGGACGGACACACAGGGATGGACGGACACACAGGGATGGACGGACACACAGGGATGGACGGACACACAGGGATGGACGGACACACACACAGGGATGGACAGGCATGTCTCACCCTCGGCTTATACACGAGTCAATAAGTTTGCCAGTTTTTTTGGGGGTAAATTGGGGGCCTCGGCTTATATTCGGGTCGGCCTATACTCGAGTATATACGGTAAGATCAATTGAAGTAAATTATAAATGCCTAACGATATGGCACTTAACACCAGATAAATTACATAGAATGGAACCATCCAACTCCAAGTTATGCTGGAGAAAATGTGGGAAACCGGGAACGATATTCCACTTCTGGTGGGAATGCCCAGTAGTAAACCAATATTGGAGTAAAATTACAGAATATATAGAGAAAATAACAGGGCAAAAAATACCTTTAACCCCAGGGGAATGTTTGTTTTTAGGGGTAGATGTAAAAACGAGTAAGCATTTCAAAAGAAGCATACAAAACTCATTAACACCCGTTTTACTTAATGCCGCAAAAGCTTTAATACCAAAAAATTGGTTACAGGTGAAACAACCCCTGATCAGAGATTGGATCCAAAGAATAGAATACATCAATAATATGGAATACCTAAGAAAAATGGAGGAAAATAAAATGATAAAATACCGTAGAACGTGGGAAAAGTGGAGAACATTTAAAAAGACGAAGCATTATTCCCAAGCATTAATGGAATAAAGAGTAGTGGGTTTGGGGAAGGTCAACAGATGGGGAGAAGATGGAAGGGTGGGTGTGGTAAAATCTAACAAAATAAGGAGTTAAATAAAGAGATAAGTTAGTAGAATAGGTTGGCAATGATAACTAAGTAGATGTCAATTTTAGTGTTGGTTTTTCTTTTCTTTCTTTTTCCCCTTTTCTCTATATATGTATGGTTTTCTCTTTTTAATGGAAAATATTAAACTGAATTAAGCTTATAAAGGAAAAAAAAAAAAAAAGAGATTGGGAAAAGAAAACGAAACTTTTGCCACAATGATGTTAAGTACACAGGATAAGATTCAGACAGTCAATCTGATTAGAATCCATAAATAACAAATCTTACTGAGTGGTTAAAATAAAAAAAAATAAAAAATAAATAAATAAATAAATAAAATAAAGTAATTGAACGCACCTTCTGCAACTTCCCACTTTGGCTCAAGCCTGTTGCTCCTGCCCTACCCCTACCAACCCTGCGGAAGGGCCTGCCTCTTCCTCTGCCTGTCATTTTTTAAATGACCCTGTGACAAAACTCTCAGTCCCTATACTGATAAAGGACTGCTGCAGTATAGGGCAGCAGTCAGCAGTAGTGCACCTCAACCCTATATATTGTGGACCTATACCAGTCCTTAAGGAATAGCAGACTGTACCTCACTCAACCCTATGTACTGTAGTACCCTATACCTTACCAGTCCTTATAAGGACCTTTGTGGAACAAGTAGGTTGTGAATGATTAGCAGACTGTACCTCAGTCCCTATACTGATAAAGGACTGCTGCAGCAGAAGGGCAGCAGTCAGCAGTAGTGCACCTCAACCCTATATATTGTGGACCTATACCAGTCCTTAAGGAATAGCAGACTGTACCTCACTCAACCCTATGTACTGTAGTACCCTATACCTTACCAGTCCTTATAAGGACCTTTGTGGAACTAGTAGGTTGTGAATGATTAGCAGACTGTACCTCAGTCCCTATACTGATAAAGGACTGCTGCAGCAGAAGGGCAGCAGTTAGCAGTAGTGCACCTCAACCCTATATATTGTGGACATATACCAGTCCTTAAGGAATAGCAGACTGTACCTCACTCAACCCTATGTACTGTAGTACCCTATACCTTACCAGTCCTTATAAGGACCTTTGTGGAACTAGTAGGTTGTGAATGATTAGCAGACTGTACCTCAGTCCCTATACTGATAAAGGACTGCTGCAGCAAAAGGGCAGCAGTCAATTATAATAATCTTTCTATATTTGGAAGAAAGAATATTATACGTGTACAAGCCTATTACCATACCAGTCCTGAAAAGAACCTTTGTGGACCTAATAGTAACAGCTACTGATTAAACTGACTGTCCCTCACTGCCTCACACACAGCTTCCTGTCTGTCCCTATTTAAACTGACAAAACACAGGCTGCTGGAACAATAACTTGATTAGCACTTTTGTGGACCTAATAGTAACAGCTAATGATTAAACTGACTGTCCCTGCAGCACACAGTGTCCTGTCCCTCTCTCTACACTGACAAAAGACAGGCTGCTGCAACAATCAGTAGCACAGCAGTGCCTCAAACCTATTTCATGAACTACACCTAACACCTATACCAGTCCTGAAAAGAACTTTTGTGGACCAAATAGCTAGCAATTTGGGTCACTGCAGTCTCTCCCTGCTCCACACAGCAACCTCTCCCTATAGTGACAGAAGAAAGAATGTATAATGGCCGCCGGTAGGGTCTATTTATAAGTTAGGGGGAATGTCCAAGTGTCCATGTGCTGTAATGTCTCAATTGGCTGTCCTGTACCCCATGATGGATGTGTCATCATAGGTCAAAGTTCTTTTACGCAGTAAACACGGAAGTCCGCCGGGCGAACGGCCGAAATTCGCAGCGAAACAACCGCCGGGCGGACCGTTCGGCCATCCCTACCCACTTACACCACAATTATGTGGATATGGGGCTGTCGTCAATGATTATCTACAATAGCATAAATATTTTATGGCTTACATACCGGAATATATGTGTATTTTGTGTGTTTTTATTGCAGTTCATACCACCATTACTAAACAGGGGGTCGCTATCCTTCCCCTTTCTTTGCAGTGAGATACAGGTAGAACATAGCGTTTTCATGCATAAAGCATAGATACTGGTACACTGATGGTGTACAATTTTGTGAGATGCTATATACTTTTCTATCTCCATATTGCAAAGTACCATTATTCACTATTGCAGGTTCCAGTCCAACTTTAACCTCAGTGTTCTCTGCTGCCTTTCATCCCGGAGGGGATTACTGGGAGGGCTTTTTCAAAAATAGCAACTTGATTGTACTATATAACTATGAGATTTAGTGCTGTGATGAGGCATTGGAGCGAGAATATATCACACAGTTTCTTTTGCTCTCTGTTTTTAATTCTACATGGAATGTCCATATGTGATACCATTTGAATATGAGTAAGTCTTTGCAATAATGGAAATATAAAAAAAAAAAATATATATATATATATATATATATATATATATATATATAGTAATATACTGCTCTGTGTTTTATTTTTTTTTACATTTATGTTATAGACATATGATCAATTCCTAAAACACACCCCTGAAGAAAGAGATGTTTATGCTTTGAAACACGTCGGATAAAGAAGGATCATATTCAATTACTTTCTGATGGTGTAAATTCAGACAGAGTTTTTTACATTCAATGTTTAATGTTTTTTACTGTACTACATTTTACTATAGTTTTTTGTTATGGATTTAGTGCCTTAAAAGACCATCTAAGGGGAATGTATTTTTCTTATAGATTAATAGGATGTGGCACAACCTGAGAAAAAAATCACTGATACACAAATTTCTCTATTTACCAATTTAAGTGACTTCCAAAGGCAATTGGTTCCACTAGATTTTATTTAGGGGTATCAGAATAAAAGGGGGCTAAATACAAATGCACGCCCCACTTTTCACATATTTATTTGTAAAAAATGTTATACACCATTTATCATTTTCCTTTTACTTTACAATTATGTGTCACTTTGTGTTGGTCTAGCACATAAAATCCAAATAAAATACATTTATGTTTTTGGTTGTAACATGACAAAAATGTGGAAAATTTCAAGGGGTGTAAATACTTTTTCAAGGCACTGTAGGTCTACAATTAGTGCAGTATAGAGTGCAGCATGGGTTTGGTATGGATTGGGTATACAGTACTTTGTGTTCTGCTATCAGTGGCTCAGTCCCTGCTAGCAGTTTCAGCAATGTCCTTTTACCAGTCCCTGGGATGCTGTGGTGACCTCTTGATGGAAAAGGGGGGCCCCTTGGTCTCTCCCCGAAAGCCTCTGGAGATTAGTAGTGGGAAGCAGAGGGTGAGTGGATGCTCCAGTCTCCCTGCTGCAGCGGTGTAGGTGCTGCGATGTGGGAGGTGCTACCTGCCCCTGGGTGCCCTCACTCTCAATCTCAGGCTTGGATCTCCGCTGATATGGTCTCCAGCTGCCAGGTGAATATACAGACAGAGGAGCTCTCCCTCTAATTGCCTCGGTACTAAGGGGGAGACATTTCCTGGACAGTTAAATAAACATCCTCTTTTCATTCCTTCTACTGCACAGGGCATATTGGGATCTTTAGTGTAACCATGGGCGTAGCATAAGGGGTTGCTGGGGTCACAATCGCAACCCCGCCCCTAGCTCCAGGGGGCCCCTGCATCCTCCCTGTCATATTATCATATCCTCCACAAAGTCCAGCTCTGATCTGTCTTAGGGCCCCACAGCCACGCTCCAGTACTGGGCTTCCCTTTTTGCTTCCACAGTCCACACCCCTCTGTTCTCATTGGCTGGGGAGAAGCTGTGAGCCATTCCCTGAATGTAGAGGAGCATGGGGTGAGAACAGCCCAGGATGGGAAAGTGTCTGTTATAGAGCTCTGCCTAAAATATTATAGGCTTAAACTCTCCCCCTGCTGGTCAGAGGAATATGGTGCAGTATAACATTAATATAGTAGAGGCTGTATTTTTAAAAACAGTTATTTTGTTTACGTATTTTTGTTTTTTAGTGTTTAATGGTTTTAGCAGCCTGTTGCCATTATTTCACAGCACCTTTGTGGCATGCAGTGTATCTCTCTATGGCTCCCATAGCTGGTATGGATTAGGCTGGCCGCTGTCCAATGCATTGCTATGTAGAATAGATCTATATGCCTGTTCCATGTCTAACAGTGTTTCTTTGTGCAAAGAATGCTAATTCCAGCCAAGTTCAGCTACACAGCAGAGGTGAGAAAGTGAATGTTAATGGAGGTGGATAGAGTCCATGGGTTAACATGAAGGATGGCTGTGTCCCCCCCCCCTTCGTGGTAACAAAGGTGCTTTATAAACATCTGTTCTATTTTTACAGCAGCGTTCCCATTGCTTTGTTGTAGCACCCTACTCAGACCTTTCAGCATTAGACTAAACTGTTGTTTAATGCTGTACATACTTTTTTTTTTTTAAATGAATGGACTTTTCAAAGGAAACTTCTGTTCCTGGATTTCGAAGTCCTTCTTATAAAAAATTCATTACATAAATGGAAGGAAATGAAAACTGAAGTAAAAAAAAAATTGTAGCCAGAAAAAAAAAGTTCAAATTTTCTGGACTTTCCAAACAGATGATGACAGCCGATTTCGAGGTTTTAATAATATAATCACAGTGTTTTTGTATTGTGTACTAGTAGCTTATAAATGGCTGCTAGACTGACATTTTAAACAGCTATTTTTCTAAAGCGAATATTTTTAGAAAGCATAGAGTATATTGAAATGTATTTTAGATGTCCTCATTTTATAAAAGACATACAGTGCCTTGCAAAAGTATTCACCCCCTTGGCTTTTTACCTATTTTGTTACATTACAGCCTTTAGTTCAATGTTTTTATCATCTGAATTATATGTGATGGATCAGAACACAATAGTCTAAGTTGGTGAAGTAAAATTAGAAAAATATATTCATAAAAGTATTTTTCAGAAATAAAAAACTGATAATTGGCATGTGCGTATGTATTCACCCCCTTTGTTATGAAGCCTATAAAAAGCTCTGGTGTAACAAATTACCTTCAGAAGTCACATAATTAGTGAAATGATGTCCACCTGTGTGCAATCTAAGTGTCACATGATCTGTCATTACATATACACACCTTTTTGAAAGACCCCAGAGGCTGCAACACCTAAGCAAGGGGTACCACTAACCAAACACTGCCATGAAGTGTAAGGGGCAATGTTGTTGAGAAGTACAAGTCAGGGTTAGGTTATAAAAAATATCCAAATCATTGATGATCCCTAGGAGCACCATCAAATCTATCATAATCAAATGGAAAGAACATGACACAACAAGAAACCTGGCAAGAGACGGACACAAACCAAAACTCATGGACCAGGCAAGGAGGGCATTAACCACTTGCCTACAGGGCACTTAAACCCCCCTCCTGCCCAGACCAATTTTCAGCTTTCGGTGCTCTCACACTTTGAATGACAATTACTCAGTGATGTAAAACTGTACCCAAATTAATTTTTTTGTCCTTTTTTTCATACAAATAGAGCTTTCTTTTGGTGGTATTTGATCACCTCTGGGTTTTTTTATTTTTTGCGCTATAAATGAAAAAAACTGAAAATTTTGAAAAAAAACTAATTTTTCTTTCTTTCTGTGATAAAATTTTGCAAATTATTTTTTTATTTCATCTTAGTTCATGCGACCTGAACAAGCCAGCAAAGTACAAATACCCCCCAAATTACCCCTTTTTTGAAAGTAGACATTCCAAGGTATTTAGTAAGTGGCATAGTGAGGTTTTTGGTGTTGTAATTTTTTCCCATAATCCTTTGCAAAATGAAGATTTTTTTTATTATTATTTTTTTTTACGCACAAAATTGTCATTGTAATAGGTTATTTCTCTCACATGGCATGTGTATACCACAAATGACACCCCAAAATACATTCTGCTACTCCTCCTGAGTATTATGATACCACATGTGTGGGACTGTTTCACAGCCTGGCCACTTAGACAGGCCCAACATGCAGGGAGCACCGTCACGTGTTCTAGGAGCATAAATTACACATCTAACTTGTTGACTACCTATTGCACTTTTGAAGGCTCTGGAGCACCAGGACAATGACACGTGGCACTCACGTGGCACTGATGGCAGATGGCACTGATACGTGGCAGTGATGTCACGTGACACTGATGTGACACTGATGACAGATGGCACTAATACGTGGCACTGATGACAGATGGCACTAATACGTGGCACTGATGACACCTGACACTGATGACAGATGGCACTGATACGTGGCACTGATGACACGTGACACTGACAGGTGGCACTGATACGTGGCACTGATTACACGTGACACTGACAGGTGGCACTGGGGACACGTGAAACTGACAGGTGGCACTGGGGACACGTGGTACTGGGGACAGGTGGCAGTGATATGTGGCACTGGGGACAGATGACACTGATAGGTGGCACTGGGGACAGGTGGCATTGATAGGTGGCACTGGGGACACGTGGCAGTGGGGACAGGTGTCACTGGGGACAGGGGATACATGGCACTGATAGGTGGCACTGGGGACAGGTGGGCATGTGTGTGTGTTTCACTGTGTGTGTTTTACTGTGTGTGTGTGTTCTTACTCACTGGCTGCAGCTACAGCCATTCATCTCTCCCTCCTCCCACGCTGTCTCTGTGTGAGGAGGGAGAGCCGGCGATGAGAGATGATCTCATATGTTTACATATGAGATCACCTCCCATTGGACACTGCAATAGAGTGCTAAATGGCCGCTGTGATTGGCCATTTAGCACAATCTGTGATTGGCTGTGTCCGAGGGACACGGCCAACACAGAACTTCCCCGATGCGTGCCCAAGGCAGCACGCAGAGGGGAAGTAAACAGGAGGATGTCCAGGGACGACCCTCCCCGCAGTTAGCGTCCGCGCTGTAGCCGTCTTTTGGCTATAGCGCGGGCGCAAAGTGGTTAATCAGAGAGGCAGCACAGAGACCTAAGGTAACCCTGGAAGAGCTGCAGAGTTCCACAGCAGAGACTGGAGTATCTGTACATAGGACGACAATAAGCCGTACGCTCCATAGAGTTGGGCTTTATAGCAGAGTGGCCAAAATAAAGCTATTACTTTCAGCAAAAAACAAAATGACACGTTTTGAGTTTGCAGAAAGGCATGTGGGAGACTCCCAAAATGTATGGAGGAAGGTGCTCTGGTCTGATGAGACTAAAATTGAACTTTTTGGCCATCAAAGAAAACGGTATATCTGGTGCAAACCCAACACATCACATCACCCAAAGAACACCATGCTCCAGGGATGTTTTTCAGCAGTGGGGACTGGGAAACTGGTCAGAGTTGAGGGAAAGATGGATGGTGCTAAATACAGGGATATTCTTGAGAAAAACCTGTACCACTCTGTGTGTGATTTGAGGCTAGGACGGAGGTTCACCTTCCAGCAGGGCAATGACCCCAAACACACTGCTAAAGCAATACTTGAGTGGTTTAAGGGGAAAAATGTAAATGTGTTGGAATGGCCTAGTCAAAGCTCAGACCTCAATCCAATAGAAAATCGGTGGTCAGACTTAAAGATTGCTGTTCACAAGTGCAAACCATCCAACTGGAAGAAGCTGGAGAAGTTTTGCAAGAAGGAATGGGCAAAAATCCCAAATCTCATATGCAGTCTCTGTGCCCAGCAAATGCAGCCCACTGCACCCATCATATACAGCTACCTTGGCTCATCATATGCAGCCAACTCTGCCCATAATATTCAGCCAACAGTGCCCATCATATGCAGCCAACTGTGCCCATCATATGCAGCCAATTGTGCCCCCCATATGCAGCCTCTGTGCCTCATCAATTGCAGCCTCTGTGCCCATAACATGCATCCACTGTCCCCAGCAAATGCAGCCAACTGTGCCCATAAATTGCAGCCTCGGTGCCATTAATATGAGTCACTATGCCCAGCAAATGCAGCCAACTGTGCCCCATCAATTGCAGCCACTGTGCCCTTCTCTCGCCTGCCTGCTCACCCGCCGTCTGCCCAGCAATTACCCCCTATCATGGTGGTGGGTGAGTCAGGCAGCGGGTCAAGCGGCAAGCTGTGGGATGGGTAGCGAGGCTATGGCTCCTGTGTCCTCCGTGCATGTCTTCTTCCTGTTCTGCTAGGTGGCCAATGGGATTGCCTCTACCTCAGCCAATCAGGTGACTGGTATTACATCCACGCCTCATGAATGGCTGAGAGGCGGTTCTGTATTATAAAAACAAAGTCATGTGACAGTGACATAACACGTAGGACATACAGACACCAGAAGTGACATCCAAGCCACAAGCTAGATGCTCGTTTTTACATTGTGCATGTTTAAAATGTGAGTACCTGAATACCTTTGTTATACCATAAATAAAAACCACCGTATTTAAGCATACTACGCCATAGAGGCTCTTGTTCTCTCCAAATTTCCTTACATATGTCCGGTTTGATGCATTTGAATGGCCCTCTGCCACTGATCTACAGAATAAGTACCCACTAGGCTCTGCACATACTGAGACCCCCAGAAAGGAATGTGCAGGAGACTCCTTCTTTTCAGTGATCACCCCCCTCTTTTTCTCTGAATGCTGTTTACCTTACAGCAGTAAGGTAAGAAGTTAGTACACCCATTGGGGTCATCTACACTGAAGGTCCACAAGCACTGAAGTCACAGCGCCACCTGTTGATTCTATATAACACTTTTTGCTTTGAACCTTGTACCTTTTGAGTTCGGATTAATTCAGTTCTTGCCGACTGTAATTCATTAGCACCATTTGCACCTATTCATTATATGGACTACTATTTTATTGCTTTTATTATTGTTTATTTTTATACTTGAAGGTCATATATTTTATTCACTATAGTCACTTTATTAGAAGCTTTGCACGTTACTTTGTGTACACACATTGATGCATTGAGTATTTCTATTTTCCTATTATGTTCATCTTTAGATATTTTATCTCTAAATAGCAATATATCTTACCTACATTGGAGTGCAACACCATCTACTGTTGTGCGTCAGCGTGTTCTTGATGATTTGAATTTCCAACATCATTTGTGCAACTGTGTTTATGCAAGACAAGCTTGAGCCAACATCCGTCATAAATAAACCCCAGGATTTCGTTGTCAGAATGTCCGATCGTGTGTACCCAGCATAAGACTATGACTAGATCGAAATTTGCTGGCAAAATGAAAACTGCCTGTATAGCTCCCAATTGTCCCTGATTTCTAGGAACGTGGCCTGATTTGGAACAAAGTCTCTCTGTCCCTTTTACCATCTCCTTTATCCCTCATGTTGGTCTGATTTATAAAGCTGTATATAAAATACACTATTTGTCTTTTAGAAAGTGTTTCCCAGTGCCGAAACTTTCATTTAAATTCTAAATTGCTGCATTTGTAAATTTCAAAAGCCAATATAAAGGAATACTAGTGGTAAAAAAAAGCACTTGTGGGTTTAACTAATCTTAATTTTTTTTTGTATAATTCTCCTTTAAGGGGGCATGGCAGGGGTGTGTCCTATGCCTACATACTTTCACTAATTTGTGTCCCTCATTCTCATCTCAGAAAGTTCAGAGGTATTTTAAGGAGCAGGGAAATGGCCTAAAGATGCAAGTGATACTTAAAATTGAGAGTTTCAACACACCCTGTTATGTTAATAAAGCTTCAAAATTACATCCAGTCTGGTTACATACTGGGAAATATATAACCTTATGCCTTGTACACAAGGTCAGAAATTCAGATGGAAAAGGTCCGATCGGATTATCGTGTCTGGGCTCTATCGGACTTTTTCTGTCGGAAATTCGGATGGAAAAAATTTGAGAGCAGGATCTCAAATATTCAGACAAAAAAATCCGATCAGACTTTTTACGATTGTTTGTAGAGAATTCAGATCGGACAAAGCCACGCGTGCTCAGATCAAATTACGAGACCAAAGCTATTGGCTACTAGAATCAGCGTAGTCCCATCGAAAAAAATCTGACAGATTTTGTGGTCGGAATGTCCGACCATGTGTACAGTGCATTAGAATGGAACTATCCAGCTATGAGCTGTCACCGTTGACAGGGCTCCCATCTTCACTTGGTCTTCCTTACAGATGTGCGGGCTCCGGAAGCTTGAATGGCTGAGCCGCAATGATGTCACTTCTGCACCCATGCATGCAACAGTCACGATCACAGCAAAGCATTCTTAAGGAATGGCATGAGTATGCTTCAGACGTCACCAGTGATGTCACCAGCTGCCAAAAGAGCGAATATCTCCTACATAGTGAATATTAAGGGATATTCATTTTACCTACAAGTAAGCTTTATTATAAGCTTACCTGTAGGTAGAAATCACAAAGCGTACTTTACTACTGCTTTAATTCTAGCACACAGAAAGAAGGCTTTTTATCTTAATGCATAGAAATTATTAAGATAAAAAAAGCCTTCGGCCTTTACAGCAACTTTAGGACTGGTCTCAACTCTCATTGCATCATAGTGAATGCTTGGCTGATATAGGTGTTTATGCAACAATTGTTTTATAAAAATAACAATTTGGTGCCTTCGTGTTTTATTGTTGTTTTGTTTGTAGCCAAGTAGGATATATATATATATATATATATATATATATATATATATATATATATATATATATATATATATATACAGTATATATATATAGATACAGCAGAGCTCGGACTTGAGAAGAGCCAGTCATTAGTGTTGTGGTGCTTAAAGCGGAGGTCCACCCTAAAGTGGTCCTTCCGCTCATCGGAACCCTCCCCCCCTCCGGCGCCACAATTGGCATCTTTCAGGGGGGAGGTGGGTGCAGATACCTGTACAGTACAGGTATCTGCACCCACTTCGGGGATAGCTCTCTGCGGAAAGGGGCGTATATTACGCCCCTTTCCGCAAGTGCCCGCCGCTTTCCGCAAGTGCCCCGCTGCCTGCTGGGAAAACACACAGATCCCAGAGGCAGCGGGGACCGTCCTTATTGTGCAGCGCGGCTCGCGCATGCGCAGTAGGGAACCGGGAAATGAAGCCGAAAGGCTCCATTTCCTGATTCCCATACCCAAGATGGCGGCGGCAGCACCCGAGAGACGATCTACAGATCGGCTTCAGGTGCCGACATCACGGGCGCGCTGGACAGGTAAGTGTCACTATTTTAAAAGTCAGCAGCTGCAGTATTTGTAGCTGCTGGCTTTTAAAAAAAAAAAAAAACGCGGAGTCCCGGCGGACTCCCGCTTTAAGGATTATACTGATAGCAGGAGAGAACAGAGTGACACAGAGATCAGCTGCTTCTCTTTTCATTGTCTAGTCAAAAGCTGGGGGAGGAACAAGACCTGTAAGTGTAACAAGTGCAGTCGCTTGCCCTACCAGACTAGGCTGGGCTTTGTGTCGGAGATGCGTAAATCTCAGAACTGGATAGACAGAAATACCAATCCTTTGAGAAGTAAAACAGACAGATCTTTAAGTATGTAAACAGTAAAAAAGGGAGGACAGACCATATTGGCCCCATAAAGAATGAAGAAGGACATCTGGTTACAAAGGATGGGGAGCTGATGAAGGCATTGAATTTATTCTTCTCCTCAGTCTTCACGAGGGAATCGGGGGGGTTTCAGTAACCAAAACTGCAGTGTTTATCCTCATGACACATCACAGGAAGCACCTCCATGGTTAACAGGGAACAGAATTAAAATTAGACTTGGGAAACTTAACATTAATAAATCACCGGGACCAGATGGCTTGCACCCGAGGGTACTTAGGGAACTCAATCAAGTAATTGCCAGACTATTGTTCCTAATTTTTACTAACAGTCTACTGACTGGAATGGTACCACCTGATTAGAGAAAAGCTAATGTAGCACCAATATTTAAAAAGGGCCCAAAATACATCCCTGGGAATTACAGACCAGTTAGCCCAACATCAATAGTATGTAAACTCTTGGAGGGGATGATAAGGGACTATATACAAGATTTTAGTAATGAGAACGGTATCATTAGCAGTAATCAGCATGGATTCATGAAGAATCATTCTTGCCAAACCAACCTATTAACCTTCTATGAGGAGGCTAGTTGCCATCTAGATAAAGGAAGGCCAGTAGATGTGGTGTATCTGGATATCTGGATTTTGCAAAAGCATTTGACACGGTTCCCCATAAACGTTTACTGTACAAAATAAGGTCCGTTGGCATGGACCATAGGGTGAGTACATGGATTGAAAACTGGCTATAAGAGTGAGTTCAGAGGGTGGTGATAAATGGGAAGTACTCGGAATGGTCAGAGGGGGGTAGTGGGGTCCCCCAGGGTTCTGTGCTGGGACCAATCCTGTTTAATTTGTTCATAAACGACCTGGAGGATGGGGTAAACAGTTCAATCTCTGTATTTGCAGACGATACTAAGCTAAGCGGGGCAATAACTTCTCCACAGTATGTGGAAACCTTACAAAAAGATCTGAACAAATTAATGGTGTGGGCAACTACATGGCAAATGAGGCTCAATGTAGAAAAATGTAAAATAATGCATTTGGGTGGCAAAAATATGAATGCAATCTATATACTGGGGGGAGAACCTTCTGGGGGAATCTAGGATGGAAAAGGACCGGGGGGTCCTAGTAGATGATAGACTCAGCAGTGGCATGCCATGCCAAGCTGCTGCTAACAAAGCAAACAGAATATAGGCATGCATTAAAAGGGGGATTCATTCCAGAGATAAAACGATAATTCTCCCACTCTACAAGACTCTGGTCCGGCTGCACCAGGAGTATGCTGTCCAGTTCTGGGCACCATTCCTCAGGAAGGATGTACTGGAAATGGAGCGAGTACAAAGAATGGCAACAAAGCTAATAAAGGGCCTGGAGGATATTAGTTATGAGGAAAGGTTGTGAGCACTGAACTTATTCTCTCTGGAGAAGAGACGCTTGAGAGAGGATATGATTTCAATATACAAATACCATACTGGTGACCCCACAATAGGGATAACATTTTTTGCAGAAGGGAGTTTAACACGACTCGTGGCCACTCATTAAAATGAGAAGAAAAGAGGTTAACCTTATACTACATAGAGGGTTCTTTACTGTAAGAGCAGCAAGGATGTGGAATTCCCTTCCACAGGCGGTAGTCTCAGCGGGGGGCATTGATAGTTTCAAGAAACTATTAGATAAGCACCTGAACGACTGCAACATACAGGGATATTACTGTTGTGTAATACTGATATATAATCACACACATAGGTTGAACTTGATGGACTTGACTACTTAACTACTAGATCCCATATAATATATGTATTCCATCTGTGCATTTAGCTGTTTGACTGGAGTTGCACTTTAACGTCTATGTCAAGGTTCATCTCTGCTGTGTAATAATGAAGAACAGTGGACGTCTATGACTATTTGTGGGTTATATTTTCCTAGGTAGTCACCCTCCCTGTACTTATTCCTGACACAGCCAGCTGCCAGCCAGTAAGGTTCATGACGCCACTATTCTGCCAAAAGACAGCAGCAACTGGTGGACACTTGTCAGCCACGACCCTGAGAAGCAAACCCAAGAGAATTCCCAGGAATGCAGAGTGCTATGAAAAGCTCCGTGGAAAGGCCATACCAGGTCAGGTTCAGCCAGAGACTTCTCTCACTGCAAGGATCTTTATATCATTGAAAAATAGGGATAGTTAGATAACACCTCCAGGAATAACACATCCACAAATATCCTGCATCACACTATTTACAGATACTCTTTCGTCTCGAGTTTTAAGTGGACCTGTCAGACATGTACAGCATTTCACCATCAAGTATGGATCTTTCTGGATGAAGGCGGATTAAAAGAAGGCTATACTTTATGTGCACTTACCGTGTCCATCATCTCTACAAATACGAACAGGAATAGTCCTTTTTTTTTTTTTTTTAAGTATTAGTAGTGCTGGATCTCTCTGTGTTTTCAGTTTCTGATATCACTTGCCTATTTGTCAAGATCGTAGCCTCTTTTGATGGTAGAATTTTTTTAATTACTATAGTTTGCATTGCCTTAAAATTAGTGGTCCAATTTACACCTGCAATGGAAAATGACAATTTAAGATTAATGCTCGGTTCACACTGTTGTGACCTAAAAGTCATGCGATTTATGGTGCGGCTTTGCCAGGTGACTTCCTGACAATTTGCTAGCGACTTGAGTATGACAATGCGACTTTGAAGTGACTTTGAAGGAATGCCTGGGTAATCTTCCTGTAATGTCCGATCCAAATCACATCAATATAAAGATCCGACTTGGAGGCAACTTCCATCAACCACTTCAGCCCCGGTAAAATTTACCCCCTTCCTGACCAGAGCACTTTTTGCGGTACGGCACTGCGTCGATTTAACTGACAATTGTGCAGTCGTGCAAAGTTGCACCCAAACAAAATTGATGTCCTTTTTTTCCCACAAATGGAGCTTTCTTTTGATGGTATTTTATCATCTCTGCAGTTTTTATTTTTTGCGCTAAAAACAAAAAAAGCGACAATTTTGAAAAAAAAAGCAATTTTTTTTACCTTTTGCTATAATAAATATCCCAAAAAATATATATATAAAAAAAAATGTCTCTTTCTCAGTTGAGGCCGATATGTATTCGTCTACATATTTTTGGTATTAAAAAAAAAAAAAAAAAATCGCAATAAGCGTATATTGATTGGTTTGCGCAAAAGCCGCATCTTAAAGGGGATGTACAGGTAAGCCCATTTGCGAAGCTGTGCCATTGTGCCAACGTACATCGTCATGTTTTGGTCTGCAAGCAGTTAAAGTCTATGGGGACAAGTTGGATAGACGTCGCCTTGAAGTAGTACAGGAACCTTTTCTGAAGTCAGAGCAACTTCAGTAGTGCTACTTAAGACCATGATTTCACATGACACATGACTTGGGTCTCACAAGTTGCTGCAGTGTGAACTGAGCCTTAAAGATTGAATTTGTATGCACTGTGGAACAGACTGTCTTAGTCAGGAATTCTTTAAAACAGACCCTCACCCAAAGCTAGCCATAGATGTGTCATTTATTTATTTTTTTCATTCTGCCAATAGGCTAAATAAAAATAAAAAAACTCCATCCACCTAATTGCAGCAGTCAAGCTTCAGCTCATTGTCCAATGACTAGGACACTCTTAAAGGGCCACTTTTTTTTCCCATATCCAGCTTGGGGGGGGGGCTGCGCCCAGGCGACCCTATTGATGGGCCACCCCTCTAAGCCCCTGTACACATGGTCGGAGATTTCGACATTCAAATCCGTCTGATTTTGTCCGTCGGATCTTGTCCGAAACTGTTGCATACACACAGTCGGACAAAGTTGTCGAAAAATCCGATCTTTCAGAATGTGATGATGTAATTTCGTTACGATGGGACTACATTCAGGCTAGTAGCCAATAGCTTTGATGTAGGAATTTGATCTGAGCATGCGTGGCACTTGGTCCGATCAAAATTCTCTACACATGATCGGAGTATGTCCGATCGGACCAGTTTGTCAAGTTGGAAAATTGGGTCCGACGGATATTCCGACGGAATCAGTCCGATGCATACCACACACAGTCGGATTAGCCGACAACACGGTCCGATAGGACACATTTCGATGGATTCTCCGACCGTGTGTACAAGGGCTAAGAAGGCGATATAGAAATGCTTAACCACCCCCGCTGTGCAGCTTTTTATATCTTTTTCAGCATTCCTGAGTGGATTTTTGAAAACAGACCCTCACATACCCCCTTGGACAGATCTTCAAAATCATCACCAGTCCTATTAGGAGCAAGTATGGCTTCAAAACATGTCATTTTGGTGTTACTTTATATATAGATAGCTAGAAACAAAAAAGTTGAAAAAAAAATCATTAAAAATTTATCATATTTGTTATTTATATAAAAAGGCACATCACAATTAAACAGCCCAGCTACAACTAGTTAGATTTTTGCTGTTTTTCTGTATTCAAAATATGGTATGAAGGTAGGTACTGACAATGTTATCTGCATTTCATCTGATACATCAAGTCCATGTTTCTGCTTTGATTTCAGGTTCAGTAATGGAGAGAATCCCATTTAATTTCTATGCATTTCGTTTTGAAAACAGTATAAAAAAACATACAAATCATGTACAAAATACAATACTGTACAAATGCTTTACGCTCCACATGCACAAAATGCATGTAATAGCTTTTTGTAGTAGCATTTTAAAAGTGTGAAGAAGCGTAATACCCCATACACACTATACAACTTTTGTTGTTGGATTTCCTTTAGATTTACCAAAAACATGTAGTGCAAAGGCCTAGCTGATTATATATAAATTGAAACGCTTAAGATTTGACTTCATATTATACGGTTTTAGTAAATCTGAAGGAAAAAAGCTATAGAACATCATATAGTGTGTATCCAGCTTTAGTGTTTTATTAGTGTTTTTGCAGTAAAAGGAAAAAAAAAGCGAAAAAAAAAAACACTATTAGTAGCCTATAGGAGCGTTCAGAAGGGCTTAGAAACATTTCTGCTAGTAAAAATGCTCCACGAAACTCTACAAAAACAATTATTTTCTGTTTTTAGGCACTGAAGCTCAAAAAACCCTAATATTCTAAAGCAGTGTGCATGGACAAATAGGATAACACTATTTAGCAGAAAAAAAATGCATCAAATCTTCTAGATACACTTGCACACAATTTGTGAAGGAACTTGGCAGGTAGGTTGTTCCAGTCATCTTGGAGAACTAACCACAGATCTTCTGTGTAGGCTGCCTCAAATCCTTCTGTCTCGTCATCTAATCCCAGACAGACTTATTGTGTTGATATCAGTTCTCTGTGGCGGTGTGTTAAGCGCCTTTCATTTCAATGGGCAGCATAAATTGTTTATTGGCCAATGAAATGAATTAACACCCGAGAACTTGACGCTGCTAAGTGCGGGTAAAAGCGGTACTCATGTTTACCAGCGTCCAGCATATTTCTGCTGCCAACAGAAAGGCATCTGTGGAGCATCCAGTGTGCATGAACCCTAAGGCTTGGTTCACATATATGCATATCAGGTGCATTTTTACCTGCATCTGATTTGCATAACATGTGAACTGGATGGGTTTTCTTTGGAGTTGGTTCAAACATGTCCGGGGCAGCCGTGATCCATTTTTGAAAAGGGTCCTGTGCAATTTTGGGTCCAGTTTAGGTAAATTTTGCATCTGAATTGGTGTACAAAACCGCTCCGGACATGTGTGAACCTAACACACGGGTTTACATACACAGTTCTGCAGGCATGCTTATGTAAAAGGAGTAGAGTGGCAGGAAGAAGAGTGGCAGCTGGATCTGGGCTTTTATTAAACCTATTTTATACTGCCGCACTGCACACTGCGTTTTTTGTGCAGGTTTCAACAGTTTCCTATAGACTTTCTATGATGTCCCACATTTTGGAGTGTTTTCTGAAAGCACACCAAAACACTGGACATAATGGAAAATGTATGGAACACCACTGGTAATCCGCCAAAAAAAAAAAAAAAACACCACACCCATGCTGCAGCCGCGCAGTGGCCAAACTGCAACACAACAGTTTTAAAGCGGCCTCAGATATTATTACAGGCATTGTGAATTGTGTACATTTGACTATGCAAAGAAAAATAAAATTTATAACAAATGTTTATTCAAATGCATTTATTTATAACAAATATAACCAAATTAAAACAGAAGACTATTTCATGAGTTAGGAACAGTAAGCATATCTGACTTCCGAGTATTCTTTCCTTTTCCATTATCAGGAATAAGTCTGACAAGTTTGAAGGCTGTTTGGACGGTGTGACCCAGGAATGGTGGACTGGTGAGGTCTTCAACCATGATCACATATTCTCCTAGTGAAAAAGAAAAATCAAGAACTTGAACTGGAAATACATCTATAAATTGTATCGAAAAGCAAGAAGAAAAATGTAATATATTACATGATATCAGTCATTAGATGTGGTGGCTGACTTAGCAGTCTTTTTGTTTATTTTCACCTGGTGATCCTGACACAGGGTGACAATGCTTACTAACTCTACTGTATCTATTGGGAAGCTGTGTTGTCACACTAAGCTGCTCACTGCTGATTTGAACAACAAAACTCTTCTCCTCTCCATAACATAGAGAGCAATAGTTCTGTAGTTTGTAAAGTTGAACTGAGCAGGGACTGATAACACTGCTCAGGATTTCTGTGCAGCCAAGGAAGAGTGCACGGGTATGTAAACTCTAAGCCCTTGTACACACGGTCGGACATTCCGACAACAAAATCCGTTGGATTTTGTTCGACGGATTTTGTCCGAAACTTGTGTTGCATACACACGGTCACACAAAGTTGTTTGAAATTCCGATCGTTCAGAACGTGATGACGTTATTTCGTTACGACGGGACTACGTTCAGGCTAGTAGCCAATAGCTTTGGTCTAGGAATTTGATCTGAGCATGCGTGGCACTTTGTCCGATCGGAATTCTCTACACACAATCGGACAAAGTCCAATCGGATCATAGTTACATAGTTACATAGTTAGTAAGGTTGAATAAAGACACCAGTCCATCCAGTTCAACCTGAGTGTCTACAAATGTCCCCATCACTGTACATTGCACACTCACATCGGTCCCTACCCTCAATCCAAGGTCCCCATTTATATACTAAGGCCAATTTTGGACAGAAGCCAATTAACCTACCTCCATGTCTTTGGAGTGTGGGAGGAAACTGGAGTACCCAGAGGAAACCCACGCAGGCACAAGGAGAACATGCAAACTCCAGGCAGGTAGTGTCGTGGTTGGGATTCAAACCAGTGACCCTTCTTACTGCTAGGTAACAGTGCTAACCACTACACCACTGTGCCGCCCAATGTCATCATGGATCATGTTGTCGGAAAGTTTTATAGCCCAGCTCTAAAACTTTGTCCGTCGGATATTCTGACGGAAACAGTCCGATGGAGCCCACACACAGTCAGATTATCTGACAACACTGTCCGATCGGACATTTTCCGTCGGAATGTCCGACCGTGTGTACAAGGGCTAACAAAGAATTTCTCTTGTTTGTGTTTTTTTTAGTAATCATATTTACCTAGGTGGATGCAGCATTGGTCAGATGCTGCATCTGTCTCCCGCTGCTGGCTCCAAGACTGAGAACTGAGCGATTAAAGATCACTGATCGCTCAGTTCTCAGTGCTTTATGAGCAGAGAGTTGGTGACCATCTGCCCCCCTCCACACTCACTTGAGTGCTGGGCTGTGGAGGAGGCGGGTGCGTCTTCCTCAGGCTCTCAGCGTCTCGCTGATAGGGTGAGCCAGACCATATGGTCGCGATCTTTCCTAAGCTTGGACGTGCTCTGTAACTTCAGCTGACAGCAGTCTTCAGCCCGCTGACGGCTGAAAATGGGTCACAGGAGTGCAGTTCGTTCTGCAAACAAGCTTTGGCTTTACTTCTCACTAACCCAGTGGCCCTTTGCTTGCTTGCTGGATCTGGCCCTTGAGGCATTGTTCCTGTCTCTGACACGAACATTTGGGCACTCTTGCTTCCACTGACACCAATAATGGGGCATTATTTCTCCCACTGATGCCAACAATGGGGCACTATTCCTTCCAATGACTCCAACAATGGGGCATAATTCCTTCCACCGAAAAGAATGGGCCACTATGCTTCCCACTGACACCAACTATTTCTCCTGCTAATACCAAAGATCGGGCATTGTTTACTTCCACAGGGCACAGTCCAGCCCCCCTAAAGTCTAAAGGACAGTAAGCTGGCCCTTTCTCTAGAAAGTTTGGAGACCCCTGTACCTCTTCAGGGCATTGCACTGTCACAAAAATTTAAGGTGTGATCATAGTAGTGCACACTTTCTAATATGAATGTTGCTATAATAATTGTAGAAAGAGGTATGGCTGTCGCAGAGTAGGAATAGACAAATTCACTTGTGCAAGTCAGAACTTGTAAAATATTAAGGCAATTTCCTAGGAAGCAGCAATTAATTTCACTGGTGAATATGATTAGTGAATTTGTCCAAAGGACCTGTTAGTAGTCCATTATTGAATGTAGAGTGTGCTGCGGAATCTGAAACAGGAATCCCAGTTTGAAGCAATCATGGGGCAAGAATCCCCCACCCCATTTGTGTCACTGAATGCTAGGATAATAAGGTTTCCACAACTGCTTCTGAAATAGGAATCCTAGTGGAAACTAATGGAGATCCAACTTTAAAATTGCTCCTTTATTAGGGCTGAGTACGCCATAAAGTTTAGGCTTCCGGTTTTGTATGCTCTGCATTCAATATTTATATGGTAAATAGCCCTCTTGACTACTTTTGGACCACTCATATTTAAGAAGAGCAAAAAACATCTTCAATTAATCACTCAGCCCTGTTGGAGCATTCATAGCGATTTGCAATGGAGTCTGGAAAAAGTGACGAGAAGGGTGAAGGGAATGCAGAGAAAAAAAAAATGTAGCTCAACCAGTTCTTTCTCTAGTTTTCTTCAGTATATTTTAGGGGCTTTCACACCACACTCCTTCAAAACCTAATTCTACAGGACTCTTAAAGAAAAGAAATCACTTGCTGCCTTTTCTCGCATTGCCCAACATGCTCTGAATTGCATGTTTGCATTTAGGGTTACTTGTTATTCTTTATGATTAGGTTGCAATGTTGGAAAAGAAGAAAAGTGTCTGGAAGAATAATTGTGTTGCAGTTGTGCCTGGAAGAAACTTGTCTTGTGTTATAGCAACTGGCTTTCCCTGTTTATGTTCTTGAAATATTTATTTGGTTGCTTTGATTATGCAACCCAGGCAGTTCTTTCAGATCCATTTATAATACAAATTTAGCTTTTTGGCTTCAGCTATACATAGTGTGAAGTTGATTTATGACAACTGGAGCAAGAGTGAAGATGTTCAGCATAGTAGCCTAGGGCATAACATTGGGAGGTGAAAGAAGTAAACGATGTAAAGGGTTGGTAGGTTCCCTTTAGAACTACTTGTCTTGGATATTAGGGGTAGATTCCCAGGTGTATAGAGGAACCCTCTCTGCTTTAGAGGGGATTTGGCTGCTTTGATGTAATTGATACATGGGCTCTCAGCAAGAGTAAACACCAGTAAAGTCTGAAAGCGACACATGAAAGTCATTTGTTTCAGCGTGTTGTCTCAGCGTAGAAAAAGAAATGCAGTGCCTCCAAGTATCATGGAAAGTATTGGTACTACAGATGGTGCAAGGAGACCACCTATGACTAAAGGCACTGCTCATCTATTTGATTTAGATTGGCGCTTGTGTTATAAAAGGTACACAATATGGCCAAAGGTTTGTAGATACCTGACCATCACTCATACTTTAAGGCAATAAGCGTGCGGATACCCCTCTAAATTATTTAGTACAGGCAATTCCAGTGAAGGAAACTGTTATTCCTACAGCATACAAAGGCGTTTTAATTATATACTTCCAACAATGTGGCAACAGTTTGGGGAAGGTCCTGTTCCAGCATGACTGTGCGTCTCTCCAGGGGTGCAATTAGAAACCACTGGGCCCCATACAGGCAACTTGACATGGGGCCCCATAAACCCAATGCTTCAGTTATAAATGAACAGAGTGAGTGATCAGTACGGATCAATCATTGTGTTCATTCATTCAGGAAAAGGCTGGTAAATATGACATATTTACCAGACCCTTCCCAACTCTCCATCTTAAAGGATCTGATTGTGTGCTTGGGGGGGGGGGCACAGGGGGGCTTGGGCAGCCAGGGGAAATGTACGGTGCACAGGTAGGGTGATTGATGTGGCGGGGGGGGGGGCAATCACCGGCACCAATTCCCTGTATGGCTCTCTCTGCAGCAGCTGAAAGCCAGCAGGAAGGAGAGGAGAAGTCAGCTTTCAGCTGCTGCACAGAGAGCCATACAGGGGATTGGTACAGTAATTGTCTCCCCACCGCACCGATTACCCTCCCTGCTGGCCCAGGCCCGAAACAAGAGGACTGTGGTGCTCCCATATCCATGGTCCTGCTTTTCTGCACAAAGCCAGATCCATCAAGATGTGGTTTGATCACTCTCATGCTGATTACATTTAGCCCTGATCTTAACCCTGCTGAATACCAGTAGAGAAAATCATAATGCCAGTTGCGAGCTAGTCTTTTCATCCAAGATCCGTACCTGACCTCAAAAATGCTTTTTTTGGTAAATGAGAACAAATTCCCCCACACACTACAAAATCTTGGAGAAAGCCTTCCAGAAGCATCAATGCTGTTATAATCTCAAAGGGGAGCCCATTATTATTATTTTACAGGATTTATATAGCACCGGTAAGACAAAAATAATTCCATAGCTCAACTCACCAACCAGTCTGCTGACCAAACAAATTAACCTGTCTAACCGTCTGTTAAAAGCAGGGGTTTAGTTAGCACACATTTGCAAATGCAAGTGAAAGCTGCAAGGCCTTGTCACGGCACCCTGTGTTTCCTGCAGTCCTAATACTACAAATTTATAAGTGTCTCCACAGTGGAAGCACATGCATGGAATGGATAGATGTGGGACAGGTGAGCCTGGAAGCTGCCCAAGTAGGAGCACACTGGACACCCAGCAAGAGCACAATGGCAGCGAAGGTGCCCAGTGTGTCCCTGGACCACATATACAAACAGTTACAAAAAACTGACCACTGCCCACACCCATAACTGGCCTTCACAGTAAGAAGCACATGGAGGGCATATACATGCAAGACAAAAACAATTCCATAGCTCACCAAAAAGTATTCTGACCAACCAAATGAATCTGTCTAACCGTCTGTTAAAAGCAGGGGTTTAGTTAGCACACATTTGCGCAAATGTGTGCTAACTAAACCCCTGGCATTGCTGGGGCTTTCAGTTAGCTTAGATACTAAGAAAACAGTTCTCCTTTTCATATATTTCATATTAAGTATGACTACCATTTTAATTGTCGCCTTATCAGAGCTATTTTTAGGAGCTAATGTATAACAATTTAATTGAAATTAGAGTGGTCTTCTCAACAACCAGGTATCATCCTTTAAATAACAAACGCCAAATGGTTGCTAATGGAAACAGCTCCATGGTCACATCAGTTTGTGTACATCAGCCGCTTGGTTCACAAACACAGTGTAGAAGTATTTGGCATTCAGCACACCATTCCTTTCATGCAGCAGATTTAATAAGCGCTAAATTAGAATAGCTAGGAAGGGGTGCGGCAGTTCCAAACTCCGTAATTGGCCCATTCTACAAGAGGCATAAGTAATGAGAAGACAGATGTCCCTGATATGTAGGCACAATGCTAATCAAACACCTGTGATTAGGAGAGGTAGAAGAAGCCTCTCTATTAATGCTAATCAGCACTAATCACACTATATTAAGAGTAGAGCAAACAGGGTCCGTTATTAGCATAGAAGAATCTCATGTGCACCCTGAATCTCTAGTGTTTATATTTTGCTTATTACTAAACAAAATGTTTTCAATTACCTGAATCAATTCACTCCAGCACAATGGGCGCCATCTTTGCAGCATCTTTTGTGAATACAAATGTGCCTCTGAGGGAGTGAATTGCAGTTCACAACAGTAACTTTGCATTTATTATAGTTTAACCACTTCAGCCCCGGAAGATTTGGCTGCTGAATGACTGGGCCATTTTTTGCCAAGGTATGCTCTGCAATTCCTCCTTGTATAGGTTTGATTATAAGACCCTATGTCTATCTGTAAAATAGTGTCCTGGAACACCAGGGGCTTGAACTCAAAAATAAAAAAATCACTGGTGTTTCACTTTCTTCAGTGCCAGTCTCCCCATATCTGTATACTCAGGAAGCCTTTAATTTCACAGATGTCTGGTGGTGGCCTCTCTGCGATCTACAGAACATTCTCCAGAATTGATCTGGTGTACTCCGGGGGGTCTGTCTTCTCCAGGATACGGGATGTTACTATTATGCCTAGGGGTATATCTGACCATGCTCCCTACAACTAGGGTTGTCATACTTTCCATCAGAGGGCCTGTGGTGTCTTTCTAGATTCTGGTTATCTGACTCAAGGGTGGACATGCCATGCAAGGCGGATATGATCACGTTCTGGAACTCACAGGATTGCTCTGTCCTTATTACGGTCACTTGGGATGCATTTAAGGAATGTATTAGGGATCGTTTTCAGGAACACATTGGGAAGGTCTGAAAGGGGGCTTGCAAAGAAATACAGGAGGCTGAAGCTAAGGCTATGGCCACGGAGGCTGTTTATGTTAGGGATTGTGATCCCCAGGTCTTTTCCTCCCTTCGGGCAGCCCTGGGGGATGTGTCCCTTATTCGTATCTCATCTGCTCCACCAGAGCCAGGGGATTTTCAAACAAGGGGAGAGGAATGGTCGTCTTTTGGCCTGGTTGTCACTGGAGCACTCCTCTCCAGTGTCTATTTCCCATAGTCAATCCTCCACTGGGGACATCCTAACAGATCCAATGCAGATAAACACCCAGTTTGCCTCATACTATCCAGAACTGTACAGCTTCAGGAGAAATTCACGAGTATTTAGACCAGGTGGATCTACCATGTCTTACAGACTCCTCTAGGGAGAGGCTAGACAGCCCCCTGACCCTCAAAGAGATACAAATGGCTGTCTCTGCAGGGTGGAAAGACACCAGGCCCAGATGGATATCTGGTGGAATTTTTAAAACAGTACGTTGATGATCTCCTGCCTACATACCGAGAGGTGCTTATAAAAGCCTGCAAGTGTGATGAGCTGTCGCCATCTTTTTTCGAAGCAGTGGTAGTGGTCCTCCCTAAGCCTGACAATAACCCTGAATTGTGTTCATCCTAACGGCCAATCTCTCTCTTAAATGTTGATTTAAAAATACTTGCTAACGTACTGGCCAACCGATTGAAATCTGTGATCACGGCTTTAATCCACCCAGGCCAGTCTGTGTTTATGCCAGGCAGAGGGACAGACATAAACATACGTAGACTATTGACACATATGGACAGGTCTGTGGAGGACAGTCTGGGGGCAGTGGTATCCCTGGATGCTGAGAAAGCATTTGACTCGGTTGAATGGGAGTACCTCTGGGCTGTCCAAAACTTTTGGTTTGGGCACGTTTTTATCAAGTGGCTGCTTCTGATGTATGCCTCTGCCAGGGCTCGGGTGCACACCAACAACATTATCCCCAGCCTTTCCACTGGGCAGAGGCACCAGGCAGGGGTGCCTGCTTTCACTGGGGGTTGTTTGCGCTCGCAGTGGAACCCTTGGCATTGCGGATATGAGCTGAATCTGCTAAGGGAATCAAAGTGGGGGTGGTAGAGGAGAAAATATCCTTGTATACAGATGGCACTATCCTGTATTTGAGTGATGTCTCCTCTTCCCTTCCAGCAGCCCTACAGATAATTGATGTTTTTGGATCGTATTGGGGAATTAGGGTCAACTGGGATAAATCTCTCATATCTTGAATTCTTCACAGCCTTGACCACTTATGCAGAGCCCGCTAGTCTGGGTGGACAGCTTTAAATACCTAGGGATATGCATGGGCAGACCGGTCACTGGGTACTTTGGCCTCAACCAGATACCCTTGCTGATGTAATCCTCACGGCACTGTATGGACTGGAAGTCACTCCCCCTTACTCCGATTGGCAGGGTAAATTTAATAAAAGTGATTTTTCTCCCTAAATGTGTGTATTTCTTTAGAAACTGCCTCATCTTTATTACTGGATGGGAGTCCTAGTGACGGTCCGCTGGTGGTTCTCGCAGCCAAGGACAATCCGGTGGTGACCTTGGAGGCAGCGATCCTGGGGTCATACGCTACATTCAGCAACCTAGTATTCTGCGGGGTTAGGGCCCACTCTGAGTTAACAACTTTAATGCGTACAACAATAACTGTCTGGCATCGAGCTAGGGCATCATATTGCTCTCTGGAGACCTTCTCTCCCCATACTCCTTTGTGGGGCAAACCCAATCTCCCTCATATGCGCAGGCTGCGGGTGGCAAGTGGCACACTGTATCTGATGGCAGGCTGTGGGTGGCAAGTGGCACACTGCATCTGGTAGCAGACTGCTGGTGGCAAGTGGCACACTGTATCTGGTGGCAAGTGGCACACTGAATCTGGTGGCAGGCTGTGGGTGGCAAGTGGCACACTGTATCTGGTGGCAGGCTGTGGGTGGCAAGTGGCACACTGTATCTGGTGGCAGGCTGTGGGTGGCAAGTGGCATGCTGCATCTGGCAGCAGGCCATGGTGGCAAATAACACGCTGCATCTGGCGACAGGCAACTGTGGAAAGTGATAAACTGGATTTGGTGGTATGTGACAACCTCAGGCTCCCACTGATTCTGCATTATGGTGAGTTGAACTATTTCACTATATATTACAAAGTATAATAGAAATAATAGAATTTAATCATCCTGACACCATATCAAGCATGGTGTCAGGATGATTTTAAGTGCCAACACCAGCCATGTGCCTGACAAATCACCGCCACCGCCAATTTCCCCGTTAACCCTGAGACTACATTTCACTCTCACCTTTTTTTTTTTTTTTTGGGGGGGGGGGGGGTTGTCCCTGAATGGCAGTTTGGAAATGTGGTCATCCCATGTTGCTGCTGGTGAGAGATCGCATAGCAGGTGGTATTGGTAGTGTTGCTGCTGCTCAGAGGCTGCACGGCTGGTATTGTTTTAGCAAAAAATTGTTTGCATTTTCATTTTGTTTCCATAAAAAGGCCCACCAAAATCCTCAGCACCAGGCCCATGATACTCTTAGTCTGGCCCTGTCCCCATCTTCTAAATTAACTAAGGTTTTTACAAAATGGCAACAGGATATCCAATCCCTCTCTGATGAGGACTGGGAAAGTTCTGTTTCCTCCTATGTTACCAATCTGATCTCTGCTAGAGATTGTTTCATACAACTAAAATTTTTACACAGGGCTTACTATACGCCACTCAGATTGGCAGCTATCTACCCGGATAGATCCTCGCCCTGCCCATGATGTGGTGACCTGGAGGCTTCCTTTATACATATGATATGGTCCTGCCCCCTTCTGCAGAGCTTCTGGGAACAGGTTTGGGGATGTTAACCAGGTTGTGGGGACCACACTTCCACTAACGCCTGAGGTCATGTTGTTGAATGTGATCACGGAATACCCTGAATAATGTCTTACCTTTGTATAAAATTATGTATATCAACAGGAACTGTCTAAGTAAGTTTGACAAAATATGGTCCTCCTGGATAGATTTCCGGGACTCTTTACAGCTGGAGATTTCTCCACCCAGCCCGGAAGCGGACCCTTAGGTTTATCTACAATACTGGGCCAGGTGGACCTTACCCTGGTTGTCACCTGCCCCCCCCCATTCTCTCCTTCCCCCTCTACATATCCTCCTTGCCCCCCCTTCATGTCCTCTCTGCTGTACCTTTCTCCCCCCTCCTTTCTTGCCTCCACCCCCCTGTATCTGCCCCTCCACCCCCATTGGGTATCCTCCAGTGTCTATCCAAGACTGACTGGTCTGGGTCAGAATGTTCTCCTAGTAAATATCCTTTTCTAGTAACCCTGTTGGATATGGTTGACTGGTATTCCCCTATACAGACATACAGTATGTAAACAATGTATACTGACCATATTTTTGTAAATAAAGTTCTTTGTAAAAGAACCAGTCAGGATAGTATTGTGGAAGGTGTCACTGCTGAAGCAATTAGAGTGTCAGAAGTCATCACAATTCTGACAGCTGCTAGTGGACACAGTGATATGGCTTTACCAGATAGGAAATTAGGGAAAATCAGGGACATAAACAGCTTTAAAAATCTTACAGAAGCTCTAGACCTCCCCTACTCTACAAAAAATGTAAAAAAATAAACTAGCACAACCCCCCTCCCAAAAAAAAATCTCCCTCTAGCACAAATCCTCTACCCTCTCTACCATATCACCTCTTCCACCACCAATTCCCCTGAATCACCACTCCTAGCACACACATACAAACATCCCCTCCTAGAACAATTATTACTCCCTGCTGTCCCACAAATTCCTCCTCCCAACACAAATCACCTCCCCCATCAATCTCCTCACATTGCCCCCCCCCCCACCTCAAATGATACCACGGTGCCCAGGGCAGCCGCCCCTCCTGCTTATAAAATTATATTCTTGGAGTACATTATGGGACACAGGATAATATTCTGGAACATTAGGTAACTTATACTGCCACCTTCGAGAGAACTAGACACAGGCAAAGAAAAGCTGTAAAGAAAGCCTAGTTTCCAGTACCAGACTCGTGATCCGCCAGGTCAAGGTAAGTATGGTTTTGGCGGTCAAGCAGATGAACAGGCCAAAGACTGAGCCTGCTTTCCAAAACTGCCAGAATGTTGCATTGCAACAGTCTGAAATTATATTGGGCACATGGGACAGCCTCAAAAGAGGCCACCATCAAGCCAAGAACCCTCATGCAAAAGGGTAAGGTTGGTGTATTTCTGAAATTTGTCCTGTGAAAAGGTAAAACTTGGACAGGGCCATATCCTGGAACAGTCCCAGATACTCCAAGCAATAAGATGGTTAAACCACATACTTACTGGAGATTTAGGATCCATCCAAGCCTATATAGAATCTGCACAGTTCATTGAACATTGGCTGAAAGAACTTGCACCAATTGTTGCCTCAGGAAATGGTGGTCCAAATATCTCACAATGAGGATGCCCTGAGATTGAAGCAGAGCAAGAACTGGGGCTAGCGCTAGTGAAAACTCAAGGTGCATAAGACAGGCCCAAAGACAAGGGCCATGGATTAGGAATGTTGCATGCCCATTCCAAAACCCAGGTAGTTGATCACTTTTGGGGCAGTGAACAGATTGGAATACAAATCTTGGATCCTCTCTCCCTCTGGGATCATGGTTATAACCCATTGAGAGAGAAGCTGCTCCAGAGCAGCATGGAGGTCCCCAATTTTTTGCAGGGGCATTGCCAAATTTGATAACATAAAGCAGGCCAGAGGCAGAGACCAACATTCTAGTCCTAGCTCTCTGAGGCAAGTGTCTGAAATGTCCTGCAACCAGGTAATCCCAAAGGCCAAAAGATGCCCTTCCATTTTTAATAGTGGGGTCATCCCTTCACTGTGAGGAGGACTTCGCTATAGACATAGTGGATTTGGGAATCCAAGGCTTATGGCAAAATTGGGTTCCAGGCATGGCCTTGGAGCTAGAAGATTGAGAGAAATTAAGAAGCTTGTTTGTTTTTCAAAAGCAGAGGCTTTAGGTGCATGAGATTTTGTTCACTTTTTGTGGGGCAAATACTTCTCCTCCCTGTGATTTCCTTGTGCCTAGGAGCACTTTCAATAACACTTTAGAGTAAGGTTAATAGCATTTCATGACTGTCTTTGAAGACAGCAGAAAGCCCAGAAAATAGGATGGTTGGTAAGGAGAAGGCAGGGGGACTGAGCCAAGTCCTTGCATGTGTCCCAACTCAGAAGGCATTTGTGCAGGCTCATTGGTGGTGCCTGACTGAAAGCCCAACAAGACATAAAACACTAGATTTAAAATGAAAAACTGTTCTCTCCTGCTGAATGTAGCTGAATACTCTCTTGTGCCACAAATGTATGGCTAAGAAAAAAAGGCCTGGCAAGCCATAAGCTTCACAGAATTCAATAAACACGCATTACATCTTCCTATCTGGGTGTACAAGGCACCACAGAGCACCAATAAAAAGAATGCACATTGCTGTGTGTTACGGTAACATATGCATTACTGCAACACATAAGTGTGAATCCAGCTTTAAAGCGGCAATATACACACACACACACACACACACACACACACACAGCATGTAGAAGTTTGAAGTTGCCTCAAATGCAGGGGCATGTTTATAAAAGGCTTTAAAAAGTTGGTCTGATTTTTTTTTTCCCTGTTTTTTTTCTGTTTAAAGGTTATACCTATTATAAAAGGTTGTTTTAAGGTCAAGCTCAATATTCCCATTCATTACTTCAGAACTTTTTATAGCAATTTTCATGTATTTTATTGAAATTTTCAATATTTATAAAGTTGTAAAATTGGAATTTGAGAAAACATCTTGCAGGATTAATATGGCCGTATATGAGTGTCATAATTGCTTGTATCACAAGTCTCCCCCTTTTCTTTTGTATAAGATCAGCAGTTTTATCCTGTTTTGTTCCAGTTTGCCAGATTTGCACACCAATTTTGGCACAAATCCAGCAATTTTTAACTTTTAAAAGGCCGTTCTCTGGTTTTGTCTGCATATTGCTCCTTTGGAATTTCCTGGGAAAGCAGTGGGTGGATTTAACAAAAAGAAAAAGATGACTTAAAAGGTTTCAAACCTGATTCAGTTCAACACTACTTTATAGACAGGCCCCAAACATAGGAATATTTGAAAGCAGGATGCCTCTGGTTCCATTCATCCTTCTAGAGCTCCCAGGAGCTCTCAAGCGTGAGTGCTTAAATAGTATGCAAACCCAACTCTCAGCTTGGCAACCTGAACTCTGCCAACCCCTCCTCTCTTAGCTGGCCAGAAACACCCAGGACATCACCATGAGATGCTGAAAGGGGACAAGCAAAGATCCCATTTCTTTTTTTTTGTTTACCATCAAATTTTTTTCTTTTTAATGAAAGGTATCATAACAGATATTTGACAATATTAGACATTACTTCAAATAATTGATCATAAAAGATTGTTCATAATACTTGTTCAACACATAATATGAGAAAGAACAAAACAATGTACAACAGAAGAAATGATAATAGCAAAGATCCCATTTGTAAACTGGTGGCTACCAATGAACATAAAACATCCTGGGTTTGGGGGTTTCCTTCCAGGTGCTGTGAAAGACGAATGGATGTGCATGCAAGCAGTGCTGGATGCCTGTAATCACATCAGACGTTCAATTAATTTGTTGAAAGTGAGTAATGGTTAACCACAGATTCACGATTCCCCCTTGTGCACTGCATTGCCAGATGATTTATTACAAAATGTTCATAATACAGGGTGGGAGGAAGTAATACCTTCCCATACTGGTATCTTGGCATTAGAGGTCGACCGATATATCGGCCGGCCGATATATCGGCCGATATTTGCCGTTTTTTAAATAATCGGCATCGGCCGATTGTGCTGATAAAAAGCCGATTTAGAACTACAGCGGGACTTTGAAATGACTTCTGTATAGAAGTCAGTGTGAGTTGCCTGAGTCGTCATAGCAACACTTTCCTCCTCTCTGGGCAGACTGCCAAGAAAAGAACTAAATGATACAATGTTTACACTTGAATGAATGAAGTCATCTCTGTGTGTAGAAGTTCTCAGTTTAACCATTTAAAGACTAAATCTTTTCTGACACTTGTTGCTTACAAGTAAAAATCCTGTATTTTCTGCCAGAAAATCACTTAGACCCCCCAAAAATTATATATATTTTTTTAGTAGAGATAAAATAGCGGTTGTTGCAATATTTTATGTCACACAGTATTTGCGCAGAGGTCTTTCAAATGCATTTTTTTGGGAAAAAAATACACTATTTAAAAATAAAATAAAAACAGTAAAGTTAGCCCATTTTTTTTTTTCTTCCAAAAGTTTTGACTACCTGTTTTTATTTAATACATAGGTTTTTTTTTTTTTTTTTAAATCTAAATCATACATACAAGTAAACTGATTGGAGGTTTGTTTTGTTTAATAAATGTTTAAATGTAAGAAATTTTCTGTATCACTTATGAAGGCTGCTTTCACACTAGAGCGTTGATGGTAAAACACAAGTTTTAGCGGCTCTTTACCATCATTTTAGCGGTGCTATTTGGCTGCTAGTGGGGCACATATAACCCAGCTAGCGGCCAAGGAAGAGGTTAAATGCGCCCATGAAGCACTGCTGCCAAATCACATTGCATGCGCTTCGGCAGTGGTGCCCATTCATATCAATGGGCAGGAGTGGTGGAGGAGCGGTATACACCACTCCAAACGTGCTGCTTGCAGGACTTTTTTTTAAGATCCTGGCAGCGCATCGCCTCAGTGTGAAAGCTGTCTTTCACACAGACTGCAGGGGAGCCATTTTGCAGGCACTTTACAGGCGCTATTTTTATTCCAAAAGCGCCTGAAAAACGCCCCAATGGGAAAGGTGTGTTAGATCAAGGGAGATTAAAAAATAATAATAATAAATAAAAAAGGAAAAAAATAAATAAATAAAATAAAAATCGGCCTAACATATCGGCCCAAAAAAATCGGCATCATATATCGGCTATCGGCTGCCATGATTTCTAAATATCGGCATCGGCATCGGCCAGAGAAAAACCCATATCGGTCGACCTCTACTTGGCATTATGTCATTTTGGTGAAGAAGGTCCTGTGCAGAAGAAGAATCAGCACACCATCTGTGTTGGTGAGGATTCACAGAAGAGAATGTCTATGCTTAAAATAATGTAGCCTGGTTCTAAGAATGCCAACACAGAGGAGAGTGTGTTTTAAAGGGGTTGTAAACCGTTGTTTTCTTAAATAACAAACGTCATACTTACCTTCACTGTACAGTTAGATTTGCACAGAGTGGCCCCGATCCATCTCTTCTGGGGTCCACCGGCGGCACTGGTAGCTCCTCCCCGCATTGGGTTTCCACGTTGGGGGCTCTCCTTGGTGGATACCCGTGTGGGCGCACTCCCGAGTCCTGCTTTTGCGTGTATTCACACAGAAAACAGGAACCGGAACGCCCCCCCCCCCACGCCCACGTCATTGGATTTGATTGACAGCAGCAGGAGCCAATGGCTGCACTGCTATCAAGCTATCCAATCAAGACACGGGACACCAGCTAAATCTGGTGTGCTAGTTCCCAGGCAGAGAAAGACAGCATTCAGGTATTTAAAACGAGGGGGTTGCAGCACTACAGAAGGTTTTTCACCTTAATGCATAGAATGCATTAAGGCGAAAAACCACGAGGGTTTACATCCCCTTTAAAGTGCACACGTGCTACATTAACAAATTAGACATCGTAAAGTAACAAAGTGAAGCTATCAGTTTTATACATTATATGGCATATACTACCAATATGGTAATACAATGGTCACTTGGTAAATGGTAAAGTTTTTCTCACTGCTTAGAAGAAACATAGACACAGCCGTGTCTACAGAATCATTCCTTACAGACGTAGCTGAATTCCATAGATGTAACTCCAAGACAACACAATACAATTAAACATTTCCTATAAGGTAAGGTTTACATAGCTAGAAACAGGGCATAGCTAAGGGGTCAAGATAGTCTTTTCTGCTTTGCAGCTTCAAATTAATTGAATGGAAGTGATGGGTATAGCATGGGCCTGCTATGTTACCACTGGCAGATATGAGCTCATGAAGAGGAAACAATAGAGTGCTTGGCATTCATTAGGAAACTATGGGATTCGTTTATCAAAAACAAAAAGACGGTGCATTGTGGAAATGTAGTTGCACTCGTTTTCTCCAGAGCTTAGTGAATGTGGCGAAGCTTCACTTTGTAAAGAATAACCAATCATGTGCAAGGAAAACAAAAATATATAAAAAAAAAAAAAATAGCATTTTTGCTTGCACGCGGTTAGATGATTGAAATCAGCAGAGCTTCACCGCATTCACTAAGATCTGGGGACAATTAGTGCGACTGCACTTGCCAAGTGCACAGTCTATTTGCCTTTAGTAAATCAACTCCCATGCATCCGCTATATTCTGCATATATTTACTGGACAGTGATGGCAAGCAATGTCAATGAAAGCAGATGACTACACAGGCAGCTTATTTTTGCCACTCATGGGCAGGGGAGTGGTGCACTGTAGGGTAGTCCCAGAGGCATATCTTGATGCTAGTGGACACCAATGCAAAAGTTTACCTGGGGCCTCACCAAGCAGCATGACATCACCACGCTCACAAACAATAATCCTGCACATACGTGATTGAGCCCAATAGTGACTGTTCCACTGTGCTTATATGGATGTGCCTCCATAGCCATTCTGCCCTCTATGACCGGGTTCGCCCTTACAGTACTGCAGAAATTAATAGAAGAAAGAAGGCGCACTGGCCTAGTGCACAACTAAATATAAAAAAAAATGGTAACTAAAAATGACTCATAAACACAGGTGATAAAAAGCGCTCATACACTCCTAGACCTCCTAGCACTGCCAGTGGGGGGAACCTAGCCTAGGTTTCCACTGGCTGACACGTTTCGAAGGAGAGCCACGCTCGCCCCAGTCCACCTCAAGCCTACTCTGAACCCAAGCACCATTTGGCTACCTTCAAAACTGTGCATGCGCAGTTGTAAAGCTGACCTGTGACGCAGCTGCTGTAATTTTCAGTCATTTACAGACAGGGTAAAAACATGCCAAACTGTCCGTAAATTTACGGGTGGTTGGCAACCCTGTACCCCCTCCTGGTAATGACACATATCTCCCTCCAGTAGTGGCTGGTACTGTGTGAGTTGGGGGGGGGGGTGCAGCAGAGAGACCTGACCACAGACCCTCCTGCCCATCACTCCAGCCACCCCACACTAATTCTCCAGCCGCTCCAGCCCACCACCTTACACCACTGACAACACCACCAACCCCCCGGTTACTGGCTCACCCTCTCGCCCCCATCAGCTCCGCATTTAACCTGTGCAGGTCAAGGCTGCGGCGGCAGCTTCCCCATCTGTCTCCTCCATGTGCCGGCAGTCACTTCTCCTCCCAGCCAATCGGGTCTTCAGACTCCCGGCCAAAGGGGTCTGAGGGCCCGCTTCCTGATTGGCCAGAAGGATAAACAGGAAGACATTAGTGAATATTCATTTGCTAATGTCACACAACACGGTGGGCTCCAGGTGTAGTGCTCTACGCCCAGAGTCCACCCTTTGTTGGTAGCCAATTAGAGTCTCAGTCTCTAAACATGTGATTCTAAAAAAAAAAAAATAATACATAGACGTTCATGCGTCTGGCACACTGCATGTAGATTAGGGGGCCTGACACATGGATTAGGGGTGGCGGCGCCCATGCACCCCTAATGGACAAGCCACCACCGTCTCCCCCCACAGTTGTAACAAATCAAACTCCTCACCAAGGTGTTAACAGAGGTTCGCCCCCCTTAATGCATGCAAGGAATGCACTACAGTAAATCAACACCCAGCCTTTAGAACCACTTCAACTTTGGAAGAAAGCTCCTATTCTCCAACAAATGATGTGTTAGACATGGCCATCAGCATGAAAGGCTAGATCTGCTATAGATGTATTTGCTTGTCTCTGACAAGGTCTCAAGTAATCTGATTTGCACATTTTGGAAACCTAGTGGTGCAGGACCAAGTCTATTGACTGTAGCAAAAAGAAGGGTTATAGCCGGCAGCACTGATCAGTGTATTCTGATGGCGGGGAAGTCTCCCCACAGTCAGAATACAATAGCTCAGTAGAGAGGATTCTCCCATTCACATCGAGTGTGTGGATGGAGGAATCACGTCAGTTATGGACAGCTTTCTTGTTCAATCTGCTGGTTTTAATGAGAATTCTTCCCCTCTCCTTGACTATATGTCACTTTCTGTAATTAAAATGTGTACATTTCCAGCTTTGACTGTATGTCTTGGCTCAGCTAGAGAGGAAGGCTAAAGGCTTTAAGGTGCAGAAGTTTAGACTGCAGCTGTTGAGGGAGAGAGGAGAGAATATCAGGGAGATAAGATGAGACATGATCCCTGTAAGTTGAAGTCTTTTGTGTCTGCCTGGCAGCAGATTTGTCCAGTCTCCTCTCCTGCTACTTTTTTCTGTCTCCTTAACCACTTCAATACAGGGCACTTATACACCTTCCTGCCCAAGCCAATTTTCAGCTTTCTGCGCTGTCGCTGTTTAAATGACAATTGCATGGTCATGCTACAAGAAGAGCGACAATTTTTACCAAAATACTTTTTGTATACTTTTATGCCATTTTTAGATCTGCGATTTTTATCAAGACTGCAATATTGCGGCAGACAAATTGGGCACGTTTGACACATCTTTGGGACCATTGACAATATACAGTAATCAGTGCATTTTTATAGCAATGATGGCTGTATAAGAGGTCTCTGGCAGAGAAGGGGTTAACACTAGGGAGTGATCAAGGGGTTAACTGTGCTCCCTCACTGTGTTCTAACTGTAGAGGGGGTGGGACTGTCTAGGAGGAGAGAGAGATTGCTGTTCATAAATAGTATGAACACACAAAATCCTCTCCCCTAGGAGAACTGGTATCTGTAAGTTTACACACACACAGATCCTGGTTCTCACTCTGTCACATGCAATCGAGGGTGCCCAGTGGTCATCGCACCCGCCGGGCACTCGCATCGGCTCCAGGCACACAAGGGTGCATGCCCCTAGTGGCCAGAAGGCGAAGCGACGTAAGGTAACGTTGTTTTGCCCAGCCACGCCATTTTGCCGCAGTAAAACTGCAGTGGCTGGTTGGCAACCAGTTAAGATAAAAAGCCTTCTGTGTGTAGCAGCCACCCCTCAGCCCCCTAATAATGGGCCCCATCTCTGTCCAGTAATGTCCACGAGTGTCTTGGCTATCCGACTCTGATTGGCTGAGACACAGCAGCAGCACCATTGGCTCCCGCTGCTGTCAAAGTCGGTTAGCCAATCAGGAGAGAGAGGGGGCGGGTCATGGCTCCATGTCTGAATGGACACAGGGAGCTCTGACTCAGCCTGGGTGCCCCCATAGCAGGCTGCTTGCTGTGAGGGCACTCAACATAAAGGGAGGGGCCAAGAGCACAAAATAGGAACCTGGGAAGGAGGTTTGGGGCTGCTCTGTGCAAATCCATTGCAACTGAGCAGGTAAGTATAACATATTTATTATTTTTATAGAACAAAAAACAAGACTTTACAATCACTTTAATCTGTGTTCTTTAGGCACAGTCTGGGTCAATCCTTTTGCTTCCTGCCCGCTCAGCAGCAGTAAATCTTGAGGCTGCCAACAGATTGGCCTCTAGTGACTCACTGATTATCGGTACAGTGCCGAGAATACAAGGCAATTGAGGCTGTACAGAGCAGGCTGAGACAGCGTCTTACTGGATTCTAAACAGTTTATTTTTAATGTACACATCTATACCTGAAAAAGGAACCAGCCTGAAGTAATATATTAGAACTTACATTTCTTTAATTAAAGTGGATATAAACCTGATTCATGAAATCTGACCTGGGCACATATATCTGTAGTTTTTACTTATCTCTTTCCAAAGCTCTGAGTTCCGTGTCTTTCTGCTGCTCTGTTCTTCTGTTATCAGCATGATAACTTCTCACAAGCTCTCGACACAGGAGATAAAAGCAGCCCAAAATTTGTGTCAGGGAAGTAACTTAGAGATAGATAAGGAGAGAGCTTGTCTATTCACAGCACAGCTCTCTCTGCAAGTTTCTTAATTCCTCTGCCCAGTTGAAGGGGGGGGGGGGCTTTTATGCCTTCCCTCCAATCAGTTCACACAGTGTATGCCCCGACTCCACTGCTGAAGCAGGAAGAAAAATTTCTAACACTGTGTGCACTTTCTAAAATAAAATTTAGAAAGCTGAAGACAGCAGATTTACAAATAAAACCTATGTAGGGGATTTGCTTCATCTCTGTGTATCATCTGAGGCCGTTCACTTCAATGGGGATATAGAAGGGTTTACATCCACTTTTTTTTTTTTTAACCAGTTTCCGACCGGCGCACGACGATGTACGTCGTCCAGTTGAATTTGCCGCCCTGCCATCATGTGCGCGCCGGCGGCGGCGCACGCGCATGCCGGTCGGGACCCGCGTGAGTCTGGTTGCGGGCTCAATCACCGCGGGGATACCCGCGATCGTCTCACGGGGAAGGAGAACGGGGAGATGCCATTGTAAACAGCCTCTCCCCATTCTGCCTAGCAACAAGTGACACTGATCTCTGCTTCCTGTGATTGGAGCAGAGATCAGTGTTCCCTAACACAAAGCCCAGCCCCCCACAGTTAGTAACACGCCCTTAGGACACACTTAACCCTTACACTGCCACCCACTGGTTAACCTCTTCACTGCCATCGTCATTTACACAGGAATCAGTGCATTTGTATAGCACTGATTGCTGTATAAATGATCGCTGATTGCCGCCATTACTAGTAAAAAAAAAAAATATTAATAAAAATGCCATAAAACTATCCCCTATTTTGTAAACGCTATAAATTTTGCGCAAACCCATCAATAATCGCTTATTGTGATTTTTTTTACCAAAAATATGTAGAAGAATACGTATCGGCCTAAACTGAGGAAAAAAATTTTTTTTTAGATATTTTTGGGGGATATTTATTATAACAAAAAGTAAAAAATAATGCATTTTTTTCAAAATTGTCGCTCTTTTTTTGTTTATAGCGCAAAAAATAAAAACCTCAGAGGTGATCAAATACCACCAAAAGAAAATTTTGTTTGGGAGCCACGTCGCACGACCGCGCAATTGTCAGTTAAAGCGACGCAGTGCCGAATCGCAAAAAGTGGTCTGGTCATTGGCCTGCAAAATGGTCCGGGGCTGAAAGTGGTTAAAGTTCAACTTTAAGGTACTGCTCTGAACTGTAGATTTAAATCCGTTTGGTTCTATGGCTTAGCGCACATCATAGGGCATTAAACTGCTAATATAGTATGTATAGTGTGCAGCCAAATGCATGAAAAAAAAAAAAGACTTCATCCCCTCCTTGCTGTATAGATTACCAATTAGAGAGGGACAGCATTAGAGGAAAGCCCTATCTCTGCAAAAATGATGTCACAACTGCACCCTGTACCAAATGTTTATTTGTAAAATAAGGATTATTTTATAAAGTACGTTACCCACTTGCCGACTAGCCACCGTCATTATACTGCGGCAGGTCGGCACATTCCAGAGAATCGCTGTAGCTGTAAGTCGGCCTTTTAAACAACTTTAGCAGGCACGTGCCCACTGCGCGGCAGGGAGCACGATGCACGTGCCTGCCAGGCGCGATGACCGCTGGCCACGCATGAGCCAAGGCACGAGAGCCAGAACGGGGATGTGTGTGTGTGTAAACATACACATCCCCATTCTGTCAGGAGAGAAGAGACAGATCGTGTGTTCCTACTCAGTAGGAATAATGATCTAGCTCCTCCTCTACTAAAGCACATCCCCATACAGAAACAAGTAGCAGGGAACACATTTAACCCCTTGATCACCCCCTGGTGTTAAAGTGAGTTGTAAACCCACTTTAAGAAAAAAAAAAAAAAAAAACTAACACCAGCAAGAAAAAGGCATAATGAGCTAGCTCATTATGTAATACTCACCTGAAATCGAAGCCCTCGCTGCGGTGCCCGTACACTGCTCCGGCGGCCGACATCACTCTCAGGGGTTACTTGAATCACAGCGCCAGAGCCACAATGACGTCACTCATGCGCACGGTAACGGCACACTCACTGAAGCAACGGCACATACGTGCCGTTGCTTCAGTTTGTGTCAGCGTGCAAGTGCCGACGACGTCGACACATGCAAATACAGGGGATATTTCCTAACCATGCAGGTTTAGGGGATATCCAGTGTAGCTACAGGTAAGCCTTATTATAGGCTTACCTGTAGCACAAAGTGGTCTGTAAGAGTTTTCACCCACTTTAACCCCTTCCCTACCAGTGACATTTACACAGTAATCAGTGCATTTTTATAGCACGGATCGCTGTATACATGTCAATGGTCTCAAAAATTTGTCAAAAGTGTCCGATCTGTCCGCTGCAATGTCACAGTCCCGATATAAAAAAAAAAAAAAAAAAAGCCATTACTGGTAGAAAAAATAAACATGCCATAAATCTATTCCTTATTTTGTAGACGCTATAACTTTTGCGCAAACCAATTAATATACGCTTATTGCGATTTTTTTACCAAAAATATGTAGAAGAATATATATCGGCCTAAACTGAGAAAAATATTTTTTTTTATATTTTTTTGAGGATATTTATTATAGCAAAAAGTAAAAAAAATATATATTTTTTTTTAAATTGACGCTCTTTTTGATTATAGCGCAAAAAATTAAAACCTCAGAGATGATCAAATACCATCAAAAGAAAGCTCTATTTGTGGAGAAAAAGGACATCAATTTTGTTTGGGTGTAGTGTCACATGACAATGCAATTGTCAGTTAAATTGACGCAGTGCCGTATTGCAAAAAAATGGCCTGGTCATTAAGGGGGAAATTCTTCCAGTCCTGAAGTAGTTAAAGGATAGAAATCATAATTTTAAAAATGTATAAATTATCAAATGAAATAAAACTGACCCAAAACTATTATACCCGGCCTTTAAACAATTTCTTGTTTTTTTATTTTCATCTTGCAGTATAGTACATAAACAAATAATACCCTTACATATTAAAATAGACTTTTACATGCTGCATACGGTGGCCCAAACCTTTCATGTTATATGTTATATAGGCCAGGCAGTGCTAATGTGATTTTAGAGAGCATATTGTGTATCATATGTTTGAAGTTTCACAGAAAATATAAAACATATGCTTTCATCTGATCTTTGACACTGCCTTTGCTCTCCATACTTTACATAGATCAAGTTCTTTCAATTTAAAAGAGTATTAAACTTATAGGCATACATTTAATATTTTGTAACTTCTATGTGATGTGAATTCTTAGATGTCCGCATTTGTTTTCTTTTTTTAGACTTTCTTTTTTTTTTCCAACTGTTGATCCTGCCAGTAAGTCTGCTGTTTAACAGAACAAGCTCTTCTGTAGCAAGTAGCAGTTACAGAGAGGCGACAAATCATTTAACAGGGGTGCTTACAACAGATTTATTAATTTATGTCAAACCTTTATCCAAAAGGACTTTGCTGCAACTGCTTATAAAGTATCAGCAGGAGTTTGGCCTCAATTTGTGTATCTAAATCTGCTAGTACATCTAACACTGCCCTCCTCCTGGACTGACAATGCCCTGTGCTCCTTCATCCAGAGTGAGGGGCACTCTAATACAGAAGGTGTGTTATTGGCCATATCACCAGGTGGTTTTAAACCCGATTCATGAAATTTGATCTGGGCACATTTATCTGTAGTGTATACTTATCTCTCGCCAAAGCCCAAAGCACTGTCCCATGTATTTCTGCTGCTTCGTTCCTCTGCTATCAGCCTGATAACGTCTGACAAGTTCTCTGAGATGGAAGACAAAAGCAGTCTGAGATTTGTGTCAGGGTCGGTGCTATAAACAGATTAGCAGAGAGCTTGTCTTGTTACAGCACAGCTCTGAAAGTATCCTTGTTCTTCTGCGGAGATGGGGCATATGCCTTTCCCCCAATCAGCTGTCACACAGTGTATGACAAGACTGCACACCCAGTGCTGAATGAGGAAGTAACAATTCTAAGACAATGTGCACTTTCTAAAGAGCAAAGCAAGCTGAAGACAGCAGATATACAAATAAACCTTATGTAGGGAGATTGGTTTAATCACTGTGTATCATCTGAGGCTGTTCACTTCACTGGGTATAGGAGAGGGTGTACAGCCACTTTAAAGTGGTTATAAACCTCTTACATACTCTATACCCAGTGAAGTGACTGGCCTCAGGTGATACACAGAGATAAAACAAATCCTCCTACATAGGTTGTACTTGTTTCTCTGCATCCATAAAATTTATATAGCTTGTCTGAGATGTCAGATAAAAGGGGTGGAGAGCTGAATTTGCACTCTACAGAGCTCAGTGAGGAGAACTCTGAGCGCTGATTGGAGGGAAGAAACACACCCCCTTCACAAAGAACACAGAAACAGAACTGAGGCTGTCAATCAGCTTGAGGTTCCTGCCCTGTCACCTTTTTCCTCTTGGTGTGGGGAAAACTTGTCAGAGTGATTCATGTTGACAGCAGACGAAAGAAGCAGCAGATAGAAATTACACTTACCGCTCTGGATTTAGATGTAACTGTTTGTGCCATACAGACAGCAATATGGTTTAACCCTCATAGCAGACTTTATAGTCAGCACAAGACAAGAATTTCACCTTGCTGTGTGGTCCTTTCACTGTGGACACTGAGGTAATATTAAATTCATAGGTGTGTGCAGCCTATTGCATTAGGGTGTGCACCCCAAAGCTCAAACCCTTTCGCTTTTGAGACAAAGAAAGGGACTGAGAACAGAGATTTCCCAATCCCTTTCTCTGTAGCCTCAGCTGCACTGGACAGTGAATCAATGGGAAGTGGTCTGTGCTGAGCGCCTTCCTGTTCATTCACAAACTGAAGCATAGTAGTAGTTTACTACTATGCCTCAGTTATGAATGAACACAGTGAGTGATCAGTCCCAATCACTCATTGTGTTTATTTAGAAAAGGAAGGGGCTGGTAAATTACATATTTACTGGCCCCTTCCACGACTCTCCACCCTGAAACAACCCGCTGCAGCATTCGAAGGGAGAGAAGGGACATGGGGGGAGGGGGGGTCCCGGGAAGCAAAGGCAATCTGCACCGCACAGGCTGATAAGGGTGTGCCCAGGCACAACCTTTGCTCACACCTATGCTAAGATATGGGATAAAGAAAATCTGCTTCTTTCATTGCCCCCCCCCCCCATATCCATAACATTGGGAATGGCCTGGGCACTGCCGCTACCATCAGCAGAAAATCAGCAACAAGTAAATACTTTGCTTTGAGCACCCCAAACAAGAAAAATAAAAATAAAAATCTATAAAATGCATAAAATAAATAAAAAAATATATATATAAAAAATAAAGACCCAAACACCACCACTTATGGGAACCCTAAAAAAGTAGCACTTCCAGCAGTGAAAAGGTTAGGTTTATAAAAAGATTTAACAAAAATAATATGAACAAAAAAAAAATCTACAAAAAGGCAAACATCCTAAAAATACACATTTAAAAAGTGATATACCTACATGAAGACAACCCAGAATCCTCCCAGTGCTAAAGTGGGCCAAGCACAAAGGCCATCTATCTTGGAGAAATGCTTTACAGTCACATGTTTTATTAAATGAGCATAGAGAAATGATTCTTCTACTTTCACAACAGGTGGGCAGAGGTATTCCCCCATTAGAAAAAGCCTTTAATGCTGGATTGTAAATGAACTGTCTGTGCTATGTAATGAAATGTAGCCTAGTCTGAGCTGGGATAACTGTGCCGGGGTAATGCTGGGATTCCTCAAACCGCTAATCTGTCTGATCCTATCTGCAAAACAGGAGGACTTTTGTTAGAAGGAAAAATGTATCTTTTTTTACATAGAAAGCATTTTTTTTTTTTTTTACACATAACAGATATTGGGAGTCAACACTTTCCACATGGATCATGTCTAAAGGAAAGCTATTTGTGATGAGTTTTGTTCCGTGTGTTATTCATTTTGGAATCGAAAACAGCAGCTCTTAACTCAATTGGTGCATTCTTTTCAAAAAATAAATGGGAACTCCACCTTTACGTCAGTTTTGTAACAAGATGTTTACCTGTATAAATGGACAATTTTAAAACCAGTATTTAAAGCCCAACTCCAAGCATTTTTTTTTGTTTGTTTTTGTAGCACCCTCTAGCATGTGCTACTAGAAGTGTAGTGCAGGTAAAAACATAGCCTGGCTCTGGGATAAACCTGAGCCATTGAATCTGGGCCGTTGTTTTAGAGGCCAGGGCTGGATGACTCATCCTGGCAGCTCTCTATTGCCCTCCCCCCTCGTTTCTGGAATGTTGGAGAACGTTCTAGAAAATAGTGGGTGGTGGCTAGGAGGGGTTGCCTTGAATATTTAGAGGCCTTTGGCCAAATATCCAGGTTGGGAGCCTGGCAGGGGACCAAGGAAGCCCTTAAATAGATATGAGCCAGCAGGGGAGTTTGGGTGAAAGATGGAGGAGTGTTGAGGGAGGCTGTTAGTGGGGCCCTTGAGGGACCCTTACCGGGGGGGGGAGTTACCATGAAGCTCAGGAGGCTGGCCTCAAAGAATCCCCCCACAGAAGGCAGTTGGAGGGATTCAAGCTGGAGTGGCAGTGGAGGAAGCAAGGAGAGACTGTGAGTAGATCAGCACGGTGCAGGGACAGACAAGGGGAGAGGCTGCCAGCTGTAGCACTGCTCTTTTGTAGACCACTGTATGTGCCAAGTCTTCATCTAACCTTGCCCCGGGGAATCTCCATGTGTGTATCAGTCGGGAGGACTGGGGATAGAAGAAGCCAGGTGTGGCTGGTGGCAGCCAGTTGGGCTGGCATTTTCTGCAAGCAGTGGAACTGGGATCAGTGGCCACAGGCAAGCAGAGGGACATGTGATATGCTGTGTCACTCACTATGTGCTGCTTTTCAAGGGACTGACAATTCCTGCTTGTAATAGGCTTTTGCTGAACTGACAAAAATTATGCAGACAGTAAGGGCTCATGCACGCAGGACACGCGTTTTAAAAACGCCAGTGCTACAGCAGCGCTAAAACTGACAGTTTTTTGCGTTTAGCCGCATTTTTACATTAGCGTTTCTGCGCAGTTTCTCCCTTTTTTTGGCATTAGTGTTTTTGGGCATTTTTTCATTAAAAACACTCTTTATAATGTAAAAACATCTAAAAACGCCAAATGTGGCTAAACGCATTAGCCGTGTTTAGATACTTTTTTGGCGTTTTCATTGTTACTGCTCCTGGAAGCACAGGCTGTCGTTTTTTTTCTACTGCCCCTAAACACTTATGCCTCCAAACGCCTCTGACAGTTTATGTGTGCATGGACACATAGGCTAACATGGAGGGGCTTTTAGAGGCAATAAAAAAAAAAAAACATCAAACGCTCCTAACAGCAGCTGTAAAAACATCCTGTGTGCTTGAGCCCTAATTCTGACATCATCATGTTAATGCTGCTCTCTGCATCATAGAGGAATGCCCACTACTGTGAGAGGATCTGAAAAACATGAGGACCCTTGCGTGAGCCCGGAAGAGGCTTTAATTATTAAATGCAGTAACCCAAATTCACCAACCAGAATTCATCTTGTGCTGGTCTGATGCCAGCAGATTAAACTATAATTGGCTCTTCACCTAAGAACTGGTGCTTAATTAAGAACTCTTTATGTACTAAGAACCAAAAACTACTATGGATTTTTTAAACTTACAAAGTGATTTTGTCTATGGATCAATTCATCCTGGCATAGAACCTTGGCAATATTCTTTTAGTGCAACAATTTGGGACCCTGTAAATAGGCAGCAGAAATGTATTGTGTAGTAATTATTGATATCACTATAATAGTATAATAGTATAAGACTGCATTCACACCTGAGCATTTTCAGCTCATAAAATGCTTGCTAAACGCCCGAACAAACAAAAAACATCCAACAAGCAAAATTCAATTCATTTCAATGGCACCTGTTAACATCTGAGCATTTTTTCACCTAAAGCAAAACGCCCTAAGCTCAAAAAAGAACACAAGCTTCTTTGTGGCAGATTACAGGTGTTTTTTTTCTGCCTTTTACATTGGTGACCTGACCAAAATTGCAGCAAAAACTCGGCAAAATCACAGTAAAAATGCTGTAAAAACTAGCAACTTTGAAACGCTTAGGTGTGAATGCAGCCTTAAGGTCAGCATTAGAAAGAGAATTGTGTTGTTTATGAGTTAGCCCTTGTACACACGGTCGGACATTCTGACAACCAAATCTGTTGTATTTTGTCCGACGAATCTTGTCCGAAACTGTTGCATACACACGGTCGGACAAAGTTGTTGGAAAATACGATCTTTCAGAACGTGATGACGTAATTTCGTTATGATGGGACTACGTTCAGGCTAGTAGCCAATAGCTTTGATGTAGGAATTTGATTTGAGCATGCGTGGCACTTTGTCCGATTGGAATTCTCTACACATGATGGGAGTATGTCTGATCGGAGCAGTTTGTCGGAAAATATTTCCGGCAAGTTGGAAAATTTGGTCCCACGGATATTCCGACGGAAACAGTCCGATGCATACCACACACAGTCAGAAAATCCGACAAAACGGTCTGATAGGACACATTCCGACGGAATCTCCGACCGTGTGTACAAGGGCTTAGAATGAAAAAGTGGAAATCTAACTGAAAATTTATTTTTAGTTTGAAAAAAAGAGATGATAGCAGAAGAGAGATGGGCCTTCATGTCCACACAACTAACATGAATTTAATGTTGGTTGATATTTCACACCCTCTGGGGAATCCAGAATCCTGTGATGTGCCTTCTCCTGAGTTTTCTATCTCCTGTAATGCAGAATAGTGTCAACGTTGCAACCTGGGTGATGTGAACACTTACCACTGGAGTCCCAGCAGCAGGATCCTCCCAGGCTCCAGAAGTGATGCCATAATGAAGATGGGGAGCAACAGGACAGGTTGACAGCAGGCCCTGGAGAGCACTTATGAAAGTGGAGCTGTGAGGGTCACGTGACGATGGATTCAGGTCAGTATAGAAAAGTATTGGAGTTTTTTTTTATTTTATTTTATGTGAATAGGCCATGGGGTGGCTTTAAAACAACCCCAAAAGCATTAAAACCAGACACAGCTAGGCACTTAGCAATATTAGGAGGCGACCACCAACTCCTGAATGTTTCTCATGACATGAATACTTTAAACTCTTCCTTGCAACCCTACTATACATTATCATACATACAGGGGTCAAGTCCTGGGGAAAAAAGTGTGGGAACTCCCACCCAAGATCCACTCCCCCACCAAAAAAAAAAAAAAAATATGATACACTCATATGCAGGAACGCTTAAAAAGTGGTATTTTTCATCCAATTTTCGTATTGTGTGTATGAAGCTTAACTGTTCAAAAGTACATAAAAAAAAAACAATCCTCAATAAACATATATAAAGTAATTCTCTGAATAATCAGCATTCATTCAATTGTGCTTCCATGCAAATGTGAACATCATGTTCTCATCTTTATTGGGGAATGTTATTTTGTACATAGAGTGTTTATGTGGTGAGTTTACACTTTTCATTGAACAGAGTTTGGATAACACAGGGTTAAACGGAAAGGTCATAAATGAACTGCACATTATCTGGACAGAATGCTTGGGGAGATAGTGATGTGTTCCTGCTTAGGAGATGTATGTTAGCTTGGGGGGCTGCAAACTCTGCAGGGCTCCAACACACACTCGCTGCTATTCCAACCCTTTATGTATTTCCAGATAAACTTCCCTTCTGGCATTAAACTTTGCCAGGTATTGTGCTCAGCTTACCACCCCAAACTGATGTTCCTCCCTCAGCTCACCTCTCTCCCTGCATGTCCTGTGAGCAGAATAGCTGTGCTCCTCCTCTGGGTTCTCTCATCATATGGCACTGAAGATGGAGGGGGGGGGGATTCAGCGGGACACACAGAGCAAGTATGCAGGAGACTGGGGGGGGGGGGGTAATATGAGGAGACAGGTAATCAGGAGGGGCCGGCGGGGAGGAGCGCATCAGGAGAGGTCTGACTAAATACAATCTCTTAGCAGCAGGGACCTGATCTACCCATTAGATAGCAGTGACTGACAGGTAGATCAAAGCGGAAGCTGTCATGGGGCCCCCTACTGGCAATGCCTGAATGGTCAGGTGTTCGGCACTTACTATTGCGAGCTGTCTCGGCAGCTGCTGGTGTAGCACCTGCCACACAGCTCACATACTTCAAAGTCTTGCAGGACAAGGCTGCTAATGGGAACTTAGTTCCTGTTGTGGAAAAAGTACAGGAACTCCGTTCCCATGAGTTTCCGCAGGACTTGAGCCCTGCATACATATATACCATACATTTATTGTCACCCTTATGAGAAATGAATGCCAATGTACCAATAAAGTACCTCTGCTTTAGGCATTTTTATGTACTGGCCCAATGCTGCTGACCAGTACAAATACTATGGTAAACATTATTGGGCTTCCCAACCTTTAGCCACAAACCCCAATATGAATGTATAATTATGAATTTGTTACCTGTCCTGGTATTGCTGTTATCCAGAATATTGCTCTCTTTCTTAGTTCTGCGTTCTTTATTGATGGCATCCATTCTGAAATACAGAGACAAGAGCTGTCAAATGGGACAAATTTGAACATAAGATAACAAACTTAACAGATCAACACATGAGAAGACTTCCAGTGTAATAAAAAGCAGGATGTTGCTTTAAAATAAAGGCACTGAAAACAACTAAAAATAACTAATTAAAGGGATATACGGTCAGGACAGAAACATGGGAAAGGCCACGGCTTGCTTGTTTTACAAGGCACAAGCTCCAGGGCATTTTTTTTTCAATTCTTAGTGAGTTAGAGACATGGAGCAAGCATAAAGCCACTGGAGTTATGTATCCTGGCCTGCATACTGTACAGGGTCAATGATTCAGTAAGTTGCCTAAGGATTACAGCCCTCCGTTATTTCTATCCTGACAGTATTCAGTTTTTTTTCAATAGGAGAGAATCAAATAAGAAAAAAGCAGCCCTCCATCATTTTTTAAAGTGAAACCGTGCCCCCACAATTTTAAATATCTTAACACAAATTCCAAGTAAAAATTTTATTTTGTGGAGTGCTAGCCTTTTCTTCCAATTGTGTTTGAAGGCACCACTGGTTCATGAGGTACGAAAGCAGGATGGTCACATATGACAGACAGAGTACAAGTGCAAAGGCAAGATCTTAGGAAAGAAGGCAGTCAATGGTATCTATCATTCTTTCTTGGCTCTCCAAGAGGTATAAAAGATGGCAGCACCCACCTTGGATGCCATAAGGAAAGTCAGAGCCAGGGGACTATCGTTTTCAAAACAGAAATATGCAATGGCAGCCCTCAGGCTTCCTTGGCGCAAGTTCCCTTAAACTAAAGAAAAAAGGTCCAATAGTTATGAGTGAAGGTCAAAATTGGGAATATTTCTTGCTATTATCATTCCTTTAACAAGCACGTAAAAAATCTGCTCTACCTGGTTTACTTCATCATGCTAAATGTGCAGCTTATGCAGAAACAGTGAAAGGTCGTCACTGCATCGTAAATACAGAAAGCGGTTAAAGACTTCAGACAAGCTGTAAGGGTCAAAAACTACTTGCATGTTACAAAAGATGGTCAGAGACAAAGGACATGTTACAAGAGATGTTCAGATTGTGCAAACATGCTATAGAAGATGTTGGTGACTGGGAACATGCTGCAGAGATAACGGAAAATGTTATACTTACCTAACGGTAATTTTCCTTTCCTGGTTCAAAGCATGGCAGCATACACAAATGGGATAGGCTCAGCCTCCCACCCAATCAGGACTGGTTATACTATATTTAAATAAGTCGCCTCCCCCTAGGCGGTATTCTCGTAACTATACTCAAATGTGAAACACACAAGGGAGGGACCTGTATGCTGTCATGCTTTGCATCAGGAAAGGAAAATTACCGTCAGGTAAGTATAACATTTTCAATTTTCCTGAAACAAAGCATGACAGCATACATGAATGGGATGTAGCATGCCCACAAAACCTATAAGAGAGGGCCGTGCTGAAGCGTTTGAATCAACATATCGTCAACAAGTCGATTCCCTTGCTTCCAATGTTGCCTGATTGACTTTGCAAAAAAAAAAGGGTTTGTAGTATATGAACCTGGTTGGTTGGTAGAAGCAATTACAGATAGTAGTGTACTAAACAACTACCTAAAGCACTGTTACCTAAGCAGAACATTTAATTTTATTTATTTTTTTACGCTTGCATTTAGACATAACAAATAGGTTAATGCATAGCATGCATAAACCCAGACCCTACAACGCATAGCAGCAACACAATGCATAGCAGTGACATCCATACTGAAGCATTATTTTGTCATAAGCAGTGCAATGAAGGGTTAATATACCTGGCAGGATCACCTACACTAAGCAACTGCCCTGTAAAGGTTAAAAACAGAAAATCCAAGCATTAGAGCATTGCTACAGTGATCAGGGCAGGACTTAGGGTGGTGGGGGCCCCTGGGCTTGAGTCATTTTCGGGCCCTACCTTCTATACATTATCGGATTTATCGGCGTATAACATGCAGCGGTGTATAACACGCACCCGAAGTTTAGGACGGGATTTTAAGGGAAAAAAAATACATTTAAATGCCCATCAATGCACCCTTATCAGTGTCCATCTGCAGCCTTGCCCGTCCATCTGCAGCCTTGTCCAGTGTCATTGCAGCCTTGTCATTTGTAGCCTTGTCATTGCAGTCTTGACGTTTTAAAAATGGCGTCGCCGAGATACATCTTGGCAGCTCTCGGGTCCTGTCGCAGTCCCGAGCGGAGCAGAGAGTATCCGAGTGTACTCGGCTTGGCTCTCGTTCGCACCCAGTCCCTGTGTTATGTCCATCATTGGGCGTGACTGTGAACGGAGCTGAGCCGAGTACACTCGGCTATGTATCTCGGCGGGGCCCCCTATTTGGCGGGGCCCATGGGCTTGAGCCCAGTCAAGCCCAATGGTAAGTCCTGCCCTGACAGTGATCCAAAACCTGCAAAGCCAGGCATTGCTGAGTTAATAGCAAGACTCACTTTGCAGCACATTAGTCGTCCTATAGACAGACAAGCAAAACCTGTGAAGCAAATGAAACAGACAGAACTATACACAGCAGTTTAACTTAGTTTGGCAGCTTGTATACTAACAGCATAATGATTCAGAAACACCAGGACAGCCCATGGAAAGATTACCTGTTTTATGCAACACCCTTCCTTGACTGGCTCTAAGAGGGGATGGGAAAGGCTCCATACCTGACAGGTGGACACCAATCTATTCCCAGGCAGCCGCCTGGAGCTCCCGGCCACTGCTACAGTGGGCCAAAAGTTACCCCAATATCCTCTCACTGCTCCCTGCTGAAAGCCGCATCCAGCCACAGGCAAACAGACAAGGAGCCATCTTGGAAGGGGCAGCCCTGACCACAAAAAAAAAAAAACTTCCAGCATCTTTGCAAGGGAAACCAACCTATCCAAAGCCAAACTAACAACAAAATGTGTGTGTGGGTCCACAACTCACCAGGGAGGATAGACTGGATCCGTCTCAACTAACCACAAGACATAACTGTTTTACCTGCATCCAGAGACCAGTATCCCAGCCCCCCAGTATCTGGACCTGGGAGGGGGTCTCCCTCGTATTGGAAGCTTTACAACCGAACAGAGGGGCTTCATCACAGGAAAGAGGCTGAACCTGTGCGGCTGGCCAGATGAATCCGGCAGGTGAAAGCAAAAATAAAAATCTTCATTGATTCACAGTTATAACCAGTTGAGTGTTTGAGGAAAAAAAAAGAGAATACCGCCTAGGGGGAGGCGACTTATTTAAATATAGTTTAACCAGTCCTTATTGGGCGGGAGGCAGAGCCTATCCCATTCGTGTATGCGGTCATGCTTTGTGTCAGGAAAATCAAATACTAAGGACATGTTTGGTGTGACTATTAGAGATCACTGCTTTACAGTCTCTTTGCAAACCAATCCATGTCTATGCTCCCAACACCCCCCCCCCCCCCCCCCCTTAAAAATTACTTGTGCCATTACTGTTAAAAAAAATTTAAAATACAAAAATTACCCGTGCCACAATAGATATTTCTCATAGCAAGATCTCATATAAAAGATCAGAGGAAAAAAGACATAACAAAAAAAAGCACCAAAAACCATAAAAAGATTTAAGACTAAAGAAAATATTACCTTTACTGGCTTAAGAAAGCACCAAAATGCTGATTACTATCTGCAGGGGTCCTGAGGACCAGAGAGTAGGTGCCAAAGGGCCATGTTCCCCCCAGCCTTCCTGCCCCCCGAGCCACAGATTGGGCACCAGGGTGTTACATGGTCATTTTGGATACAATTTTTCTCTTCTTTCTTGCGTAATTAGGTGCTCAATGATATTTACTGAGGACCATTAAATGTCAATCAGAAAAAGCGAAAAAAAAGCATGAATAACTGGCAAGATCTAATTATAGACAAAGATTTGACAGTAATTAACTTCTAATTCCCTTGTGTACTTTATAGCAAACCAAACTAAATCAGTACTAACCTTTTAAGGCCCTGGGGCACTCTGCTTCTTTTCTGCAAGAGCCCAGTGCACTAATCCTCCCCACAGACGTTGTCATCTCCTCCCTGAATGTGCAAATCATTGTTTCATATGTTATAAATTCTCCACTCTTCAACCTTTGCGATGAAGACATTTTCGCTATATGAAGAGATTCACATGACGTGAATCTGTGTTGACCTGGGACGTTGGGTGTGTATTCAATTTCCAATGGTGTTATGGCCATTTGGGGTTGATTTACTAAAGGCAGAAATACTGTGCACTTTGCAATGCAGTTGCACTATATTTACCCAGAGCTTAGTGAATGTGTTGAAGCTCTGCGGATTTCTGTCATCCAGTCATGTTCAAGCAAAAATGTTTTTTTTTTTCTCATTGGGCATTCTTTACAAAGTGAAGTTTCATCACATTAACTAAGCTTTGGGGAACATGAGTGCAACTGTACTTGCAACATGCACAGTTTCTTTCTTTTTCAGTAAATCAACCCCTTATGTCCCATAAGATCAGATTCTTCTAGGTTTTTCCCAAAGGCTGATGAATCTAAATGTACTTTTTTTTATGCTAGACCAATCTTTCTCAACCTTTTTAACACAGAGGAACCCTTGAAATAATTGTCTGGTCTCGGGGAACCCCTTCTAAAAATGACTAAATCTACAACTGATAGATTAGTGTGATGGTCAGTGGGAAGAATGCTCCGTACACATGAGGTCACTGGGAAGAATAACCCCCTTACAGATACCTAAAAAGATCAATGGTATCAGTGGGAACTTATCTGAGAGCCAGAAATTGCTAATTGCTTTTCGAACCTCTAAAAACCTCTGGAGTAGGGATGAGCTGAACACCCCCCGGTTCGGTTTGCACCAGAACTTGCGAACGACCCCCGCGTTCGGTACGAACGTTAGAACCCCATTGAAGTCTATGGGACTCGAACGTTCGAATTGGAAAGTGCTAATTTTAACGGCTAATATGCAAGATAGTGTCCTAAAGGGTTTGGGGACCTGCCTCCTGCCTCAGGGGACATGGGTCACTGCAAAAAAAAGTTTTAAAAACTGCCGTTTTGGCGGGAGCACTGATTTTAATGACGATTAAAGTGAAAAAAAAAAAGTGAAATATTCCTTTAAATATGGTGCCTGGGGGGTGTCTGTAGTATGCCTGTGAAGTGCCACGTGTTTCCCGTGTTTAGAACAGTCCCTGCACAAAATGACATTAAACGGAAATAACACCATTTAAAACTGCTTGCGGTTTTAATGTTATATCTGGTTCCTGCAATATGGTTGAAAATCATTGAGAAACATGGCATGGGTAGCCCTCCCTGCCCATTACCAGCCTATTTGGGTCTTGTACGCATATTAAGGGGAACCCCGTACCCATATTAAAAAAAGGAAATGCGTGTGGCCCCCAGGCCCTATATACTCAGAACAGCAGTATACAGGCGGTGCAAACAAGACAGGGACTGTGTAGGTTTGTTGTGTTAAGTTGAATCTGTTTGTCATTTTCAACCGGTACATTTTTAAAGTGTAGCTCCAGTCAAAAAAACTATCTTTAAGCTTTTTGGAAAACATAGGGAAGGGTTATCACCCCTGTATAATTTGTTTTGTCGTCCATCTTTTTTCATCTCACTTGCTGCTGTCTCCTTGCGTTTGCAAGTAGGAGATGTTTGTAAGTTGGATGTTTGAAAGTAGGGGCCTGCCCTATATTATAGCGGTATGTACTGGGTACAGAGCACGCAGACAGCACGCACTATCTCCTAACACTACTGACTGCAAGCTCTATTATTAACCACTTGTTAGCCCAATGTTTGCATAAAGTGAAAGATAAAGTTATGCTGAGTAAATAGATATCAAACATGTCACTCTTCAAAATTGCACATGCCCGTGGAATGGCGCCAAACGTCGCTACTTAAAAAATCCCCATAGGCGACGCTTTAATTTTTTTTTTACTGGTTACATGTTTTGAGTTGCAGAGGAGGTCTAGGACTAGAATTATTGCTCTCGCTCTAACATTCTCGGCGATACCTCACATGTGTGGCACATGCGAGCACATGGGGACATGGGCTCTTTAATTTTTATTTTATTTTTTTATTGTTCATTTTACTTTATTTATGTTAGTTTGACATTTTTTTCCCCAAAAATATATTTTTGATCACTTTTATTCCTATTACAAGAAATGTAAACATCCCTTGTAATAGGAATATGGGGTGACAGGTCCTCTTTACAGTGAAATCTGGGGGGTCAATATGACCCCACATCTCACCTCTAGGCTGGGAAGCCTGAAATAAAAAATAAAAAAAAGATTCTGGCTTTGATCGTACTGGCGAGTTGGTAGAAGCACCGGAGGGCGGTGAGGGGTGGGGGGCGTCTATGGCTGGGTATTTCAGGGTATCACCGAGTATGGCTGGGTATCTCTGAGTATGGCTGGGTATGGCAATTTATGGCAGGGTATTACAGAGTATTGGCGGGGTACTACAGAGTAATAGCAGGGTACTGCAGAGTATTGGGGGGTACTACAGAGTAATGGCAGGGTACTGCAGAGTATTGGGGGTACTGCAGAGTAATAGCGGGTACTGCAGAGTAATGGCGGGTACTGCAGAGTATTGGGGGGGTACTGCAGAGTAATGGGGGTTACTGCAGAGTAATGGGGGGTACTGCAGAGTAATGGCGGGTACTGCAGAGTATTGGGGGGTACTGCAGAGTAATGGGGGTTACTACAGAGTAATGGGGGGTACTGCAGAGTAATGGCGGGTACTGCAGAGTATTGGGGGGTACTGCAGAGTAATGGGGGTTACTGCAGAGTAATGGGGGGTACTGCAGAGTAATGACAGGGTACTGCACTGCAGAGTAATGGCAGGGTACTGCACTGCAGAGTAATGGCAGGGTACTGCACTGCAGAGTAATGGCGGGGTACTGCAGAGTAATGGCAGGGTACTGCAGAGTATGCACTGGTATTGCAGAGTATTGGCAGGGAATTGAGGGGTTAAATTCGGTGAGCAGCGATGTGGGCACTGCAGATGCAGCCCACATCACTGCTGACACCGATCTCTTTCCCCTCCGCTGTACCGATCGGTACAGAGAGGGGAGGGAGGAACAGGCGTCATAACATGACGCCGGTTTGTTTCCAAGTGATCACTCCGTCATTTGACGGAGCAATCACGTGGTAAACGGCCGCTATGAGCGGCTGTTTACCGTGATCCGTGATGCGACCCGGCGGTCACGGATGCTCTCGAGTGCGCACACCTCGGGGCACGCGAGAGCAGAATTCTGGGAGGCCGTTAATTAACGGCCTCTCAGAGTTAAACAACCCCCCTGAAGCCGTTAATCGGCAATGGGCAGTTGTTAAGTGGTTAAAGCTAGATCACTAGCTATATAGGTGAGGTGAATATAGTGGTGTATACTGCAGTTAGGGCACAGACAACAACCACTACACAGCAGCAAGATAGGAAATCAGCCAAAAACGATTGGTGTGTACTGTGTTGAAGGTACACAGAACACCCACTGCTTCAGATGCTAAGTAACACACTACACGAGGCCGCCTCAAAGGCGGCCTTATATAGTGTGGGGCGTGCACTACACAGCCTGAGCTATGATTGGCCACAGGCAGGATGCCTGTGGCCAATCATGGCTCTCCTCGCTGCCGGCGCTGCGATTGGCCAAGCATGCGGGGTCACAGTGCATGCTTGGCCAATCATGGGGCAGCAATGCACTGCGCCACCGCAGTGCATTGTGGTCCGCGCGCGCGTCACTCGAATTTTTACGCGAACGGCCCAAACGTTCGGAATTCGCCGAACGGCCGAACAGCCAATGTTCGAGTCGAACGTACGTTCGACTCGAACACGAAGCTCATCCCTACTCTGGAGGAACCCTAGGTGTTTCATGGAAACCTGGTAGAAAAAGCCTGCTGTAGACGGTGACTCCTGGATGTTTTTATGGACCAGTTTCTCGTCTCTGTTTGCAATCTAAAACTCTACTCACAACCTTTTTCTTTAAGCTGTACCTGTAAAGACATGGCTGTGCAAATGAGCACTGTCCTTATTCAGGAAGTGTGATTAAGCATATCCAGCAAAGCAAAGAAATATTCTATGTTTACCATTGTTTAGACCTAATTATAGACCTAATCGGGCATAACATATCAAATTGGAGTGGCCACCCAAAGTGACCAAAAATAAAAAACACTACCATGTTACTAGGAATGCCAGAAAATGTATTTTCCCCAAAAGTTACTTTCAAGAGGCCATAGAAACTTTGTTCCTGTGCATCTGGGAGTTTTCGTTGTGCTCACCCATCTTTGTGTTCCAGCACCTCCTACTAAATTCTCTATTATATAAACAAAAAAATTCAACATACAGTGTCGGAATCCTCTTAATGACCAAATCAGGTGTGTAGACATTGGTATTAAACATACATTTGGCTGCTCAGTGACCAGAGCAATTTTTACAACTTGGCACTGCACTGATTTAACTGCTAATTGCGGAGTCATGTAATGTTGTACCCAAACAAAATTTGTGTCCTTTTTTATCCATCAAATAGTGCTTTCTTTTTATGGTAATTGATTGCCTCTACAATTTTTTTTTACAATATAAATGGTAAAAGACCGAACATTTTTTAAAAAATTATATTTTCTACATTTTGTTATAAAAAAATCCAATAAACTCAATTTTAGTCATACATTTAGGCCAAAAATGTATTCAGCCACATGTCTTTGGTAAAAAAAAATGTCAATAAAAGGTATATTTATTGTTTTTTTTTTTTTGCTACAAAATTATTTTGAACCCCCAAACGTTTGAATTTTTTTCACGCAGTAATTGTGCTGCAATATTTCAAATGCAATTTTTTGGGGAAAAAATTTTTAATTTGAACGCAGTAAAACACACTATATTGCCCAAATGTTTGATGAAATGAAAAAGATGATCTTATGCCGAGTACATGGATACCAAACACAACATGCTTTAAAATGGCGCACAAACGTGCAGCGGCAACAAACTACATACATTTTTAAAAGCCTTTAAAATCCTTTACAGGTTACCACTTTTTTTTTCTATTAGACCCTAAACCTCTCTTCTGCTCTCAAAGCATCTGACCACACCAAGATCGGTGTGATATAATTCTTTCCCAAGTTGCCAATGGCGCTGTTTATATCTGTGAAACCTAAGTCATGAAATGCCTCTAGCTTCCGGTTTCTTAGGCCATAGAAATGATTGGAGCCGTTCTGGTCTCCAATCAGCTCTATGCTCAGCTGGCGGAACCACCGGCTGCATTTTCAGATTCCCTGTTGGGATAAGAGAGCCCCATAAAACCATGGAAGACGGTGGGGGGGGGGGGGGACATTCACTCCCACTTCTTGTAAAAGAAGTCTGGAGGCTAATTAGCTACTAGATTGCTTTCACATGAAAGCCGACCGCTGGCTGAAAAGAATGATACCAAGATGATACCTAAACCCGCAGACATCATTATGGTATAACCACTCAAAGTCCAGCAACATACCAGTACTTATTGGGCATATATTTTGTTATGCAATTGTATATGCAATTTTTTTAATTTGCTAAAAAAAAATTCCAACAAAAGTGGAGTTACCCTTTAAGTAACACTAATGCCACGTACACATGACTGGACTTTTCGACGGACTAGGTGCGATGGTCTTCCCGAACGAACGGACTTGGCCATACACGAATGGACTAAGTCCGGACCAAAGTCCGCTCATTTTAAACGTGATGACGTAAATGGGACTAAACAAGGAAGTTCAATAGTCAGTAGTCAATAGCTGCCCTAGCGTCATATTTGGTCGGTCGGACCAGCACACAGACAAACTAATTTTTCGACCCGACTTAAGTCCGTCGGAAAGAATTGAAAGTCCGTCAGATTTTTTCCCTGAAAAATGGTCGGACTAGCCCACACACTATCGGATTGTCCAACGAACTGATCCCGTCGGACCTAGTCTTTTGGAAAGTCCGGTCGTGTGTACGCTCCATTACAGTTCTCCCTTTCAACCCCAGCCTGTTGGATGGACAGTGAAAAGAGAAGCAACAGACTGATGAGCTCATCTCACTGTCGCCCCCTAGCAGCATTGCCACTGTACTGCAGCACAAACTAGTGGCCGCTTTCCTGTTCTCTAGTCTAAGCACTGCTGCAAGATACAAACTCCAAGACAAATTCAGGTAATTGCACCGCTTGCATGATAAAAATATATTTTATAATGTATTAGGGATTACAAAACTGTATTAATTTGTGTGGGATTTATACAGTATTAATTACTATTAGCAATAGTAGCAGGTTTGGTAGAGTTATTTAGAAATAAAAATCAGCCAACCTATTAGTCTGGAAATATATATAAATAAGCCCAGTATATCTTCAGTCTTGAAAAGAACAGCTTGTTTCTTTGTTTTAGTCACTGTTTTCTTTGTTTTGCTGCTCTATGCCTTTTAATAGCCGACGGCAGCTTCAAACACCCCATTCTGCCAGGCGCAGTCAATTGGTTCATTGGCATTTCAGACAGATTGTTAGTAGGGAAAGCTTATCCCACCTCTACCTGACAGGACTTAAAAGAAGAGGAAAAAAATGCAGAGAGGTGCAGAATTCCACTTACAACATTAAAGTGTGTGAAATTGTTTAGTTTTTCACATTCCTCAATTCACAGGCTGGAACATATGGTGCAATATTACAGTACAGTGTTTCAATACATTGACACCAAACATGATTAAACAATGTGCTTTCTTGCTGCCGGTCCCTGGTACGCACGATTCACGGATTCTCTGGGAGTCTCATTAATTTGGAGCCCATCTCCTAGACAGATGTCAGTTCCAGCATCAGCACTTATATTTATAATGTCTCGAAATAGAACTTTTTTCTTCCAGAGTTGAATGCCACCTCCAGACAAAATAGAACAAACTTTGCTTATGCTGTCTGCCCCCCCGACCCTGTAAATATCTCCCACTGTTAGTAAAAAAGCCCACTGATAGATGGCAATGATGGGCACTGATAAGCACTGGTAGGTGACACTGATAGGCAGCACTGATAGGTGGCATTGATGGGCACTGATTGGTGGCACTGGTGGGAACTGATAGGTGGCACAGTTAGGCACTGCTTAGCAGCAGTGGGTCGGGAGTGTGCGGGACTGATGTCCTGTTTACGCCATATGGTAAAAAAAAAGCAGATTACCGGCTCTATTTACATCACATGATCAGCTGTCATTGTCTGACAGCTGATCATGTGGTAAGGGGCCGGGATCGGCCCCTTACTTCAATCTGTGATCAGCCAAGTTCATTGACTTGTTGATCACAGAGCGACGACGTACATCCATATACATCAGGGATATGCAATTAGCGGACCTCCAGCTGTTGCAGAACTACAAGTCCCATGAGGCCTAGCAAGACTCTGACAGCCACAAGCATGACACCTAGAGGCAGAGGCATGATGGGACTTGTAGTTTTGCAACAGTTGGAGGTCCGCTAATTGCTTATCCCTGATATACATCCTCCTGGCAATTCAGGATGGCGTTGTAGATGTCTTCCGGCTATAGTGCGGGTGGAAAGAGGTTAAAAAAAAAATCATACTCACATAGGTGGATGTCCCCAGCTGCTCCTAAGAATAAAGTGATCCAAGACCACTGATTGCTTGCTTCTCGGTCTTCAGTGAGCAGAGAGCCAGTGACTGTCAGTGCTCACTGATGTGCTGGGCTGTGGAGGGGACAGGAGAGTTGCCAGTCCAAGCATCTGGGTGGATCCCGCCTGAAAAGTTGGGATCGATCCAGAGACTGAATCTGGATGAATGATGTCAGCAGACAGCGGGCTTTAGCAGAACAAACTTTACTCCTGTGATCCATAAGAGACGTAGGGCCAAAAAATTAGCCATACTCCTTTAAATATGCACTTCCTGTTGTGGGGTGACAACTTCCTCCCAAGTGTGCTCCTGTATTTTCACCTTGACACATGCTCCCCTGGTGAAGTCTACAAGTAGCTGTGCTGGTAAGCATTATACAGACGTGATCTACCATCATCATGGTCCTGAGCAATGACATGCAGCTAAGAAGGGCTTAAAGAGGGTGGAGGAGATTTCGCAAAAAGAGGCTCAAAAAAGGTCTCATGCACATGGAGGCAAAAATTGGTAATTTCATATCCGTATGGCTTTTTATTTCTTTTTTACAAATTTAAATGCTGCTATTATAGCCAAGGGGGTTTATTTACTAAAAGCAAATCCACTTTGCACTACAAGTGCACTTGGAGGTGCAATCGCTGTAGATCTGAGGGGGATATGCAAGAAAAATAAAAAACAGCATTTTTGCTTGTACATGATTGGATGATAAAATCAGCAGAGCTTCCCCTCATTTTAGATCTTTCCCACAGATCTACAGTGACTGCACTTCCAAGTGCACTTGCGCAAAATGGATTTGCCTTTAGTAAAACAGACCCTAATGCCACGTACACATGACCAGACTTTCCGGTAGAAAAGGTCCAACGGTCTTCCTGATGGAGTTCCAATGGACTTCAGACCGAACGCACTTGCCCAGACACGAAAGGACCAAAGTCCGTTCATTTTTAACGCGATGACATACGACGGTAGCCAGTAGCCAAAAGCTGCCCTTATGCCTTATTAGGTCCGTCGGACCAGCATAGAGACGAATGGTTTTCGTGATAGAAATTGATTCCTTTGGACAGATTTGAAACATGTTCTTTTTCTAGGTCCGTCTGAATTTTTGAAGAAAAAAGTCAGATGAAGCCCACACACAATCGCAATATCCGACGGAATGATTCTGCAGGACCTTTTCTGCCGGAAAGTCCGGCCGTGTGTACGCGACATGATGTGTAATGCACATGCTCCATAATCTAGAGCAGTGGTGAGAGACATTTAAATAAAGAGCCAAATTCTACATTTGCATATCTCCCAACATTTTGAGATGGGAATGAGGGACATCTACTAACAAATGTATGGTAGGCATAGGACACGCCCCCTGCCACACCCTGTTAAAGGAGAATTAACCAAAAAAAGTATTAAATCCACTAGGAGTTTTTTTTTTTATCACTACTATTCCTTTATATTGGCTTTTAAAATGTACAAATACAGCAATTTAGAAATTGGATGATAGGTTTAGCACTGGGAAACACGTTTTGAAAGATAAAAAGGGCATTTAATATACAACTATGTTGTTCAGAGGGACAAATGAGGTGGAATGAGGGACATTTGGACATTGCTCCAAATCAGAGACAGTCCCTCGAAATCAGGGCTATGCATTTGAGATGAGTATTCTGGTGTAATCAAGTTTTTTTTTTCTCAGGGAATAGGTACAGGAAGCCCACCCTTCCGAGTTACCCTTCATCTCCGCCCCTACCCTTCTCTGAGCACCATTCCTTGGTTCCACCACCTACCCACCTACCAGTACAGCACCTTTCAGAGAATACAGAACCAAGTATTTTGTGCTGCTCGGTAATTTCTGTGAAATGTGTTAATGAAAACAAGAAAGATAGTAAAACAGATCCCTTGCAATGAGCAACAATAGACTCCACCCCAGTAACAATAGACTCCACCCCAGAAACAAAGGACCCCCCAGCAACAACAGATTCCCCACACAATAAATTACTTTCCCCCAGCAACAATGAATCCCCCACAACAAAATACCATCCCAGCAACAACAGACCCTCCAGGAGCCAGCAACACTAGACCTCTCCCTCAAAGGTAGATCCCCCTCCAGTAACAATTGACCCCCCAGAAATGTAAGACCCCCCCACCAGCAACAGTAGACTTACCCAGCAACAATAGACCCACCACACAAAAACAGATACCCACCAGTGACAATAGATACCCCAGCAGCCAACAAAAATAGACCTTCCAGTACCCCTTGCCAGTACATATACATTCAGTGGTGGAGGTGGCAGAACTGCGTTCCCCCGCATTCCCACTGAAAAAAAGCCATGGGTGTAATTTATGCCTAAATTCTTGTAAGTACCATTAAATGCATATTTTACAATGGATGTTTCTGCCAGCTTCTGATAGCAAGATCCAGAGTAGATATGAGTATTTTAATTCTACCTGTGTGGATGAGCCCTACAAAATGATGAAATCAAAAAAAAAAAAAGAAGATTAGGCTCAAATTGAATATATAAACAGAAAAAATAACATAGAATTCCTTTAAATCTTAAAATATTTTTTTTTCTTACTTAAGAGTTAGTAAAAAAAAATTGGTGGAAATCTTTTATTTACAGAACAATCAAGGTCTGTATTAGTGTTTTTTGCATAGTGTGCAGTAAAGACATATTAGAATTTACAAGCTCCTCTAGCACTAAATGATTGAAATGAAAGAAAGGAGAGACTGGGTTAAGAAAAGGTCAACCAAATATCATATTTAATGTAGTCTTCTGGCTGAGCTCACTGAGTGCCTTTATACCAGCTTTTTACCACTCTCCTTAAAAGCAAACCCATTTCCCAGCTCCTAGAAATAATAGCAGTAGCCTTGAAAATATATTGATTTCCCCCCTTAAAAATGTCTAGAAAAAAAAAAATGCATCAGCATTCAAATGATCAAAAAATGGAACAAAAGATATATGGCGCAGAAACAAAAATGGAATAGGGGTCTGCGTATTGACAGCAATCTTTAGAGTTTATAGAATGGTGTAAAACTTGGCTGCTGACAAGAAGTGCGATCTCCTATCGAGTAATGTAAAGCTGATATGCAATAAAACAGCTAAATGCATAAAGAAAATACATATAAGGGAGATGTTTCACCTGCTAAAGGATTTGCATTTCTGTCCATCCAATCCTTATGCCTCGTACACACGATCGGATTGTTGGCCAACAAAACCGTGGAATTTTGTCAGAAGGGCGTTGGCTCAAACTTGTCTTGCATACACACGGCACACAAATGTTGGCCAACCATTACGAACGTAGTGACGTAGTCAGGGGCGGACTGAAAACTCATGGGGCCCCCAGGCAATAGGAGATTATGGGGCCCCCAGGCAATCAGACATTATGGGGCCACACAGTATACACAAACACACACACACATTATACAATCACACAGTATACACAGACATGTTTCTATTGGCTGAGAAGGTACTGGAGAGGTGGGGCAGCTATAATCTCGGGATTTTTAGACCAAAAGGATGACGGTAAGGGACATTTCAGAGACAGATGTAAAAAAAAACACAGATTTTTACATACTTTCCCTGGTTTTACTGAGGCTGGCAACCCTGACGGGGCCCCCTAGTGGCACGGGGCCCTCGGGCAGTGCCCGAGTGGCCAAATGATCAGTCCGCCCCTGAACGTACTACGTGGTTTTTCAGCTCTTTAGCTGGTACTAACTCACCAAACTTCTACTAACTCTATAGCAGGCCGCTCAGCTGCAGCCCTGGAATTCCCTGCCTCTCAGCTGCATGTAAGAAAGAGGAGGGCATGCTGGTGGCATCATTAACCTGCTATGGCCACATGCCTGTATCTTCCCACCCCCACCCCCCCCACACTATTAATCAACATTGGCTTCCGGTAGGAGCATCATTGTTTAAACTGCAGCACACACATATGGTGAATGGACTTCCCACTTTCATAAGTCTTACCTGTAGGTACTGTAAACCTGCACCATTTAGGATATATTTACTTGTGTAGCAGCCGGGGATGTCACCGGTGCATGCACACTGCCTTCACAATGGATGGCATATGCCGTGTCTGTGACCCCCATGTGCATGTGTGGGAGTGATATCATTGCGGCATAGTAAATCAGACAACCCGAGCCCACGAAGCTAGAAGCAAGAGCAGGTGAAAAAACAGCTAACAGACTGGCTCCGGACTGCACTGTCCACTGCTACCAGTTTTCTGTGAACACCAGAAGTCCAGGAAAGCAGTACTGAGAGAGCAGAAGCCAGCATTGAAATTTGTAACCTGCAAGTGCTAGGGTAAGAATTTTAACAAATCATTTACTGGAGAATGTTTATTTTAATGTGCTTGATGTGTTATTATTATACAAGTTTTATATAGCGCCAACAGTTTGCGTAGCACTTTACAACATGAGGGCAGACATTACAGTTACATTACAATTTGGTACAAGAGGAATCAGGGGGCCCTGCTCGTTAGAGCTTACAATCTAAAAAATTTGGTTAAAAACACTGAGGATTTAATACTTTACCTGCTACATGGCCCAGATATTGCAAACAATGCTTTAAGTTGTCTTATAGTTTACAAGTATTACGTGTTGTAATTACTAAGTATAGTACATTTTGACAGATTTGTGACAGGTGGCTGAGCTTTTACAAGGCAAATATTGCGTTCTGTAAAGTGTTTTACTGCAGCTGAAAGTGTTTTTTAGATTTTAGCACATTGTTGGCACCTGTACGTAAATGAAATGAACACACACATGCTTTCTCACCCTCCTGGCACATTACATGTGCAATCATATGACATGCTGGTCCCTCAAAGGGGCACACAGCAGCCCTGTTGACACTAACGAACATACCTGCATGGCTGCGTTGGAACAGCGGGTGTGTTGTGTAGATCTGCAGTATGGATTTTAGAGACAGGTTCACACTTTATTCTTAAATCTGAGCTTCAAGCAGATCTTGAAAATCCATGTAATCCAGTTATGCACTCTAAACTGCTATACTCACCTGGTCTTTGGTGCTGTCCCCCGCAGGTTTGCCTGCACACTAATTCAGCACCAGGTTCAATACTGGCTTCACTCTACCCACTTCCTGTTAGTGCAGGGTGCCAAGACTTGCCAGAACACACAGGAGAGTGCTGTAGAGAGCGGAACCATACCATTAGAGCGTTGCTCTCTGAAGTATTTGGAAACTGCCCACCATTGGAAAATAATTAGGATATTCTGGGCATTAAATGTTTCTATTTTGTAATCAGTCTCCTGTAATCCCCTGGGCAGCAGCATTTGTGTTGTTTCTTTGCGTTTCACATGAATCTGAAAGCACCTTAAATACACCTTGAAGATTCTAAAGTGTAAAAGACATGTGTAAATTCTGTATATAATTGTATTCTACTTTGTATGTATTGCACACTGCCCTCACTGTGCACACAGCACTAATAATGTTTTCATTACATGTTTGCATTCTTTCGAGTCCTGGGTAGAATTAGTCTGCCTATGTTACGCCCCTTGTTACCATAAATGTACAATTGTAATATTAATATTAATATTGTAATATTAATGTGATACCTACATAATCATGTGTATAAAAAACCTTCAATTGCGTCATAATAAAGCAGAACAGTTATTTGGAAAGATGCTGAGCGTATCTTTTGTGTCTGTTCCCTACTGCAGTAGTTATTATTAATTTGGAACCACTAATCAATATGAGGATAGGAGTTGCCTATTTATAAATTCTAGGGCTGTTACTGATTCAAATTTTCGTGTTCGATTAATCGATTTTTTTAAATCGACTAATTTTGATTAATTATAACGCACATATAGATCCAACTACTTTTAGCTGATCTCCTTGCATTGCAGTTCTGCATTAGTCAGTGGTAAATGTGGTATACACTATATACAATCACCCGGCACTAGTTAGTTTCCACAATCCATGACTTAACTTCACAGTTCACACAAATACGTTTTAAATTCAAACTGTAGCACTGACGTAAGTAATTTTTTTTCCCACAGTAGCGTGACAATCCCTCCACCTCCGGTCTAACTAATCACGCTTACCTTAGGACATAGACCCCTGTGCAAACAGGTGGTCATGCAAGCGAGTATCAAAAGGGTTAACACGGACCATAAACTTCTCTCACGTCTCCTTAGATCTCAGCAAGGTCACGGGTAGAAAGAAAAGATCTAAGTGCTAACCGCTTAAGCATAAGATTACATTTTTGTGTTCAAACACAAACTACTCACACAAAGATGATAAAAACACAGCATGCAAAGTCGACATTGGTGTTAGCTCTGTAAAGCAGCACGTCATGCGTAGCTCCTCCCCCTTATGCATTACCTTCAATCGACATCAGCAGACTCCTCCCCCCTTCCCTTCGTTAGCAGACGGAGGCACTTGGGGAAGGGGGGAGGAGTCCAGTGACGTTGATGTCCGTGACGTCACCGGATCTCCGACGGAACTCCCTGAAGACCCGGAATCGATTAAAAAAAATTAACCGAGGAATTAATTGTTAAGTTCTGCAGCCCTAATAAATTCCCATGTCAAAGGTGACATGAAAAAAGGTGTTCTGGTCAGATGAGACTAAAATTGAATTATTTGGCCTCAACGCCAAATTATGTCTATATATAAATCCAATACAACTCACCATCCAAATAACACCATTCCTACAGTAAAGCATGGAGGTGGTAATATCCTGTTATGGGGGGAGGGTAAGGGGTGAGTCTCTGCAGCAGGGACTGGAGCATTTGTCAGGATAGAAGACAAATGAATGGGGAAAAATACCATCAAGTTCTTGAGGAAAATCTGCTGCCCTCTGGCAGAAAGTTGTCAATGGGAAGAAGGTTTACTTTCCAACATGACAATGACCCAAACACAGTGGTTGAAGGAGAAAAAGATGAATGTTCTTACATGGCCTAGTCAGAGCCCAAACTTAAACCATATAGAAAATCTGTGGAATTTGGAGTCCACAAACTGTCCCCATCAAATTTAGCTGAAATTGAGCAGTTCTGCAAAGCAAAAAAGGGTGATGATTATTATCTATACCCACTGTACCTTAATAATACAGTCCTGGACTGCATTGGCCTGCTTTGCACTGTGTTTTTCTGAATGCAGCATATCCTATTGGGGATGCGCATGCATTGCAGGCAAGGCAGGTCAAACCTAGACTTTTTTGAACATGAACAGAGCTGCATTCAAATGTAAAAGCCTGCATTTAACAATAATGCTTGCATACACAAGCCTGGGAGAAGGAGGGGTAGTACTCTAAAACAATCAATATTGTTAGTGAACAAGGTTATAGCAGGGGAAAGGGCAGGGATGGCATCATCAGGGTATGCCTGATGTTTGGCTTCATAGATCACCTTTTATCTTTTTTAGATATATTTGTAAATGTGATCAACATAATGTAAATATTATCTACTGTTACAGTTTTGGGAAAAAGACAAGATCCTGTTTGTAATAGGTACATAAGAGAACATGATGACCTCCTACACGTTATGGAATTGTCTGAAGCTGGTACATTATCGGGAAAGAGCTGTCAACACACTCTAAATCAACATTCCTAGGGACCCCCTTACTTGCATTCTAGGTAGCACCGAATCTCTCTTTCATAAAGAACTATTTACGCAAAGTGATTTTGAGAGCATTATTCCAGGCTCATAAACTAAACCATATGTGCTGGACTTCTCCAATCCTACCCACAGCTGCCGAATGAACTAATATGCTACAAAGGAAACAATATACACCGATCAGTCATAACCCACCTAGTATTTAGGAGGTCTTGCTTTTGCCATCAAAACAGAACTATTTTGCCGCGTACACACGTAGCAGACTATCCGGCGGACTTAGTCTGGTGGACTTTCTGCCGGACTGTCCACCGGACTTTCCGAACAAGCTACTTGCCCACACACGGCACTTTTTCAGCAGACTAATACGGCGTACTACGTCTGCCGGACTATCCGCCGTACTTTTGAAATGAATGGACTCGCCCACACACGCGGAGGAAAGTCCGCTCATTTTGAGCGCGTCTCCAGGTAGCCGGGGCCAGCGAAGGAGACGTCGCTGGCCCCATCACCTGGTATGGACTTAAAGGGAAATCCCTATGCCGAAAAATCGGCGTAGGGGTCCACCCCCAGGTCCATATCAGACCCTTATCTGAGCATGCTACCTGGCCGGCCAGGAAAGGGGGTGGGGACGAGCGAGCACCCTCCTGAGCTGTACCAGGCCATGTGCCCTCAACATGGGGGGGTGCCATGGGGAAGAAGGGGCCGCGTGGCCCCCCCACCCCAAAGCACCTTGTCCCCATGTTGATGAGGACAAGGGCCTCTTCCCGACAACCCTGGCCGTTGGTTGTCGGGGTCTGCGGGCGGGGGGGCTTATCGGAATCCGTGAGGCCCCTTTAATAAGGGGGCCCCGGATCCCGGCCCCCCACCCTATGTGAATGAGGATGGGGTACAATGTACCCCTACCCATTCACCTGTGAAAAAAAAAGTAAAAAAAAAAACACAACACACAAGGGTTAAAATAGTTTATTGCACAGCTCCGGGGGTCTTCTTCTGTCTTCGGAGGTCTTCTCGCCGGACTCCTCCGCTATCTTCTGCTCTTTTGCTAGCTCTTTCACTAGCGGAGGAGCCCAGCTTTCTTCTTCGCCGCCGCCGCCCTCTTTTTCCGACTTGGGGGGTCATGTCCCTCTCTTCGGGGGTCTTTTCCCTCTCTTCGGTTCTTCTTGCCGGGCCACCGCGCCTTCTTCTAGCTCTTTTAAAAGCGGTCTTCTGTCGCCGCTGTCTTCTGGCCTTCTGTTCTTCTCTTCTTCTCTTCTGAAGATGTTGCCTCGTCGCTCTCTCCGGTCACAATGACAGGGGCGCGGCGTGCAGCGACTTATATAGGGACATCACCGGATGATGTCCCCACCCATTATGATGTCAAAGTCCCAGAGGATGACTCGGGTGGGAAAAGTCCGTTAATTTCAAAAGTACGGCGGACTGGCACACACACGGCCGGATTGTCCGCCGAAATGCGAGTCCGGCAAGAACAGATTGGAGTGCAAAAATACTTTCTTAGATACTTTTGGGTAAAAAAAAGTCCACCGGAGTCCACACATGGCGGGATTGTCCGGTGGACTTTTCCACCGGATTGTTTGATCGTGTGTACGAGGCTTTTGCCAAAACAGCCCTGACCCATCAAGGCATAGACACTAATAGACCTCTGAAGGTATGCTGTGATATCTGGCACCAAGCCATCAGTAGCAGGTCCTGTAGGTTGGGAGGTGCGGCCTCCATGGATCGGACTTGCTTTTCTAGCACATCCCACAGATGTTCAATTTCATTAAGATTTGGAGGCCAAGTAAACACTTCAAACTCGTTGTTGTGTTCCTCAAATTATTCTTGAACTACTTTTGCAGTGTTTCAGGGCCCATTATCCAGATGAAAGAGGCCACTGCCATCAGGCAATACCGTTTTTTGAAGGGTGTACTTGGTCAGCAACAATGTTTAACTACTTGCCGACCGCTGCATGCCAATATAAGTTGGCACAATGGCAGTGGTGGGTAAATGGGCATACCTGTATGTCCCATTTAATTGGCGGCGCCAGCGGGATCATGCCCGCGGGACCAGTGGACTCAGTGTCTGCCGGTGACCCTCGGTAAACAAGGCATTTCCCTGTTCTGCCTTGTGACATGTCATCGGGATTTTATTGGGATTTTATGTGATAGACAACACAAAGTGGCACATAATTGTGAAGTGGAAGGAAAATGATAAATGATTTTCAATTTTTTTTACAAATAAATATCTGAAAAGTGTGGTGTGCATTTGTATTCAGCCCCCTGATTCAATATTTTGTAGAACCACCTTTCGCTGCAAGTCTTTTTGGGGATGTCTCCACCAGCTTTACACATCTAGAGTGACATTTGTGCCCATTCTTATTTGCAAAATAGCTCTAACTCTGTCATATTGGATGGAGAGTGTCGATGAACAGCAATTTTCAAGTCGTGCCACAGATTCTCAAATGGATTTAGGTCTGGACTTTGACTGGGACATTCCAACACATGAATATGGTTGATCTAAACCATTCTATTGTAGCTCTGGCTGTATGTTTAGGGTCATTGTCCTGCTGGCAGGTGAACCTCTGTCCAGTCTCAAGTCTTTTGCAGACTCTAACAGGTTTTCTTACAAGAATGAACCATATTTGGCTCCATCCATCTTCCCATCAACTCTGACCAGCATCCCTGTCCCTGCTGAAGAAAATCATCCCCACAACATGATGCTGCCACCACGTTTCATGGTGGGGATGGTGTGTTCAGGGTGATGTGCAGTGTTAGGCCAAAAAGTTCAGTTTTGGTCTCATCTGACCAGAGCACCTTCTTCCACATGTTTGCTGTGTCCCCCACATGACTTCTCGGAAACTGCAAAGAGAACTTCTTATGGCTTTCTTTCAACAATCGCTTTCTTCTTGCCACTCTTCAATAAAGGCCAGATTTGTGGATTGCTTGACTAATAGTTGTCCTGTGGACAGATTCTCCCACCTGAGCTGTGGATCTCTGCAGATCCTCCAGAGTTACCATGGGCCTCTTGGCTTCTTCTCTGATTAATGCTCTCCCTGGAACTGCACTCTAGAGGGAGCCATTTAGCAACATACAGTTGGAACTTGTACTTTTATTATTGTGTTCACGGTCTGTGCAATTTCTGTGTGCATTGGTTCGCGTGCGGCCATGTCTTGGTAGGTCTGCAGTTGTATCATACTCTCCATTTTCAGATGATGGATTGAACAGTGCTCCTTGAGTTGTTCAAAGCTTGGGGTATTTTCTTTTATAACCTAATTCTGCTTTAGACCCCTTTCACACTGGGGCGTTTTTCAGGCATTTTTCAGGCACTTTAGCGTTAAAAAAAGCACCTGTAAAGCGCTTGAAAGAAGCCTCATCTGCAATCCCAATTTGAAAGCCCAAGTGCTTTAAGAGCCCTTTCACAATGTCAGCGCCCGAAAAACACTTGTAAAGCGCCACTTAAACTAGCAGCGCTTTACCAGCATTTTTTCAAGAGCTACTGGGGCGCTTTTAACCCCTGCTAGTGGCCAAATAAAGGGTTAAAAGCGCCCACAAAGCGCGGCTGCCAAAAGCACTTTTCAGGCGTTTTGCGGGCGCTTCCCATTGATTTCAATGGGAAGGGGCGCTATAGGAGCGGTGTATGCACCAAAAGCGCTGCAAAGAAGCTGTTTGCAGGACTTTTTTTGACACCCTGCCAGTGCAGCGCCTCAGTGTGAAAGCACTCGGGCTTTTACATTTTGGATTGCAGTTGCGGCTTCTTTCAGGCGCTTTTTTTTAAAGCTAAAGCGTCTGAAAAACGTCCCATTGTGAAAGGGATCTCAGTGTGAAAGCACTCGGGCTTTCACATTGGGATTGCAGTTGCGGCTTCTTTCAGGCAATTTACAGGTGCTTTTTTTTTTAACGCTAAAGCGCCTGAAAAATGCCTGAAAACGCTCCAGTGTGAAAGGGGTCTTAAACTTCTCCACAACTTTATCCCTGACCTGTCTGGTGTGTTCCTTGGCCTTCATGATGCTGTTTGCTCATTGAGGTTCTCTAACAAACCTCTGAGGGCTTCATAGAACAGTTGAATTTATTTATACTGAGACTAAATTACACACAGGTGGACTCTATTTACTAATTTGGTGACTTCTGAAGGCAATTGGTTCCTCTAGATTTTAGTTAGGGGTATCAGAGTAAAGGGGGCTGATTACAAATGCACGCCACACTTTTCACATATTTATTTGTAAACAATTTGGAAAACCATTTATCATTTTCCTTCCACTTCACAATTATGTGCCACTTTGTGTTGGTCTATCACATAAAATCCCAATAAAATAATTTTACATTTTTGGTTGTAACATGACAAAATGTGGAAAATGTCAAGGGGTATGAATACTTTTTCAAGGCACTGTACGCAACCTCATATAAAACAAACTGCAATACCGATTTTTTTTTTTTCTGCTTTCAGCACATCAACTTCAGGGCCAACATTTTTACTTGCTGCCTGATATATCCTACCAAATGCTGCCTAATATATCCAACCTAATTTCAGATTGTAACAAGATAATCAATGTTATTCACTCAATGTCAGTGAACATATAGTTGAGGCTGATCAGTGTATATACACCAATAGGGGTATCCCAAGAAAAATGTGAGAAGGTATGGGGAGCATGGAATGTGACCCTTGGGATGCTCATTCCAGACTAAATAACACTTCCTCTGGGATATTAACCTGCTTGAGACATAGTTTTATCTCAGTCTTATGTGCCCGTGGTTTATAGAGCAGGGTTCTGAACACTGGGTAAGTAGTTCCCTTCTTTCTTTATTTACTTTTTGTTTCCTTTATTGTGTGCTGCAGCAGTATGATGGTCAACAATATACTGTGCTCTTCATGTGATAATATCTCAATCCAGCTTTATATTATGCTAACATAGTGATACTTTGGCAACTCATTCTGATGGCGCATATACACGACCAGACTTTCCGGTAGGCTAGGTCCGATGGTCTTCCCGATAAACTTTCGGCAGAGTTCTGATGGACTTTCTCAATGAACGGAATTGGTCACACACGAACGGACTTAGTTCGTTCAAAAGTCTGTTCGTTTTGAACGTGATGATGTAAACGGGACTAAATAAGGAAGTTCAACAGCCAGTAGCCAATAGCTGCCCTTGCATCGTATTTGGTCCGTTGGACTAGCACACAGACGAACGGTTTTCCCAATTTTAGTCCATCGGAATTGAGTCCATCAGATAGATTTGAAACATGTTCTATTTCTAGGTCCGGTCGTGTGTACACTGCATAAGACACGGAAGACTGTCTTGTTTTTTGTTTTTGAACCTACAATAAAAGTTGATTTAAAAAAATTATGTAGCACTGCACCGTGGGAGCCGCCTATTGAGATGGGTCATCTGTTCTTTGCCTCAAACTATTTAAGGACCTTAGCCCCGCTACCACATACAACGTGATTAATAGTAAGGACTAGCATGAACCCTGAAGAAGCATATGTAGCAAAACGCATCGGATATCACTCACTTACAATACCTATGTACATTTATCTGATTGTTTTCTACTGTTTATTTTCATCTAGATGGCATCTTTAACAAGATACAATAAAATTGATGTTTTTATGATGCAAGGGTTTTTTGTATATATTATTTGGTATCTCACTTGCTTGGCACATTTAAAGTCCGTTCCACGGTGGAGGAATAGTCTCATATCTGGTTGGATCCCAGCCTTCCTTTTTTAGGGGAATTTACATTGTATGGAGTACTGTGGTATAGGGTTTCTATAGGTGCAGTCTAGGTTTGGAATAAGTGTGGTATAGAGTGCAGTGTGGGTGTGATATGGATTGGGTATACTTGTTATCCTGCTCTCAGTGGCTCAGTCTCTACTAGCAGTATCAGCAATGGACGAAATACCCTCTTACCAGTCCCCTAAATGCTGCAGTGACCTCTCAGTAGAAAGAGACTCAGTCTCTCCACAGAATGCCTCTGGTGATCAGCGGTGGGATGTAAAGAGTGAGAGGATGCTCTATTCTCCCTGTGGCAATGGTGCAGATGTGATCTATGTGATCCGTGCAGCACTGCCCCAGGTTTCTTGGACCCAAAGTCACAGTACCTCTGCTAACTCGCTCCATGGATAATCCGTGTGAGCCAGGACTGATGTGCGCCGTTTGGGCTCCTGCACTGCAAAGATGAAGACGTTTCCAGTGCAGTCTGGTAAAAGTTGTTCCACCACACTCTCCTTCCTCCTCAGTGTTCTATAGAAACTGTATTGTAAAGATACATAAGTCCCATTCTGTGGTTGATGTTTCAGACAATTCCCATGATCCTTAGCATTATGCAGAGAAGACCATTGGATTTTCTGGCTATAGATCTCCATAACAGCAGAAAGTGAAAGTAAAGTGATTGTAAAGAGGGAAATGTCTCCTTATCCTTGTTCATAAAATATTTACAGAAAAAGGTATTGTTTTTCAAATGAAAGGACAATAATGCAATAGAAAAACAAAATGGGTTTAAAAATGAAAACAATTAATAATGTCCTGGTTCTGTGCATTAGGCAAAAGTCAGTCAATGAGCATAAGATGGATCAGTGAATCTCATAGATCTTGGTTGATGTTCCTTGTTTGATGGTAAAAGAGCTCCAAAATGCTAATGCAGCCCCTCTTTTCTGGTACTTGAGGAATACAGAAATTATCTCACCAATTAGAAGCTCTCAGGAGCAGTGATGTACCGGTAAGTAACCGAGTTAAAATAAACGGAGTTACGTAACACAGTTACTTTAAAGGGTAACGAGTAATCTAACTGATTACTCTACCCCTCATGGTAACTCAGTTCCCATTACTTGGGCGGCGTTACCTCAACTACATTTACTGCCCGGGAGGCCCCGCCATGGTCATGCTGCCTGGCCATTCGTTCCGCCGCGGAGTGGGGGCTTTTACCTGCTGAGCTGAGAAGAGGCTGAGACTCAGAGAGTCTGTCTGGACCGCCCCATCCCATCCCACCTATCCAGAGAGAGAATGTAGGGAGGCAGGGCGGACGCTGAAAAATTAAGTCAGCTGACGAGCTGACACCAATCGAGTGAAGGGGAGGGTCTCTCTCTCTCCCCATGAGGAAAGGCATCCCTGGAGGCATTCAAGTAAGTGACTGATGATTCAAATTGCAGTGCAATCGATCCATCCCAAGTCCTCCACCACCTCTGCTTCTTACTGATCCCATCCCTACCCACCCACCTTCTACAACAGAGGTGATGGGAAGGATAGGGTAGGGATGAGATCAGTGGTGGTGGGGGATGGGATCAGTAAGAGGCAGAGGTGGTGGGAGAGGATGGCACCACCACCGCTGCCCCCCTCCCCCCCCCAAGTACCACGCTGCCTGCCACCCTCCCCCAAGTACACCCCCGCTGCCACCCCCCCAAGTACACCACCACCACTGCCACCCCCCCAAGTACATCACCACCACTGCCACCCCCCCAAGTACACCACCACCACTGCCTCCCCCCCAAGTACCACTGCTGCCACCCCCTCAAGTACCACCGCTGCCACTCCTCAAGTACCACCACTGCCACCCCCCTCAATATTTGGGTTCAAATAAATACCAAATGTTCTAAAATACTGTATATAGTGTTTTTATTCTTCAATCAGTTAATATAAACATCTTTGATATTAAAGATGTTAAAGAACATAATTGCATTACAGAATATTTAAAAAAGGTCACAGTTACTTTGCTGAGTAACTAATTACTTTTCCAATGTAGTAATTGAGTTACTAACGCAATTAATTTTTGGGAGAAGTAATTTGTAACTTAACTAATTACCTTTTTAAAGTAAGATGACCAACACTGCTCAGGAGTGGCAAAGACTCCCCAAGATACAGTTTTATCCAGGTATTAATACATTTGATTAACCATTTCCCGCCCACGGCCATCATATGATGTCCTGGACTTTCAGTGGGAATATGTAAATGATGCTAGCAGCCACAGGCATCATTCAGATATCCTTTTTTTCAGCCGGCGATTCTGTGCACCATAAGAATGATCATAGCGGCAGTTCCGCCACTTGATTGTTCTTACAGAACAGGGACATCCCCCCTCCCGCCGCCATCCGGTGCTTCTCCGGGCTCTCCCGTGCCATCGGAGAACCAGAGAAAGAATCGTTTGGCGCCGGATGATGATGATAGAGATTTCCGGTGACCAGATGGTCACCAGTCATCTCTATGACCGTCGGAGGCCCGGGCGCGATGTTATGACGTCACGCCCGGGTTCCCGGATGTAAACAAAGCTGCGACCGCGGCTGTCAAATTTTTATGCTTTCCAGCCTGGAGGAGAGATGTGGGGTCTTACTGACCCCATATCTCTCCATAAAGAGGACCTGTCACATAGATTCCTATTACAAGGGATGTTTACATTCCTTGTAATAGGAATAAAAGTGATAAAAAAAAAAAAGTAAAATAAAATATAAAATAAAATAATTTGTTTTTTAAAACGCCCCTGTCCCCAGTAGCTTGCGCTCAGAAGTGAAGTCCTAATTAACCACTTCACCTCCAGAAGATTTACCACCCTTCATGACCAGGCCAGTTTTTGTGATACGGCACTGCGCTACTTTAACTGACAATTGTGCAGTCATGCAACACTGTACCCAGAGAAATTTGCAATTTTTTTCCCCCACAGGGTTTTTTTTGTTTTTGGTGCTATTACATCACCACTGCACTTTATTTTTTGTGCTATAAACAAACAAAAACAACAATTTAAAAAAATATGTTTTTTACTTTTTTTTACAAAACATATGCAATAAAAAAAAAAAAAAATTGAATATCTTCATGCATTTGTGCCAATATGTATTCTGCTACATGTTTTTGGTAAAAATCCCAATAAGATTTAGAACATGTTTCAAATCTGTCCGATGGACTTAATTCCTATCGGGAAAACCATTCGTCTGTATGCTGGTCCGACGAACCAAATACGACGCAAGGCTATTGGCTACTGGCTATTGAACTTCCTTTTTTAGTCCTCACGTTCAAGACGAACGGACTTTTGAACGGACTTAGTCCGTTCGTGTGTGGCCAAGTCTGTTCGTTCGGAAAGTCCATCGTAGCTCCGTCGAAAGTCCGTCAGGAAGACCATCAGACCTTTTCTGTCGGAAAGTCCGGTCGTGTATATGCCGCATTAAACATCGCGGATCGAGTGGACAGATTATGGGGTGGGGCTGGAGAAGACCCAGCTATCATGGTACACGTTGGCACCAATGACAAAGTGAGAGGAAGGAGGAGAGTCCTAAAAATTATTTCAGGGACTTAGGGAATAGATTGAGGAGAAGGACCTCCAAGGTGGTTTTCTCTGAAATACTACCTGCGCCTCGAGCCACACCAGAGAAGCAGCAGGAGATTAAGGAACTGAACAAGTGGCTGAGGAATTGGTGTAGTAAAGAGGGGTTTGGGTTCCTGGAGCTCATTCGGTTATCGGCTCTTTAGTAAGGATGGGTTGCACCTTAATGGAGATAGTACAGCTCTATTGGGAAGAAAGATGGCCACAAAGTTGGAGGGGCTTTTAAACTAGGTGTTTGGAGGGGAGGGTTCAGAGGTAGTGATAACTGGCAGTGAGCATAGGACAGAGGGGATTAGTGGAGACACTAGTGATATTATTTCAATAACATCTAATTCCGCCATAAAGTGACAGAAGCCGAATGACGAGTGGGTGACACGGAGGACGTGGTGAGAGACCATACAGCTACCCTCCACTTCGTACAGGTGCGACTGAAGCACCTCGAGTCTAGATCGGAAGATGCAGAGAATAGGAACCAATGTAACAACCTACGGATCCTGGGCCTGCCGGAGGGAACAGAGGGCTCGGATGCTCTGGCCTTTCCTGAATGGCTCCTCTGCATGCTTTTCCCACAAGCGGCCTCCGGATGGCCGTACTCCAACAATGATTTCTTTATTAACATACAATAAAAGATGAAATCAACAGCTGACATGTTTCACACCATAACCACTGGTGCTTACTCATAGCTGACTCTTTAGGCAATAGACAGGAATGTATATGCACATGCCAATACAATTTTTATATGCCAATACTTTTGCAAAATCAGCCAGCAAACAGTCCGCCCTGGCAGCTTAGAGGACAGGGGTAAACCATAGAAATTGCACAGATTAGCAACAGGGGAGTATGGATCAGTCCCGCACTGAGCGCCTGGCGGTAGGGAAGTAAACAGGCCCGCCAACATGGCATGGAGTCAGGATAGGTGCAGTTCAGGGAATACAGTATACAGTAAAAACAGTAAGGCAGTACTCACATGGCTCCAATCGTATTCACCCAATGAGCTGCTTCAGCGGGCGAAGTAAAGAAACGGGTTGCTTCCCCATCCACCACCCGGAGGCGAGTGGGGAATAACAGGCTATATTTGACTCCCTTGGTGCAAATATAAAAATTGTATTGGCATGCATGTGCATATAAATTCCTGTGGGCCAAGTGGTGCCACCAAAACTTCCCGCTCCACCGAAGCACTAGGCAAAGTTGCCCACTCTCCCCCCCCCCCGCTCTCTTTGACCTGGCCATTAAACCTCTGGCAATGATGCTCTGGGCCTCCTCTGCAGTTGCTGGTATATCTGTGCCCCCTCTGATGGAAAAAGTTTCTATGTATGTAGACAACATTCTCCATTATATAGGTGATGCCTGCACATCCTTGACAGCCACTCTGGAGATTATTAATGTATTCGGTAGGTTCTACGGTATCACAATCAATTGGGATAAATCAGTGCTATTCTCCTTGACTTGGGCGACCCCTCCCGCTGATCTGCCTGCCCCCCCCCCCCCCTTCAATGGGTGAATAAGTTCAAATACCTTGGTATTATCCTTATCCAGAAAGATTTGTCCAAATACATGGAGGACAATGTACACCATTCCAGAACCTCCTTAGCATGTGTGTAATTTGGAAAAGTCTGACGCTTATGCCAGTAGGTAGAGTCAATTTAATTAAAATGTATTTTCTCCCTAAATTTTTATACGTGTTTAGACACATCCCGATTTGTATAAATTGTATAATAACTCCTTTTTCAGCAAACTGGACCAGGCCATCAGCTCTTTTGCCTGGAAGGGCTCTGTACCCAGAGTGGCTAGAGCCACGCTCCAACTCCCCTTATCGGAAAGAGGACTGGCATTACCTAACTTTAAAAAATATTACTGGGCGGCTGTCTTGGTGTCGCTGTGGTGGTGGTTTGCCTGTTAACCCTGCAGTTAACTTGGAAGCCACAATATTGGTTTCATACTCTAAACTCGGTAACCTGGTGTATAGGGGACCCAGATCCAACCCCCACAATACCACCCTCATGAAGACCACAGCTTTGGTGTGGAGACAAGATTCCCTGTCCATGACGGGGCCTGGAGCATTCTCTCCATACACTCCACTGTGGGGTAACCCATTTTTGCCTCATCTGCGTACCGTCCCTGACCCACAGGTGTGGGCTCGATATGGGGTCAGAACGCTGCGTAACATTATGCCTGATAGTCATCTTCTCACTTTTGCAGGGATGAAGGTATTTACAGCTTCAGCATTCTATTCGATCACAGTTTCCTAGCCTCATTGTCCTTGAGCCTCACTCGGTGGAATGGCTTCTCATTGCCCGCACTATAGACCGAATGCTCTCCTCCATTTATTTCAGGCTTACCTGTGCAGGGGCATAGGGGTGAGAAGGGCCCTTCAGGCTTGGAGACATGATATACTGGCCCTGACAGACAAAGACTGGATCAAAACCCTCCAACAATACACCCCCCTTATGATTTCTGCCAAATACCGATTTATCCAGTTAAAATCCCTCCATAGGGCATATTATACACCTCAAAGGCTATCAGTTATCTTCCCCCCATCTGGTGCCCTCTTCACACAATGTTGAAGGGAGGTGGGAAATTTCATACACATGGTATGGTCCTGCCTGTCAATTCAGAGCTTCTGGCAGGCGGCGGTTGCTGACATTCAGAGGAACAGAGGGGTACCCTTCACACTGGACCCCCTGATCTTCCTGTTAGGAATGACAGATAATTTACCTGCAAACACACATAGTAAACTGTTCATATTTTATGCTGCATAGTATGCTCGGAAAACTATACTGCTTGGATGGAAGGCACTTGACCCCCCCATGGTTTAAATGATATTCTGCCATTATACAAAATTACATATATGGGCCGTAACTGCCTGAAAAAGTTACACAAAATTTAGTCGGCCTGGGTAGAGCTTATCATAAACACCTTATGCTGTAATCCCTATCCAGGATTCCCTGCCTCTGGTTTCCCCTCCCCCCTGCCTACCCAATATCTGTGCCCCTCTTCCTGTTGGTATTTTCCGCTCCCCCCCCCCCCCCCTTCAATCCTCCAGGTCTGGCATTGCATTATATCTGATCGTCTGTATGTAAATGGATTGATGTACTTACCTTGAATATGTCTTTCTTGCTTCTATATCCTTGATGGATGATGTACTGAAAACCTTTTTTGTGTAATGTCTACTGATATTCACATGTACACTGATGTTTTTATATCAAACCTGTTTTGTGTAATGTCTACTGACATTCACAGGTTCACTGATGTTTTTATATAAACATTCCTTCTGTTAAAAAGATAAATAATAAAAAAAGGGAGGAACTGGAGCTGCTATTACATGAGGAGGATGTGGGCTTCATGGGAATAACAGAAACTTGGTTTGACAGCTCACATGACAGGCTCGCAAACATCCAAGGGTATTCCTTGTATCGGAGGGACAGGGATGGTAGGAGAGGGGGAGGGGACAGGATTGGTACCAGCTGATTGGCGAAAAGCCCACGTGGTACCAATATTCAAAAGAAAGGCAGAGATCTATTCCAGGAAACTATAGGCTTGTCAGTCTAACATTATTTTGTAAACTATTTGAGGGGATAAGGGACCATATCCAAGAAGTTACTAATGAAAACAGTATCATTAGCAGTAATAAACACGGGTTTGCGAAAGGTCACTCTTGGCAAACCAACCTATTAACCTTCTACAAGGAAGTGAGCTGCCATCTGGAAAAAGGTAGGTCAGTGGATGTGGTGTATCTGGATTTTGCAAAAGTATTTGATACAGTCCCCCACCAACGCTTAATCTACAAGCTGAGGTCTCTAGGCATGGACCATAGGGTTAGTACCTGGATAGAAAACTGTCACAGGGGTCTGTTTAAAGGGTTGTAATAAATAACGTATACTCAGAATGGTCTACAGCGGTTAGTGGGACAATAACAATACAGCAGGATATAGAAACTTTACAAGAGGACCTGAATAAATTATTAGAATGGGCTATTGCATGGCAAATGAAGTTTAACATTGGTAAACGTAATGCACTTTGGGGGGTAAAAATATAAATGCAAATTACTGTTTAGGGGGAGAACCCCTAGGTGCTTCCAGAATGGAGAAGGATCTAGGGGTCCTAGTAGAAGACAGACTGAGAAATAGCATGCAGTGTCATGCAGTGCTAGCAAACCCAGCAGAATATCAGCATGCATTAAAAAGGAATTTATGCCAGAGATAAAACGATTATTCTGGCACTTTATAAAACTGTGGTTCGGCCACATCTGGAGTATTCTATCCAGTTTTGGTCACCAATCCTCAGAAAGGATGTGCTGGAGCTGGAGAGAGTCCAGAGAAGGACAATTAAATTAATATGGGGACTGGAGGACCTCAATTAAAATGAACAACTTATTACAAGCACTAAATTTGTTCTCCCTGGAGAAGACATGCTTCAGAGAAGATTTAATGGCGATATACAAATATGTCAACGGTGATCCCAGTGTAAATATGAAACTTTTCAGTCCCAGGGAGTGTAAGCCCTTGTACACACAGTTGGAGATTCCGTCGGAATGTTTCCTATCGGACCGTTTTGTCGGATATTCCGACTGTGTGTGGTCTGCACCGGACTGTTTCCGTCTGAATATCCGACGGACCAATTTTTCCAACTTGCCGGTAAAATTTTTCCAACAAAATGCTCCTATCGGACATACTCCGATCATGTGTAGCCTACTTCCGACGGACAAAGTGCCACGCATGCTCAGATCAAATTCCTAGACCAAAGCTATTGGCTACTAGCCTGAACGTAGTCCCGTCGTAACGAAATAACGTCATAACGGATTTTCCGACAACTTAGTCCGACCGTGTGTATGCAACATCACTTCCGGACCACTTCTGGAATTAATCCGTCGGAATTACTCCGACGGATTTGGTTGTCGGAATCTCCGACCGTGTGTACAAGGGCTAAGAGAACAAGGGGCCACAGGATGAGACTGGAAGGGAAGCGGTTTAACCTTAAGCTGCGTAGGGGGTTCTTTACTGTCAGGAGCGGTAAAGATGTAGAACGCTCTAAAAATAAATTTAATTATGTATTATTGATCATAGGAACTGCACGTAATTGTACTTATTTTTATATCTAATTGAGGTTCAGCTTTAATGCAAAAATGATTACACACATATGCAGTTGTTATATATATATATATATATATATATATATATATATATATATAAACTGAATGTTTAGATGAGAAAATTATCATTATGTAAGATAATAAATACAGTTCAAAGATCTCATACTGTTCAGTGAAATGACCCCTATATTTGTTATTCCTTACAACTGCTTTCTATGTGTTTCCTATAAAATAACTGTCTGACTCTGATATACATTCTCTGGTTTACCTATGTTCACACACAATGCATCTCTCCTTTCTACCTTTATCAGTCTGCCCTTCCATGCTTAGTAATTAACCCTGTTTATATTTTGTTATGGCCTTTTCCGTAATAATCGCATTAACTTATTTACTGATCATTGACTATCTTTACTTAGGTAGAGAGTTATTACTAAGTCATTCTCATTTTCTGCTTGACATGTCTCAATCCTCTCTGCTGTAAAATAATATATATATATTTATTGCATATACTAAAGAGGGTCTCATGTCTGCATAGGCTGTTTTCTGAAAAAGTGAACTTAGCTTCTAAAATGGCAGGTTAAACCTCAAACTACCTTAACCACTTCAATACCAGCACTTTCACCCCCCTCCTGCCCAGACCGATTTTCAACTTTCAGCGCTGTCACACTTTGAATGAAAATTGTGCATTCATGCAACATTGTACACATTGGAATTTTTCATAATTTTTTGAGATAGATAGAGCTTTCTTTTGGTGGTATTTAATTACTGATGGAGTTTTTATTTTTTGCTAGACAAAGGAATAAAGACCAAAAATCTGTAAAAAATCGGCAGTCCTTTCCTCACACAGAGACAGCGTGTAAGGAAAGGCCTGCTAATAACTGGCAAACCTGTTAATATGTAATCAGCTGTGATTGGCACAGTTGACCACATGGTAAACGGCCGCTGTGATTGACCCTTTACCAAAGGACACAGCGATTTACAGTGCATGCCCAATGCGCATCCCAGGGGGCGCGCAGAACTGGAGAGCCGCATTGTAGCCATCTTTTGGGTTAAAAGGGTTATAGCTCTTTATTTTTAGGCACTGACAAATTTGTAGAAGCTGATCTACTGACAGCCTTCAAGCAGAATTGAACCCTCCTATCCTTTACAGCCAAGGAAGCTGCTTCTGTTTGATCAGTAGCTACCATGGTGCTGCACATGTGATCAGTTATGACACCAGGCATTTGATGGTTTGACAATTTGGTTGAGGACACAAGCAAATGTGACAATCCCAGCATTCCAGAAATTTAACTGTTTTTTGAAAACGGGTAAATCGATGCGTTTAGTCCACTTTATAATTTACTGCTGTTCAGGGGCTCTGGGCTTCAGGAAAAATGGCAGCCTCCAGCAGGAAGTATCACAAGCAATGTTGTAGGCAATTTATAGCACACACTAATTTTGGTAGCATAACTTTTAACGTGGAATGCATGTTCCTTTCTAAAGAACTTTTTTTTTTTAGCAAGTTGTTATGGGTAAAGTTCCACTTTAAAGTAGATCTAAACCCACTGATTTAATGTTTTCCCAATACAGTCACATTCAAGGCATGCCTCTGGTGCTAACTGTCACAGCTGCCAGTTGCCTATATTAACTCTTAAAGAGGAAGTAAACCCTGATGGGTTTTAATTCCTCTTTGTTCCTCTGCAAAGTAAAAGCAGACTGGGCTAGTATGCATCACATACTAGCCCATTATGTGTCACTTACCTGAAAACAAAGCCCATGATGTCCCCTGGTCGCCATCCGTTTTCTCCCCTCTTCCTTCCGGGGGCGGGGACTCCGGCTCTGTGACTGGCTGGAGCTGCATGACATCACTCTCATGCATGCATGCGGGAGCCATCAGTCACAGCACTTGCGAGTGAAGAAATGGCACGGAGGTCCGTTCCTTCACAGCACATGTGCCAATGACATAATTGGTGCACTACAAGGTAAATATCTCCTAAACTGCGCAAGTTTAGGAGATATTTCCACTATCTATAGGTAAGCCTTATTCTTGGCCTACCTATAGGTAAAACTTAAAATCAGAGGTTTAAAAACACTTTAACTGAACTTTCAAACCCTCAAATGGCTGGGGTCATCATAACTAATCACATGTGCAGCACCAAGGCAACTGCAGTGACGCTAAGATGGAACCGTCTTCGGATGTAACGGAAAGAAAGGTTTAGTACTACTTTATCTCCTAAACTGGACCTAAAAATGTGTTATCTTTCATAAAATATCTAGAAATGTTAATAAGCATTAGCCTGAAAATTTACCTTTTTACTCTAATTTCTAATCAGCGGTGGACTTCCTACTATGTGACTGTGCTTAAGCACAAAACATTAAAGTGGAAGTAAACCCTTCTATAATTTTCAGTCAAGGAAGCTGCCATCTTGGTCTCTAATGATTCTTCAACTGCCATAATGCTACACATGTGATCAGTTATGAAACCAGCCATTGGATGGTTTGAAAGTTTGGTTGAGAGCACAACCAATGTGAAAGTTAGCATTTCCGGCATGCCGGGAACGTAAGTGTTTTTTGATACTGGGTTTACTCCCGCTTTAACAAATCTTCTACCAATATCCAAGAAGTTATCTTGAAATCTTCAAAGCATCCTTCTTCAGCAGTTTGGAAATATTATACAGAGATCATAAAGGGGATGCTAACTGTCATTTCATACAAGCTGCTACTAGGCGTCTAACAAGTTTTAAGTAGTGCAGTAGGTTGCTGAAGGCCTTTTAGCAACTTGTTTAAAGTGACATTCAGAAATACCATTAGTATATGTGGTTACCACCCTAAACTAAAAGATGCTTTAAACACTGCTGGAAGATTTATAAATGTTTGCTGTATACATGTCTCTTGTTTGAGATAAAGTTGGTGTGTACTCAAGGCTTTCGTGAATTAAAAACATTATTTTCAATAGTAAATACTAGCAAATAATATATTTAATGGAACTGGCAGCTGACACCAAAGTGTGCATACCCTTCTATAAGGTTGTCCTGCACCTAGATCCCAAACTTTCCAGCAGTAATGATAAGTATCACCAGTGAGAAGCATCTCAGACTTGGCAAACACAATTAAAAATTTTGCGTGCACACGCATAGTCCTACTGAGGAAACCTTTGGAGGTGTAATGTGTATAGGAACAGAGTCAAGGCAGCACAGTTGATGCCACCACTGGGCGGTGTGGAGACCCTGCGGAGAGAAAGCACTTCACTTTAATACTATGCACAGGACATGGCGCTGAGAGTGCATTTGTTTGTTAGTGTCCCATTTTAGATTTTATTTTTATTTTTTTAAACATATGGAGAGCACTATGGGTTTTATTCCTTTTGCATGATTACATGTCACACGGAGAGGAGGAGGTTGAACAGAGGCTCTATGCTATGAGTCGGTGCCTGTGATTGTTACTGGGAGCCAGGAGCCAGTTGGAATATAGCCCTAAAGGGGCAAAAGTGCATTTGACCTTGACTATTGTGTAAGGTCCAGCCCAGGAGGTGAGTGTATATGGTTCACTGGGAGTTATGCATGTGACATGTGTGTGATCTGTTGAAGATAAGTCTGGGATATCTGGAATTAACTGGTGGTTGGCCACACATACATATTTAAGGACTTTTTTGTTTCATTATTTGGGACTCATTTATTTAAGACACACTGTTTTAGTTGAGCTGCATCATTATTTGCATCATATTTTGGAGAGGTGGAGTGAAAACGCCTAACCCTGCTGGGCAGCAACCGAGAAATCACAGATTGTGATTTGCTTGTGATTTATGTACACTAGGTTTATATGTCCTAGTTTATGGCATTTTGCACGAATAGTGTCTGTGTTGATTGTCTTTCACTTTTCAGTAATGATGATAAGTATCTCCAGCGAGAAGCATCTCAGACTTTGAGAAACAGAGTTTAAAATCTTGCGTACACACATGTGCCATTTTTATTAAAGGACATCCATGGCTTTCAATAAGAAAGCAGCTCTCATATATTCAGTGGACAATTATGCAGTCAGACCACACGTAACCAATGACAAGACATACAAAAAGACTAAAGAAAATGCAATATAAAACAATGAACAAAAACCAATGGTTGTAGCTAAGAGAATAAAAAAGTCCTGCAGACTAATATACACAAGCCTTCAGAATTGCCACTGCTTTTGTATATTGCCTTGGTAGTACGCAAAACTATGCGACTGTGAGTATGAGACGTATAGACATATGTAAAGCAGAGAAATCTATGGGGGATAGTGCATAAAAGAGAAGAAAAGAGGCTATACCATAGCTAATGTACCAAAAGAGACCACCGTGGTGGACTGATTCAAAGCAAAGCCTCATTGTGATGACCAGCCCCTAAGCCGAGCTATAATTAATGATATTAGAAAAACAAAGACTGATTGTGGAATAAGTGTCCCTGTTTGTATGAGTAGTATTACATGCAGACGAGTTGTTTATTGGTTCCAAAAGCTCAATATATTCTCCTGAAATTGACCTTCTTCCCGACTGCAAGCAAAATAACTAGAAAAGCTGTAACAATATATACACATTGTAAGCAATAAGATATGCAAGGGTACATACTCTGGCATTTCATACAAAGAATGAAATGATGAAAATAACTGTAGATTAAAGCAGTATGGCTATGCTCCACTTTTGCCCCAAAAACTGAGACAGTGCAAAGCCACTGGCCAACAGTGTCATGAAGTTGAACTCCGGAGAATGTAAAATTCATTACTTGCTTATTTATGTCTAGGGGATTGGGAAAATAGGTTTTAGTTACCTTGTCCTCTGCTGCTGTAGGTTCCTTTGCATTGCAAAAATGGTTCCTGCCGTCTCTTTTCCCCTATGCCTTGGAGGTCAGATGTCCTTTGATGTCATCAAAACTCATGTAGAGCCCCTAGACCTGCACTGAATGTGAGGTCGCTGAAGAACAGTCCACTGCTAAAATTTAGAGGAGCGCCATCTACTGGCAGAGTAGATGATTGGGTAAGTAAACCTGCTTTTCCTGTACCCCAGACCTAAACAATCTTTTAACCCTTGAATTGCAGGGGAGAACAAAGGAAGGGTTTTTAAGTTTCCTGGCCTTTTTTCCTTTACTTTTGTTACCTAAAATAATAAAGCGAAGACAAGATATATAATTAGTACAAAGGCTTGAAGGTCTAAAATTGGGGGACAATTTTGAGTTGTCACCTGAATAAGAAGAGAAGAAAAATCTTGCAACAGGGACACACTTTTTTGTGAAGATTTGGTAAAATCTACAAATGGGACACAATTGGCAAAATAAAAGTGATAGCAGTTTTAACCTTCCCCTATCCAATCCAAAATGAAAAATGTAATTTAACTTTACTAATAATTTTATTCAGTTATGTTTTAATTAAATATTATTCCAGTGCCTTGTAAATATAGGTGTAATTTCCCGAATTCTGTCTTTATGTCAACTTTGTGTTATCTAATGCATAGGGTGGTGCACAGTGGTATAGGAGGGCCAGCACTTGGCTGACAGTATTGTATAAAGGTATACAGTTACAGTGTAATTGATTCACAGGGGACTCACTTACAGGAGAGATGAGTGCAAGAAAGACCTAACGAATGCTGTTGCTCCTTCACTGCTTAATCATCAGGCTAGTGTTAAAACCCTGACCAAGCTGTACTGTCTAACTGCACTAGAAATCAGGAATTTGGGTATTATGTCTGTTAGAGGTAGAGGAGCATGTTCATAAAACTGGCTGAATAAAATTCCAATTGTTTTGACACACTTCCAGTCTTATGCAGGCCATACATGAGTTGAATTTCGAACAAATTTTCTTTAGAAAATCATACATTTTTGTGCATTTTGTGATCCGATGGTCTCCCCCATTGATTTTGAAATTCGACCAACCAAGCCTTCAATTTCACTTCATGTTGCTACAGAAAACAATTTTTGCGGCCAGGAATGTTTTCTTTCCAGGTCACAGCTCATCCGCATTTCTTTTTCGACTATATTTCCCACACGATCTTCCCATCATTGGTTAGAAATTTGTTTGTTTTTCCCCAAAATTTCCAACACGCCCGATCACTCAAATTCGATGGCCACACAAAAAATGTCAGTTGCTGCAGCCCACTATTGGTGCAAAGTTTGAATGAAAAGTGCGAGCTTTTTAGCTTCACACTTGATCTCCCGTGGTACACACAGAGTAGGACAGGGTCAGGGGGGAGAAGGAGCAGATTGGCTGTCTTCTCTCCCATCCATGCGAGAGAGGAAGGAGGAGGGAGGAAGAAGTATCAATGCCGGCTCTGAGATGTATGAGAGACGCTCTCAGCTTAGTGTCCTGCTGAGGAGGCAGGCAGCATTCATGAGCACCGATAGGAGGCAATAATGGGCATTGATAGGTGGGATTAATGGGCACTGATATGCTGCACTAATAGGCACTGATAGACTGCATTGATGAGCACTGATAGGTGGCATTGATGGACATTGAGCAATGATAAGCAGCACTGATGGCCACTAATAGACTGCACTGATGAGGAGGCACTGATAGGTGCCACTGATAAGCTGCATTGATGAGAAATGATAGGTGGCACTGATGGGCACTTACAGGCGGCATTGAGCGGTACTGATGGGCACTGATAAGCTGCACTGGTAGATGGCATTAATGAGCAAGCATAGGTGGCACTGATGGGCACTGATAGGCGGCACTGACAGGCAGCATTGATGAGCAATAATAGGTGGCACTGATGGGCACTGATAGGTGGCATTGATGAGCAATGATAGGCAGTATTGATTAGCACTGATAGGTGGCACCATTGGGTGGTATTGATGAACACTGATAAGCAGCATTGATGAGCAATGATAGGTGGCACAGATAGGTGGGAATTGATGGGCGGCATTGATGAGCACTGATAGGCAGCATTGATGGACACTAATAGGCAGCACTAATACGTAGCACTGACAGGCTGCACTGATGATCAGGACACTAATTATCAGTGTAAACAATTTACTGACATTTGTAAAAAGTTGTGTGGACGAAATGTTGTATAATATCTGACCACAATACCAAATGGTTGTACAATTGGTTTTTAACTATCACATTTAAATACCTATTGAGATTTTAAACTTTATATATAATTCCTTGTTGTATCATGTGATTGAGCACCTTGAAAGTCCCCTATCCCTTCCTACTTTTGTCATTGTTGCCAGTTAATGGCTATCCTTTCCTTACACAGACACAGTGTGGGAGGAAAGGGCTGCAGATAACCAGCAAGTACATGTGATTAGCTGATCACATGGTAAAGGGCTGCTGTGATTGTGCTGGATGCACCTCCTAGGGGACACATTGGAGGCAGGGTTCTGAAAAAGATGTCCATGCACGCACTCCCAAAAATTGGAAGCTCGGGGCTCGGATGGAAGGGGGGGTGGGTCAGGGTGGCCCATTATGGTTTCTTGCATCAGGGCCCGGAGGGTTCTAGTTACACCTCTGCATCTGACCTCATCTCCCTGTCCTCCTCTTCCTCTCCAGGGAAGAATGCTGGTAATGTGAGGACCAATGGAGCTCTGGCAGGATATGCCCTTCCTCTCCAGTGCTCAGGACCGTCCTCCCCTGGGGTGCAGTACTGAGGATGAGGAAGGACCAGGAGATACTCCATGTTGTCAAAGCTGAAGAACTAGGCATGGTGCAGAATCTGCTGAAGAGGCCCAAGGTGGGAAAAACCAGTGAGTACACCCACCGATCTACACACCAACTAATTTACCTGCCTACCATGATGAGGATAGGTTTAATGGGATCAGTCATTAGATATTGATATTATACCGGTGGGTGGGGACCAGGAGGGGCTGGGGCAGGGACAGACTAACCATTCAGACACTATCCAGGGGCCTGGGGCCTCATTGCCAGCATTCCGCAGAACCAGGCTGAAGTCCCAGAGCCCAATGCTGTAACAAGTTCGGCACATGCCTTTGCTAACTCACCTTCCACTGCAAGGTGTCATACACGGAGAGGGGACTTGCATCCTGGGAGGGAAGATTTTGGCAGTGGAAAAGGATTTGTGCTGGGGGGGGGGGGAAACATGTGCTGAGATTGTGAATTTGGGGTGGGGGGAAGAATTTTTGCTGGGAGGGGAGATTGGGAGGAAGAGGATTTGTTCTGTGGGGGATTGGGTGGAAGGAGGATTTCTGTTGGGAAATATTTGGAGGGGAAGAGAATTTGTAATAGAAGGGGGATTTGAAGTGTTTGTGGGAGGATTGAGGGGGAGATGATTTGTGCTGGGGAGGGGGGCAAAGATTTGTGCTGGGAGGGGTGAAAGTGCAGAATAGTGATGTATTTTTTTTTTAAAGGGGAAGGAGTGAGGATTTTTGCTATGTGTTATACTACCCTCACTCCTGCTTGATGTCTTGATGTCACATGGGGACTATGACATCGTAAGGGGGCGTGGTCACCATGTGACCAACCCATGTGACATATACCATGTGACACCGCCCCATTGTCACTATATAAGTGGCCGCGCAGCGCGGCTCTGGCATTCCGGCCGGAGAGAGCGACGTGTCAACATCTCCTGAAGAAGAAGAAGAAGAAGAACGGAAGGCGGCGGCGGCGACGACGGCGACAGCGGCGACAGAAGACCGGGCCACCGCCTGTAAAAGAGCTATAAGAAGGCGCGGTGGCCCGGCAGAAGAACCGAAGAGGGGGACAAGACCCCCGAAGTCGGGAGAAGAGGCCGGCGGCGGGGAGGAAGAAAGCCGGACTCCTCCGCTAGCAAAAGAGCTACAAGAAGATAGCGGAGGAGTCCGGCGAGAAGACCCCCGAAGACGGAAGACCCCCGGAGCTGTGCAATAAAATATTTTATCTCGTGTGTTGTGTTTTTTTTTGGGTACTTTTATTTTACAGGTGAATAAGTAGGGGTACATTGTACCCCATACTCATTCACATAGGGTGGGGGGGCCGGTATCCGGGGGCCCCCTTATTAAAGGGGGCTCCCGGATTCCGATAAGCCCCCCGCCCGCAGACCCCGACAACCAACGGCCAGGGTTGTCGGGAAGAGGCCCTTGTCCTCATCAAAATGGGGACAAGGTGCTTTGGGGTGGGGGGGCCGCGCGGCCCCCCCTTCCCCAAGGCACCCCCCATGTTGAGGGCACGCGGCCTGGTACGACTCAGGAGGGGGGGCGCGCTCGCTCACCCCCCTTTCCTGGCCGGCCGGGTAGCGTGCTCGGACAAGGGTCTGTTGTGGACTTTGGGGGGACCCCCACGCCGATTTTTTTCGGCGTTGGGGTTCCCCTTTAAGTCCATTCCAGGCGGCGGAGCCCGCAACGTCTCCGTCGTGGGCCCCGCCTACCTTGACACGCGCTCGAAATGAGCGGACTGTTCCCTCGTGTGTGGGCGAGTCCGTTCATTTCAAAAGTTGCGCGGACTTAGTACGACGAACTTAGTTTGCCGTATTTGTCCGCTCAAAAAGTGCCGTGTGTGGGCAAGTTCGTTCATTCAAAAGTTTGAGCGGACTGTTTGACAAACTTAGTTTCGGCAGACAGTCCGCCCGTGTGTACGGCGCCTAATACTAACAAGTCACATGACACTGGGGAGGGAAAATAGCTAATTGGGCCCAATTAGAACATTTTCAATTAGGGATGTAGTCACTTTTGTTGCCAGCGGTTTAGACATTAACCACTTGCTTACTGGGCACTTAAACCCCCCTCAGTCCCAGACCAATTTTCAGCTTTCAGCGCTGATGCACTTTGAGTGACAATTGCGCGGCCATACAACACTGTACCCAAATGAAATTTTTATCATTTTTTTCCCACAAATAGAGCTTTCTTTTGGTGGTATTTAGTTACAGCTCGGAGTTTTATTTTTTGCTAAACAAACAAAAAAAGATGCAAAAAAAAAAAAATAAAAAATCATGTTTTAATAGTTTGTTATAAAATTTTGCAAACGGGTCATTTTTCTCCTTCATTGAAGTGCGCTGATTAGGCGGCACTGATAGGCTGCATTGGTGGGCACTGATGGGCTGCATTGGTGGGCACTGATGGGCTGCATTGGTGGGCACTGATAGGCTGCACTGGTGGGCACTGATAGGCATAGTTAAGGCGGCACTAATAGGCACAGATAAGGCGGCACCGATGGGCACAGATAAGGCGGCACTGATGGGCAAAGATGGGCACAGATAAGATGGCACGGATGGGTGGCACGGATAAGTGGCACGGATGGGTGGCACGGATGGGCACTGATAGGTACCACAGATAGATGGGACTGATGGGCACTGATAGGTGGCACTGATAGGTGGCTCTGATAGGTGGCACTGCTGGGCACTGATGGGCGGCACTGCTGGGCACTGATGGGCGGCACTGGGGTGCAGCACCTGAGGCAGATTTTGGGTGGCACTGTGGGTGGCACTGCTGGGTGGCACTGTGGGCACTGCTGGGTGGCACTGTGGGCACTGCTGGGTGGCACTGACAGGGGGGCACTTACTTTATTTCAGGATGGCACTGCGGGTGGCAGGTGGGCACTGGCAGGGGGCAGGTGTCCTTTTAAATTGCTGGCCGTGATCGGGACTGATGTCCCGAACACGGCCGCCGGCGATCGGCTTTTTTTTTTTCTCCTCGCGCTGTCAGCGCGAGGAGGAATACTAGCCGATTACCGGCTCCGTTTTATCACATGATCAGCTGTCATTGGCTGACAGCTGATCACGTGATAAGGGGTCGGGATCGACCCCTTACACGGATCGGTGATCAGGCGAGTCTCACGGACTCGCCAATCACAGAGCGCGCCGCGCGCGCCCCTCAGGGGGCGCGCAGGCCGCTCGTAACCGGGACTACGTCAATAGACGTAGTCCCGAAAATGTGGGTCCGCGCTATTGCCGTCATTTTGCAATAGCGCGGATCCCAAGTGGTTAATGGCTGTGTTTTGAGTTTTTTTGAGGGGACAGCAAATTTACACTGTTATACAGGCTGTACACTCACTACTTTATATTGTAGCAAAGTGTCATTTCTTCTGTGTTGTCACATGAAAAGATCTAATAAAATGTTTACAAAAATGCGCGGGAGGGGTGTCTTCACTTTTGTGAGATACTGTATATTTGGTGGGAGTATCCCAAGATTAGGCTATTCTGGGCTAAACTCAAGAATTTAATATCTGAAATATCTATGGTCTCGATTCAGGATGACCCTGTACAGTGCCTTTTTCATGGCACTCCATGTCCCATTAGGGCACATAAGCAGAGTATAGTCCCCCATCTGTTGGATGCAGCTAAAGGGCTAATTCCAGTCTTTTGGAAAAAGTCACAGACGCCTACTATAGAACATTGGGTGAAACTAGTTAATGAAATCATGGAAGCTGAGAAATGGGTATATATTTATAGCTATAGATTGGAAGAGTTTCATGTTAAATGGGAACACTGGATCTATTATATGAATATAAATAAATTACACAAAGAATAAGAGCTAAATATCATCCATCGTCTATCCCATGAAAGGGGAGCAACTTTAATTTCTGCTTATTATGTACTCGGTAATCCTAATTCCATTGTGTTAAAGATTTATGGACCACCCCACTTTTAGTTTTTTCCTTTTTTTGTTCTTTCAGAATGTATTAATAGTTATGTTTTGTGAGTTAGGTAAAGATTGTATGGGGATTTGTAATTGTGTAGGGTTTGATCTGTTTGTATGTTCATTAAAGATAAATAAAGATTATAAAAAGAAAAGAAAAGAATACAGTAGTGATGTGATGGTTGGCAGGAGGAATCAATGCGAGCTGCAAGGAAATCAGGAGTATGACACTCAGTTTCAGGTTACCTGAGGACAGTTTACCTGTTTCAGTAACAGAGCAGCATTCATGAGTATTTAAGATCTGAATCTAGATCTAGATCTGAAGGTTGGATAACTCTGCTGCCTCTAAACAGTGGTCATTGTATATATAGATATTGGTGACCAAGACTAACACACAAACTGGGGCTACCACAACTGACATTAAGGGGAACTGATGGAAAGGACCTTCACAACTACCAACTGAATGTCAGACAAGTTCTAGCTATGTTGGAGTATCTAAGCCTAGGAGGTGTTACCACTGGAACTCTGAAGGTAAGTCACCTACTACAACATTTCCTAAACTTTAACTTTGCTTGGACATAAAAAACTGAATAAGCTACACTCTACTAGAAAAGTGGTGCTAAACCTGATATTTACTACCCTAACTTGAGAAATAACTCTTGAGAGACTCAAGAAATGAGGCACCTGAAGGTCTGTCCAGTAGAATGATGAATACTTTTTTTTTTCCAAATTTTTTATTATTTCATCATAGAACAGAAATACAGAAAATAGAAACAAAATGACATTTGGCTGTTACAAAAGTTAATCGTGCAACAAATGTATAGACAGCGTACTGTCAACCTATGATAACATGAAAGCATCTATAGGTAAAGTAGCATGTAGAACTTAGTCCTATTTGCCTAAAATAGAGGAAACGAGGGCATGTGTAGGACATCTCTGTAGGTCCCTATATGTTCGGGGTATGAGCTGCATTGATGAGCTTAGTGGTTTTCGGGAAGCCTATATCGATAGGTGCTCTGTAGAAATGTGAAAATAGAGGGTGTTAGGGGGGGAGGGGGGATGATCTCCCATATCCCACATCTGTCACTTAAACTGTGGGGGTCTAAGGTAAGAAGAAAATTGTAGGGGAAAAGGCCTAACCTATACGCAAGGCCTAACCTATACGCCGTCAAGAAATGTATCCCTCTCTGGGACTGTTCAGGTGGTATTGAACAGGAAGGGATTCTGTACTGTAGCCATGCTTGGCGGACCCTTGGTGCTCTAAGTGTGGGGACGGTACTACAGAGTTAGGTAGGGTCCCTTGTGACGATGAATACTTTTGACTTAAAAGTCAGGATTCATTCAGCATGGACCATGTCAGTGCAGCAGCAGCTGAAAGTTTATCATGACACAAACTTATAGGTAAAATGCAAAGATAGTCATGCCCCCTCCTGCTCTCCTAAAAAAAAGCTGTACTGAAATAACTGTTTATATGGGCAAGTGAGATCAATTAAACAGCTGCATACAGTGACCATCCGTTCCTCTGTTGACTGATTATGTTCAGCACAAAAGGAGGCCCTCTAAACGTCAGTGCCACCCATCATTTGTAAAAACAAGCATGACCCGGGGCAGCTGCCCTTTTGCCAGTCCCCCTCAGGGTCAGGGACAATAGCTCACTGACATATGGGGGTCACAAAAAAAAATGTTGACCACCACTGTGCAAGCGTGTGTATTATCTAGCCAACAATTGACAGAATGGCGATTATACTACTTACAAACTTGACTCTTTGGGCCCAATTTGCACATTTCACAAAAGGTCTTTATATATGGTATTATCTATTAATTAACATAGACATAAAATGGCCAGATTTAACATATTGCTACAGCTGCTTCATAGACAGTTTTGGAAAATATTTTGTTGCCATAAGATTCACTAGGCAATGCATTTGGAACCCTAGGAGCTTTCCATTGGAAATTCAAGCGCATGCAGTTACTACGTACAAAGCATCCAGCAATGTATATCTAATTAGCATATCACTAGACAGAGCTATTTAAAAGCATATTATCATCAAAACAGTAATGCCCTTGTACTTGGCCTTGAATGTGTGAATTGCAGCTCTTCTAACAATATGGAGTATATAGGAAGGGTATGTATGTCGTGAATGGAGGGAAGAGATCATGTGGAAAATATATGCAAGAAGCGAGTGGGTTCACAGCTTCCCCCGTACAAAAAAAAACATTTACGACTAAATTAATGCTCTGAAAAAGATGCAAAACAGAGACAAAGGGAAACTGATTCAGCAAAATACCATTCCCGGGAGACAGATGAAAAAAAAGATATTTCATATTAAAAGACAAAAGTCACAACAACATCAAACAATAAAAATCCTTGAGGCAAGAAAGTAGAAAAAGGTGGCTGAAATATTTGCGAGCACTTCATCGAAGTACTTAATTGTTTTATAAAACAGGTACTGGGCCGTTAATGATCCGACAACAAGCAAAGTTTGTATGTGTAATATGCACACTAAACATTTGACGTAAAAAAAATAAAAATGTCTCTGTTTTTTAAATGGGAAAAAACCTTGGATCTCTCCCAGGAGCCATGTTAAAGATTTAAAAGTCAGAGCTGGGAGGGGAATATAGATAAATAATTTAGCGTAGAGAATAACGGAAAAAAAAAAGAAAAAAAGCTGTCAGTCTGCCAGCTAGAAGAGGAATAAAAGGGTTTACAAGAATCCTAAGAGTTTCTACAGAACCCCCAGGGCTTTAGAAAATAAATCTAGAAAGAGAAAAAGAGTTCAAAAGTATTGTGCTTGAGTAGATTCGAAAGGCGCTGATTAAAATGCGGGAACAATGGAAGGTACATTAGCAGAAAAAGATGCTGGAGCGTCAGGCCGTCTCTTAAACGTGTATCGCTAATTCACTGGCAGCTTTAAAAAAGGAGCATTTGGTTATCGAGATACTTCTTTCAAAGATAAATAATACTTTACACTCTACTGCAGCCTACTTTGTATTTTGCAGCTCGAGCGCACTTAAAGACAAATAATACCATAAATAGACATACAGGGGCTGTGTGGCATTACAGCGAGTGCTGATTTTTCAAAGTGCAAATGGGTAAGATGATATTATTTTAAAGTGAAACGCACTCTACCCAACGTGTAGACATCTTGGAAAAGATGGAGATGGAATATTGCGGTATAAGCTACTTTTCAGGATTAATAGGTCATAGACACAAAGTCACATTTCTTGCCAGGTGTTAGTGATTTCTGTTTTCTGTTCGGCGGTAACTGGTGAAAACAAAAAAGGAAACCTACAAAACGAAATTTATTCTCAAAGGAATTGAGGGTTTACGTCTCTTAATGGAATTCTATAAAGTAACTGGTTTTCTGGATAGACGGCTTCCTGTGCAGTTCCTAATTAGGTCCCTACATTCTTCAACACTCTGTTTGCTTGCTTGCGTACCAAAAACGTGACACTTCTAGGTATAGCGGAAGCAAATTACTCTCTTCATTAACATCCATAATGCAGTTCTGAATGCCTGCCTAGCCAATCACGAGATATTGTGATAGAGGAAAAGAGGGGGGCTTCTTAAAGAGGACCTTGCAGTAAAATGCAAGGTCTACTTACACTGCTTGGGTTCCCCCCTGTACAGCTGACCCAGAACTGACACAGGGGCATTGTAAGGGACTCCAGCAAGTCAATGAGCCAGCCAGGGAGCAAATTAAAGGTAAGTACCAACAGCAGAGGAAGCAAGTTACTCAAGTGAACATTTCTTTTTGCCCTGAATGAGCAAAGTACAGGTTATGCCGCGTACACACGAGCGGATTGTATGGCGTACTTAGTCCGTTATACAATCTGACGGACAGTCCATCGTACTTTCCACTGAACGGACTTGACCACACACGGATGCACAAACAGTCCGTCGAAAGCTTGTGCGATGACGTGTACAGCACGTACGACGGGACTAGAAATAGGAAGTCCAAGACACAGCAAAGCACCCTTCCGCCGTGTAAATCCTTTCTGGGCATGCGCCATTCTTAGTCCGTCAAACTAGCATACTGACGACCGTACTGTCCGCTGAAACCAAAGTACGACGGACAGAATTTCGAAAAAAACAAAATTCTTAGTACTCCGGACTGCACACTGAAAAAGTCAGCTGAAGCCCACACACGAGCGGATTGTCCGCTGAAATGTGTTTCGACGGACTAAGTACGTCATACAATCCGCTCGTGTGTACGCGGCATTAGAGTTAAAGACTAAACATCCAATCATTATAATTCAGATTTGGGGGAGGACTCCTAGAATTATTTAACCACCCCACCATATGTATGAATGTTTCCAGCAGTCAAAGCTTTGTACAGTAGTCTGCATCTTTGCTAGGTGTAACAAGGCCATGTGGTAGGTGTCATACTCCTATAGCTGGATCCCCCAGTTATTCTAGATTATGGAGAATTTACCAGGGAAGAATGAGTTTACTATCTACCTTTTGTAATGACCACAAGACTTCTGTTGTGATATTTTGCCACTAGGATGCCTGTGAGATGTAGACCAAACCAGTAGGTAATTCAGCTTGGCACTAAGCATGCAGTGCTGATTATATTTTTGGTTTCCTTTTTGAAAGACAACTATAGTTTCATTTAAAAAATGAAAAAAACTATATAGCTAAAATATATGTAAACCCAATCACTTAAATCTCATATAAAAAATAACATGTTAATATTATTTTCAAAGTAATTTTCAATATTTTTTAATCTGCAGCTGTTATTAACAAATAAATTGGTGATCCTGTCATGAAGGTCCTTGTTCAGTCACTTCTCGTTATAGGGTGACAACACTCCATATTGTGTTCCTTGGTTCAGAGACGTAACTAGAACCCTCAGGGCCCTGATGCAAAAGTCCATGAAGATCCCCCCTGACCCCCGAGCAGCCCCCCCCCCCCTCCCCACAGTGGCAAAACGTCAGGGTCTGGTCCCAAGTGTGACTTTTACGGCGCTGGTAGTTCCACCACTGGTGTCGGCCATTTTTTATTTTTGCTATTTTATTTTTTATTATGTTTTACTTTTTATTCTATTTATTTCTTTTGACAATTTAATTTTTTATTATTTTTTAAAATGTTCCTAGGAGCCAATTAGGGGCTTTGGTGAATTATCAGAGGTCTCAACAGACCTCTGATGTTTCACCTTTGAGACACAGAAAGGAGACAAAGGATACAGCCCTCAATCTCCATCTTTGCAGTCTTAGCTGCACAGAATGAATGGACAGGATTTACTCTGTACAGCGCTTCCCCTTCATTCACAAACTGAAGCATAGTAAACACAGTTTACTTTGCTTCAGTTATGAATAAACAGAGTCAGTAATCGGTACGTCCCCGCTCCTATGTCAGGTCCCCACTCTCCATCCTGACATATCCCCCACAGCAGCCGGTCGGAGAGGGGAGGGGGGAAGCTGTCAGCACTGCAGGGGATGAGGGGGCCAGGGAAGTACATAAGGGCCTGGGGGCAGCAGGAAGTGAATAGGATGGATGGTGGGTGTGGAATGTAGAGGAACTGATCCCCTCCATTTTCCATTCAGTGGCTGCAGGAGGAAAATTGGGTTTCTTTATATGCCACTCCCACCTCCCCTCCTCTATGTGCCACAATTGCAACCCCTGTACATACTCTCTTGTCCCGTCCATCTTGGAACAATTCCTCTCCACTCTCCTAATCCTCTCCAGCACAAATTTTCTTAACTCCCCAAATTCCCCTTCCCAGCACATCATCCCGGCACAAATCCCCCCTTCCCCCCAATCTTCCAGAGTAGACACCTGGGGCACACGCCCCGCATCTCTTACAGTGTTTCAGGGGTCCCAGACACTGCGCTTGCCCCCTCTGTGGCAGACGGCATCTCTTTGATTGGGGGGGTAAGAGGATATGTGCCGGGGGTGCTTTGGGAGGGGAAAGGGCTTGTGCTAGAAGTTGTGGGAGGGGAGCATATTAAATTCAACCCACCCCCCCAGCACATATCCTCTTACCTCCCCCCTATCATTCCTCCCCAGGTCCTCTGTAAACAGCAATAAACCCAGACCTCAGATCATCAGTGCGGCTTTTCCAGTTCAGTGTTCCTCTTTCCTGGCTCCTCCTGGCTGTCTACAGGAGAACATCTGAGCCAAGGATGAGGCTGGCTTCAGTGAGGTCTGTGAGATGTGCACTGTACAGGCATTTGGCGGGGCGACATGCTGGCTGGCACAGAGAGGGCGATCACCACACGTGGGACCCCGGGCATCCCGCAAGGGTTGCAGGGGAGGTGTCCCGGGTGCCCACACTGACGCACCCCATTAGGGGAGCAACCTGACCTCTGGTGGGCTTTTGCTGGCGAAGGAACCTGGGCCCCCCCACAGTGGGTGGAACAACAAGGTCCGGTTGCAAGTGCAACCTTTGCGACCCTGGTAGTTCTGCCACTGCCTTGGTGGACACCCTGCCACTCTAACCTAGTAAACAGGCAGTGGATGCAAAAAAGCTCCAGGAGATCACGGAGATGAAAAAAAGGTTAAAACAGAAATTTTACTGAAAAAATATGCCAATTATATATGATATACAGGTTTTTAGAAAACTGTCCGTCATTCAGTTTGCTACAATGTTAAGGTTTTTACAATAAAAACTTTGCATTTCAGTTTGTAGCAAGCTATTATTTTGGTAAAATGTCCAAAAACAAATGTAACCATGGCAACACAGGGGTGCCCTGTACACTGTGTACTACAAGGTGGTAGAGGTGACCTGCTTGTCCCCTATGGTTCCAGTTGTGACCTCCGCTGCCTCTTTTCTAATGCCATTTCCCAACAGCCTATTGTTATCAGACTAAAAGGAGCTCATGTGTGCATGGCTGATAGGTTAAAGGCATCTATTGCTCTTTGTACTACGTATCTAAACATGTCTGAGAGCTTTGCTTTCAATGCATACAATACAATTGCTAGGAAAGTCTTTGCTTACTAACCTTGAACATCTACATATTTTTTTATCATTTAAATTCGGTATATGTTTTAGCCAATAACCTATCCACCGTTCACGTGCAGAGAGCAGCCCCTTGGGGTTGCATCACTTGCTTTATGCTCTGCCTAAGTGACATGTTTTCTTTGGGGGCTTTAATGGAAGCAATCACCTTAATTGCCAGCTTTATGAAGGACATACCACATGCTGTGCACTATGCACCTGGCATTTATCTTCTCTATATTCACTGCCAACATGAATGCAAATAGAACCAGTCAGCACTTTTGAAAAACTATGTTCCAGAAGATGCCAGTGTCGACTGCCCTCATCCTGTAGGACATGACTACTTTTCAGTCATATGAGGTGCAATATATTGTTGGATATGTAGCAAAGTCCCGGCCCCCTTTAGGCCTAATGGTGACCTCCAGAGTCAGGGACAGCTGACGTCCTTCTGTGTAGAATGGGTTGCAAGGCATGGTTGGTGTAATGCAAGATGAAACGGTGGGAGCCAGACACTTTTAGAATGCAAAGAGATTTATTGTCTCTTAAACAGAACTGGAGGAGAGCGGGTTAGGGCCAGGACACCCTTAAGCAGATGCAATGTTAATTAGCACACCCCGAGACTTCTATGGGCAGACAGTTATACAGTTGAAGGCCTCCAGCCAGACACCACTTCTATATAGGTAGGACGCTGTCTCCTATGGCACTGGTCGTGAAGAAGTTACTAACTGTAATTGTATCAAACTATTTGCAACACGAACAGTTCTCAGCTTATCCCACACTCACTCACTGTGGGTCTTCACTCCACGAGCTCTCAGTTTCTCTCACTAGACTTCAGATCCAATAGCCACTGGATCCCCTGAGCTCTTCCACTGTTAGCGCTCAGTATCTTCCTCAAGCATCACCCCCGCTTCCCTGCTGGGTCCCTAGATTAGCACTCACAAATACTCCTCAAGCGTCACCCCCGCAGACACGCTAGGTCCCTGGCTTGGAGCTTGCCGATGCTCCACAAGCATCTCCTCTGCTGTCCTGCTGGGTCCCTGACTTGGCACTTACTGAGGTTTTCCCACTTCTTCACCGTTCCAGGCTGGCGAGAAGTCTGCTTACTCACAATGGTCTCCGGTAACAAGGTGGATGGTCCCTTAGTGGTGACAGCTTCTTCTTCACCTCCAACCACAACTCGTTCCCCGGGCCGGTGGAACCATTACTTCTGGTTGGACAAGCCCCCAGTCCCAACCCTCTGCTGCTCTCCTGCTTCTGGATAGGCCCTCAGACAGCCTAACAGCTTACGTCCTAGCAGCCCGGGGCAACATAACACACATCCACCCAGACAGCCGTCCAGGTGGCACACAACCCTGATCACCTGACCCCACCAAAGTAAATAGGCTCTCCCAGCAGGCCAAGGGACCCAAGAAAATCCCTGCCCATTGGCTAAGACACGCCATCCATTCATAATCTGTCCTTGCTATGCCCTTGTCTTATCCAAGGTCACCAGATACCAGGCCACCTAGTGACAGAAGAGAGAAGTGCAGCGACTCCAGAATTAGGGGAAAATCAATTGATCTCCTAACAACTGACCAAGGCAACTATCACCTGGCGACAACCTTTAATAGCAACCCTGCCTAAACATCAGGGTGCTACAGATACATTTATGAACCATGGCTAAAAACATAATTGTGGCACACCAGTGTCTGTTTTTGTTCATGCTGGCTTAGCACCCTCTTAGGGTATAGGTTATCAGGTAAATTTAGTCTGCCCAATGTTTCACAGACTGCTGGGCTAATTATTCTCCCCTGCATTCCAGAGGGTTCTAGAATCACAGTGGGAGGAAGGACAGAGTGGAAGCTTGAATATTTATGGGAATCCAGCCAATCCCTGGGAAAGTGTGTCCAGTAGGTGGCTGAGAGGCCCAGGCCTAAAGCAGGAGTGGAGTGGGTCCTGGGTCCAATCCTGCAAAAAGAGCCCCCTGTTGAAAGTCATCGAGGTCCCAGCTGTAGCATAGCTGGGGGGATATTTCAAGCCTGGTCTGGGGTTCTAGTCTGGAGCGCTAACTTAAAAGTACTCGGTGGAGGTTGGAGGAGAGCGTGCAGCTGTCCTGTGATATTGTAAGTTTTATTTATCCCTCACTGAAGCGTGTCCAATAGATATCAGAAGGAAGTAATGATGATCCTGTGGAATTGTGAATACTGACCTAAATTCATATCCCTAGTGACCGTGTGCAAATCTCTGTCCGTCGCAAAGGCACTAGTCATTATTCAGTCAGTGGTGAATCTTTTGGGAACTCCATCTTATCTGCTGCACCTGTCTTGTGACCCAGTGAGGTATCAGTGGAAAGGGAAGTGCCTTCTAGAAACTCAGAGCTCTTTTGGGGTATCCCATGCCCCCCCTCACCCTATCCAAGTCTAATCTGCACTAAATTTAGGGAAGGAATCTGTGTATCATCAGTGGCTCCTTAGGGAGTGTGTTACACTAGCAACCAGCATAGTGTGTATTAAAGAGATGCTGTCACTTTAAGAAATATAAAAGCTATTGGTAGGTCTGAAGAGCAGATATCGATTCCTATTGGTCAGTGCGAGAGCCCATCACAATAAGTTGTTAAGGCTTAGCAGCAAGCGCCAACACTTGTGCTGAAGCATTATTTCTCAAAAAGGGCCGGCATTTATCTTAAGCAAGGGGTACTGAAAGCTGTTGTGGGTATGTGCACTTCTGAATGTCAGTATCACTTTATAAAGAAAACCCCAACAAAAATTCTTATGATTTCTAATGGGAGATATGTTTAGATTTCTATTTTTGTCTCAGATTCTGATACTGAGATAATTGTTAATATGCAAGTGATCTTTTTACCCAGACACCCATACACAGTGCAGGATCTAGGGGTGTACTATGCACACTGTGCAGGGTTTAGGGGTGTGTTATGTACACAGTGCAGGATCTAGGGGTGTTATGTACACAGTGCAGGGTTTAGGGGTGCATACATCTGCCTCCACATCTTCAAAGCCCTCATTAGCCCCCCAAACCTCCCCCTAAAGCTTCCTCACATCTCTACTAGGTTCCCTCCATGTGTATTGGGCTCTAGTACCTGTGTAGGCAGATCTGTGTATTCAGCTCAAGCACTAGTGAATTTCACTTCTGCCACTTTACAGGGTGGATCTGCCCAGCCATGCCCCTTTGTGCCCTGCCCTGAGTGCCTGCAGGGTAACAGGAGCTACTGAGAGCATAGCTGTCACTGTAAACACAGAAAGCTTCTTTGATTACAAGTGGGAAGTGCAGGTCAGAGCAGGAGGTGACGGTCGGCAGCTGCTGCGAGGGCCACATGACCAGGCCTAGCGGGCCAGATTTGGCCCACACGCCTTGCGTTTGCCACACATATATTAAGGTGTACTTGACCTCTCTTAAAAAGGGACTAAGATAATAACAGCACTTATGCGTAGGTACCATGTACTACCTGCAAATGTTATTTTCATATTGATCCATGAATCCCTATGAAGTTTTTTTGATCCTAGCCCTGGGTGTATGCTAAGCCTTGATTTTTCTCCAAGTCAGTTATAAGTCCTGCTCCTTCCCAATGCAATGCTTTCCCCATGATCCCATTTATGAGCATTCAATTGTTATATTCCAGAGACTCTACTGGATCTAGAAAAAAAATGATAAAAGACCCCTGTTAGTTCTTTTTCTGTCTTATCAGTGAGAATTTCTTTACTTACTGTCTAAGGCCGCGTAAACACACGAGAGGATTGTCCGTCCAACTTAGTCCGCTGAAACGTGTTTCAGCGGACAATCCGCTCGTGTGTGGGCTTCAGCGGACTTTTTCAGCGGACAGTCTGGCGGACTAAGTCTTTCGGAATTTCCGTAATTTTGTCCGTCCAAACTTGGTTTCAGCGGACAGTCCGCTCGTGTGTAGGCAAGTTGGACGGACTAAGTATGGCGCATGCTCAGAAAGGATTTACACGCCGAAGGTTGCATTGCAGTGTATTGGACATCGTATTTCTAGTCCCGTCGTACGTGCTGTACACGTCATCGCGCAAGCTTTCAGCGGACTGTCTGTTCATCGTGTGTGGTCAAGTCCGTTCATTCAAAAGTTGGACGGACTGTCTGTCGGATTGTCTGACGAACTTAGTTGGGCAGACAATCCGCCCGTGTGTACGCGGCCTTAGACACATAGCAGGGAGTATAAGAGCATATCTCCAAGCCAAAACAACATTCCCTCTTAGCTGTCAGCAAAACAGGTTTTTTTTTTTCTTTTTTTTGAGGGTAACTTGGATTAAGGGTAACTTGGAGTGAGGGCAACTAGCAAAACAGGTTTCTTATTTGCGAAGATTTCCCTTTACTACTTGTTATGGTTTTCTATCACTTTATTTGCCTTGGTGACCATTGTCCCTGGTACAGAAAGGGGGTGAAATCCCCCGCAGGGACACACACAGCAGCACACTGACAGAGCTTTTACTCTTTCTCATTATTTCCAAACCTAAGGAAAAATTGACTTAGCATACATTTTAACAAGCGGTGTAAGCCCTTGTACACACGGTCGAACATTCCGACAACCAAATCCGTCAGATTTTGTCCAACGGATGTTGTCCGACGGATTTTGTCCGAAACTGTTGCATACACACAGTCGGACAAAGTTGTCAGAAAATCTGATCGTACTTAACGCGATGACGTTATTTCGTTAGGACGGGACTACGTTCAGGCCAGTAGCCAATAGCTTTGGTCTAAAAATTTGATCTGAGCATGCGTGGCACTTTGTCCGATCAGAATTCTCTACACATGATCGGACAAAGTCCAATCGGATCATGTTGTCGGAAAATTTTATAGCCCAGCTGGAAAACTTGGTCCGTCGGATACTCCGACGGAAACAGTCCGATGGAGCCCACACACTGTCAGATTATCCGACAACACGGTCCTATCGGACATTGTCCATCGGAATGTCCGACCGTGTGTACAAGGGCTAAGAATTTCACAACAAGCCCTCACTGACCTCTGTATTCCAGGCACTAAAGTAAATCATTCTCAAGTTTTTCCTATATAATCAGTGAAGTTGTCCAAATCAATATCTCAGTAGCGCACCGTAGCATCCATCGACTGTTACTGATTTTATTGTGAACCTGATGTTGCCTAAACATTATTGGTGCTGTAGAAAGGAAAACTCTCAACTATAACTTCATGAAAACAGCCTCCATGTTCACATTTGCTTAGCAAATTTTTGAATTCTTCCATTTGAAAATTAGGCACAAGGACCCCATAAAAATTGTGCAACAGAAAGCTTGGACGTTTTTTTCCCCAAAGTTACATAGTAATATATGGTTGTTTTTTCTTTAAATTTTCATTTTACAGATGGGAAGCTTTTAAGAGAATCACAATCTATGATGTCACAAACTACCTTGAGAAACTACATACAGTATACATTGTTCTGTCCTGGCAAAAAAAGGGATGATTAAGAAAAACAAACTTGACAGTATAAATAAGATTAAACTAGCTAGGCAATTATTAGATTGACATGTTAATACCTTATGATAGTTAAACCTGTAAGTTTAGTTCCGGTTTCTGTCAGAGCTCCGTGTCTCCAAGCCATGGATCATGTATAGCTTTAGGATGTTTACACCACAGAAAGGGCATGAAGAACAAAAATAATAATAAAATATATAAGCTATTTTCATTCTTTTACACACATAATGCTGAGCAATTTGTGTTACAGCAGACAACAAACTAGGGGTTGATTGATTATCAGAGCAGCCGATTATTGGGGGGGTGATACTTAAATTTTTCAAATAATCTGTATCGGTCAGAAACGTACTGATATTACCAATGTTACCGATAGCCGGGCTTTTTTTCTCAAAGAAAAGGTGCAGGAACTCAAGCATGCCTGCCACACACACATATCTGCCAAATGGCATCAACTAGTAGTTCTTCCCTCTGCATACAACCCCTCCCTCCACTGCCCTCATCATCTCCCCCTCCTTAAAAGCGCCACCATCTGTCATATGTCTCACCTTTGTTGCAATATTAAGCTGAAGCACCTATTCGTCTGTAGTACCTCCTAGCATACTATACTACAGGGAGATCATGCAGTAGGAGTGTCAACAATTGGTCACCAGGGAAAAAATGGAGACCACCTAAGGTGCAGCCTACCATGCACCTTCTCCTGCCCATGACTGCACTGAACCCCGGGCACCTGTTCTTTATCTCCCTTGTCCCCGTCTGTTACTCAGTGGGATCTGTGCAGGAGTTCTGACCTGTGGGAGCTACTGGGAGATAAGCTATCATGTGTAAACGCAGAAGCTGGACTTCAGTGTTACCAAGTCATAGTGGTGAGCAGGGAGCAGAAGACCTGTGTCAGAGATGACAACACTGCCGTTGGTGCACTGAAATCCCAAGCAGTGTTATCTTACCTGCTGGACTACAGAGCTCTCCCTATCCCCAACATTCTCTGTTACTATCTACGTGAACCACCATATCTTACCCAGCAAAACAATGCTGCTGCAGTAGACCCAAGATCCTGCCTACACACTGTGTGGTGAAGGACTCTTGGGAGATGTAGATTACATGGCATGGTAAGTCAGTAGGAACTGAAATAGGGCACCCCGATGATACTTCCTCACAGCAGCTGTAAAAATAACTGCTTCTTGGTATTGGAACAACAAAAAAGAAAAAAAATGAATGCTGTGACATTCTCTACAGGGGGAGAATGAGGTCTGGGGGTAAATTTGGGTAATGCCTATACTAATCCTTTAAAGATGAATTTCAGGTATGGAATTTATTGCCTAATCACAATGGTCCTGTTTGGACCAATGTAAGTTTGTATATGTATATTTTGTCCTTGAATTTATCCTTATGTGCCCTCCAATGCGCTTACTACAATAGCCAGTTAGAAGTGGGGGCAGTGGTCACCTTTTTTGCATTACTGTGTATTGGTCTGGCAATGCATCGACACCTTCGCAGCCATTGAGCTACATGCTGGGTGCTCAGTGTGCTCCTGTACCTTTAAGAAGGGATGGGGCTCCACTTCAGACCATCTGCTCTCCACCTATCCTTTAGAATGCATGTGCCTCCACTGTGGGGTCACTCATTAGTTAGTGATAGGTACTACAGATACCAGGGTGCCTTGGCGAGGCTCTGTAGCTTACGCATGCATTTGCAAATATGTGCAGACTAAACCCCTGCTTTTAACGCATATTGTTAGACAGGTTTATTCAGTTGTCTGTGGGCTGGTCGGTAAGTAAGCTTGTTTTTTTCCTTGGCCCTGTTTATAAAAGTTTGTATATGCATACCTTTGGAATCCCTGGGGAAGCGGAGAATTACTGTAGTGGTCACTGCTACTATAATCATACCTGCTGTCTTCTGCGCCCTGTGGCGAGCGGCAGCTCTGCTGCAACCACAGGGGGTTGCTTGCTCTGAACAAGCACAATTTACAGAACGCCTTGCATGATCGTGTTAGAAAGGGAATACCTGCATGACTGGCAAAGAGCAGTAAATATGTGGGACTGATCATCTGTTGAGGAAGAAGCCTACAAGAGCATAGAATAAGGTACGTTTTTTGGCCTATCTCTTACCCCCTAGACCAGGGGTAGACATCCTCGGCACTCCAGTTGTGATGAAACTACAAATCCCATCATGCCTCTGCCTCTAGGAGTCATGCCTGTGATTGTCCGGGTCTTGCAATGTCTCATGGGACTTGTAGTTTCATCACAGCTGGAGCCAAGATTTCCTACCCCTGCCCTAGACTACACAAACCTTTAACCTTTACTTCCCAAACATATTTATGTTTATTTTCTGAATGGAATTCAAGCCTTATTTTTAGTTAACCGATTGCCGCCCGCCCACCGTCAAATGATGGAGGGATGGTGTGGCTCTCGTTCTGGGTGAACGTCATATAACTAGTGCCAGCAATCAGTGCCACCAATCAGTGCCCATTAGTGATGCCCGTGAGTGCTGGCTATCAGTGCTGCCTATCAGTGCTGCCCATCAATGCCCATCATTGCTGCCCATCAATGCTCATCAGTGCCACCCATGAGTGCCACCTATCCATGCTGCCTATCAGTGACAACCAGTGGCACCTATCAGTGCCCAATAGTGCCGCCTATCAGTGCTCATCAGTGCTACATATCAGTGCCTCCTCATCGGTGCCACCTAATCAGTGCCCATCAGTGCAGCCTATCAGTGCCCATCAGTCCTGCCTCATCAGCGCACATCAGTGAAGGAGAAAAATTACTTATTTACAAAACTTACTGAGAGAAAATAAGAAAAAAACATTTTTTTCAAAATGTTTTAGTTTTTTTGTAAAAAAATTAAAAACCCAGCAGTGATTAAATACCACCAAAAGAAAACTCTATTCGTGTGAAGAAAATGATAAAAAAATTTCACATGGTTACAGTGTAGCATGACCGCGCAATTGTCATTCAAAGTGTGACAGCACTGAAAGCTGAAAATTGGCCTGGGCAGGAAGAGGGTGAAAGTGCCCCGTCGGCAAGTGGTTAAGAAAGCTTTATTCGTCTCCCCTTTTGATCCCCACAGCAGTCAGAGCAGGATAAGATGATGCGCAGAAGAGGCTTTTTAAAAACAGATACTGCTTTATGTTGGACTCACCTTTACTAGGGTTCCACCAATACTGTTTTTTTATTGGCAAGTACCGATACATTCGATCAAGTACTCGCCGATACCGGGTTTGCATCAATATAAAATAAATGGTGCAAATGGCACTGCAAAGAATCGCATACAATTTGAACAGAAACTCCTGGCAGAATCACATGCCATTTCCCCTACTGCTCGTCTGTGTGTGTGTGTGTGTGTGTGTGTGTGTGTGTGTGTGTGTGTGTGTTGTATATAGAAAGGGAAAAGCGCCATCTAGTGGGCAGTTTATCGAAAAATTTAGAACTCACATTAACCACTTCAGCTCCGGAAGATTTGGCTGCTCAATGACCAGAGCTGCGACTACAGGAAATGACCAGAGACTGCGGCTGCAACTACAGGAAATGACCAGAGACTGCGACTGCAACTACAGGGCATGACCAGAGACTGCGGCTGCAACTACAGGAAATGACCAGAGACTGCGACTGGGACTACAGGGCATGACCAGAGACTGCAGACAGATTACAGGAAATGACCAGAGACTGCAGAGGCGACTACAGAGAATAGCCAGAGACTGCGTCTGCAACTACAGGAAATGACCAGATTCTGAGGAGGTAACTACAGAGAATGACCAGAGACTGCAGCTGTGACTACAGGAAATGACCAGAGACTGCAGCTGCAACTACAGGAAATGACTAGAGACTTCAGCTGCGACTACAGGAAATGACTAGAGACTGCCGCTGTGACCAGAGACTGCGGCTGCAACTACAGGAAATAATCAGAGACTGCAGCTGCAACTACAGGGAATGACCAGAGACTGTGGCTGTGACTACAGGAAATAACCAGAGACTTCGGCTGCGACTACAGGGAATGACCAGAGACTGTGGCTGTGACTACAGGAAATGACCAGAGACTGCGGCTGCGACTACAGGGAATGACCAGAGACTGTGGCTGTGACTACAGGAAATGACCAGAGACTGCCACTGTGACTACAGGAAATGACCAGAGACTGCGGCTGCGACTACAGAGAATGACCAGAGACTGTGGCTGTGACTACAGGAAATGACCGGAGACTGCGGAGGCGACTACAGGAAATGACCAGAGACTGCGACTACAGGGAATGACATAGCATAACAGTGAGTCTCTACAGGCAGTGTGTAACTATTGACAGAAAGACCTACCTGGCCAGAGAGCTCACCTTCCATGCTCAGAGGTCCAGGGTGGGGCTTTCCATGGTAGGGGTGGGACTTTCAGTGGTCCATGGCGAGGCTCTCAGATGCATAGGGGAGGCACTCTCAGCGCTCCTTCTCTCCTCCGAGCCTCCGAGCACATACAGGCTACATGGGCGGGGCAGGGTCAGAGCTTCTCTCAGCCCAAGCCGAGCCCAACAGCTCGGGCCAGAGCACCCCGGTGGTCGGACTGTGTAACAGCAGGCTCAGGCAGCACACAACAACAGCGTGTGAGTCAGTGCCTGCTGAGTGTGGCGGCGCAGTGTATTGTGGTCGTTCACCCCGAACACCCCGATAATTTGGGGGTTCGTTGAACTGGCAAACAGCCAATGTTTAGCCTGAACTCCTGCTCGGGCTGAACCGTTCGCCCATCCCTACCAGACAGCAATGAAAACCTAACGTAGGTTCTAAGCATTCTGCACTCTATCCAAATAAAGGTTTAGCTGGAGTGTGGTTTTAAAAGAATACTTGAACGTTATGTTATTTCACACTACATATAGAAGTTCTAGTGTCTGGTAGAGAAGCAACTGCATAAATGCAAATCATACACTGATTTATTGATCCCATGTTGGAAAGTGGATATAAAAATGAATAAGCACTTAGGCAATACTTTACATGAAAGCAGTGTGCTGGCTGATTTATCTTTCTTGTAGGTTTAATTAAAAACAGAGATAAATGCGAAGGTAAAGAGTAAGCGAGATGAATTTAATGGTAGAATTCGGAGATATTACTGCAACAACTCTATGCCATGGCATCAAAAGGTGAACTGCCCTTCTATGTAAATGTAACAAGTTCTCCCAATTCAGTTTTTACAATGATTCACAGACTTATTCACCAATAAAATTTCCAGAGGTACTATTACATTTTAAAGAAAATAAAAAATAGTGAAATTCCAATGGGCCATGAATAAATTGGCAAATTGAGATATTCATGCCACCCATCATATAGCTTGCTGTCTAAACAGCAGTTTGGGGAAAAGTGATGTTTGCTACACCGTTCAGATTCTGTATATACACGATATTGTCAAAAGTATTGGGACACCTGCCTTTTCACGCACATGACCTTTAATGACATCCCAGTCTTAGTCCATAGGGTTCAATATTGAATTGGCCCACCCTTTGCAGCTATAACAGCTTTAACGCTTCTGGGAAGGTTGTCCACAAGGTTTAGGTGTGTCTATGGGAATGTTTGACCATTCTTCCAGAAGCGCTTTGTGAGGTTAGGTTGTTGGACGAGAAGGCGTGTCTTCGCTCTAATTCATCCCAAAGTTGTTCTATCGGATTGATGTCAGGACTCTGTGCAGGCCAGTCAAGTTCCTCCACCCCAAACTCACTCATCTATGTTTTTATTGACCTTGATTTTATCCCTGGTGCGCAGTCGTGTTGGAACAGGAAGGGGCCATCCACAAACTGTTCCCGCAAAGTTGGGAGCATGAAATTGTCCAAAATGTCTTGGTACGCTGATGCCTTAAGTATTCCCCTCACCAAGCCCAACCCCTGAAAAACAACCCCACACCATAATCCCCCCTCCACCAAATAATTTGGAGGGGTGGCCCAATACGTTTGGCAATATAGTGTGCATGAGCGAGTTTGGGGTGGAGGAACTTGACTGACCTGCACAGTCCTGACCTCAACCCAAAGGGTGGGCCAACTCAATTATGAACCCTATGGGCTAAGCCTGGGATGCCATTAATGTTCATGTGCGTGAAAAGGCAGGTGTCTAAATACTTTTGGTAATAAAGTGTATTTTTGCATGTTATGCCATGTACACACGATCAGAGTTTTTGTCTGAAAAATCTTGGATGGTTTTTCCAACGGAATTCCGCTCAAGCTTGGCTTGCATACACACGGTCACACAAAAGTTCTCTGAACTTTTGACCGTCAAGAACGCGGTGACGTACAACACTATGACGAGAAAATGAAGTTCAATGCTTCCGAGTGTGCGTCGAATTGTTTCCGAGCATGCGTAGGAATCTTGCGCATCAGAATTGCTACAGATGATCGGAACTTTTTCTGTCGGAAAAATAGAGAACCTGCTCTCAATCTTTTGCTGGCGGGAATTCCGCCAGCAAAAGTCCGATGGGGCATACACACAGTTGGAATTTCCGACCAAAAGCTCTCATCGGACTTTTGCTGGCAGGATTTCCGATCATGTGTACGCAGCTTTACTCTGTTATTTGTCTATATACCTAAAGAAGAAACCTGGTATTGCAAAAGTTTTCAATTTTTTAATTTACTAAAAGGTATCAGTTGCAATTCATTTTTCATTTATCTGTTTGCATGATAAATAGGTAACTGTTCTGGCACCTAGTCACTGAGGAAGTCTCCTCCCCCTGCCTGTGCTAGAAAAAATAACTGACCAACTCTGTACTCAGAGAACAAATTGAAATGAAACCCAAAAGGCTGTATGAATGCCTTATTTTTATATTATGGAAAACAAAACTTTCATTTAAATATATTCCTGCATAGCCACAAATAATAAATTCACTTTATGTGCATCAAATGTCTTTGAAAACCCAGATGCTACCTTGTACATCTAGCAGTGGCATCATCACTGTGCTGTGCATAGCTTGTGCAGAGAGCAAAGCTGTGGGAGGAGCCCAGCAGGCACCGCCCACTGCAGGCTGCCTGCAGAAAGCAACAGGAGGGGGCGGAGACAAGACCAGTCTCCCTGCACAAAGAGAGAGCAGCACCGATCGGTCTTCATTACAGGAAGCTCCTACACCGATTCATATTGGATTACTGTACAGATCTGGAACAAATACACAAAGCACACCAATCTTTAAATAAGAACACAATCTTCAATGACATTGATCTCATTTGCACTTAATACAGTCTAACACTAGAACTCCTTGAATACTTATCTTCTGTGAGTAATAAGTCATCAGTAAACTTTTTCCACACTCATACAATGTTTCCAAAACCTCTCTATTTCACTCATCTCTATTAAGAAGATTTCTAGGCCTCCGGTTCTGCCTAGTTTCTATGGCCATTATAAATCCAAATTATTGCGTCAAGTACAATTACCAAAAAATGTGTGGTAAATAATAAGATTGCTTGTCTGCAAGATAGTGAATCTCTGAGAGATTCAAGAAAAAAACATTTATTTTATTAAATTAAAATAGAAATAAAATGTAGGCTACACATTTAAAGCTTAAAGCGGAGGTCCACCCTAAAGTGGACCTTCCGCTCATTGGATTCCTCCCCCCCTCCGGCGCCACAATTGGCACCTTTCAGGGGGGAGGGGGGTGCAGGTACCTGTACAGTACAGGTATCTGCACCCACTTCTGGGATAGCTCTCTGCGGAAAGGGGCGTAGATTACGCCACTTTCCAAAAGTCCCCCGCTGCCTGCTGGGAAACACACAGATCCCAGAGGCAGCGGGTCCATCCTTATTGCGCAGCGCGACTGGCGCATGCGCAGTAGGGAACCGGGAAATGAAGCCGAAAGGCTCCACTTCCTGATTCCCATACCCAAGATGGCGGCGGCAGCACCCGAGAAACGATCGAGAGATCGGCTTCGGGTGCCGACATCGCGGCCGCGCTGGACAGGTAAGTGTCACTATTTTAAAAGTCAGCAGCTGCAGTATTTGTAGCTGCTGGCTTTTAAAAAAAAAAAACGCGGACTCCCGGCGGACTCCCGCTTTAACTCCTGACAAAGAGCTAGTACACAGATGAAATACATATAATGCAGCATACACACGGCCGGACTTTTCGACGGACTAGGTCCGACGGACTTTCTGAACAAATGGACTTGGCCACACACGATCGGAATAAGTCTGTTTGAAAGTCCGTTCGTTTTTAACATGATGACGTAAACGGGACCAAGGAAGTTAAATAGGCAGTAGCCAATAGCTGCCCTTGCGTTGTATTTGGTCTGTCAGACTAGCACACAGATGAACGGTTTTCCCGATTTTTAGTCCATCGGATAGATTTGAAACATGTTTTATTTCTAGGTCCGCTGGACCAAGTCTGCCAGAAAGTCCGATCGTGTGTACGTGGCATAAGGGGGCTGGCCTGTCCTCCAAAGGATTTATATTTCTGCCTGTCCAAATCTAAGCTTCAGACAGCTTCAGTGTGGAAAATAATTATTTGATCCCCTGCAGATTATCATAGATGTATTTTAAAGGATAGAGACAGAATATTAACCTAAAAAATTGAGTGGCAGTTTAGTGAGTAAAATAAGTGTGCGATCACCTACCAACCAACAATAATTGTGACTCTCGCAGACTGGATACAGTATGTGCTCATGTGTTAAACAGTTTAGTCCTGGTAATTTAAGAAGGTGCCCCTAATGACAACTCATTATTTGTATAAATACACCTTCTTCTATTCACACCTTGCCATAGACAAGACCAAAAAGTTGCCAGGGACAAAATTGTAGATTGGCACAAGGCTGCAATAGTCTACAATACCATCAGCAAGAAGCTTGGTGAGGAGGAAACAACTGTTGGAGCTATTATTCGCAAATGGAAGAAATACAAAATAACCATCAATCACCCTCGGTCTGGAGCTCCATGCAAGATTTCACCTCATGGGGTGAGGGTGATCATGAGAAAAGTGAAGGATCAACCCAGAACTACACGGGAGGCGTACACTACCATGGATTGAAATCCTGCAGGGCCCGCAAAGTCCTTCTCAGGAAGGAACATGTACAGGCTCATCTGAAGTTTGCCAATAAATATCTAAATGATTCAGAGAAGGATTAAGAGAAAGTGCTGTGGTCAGACGAGAACAAATTGAGCTTTTTTGGCATTAACTCGACTTGCAATGTTTGCAGGAAGAAAATTGCTGACTATGACCCTAAGAACACCATCCCTACAGTCAAGCACAGAAATGGAAACATAATGCTTTGGGGTTGTTTCTCTGCTAAAAGTACAGGCCAACTCTGCCGCATTGAGGTGTCAGTGGACGGGGCGATGTATTGTAAAATCTTGGATGAGAGGCTTCTTCCCTCAGCCAGAACACTGAAGATGAGTCAAGGATGGGTCTTCCATGACAATGATCCAAGACATACCACCAAGGCAACAAAGGAGTGGCTCAAAAAGAAGCACATTAAGGTCATGGAGTGGCTCAGCCTTTTTCCAGATCTTAATTCTCTAATCCTTAATCTTATATAGAAAATTTATGGGAGGGAGCTGAAACTTTGAGTTGCCAAGCGACAGCCAAACCTTAAGGATTTAGAGAAGATCTGTAAAGAGTTGACCAAAATCCCTCCTGAGATGTGTGCAAACCTGGTAACCAACTACAAGAAATGTCTTACCTCTGTGTTTGCCAACAAGGGTTTCTCCACCAAGTACCAAGTCATGTTTTGTTTGGGGATCAAATACTTCTTTTACTCATTGAACGGCAACTCAATTAATAACATTTGTATTGTGTTTTTTTTTTCTTCTTTGATTTTTGGTTGATATTCTGACCCTTCATTTTTTTGTAAGTGGGCAAACTTATAAAATCTGCAGGGCAGACACAGCATAATCCAGTCCAGCAAGGCAGCAGAGGTAATACTTACAGGTCTTGCCACGCCCCCATCCTGTGACCAAAAGATTGAAGGTAAAGAATAATGCTGCGTACACACGACCGGACTTTTTGACAGCAAAGGTCTGACGGAACGAGTCCGTCGGACAATTCGATCTTGTGTGGGCTCCATCGGACCTTTGCTTGCCAAAAATCCGGCGGACTTTAGAAATAGAACATGTTTTAAATTTTCCCACCGAAACTCCGCCGGACCGAGAAATCCGTTCGTGTGCATGCTAGTCCGACGGACAAAAACCGACGCTAGGGCAGCTATTGGCTACTGGCTATGAACTTCCTTATTCTAGTCCAGTCATATGTCATAATGTTGAATCCGTCGGACTTTGGTGTGATTGTGTGTTGCCAAGTCTGTTCATTCGGAAAGTCAGTTGGAACTCCGCCGAAAGTCCTTTGGAAAGACCGTCGGACCTAGTTCCTCGAAAAGTCCGGTCGCGTGTACGCGGCATAAGACTGATGAGCTTATCTTCGTCACTCTGCTCTCTCCTTCTTTTAGCATGCTATCTGCACTGCAGGATAACTGGTTGGTTTATTGTGCTTGTCAATCCCCCAGCATGATTTGTGCTGTACATGGACCGCAAGAGGCTAGTAGGCCAGATACGTACACTGCTTGCATACAAAAAAATACATTTAACAACGTACTGTATTAATCAATACACCATTGCATTACTTTGGTCCTTTATATTTGCTTTTAGTTTGGGGTTTATGGTAGCAGCAGTAATGTATGTTGGCAGTAGCTGGTAGAGTCCCCAGCTGTATGTGGAAGGCCCAGCGTGTTCTTTCCATTCCTTGCCCGCACACCACAAATTATTAAGTAAACCAATAATGCACAATTACATGTAAATACCATATATATGAAATACACTATGTAGAGAAAAACCAATCATACTATTCATCAAAAAAATTAGAAACTGCCAGCTTTGTCCATGGAATATTACAGTGTATAGATCATCTTAAAGTAACGTGTATGTTTCTCCCTTAAGAAACTGGGGAGTGGGGAGCAATAAAGCACCTCCCTCCCCACTTTATTTTTATACCATTTTTATTGTTCAATAATTTAACCAACTTTCAAATTCATGATGTGTCCAAAATGAATCACAGGAATATTAAAAGTGGGTAGACGCAGAACATAAAAGAAGAGTAAATTTATAAGAGCCGTTAACACGCGGGCAACAATAAACAACACGCTTTATTCCAAGACATGGAAATGTGGCAACATCCTGCTTCTATCAAGGTTTTAATATATTATATGAACGGGGATATAATATTCTTCTAGCTGACTTTGTAAGCTCCATATTTCCTGATATCAGAATGTAATTACTTTAATTTTGCATCCCCAACCTTGAATTAAAAAAAAAAATGTAATCATTTTTATATCATACATTATAGAAAGCAATAGTCAACAAGCTTTTTTAATCTGATCTTCAGTTTTCCCGACTCAGCACTTTAATGCAATGCATGGTTTAAAGGGAGATGTGTTTATCAGAGGATAGAGACGTTTATGGAACACATGCAAAGTGCCTCAGATAGTTTAAATAAATATCTTCTACAGAACAGCCACATAGAATTGGAAATCTATTTCAAAGCAAACTAGTACTGGTGAGGAATATATGGAACACCATTGTTGGTCCCTGAAAATGCAAAGTTGCCCGTCTGTCTCTAAATCAAGTGCACTCTGAATCTTATGCCGCATACACACAACTGGACTTTTCAACGGACTTGGTCCGGCGGACTGAATCCGATAGACAATTCGATCATGTGTGGGCTCCAGCAGACTTTTTCTTCCCCAAAGTTCGGCAGACCTAGAAAAAAAAAAACTTGCTTCAAATCTGTCTGCCGAACTCGGCTTTCTAGCGGACAATCTGGTGGCTGTGTGCTAGTCTGACGGACTAAAACCGACGCTAGGGCAGCTATTGGCTACTGGCTATGAACTTCCTTATTCTACGTCATCACGTTCAAATCTGTCGGACTTCTGGAGTGATCGTGTGTGGCCAAGTCTGTTCGTTTGAAAGTCTGCCAGAATCTCAGCTGCAAAGTCCGTCGGATTGTCCGCCAAACCAAGTCCGTTGAAAAGTCCGGTCATGTGTACGCGGCATAAGACATAGAGCAAGAATGCGGCAAGTGAAGTATGCTCTGCATAATTGTTCCAGATCAATGACTGTATAGTATACACTCACCGGCCACTTTATTAGATATATCTGTTCAATTGCTTGGTAACAAATTGTTAATCGGCCAATCACATGGTAGCAACTCAATGCATTTAGGCATCTATACAAACTCAAAATGAGTATCGGAATGGGAAAGGAAGGGGATTTAAGTGACTTTGAACGTGGCATGGTTTCTGGTGCCAGATGGGTTGGTCTGAATATTTCAAAAACTGCTAATCTACTGAGATTTCCATGCACAACCATCTCTAGGGTTTACAGAGAATGGTCTGAAAAAGAGAAAATATCCAGTGAGCGACAGTTGTGTGGAGGAAAATGCCTGGTTTATGTCAGAGGTCAGAGGAGAATGGGCAGACTGGTTTGAGATGATAGAAAGGCAACAGTAACTCAAATAACCACTTGTTAACCACTTGTACAACCAAGCTATGCAGAATATCATCTCTGAATGCACAACACATCGATCATTGAAGCAGGTGGGCTACAGCAACAGAAGACCACACTGGGTGCCACTCCTGTCAGATAAGAACAGGAAACTGAGGCTACACTACGTACAGGCTCCCGAAAATTGGACAATAGAATATTGGGAAAACATTGCTTGACCCGAGTCTCGATTTCAGCTGGGACATTCAGATGGTAGGGTCAGAATTTAGCAAAAATGGTAAGAAGGCCTGGATCCATTCTGCCTTGTATCAACGGTTCAGGCTGGTGGTGCTGTATTGGTGCGGGGGATAGTTTCTTGGCACACTTTGGGCCCCTTAGTACCAACTGAGGATTGTTTAAATGCCACAGCCTACCTGAATATTGTTGCTGACCATGTCCATCCCTTTATGACTACATTGTACACATCTTCTGATGGCTCCTTCCAGCAGGATAATGAACCATGTCTAAAATTATCTCAAACTGGTTTCTTGAACGTGACAATGAGGTCACTGTACTCCAATGGCCTCCACAGTCACCAGATCTCAATCCAACAGAGCACCTTTGGGATGTGATGGAATGGGAGATTTGCATCATGGATGTGCAGCCGACAAATCTGCAGCAACTACATGATACTATTATGTCAATATGGACCAAAATCTCTGAGTAATGTTTCCAACACCTTGTTGAATCTATGCCATGAAGAATTAAGGCAGGTTTGAAGGCAAAGGGCAGTCTAACCCGGTACTAGCAATGTGTACCTAAAAAAGTGTAACGTAAACACACAATCGCATGTAAAGTATGTTCAACATCACACTTCATTGTATATTTCTAAAGCCAATATTTTTGTGTGAGTATATCTGTAAAGTTCTTGCAACAGTCCTTTCTGTTGCAGGCTGACAATGTGAAGCCACTGTCTCACAAATTTGCAGCAGCATTATCAACTTTCATTTCAAGCTCCCTTTATTTGACTGTTTGGCCTATCTAAAAGGCCAGTTTCCAGACCTTATAGCTTAACCACTTTCAGACCGGACCATTTTGCTGGTAAATGACCAGAGGTCTTTTTACAATTTGGCACTGCGCTGCTTTAACTGGTAATTGCGCGGTCATGCAATGTTGTACCCAAACAAAATTTGCGTCCTTTTCTTCCCACAAATAGAGCTTTCTTTTGATGGTATTTGATTGCCTCTGCGATTTTTATTTTTTGCGATATGAATGTAAAAAGACCGCAAATTTTGAAAAAAAAAGATATTTTCTACTTTTTGTTATTAGAAAAATTCAATAAACTCAATTTTAGTCCTACATTTAGGCCAAAATGTATTCAGCCACATGTCTTTGGTAAAAAAAAAGTCAATAACTGTATATTTATTGGTTTGCGCAAAAGTTGTCACATCTACAAACTAAGGTACGTTTTCTGGAATTTACGCAGCTTTTAGTTTATGACTGCCTATCTCATTTCTTGAGGTGCTAAAATGGCAGGGCAGTACAAAACCCCCCCAAATGACCCCATTTTGGAAAGTAGACCCCCTAAGGAAATTGATAAGTGGCATGTTGAGCCCATTGAATATTTTATTTTTTTGCCTCAAGCGATTGAATAATGACAAAAAAAAACATTTTTTTTTTTTTTACACAAAGTTGTCACTAAATGATATATTGCTCACACATGCTATGGGCATATGTGAAATGACACCCCAAAATAAATTCTGCTGCTTCTCCTGAGTACGGGGATACCACATATGTGGGACTTTTTGGGAGCCTAGCCGCGTACGGGGCCCCGAAAACCAAGCACCGCCTTCAGGCTTTCTAAGGGCGTAAATTTTTGATTTCACTTCTCACTACCTATTACAGTTTTGAAGGCCATAAAATGCCAAGATGGCACAAAACCCCCACAAATGACCCCATTTTAGAAAGTAGACACCCCAAGCTATTTGCTGAGAGGCATTTTGAGTCCATGGAATATTTTATATTTTGCCACAAGTTGCGGGAAAATTACAAACTTTAATTTTTTTTTTTTTTCACACAAAGTTGTCACTAAATGATATATTGCTCACACATGCTATGGGCATATGTGAAATGACACCCCAAAATAAATTCTGCTGCTTCTCCTGAGTACGGGGATACCACATATGTGGGACTTTTTGGGAGCCTAGCCGCGTACGGGGCCCCGAAAACCAAGCACCGCCTTCAGGCTTTCTAAGGGCGTTACAGTTTTGAAGGCCATAAAATGCCAAGATGGCACAAACCCCCCCCAAATGACCCCATTTTGGAAAGTAGACACCCCTAAATTTAGGGGTACACTAGTGAGACTAGGTAATAAATGGCGGGTGCCCTGAAACTATAAAAAAATAACTAACCAACCAGCGTCACCTGTAACAGTTATATGGTGATCACTGGTGAAAGGGTTAACTAGGGGGCAATCAGGGGGCTTTATGCGGTAGTATATGGGGGTCCCTGGCGCTATAAAAAGCTGCGGCGAACCTAAATACCTACCTGCCTAACTAGCGTCACCTGTGACACTAATACAGCGATCAGAAAAACGATCGCTTATTAGGCTGGGTTCACACTGGAGCGATGCAGGAACGCCACGAATCCACGGCGGGTTCCCGCATCACATGCCTCCCGGCGGCAGTTCACACTGCCCTATGCGAACTGCTGGGAGTGTCAGTGAAATGTTAATGACACCCCCAGATCAGTTCGCATATCGCAGTGCGATCTGCAAACTCGGATCGCATGGTGTGAACACCCATGCGATCCGATTCTGCTGCGGACCAAAAAAAGGGTCCCGTGCGAGTTTGCGGCGGGTGCGACACGAATTCAGCCATACTATCTGTATGGCTGAACTCGAATCGCACAGAGATCGGATGTGATTTGCACTGCAGTGCGGTGCGAATCACATCCGTTCACATAAACCGCTGCAATGTGAACCCAGCCTTAGTGACACTGGCGACGGGGGGTGATCACGGGGTTAAACCTTTATTGGGGGGGTTAGGGGGTACCTTAGAACTAAAGGGGGCTAACCCTAACTGCCCTAACAGTTATTACAGTCACAAATGACACCCGCCGGGTGATCAGGGGGTTAAACCTTTATTAGGTAATAAATGGCGGGTGCCCTGAAACTATAAAAAAATAACTAACCAACCAGCGTCACCTGTAACAGTTATATAGTGATCACTGGTGAAAGGGTTAACTAGGGGGCAATCAGGGGGCTTTATGCGGTAGTATATGGGGGTCCCTGGCGCTATAAAAAGCTGCGGCGAACCTAAATACCTACCTGCCTAACTAGCGTCACCTGTGACACTAATACAGCGATCAGAAAAACGATCGCTTATTAGGCTGGGTTCACACTGGAGCGATGCGGGAACGCCACAAATCCGCGGCGGGTTCCCGCATTGCATGCCTCCCGGCGGCAGTTCACACTGCCCAATGCGAACTGCTGGGAGTGTCAGTGAAATGTTAATGACACCCCCAGATCAGTTCGCATATCGCAGTGCGATCTGCAAACTCGGATCGCATGGTGTGAACACCCATGCGATCCGATTCTGCTGCGGGCCAAAAAAAGGGTCCCGTGCGAGTTTGCGGCGGGTGCGATGCGAATTCAGCCATACTATCTGTATGGCTGAACTCGAATCGCACAGAGATCGGATGTGATTTGCACTGCAGTGCGGTGCGAATCACATTCGTTCTCATAAACCGCTGCAATGTGAACCCAGCCTTAGTGACACTGGCGACGGGGGGTGATCACGGGGTTAAACCTTTATTGGGGGGGTTAGGGGGGTACATTAGAACTAAAGGGGGCTAACCCTAACTGCCCTAACAGTTATTACAGTCACAAATGACACCCGCCGGGTGATCAGGGGGTTAAACCTTTATTAGGTAATAAATGGCGGGTGCCCTGAAACTATAAAAAAATAACTAACCAACCAGCGTCACCTGTAACAGTTATATAGTGATCACTGGTGAAAGGGTTAACTAGGGGGCAATCAGGGGGCTTTATGCGGTAGTATATGGGGGTCCCTGGCGCTATAAAAAGCTGCGGCGAACCTAAATACCTACCTGCCTAACTAGCGTCACCTGTGACACTAATACAGCGATCAGAAAAACGATCGCTTATTAGGCTGGGTTCACACTGGAGCGATGCGGGAACGCCACAAATCCGCGGCGGGTTCCCGCATCGCATGCCTCCCGGCGGCAGTTCACACTGCCCAATGCGAACTGCTGGGAGTGTCAGTGAAATGTTAATGACACCCCCAGATCAGTTCGCATATCGCAGTGCGATCTGCAAACTCGGATCGCATGGTGTGAACACCCATGCGATCCGATTCTGCTGCGGGCCAAAAAAAGGGTCCCGTGCGAGTTTGCGGCGGGTGCGATGCGAATTCAGCCATACTATCTGTATGGCTGAACTCGAATCGCACAGAGATCGGATGTGATTTGCACTGCAGTGCGGTGCGAATCACATTCGTTCTCATAAACCGCTGCAATGTGAACCCAGCCTTAGTGACACTGGCGACGGGGGGTGATCACGGGGTTAAACCTTTATTGGGGGGGTTAGGGGGGTACATTAGAACTAAAGGGGGCTAACCCTAACTGCCCTAACAGTTATTACAGTCACAAATGACACCAATGCAAAAAAAAAAATTACATTGGTGTCACTGTGACTGGGGGGCAGGGGTAATTGGGGGGGTGATCGGGGGGTGTGAGTGTGCCTGGCATGTTCTACTGTGTAGTGTCGTGTTGGTGCAACTCACCGATCCTCTCTCCTCGGTGTCGGAACGAAAAATACCGACACGGAGGAGAGATTACATCACTTCCTCTCCTGTGTTTACATTACAGGAGAGGAAGTGATGTCACGGAGGATTTTCATTCGTCGGGAGCGATCGCGAGGGGGTGGCCATGAATGAATGGCCGCCCCCTCATCCGGGATCGCTCCGGAACGAATACCGACCGCCGCAGGCACCGGGCGGGGGCCCGATCGGGCCCCCGACCCGCGGGAAGGCAAGGACGTACATGTAAGCCCTTATGCCTGCCCGTGCCATTCTGTCGACGTACATCGTCGTGCGCGCGGTCGGGAAGTGGTTAAAGGGTTAAAGTTATTGTAAAGTGAATAAAAAAAATAAATAAATAACAAGCATGTTATATTTACCTCCACTGTGCAGCTCGTTTTGCACAGATTGGCCCCGAACCTGCTCTTCTGGGGTCCTTTGGCGGCTGTCTCGGCTTCCTCCTGCAGGTGCTTCTCACGTTCATGCAAGGGAGCTCGCATGGTGAGAAGCATCTGCGGGCGCGCTCCCGTGATACAGCCGGCGCTGCTTTCCATCCATCCACTCCAGCCAATCAGCGGCCAGGCTGAACGGTGGAAAGGACATCGGGGGACGAGCGCGGGACTTTCGAGGGGTGAGGTAAGTAAAACGGGGGGGGGGGGGGGCTGGGGGCGCCGGGACTGTCAGATGTTTTTTCACCTTAATGCATAGAATGCATTAAGGTGAAAAAACATTTACCTTTACAACCCCTTTAATCTGGGCCTTATGGAATTCCAATTATAAAGAGACAGTCGGAAAGAAAACAACATCTGCTTTGCTTTCCCATTTGAAAATTCCTAATGCTCTTCGACACCAGTGCCATGGGCACACCCCTGTATTATAGGTTTCATTATAAAAAATTAATTAAATGGTAAAATGTAAATCCTTTTAAAACATATATTTATAACCATATAGAATGATAAATATTTTATACAATGTACCCAGAACCAATTTGGATGGTTTAATAGTCAGGGAGATGTACTATTATCACTACAATTCATGTATTAACCACTTGCCGACCGCCGCACGACGATGTACGTCGACAGAATGGCACGCGCAGGCATATGGGCGTACCTGTACGTCCCTGCCTTCCCGCGGGTGGGGGGCCCCATCGGGCCCCCCCCCCCCGGTGCCAGCGGCGGTCGGTATCCGTTCAGGAGCGATCCGGGATGAGGGGGCGGCCATTCGTTCATGGCCACCCCCTCGCGATCGCTCCTGACGAATGGAAGTGAGGCGTGACATCACTTCCTCTCCTGTAATGTAAATCTCTCCTCCGACTCCTCCGTGTCAGTATTTTTCGTTCCGGCACCGAGGAGAGAGGATCGGTGAGTTGCACCAACACGACACTACACAGTAGAACATGCCAGGCACACTCTCACCCCCCCTTCACCCCCGATCACCCCCCCAATCACCCCTGCCCCCCCCCCCCCCAGTCACAGTGACACCAATTGCATTTTTTTTTTGCATTGGTGTCATTTGTGACTGTAATAACTGTTAGGGCAGTTAGGGTTAGCCCCCTTTAGTTCTAAGGTACCCCCCTAACCCCCCCAATAAAGGTTTAACCCCGTGATCACCCCCCGTCGCCAGTGTCACTAAGGCTGGGTTCACATTGCAGCAGTTTATGAGAACGGATGTGATTCGCACCGCACTGCAGTGCAAATCACATCCGATCTCTGTGCGATTCGAGTTCAGCCATACAGATAGTATGGCTGAATTCGCGTCGCACCCGCCGCAAACTCGCACGGGACCCTTTTTTTGGTCCGCAGCAGAATCGGATCGCATGGGTGTTCACACCATGCGATCCGAGTTTGCAGATCGCACTGCGATATGCGAACTGATCTGGGGGTGTCATTAACATTTCACTGACACTCCCAGCAGTTCGCATAGGGCAGTGTGAACTGCCGCCGGGAGGCATGCGATGCGGGAACCCGCCGCGGATTCGTGGCGTTCCCGCATCGCTCCAGTGTGAACCCAGCCTAATAAGCGATCGTTTTTCTGATCGCTGTATTAGTGTCACAGGTAACGCTAGTTAGGCAGGTAGGTATTTAGGTTCGCCGCAGCTTTTTATAGCGCCAGGGACCCCCATATACTACCGCATAAAGCCCCCTGATTGCCCCCTAGTTAACCCTTTCACCAGTGATCACCATATAACTGTTACAGGTGACGCTGGTTGGTTAGTTATTTTTTTATAGTTTCAGGGCACCCGCCATTTATTACCTAATAAAGGTTTAACCCCCTGATCACCCGGCGGGTGATATAAGTTTGAGGGTCAGATAAGGTCTGCGTCGCCCCAGGCAGCGTCAGGTTAGTGCCAGTACCGCTAACACCCACGCACAAAGCATACACCTCCCTTAGTAATATAATATCTGATCAGATCTATATTAGCATCGCCAGCAGTTTAGGTTTCCCAAAACGCATTGTTAGCGGGATCAGCCCAGATACCTGCTAGCACCTGCGTTTAGCCCCTCCGCCAAGCCCAGACCAGCCCACCCAAGTGCAGTATCGATCGATCACTGTCACTTACAAAACACAACACACATAACTGCAGCGTTTGCAGAGTCAGGCCTGATCCCTGCGATCGCTAACAGTTTTTCTTGTAGCGTTTTGATGCAGTCGCTGACAGCCTAGGTGCTTTTTTACCTGTGAGTCTCACTAGTGTACCCCTAAATTTAGGGGTGTCTACTTTCCAAAATGGGGTCATTTGGGGGGGGGGGGGGTTGTGCCATCTTGGCATTTTATGGCCTTCAAAACTGTAATAGGTAGTGAGGAGTGAAGTCAAAAATTTACGCCCTTAGAAAGCCTGAAGGCGGTGCTTGGTTTTCGGGGCCCCGTATGCGGCTAGGCTCCCAAAAAGTCCCACATATGTGGTATCCCCGTACTCAGGAGAAGCAGCAGAACTTATTTTGGGGTGTGATTTCACATATGCCCATAGCATGTGTGAGCAATATATCATTTAGTGACAACTTTGTGAAAAAAAAAAAAAAGTTTGTAATTTTCCCGCAACTTGTGCCAAATATAAAATATTCCATGGACTCAACATGCCTCTCAGCAAATAGCTTGGGGTGTCTACTTTCTAAAATGGGGTCATTTGTGGGGGTTTTGTGCCATCTTGGCATTTTATGGCCTTCAAAACTGTAATAGGTAGTGAGGAGTGAAGTCAAAAATGTACGCCCTTAGAAAACCTGAAGGCGGTTCTTGGCTTTCGGGGCCCCGTACGCGGCTAGGCTCCCTAAAAAATCCCACACATGTGGTATCCCCGTACTCAGGAGAAGCAGCAGAATTTATTTTGGGGTGTCATTTCACATATGCCCATGGCATGCGTGAGCAATATATCATTTAGTGACAACTTTGTGAAAAAAATAAATAAAATAAAAAGTTTGTAATTTTCCCGCAACTTGTGCCAAATATAAAATATTCCATGGACTCAACATGCCTCTCAGCAAATAGCTTGGGGTGTCTACTTTCTAAAATGGGGTCATTTGTGGGGGTTTTGTGCCATCTTGGCATTTTATGGCCTTCAAAACTGTAATAGGTAGTGAGGAGTGAAGTCAAAAATGTACGCCCTTAGAAAGCCTGAAGGCGGTGCTTGGTTTTCGGGGCCCCGTACGCGGCTAGGCTCCCAAAAAGTCCCACATATGTGGTATCCCCGTATTCAGGAGAAGCAGCAGAACTTATTTTGGGGTGTCATTTCACATATGCCCATAGCATGTGTGAGCAATATATCATTTAGTGACAACTTTGTGAAAAAAAATAAATAAATAAATAAAAGTTTGTAATTTTCCCGCAACTTGTGCCAAATATAAAATATTCCATGGACTCAACATGCCTCTCAGCAAATAGCTTGGGGTGTCTACTTTCTAAAATGTGGTCATTTGTGGGGGTTTTGTGCCATCTTGGCATTTTATGGCCTTCAAAACTGTGATAGGTAGTGAGGAGTGAAATTACAAATGTATGCCCTTAGAAATCCTGAAGGCGGTGCTTGGCTTTCGGGGCCCCGTACGCGGCTAGGCTTCCAAAAAGTCGACCACATGTGGTATCCCCGTACTCAGGAGAAGCAGCAGAATGTATTTTGGGGTACAATTCCACATATAACCATGGCATGTGTGAGCAATATATCATTTAGTGACAACTTTGTGTAAAAAAAAGAAAAAAAATTTTTTTTTGTCATTATTCAATCGCTTGAGGCAAAAAAATAAAATATTTCAATGGGCTCAACATGCCTCTTATCAATTTCCTTAGGGTATCTACTTTCCAAAATGGGGTCATTTGGGGGGGTTTTGTACTGCCCTGCCATTTTAGCACCTCAAGAAATGAGATAGGCAGTCATAAACTAAAAGCTGCGTAAATTCCAGAAAACGTACCTTAGTTTGTAGATGTGACAACTTTTGCGCAAACCAATAAATATACAGTTATTGACTTTTTTTTTACCAAAGACATGTGGCTGAATACATTTTGGCCTAAATGTATGACTAAAATTGAGTTTATTGAATTTTTCTAATAACAAAAAGTAGAAAATATCATTATTTTTCAAAATTTGCGGTCTTTTTACGTTTATATCGCAAAAAATAAAAATCGCAGAGTCAGTCAAATACCTTTAAAAGAAAGCTCTATTTGTGGGAAAAAAAGGACGCAAATTTTGTTTGGGTACAACATTGCATGACCGCGCAATTACCAGTTAAAGCAGCGCAGTGCCAAATTGTAAAAAGACCTCTGGTCATTGACCAGCAAAATGGTCCGGTCTGAAAGTGGTTAAGGACAATCATTGTTGCCTTCCTTGTGCCAAAAACAAGGTGCCATAACATCAACTGTACTATTCTGTGGTTTTAAAAATTATGACTTTCCTATTGTTTATACATATAAAGCTAAGATAATATGAAAGCAGACATGCCTACCTTGGTATCATTGTTCCAAGTGTGCATACTTCTTCTATGATCTAACAATGCTTGTGATATATGTTTCTAAGATCTGTTAAGTATACATTGTTGCATATCCCGCAAATTCTTTCTTCTTTAGGCCCCTTTCACACTGTCGGACCGTTAAGGTCAGCCTGTCTCCTTTTCTCTAAGTACATTTCCAGCCTTCTAATATTCAAAACATTGAGTATGAATTAGTCCACAGTGCCTGTAGCTACAAAGGTCAGTAAGTGTCTAGTTTTAAGGTCCATCTCTGGACAAAACTGGTAAACTACATTCCTCCATAAGTCTAATTTCTGTTTGCTGCCCTATTTCTCTGCTATCTGCATGAGTCATTTCAGACAAGTTTTCCTGAGACCAGAAGAGAAAATGTTACGGGTAGGAAGCTCCAGCACACAGGCTGTGATTGCCAGCCTCAGCCATGTTTTTGTGTGCTGTGTGAAGGAGGAGGGTGTCCCTTCCCTCCAATAAGCTCTCAAAGCTCTCCTCCCCGAGTTCTGCAGTGTGTAATTTCTGCCCCCTGTTTTCTGACAGCTCAGAAAACATTTATAAATTCTGAACTTTGAACAGATGTAGAGAAGGAGAGAGATATAGAGAATGGATATAGACGGCAGATGAACAGGTACACCCTATGTCGGAGGATTGGTCTCTGTGTATCACGGGTGGCCAGTCATTTACTGTATATGTAAGGCTTTACAACCACTTTAATTTGTTAAAAGGGTTAAAACTTATTTTCACTTTTGCAAACTGAACCTGAAAAAAAATGTATTCATTAACCTCCCTAGCGGTATCCCCGAGCGTGACTCGGGTTTGTTTTTTTCTTGTACTATCGGTAACCCCGAGTCACGCTCGGGGTAACATTGCAGAGCGGCGAGCGGAGATCTTACCTTCTCCCTGCGCTCCAGCGATGTTCTCTGCTGTCCTCCATGTCCTCCCCTGTGATCGCCGACGCGATCGCCGGCGAGGTCACGCCATCCTGACTTCCTGGTTCTGTTCTCTGCGAGCAGCAGCGGTGCGGGAGCGGAACTGGGCGGGAAATTCAAAAAGTTAACACAACACAAACACATAAATAGAGTTGATACATTGTAATCTGAGAGGATTACACTGTATCATCTCTATCTGACTGATAAACCATACAGTGCCCCTTGCCTCCAATAAAATAAAATATAACATGGCATCAAAAAAGCACCAATTCGCTACAAAATCGCCATTGGACCAGCTGAGTGACAGCGATAGCGACACGGAGTTGCTCGCAGAAATTAGCGATTCGTGGGGAGATTTGTCGTCTGACACTGACACGGATCTGACAAGTGACAGCGGTGATGATCCTGCACCTGACCTCAGCGATGTGCGCAATTGGTGCCCTATCGACTGCGATACAGACCAGGTAGCGCCGCCAAGATTCCCTTTCACTGGATCACCTGGGATGAAGGTAGATGTCGAACGTGACAATCCTCTGGCATACCTGCAATTATTTCTCACTGAGGATGTAATTGAAAAAATTGTCACAGAGACAAATCGCTACCAGGTACAGCAATCCGCTACGCTGCATGCCAGGTTTTCCCGAAGCAGAAAGTGGGAACCAGTGACCAAAGAGGACATCTGGCAGTTCCTGGGACTCATCATTCTTCAGGGAGTGGTGGGGAAACCGCTCCAAAAATGGTACTGGACAACCAATAAATTACTGGCCACTCCGTTTTTTGGCACCGTGATGTCCGAATACCGTTTTTCCCTCATCATGAAATATTTCCATTTCACGAACAATGAAGAGTTTGATGAGGCCACGCATCCTGCACCCAAACTCAAAAAAATCTGGGAGGTATCGCAAATTATTGTGAGCAACTTCCAGCGAACCTACATGCCAGAAAGGGACGTCTGCGTGGACGAAAGCTTGATGGCCTACAAGGGACGCCTGAGCTGGATACAATTTATTGCATCCAAAAGAGTGAGATTTGGCATAAAGTCCTACATGCTCTGCGAGTCATCCACCGGGTACATATGGAATTCGGTCATTTACACCGGTAAAGGCACGAAGTTCAACCCCAGGTACAGCGGCTATGGGATGGCCACATCATCAGTCCTCACACTGCTGGAGCCATTGCTGAACCAGGGATATTGTGTCACCATGGACAACTTCTATACGTCTCCGGAACTTTTTGATGTTTTGCTAAAAAACAAGACCGATGCGTATGGTACTGTTAGGCCCAATCGACGTGACATGCCATCTCTGTTCTCCCGGAAAAATCTAAAAACCGGAGAAATGGTTGCCTAGCAGAAGGGTAAGATGATGGCAATGCGATGGCGAGATAAGAAGGACGTGTGTCTCATGAGTACCGTGCACAATACCGCCACTGCCATGGTCCACACGAAACGCGGGAAAGATGTGCTGAAGCCGCAAGTCGTCATAGACTATAATTGCATTATGGGAGGCGTGGACAGAGCCGATCAGGCAATGACATTTTATCCGGCTATGCGCAAGCAGCAAAAAAAATATTATAAAAAGATTTTCCGGCATCTTCTGGAGCAATGCCTTTGGAACGCATATGTCCTATATAGAGCACAGAGTCGCAAGCCTCTTATTCATGCTGATTTTACCTGGAAGGTGGCTGAGCAGATTTTCCTCCAACACCAGACACCATCAGGATCTGCGATCAGACCTGGACGACATGCTGTTGATGTTGTCAACCCAGAACACCTAACAGGTCGTCACTTTGTGGACTACATACCACCAACCGCAAAAAAGGCAGCACCTACCAGGACGTGCATGGTTTGCTGCTCAAAGAGAGACAGCAGTGGAAAAAAAGTCAGAAAAGAAAGCCGGTTCTATTGTCCGGATTGTGATGTTGGACTGTGTGCTGTACCTTGCTTCAAAGTGTATCACACTCAGGATGTTTATTGAATTTTCTTTGTTTGACAAATTTCATTATTTCACATTACATTATTGAATAAAATTATATTATTTATAAGATTATAATTCATGATTTTGTGTTTCTAACTTTATCACATCTGGGATGTCTACTAGAGCCTTGTTTGGTCAGGTTTTAGTAAGTAATTATTAAGAATTGCAGGCCTATGATACATAACACCAAATTTTCATGCAAAAGAATTGTACCGCTTTTGGAATAGAATTCCTGACAGAATCATACTGCCAGGGAGGTTAAAGCAAATCATGCAAACAAAAAGCAAGGTCTTATTTTTTTAGTGGTCCCCTACCCCTTCCTAAAAATACTGCATTATCGCTAAACAAAACAAAAAAAAAAACTGTGGGGGGATAATATATTTGCTGCTCCCCGCTAGGGATGAGCTTCGAGTTCGAGTCACGCTCATGTTTGACTCGAACATTGCCTGTTCGCCTATTCAGCGAACAGTAAACAATTTGGGCTGTTCGCGGCAAATTCGAAAAGCCGGAACACCCTGTACAAGTCTATGGGAGAAATCTAAAGTGCTAATTTTAAAGGCTAATATGTAAGTTACTGTCCTAAAAAGTGTTTGGGGACCTGGGTCCTGCCCCAGGGGACATGGATCAATGCAAAAAAAAGTTTTAAAAACTGCCTTTTTTCAGGAGCAGTGATTTTAATAATGATTAAAGTGAAACAATTAAAGTGTAATATTCCTTTAAATTTCGTACCTGGGGGGTGTCTATAGTATGCCTGTAAAGGGGCGCATGTTTCCCGTGCTTAGAACTGTCCCTGCACAAAGTGTCATTTCTGCAGGAAAAAAAGTCTTTTAAAATCACTTGCGGCGTAAAATAATTACGGGAGCCAACAATTCATTCATTGATAAAAAACAAAAACAAAAAAAAAGCGTGGGGTTCCCCTAAATTCAATTACCAGACCCTTCAGGTCTGGTATGGATATTAAGGGGAACCCCGCGTCAAATTAAAAAAAATGGGTGACCCCGCCCCCCTCTGATGTAACAGAAACCTGCGTTACATCAGAGGGGGCTGGGTCACCCATACATCATTGGGGAACCCCTGGCTTCCCTCGCTAGCGTCAGAGGGGGCGGGGTCAGGTGACGGGTGGCCCTGCCCTCCTAATATAAGAAACGTCAGGCGCTGGGCTCCCCGCAGTGTCTGCTTAGTGGAGACAGAAGATGGATGCATGGATGGACTGCGCTGGACTGAAAATCACCTGTCGCTGGATCAGATCAGCCATCGCTGGACCCTGGAGAGATGATCACCCGTCGCTGGATAGCAAGAGTGGATTACCACCGCTGCATTTTTTTCAAAAGTGTGTTTGTCTTATGTAACCATTTTTTACACTTTCTTTGTGAAATGGTAGGGGTACTTTTGTACCCCCTTACCATTTTAAGCAGGGGGGGCGGGATCTGGGGGTCCCCTTGTTAAAGGGGGCTTCCAGATTCTGATAAGCCCCCCGCCCGCAGACCCCCACAACCACTGGCCAGGGTTGTGGGGATGAGGCCCTTGTCCCCATCACAGACCCCCAAAGCATCCTCCCAATGTTGAGGACATGTGGCCTGGTACGGTTCAGGAGGGGGGGAGCTCTCTCGTCCCCCCCTTTTCCTGCGGCCTGCCAGGTTGCGTGCTCGGATAAAGGGTCTGGTATGGATTTTTAGGGGGACCCCACGTCAATTTTTTTTTTTGAGTTGATGCGGGGTTCCCCTTAATATCCATACCAGACCTGAAGGGCCTGGTAATTGAATTTAAGGGAACCCCACGCTTTTTTTTTTTATCAATGAATGAATTGTCGGCTCCCGTAATTATTTTACGCTGCAAGTGATTTTAAAATACTTTTTTTCCTGCAGAAATGACACTTTGTGCAGGGACAGTTCTAAGCACGGGAAACATGCGCCCCTTCACAGGCATACTATAGACACCCCCCGGGTACGAAATTTACAGGAATATTACACTTTTATTGTTTCACTTTAATCATTATTAAAATCACTGCTCCCGAAAAAACGGCAGTTTAAAAAAATGTTGCATTGATCCATGTCCCCTGGGGCTCCGTGTCCCCAAACACTTTTTAGGACAGTAACTTGCATATTAGCTTTTAAAATGACCACTTTAGATTTTGAACGTTCGAGTCCCATAGACTTTAATAGGGTTCTGAAGTTCACACAAAGTTTAGGTCTGTTCGCAGGTACTGGTGCGAACCGAACAGGGGGGTGTTCGGCTCATCCTTACTCCCCGCTATGGGCCCACAGTGCGTTAGGCGGGGATGATGTCATCATCCTTCCAGCTAGATCTGGATAATATAGAGTAGCCCAAATCTTGCTAAGATAATCCAATCACTGTGCTTCAGCATTGTGATGTCATTCCCCAAATCATAGACGCCAATGGAAAGGTAAAGATATTATCTAATACCCCAACACAGTTCTTTGCCAGTTTGATGCAGCATTTTAAAAAGGGGGTTCTACCACTCAAAGGGACTTTTCTTGGAGTGCAAGGGCCATTTTAACCTTTAGGCCTGGTTCACATCTTCACATTTTTATGTGAGCTTTGGGACACACAAAAACACATTTAATAGAAATACTTTGAAACCAATTAGCCTCCCATTTGTGCGCCGAGTTGGGGTGTGTTTGTAAAGTTGAAACATGTCTAATTTTATATGCATTTTCTGGCCCACTGCAGTGCACAGAAACACATGGAAACTCATATTGTTTGTTTCCATGTGTTTTAAAGCATTTTCAATGTGTTGTGGGTGAGGACATGGATGTTTGTCAAACAATGTGACAAGTACCTTCCCTGGATTCTTGCCCCATGCTCACCCCCTAGTCTAGAAAGATGGCTGCAACATTTCCATTCCTATCAAATTTTGTTTTCTAAGCAGCTCAAGCAAAGCATTGCATTTCCTGCCTTAAAGCATATCTATGGCCAAAATGTAAAATAATTATACAGTATCCATTTCCACATTGTGTTTAAATTATTTTGATCCTAAAGTTTGTAAACTGACTTCGTGAAGCTCACGATATATTTATTTCCTTGAATTCTGTGACATGTTTTCACTATGCCCTGTGGGAAGGGGCGTCGGGAGAGGTGGCTGGGGGGGCTGAAGCCTCGAATGTGACCGCAAAAAGCCCAGAGTCTGAGGCATGCAGCTCTCCATTGCTAGCCTCGAGCAGCGAGCGCCGAGACCGTTCTGATCCCGAGTGCCACCAAGTGTGGCCGAGTGCGGCCGAGTGCCATAGCAGGTCCTGCCTTTTGGAGCCTGCAACGCCTATGATTGATGTCCCACTGGTCCAATGGTGGGACGTGTGACGTCCATCACAGGCACTGCAGGCTCCAAAAGGCAGAAATTACAATACACTACATCCCCGCTCAGCGCTGCCTGGCTGCTGTGACACCGCACACTGCGGCTGAGCTGAGGTAGGTCAGACAGTGTATGTAAATGACAGTGTATGTGGGTCAGACAGGTCAGTGTAGGTAAGTCAGTGTAGGTAGGTCACTACCGTCAGTGTATGTAGGTCAGTGTAGGTAGGTCAGTGTAGGAAGGTCACTACCGTTAGTGTATGTAGGTCAGTGTATGTAGGCCAGTGTATGTAGACCAGGCAGGTCAGTGTAGGTAGCTCAGTGTATGTAGGTCACCGTATGTAGGTCCCTATCGTCAGTGTAGGTAGGTCAGTGTAGGTAGGTCAGTGTATGTAGGTCCCTACCGTCAGTGTAGGTAGGTCAGTGTATGTAGGTCAATGCATGTAGGTCACTACCATCAGTGTATGTAGGTCAGTTAGGTCACAACCCAGCCAAAAAAAGTCTGTGTCATGTACACCACCCCCCTCTTCCGGTCTTGGACTTGGGGCTGAAGCCTCTGCTCTTTTTGCCCCCTAGCAATGCCCCTGCCTGTGGTTAGGCACTGCTGTGTCACACATTTCACAGAGCCTGCCATCTGAACTACAGAGGGGCTGAGAGGAGGAGTTTCAGGAGGCGGAGTCAGTACAGGAATCACTGCTTGCCGGCAACAAGGTACCATGGGATATGTAGTTGTTACAACTTGAAAGTAAACCAAAGGAATCATCAGAGAGACACAGAAAGTTGTGGAAAGAGATGGCCAGCAGACAGGCAGCACTCACAACAAAAAAAGAGATTTTTTTCAAGTAAGCTTATATTGGGTTGTCTTTGTACTGCTGACTATACCCTATACCACTTAGTAGCGCTGCTATATAGTGTGTCTGATAAATCCAGTATCTCAAAGAAATATAAGGGGCAGGCTGTCTTATACTTGAACCTTGCCTATAATTTGTCACGTTGAAACACATTTTCACCATTTCACCTTTGCCAAAGTTTTGTCTAAATTAGCCTCACATTTTTCCATGCAGACTGGTAAAATTGGCTTTGCTTTTTTACAAAACCATGTAATCTACATGTTAGAGCTGACAATGGTCAAGGTGTTGCTCATGGGGGTTTGAAGGCCTGGGGTGGAGTACTAGGGTAATGGTTCTAAAATATAAAGATATTCACTTTAAGGTCATCACAGAGGACAAGGGGACACTCTTTACGATTGGAGGAAAAGAGATTTAATCTCCAAATATGGAAAGGCTTCTTCAAAGTAAGAGCTGAAAAAATGTGGCATAGATTTCCATAAGAGCTGATACTGTCCAGCTTAGTAGAGTGCTTTAAACAAGGCCCAGATTCTTTCCTAAATGTAACGTGATCCAGGGAATAAGTGATTTCCTCTAGGGGGATCAGGAAGGATTTTTTTCTCCTACTGGTGTCAGGGCCTGGACTTGAACCTGGAACTTCTGCTGTATCCGGTGATGACTCTTCTCACTGAGCTACCTGAGATGCTGGACAGCCTCCTGGCTGATCCATTGGACAACCCCACCTTGTGCCTTGCTTCTGCTGAACCTTGAACTCCTTGCTGCTCCCATGAACTTCCTAATTTAAGCCATGTCTCTGCACTTCTTGTTTGCCAGATTATTGTGCTCACTTCAGCCAGTATCTCTCTCTCAACTGCTGCAGTCCATATTTTACTTGCACTCGTTATCGACCCTTGAGTTGTTCCTTGACTACTCTACTGCCTGATCCCAACCTGCAACTGTTTGTTACTGTCTTTTGGCTTGTTTTACTGACTACACTTCTGTTTGATCCTTACCTGCTAATCCGCTTCTGGACCCCGGCTTGCTCACCTCCTGGTGGGGCGATCCTGAGGACTGTGACCTGATACTAGTATGTAGCAAAATCCATCTCCACCATCAGGAGCTCTGGGGAACACCAGTTAGTACTTAGACTCTGCAACCCCAGGTAAGCCCATGTCATTGGCTAGGGTCACCTGGTTGTATAACTATGCTGCTGGTCGGTGGTAGTCTCACTACTGCGATAACAACTGATCTGTGAGCCTGACCCCTGAATGTGACAGCGGGAGCAAATTGGATCATGCTTTGATGTTTTTTTTTGCCATCCTGTGGATCAACTGTGGGTATAGGATTGTGTATATAGGATTGTAAAAAATGTTTTTGCCTTTTATTAGTTGAACTAGATGGACTTGTGTCTTTTTTTCAGCCAGACTAACTATGTATGTAACTATATAATATCTAAGGTCAGGTTCCCTAGCTAATAAGGGGACATTTCTTTAGCACCAGTCCAGGGTCTTTGAATGGCACTTCCCTAACCCTAAGGGGACATTTAAACCCCATTACGGCCTTGAAAACTACCAACCAAGACCTTGATTTTTATGAACAAGTTCGTCATGGCTGAAACACGTTAACATCTGTTGTACCTACCTGTCTTTTATGGATAATCAATAAATTTGAAAAGATTTAAGAGCATGTATGGAGTTGTGGATCATCTTCTATTAAGACCTTGATTTTGCCTTGCCTAAGGCTCAATGCCAACATTCTAATAACCTGAATTTTGATATTTCACCAAAGTGATTTCACTGAAATAATTTTTTTTTATGAAATTCTAGCGAAATATATAGAATTTTGCTCACCCCTAGTCATTAGGGTAAATTAGAGTAAAGCTAAACACAACAGTGAATGATTAGAGGTTAGGCCAGTGGGGTGGATTAACAAAAAGGGGGCTTGTGTCAGAGGTTTAGGGTCATTTAAAATAAGTGTTTGTTTTAAACAATCACAACTCTGTTAGAGGGATTCTATCTCAGCCCTGAAGCACCATCTTCATCATTGTCATGAATGTGAAGCAGAGACGTATCAACCACATAAATTAGTAAAGAGTGCTTTTCCTGCGTCCACTTTTCTTACATTTCAAGTAATCATTTCCTTTTCATGTCAATTTCTCATACATCACATTGTGTGCTCACATACTTACTTTCCCATACAGGAGAGAAAAATAGTTGATAGAAATAGTGCACAACTAGTATGTAGCAACAATAAAAATATGTTACATTTAGCCACCTACATTATCTGGTGCAATGCTGTTTAACCCGAAAAGGCTGACTTTTTCATAAAGGGTTAACCCTTTTGCATCATGGGCGGTAAATGTAGCACTGCATCCTCTAAGGGGAACACGGCAACTAATCGGTTAATCTCGGGCTTTACCATGATAGTCCTGGATGTCTTAAAGACTCCTCCATATGCTGCACTCCATTTTATTACTTCTGCATTGCGTCAGAAAGGAAATATTCACGCTGAACCGCAGGGATTAAAGAGTGAAGCTCCGGAGAAGTCAGCTCACATCCGTCCTTTCCAGCTGTTTTCAATTCCAAGCCTTCACACCTGCTTTTATTTATTATTTTTCGCAGAGACAAGGCAGGACTCATTTTTCAAATGGAAATCTTTAGGTTGAATGGACGAAGAATGCTGCCCTCTGATTGGCCAAAGCATGCACCTATTAGGAATGTACTGTTTAATGGCCAGGAGGGTCTTATTATTGATGGTACGTCGGGTCATCAGACAAAACATAATTATTCTTGCAAGTCAATAGTTAGAAATTGGGTGCAATGTAATAAAGAGCGAAGGCACTCCAGATCCAATTCTTCTTAAAGGTCCCCAAAAGTTCCACCCCTGTTACCACATCTTGCGTGCCATAAGGATATTATGAAAACCATCACTATTCACAATTGCGGCACACTTCAAAACTTTTTTTTTTATAATAGATTTAAATAAGTAAAGCTAAATTTTATGCAGATATAAAAAACACATATTAACGCAGCTCTGTATTTATAAAGCATTATTAAAGGCTTTTTTTAAATGCAAGAAGTGCAATTACCAGAGATTAGACTGGGACAGGAGAAGACAAAGCACAGGGAGCCAATGCCATGTGCTAACAGGGGACATGCTGACATTAGGAGGGAGCAGGGTGTCAGAGAGACAAGCCCATTGGACTGTGTGGCAACGCTGTGTAAATCTCAACACTGGGCAGGAAGTAATACAGTTCCTTTGACATGTAAAATAGCCACCTTATACAATGAGTATAGTAAAGAATCAGCCCCACCCCCCTTTAAAATAATCAAATTTTGTTGCTTTGCAGCCTGAAATGAAGACAGACACAACTTTTGTTTTATTCAGCTGTGTTTACTAATGCAACTTACTGTATAGCATCCAAGTGAAAGATATAATACAAACATGTCAGAAAAAAAAAATAGAAAAAAGGATCACCCCCCTATGTCAGTATTTTGTTGAACCATCTTTTGTTTTAATTATAGCATTTAGTCTGTTGTGATATGTCTCTACTAACATTGCACATCTAGACTTTACAATATTTTCCCACTCTTCTTTGCAGAACTGCTCAAGTTCCATTAAATTTGATGGTGATCATTTGTGGACTGCAGTCTTCAAGTCATTCCACAGATTTTCAATGGGGGTTACGTCTGGGCTCTGACTAGGCCAGTGATGGCGAACCTTGGCACCCCAGATGTTTTGGAACTACATTTCCCATGATGCTCAACTGCAATGAAGAATGCATGAGCATCATGGGAAATGTAGTTCCAAAACATGTGGAGTGCCAAGGTTTGCCATCACTGGACTAGGCCATGCAAAGACATTCACCCCTTTTCTCATTTTGGCTGTGTGCTTTGGGTCATTGTCATGTTGGAAAGTAAGCCTTCTTCGCATTGACAACTTTCTGTAAGGGGGCAAGCAGATTTTCCTCAAGAATGTCATGGTATTTTGCCCCATCCATTTTTCCTTCTATCCTGACAAGTGCTCCAGTCCCTGCTGCAGAGAAACACCCCACAACCTCACTCCATAACAAGATATTACAACCTCCATGCTTTACTGTAGGAATGGTGTTATTTGGATGGTGAGCTGTATTGGATTTACGCTAGATATATCGTATGGTGTTGAGGCAAAATAATTCAGTTTTAGTCTCATCTGACCAGAACACCTTTTTCTATGTGGTCTCAGAATCTTCAAGGTAGGTTTAAGGTGGGTGAATGGTCACTGTACAATGGCAGACAGGCCAGTTAGTAACTTTAATGGAAAAAAGACAAAGCGTGTTTCTTCTTCATTAAAATTCCTGCCTGTTCGCCCATTTTTAATTGTTGCCTAAAGTTCCACTTTAAACAAATTTAGAGAGCACAACCTACTTGCCCTCTACAAAACATAAACATAGGTATTACATAGTTAGCCAGGTTGAAAAAAAGTAAAAAAAAAAAATCATACAATCCCATATACACAATCTTTCAAGAGGAAGTAAACCCTGTCCTCTGTAGTTCCGAGCTTCCATCTTCTTGGTGGGTCTCGCTGCTCCGGCGCTGTGATTCGCCAGAGCAGCGATGACGTCACTCCAGCGCATGCGTACGGGAGCTGACACTCGCGGCATATCGTCGCGATCTGCGGCTTACCCAGTGCGCCTGCGCGCCGATGTCTACGGAACATTCGCCGTAGACAGCGGTGGCTGTCTTCAGGTAAATATCTCCAAAACCGTATAGGTTTAGAAGATATTTCTTGGACCTACAGGTAAGCCTTAATATAGGCTTACCTGTAGGTCAAAGTGGTTTGTAAGGGTTTAGAACCACTTTCACCCATAGTTGATCCAGAGGAAGGCGAAAAAACCCCAGCAAAGCATGATCCACTTTGCTACAGCAGGGGGAAAAATTCCTTCCTGATCCCCTGAGAGGCAATCGGATTTTCCCTGGATCAACTTTACCTATTAATGTTAGTATCCATATTATGTACATTTAGGAAAGATTCCAGGCCCTTTTTAAGGCAATCTACTGAGCTTGCCAGAACCACTTCTGGAAGGAGTCTATTCCACATTTTCACAGCTTTTACTATGAAGAAATCTTTCCGTATTTGGAGATTAAATCTTTTTTCCTCCAGATGTAAAGAGTGCCCGTGTGTCCTCCGTGATGACCTTAAAGTGAAAAACTCAACACCAAGTTCACTATATGGACCACTTATGTATTTGTACATGTTGATCATATCTCCCCTTAATCTCTTCTTCTCAAGGGGGAATGGATTTAGTTCCTCTAATCTTTCCATCTCTCTTAATACAGGAAAGGACTTTGCTCCCTTTGGAAACCACAGCTTGGCATTGTATACTATTATTGAGCTTATGATCTACCAAAACTATCAGATCCTTCTCCACCATTGATTCCCCCAGTTGTGCTCCCCCTAGTATGTATGATGCATGCATATTCTTATCCCCCAAGTGCATAACTTTACATTTATCAACATTAAACCTCATTTGCCACTTAGTTGCCCAATTAGACAGAGCATTGAAGTCGGCTTGTAAATTGGAGACATCCTGTAAGGACGTTATTCCACCCTATATCATTTATAAAGATATTAAAAAGTAAGGGTCCCAGCACTGAACCTCAGGGTACACCACTGATAAGATAGACCATTCAGAGTACCGGTAAGAATCATTAACCACCACTCTCTGAATTCTGTAGTTTAGCCAGTTTTCTATCCATTTACAAACTGATCTTTCCAAGCCTTTAGACTTTACCTTACACATTAGTCGTGAGTGTCAAACGCTTTTGCAAAATCTAAGTGTACTACATCCATTGACACCCCTCTGTCCAAGGTTTTACTTACCTCCTCATAAAAAGAAATCAGGTTTGTCTAACAACTTCTGTCTTTTATGAATCCATGCTGTCTGTTGCTTAAAATATTTTTTTCCCCAGCAAGAACTCGTCTATGTGGTCTTTTATTAAGCTCTTCAGTATCTTCCCGATTATAGAATTTAAACTAACAGGTCTATAGTTACTTGGTAAAGACTTTTGTCCCTTTTTAAATATAGGCATCACACTGGTCCTATGCCAATCCAGTGGTACTATTCCTGTCATTAATGAGTCCCTAAATATTAGAAACAATGGCTTTGAAATGACAGAGCTCAATTCTTTTAGGATCCGTGGGTGGATGCCATCTGGTCCAGGTGCTTTATCCACCTTTATTCCCTCAAAATATTTCTGAGCCATATCACGTTTGAGTCATTGTGGATCATTTGGGGCTGTGTCACTACCACCCCCATTATGCACACAAGCTCTCCTATGCTCCTTTTATACACAGAGCTGAAGAAATTATTTAATACCCTTGCCTTCTCTTTATCCCCAGTCATCCACTCTAATTTTTTTTGTAAAGGGCCTACATGCTCAGACCTTTTTACTATTAATATATTTGAAGATTTTTTTTTTGAGTCTCTGTTGAGTCTCCACCTCCTCATTAACCTTGGAAGGTCTATAAAAAAACTCCAATGATAACCTTTGTAGTACACACACCCATGTACAGTTCCACCCATAATGCTTCAGACTCATCACACTCTCCAGCAACTAGGTCCTCTTTCACACTCACTTTGAGATCACTTCTCACATAGAGACAGACATCACCACCCCTCTGTTTTACCTTGTCTTTCCAAAAGAGAGCATAGTCAGGAATATTAATAGCCCGGTTATGAGAAAAATGAAGCCAAGATTCAGCAATACCAATTAGATTATAGTTCTGTTTGTGCACCAGAGCTTGCAACTCACCTATTTTGCTTAGCAGACTTCTGGCATTGGTGAACAAACACTTTAATTAATCTTCACATTTTGAAAATGTATGTTGCATATTTTTTATTTGCAAGGTATTCATTTTCTACTACTAAACTAACCTAAAGGCTACATTGGAATGGGAAATGTGATGGCCTGTTGAACTCATTAAAGATAAGTGCATTCTCAGTACAGGATACCTACAGTGATGATATGCAGGCTCACATGTTCTTATGATCATTAAGTGCAGCACATGCTTCCTGTCAACAGAGGGAGGTGTTAGAGGCAGATATCGCAGTGTCTGTTACACTTTACAACACTACTGCATACTGTGGCCATCTCATTCATATAATGAGGGCTGCCATATACAGACTGCAGTGTGCTACTGAGTTTTCTCCCTGTTTAACACAGCAGAGAAACCTCTGTCACTGGAGGAGAGATGGTCATGTGACTTTAAGTGGTAGTGTTGGAGAGGTTTTCACAGGTAATCAAAATGCAGATGAAATTAATATTTGAGCCCAATTGGCCTCTTTTTAGCAGGTGACGCAAAGGAAGAAGATGTTCACCTGAATTGAGAAATCCAAGTGTAAAGCCCCATACACACGATCAGAAATTCTGCTAGCAAAAGTCGGATGTGAGCTTTTGGTCCAGAATTCCGACCGTGTGTATGCTCCATCGGACTTTTGCTGGCAGAATTGCAGCCAGCAAAAGATTGAGAGCGGGTTCTCTATTTTTTGGTCGGAAAAAGTTCTGATCTGTACAAATGCCAACGGCTCGTTGCAGTGTTGTATGTCACCGCGTTCTTGATGGTCGAAAGTTCAGAGAACTTTTGTGTGACCCTGTGTATGCAAGCCAAGCTTGAGCAGACTTCTGTTGGAAAACCATTCAAGTTTTTTCAGATGGAAAATCCGCTCATGTGTATGGGGCATAATGGGTCATAATGGGTCAAAAATGAAAAAAACCCTTAGGTGTCCAACTGGGTACAACAGGCAGGGCAAAAAAGACAGCCAATGCATTTCAGACCACACAATCCCCCTTCATCAGGGCTGGATGAAATGGCTAATTGGACTAAAAAACACTCCTAAGCAGACTGATCTGCAGACAGAAGATGTTATTAACAGTCAGTAGAAGTGGCAAGGGCCAGATAAGTCTGTGTAGGAGTATTTTGTGTCCATTTAACATTCTGCCATTTCATCCAACCCTGATGAAAGGGGATTGTGTGGTCCCCAAAATTGTTGGATGCCCTTTGCCCTGCTTGTTGTAACTAGTTAAGGTGGTAGTTAAGTCTGCTTTGTGATTTTTACCTACAGGTAAGCTGATAATACAGCTTACCTGTAGGTAAAATGAATATCTCCTAAACGTGCACCGGAGATGTTCACCCTTTTGGCAGCCAGTAACGTCACCGGCGCATTTGCTCTATAGGAACGGCATATCAGTGCCGTCCCTTCAGAGCGCTGTGCCACGGCTGTGACTCCCATGTGCAGTGGAGTGACTTCATCAGCCATTCAAGCTGCCGGAGCCCACAAACCCCGAAGGAAGATCAGGTGAAGGTGGAAGTCCTGTTAGCGGCAACAACGCACTGCTGGAAGGCTTTGTCTCAAGTGTTTCATGATGTGCAATGCATATTAGCACATTATGTAATTGCCTTTCAGAAGATTTTTTTTTTGCCAATGCCGCCGTACACTACCCCTTTAAGCAATAAAGACTTTGGATTTTTTCATTTGCCATCACATTTGGTTAGGTGACAGGTCACATAACCGGCTTCCCCACCCACATTAAATTAGAACTAAGGCAAAACTTTTTTTCTTTCATTTTGGATAGAATAATAGAGGGTTATAACCCTCATCTTTTAAAAATATCTATTGGGGAGATTTCACTTCACTTCCTGTCCCATAGTCAAAACAAGAACTGAGAGGGAATCTGTCCAAAATGAGGGAATCCCTGGTTGTCACCAGGGACACCAAACTAGCATCCCCATTGGAAGATTTCCCCTCTATCACTGCTCTGGGGACAATCCAAAATTTTAATTTTTCTTTTACTTTCACTTTCAGTGATAATGGAAACCATAACCAACGGAAGGGGGTGAATTCCCTAATGGGGCCACAGACAGTCATAAAAACTTTGCCAGATGTTGTAATGCCTTACCACACTATTCAAGATTGCCTTTAGTTGAAAAATACATGCCTCATTTTTTATTTTCAAAAGGTCTTCTAGCCAGTGTGACAGCACCATGAGTCCTTCCTCTTCTCTACCAGTGCTACACTGAATGGTGTTCATATAATTACAAAGTAGCATTGTTCAATACCATAGTACAGTGAGCCCAGGCTGGTGTGGTTACACCAAGAGGAGGCATGTGCATGACAGCCTGGATTCAGAAGGAGTAGGTTTAATGACACAGGCAGTCACTTAACCTGGAAAACCGAGGACAACTAATGGCAGAAAGAAAGTACTGCAAGAGACAGCAAAAGCTACATTTTGTTTTGTTTTTTATTTCCAGGGCTGTTAATTTGCATTTAATAAAATAAATTTCAATCTGCTTTAGGTAGTGTAGGTAAGCATATTGTCATTTACTTTTTTTTTTTTTTCTTTACTATATTTTTTCTTTCCTTGGCACATTGACAAATTTCATATGTTCTTTATAGGTTTTGAATTTATGCAATAATAGCACGATGTTCCCTAAGTAAAGTACATTCAGAGAAAATTAGTAATGCATGTCAGGGCAAAGCTGATGGCTCTCTACTTCTGGAGCGTCACAGCTTCAAGAAAACATCAAACAATTCTGCTTCCTGACCCTTTTACAAAGACAGACCTTTCAGAGGAACCATTTTTGCATTTGGTTTTGGAGGACTCCTGCAGCGTATGCACACATTTTTAACATTACATAGTTTAAAAGGCTGGTAGGCTGTCCGTGAGAGAATTCCAATGTGAAATTCCTCTTTATGGGATTGCTCTGTAACCATTTATATTGTTCTTCTAAATTGATGACTGTAATCGCTTATTTATTCTGATGTACGTCCTGTCACTGTGGCATGTGATGCACGCCCAGAACAAAATGTTCTGTCCCCCACCGCATTTCATAGAAATCAATAAAGAACCAGCAACATCAATACTGGGAAAATTTTATTGCGCAAAGGGGATCTACAAGTCAGTATAAATCTTTTCAAAATCATATATAATATTAGGTTCTGGGCAACATATGCAATACATCTGTGCAATACATGCACATTTCCCCATGTTATAAAATGCAGGTACAGAAAAATACCTGGTGGTCTGTCAGAAATCCAGAGGAGAACATAACTTTCTGTGCACTTTTCCTTTGCTGCACTAAAATCCAAGCAGCGTCATCAACTCTGCCCCTGTTTTCCCTTGACTACAGAATACCACGCCTTCCTATGGGGATGAGGAAAGAGGGAGGTGTTATGTAGCGCAGTGAATGAAAACTAGGCAGCGCTGACAACATTGTGTGGGCATTGTGTGTACCTTGTGTACCCTTGCGGGAGTTGGGTGTACCTTGAATTTATAGAATATTAACAGGTATTTACCTGTAGTTGCAGCATTTTTAAGGGAATTGAACGTGGGGAAGTGGGCATGTATGCAGAGATGCACTTTAATTTTACTATTTTGCCCAGACATACATTTTAAAGCCCAACTGCAGGAAACGTGAAAATTATACCTTGCAATGCGGCTGCACCTATACAACAAGTGTTACTTATTTGTTTACTTTTGGGAAGAGTAAAAGTATATTTATCTACCTGATCCTCCGCTCCCCTATGCTCTGGCCATGGACTGTGGGCTATAGTCCCTGCAATGGTCTTGATTAGATTGGGGTCTCAAACCACTGGAACATGGGGGAGAAGAGTCTACACAGACCAATCTAGCAACATGGAGGAGCAGTTGATCAGGTAAGTATGTAAGCAGGTGCAGTCTATTTTTTCTATTGCAGGTGGTGCTTAACCCCAGCAGCAGGGCAGAGGGAGAGGAAGTCAAGAGGAATGTGGTTCCTCTATGGTTTCCTGGGTCACTGGAACAACAATCCGGTTGGATGTGGGCAGCCCATGTGACTCTGGTGGCCATCTTGGGTCAGGCAGAGTCTATTTAAGGCCCTGGCTCCTCATTTTGGGGTGCATATTAGCATGTGGGTAGTAAATGGACATATCACCGGTCAGGTCACCTGAGTCTAGGTGACAGATGCACTCCGTTGGGGTCAGGAGTGCACTGCAAGGTGGTGGACCCTATGGCTGATTGCTGGGGATGGAGCTCTAGGTGATTCAGGAGAGCAGGTATCCTGGAGCACCAACACGGGTCACACTGGGAGCTAGAACATGAAATTTTCCAGGGCGCAGATTATAAGAGCCAGCAGGTGTTCACCAGAAGCCCCTAGTGGTGGGGATGGATTTAGCTGCAGTCTGGCTACTGGTCGCGACCCCCAGGGCCTCCCAGCTCATGCTCACGGTAGAGTACGGGAAGGTAGAGAGGAAGCAGCAGACTGACAATAAAGGATAGTCAGGAGATAGCCAAAGGTCGGGGCAACAAGCAGGTAAGGATAGTCAAGGAACACGCCAAGATTGGGATAGGAAGCAGACAAGGACAGGGAAGAACAAGCAAAGATCGGTAACTAGAATCAGATGTAGAACACACAGCAAGGAGCACACGGAAGCCAAATACACAATATTGATCATCAGGTTTGGCTTATAGTGCACAGGTTAATATAGTGTTCCCTGATAGGACCTGGGGTGGAGCCATACTTTGAGGAGAGATTACTTAAGCAACCAGGTGAAGGGCGGCTGGCCTCTCAAGCTGAACACATAGAGAGGTAAGCTCACCGACAAACATTACTGCGGATCCATGACATAACCAGTCTGTCAGGAACAGTAATAGTGGCAGAGAAAAGTTCCAGATGAGTAGGGAAAGCCTGGGGATCCACCATGCCTCCTGGAAACCTCTCTGCTTGGGTATGGACCATCCAGGCCAAATTGCACCCTCAAGACAGACACTGTCAGTTCAGATGAGACCCGCTCTGCTACAATCTGCTGTTCATCTGTGAAAGTTCCCAGTTGTGCTGCCTTCCCACTAGGCTTAATGTGAACCGTTATACTCTGACTACAATACAAGTTATTTCTATTGCACCTGGACCGATGAGTGTTACAGAAGCTATACCACTCTGCACCCAGGGCCACTGATAGGCCAGTACAACTGGCTCTGTTGTAACGGGCCCAGACAGGGGGGGTCCCAGACAAGCTGAGCAGAAAAATAATTAATATAATAAGCCACAGCCGATCAGAGCCCGTCCGACTCAACTACCAACTAAATATTATTTTTTACGGGTTTTTTTTTTTTTGTGCAGATAGCTATCTGCAGACTAGATGGCGGCAGGGGAGGGACTATTTCCTCTATTTCGGGCTCGGAAGAATTCCTCTTCCACACCCGCTCCTCATGCTGGCTGTGGCTCAAGTCCCAGCCAGTGCGTCCTCTATCGTGCCCTCCCCCTGGCGCCGCGGAGTGATTCCTCCCCCTTCTCATGAGATAAGTGTCAGTGAGGCAAGTGGCGGTGGCAGAAGACAAAAAAGAAGTAGCTGCAGTCTGAATGGAATCATTTGTCGACACTCCAGTCCAGGCAGCGGCAGGATCAGGGAAGAAGTGCCTCGTGGGGCTCAGCTAGAAGTTACACAGGTGTGTGCTTGCTTGGGGGGGGGCGGGGTCAAGATCTACTACTGATGCAGCAGCATATATACATTATGGTATTGGCAACATGGGTGGCACTGTCTGCAGCAGAATATGACATTGGTGGCATGGGTGGCACTGTCTGCAGGTAGCACTGGCGTTATGGCCCATAACAGGGCCATGCCACCAAAACCATATTCTGCTGCAGACAGTGCCGCCCATGACACTAATGTCATAACGTATGTGCTGCCTGCAGAGACAGTGCCACAATGCTGCCAATGGCATTATGCCATTGGCGGCATGGGTGGAAATGTCTGCAGCACAATATGGCATTGGCGGCATGGGTGGCGCTGTCAGCAAGTAGAACGTGTGTTATGCCATAAGTGTCACTGCTGGCACTGTCTGCAGCACATTACGGCATTGGCGGCATGGGTGGCACTGTCTGTCGGTAGCACATGCATTATGGCCCATAACCCATGTGCTGCCTGCAGAGACAGTACCACCTGTGCTGCCAATGCCGTAATGTGCTACAGACAGTGTCAACCATGCCTTAATGTGCTGCAGACAGTGCCACCCGTGCCGCCAATGTTTTGTTTCAAGGTGGAGTCTGGGGGAGTCTGGGGAGGGGCCAGGGGCGGGGCTGAAGGAGGGACCAGGGGTGGAGCTGAAGGGGGCCCTGTCAGGTAGGCTGTACGGGGCCCCATGATTCTATCAGCGGCCCTGTCTGCACCCATCCACAAGTAAACCTACTTTAACGAGTCCCTTAGACCTAAACAAGCAATTAACCCTTGCTGCAAACTTTTCAAGTTTCCCAGAGCGGGGCTTTAAAGGATATTAAACTCAAGTACAACATTTTTCTATATTAAAGCTTACTAGTCCGTAGATGTGGTGGTTGCACAAGTACAGAAAAATACATGTTAAACTTCTCAGGATTCCAATGCCCTGAAGTTGGTTTACACTGAGTGAACTTTGTCTGGTTCCTGATGAACTGCCCAAAATCTGCTTTGTGGGTGGCTCAACTTTCAAAGATATAAGACCATAAGGCAGATACACTGTACATTGAAAGGCACAAACATAGGTGTAAATAAAGCCTATAAAAATGTCACCATGAAAACTATCAATAAATATGAATACATTGATTAACTACTTCAATACAGGGCACCTAAACACCTTCCTGCCCAGACCAATTTTGAGCTTTCAGCGCTGTCGCACTTTGAATGACAATTGCGCGGTCATGCTACACTGTACCCAAATGAAATTTTTATAATTTTTTTCCCACAAATAGAGCTTTCTTTTGGTGGTATTTGATGGACACTGATAGGCGGCACTGATAGGCGGCACTGATAGGCGACGCGGATGGGCGACACAGATGGGTGACACGGATGGGCGACACGGATGGACACTGATAGGTGGCACAAATTGGCACTGATAGCTGGCACGGATTGGCATGGATGGGCGGCAGAGATGGGCATGGATAGGCGGCACAGATGGGCATGGATAGGCGGCACAGATGGGCATGGGTGGGCACTGATAGGCGGCACAGGTGGGCACTCAAAGGCGGCAAAGGTGGGCACTCATAGGCGGCACAGGTGGGCACTCATAGGCGGCACTGGTGTTATACTGTACTAATGGATGCCAATCAGTGCCAAACAATAATGCATGCCAATCAGTGATGCCCATTGTGGGCACTGATTGGCATCCATTATGGGCACTGATTGGCATCCATTATGCTGACTGGCATTCCTGGTGGTCTAGGGAGGATTACCTTTTCCCTGGTGGTCTGGTGGCGTCACTGGTGGTCCAGTGTGGGCATCCTCGGGGGGGCTGTGCTCATAATCGATCAGCACAGACCCCCCCTGTCAGAGGAGCAGCCGATCGGCTCTCCTCTACTCGCGTCTGACAGACGCGAGTGAGGAAAAGCCGATCACCGGCTCTTCCCATTTACACTGTGATCAGCCGTGATTGGACACGGCTGATCACGTGGTAAAGAGTCTCCGTCGGAGACTCTTTACCGAGATCGTAGTTGCCGGGTGTCAGACTGACACCCCGCAACAACGATCGCTGCGATGCACGCCCCCGGGGGCGCGCAGCGGCTCATAATCCTGATCACGTCATATGACGTCCGGTCAGGATTATGAAACCACTTTGCCGCCGTCAATTTGTAATAGGGCGGGCGGCAAGTGGTTAAAGGGTTAAAGTGTTACTAAACCCAGAATCTGCATTCGCTATATCTGGTCTCCCACAGTACACAGAACATAGAAATGCAATTGTTTTAGTAAATATAAACTGCTAAATACTTTTTCTTATCGGCAGTATATAGCAGTTTTGTGACTTGTGCCAGTGTCTGGCCAAGCACTGGTTAAATTTTGTGGGAGTTTTAATTCTCTTCTGACTGTCCTATGAGGCTGCAGGACCCCTGACCCTCTGTCTGGACAGTGCTGAGTGGCCCCGTGTCGACCACATGCCCCCCCCTCACAAAAAAAAAAATGAAAAACCCTCTGGCAATGCACACTAAACTGAACATGTGCAGAGTGCCTCATAGGGCTCTGTACTATCAACAGATGGACTGAGAACTGTGGAAGAAGGGGAGGATCACAAAAGACAGTATCAAACATTCTTTTAATGCACATATCACAGCGTGCGGTAACACACATTACATGCATTGCTGTATTGTAGTGCCAGTCTTGGATAGCTCCCCAACACACATGCACTGAAGCTGACTGCAAGAAATGACAACACAACATATTTGTTTTTGTGTTATGTCCAATTTTCAGGATAATTTGGTGCATCGGCAGCCCATTATTTTCAATATAACAAAAATGTAAATTGCAGCGCTACACCTAAAAGGTTCAGAAATGCTTTATTCCAATAAAAGTCAGCAGTACAATCCAAAGAGTCTGTAATATTTTTTGGGGGTCCAAACATGCCCCTTTCAGATTGAACACAGTGTGAATGGGCTAGAAGTGGACTGGACCATTAATGGTATATTTCCAGTGTGATTATAGGCACAGGTCTTCTCAGCAGCTGGTATGGTAGCCATTATTTCTCTTGGCTGCCTTAACATGACATTAATGTACCACAAAAAAGGAAAAGGGCTCTAAATAGCTGCTAGTTAGTGGAGTTCCACTTTAAGTAAATTTAAAGTGACAGCTTTAATAGAAAAAAGAGAGCTGTACGCTCGGAGACACCACAAAGCTCGTCTCCTGATTCCACTCTACCCCCTCATTCCTTCCCCCGGCTTCATTAATCAAAGGCGCTGTATCCAATCATTTTGTATTACTTGCCTCTCTTACCTTCAATCCTGTCATTGTTTTAGTGTGTATTGAGGTCTATCCGGCTACTGAAATGTAATCTAATTCTTTCCATTGTGTCTTTGCAATTTAGACAGGTTTTTTTCTTAGGTGGTGACCTGAATGATGTTTTGGAAGCAATTTCGAAGGGCGGGTGAGTTTAGCGTGGATACGAATTTAAGAGACAAGAACGCCTTTTCAGAGGTCCAAATGTGCTTTCTTATCTGGAAGTAATTCCTGTTTTACAAGGAACCTCCTCATTAAGACATCTTTCGGGTTCATTTATATGAATCTAATTGGTCTCAAACATCCTAAAATCACTTAAAACTTTGTGACTGCGGCTAAATAATGCGATTTAAGCAAAGTGCGAGCCCGTCAGCCCCTTAATCAGTGAGGTAATTATTAAGCTATTTAGGCCCAGCTGCTTCTGATTGTGTGTGTTTGCTAGATGACATGAAAAGCTTCTGTATTCTTTCACACATGTCATCAGATGTTGAGGTGTATGTATACAAACTGGAGGGAAAAAAAAAGCCACAGTTGCCCATGACGACCAATTAGATGTTAGCTTTCATTGTCAACTGCCCATCTAAAGATGAAGATGGAAACGTGGTAACTATCAGCAACAAAGTCACTCTTAGTTACTATATGAAGATTCTTGGGCTTTCTAGGAGGAAGCACAGGTTAAAAAGAAGCACGGCTTTAGAATTAGGCTGAGGAAAAATAAAACTGTGTAAAGAGTCTATAAATATGTTCCCTCACACATACAGTATCTCACAAAAGTGAGTACATCCCTCACAATTTTGTAAATATTTTATTATATCTTTTCATGTGACAACGCTGAAGAAATTACACTTTTCTACAATGTAAAGTAGTGAGTCTACAGCTTGTATAACAGTGTACATTTGCTGTCCCCTCAAAATAACTCAACACACAGCTATTAATGTCTAAACCACTGACAACAAAAGTGAGTACACCCCTAAGTGAAAATGTCTAAATTGGGCCCAAAGTGTCAATATTTTGTGTGGCCACCATTATTTTCCAGCATTGCCTTAACCATCTTGGCATGGAATTCATCAGAGCTTTACAGGTTGCCACTGGAGTCCTCTTCCACTCCTCCATGACGACATCACAGTGCTGGTGAATGTTAGAGACCTTGTACTCCTCCACCTTCAATTTGAGGATGCCCCACAGATGCTCAATAGGGTTTAGGTATGGAGACATGCTTGGCTAGTCCATCACCTTTACCCTCAGGTTCTTTAGCAAGGCAGTGGTCGTCTTGGAGGTGTGTTTGGGGTCATTATCATGTTGGAATACTGCCTGCGGCCCAGTCTCCAAAGGCAGGGGATCATGCTCTGCTTCAGTATGTCATGCAAGCCCAGACCATGACACTCCCACCACCCTGCTTGACTGTAGGCACGACACACTTGTCTTTGTACTCCTCACCTGGTTACTGTTTCACATGCTTGACATCATCCAAACCAAATACGTTTATCTTGGTCTCATCATTCAGTAATCCAGGTCTGCTTGTCTTTAGAAAAATGTTTGCAGGCTTTCTTGTGCATCATCTTTAGAAGAGGCATCCTTGCGGGATGACAGCCATGCAGACCAATTTGATGCAGTGTGCGGCGTATGGTCTGAGCACTGACAGGCTGACCCCCCACCCCTTCAACCTCTGCAGCAATGCTGGCAGCACTCTATTTCCCAAAGACAACCTCTGGATATGACTCTGAACCTGTGCACTCAACTTTTTTGGTTAACCATGGTGAAACCTGTTCTTTTAAACCACCATATGTGCTGCAGTTCCGTTTTAGGGTCTTGACAATCTTCTTATAGCCCGCAACCAGTTTGCGGAAGACAAGCAAACTAAGGACTTGGATTACTGGAACCATGTCCTGTTGTCTGATGAGACCAAGATAAATTTATTTGGTTCAGATGTTGTCAAGCGTGTGTGGTGGCAACCAGGTGAGGAGTACAAAGTCAAGTGTTTCTTGCCTACAATCAAGCATGGTGGTGGGAGTGTCACGGTCTGGGGCTGCAAGAGTGCTGCCGTCACTGTGGAGCTACAATTCATTGAGGGAGCCATGAATGCCAACATGTACTGTGACATACTGAAGCAGAGCATAATTCCCTCCCTTCAGAGACCTGTCCGCAGGGCATTATTCCAACATGATAACAACCCCAAACACACCTCCAAGATGACCACTGCCTTGCTAAAGAAGCTGAGGGTAAAGGTGATGGGCTGGCCAAGCATGTCTCCAGACCTAAACCCTATCCTCAAATGGAAGGTAGAGGAGCGCAAGGTCTCGAACATCCACCAGCTCCGTGATGTCGTCATGGAGGAGTGGAATAGGACTCCAGTGGCAACCTGTGAAGCTCTGGTGAATTCCATAATGGAAAATAATGGTGACCACACAAAATATTGACATTTTGGGCCCAATGTGGACATTTTCACTTAGGGGTGAACTCACTTTTCTTAACAGCGGTTTAGACATTAATGGCTGTGTGCTGAGTTATTTTGAGGGGACAGAAAATTGACACTGTTATATAAGCTGTACACTCACTACTTTACTTTGGAGCAAAGTGTAATTTCTTCGGTGTTGTTACGTGAAAAGATATAAGAAACTATTTACAAAAATGTGAGGGGTGTACTGTACATTATTCTGTTGGCTCCACTGACATTTCATTCAACTCTTTGAGGAACAATAACTGTAACAATGTGCCCACACTACCCCCCAAAGATGTCCAAATATGCAGCTAGCAAAGAGATGGATGCTTTGACAGCACTTACCTGCTTGTCTGGAACCTTAGCTGACAAGCATTCCTCCTCCTGCATTTCTTAAGAGATGCTTGTCTCAGGCAAATGCTTGGAGGTAAAGATAAGCTACAGCTATCAATGCAGTTGTCTCCTTGATAGCTGTGTGTTTGGACAGTTGTGAAGGGAGGAGGCACCCTTTACAACTTCATGCTAGCCTCATGCCTGGTACATACGTTTTTTTTCATTGTTGTACTAACTACACAATGTTAGTAAAGCAATCTCCCCACTGTGCGTGTTTTAACAGGGGGACCGCTAGAACACACTGGTCAGCACTCACAGTCATTGGCTGCAAGCGCTGATCTGATGCCGATCAGCTGCTAGTTTTCCAGCATGCTCATTTGACAGAGGGGCAGTGTTTGAGGCCACACACAGCCATATCCACATCTGAAGCACTGTGTTAGTTTTGAGTGCCATCTTAACCCACACTTGAAATTTACTTATTAGCCTCTTGCAAACCCTTGCACAGCAGAGTTCAGGCCAGAAAAGGAAGAAGCTGCATAATGGGCCAGACAGTTGGACAATAATGTTCATATTCTAACAAAAAAGAACATGCTGATAGCAAGAGAAAGCCAGGTGACAGAGAGATGAGCTCATCCGTCAGCTGCTTCCCCTTTCACTGTCCAGTCACAAAATGGGGAGAGATAAGACCTGGAAGTGTTACTTAAAGTGGAACTTCACTCTAAAGGGGAAGTTCCACTTTATGCCCCTCTCTCTATTTTGGCACTTTGTTTGAGGGGGGGGGGCTATCTAGTTTTGACAGCTACCAACTCCCACCTCCGTTTGCATAGGGCCACAGGTCCCAGAAGTCTGTGGGACCTTTGACAAAGCACATGATGGCACTGGGAACCTGATGACCTTTGAAGAATCAATTTGGGTGAGGACAGCGCTGGACTCCTGGACAGGTTGGTGTCCTTTTATTAAAAGTCACCAGCTACAGTATTTGAAGTATATGTATTTGTAGCTGCTGACTTTTAATGTTTTTGTTTTTCAGGCTGAAGAACCATAACTACAGCAGAAAAAAATCGGTCTCCTGCCCAACTAGATAAGGCTGTGCTGTGTGGCACAGTTGTGTAAAATCTTGAAACTACATGGACAAAAATACAAATCTTTTGGCAGGTAAGACAACAACCTTATATATATCATTTATGTATTTAGCTGTTTGCCTTGAGTTTAGCTTTAAAGGAAACCTGTATTGAGGAAGCAAAGAAGCTGCCACTGCTGGTCTTTGGTCAGTGTGTCATTGTGCTCCATCGGCTATCATTCTTTCTGATTTACCTGGAGCAAGCATGCAGATGAGATGTTTTGACATCCTTCTAACTTTACTGGCCAATAGCTCAGAATGTACTGAGGTCACAGAAGCAGCATTACTGCCAGGTAAATAGCATATTCTGAGGGTGAATAGCAATGGCATTCTTCAGGTTACTCTCACCACAGATTTCCTTTGTATAATATTACCACATATAGAAATCCAATTGTTATAAAAATTGGTCTCAAACATAGATGAGTATCATAAAGTGATACTAATGATCTTAGCATCCTGCCACTGACCACTAATGTAAGGGGCCATTATACTACTGACCACCAATGTAAGGGGGCACTTTACCACTGCCCACTAATAAAAGGGGGCACTTTAACCCTATCCACCAAAGTAAGAGGACCTTTGTATTGACCACCAATGTAATAGGAGCACATTTCCACTGACTGCTAATGTAAGAGGGCAAGTTAACCCTAACCACCAATGTAGAGGACCTTACCATTGACCACAAATGTAAGGGGTACCTTATCACTTATCACCAATGTAAGAAGCCATTTTACCACTGCCCACCAATGTAAGGAGGGCATTAATGTAAGGGTGCACTTTACCAGTAATTTACAATGTAAAGGACTTGGAACATCATCAAGTCCAGATGCGACTTTGCCGAAACCCAAGAAGTGAGAGTGGGAGCCGTGCAAACAAGTCCTGGATTTGGGTTTTAATATATTTATATGATAACTGCATCATAAAAGAGGTGGAGCTTCTGGCAAAAGGGCATCGTCATTCAACTATGCCTAGGGCAGCACAATAGCAAAATATAGTCCAGATTAAGAAATGTATTTATGAAATGGTATACAGCTGAATCTGGATGAGGGCTGCAGTTAAAGAATAATGTCTCCAGCCTATTCTGCAAGCAGAAGACATAAGAGGTGTCAGAGAACAGTAAAGCTGATTGTTATTAAGCCCTTATTCCTAACGGCTATGAAATTCCTAGAACTTTGCAGGCTACTAAAGTCAACATATAATGAAAGTGTGAAATAAACTTCTGGTGACCTAACAATGCCTGAATACAGCAATCCACTTGATGCAGGGTAATTATTTTTTACATGAAACTGTATAAAGCAAGAAGTATAATGTCACAACGTAAAACTATACATCCCTGAGCAACTATAAAAAGGTGTGGAAACCTTTAAGCAGGCTCAGTCTGACCTGCTAATAAGGGGCTGCAGCTTAACAGCACCAGAAAAAAATACATTTTATAAGAAGGTCAGCTGCCTTATGGCTCCCCATAGGGAGAGTCATTCAGTTTGCTCCTTGCTAATGAGTACCCCACAAAATGATTTTATACTGCCTGATTCTTCTCTTAGAAGGGTCTGGGTGTGTCTATTGACATTGTATGAGCAAACCCTGTTATGGCAACTAGATAATACACAGCATTCCTATCACAATGTGTAAGCACATTGTGGAACTCGGCAAGCTCCTGCTACAAGTCTCCTGATAGATGATGCATCATGGCAAGTGGTCAACCACTGGACAATTAGAAGAACTTTACATACCACTTGCTTATCTCACATTGCAATCATTTGTTACATATTCCTATCATGCTTCTATCATAGCAACACATGGCTTAACAAACAGGCTGCAATACAAACAGCTTTAGAAGACTGCTTTTCATTATGGAAAGCTGATAGGTATACTTTTTTTTTAGAGTGATGAGATTCTGTTTGTAGAAAGCTTTCTTTAAAGGAGAATTTCAGTCAAGACAAAATCTATTAGAGAGTCTTGCACTTTAAAGTACAGATATCTAGAATGTCAAGCCATTATGAATGGGCAAAGCCACTTCCATTGGTTGACAAAATTTGCCTGCCTGCCATTGAATTCTGAATTATTTTGGCTTGTAAGGCAGCCTGTCTTAGTAGTGGCCCAATGGGAATGTATGGAAGTCATAGAGAGCAGTCACTTCAGAAATGCTTGACATTCGAGAGTAGAAGGTACAATGAAAGCTGTTGCAAGTAACTGCCGCTACCTCTAATTTACTATTTTTATACATGACATGTTCACTGAAAGTTAGTGGTAACTTTTGTCTCCACTAAAATTCTCCTTATTTACATAATGGGGGTGACAGCCTCCATTATTTAAGGACATACATCAACCAGATTCATCAAAGGCTTTCCTCCTAAAGCAGGAATCCAACTGAAGAATGGTGCGAGGCATTAGACACATTATTTTGTAGATAATGGAAAGTCTTTAGTGGGGCCTAAAGCCTTGGTTAGGAGCCCTCCATAAAGTAGGGGTCTTCACAATCAAGGAGAGACACTGGGTTTGATTAATCAACGTGTATTCCAACTAAAAGGAGTACCAAACACATGCGATGAGTCTGAGAATGTTGTTTATAAATCCACAAAGGACAACAGTATAACAGCCGGAATCAAATGTGTTTCGGGAGCTAAACATCCCCTTCATTGTAGCCTGGATAAAGGGGGGTTGTTTGGTCTCAAAATGCATTGGCTTCTTGTGGTCATAAATTGTAGGATGGAACATTGATTGGGCAGCTTAGAAAATCTTTGTTTGCTATTGCTCTTTCCCAAGATAAGCAGTAGTGATGGACGAACTTACGACGGGACGTTTCGCGAACGCGGACCGTGAACGCGGCCGATAGTTCACGAACCGGACAGTTCGCGGCAGGCCCCATTGACTTCAATGGGGGGCGAACTTCGCAAACCTACAGGTCAAATTTGCAGCCACAAAATAATTAATAGCTGTGCAAACATAGTCCCACCACATGGCCAATGACATAACACATGTATGAGGTGAATCTGGGATCGACAACTACAAGCATTCTTTTTTTATATGGGAAATTGTTGTGACAATTCAGGACTGTGGAGCGCATGAAGGCAATGGAGGAGAGGGAAGGTCAGGGACCAGGGTAGGCAAAGAAGAGGGTGCAGGAGATGATCACCAGCAGCGTGACATACAGCAATGACACCGTGATAGAGTCATCTGACAGCAGCACCGTGATAGAGAGCACTGACATCAGCAGCGTGACATACAGCAATGACACCTGCACCGTGATAGAGTGATCTGACAACAGCACCGTGATAGAGAGCACTGACATCAACAGCGTGACATAAAGCTCTCACACCAGCACCGTGATATACAGCACTGACAGCAGCACCATGATAGAGAGCACTGACATCAGCAGCATGACATAAAGCACTCACACCAGCACCGCGATATACAGCACTGACAGCAACACCGTGATAGAGAGCACTGACATCAGCAGCGTGACATAAAGCACTCACACCAGCACCGTGATATACAGCACTGACAGCAGCACCGTGACAGAGAGCACTGACATCAGCACCGTGATATACAGCACTGACACCTGCACCGTAAGCAGCCCCAGGAGGAAGTCAGCATAGCACAGGGATGGTGGGAGCCCCTCATAATAAGCAGCCCCAGGAGGATGTCAGCATAGCACAGGGATGGTGGGAGCCCCTCATAATAAGCAGCCCCAGGAGGATGTCAGCATAGCACAGGGATGGTGGGAGCCCCTCATAATAAGCAGCCCCAGGAGGATGTCAGCATAGCACAGGGATGGTGGGAGTCCCTCATAATAAGCAGCCCCAGGAGTAAGTCAGCACAGCACAGGAATGGTGGGAGCCCCTCATAATGAGCATAGCACAGGGATGGTGGGAGCACCTCAAAATATGCACAGCAGAGGTACAGCCCCAGGAGGAAGTCAGCACAGCACAGGGATGGTGGGAGCCCCTCATAATATGCACAGCAGAGGTACAGCCCCAGGAGGATGTCAGCACAGCACAGGGATGGTGGGAGCCCCTCATAAAAAGCAGCCCCGGTAGAAATATGACACCGCTCAACCTTTTCAAAGAGGAGGGTACGGGCATATAATATGGTGTGCTTTTTTTGGACAAGGAAGTGAGCCAAATGAAGAAAGAAGGTCTCTGTGCTCGATTAAAAAAATTGTTTATAGACATATACATGGTCTACTGGTCACATGTGTTGAATTCCTCCGAGATCCATGCCTCATTCATTTTTAGAAATGTGAGGTAGTTAACACTGTCGTGAGCTAGGCGATTTCTCGAAGCAAGGCCTGGAAGTGCTGCATTCTGACAGCCCTCTGTGACGGCGGTAACATTTCCGCCATTTTGTGTTTGTACCGGGGGTCTAAGTACGTTGCCACCCAGTACTGGTCCTTGACCCTTATACTTTTTATACGGGGGTCCCTATTAAAACACTGGAGCATGAAGGCCCCATTTGCACTAAACTGGAAGCGGTGTGGTGGCCTGGCTCCTGCTCATCATCCAGGATAATGTTGTCCTCTTCATTCTCCTCTCCCCATCCACGCACAACAGGGATCCCAGAAAGGTTTAAAGCATGCTCTTCTTGCTCCTCCTCATCCGCCCCGGCACCATCCTCCTCTGACTCCTCTTCAGACTCCTGTTGTTGACTTGTCTCAGATAGAGTAGCCCCCCCTGGGAATTCATCCAGCATTGCGACTTCCTCATCTTCCCGCTCCTGCTCCTCCACAGCTTGATCAATGACACGACGCAATGCATGCTCCATAAAGAAGGCATAAGGTACCATGTCACTGATGGCACCATGGCTGCGACTGACCAGTCTGGTGATCTCTTCAAATAGGCGCAGAAGTCTGCATGCGTCGCGCATGAGCAGCCACCGGCGCGGTGAAAAAAAAAACAGCTCCCCAGAACCGGTTCTGCCGCAGAGTTCATACAGGTGGATGTTAACTGCACGTTTCTGCTGGAGCAGCCTATCAAGCATATAGAAGGTTGAGTTCCATCGCGGCGGGCAATCGCAAATAAGACGTCTGACCGGCAGATTGTGTCGCCGCTGAATGTCAGCAAGGCGAGCCATGGGCGCGTAAGATCTTCTGAAATGGGCCGAGATTTTCCTTGCCTGCCGCAAGATGTCCTGGACCCCAGGGTATTTGACAAGGAATCGCTGCACGACCAAGTTTAAGATGTGTGCCATGCATGGCACGTGCGTGATTTTGCCCTGTTTCAATGCGCTAAGCAGATTGGCACCGTTGTCACACACCACTTTACCAACTGTCAAATTGAGCGGTGTTAGCCACTGATCTGCCTGTGAATGCAAAGCTGAAAGGAGTGCCGGGCCAGTGTGGCTCTTGGCTTCCAGGCACAACAGACGCAGCACGGCATGGCAACGTCTCACCTGGCACTTCGAATAGGTTCTGGGGAGCTTGGGCGGCGCAGCGGAAGAGACGCTAGCAGCGGAAAAGGAGGAGTCAGCTGAGGAGGAGAGGGAGGAGGATGGAGTAGGAGGAGGAGGAGAAGAAGAGTCAGGCCTGCATGCAATCCGTGGCGGTAAAACCAAATCTACACGGGTGCCACGGGTTACATGCTTGACGGCCGTCAGAAGGTTCACCCAGTGGGCAGTAAAAGTGATATACCTTCCCTGCCCGTGTTTGCTAGACCACGTGTCTGTGGTCAGATGTATCTTGGCACCGACACTGTGTGCCAGAGATACATTCACTTGCCGCTGAACATGGCCATATAGCTCTGGGATGCCCTTCTGTGAGAAATACTTCCTTCCTGGGACCTTCCATTGTGGTGTTCCAATGGCCAAAAATTTGCGAAAGGCCTCCGAGTCCACCAGTTTATATGGCAGTAGTTGGCGGGCTATGAGTTCTGATAAGCCAGCCGTCAACCGTTGGGCAAGAGGGTTATCCGGCGTCATCATTTTTTTACGCTCGAACATTAGGCCCACGGAAGCCTGCCTTTTTCCAGAAAAACGTGAGCTTGGCGTGATGGAAGGTGGAGTGGAGGACAATTTTGAGGAGAGAGGAGAAGGAGAAGTAGAAGACGAGGCTGGACGGTGAGAGCCTGCAGTGTGGCTTTGTGTGTTCCGTTGCTCCCACTCGGCTCGGTGATGGCTGCTCATGTGCCTTCTTAAGGCGGTCGTCCCTAGGTGAATGTTGGGCTTACCGCGACTAATGCATTGACTGCAAAGATTGCAGATGGCAACGCTATTGTCAGCAGCGGACACGTTAAAAAAAGCCCACACTGCGGAGCCATGTGCCGGTGTCCTGGGAGCGCCAGATGTGACCTTACATGCTCGATGACTCGCTCCTGATACATTTGCAGTCTGCTTTGTCCCTCCTGTGCAATATAAGTTATTCCTGCTTCTCCTCCCTATCTGCTGGTCCATATCTCCCTCTGAACTCCCCTCCTCTTCCTCTCTTGTGGGCACCCACGTGACATCACTAGACACGTCATCATCAACGTCACCTTCCCCATCGCTATAAGTAGAGATCTCGGAGTAGGCAGCAACACCGGGGACCAACCTCCTCCTTGGGCTGATCTGGGTACTGTCGTCAGACTGCTGAGTAGCGGTTGTTGCTGCCTCCTCTTCCTGATCCAATGGCAAGAGTGGCTGCGCATCAGAAATGTCTTGATATGGATCGGATAATAATTCCTGTGACTCAAGCGGAATGTATGTGGTGGTGGTGGTGTTGTTGGTGGTAGTGTCTTTGGGGGTGCACATAGCAGAGAGTGAAGAAGAGGGTGCAGATCGAGAGGATGAGGAGGGTGCAAAAGAGTAAGGCTGAGCGAGCCACTCAACCAAGTCTGGTGCGTTCTTTAAAGTAATTGAACGCACCTTCTGCAACTTCCCACTTTGGCTCAAGCCTGTTGCTCCTGCCCTACCCCTACCACCCCTGCGGAAGGGCCTGCCTCTTCCTCTGTGACAAAACTCTCAGTCCCTATACCGATGAAGGACTGCTGCAGTATAGGGCAGCGGTCAGCAGTAGTGCACCTCAACCCTATGTATTGTGGACCGATACCAGTCCTTATAGAATGGCAGACTGTACCTCACTCAACCCTATGTACTGTAGTACCCTATACCTTACCAGTCCTCATAAGGACCTTTGTGGACCAAGTAGGTTGTGTGTGAGTGATTAGCAGACTGTACGTCAGTCCCTATACCGATAAAGGACTGCTGCAGTATAGGTCAGCGGTCAGCAGTAGTGCACCTCAACCCTATGTATTGTGGACCTATACCAGTCCTTATAGAATGGCAGACTGTACCTCACTCAACCCTATGTACTGTAGCACCCTAGACAGACCAAGTTACCAGTCCTTATAAGGACTTTTGTGGACCAAGTAGGTTGTGTGTGAGTGATTAGCAGACTGTACGCCAGTCCCTATACCGATGAAGGACTGCTGCAGTATAGGGCAGCGGTCAGCAGTAGTGCACCTCAACCCTATGTATTGTGGACCTATACCAGTCCTTATAGAATGGCAGACTGTACCCAGGGTCGTCTTTAGTATAGATTGGACCCTGGGCAAAAATTTTCTTGGGGCCCCGCCCATGCAATTTCCCTCTTCACCTACTCTGAGACATACAATAAATAGAAGCTAGACTTAAAATCAGTTTTCTGTAACAGATCAGGCAGCAATTGAGATTGGTTGCCAGCAGTTACAGCATATCATTATTGCTTACAGACTAGTTGCTAGAGGTTACAGCATATATTACGGCTCACTGATTAGATGCTAGAGGTTACAGCACATCACCTCCTCACAGCAGGGGAGCATGATATACATAGGAATGCCACTGGCTGCAGCTATTTACTTAGTATTGTCGCCGCTATTTACATACGAATGCCGGTATTTACATGTAAACATAGGATCTTCAGGTGAGTCATCTGCACACAACAATAGGGCAGAGCTGGGCAGTTTTAGTAGCAGCACTTCACATTGAGATATTGGGACACAGCACAGGAATAAAACTTCAAGGGACAAGGGAATTTTAAACCTGGATAGTTGGTAAGTATGAGGCAGCTGTTTTGGGCCCCACAACAATGACAGGGCCCAGGGCAGCTGCCCCTTTTGCCCTGCCTTAAAGACGGCCCTGACTGTACCTCACTCAACCCTATGTACTGTAGCACCCTAGACAGACCAAGTTACCAGTCCTTATAAGGAGCTTTGTAGAACAAGTGGTTTGTGAATGATTAGCAGACTGCAGCAGAAGGGCAGCAGTCAAGTATAATATTCTTTCTCTATTTGGAAGAAAGAATATTATACGTGTACAAGCCTATTACCATACCACTGATACCAGTCCTGAAAAGAACCTTTGTGGAACTAATAGTAACAGCTACTGATTAAACTGACCCTCACTGCCTCACAGACTGCTTCCTGCCTGTCCCTATATAAACTGACAAAACAGAGGCTACTGGAACAATAATTGAAATAGCACTTTTGTGGACCTGATAGTAACAGCTAATGACTAAACTGGCTGTCCCTGCAGCACACACCGTCCTGTCCCTTTCTCTAAACTGACAAAAGACACTCAGGCTGCTGCAACAATCACTAGCACAGCACTGCCTATCCTGAACTACACCTAACACCTATACCAGTCCTGAAAAGAACTTTTGTGTACCAAATAGCTAGCGATTTGGGTCACTGTAATCTCTCCCTGCTCCACACAGCAACCTCTCCCTATAGTGACAGAAGAAAGAATGTAAAATGGCCGCCGGATGGGGTGTATTTATAAGTTTGGGGGAATGTCCAAGTGTCCATGTGCTGTAATGTCTCAATTGGCTGTCCTGTACCCCATGATGGATGTGTCATCATAGGTCAAAGTTCTTTTACACAGTAAACACGGAAGTCCGCTGGGCGAACGGCACCAATAGTCCGCCGAACGGGCGGACCGCGAACAGCCGAAATTCGCTGCGAAAGACCGCCGGGCGAACCGTTCGGCCATCACTAATAAGCAGCACCTGCCTGCATTACTCACCCCCTCCACCTCCTTTGTTAATATGGATCTGCTAGCTTGGTACAGCCAATTTTGCAAGTTTAGTTCAGAAGTACTCATTAGATATGCTGCCCTGAGAAATGTTGAACCATGCACATCTGCTGCGACAGTAGTGAGGTAGGCTGTACTGGAAAATCCAAACAGTATGAAGACTGGGCTTCTTCGAGACTGCTTTGCAGTATGGGACTAGTCTGTAAATAATTATTGCTCCAGGGAAAGATCATCTAGCCTGGTTACAAAACTGCATACTATCTTGTTTCAAAGTCAAAACATTTATTTGAAGATCACATCCCAATACAGCATTTATGTGCCATTCAGGACCCCTTCATCAGGGATAAGTGACATCCCATATGCTTGATAAAGGGGTCCTGTGTGGCTCCAAAATGTTGGAATATAATGTGATCTTTCAATAAACGTTTGGACTTTTCAACAAGATCTAAGGTGTGCCAATAAAATGTTACTTACTTTACGTGCATTGACAATTGTTACAGTCCCTTAACCTACAAGGTCTATAGAGTAAAATGGGAATATGTTGATTATTCAAATTCTAGTTGTGGCTTGTAGTAAGATCCATCAAAGCACATTTGCTTTGTTCATTCATTTTCCTCCCCACACAGAACACTACAGCCTTGTTTACGGTACAAGCAATTCCAGGAATTTTGTTGCTTTTTTCAGCAATGGTAAAATCCTTCGATGTGAGAAAATGCATTTCAACAGTGTCTGTTCACACCAAGGCAAATTTGTGAGCAGTAAAAAAAACTATGCAGCACTGCAGCGCCTCCAGACTCGTCTATCCACTATAGTCTCTAGCAACATTTCTAGTTATGCCAACACTCTAAAAACACTTACAAAACAAAAACACGTTACAAAAAGGGACATATACAACAAATCTTTGCCATGCTTACAAAAGACAATGTTTTAAAAACAACTGTCACAGTGCTTGTTTTTGGGCATCTAATATAATGTCGGACATTTTCAAGGGTTATTAGTATGAATGGCTTTTGGATAGAGCGAGCATTTGAGAATGACTAAAATGTCTCCTATTGATGAAATTTCCCCTCACTTCCTGTTCTGTTTAGCATCTGTCACTCAGCTTACCCACTTCACCGCGCTGTCATGAAGTGTGAGAAAATTAAGCCCCGGATGAGCCTTGAGTTTCTCTCGATGGCACTCATACAAAGCTGAAGACTTTCCCCATGTTATAGTGCTGGGCAAATCACCAAGTCACATGAGAGGAGGAGGAGTGACACACATTCCCTCCCATGTCCAGAGGTGCCAGGTAATGTCTTCACTATCGGCAGGTTAATGTAGTGACCAATAAACAAAGAAAATGTCATAGGCTGCTGGAGAGAAAGGCATTAAAGTAGAATTCCAGCCAAAGCCTAACTAGTCTTAAAAATGCCACATCTTCCCTCCTAACACCTATACTAACTAACCTGTGTAAAAAATATGTATATTTACCTATTTTCAGCGCGTTTCATTTACTTGATGCCCCGTGTCAACCAGCAGTGGTTGCAGGGGAGAGAAAAGGCGAGAGAACCCAAAAATGGATCCGAAAGCCAGGACATAGGCTCCCATGGTGCTGGCATTGTCAACAAATCCCATTCCTCCCCTGTGGCCCCTGTTGTGATTGTACTCAGGACTGGAGCGTGTCAGCAAGTCTCGGCCAATGATTCAAGGCCGGGATCTGCTGATCAGCTGTTTACAATCAGAGCCCAGAGCTCTTTGTTGATAAACAAAACAGACCTCTGTACACAAGGAACGATTGGTCAGTTTCTCATTCTTGCAAAAAGATAGAGAAGTACAAGCAGTGCACTTTACACACATTACACATAGTTAGGCACACATTTAAACCCTTGATGGAGCTAGATGTTAACCCCCTTTCCAGCCAGTGTCATTAGTATAGTGGCAATGTATAGAACGATGGTTCTTCAAAAAGTTTCCACACTTTTTTTGAAACTCTTTATTAAGAATTTCAAAAACAAAATACATCACTTTTACTAAACTGCAAGGTCAGCCGGCTTGCAAGACAGACTAGTCACAGTCACATGACACTCTCAGACACCACCAATTACCACTCCTCTCACACTCACCATTTCCAACAAAAATATAAAAGTGTGAAAACTTTTTGAAGACCCCTTGTATTATCACTGATCACTGTATTAATGTCATTGGTGATGTCACATGTAGTGAGTCAGTTTCCCCTCAGCATAAGTTAGTGTCAGATTGCCTGCTGCGCTACTGCAGTCCCATTATAAGTATCTGATCACCGGCATTAGTAGTATAAAAAAAAAAGTATATACAGTATACCATAGTTTGTAGGCGCTATAACTTTCACACAAACCACTCAATATACAGGAGGTCCCCGGATTACTAACAAGATAGGGTCTGCAGGTTTGTTCTTAAGTTAAATCTGTTTGTAAGTCGGAACAGGTACATTTTTTAAGTGTAGCTCCAGCCAAAAAAACTATTTTTAAGCTTTTTGGTTAGCATAGAGAAGGGTTAACACTCCTATCTGTGCCCCTGTTCAGTAGATTCCACCCCACTTTCTGTCCCAATGACAATTGGATTTTGAAAATTTTGGGTTGTTGTGGAAACAAGCCTTGGTGATTTTTTTCATAATAACTCTTATGCCCCATACACACAGTTGGATCTTTCGATGGGAAAATGTGCGTTTGGATCATGTTGTCGGAAAATCCAATTGTGTGTGGGCTCCATCTGACTTTTTCCGTGGGATTTTCCAATGCACAAAGTTTGAGAGCAGGATCTAAAATTTTCTGACAACAAAATCCGATCGTTTCAATTCCGATCGTGTGTAGACAATTCCGACAGACAAAGTGCCACGCATGCTCAGAATAGACTAAGAGACGAAAGGTATTGGCTACTGTCCTGTTGTACGTGTTATACGTCACCGCGTTTTGAACGATCGGATTTTCCGCCAACTTTGTGTGACCATGTGTATGCAAGACAAGTTTGGACCAACATCCGTCGGAAAAAATTTTGTTGTCGGAATGTCCGACCATCTGTATGGGGCATTACAGGAGTGAAATTCCTTTCCTGGGGTAGATTTCCTCTCACTTCCTGTTGTCTCCCTCCATTTGTAAGTAGGAGTCATTTGTAAGTCGGATGTTTGTAACTAGGGGATGGCCTGTACACTTATTGGGATTTTTTTTATCAAAGACATGTAGCAGAATACATTTAGCAGAATTCGTTTTGGCCAAAACTTATGAAGATTTTTATTTTTTTTATTTTTTTTATTGGATATGTTTTATAGCAAAGTGTAAAAAACATTGGTGTTTTTTTTTTTATTTCAGTCATTTTTTATTTATAGTGCAAAAAAAAAAAGAAAACAGTGGTGATCAAATATTACCAAAAGAAGGTCTATTTCTGTGAAAAAATTATGTATATTTAATTTGGGTACATCGTTGCATAAACCGTGCAGTCACCAGGTAAAGTAGCGCAGTGCCGAATAGCGAAAAATGGCCTGGTCATGAAGGAGGTAAAATCTTCCGGTGCTCAAGATTAAATTTCAGTTTTGACTGGTGTATCTTTAACTATGAGCCATATTTGACCTTGAAAGTACCAGTGGAAAATCAAAGAGCTATTACTTTCTTTACGTATTAACTTATCAGATGCGATTCCGTTCACCATCATTCTAATTAATCAATGTCGAATGATGTCCTGGTGATTGTGAAAATTGTTGTAATTAATATTCAGAGGCAACTACTTACCAGGAGCAAAGGAAATCAAGATTACCAGCTGGGCGCTATTTACACCTTCCCAGAACATGCCTTTACTGGACCGTAAGAATTATCTTTCTTGGTGCCTCTGCCCCAGCATCAACTAATCACACATTTACAGCTTCAGCAATGTTTTCTATTAAAGGTGATAAAGTTAACATGCTTTCAGAGGTCTATACACCTTACCAGATTCACATTTTATTTAAACTCACAGAAAGGCTGCCAAAGGAATTAGAGGAATTTAAACACTGGCATAAGCCCTCTGTCAAGAAAAAGTTGTTCTAAACCAACAAAACCCATCACAGCTCTGGTATGTGCAAATCAAACATCTTCTGCCCTCTGTAATGACTACACTGGCCATCTACAAGGACACAGAGCCAACACAATGTAAAAACACAGAAAGCGCCAAAGGCTAGGATTTTTGGCATGTTTGCCTTGCAACCCTCGGGTCATAGGTTCACTTACCACCCACATACACTGTGCATGAAATCTGTATATTTTCCCTGGGTTAAATGGCTTGCAGCAAAGTATTTTAGAACTCCTAAATAATAGGTTTTCATTCAAAGTAAACCTTTCACAACAGAGCAGTGATGGCGAACCTTGGCACCCAAGATGTTTTGGAACTACATTTCCCATTATGCTCCACTACACTGCAGAGTACATGAGCATAATGGGAAATGTAGTTTCAAAACATCTGGCGTGACAAGGTTCGCCATCACTGATCTAGAGATATATGCAGTTAAAGTAATATGCATAGTTGGGAACTCGCTGGCTTTTGCCCATAGACTCCAGCTTATCGTTTTGGTCTCCAGGCTGCCAGGAGTTCCTCCTGACTTTGCTGTGGATACACCGACAGGAGTAGAGGCCAGGGTAGCAACCAAGGCTGGAGAGAGAAAAAAAAAAGACCCAGGAGGAAGTACAAGCTGTACTCTGTCCTCCTCCAGCCTGTTCCTCTGGTCACTGAAGATAAGTGAAATCAGAGATGGGGATCATGACCACCATCACTACCTAAAGCTTTTTGGGTACCTGCAATGAAGGTAAGAGAATTGGGTAGCAGACAGGGCTTCAGTTATTGTCACTGTTAGCATATTTTCACAATCACCCATTTGCCCACATATTATGATTGTTTATTTATTGCCCATGTATTGCAATGGCTGCTGTATGTTTCTCACAGATTGTAATGACTGCCCATTTGTTGCAGATTTTTTCTTACAATTGCCTATTTATTGTCAATGTATTGTCCCAAGTGCCTGTTTTTTCCCTGTGTGTTAAAATTGCCAGTTTATTCCCTCATTTTATATTGATTACCCATTTGTAGCCTATGTATTTTCAGGATTACCTACAAATTGTCAAGTCAGCACTGTTTGTTTCAAGGACCTTATTACTAAAGTGTGACTTCTTTCCAACCCCTCCCAGAGGCAATTTACCTGGGTCTTAACACCATGGGGTGGAAGAGGCTTGCCAATCAAGTGATCACTACAATTGATCAGAGTGGTCACATGATCCTGCCAACACCGGATTAGAAACAGAGACCAAAAGCTATCTCTGACAGCCCAGACACTGAGCTGGGATTGCACAGATATGTTGGCCACCATTGTGGTGTTGAGTGGCAGGTGGGTGTTAAGGCCCATCCTCCTTGCCACTGCACATATGCGTTACATGGTTGGCAAGAGGTTAATAACCTGCAAAGCTGTCACTAGCAGCACAATCTGCTATTATCCCCCACTTTGAACACACTACTATTAACTGTTTAATATGCATGTTTCTCTGTGCCTGAGACAAGCACCACTGTCAGGCCCACCCTGCTTGAAGTGAGGTACAGGTAAAAGCCATTACAAAAAAGCTAAAGGAGGGGCCATTAAACTTAGGTGCATTATAAACATGGTAGTTGAAACATCTGAACCTATAGCACTGCTCCAAAGCCGCTCCTTTACCTTATCCATGGACTGACAGGGTGCTTGCTCAAGTAAGCTCACTATTGAAGAAGATGAATGAATAGAAGCTGAACTCCAATGTCTGTTTTTTCTGATTATTTTACTTAAACATCCTTGTGATAATTACAGCCATGGTCTCCACCCAAAACCAATACCTCCTTGATGTGTTTCATCACACAGGGCTTGATCACAATTTATTCCAGGAAGTAAATGCTACGTGAATCATCTGACTCATGATGGCCGTGGCTAGAATTGCTAGGTGGCCTTTTCTCAATGTAATAAAGCATGGAGACATGGATGGATGGGTGAGTTTTCTTTGAATAAAAAAAATGTATTTAATAGTGTTTTCGGTTTGTGGTACTTTTAGTTACAGTTTAGTTCCGTTTTAATAGGGTTTACATACTTTTTAAACTTTGTCACCAATATACTGTAGGTGTAATTTACAGTTTAAATATTTTTCAGGCATACATATGTTTATAAGTAGTTTCAGTAATGTTTTAAAAAAATCATTTTATTAAGCCCCTATATAGGTTGTTCCTATTTAAAACATTTCCTAAGCTACTGTCTAAGCCACCCCCTCTACCTGCCATATTGCATAGCAAATAGCCTTTTAATCTTTATTATAAGTATTAGAAAAAACATAATTAATATATAATTATTACGCTCCTTTCCTGTGTGTCATGTACCGACATAAATTAAGCAAAATACACACATCAAGGTATATTACGGTGAAGGTAAAACAATGTAATTCTCCATAACGCAAAATAATGACAGAGATCATTTTAACAATTGCAGTAGCATTAAATGTGTGTTCAAGTGTAAAGATAAAAAAAAAAAAATAATTAACTCCATCTGTATCTGCCTAATGACTGATTTAATGACAGCACACTTAATTAAAAAGCATTTTATGCAGCGCAGGGAGAAAAGAAAACTTCTTTAACACTTTCCTACCTGGAAAGATTATTAACGGAATGTAATGCATAGCATACTAGCTCATTATGAAATACTTACATTAGAACAAAGCCCTCCAGCAGCACCCGCACACCGCTGAGACAGCTGACCTCTTCCCGGTATTTCTTCGGGTTTGCAGGCTCCGGCGCTGTGAGTTGCTGGAGCCACGTGGAAGTCACTCTCACGCGTTTACGGCTCAGGCTCTGAAGGTCCGGTGTTCTGCCATATAGTGTCCGGCCATGATATAGTGTCCGCCCTGTACTGCGCATGCGCAGTACGGAGCAGACGACGCTTCGGAAAATCTCCGAAGATGAACGGCGCCGGCGCCGTGAGTGGAGGTGGTAGCCCCACCATCCAAGCGGACATAGGGTTGTGAATATTAGAGGGCCCTTCGCTCGCCACGCTTCGGGCTTGGCCTCTCTGCGCTCGGCTCTTTTATATTCCTACACTATGTCCATTTGGATAGTGGGGATAGAACCTGGACTCACGGCGCAGGCACCGTTCATCCTCGGCAATTTTCAGAATCTGTGTTGCTGTGTACTGCGCATGCGCAGTACACAGCGGACACTATCGGATGGGGGACATTATATGATAAGACACCGGCATGGTAAGCCTGACCTTCAGAGCGCATGTGCCGATGATATTCAGAGTGGATGCAACTGATGGTATCTCCTAAACTGTGCAAGTTTAGGAGATATTCACAGTACCTACAGGTAAGCATTTTTATAGGCTTACCTGTAGGTACAATAAAAAAAAAAAAGACTTACTTCCTCTTTAAAAGAGACAGGTAGAAAGCAGCAACACTGAGATGCAAAATACAACATAGGACAATTAAAAAGTTGAAACAATACTTTATGAACAATATAGCCTTCTTTTGTATTATTCCATGCTGTAAAGCGGTTGTAAAACACCTGCAAGGCATTGGCATAATGTTCTGGTCTTTCTTCCGGGTTTGCATGGTCCGGCTATGTGATTGGCCGGAGCTGTGATGACATCACTCCCTCACATGTGCGTGGGAGCCCTCGGTTCCAGCATGAAGCTCTGAAGGTCTTGCAAGGTATGCAGGAATTCGGAGTGCATGGGCCAGTGATGTAACTGGCTGCATTCAGAGTGAACATCTCCTAAACCGTGCATGCTTGTTTAGGAGATATTCATTTTACCTACAGCTAAGCCTTATTATAGGCTTGCCTGTAAGTAAAAATGACCAAGAGGGGTTTACTACCGCTTTAGATCAATTTTACCTGCAAACTAGTCCACAAAATACAAAATGCAGTTCATACAACTAACATGCTGAAAATGCTGAAAAGTGTGTACTGATGCAGCCAGTGGCGTACCTACGGGGGGGGGGGGGGGGTGCCACACATTGGGGGGTGTCAGGCTGGCTATCAGAGCCAGGACAAGGCAGTGGTGGGTGCAGGAGGTGTTCCGTAGCTGTGCTGGCTCTCTGTGTTTGTGTGAGTGTGTAGCGTCTGTTGTTCAGTTGTTCGTGTGCTGCCAGCAATTTATTTTTACAGGGACATGTGGAATCAAGACCTGGGACAAGGAAGACCACCTTACAAGTGGGGACTGTGAGTACAAGGGAGGACTGCATACAGGTGTGAGGGGGCTGCAAGCGTACAGGTGTGAGGGGGCTGAGTGCGTATAGGTATGAGGGGGCTAGGTGCGTACAGGTGTGAGGGGGCTAAGTGCATACAGGTATGAGGGGGCTGAGTGCGTACAGGTATGAGTGCATACAGGTATGAAGGGGGCTGGGTGCCTACAGGTATGAGGGGGGTGGGTGTATACACAGAGATTTGAACTACATCCATAGGAAACCATGTTAAATGGACTGTACTGTGTTTCTGCAAAACTGAAAATGCACTAAGAAATGTATAGGTGTGAACCAGGCATACAGCATAGCTGTAAATTGATGAAGGGAGGATAGGGAAGGCTTCTCCAGCCTAACGATTAGATTACACACATGGATCTGCCAGGCAATCAATCAGCTGATAACAGTATGAAGTGATAAGCTTTGTTTTAACACTGTTTCTCCTCTATTTTAGCTGAGTGAGCATTACAAGTTCACTTACTAGTACAAACTGAACCTTCATGACATACAACGGTATGTAAGAGGTAGACTACAGCTCACATATTTATCAAAGCCTCCTCATAATCAATTCTTGTTACACTGACTAATGTGCTACTATGGTGCATGAGGCTCGATTCTCTAAAATGAATGAGTTATTTTACAACTGTTACTTCATTTATCTCATGATAACTTGCTTCTAAAAATGTTTTTTTTTCCCCATAAATACAGACAAAATGTTTTTGGTTTTGATTAGAATGGGGAAAGTGTACAAGGAAAATATCCTAAATAACTACAAAACCTTCAATAAAATCCTAAAAATGGATTTTAATTCTTCCCCACTCCAAAACGTGTAAAAAAAAAGATTTGGCTGTTAGGGAGTTAGGCTTTAAAGTTTCATTTAAACAAGAGTGCGCTCACATTAGAGCTTTTAACCAGCCTTGGCATGGTTCAGCCCCTTGGGCTGCTTGGTTTGTGTAGTGTGAGTTCTCTGAACAGTGCCTGGGATCAGTAAAGCACGCCATGAGTCATTGGCATAGCTATAGGGGTCGCTATTACTGCCCCATGAACCAGTGCTGCCCCTGCCCCCTTGTCCAGGTTACTTGTTTCTTGCTGCCCCGGGCCCGCTGTCGGCTTCCCCCCTTCCCTCTCCCACCAGCTGCTGTGGGTGATGTTCTAGGATGGAGAGTGGGGGAAGGGGCTGGTAAATATGTTATTTATCGACCCCTTGCTTTTCTGAATGAATTGTGTTTACTGTACTTCAGTTTGTGAATGAATGGGAAGCTCTCTACAGAGCTATTGCTGTTTGTTCATTCTGTGCCTCTCAAAGGTTGCCTACCCCTGCTCCAGGGTACTCAACAGAATTGAAGAGGTATGTCAAAATGTGGACAGTTTCTCACAAATCTTTTAAATTACCATATCAATATGTAAAAAAAGATCTGAAATAATCCTTTAGGCACCTAGTATCTGGTGTAAGGTGGGAGAATAGTGGTGCACAGTGGAAGTGGCGGATGGCAGTTGGGGGGGGGGGGGGGGCAGGTTAACTTTTGCATTGGGGCCCACAAGCCAGGAGCTGTTCACTTTATGATCCGGAATGGTTTTCCTGCAGTTTGAGTGGAAGCCATCCATAGACAATTGTGTAGTAAAACAGGGATTGCTGATCTGGTTAGCAAGGAAGTATACCTTCCTTACAAACCAGTATGAATGCAAACCAGCAGGGGAAGGGGGTGGGATCTAATCCGCTCAGGTAAACCGGCCAGTGTGCGAGTACACCATAAATAGTTAACTTGCTTGTCTAAACAAACAATTTACTTCACTAACACATGCACGGCTGTCAGTGCTGTATGAAATGTATGTAGCATTAGCTACATACAGAATACACAAACAACAAAGGAATAGTAACACAGGATCCTCATTAGCAAAGTAAGAAACATTTATTGAACAATTAAAATAGCACACTTACATGTAGGATTCTTGACATTCAGCACAAAGACTGGATGTGGATACTGCAAAGCTGTTATTAATGTGCATCTGCTTTTCCTTTCCAAGCCAGCATAGGGAACCCAATTTGACAGCTGTCAAAAGACCACCAATGCCCACCATCCTACAGTGTGATCCACTGCCTCCTGAAAATCCCTACATGATACTGAAAGGAGGGAGTGGTGCAGGGGGGCAGTAATGCATTTTAAAGGAACAACCCTTCTTTGTCTTCAACTAGCTCATAAAGTAAAAGGCTAGGACGAGCTTGAGGGGTAGCGCAAGGTACCCGTAGACACTGATACCACATTACCCATCAAGATCCTTGGTAACTTGAAGTCACTGCTTCTGGTTTAATTTTATTATGTTGGCAATGTGGCATCATGTTAGTTTTCATCACAAATGTCCTAAACAGTGCAACTGATTTTAACAAATCAAAAACAATTTGCAGTATAAAGTTCCATTTTTAATGATGGAGCAACAAAATTCCCCAGGCCTGCCAATATAAATAGTATATGGGTACAAGGGGTTTGCATGGTTCGATCATGTGATCAAAGTGTTAGGAAGGTTGTTACAGGCAGTCCCCCGGTTACGAACACAATAGGGACTATAGGTTTGTTCGTAAGTCGCAACACTGCATTTGTAAGTGTAACTTCCGGTCAGAACACTGCGTTCGTAAGTGTAATTGCCACCTGTGCATGGATGTAGGATGTTCCGGGTGCTTGCTATGTTATCTAGGGTGTACTATAGCAGTGTGGGATGTGTTCGGAAGTGCTCGAAAGGTATCCAGGACCCGTATGGAGCACAAGTGGCCGGCATTTGAGGCCGTTCGCAAGTAGGGGTCGTTCGTAACTCGGGTGTTCTTATCTCGGGGACTGCCTGTATTTGTAATACATATGTATTTTATTTTTGCAGTAGAACCTTCATATCACAAACTATTGAATTGGGATAGTTCCTATCTCACTTGCAAATTATAAACGCACAGTCAGACCCAATAAATAAGGCTGTGTTAATCTTTCCAAACATGTTGAATGTCGCAGTTGTTAAAATAGGCAGATATTGAGTATAGTACAGTTTGTGTGCCACATCAAAGGTAGCCAAAAGGCCAATGTGGGTCCAATGCTCCTAGCTTGGATCTTCCTCTTTATGTGCAATTTTCCTCCTTGAATTCTTAAGCAGGTTAAAAAAAGATGTTATACAAATGCAACTTAGCAGCATTTGTCATGTATTACCAACCTACGAACAAGTAATTACAGGGAAGGCTGATGTTTCAGGCATTGCGTATAAATCACCAGACTGGCTGGATTGTTTTTCACTGAATTTTGCAATCGAACATGTTTTCTTCATCAAAACCAGGCAATTAAGATTACTGAAAAGCAGCAATAAAAAGCCTGGGAGCGTGAGACAAGTCTGAAGATTGCTGTTATACCTTTGTGTTGTAGAGAAGCCAGGCTGAGTCTCAGGAAATCGAGTCTACCTCAAGCAGCTGACTACATTTAGGTCTGACATCCATCTCTGGCACATTGTAAAACCCAGCAATATGCAAAGAATTTTCATCTCCCTTAACCCACTGACCTGGAAAATCAGCAATGAATGATCAGATACATAATTTATTTACTCAAGATTGTAGGCTTGTCTTGAGTTGTAGACTTCTCTGTTGTTATTGTATTAAATCAGAAATTTCTGAATGAAAAGCATAGTTTAGGAACGAGTAAACGTAAAATGCCAGCTAGATTAAAATAAAAAGAGATGGTAATAAAGGTTTATTAGATACTAAGTGTTCACAACAGAGAGGGGTGAAGGATGAAAAGCCCTGGATCATGAGTCTCTAGCAGATCCTCTGCGCAACTAGTAGGAGTGGGGAACTCTCACTGTGGCACAACCCTGGTATTTCATGCTTCTATCACAGCTGCTGATGGTGTGGATGTTATTCCTCTAACAAAACCTATAGGGCACCCTGGATAATGAAAGCCACCTTACAAGCACATAAAGCTAGGTAGAGAGCAGGAGTGTGGTCAGAGAGTCAGATGGCTGAGGCAGGTTGGACACAGAATCAGGGTCTAGAACATGGTCCCAGTTAAGTGCAGAAAGTGGTTCAAGGGTAGCTTGGCAGGTTTTTTTTATGCACAGAACCTTTGGTTAGGCTCAGGTTAAATGGTCTTACCTCAATTTAAACACTGCTAATAAGGCCGGGTGTAGACCTGCAGCGTGAGCACATTTCTAATGAGGTCACGCATGTCACAGTGCTCGGAAATATCCAGAAGATGTCAGAGGTGAGTGTGCAAGTTTAGCAAGTCTAAACCTTCCTAGGCACTCCAGGAGAGAAGCGGGACCTAGTTGCCTTAGATCTGCGAACACACTGCAGGCGGCTTGTTACAATTTACCATTGCTTGGTGGGGATGTTCTGTGAATGTGCATGGTCACACAAATGACAAGCAAGAACATCCATATTCATATCCTACCATCCCAGTTCATACTTATTTAAAGCCCTTTTCCTTTAACAATCAAGACCTTTCAAACCGTTAACAGTACTATCCTTTTAAACTTTCACCATTTCTCCTCTTTCACTCATCTTTACAGTAGTTTCTCTCCAAAACACAGCATACAGCCATTAAGCAGCAGACAAGTTGGCGTCACATGATGAAGTGTAGTTCCGACATACCAAATTAAACTAAATCACACCCGCTCTTCTCTTTTAAACAGATTAATGGGCACTAATGACAGCACAATCCTTCATGGTTTCTATTCCTGAAAATGTAATTTTAATGCGGGAAGAAGCTTCTTTATGCACTTGTTAAGTTCCTAAGCTGGCATACCGCTATTTATAAATGGCATTCACTATACTATCCAAAAACAGAGGATATCGTTTACTAGAGCAATTAACATTTGTAAAAGTAAGCAGATTGGTGTGAGCGAGATGAATTGCCTGAGTGCTTAGTGAAATTATCTCCGCAGTATGTTGTCTGCATACGGGAATAAGCAACACACAGACAAAATGCATCTCTGCAACGAAAATCATTTCTTTTACCCTAACAAGCTAGACTTTAAACAATAGAATACTGGTATTATGTTACAAAAACAAAATCTAGAAATGTAGACTATAGAAAGAGTGGAGGTTTTACCTATGACAAGGAGCAAGTTTTTCATTTTATATTAGCAAACTGTGACAATATAATGAGCTTATTACTCCTAGCACTACACAAGTGAAGGGGAACGTCCTCCTGGACTTAGATAAATTCTGTCTCCCCCATATAAGTGTTTCTTTATTGTAAGATTTATCTGGCTTGGCAATTCTCTACCAAAATGAAGGAAATGCCAAGATAATTAGTGAATGTCAGGCTTATCTGAACCCAAATGCTAAAAACATTTTTATCACACCATAACATGCAGTGATTGGTGTATTGACATTCTTTTTCATCTGCTGCCTTAAACCCCATTTTTTATATTGTTCCCCTACCACTTCCTGTAATGGTGGCAACTCTGTCTTCCCATGGTGTGCCTGCAGATGCAGTGTGGCCACCACTATTAGCTTGCTCCCATAGAGCACTATGGGCATCAGCACATTCAGCCTCTGCAATAGACATATCACATAGTATCGCTCATTGCTCCTGATTGAAAACGCACAAAGGAAACTCCGACTGTAATGTGCAGGTAAAAAGCTAAGCTTAGCAATCACCCAAAGAAAAAAAAGAAAAATGACCTGCACAAAAATATTAACATGAACTAAAAATTGTTTTTTGTGAGGGTTTATTTATAATGTACTCTAATAAAATATATTCTAACATTTAATATTTCTGATATTTGTTACAATATACATGTCTCTTAGCCCTTGTACACACGGTCAGAGATTCCGACGGAATGTGTCCTATTGGACCATATTGTCGGATAATCCGACTGTGTGTGGTCTCCATCGGACTGTTTCCGTCGGAGTATCCGCTGGACCAAGTTTTCCAACTTGTCCGTAAAATTTTCTGACAAAATGCTCCGATCGGACATGCTCCGATCATGTGTAGCCTACTCCGACGGACAAAGTGCCACGCATGCTCAGATCAAATTCCTAGACCAAAGCTATTGGCTGGTAGCCTGAACGTAGTCCCATCGTAATGAAATAACGTCATCACGTTATGTACAATCGGATTTTCCGATAACTTTGTCCGACCGTGTGTATGCAACAGTTTCGGACAAAATCCAGGCAAAATCCAACGGATTTGGTTGTCAGAATGTCTGACTGTGTGTACAAGGGCTAAAAGTAGCCACTTTCCAGGCTTTCTTATTTTAAACCAAGTATGGAAGCACAGGAATGGAAAGTTGTTGCCTTCTAACTGGGAGGTACAAGATGCCATGCTCATGAACAATGTGCCTGTACTCCAGTGGTCAGAATTTTCCTGACAAGCCCCTATAGACAGCTTTTTACTGGGAAGATCAGTGTACTGCTGTTTCTCTGTCCCCTGCTGGCATGCCCCCTGCCCATCTGCTGGCATGCCCCCTGCCAAACAGTATATTCTCTCTTTGCATTTTACATAGGACTGTGCTTGTGTTCTGGTCAGGACTGCTGATGCCACCCACACTATCGTCACGAGGAGTCTCCCTCCTTTCTAAGCACCTTAGGCAGTTGAAAACTGACAACGTAATCACAGCACTTTACTTTGCACTAGTATTTTAAATCGAATGGGTTGTTTTAGCAGATAAAGGTTTACATATAATTTTGCGGCTTACCAATTCTTAGATGTGGTGGTTGCATTATTTTTCTTTTTTTAGTCTTTTTTCCTTTATTTTCTCCCGGTGACCCATGCAGTAAGTCTGTTATTCTTTTTAGGGTTGAGACATACCATTTAATACCATTATAATGGTCAGGTTTTATTTTTTTATCTAATAATCTTCATTCCAAAAAGAAAAAAACTGTTTTCGTAACTGCTTAAAAGGAGTTAGCTGGAGTTTAACTTAAATTTGTTAGGTTCATCTAATCTGCTAGTCTAACACTACCCTATCCAAAGAATGACAATGCTGCTGTCCAAAGGTGCCTCTGCTGTTCCTACATCCAGTGGAGACAACCTAAGACAAGAATTGTGTTACTGGCCAGATCATCAACTCAAAATAAATGAGAGTAGACCTAAAAAATAAAAACAAATGTTGATATTACATTTAACGTTTGCAAAGCTGCAATATACACATTTTTGGTTTTTGGTTTTATTACCACATTACATACAGGAGCACCAGAAGTTATGCTCCCGCAAGATTTCTGGCAGGATCAATAGAAATTATTTTACACTTTTTGCAGCTGTATTTTTGTCAGCACAGGCTTTATAATCCCAGATCTTAACACTAACACCTAAACTCATCCCTAACAAAGAGGTTGTTACCAAAGGGATGGAACTGCATCTCTGAATGATCTAAAAAAACTGAGACAGGATTCTCTGTATTACTAAACCTGAATTCAAAGAGAAGAAAATAATTTGATATGTCAGAGAACATGATTATGTCACTATTGGTAACTGTACACAAGTACGCAAAATGAATATTACCCCGCATCCAATTCGCATAGCAGGAGATTGTGACCTGCTCTCTATGGAGCCAGTTCACATATCTCCGAAATGGCTCTGTTGCGCATTGCACAGGAGCTCTGTGCGTCTTTTGGTCAGTTTCAGGTCCAAATTCAGCCCAAAAAAGACGCACTGGACTCCTTCTGTGAGCCGCTGTGAGTTCTAGTGTGAACTCAGTCTCAATGTTTTTTATTTGTACAAAAACAACAGCAAAAATTCCACTAGTTGTAGTTGCATGGGAATTTGTGATTTACCTCTTTTTAAAACATAAATATGTGTAAAAAAATTGAATTGTTTTAATATAATTTTATTTCAGCTGTTTTGTTCCTAGCTATTCATGTATAAAGTAAAATCTAGCTATTGACACATTTTAAAGTCACATTTGTACCCCATAGGACTGGTGATGATCATTAATTCAAAAGTCTAGAGCAGTCTTTTTCAACCAGGGTGCCTTGTGGTTTCTTCAGGGGTGTCTTGAAAAAATGCCTAAAAATTGCCCCAAAATTCTATACAAGTCGGTGGATGGATGAAACCTGCCTTTAGGCTACACAAAGCCACAGCTTATTGTACATCATTACAACCTTCTAGCTGCCAACCTCCTAACAATCAATGATATCAGTTGATGAGGAGGGTGTCAGTGGCCTGCATATCATCCTTGTTTGACCCTCCCTTGCCTCTCTCCATCAGCTTTGGGGTCTCATTAGATAAGTGATGGAGAAAAACTGAGGGAGAAAAGAAACCTTGGAATACTATTCACTACCAGTTTCCAAAAATTTATTTAATTTGGAAGAATAAAACACCTCTAATGTTGGGTGTCCTACATGTACCGATGTTTCTGCATTATGTAAAACTATCAGAATAGTTTTTACATTTTAGAACGGTGCACCTCAAGACTGTCTATAATTTTGGAGGGTGCCTCGAGATTGTCCATAATTTTTATGGGGTGCCTTGACTGAAAAAAAGGTTGAGAAACACTGGTCTAGAGTAGCATATATGGGGACATATTGGCCAATCTATTGGGAGCTTGTAATTGTACAAAATTGTAATTGTAGAATGCATTTAAAGCCTCCAGAGTGGGGAAGGAGTAGATCTTCAGTCATTTTTTTTATTGCTGTCTTTGTCCCCAATGGAGAGAATCTCTCTCTATATTTCTCATAATGATCATTTCCACTTGAACTGAAAGTGCGGAAAAGTCTTAAATTCTGAGTCACTAGAACAGTAATTGAGGCAAAATCTTGGAATAGCGATACTTATTGTAGTAACTACAGGGGCTAGATTTACCACTAGGCCACGTAGGCAGATTACAATTGAGGATTTCCTCCTAATTTGGAGATTTTTTTTTTTATTCCCTACAGGAATTTAAGAAAATCTCCCAAATGAGAGCAACAATAATTTGTCAAGGTTTTATCCTGTCCCCACTCTACCCAAAACAAACAAAAAAAATTTGGGAGCCCCTACCCTAATATTAGAGATACCCATTCTGTAGCACACCTTGTCTGGTGTTCTGTCAAAATAGCAAATTCATTGAAGTCACTTCCTGTTACTGTAAACCATCAGTAATTAAAGATTTTGACACAACACCAGCAATCGTATACACTCTGGTACATGAAGACTTTGCTGTTTTGACACTATAGCTGCTAACGAGGAAAAAGTTGTCGCCACCTTGGAGGCGGTCATTTTGTTGGTTAGTATCGGAGCAGACTAACAATGTCCGCTCATAATATCGTTTACTGGCGTGTATACGGTTGTAGCAAAACTGTAAGTCATCGAAATCTCCAATTCCTGATGATTTACAATCAGGATGTGATGTAATTGAAGATCTCGATGAATTGGCTATTTTGACAGAACACCAGCACCCAAAGCAGTGGACACCATAGCCCTACAGTTCTGCTTTGATCCCCCAGCAAAGTGATCTACTGATCCACTGTATAAGGGAGTAAAATAAATGAATTGGTTACATTTATTGGTTTCAATGATCTTAAAATCCCATTTTTCAACAACACAGGACTTAAAAAATTAAGCATGGATTTGAATGGTGAAACAAAGCTCCATTTAAAAAGAAATGACACATTCTTAACTGAAGGAAAGACATAAAGGGAAAATACAATCCCCAGCTGAATGTGATTTTTGTGTAAAACAACATTTCTTTTACAGAGACTATTGGAATCAAACAGGGACATCTTGAGTGGTAAATAGGCCAATTTTTCATTTGCATGCAAGTTGTTCCCTATGATCCGGGCTTGTTAATCGAGTATGCCGCACATAGATTGTCTGCCTTCCTGCCAAGGGGAGGAGGTTTTGTTGTATAAATTCTCACACCCAGCTAGAAATACAAAGCTTTCAGACAAGCAGGCTGCAATTTTAGCATCGCTAATAGGCCATTTATGAGAGTGTGTTACAATGTGGTACCACATGAATGTGCAACTGTAGAGCAACATTCCATACCCCCTAAAAGGATAGATTTGCCCTATAACTGAAAAAAACGCAATAAGAGATTTATTTCAAGTGAATTATGCATTTTGATATTGTGCAAAGCGTGTTGACACAAAGGATTTAAAAACACCACCTTAATGGCTTTACAAATCGTGCACACAAAAATAATATATTTGTTTGCCAGATTTCTAAAAACCATACAATAACGCAGCAGTCATTGTAGTTCTAGGTTAAAGGGAAAAAAACGGTCTTTTGATAAAGGCTGTTTATTTTCTTTCCAATTATGAATAAACATTATGTATAAACATGCACTAAACATTGTATATGTAAAATCAACAATAAATGTATTTAAACTACTTCAGTCTATTGAAACAAGCAGGAGATTGTTTCAAAATGAGAAGTTGCTGAAATAATTAAATGCTGCCAATTAAAGTAGACTTATACTAAAAGTCCTCCCTATCCTGACTGTACTGCTAATTTAAAGGACTCTGTCGCCCCATAAAGAGTTAGGCCGGGTTCACACATGTGCGGCCTTGGGTTTATGCCTGAGGTGCCGTGCGTGTCTGTTCACCGGTTCAGGTCCAAATTTTTGGCACCCAAACTGAACCCAAATACGCACCAGACCCTTTTTCAATCCGGACCGCTTCCGCCCCAGGCATGTGTGATCCGGCTCCACTGGGAGCCGGTCACACTTGTCTGTCATGCGAATTGGTTGCGGTTTAACCAGCATCCAATTCGAATTACATAAAACAACCCACGCAGTTAAGGGATCCCAATAAACGTAAATGCACTGTGTTGTGAAGAAATCTCTTGCTTAAAGTGTAAGTAAACTCCCCTATCGTTTTCAGCCACGGAAGCTGCCATCTTTGCCTCTGTTTAATCTACAAGTGCCATGATGCTGCACATGTGATCAGTTATGACACCAGCCATTGGATGGTTTGACAGTTTGGTTGAGAACACAACCAATGTGATTGTTACATTTCTGGCACGTGCCGGAAATGAAACGGTTTTATGGATGGGTTTACTTCCACTTTGATTTAAAATGAATACCTGTAGGTTATTTTGGCCCCCCGGAAGCCTGTGAAAAAAAAGTTTTAATTGCAGCTTCCCTCCTTCATGTACTACTTCCAAACTACAGCCACTGGAAGCTTGCCCCTTTTAATTACAGAAGCAAGTGCCTTGCTACTGAAAGGTCACGCATTCACAGTACATGCTTAAGCCTCATACACAGGACGAATGATCAGACTTTTTATTTTGCATGTTATTCTCAAATTAAAAATGAAGAGGTTACTAAAGTTGTGAAAATTCTCATACGATAGAATACAACTGATGTAATGTATTGTATTGTATTCTTTCATTTCCAAGCATATGTGGTCTTCGTCTTCCGATTTTTCTCAGACCAATAGTGTACCGAATGAAAATCATTCATTCTGAAATCGTATGAGAAAAAGTAACGTGTTTGTCCCTTCACATAATTTTGCATGAACTGTCATGATCAGCTCTCAAAAGATGTGTTCCAATGATCAGATTATTGTACAATCGCTTAAAAACTGGTATTTTTCATCCAATTTTCTGATCGTGTGTACTTACTGTCCCTGTAGTATTTGACCCCTTATTCTGTTGTGAGCATGTTAAAAGGAGCAGAGACCAGGCAGAACGTGCTTCCCAAAATATAGTTTTGGAGTTATTCTAAGGCCCACCTAATGGGCAAACATTCCCACTCTATCACCAATCAATCTTCCTCAGCTGTAATTAATTTCCGATTGAGAAAGACCTCTGGAATACTTCTGTCCATGGATGCTCAGTGAGAGAAAAATTTCAAGTCCCACATAAAGGGTTTTTTTTTTTAATGGCAAATTCCTTCCAACAAATTGGGAGGTTTTAGGATAGCATGTTAGCACAGAAGCACCAAGAAGGCTTCTTCAGCAACTGTGTTCCACTCAACCATGACCACCTTCCAACTCTTAGTCAGCCCTTGTACACACGTCCGATCGGACCGTTTTGTCGGATATTCCGACTGTGTGTGGTCTAAATCGGACTGTTTCCGTCTGAGTATCCGACGGACCAAGTTTTCCAACGTAGTCCCGTCGTAACGAAATAACGTCATCATGTCGGATTTTCCGACAACTTTGTCCGACCGTGTGTATGCAACAGTTTCGGACAAAATCCGTCGGACAAAATCCAACGGACAATTTCCGACGGATTTGGTTGTCGGAATCTCCGACCGTGTGTACAAGGGCTTAGTCAGACTGGTCAACAGCACAATCAGGGTGGCAAAGTTAAATCGGAGTTCCACCCATTTAAAAGTTAGCAGCTAAAAAAAGTGTAAACAGACACTCACCTGTCCCACGGTCCAGCAATGCAGCCGTCCAAAGCCTCGCTTCTCTCCCTCTCCTCCCTGCGGTGCCAGCATTGCATGTGTGGGCACCCAGCTGTGGCTTCACAGCCGGGCACACACTGCGCATTTGCGAGCCATTCTGCGCATTGGGAATGGCCGGGCAATCTACTGGGACCTGTGACGTGTCCCAGAAGATCGCAGAGAGGGAGGGGGAGGGGGGAACTTTGGCTTGGCACTGCGGTGCCAGGAGAGGAAGTGGGAGTCGGGTACCTGTGAAGACTAGGTACCTGCTCCCTCCCCCCAAAAAAAATGACATGCCATATGTGGCATGTCAGGGGGACACAAGTACTTAAAGTGGAAGTTCAATTTTTGGGTGGAACTCCACTTTAAGCACAAATTACAGTGCCCTATTATGTCCAGGATTGCAAGCACCTGCTTTTTGGTAAGGGGGTGGGGCCAGGACTGTATAGCCTGTACCTTGCTGACTTTGGGCTTTACCATCCTTCTTCTGACAAAGTACTTCACTTCCTACATGCCTACAGCAAACTTTTCAGGATTCATGATACTTCCCACTTCTTCAGAAAACCTAACACTGCCTGGACTTTGGAACATGGGATTCAAAGTCCATATTGAAATTGACAATGTCATTCAGATACACCAAAGTATATTCCTGATGGAGGCATAATATCTGATCCATCCTCCATTGTTATGTCATGTGAGCAATCTGAAGGTCAAAGGTGCACTTCTGGGGTGGATAAAATAGTTTTCTCCCGGGTGGCTTTGATTAAGGGTATCTGCTAATATCCCTTTGAAAGGTCCAAATTGGTGAGGTTTCAGACGAGACCTAGTCTCTCAATGAGCTCATCTACCCATGGAATATAGTAGCAGTCAAATTTTGACAACTTAGTAAGCTTCCAGAGTTCCACTGGGCTTGGGGAATAACACGATCAGACTTGACCACTCACTATGTGATTCTTCAATTACTTCCAGCACCAACATCTTTTTCACCTTATCTGAGACAGCCTTCCTCTGAGCCTCTGGGATGTGACAAGGCCTCACACAAACCTTTATACCAGGTTCAGTAATTATATCATGTTCAATAACATCAGTTATTGCCTGGTTAACTTGATACTATCTCTGTGATCCTTTCCAAAAATTCCTTCAAGTCCTTGGTTTTGGCTTTGTGACAGAGTACTGGCTACCTGGACGTTGTCCACACCAACCTGGGACTTAAGTCTTGCACTTGTCAGGGGGAACACCAGTTCCTTCTCATACCAGGACTTCAGCAAATGCATGTGGTAGATTGGCAAGACTTCTTCCCTTGTTCATGAACCCTGTAGTTCAACTCCACCACTTTAGTTACCATCTCAAATTGACCACTACTACTGCCACTTGATCCCTCCACTTGAAAGTGCCTTTTTTTAGGCAACCCATTATAGGCCTAGTGCTGGTTTGCATATTTTCCCTTACCAGTGGCATCACTATTGCATCTGGGAGACAAACTCTAGAACACTCTTATAAGGGGTAGACTAACGCTCTCATTGTTTCCTCACCAAGTCAAGCAACCATTAGGCTCTCCATTCATATACCAGCTTAAAGGATGAAAACCCATGGAGGCCTAAGGCACCTTATATGCACTTTATATGAGTACTAGCAAAAGTTGGTAACAGGCTTTCCGATCTTTTTTTGCCAATTAGGTTGCCCTATTTCTCTCTGAGAGACGCCCTTCTCCTTCTGTCCTCTTAAAAAGTTGTCATTAATGTCTCCATGTGATTTGTAGGTGTCAGAAATGGCTTGCTCTGGTGGTTGTCTAGTTGCTAGGGGAACAACCAATGGCTCACGGCTTTAAGAAAGTGATTTTACTGCCTCAGTATGAGTTTTTATTTGTGCTGCTGTGGTTATCAAGGTGGTTGTCTGGGTCTCTGTATTTGTTTACTGAACCTCCATATTACACTGCTACACTGGTCAGGCATGATTCTGCATTAGCCTGCCACTGTGCAACATTAGCCACTAGCAATTGCCTCAATATTTCCTTATGTTCTGTATCAAAAGGAGGTTACTTTCTTTTTTTTTTTTAAAAGCTTGCCTGCATCCTTCACCAAGTACGACGATTGGGTGTTGGTGGGATCGCAGTACACAGGCTTCTTAGAACAGGGTAGACATATTATAAGGGCATGGGAATTGCAGCAAATTTGGGTATCAGCAAGTGGGAACTTGCTTTTTCAAGAAAAACTGTCACTTTGTTCATATTCGCCTTATGGGCACAATTACTGTTTTTTCATTGTAAAAGAAGACTCTAATTAATACCTTTTTCCCAGGTCCCCATGATGTCTTGTGACTTTGCAGGACCTCTTATTTTACTTCTTTTTTGGCATTGTATAGGTTCTGAATGCTTCAGAGACACACATAACACAATAATGCCAGCTTGATGGTACATGCCTAGGGTGTGTTTTCCAGATGCCCTGGACACAGGAAGTGGGCTGAACGATGCTGGGCACCATTCAGCCTCGAGGAGGACTGGCACTGGATTACACAATGGTGAGCCTGCAGGGGATAGTGTAAGCCATACGGCGAGAACTGCTCCTTTTTTTCTTTTCCTTAAGAGCAATTAATTATTATCTTTTGAAGAACGCTGGAGTTGTGCTTTAACCCATATGCTACAGAATGACAGACTTCTCCTTTCTGTTGCAGTAGTCCTGCTAAGTGCAGAGAGCATGTACAGTATATAGAGAAATTATATAAAGAACAGACATTAGGAGATATATATATATATATATATATATATATATATCCACTCTGCATATTTTCCATGCCAGGAGCTGTTGAATTTATAGTATACACATGGGTACATAACTGTTGAAACTGCATTCTAATGCAAATGTAAATAGTGAAATGTCAGGATAACAGCAGCATGCTGACTGCAGACAACAGGGAAACAGAGATCATAAACAGTGTCTTCAGTCAATGAGGAACACGCTGGAGAGAGAACATACATATGGAGCGCCGCTCTCAATAAGTGACTGATGACAGTACATGTCCAGTGATTTACATGGGCTCTGAATGCTTTACTTTATCCTGATATCTTTTCAATAAGTATTCTTTTTATTGTTGCATTTTCATCAACGTTCTGAACTCCGCAAGGAAATGTAAAGAAAACACCTATAAATATATATGACATCTTACAGCATACTACAGCAGATTTTTTTTTTAAAGGCCCACTATAGTAAAATAAAATCTTGTACTCCGATAAATCCGTTTAATCCTCTCTTTTTTTAAATTTCACATGCATTTATATTTTTTGCACATTTACTTACAGCTCAAACTATTCAGCATAAATGTTAGTTACTGTGGTTGGTACAAACCATACAATACTTCCAGGGATGTTTATAATGGTCAACTTTTTGTTCATGTGGCTTAAAGTGAGGGTTTAAAAAAAAAATAAAAAATCATGCTTACCTAGGTAGATGCAGCATTGGTGCAATGCTGCAACTTACCCCCACAGCCTTTAATGCCACGTAAACACGACCGGACTTTCCGTCAGAATAAACTCTGATGGTCTTTCCGATGGAGTTTCCGATGGAGTTCCGACCGAACGGACTTGCCTTGCTATGAATAAGCACTGCTGTTAGTGCGAAACGTCAGCTATTTTTGTCTGCTGTGATTTCCATCTTTGATTTTTTGATGTCAATTATCTAAATAAAAGAAGGCTACTTTTTAAGAGTGCGGCTGTCCAGAAACTGTTTCTGTTTATTGCTAGTAGCAATTGCCAGCACCTATGACATCTGAGAAGGATTTATTATCTGTTTATTTTTCCTGGAGTGGTGATATCCTTTTTTTTCCCGAAAGGACTTGCCTACACACGATCACACCAAAGTCCATTCATTTCAAATGTGATAACGTACGACTGGACTAGAAAAGGAAGTTCAATAGCCAGTAGCCAATAGCTGCCCTGTCGTATTTGGTCCGTTGGAATAGCATACAGACGAACGGATTTCCCGATAGGAATTGAGTCAGTCGGAAAGATTGAAAACATGTTCTATCTCTAGGTCCGTCAGAATTTTTTGAAGAAAAAAGTCAGATGAAGCCCACACACAATCGGAATATCTGATGAAATTATTCCGTCTGACCTTTTCTGCCGTAAAGTCAGGTCGGTGTACATGGCATAAGACCGAGAACCACGCAATCAAAGACCTGTGACCACTTTGTTCTCAGTTCACTCCCACCAACTTTAAGGCTGGGTTCACACTGTAACCCACTGTGGATCTCACAGGAGTGATGTGCGCCTCTGTTTCCCATTTCAGGGACAAATCAGGGCAGAATATATGCATGAATTTGGCCCTGAAATGGAGCCAAAGGCGCACAGTGCAGTCTGTGCAGTGCGCTCCGCAGCCGCAATGGAGATATGTGAACCGGCTCCATAGAGAGCCAGTCACATTCTCCTGCTATGCGAATTGGATATGGGGAAACCTGAATCTAATTCGAATAGGTGTGAACCCGGCCTAAATAACAAAGGGGTGAGGTGACCGGCTGAAGAGATCAGGTGGCCCCGCCTCTGTGTGATGTCATTGGGCAGGGGTATGCTGGGCTGACAACTTCAGGGAGGCACCCGGAGACATCAGAGGTAGGGGTGGTAGGGGGATCATGTAAAACATAAACGAAGGAGGATTTGGTTTAGTCTGGGTAGGTAAAGGATTTTTTGGTTATAATATGGGACTTGTGCATCACATAGTAACTGGATTTGGTGCTTGATTAGACTGCAATACCGGAGCCTTTATTTGTACTTTAAGCTGTCCCTTTTTTTTTGGAATAGACTGAACACAAGATTTGAACATGCAAATTAAAAAATATATATTTATTCCACTGAAAAAAACTGTACTTCCTTTAAACAAAGGAATGCACACCTTTACTAAATAAGGAAAAAATCGAATGTTTACATCATAAGTCATCCAAAGCACTGCCGATTACAGATAACACAGCATTACATCAGTGACTCATAGTCTGCATATTAACATATGTTGAACATGCATAGTATGGATTCTGTAAGTGGACAGAAATCTTGGCTCTCTGCCATTTAACTAGATTACCTAAATATTCTAAACAGTGTATATTGTACAGTGTTGCATCAAACAGTATTCAATCAAATTGATATCAGCAATCATCAAATAATCCGAAAAAAAACAATAAAAATCTATCAATGAATACTGAACAAAAAACAGTAAAAGTCGATATAATTGTGAATGTGTTAATCCCACATTGATTTTTCTGATTATTTGATGATTTCTGAAAACACATAGAACATCAGTTCACATACAGTGGTTATTACTCATTGATCAACTGTTGGTGATAGCGCAGTTTTTTTTTTAATACACATTCAAGTGATTTTTTTTCACTTCAAGCTTGCAACTTTATTTATTTATATACACAAAGTGATATCAGTAATCTCCATACAGTAGCACTCAGTGTGGGAATGGAAGGGACAGCACTTGGATCCAATCAGGATGCAAATGTGCTTAAAATTAGAAGGACATCAGAGTGATGACTTTGTCAGTCTGCTGCTGCTTTTTATTTGTACAGTTAGCAGGCTGCTGGTGAGGAGATGGCACCATTGTATTCTAAGGCCGGCCATAGACGGGAGGAACAGGAGGAACCGTCCGAGATTCTAACCATATATGGGCAGGCTGAATGTACCAAGTCGATCAATCGATCAACTTGGGTACAACCAGCCTGCTGAAATTTACTGGTGATTATCGTTAGCGGCTGCTATCCCCCCCCCCCCCCCCCCGACTATGAGAACAAAATGGTTTTGCAGGAGGGATTCCCACATCAACACTGTCTGTGTTGATAGGGGAATCGAGCAAATTTCTTTCCTGCAACCTCCGCAACCGCCAACCTAAACTGTACCAGAAAAAACAGTGCCATCCACCTTGTGTAATTGGAGGTTATGGGATTTTTTAGGTGCATGCTCAATAAATCACGAAAACATAATTAAAATATATAAATGTTATTAATAATCACCATTAAAAGGTAAATATTTCATAAAAGCAACGCAGTGCATTACAAAAGACTCATACAGTACAGTCCATGTGGGTAGAGCATGGTGGCATGGTTCTAAGGCATCTAAGGTCCTGTATGGAGTGTATATCTCCTCATGGTTCTAGCTCATTCTAAGACTGGCCATATAGGATTCGAATCTCGGCTGGTTCGAAACGTGTATGGGTAGGCTGAATGTACCAAGTTGGTCAATTGATCAACTTGGGTACAACCAGCCTACTAGAATTTATGATTATCGCTAGCTATATTGCTATAGCCACTAGCAATAATCACTGCCTTCTCCCATAGGGGACAGCTTCTCTCGCCCGACCCCCCCCCCCCCCCACACCCACACCCACACCCACACCGTGAGAATACAAGGGCTCAGCAGGAGGGTTTCCCACATCCTCATTGTCTGTGTTGATGGAAGAATCAAGAAAATTTCCTTCCTACAACCCCTGCAGGAAAGAAATTTACAAAGTTTATGGCCAACCTAAGCTGTAACAGAAAAAACAGTGCCATCCACCTGGCTCTTCTGACAGTGTGTGTAAATCTCAGGGCTAAAGGGACAGAAATACAAATCATTTCACTAAGTAACATGCATTGATGTACGTCAGCATGCAGCACAACGCAATTGCCGATGCATGAATTAACATAGCCTGACCAGTTTTATGGGCCTCGAGGTTAAAATGCGTCTGCAATGAAACGGTTCAAGTTTTCACGGAAATCAGAGCTATTTACAACACGGATACCTTTTGCGTACAGAGTATTTGTCATCTGTAAACTGCAGAACAGAAATACATATAAAAAAATACACAAAAGGCATCAGCAGAATATAAAATAACACATACTAAGATCTGGCACTGCACTCATATTCTATGCATGAATAATTGTCAGCAATGTTAATATTTTATACCGAACACAAAGCAATACACAGAAGCTGTGTGCTGACTTGTGTACAGGGATAAATAATCATCCCCTAATAATAACAAGAAAAAAGATAACTGACATGGCCGGCGCTGCAGGGGATTGCTCTTCTAAGAAACAAATGAATGGCAGCCTGCTGCAGGTTAGAAGGACGTCCTGCTCCAGACAGCACTGAAGATCAATGCATCAGACAGCTGCAAGTGCATTAGATGACCTAATTGTCTGGAACTCCAGCAGATTCTGTGTGTTCACACAGTGCATCGATTATATACTTTGTGCTTCTTCGACTAACACAAAGACAGTAGCCAAAGTAAATAATGTCACATTCATCGTATAGCAAGGTTTACAGTGATACAAAATATGTGAGAACAATTAAAGGTGCCCTCTGTTTAAGCAGCATCAAAGAGCACTATTGAGCATCAATCACCACCTTGGCTGTGTAACCCATTCTTAAACGTTGGTTCCTGTATGATAAATGGCGATGAGCAATATGACTTCTAAAGTTGTAATGTACTGCAAGGTTTTGGCGGTGTGTTGCGATCACATGCAAAATGCTGTGTTATGAAGGAGACAGCTCTAAGTATTGTAGGAGACCAAAACAGGGTCCTCTAGGACAAGAGTGTGGTTAGCATGTGGTTGTGGGGTTGCACCTCATCCCTTTAAAACCCAACACAAATATATGAATTACACAGGTTCTGTGGCTAATTAAGGTGGTAATTAAACTCTCTTGGTGCCTTGTCTGCATTAAATTAGCCACAGAACCTGTGTAATTCATATGTGTTCGGGTTTAAAGGGATGAGGTGGCAACCCTATGTGGTTGGTTTGTGTTCCCTGTCAAGTAGAGTAGTGATAGAGATGTAAGAATGACCTGAGTGTGGTGGACATTGGTGGTCAACTGTTTGGGCCGGCTTTGACAGGTTTTTATTTGTGTTAGAACTGCTTCTCTCCCAATTCAAGTCAATGGAAATGCTAAAGTAGCTTGTAAAGAGTTAGATAGTTACATAGTAGGTGAGGTTGAAAAAAGACACAAGTCCATCAAGTCCAACCCATGTGTGTGATTATATGTCAGTATTACCTTGTATATCCCTTTATGTTGTGGTCATTCAGGTGCTTATCTAATAGTTTTTTTGAAAAAAACATCCTTGCCACTCTTAGCCCTTGTACACACGGTCGGACATTCCGACAACAAAATCCGATCGTTCGTAATGCGATAATGTTATTTCGTTACGACGGGACTATGTTCAGACTAGTAGCCAAAACCTTTGGTCTAGGAATTTGATCAGAGCATGCATGGCACTTGTTCCGATCGGAATTCTCTACAAGCGATCGGACAAAGTCCGATCAGATCATGTTGTTGGAAAATGTTATAGCCCAGCTCTAAAACTTTGTTGGTCGGATATTGCGATGGAAACAGTCCGATGGAGCCCACGCATGGTCGGATTATCCAACAACATGGTCCGATCGGACATTTTCCGTCGGAATGTCCGACTGTGTGTACAAGGGCTTACAGTAAATAACCCTCTACGTAGTTTAAAGTTAAACCTATTTTCTTCTAATTTTAATGAGTGGCCACGTGTCTTGTTAAACTTCCTTCCACTAAAAGGTGTTATCCCTATTGTGGGGTCACCAGTACGGTATTTGTAAATTTAAATCATATCCACTCTCAAGCGTCTCTTCTCCAGAGAGAATAAGTTCAGTGCTTGCAACCTTTCTTTATAACTAATATCCTCCAGACCTTTTATTAGCTTTGTTGCCCTTCTCTGTACTCACTCCATTTCCAGTACATCCTTCCTGAGGACTGGTGCCCAGAACTGGACAACATACTCCAGATGCGGCCGGACCCGACCAGAATAGGGAATTGGAAAATTATCGCTTTATCCCTGGAGTTAATCCCCTTTGCATGCCAATATTCTGTTTGCTTTGTTAGCAGCCGCTTGGCATTGCATGCTATTGCTGAGACTATCATCTACTAGGACCCCCAGGTCCTTTTCCATCTTAGATTCCCCCAGAGGTTCCCCCCCCTAGTGTATAGACTGCCAGGGCCGCTGTTAGAAATCACAGGGCCCCGTACAACCTACCTGACAGGGCCCCCACCCCGGAAATATCAAGTTGCTAAAATGACATGGTCGCAGTGGTATGCTTTGCAGCCATACTAGAAATTAGAGCCATGCTACTGCCACCTCATGGCACCTGTTTTTTTTTTTACTTTTTTAAATTGCCGAATGGCAGTTTAACATTATGCGACCACATTGCAACTTTAAAACAATTATTTGGCTTCAAGGTGCAGAGCAGCCCCATTAAACTCGATGAGACGTTTGACAGGAAGTGCTGCCCGTCAAACTCTGCAATCTGCTCTAAAAATGCTGCAGCAATGGCATGTATACAGCCCTGTCTGACTATATGACAGCTGGCTTCTGTTGAAGGGGCATAACCAAAAAAGATCTGTCAACCCAATCAGTGCTCTCAGCCAATGGCTGAGAGCACTGAGCAGAGTGTTCTGGTGGGGTGGGGGTCATCTCCTTGTCAGAACACAATAGAACAGCACAGAAGATTGCTATACTAATATCGCATTGGTAGTACAGTGGCTCTGACCTGAGGTGTCAGGTTTTTTTATTCAGCCTGCAGGGTTGAATGAAAAAAAAAACTAGCAGTGTATACTAGGCATTAGGCCGTATTCACATTTGACGTTTCCTGAATGTGGGACAAAGTGCAAAGGTAGCAGGCATTTTGGAAATGCACTGAAAATGCTAATAGCGCTTGTGGTGCCATTAATTGTTGATTGCACCCCTGTAATTAGCACACCTGTGTTGTCATGTGGCAAATCTGCATGCTTAGGTTCTAGAACCTCTATGATGTGTTTGTTACACATATGGCAGCCCATTCAAATGAATGGGCTCCCCTATATGTGAAAAACAAGCAAAAAAAATTAACATGCACAGGAATGTGTGTTCCCTCTATGTGAAGTATAAAGGGGGCCTTAGGGGTGGTATATAGAAATGTCTGGGCAGAGATGTCTGTCAGCTGGAGAGAGAGAGAGATGTGTCCACTGGTTCCTAGCTCAGCACTGCAGTGGCAGCTATCTGCACTTCTAGGCTGGCTCCATATTTACATTTCTCCAAAATGAAATTACTGTTCCTTCACTCCAGCAGCAACCCCCCACTCACCCCTTTCAGCAGAAGCACTGTTCCATCCAAACACTGGAGTTCACCATGAACACAGCACAGTGAGAGAGCACGATCTGGAGGGAGGTGGATCAGAGGTCAGGACTCAGTGAGGAGGTGGAGCAAACTTCCTGCTCATTTATCACACTGACCAACCAGAGATAACACTGCTGACTGTTGGGGGAGTTTCAGGACCCGAGAAATCAGAGACTCTGCAGCTGTCTCCCTCTGCTTTAAATCGGGACACTTTGCCAGTATGTAGAGCTGATCCCCCTGCAGAGCTGCTGGAGGGAGAAAGCTGGCAGCGCTGCAAAGTGATCCACAGGGGTCAGAAGGCAGTACAGATAGCTCTCCTGCCTTGCAGGTTCCCGGGCCCCTCTTCTGAAGTGACAGAGCTTGGGCCCCCTACAGGAAAGCTGGCTGTACTGCCCTATCAGCGGCCCTGTAGACTGCATTCATATTTTTGCCACTCAAACTCATTAGTTTACATTTTTCTACATTAAACCTCATTTGCAATGTAGTTGTCCACCCCATTAATTTGTTCAGATATTCTTGCAAGGTTTCCACATCCTGCAGAGAAGTTTTTGCCCTGCTTTGCTTAGTATCGTCCACAAATACAGAGATTGAACTGTTTACCCCATCCTCCAGGTCATTTATGAACAAAATAAACAGGATTGGTCCTCAGCACAGAACCCTGTGGGACCTCACTACCCCCCTGACTATTCCGAGTACTCCCCATTAATCCCCACCCTCTGAATTCGCCCTTGTAGCCAGTTTTCAATCCATGTACTCACCCTATGGTCAATGCCAGCGGACTTTATTTTGTACACTAAACATTTATGGGGAACTGTGTCAAATGCTTTTGCAAAATCCAGATACACCATGACCACGGGCCTTCCTTTATCAAGATGGCAACTCACCTCCTCATAGAAGGTTAATAGATTGATTTGGCAAGAATGATTCTTCATGAATCCATGCTGATTACTGCTAATGATACAGTTTTCATTACTAAAGTCTTGTATATATTTCCTTACCATCCCCTCCCAGAGCTTGCAAACTATTGACATTAGGCTAACTGGTCTGTAATTCCCAGGGATGTATTTTGGGCCCTTTTTAAATATTGGTGCTACATTGGCTTTTCTCCAATCTGATGGTACCATTCCAGTCAATAAACTGTCAGTAAAAATTAGGAACAATGGTCTGGCAATTACTTGACTGAGTTCCCTAAGTACACTCGGGTGCAAGCCATCCGGTCCCGGTGATTTATTAATGTTAATTTTCCCAAATCTAATTCTAATTCTGTCCTGTTAGCCATGAGGATGCTTCCTGTGATGTGTCATGAGGATAAACACTGCAGTTTTGGTTACTAAAGTCCACTGATTCACCCGTGAAGACCATGGAGAAGAATAAATTCAATGCCTTCACCATCTCCCCATCCTATGTAACCAGATGTCCTTCCTCATTCTTTATGGGGCCAATATGGTTTGTCCTCCCTTTTTTTACTGTTTACATACTTAAAGAATTTCTTGGAATTCTTTTTGCTCTCCTCCGCTATGTGTCTTTTGTGTTCTATCTTAGCCGCCCTAATTTCACCGATACATTTCTTGTTGCATTCTTTATAAAGTCTGAATTCGGATGATGATTCCTTAACCCTGTATTTTTTGAAGGCCTTCTATTTTGCTTTTACAGTGGTGTGAAAAAGTGTTTGCCCCCTTCCTCATTTCCTGTTCCTTTGCATGTTTGTCACACTTAAGTGTTTCGGAACATCAAACCAATTTAAACAATAGTCAAGGACAACACAAGTAAACACAAAATGCAATTTGTAAATGAAGGTGTTTATTATTAAAGGTGAAAAAAAATCCAAACCATCATGGCCCTGTGTGAAAAAGTGATTGCCCCCCTTGTTAAAACATACTATAACTGTGGTTGTCCACACCTGAGTTCAATTTCTCTAGCCACACCCAGGCCTGATTATTGCCACACCTGTTCACAATCAAGGCATCACTTAAATAGGAGCTGCTTGACACAGTAAGGTCCACCAGAAGATCCTTAAAAGCTACACATCATGCCGAGACCCAAAGAAATTCAGGAACAATTGAGAAAGAAAGTAATTGAGATCTATCAGTCTGGAAAGGGTTATAAAGCCATTTCCAAAGCTTTGGGAATCCAGCGAACCACAGTGAGAGCCATTATCCACAAATGGCGAAGACATGGAACAGTGGTGAACCTTCCCAGGAGTGGCCGGCCGCCCAAAATTACCCCAAGAGCACAGCGACGACTCATCCAAGAGGTCACAAAAGACCCCACAACAACGTCCAAGGAACTGCAGGCCTCACTTGCCTCAGTTAAGGTCAGCGTTCATGCCTCCACCATCAGGAAAAGACTGGGCAAAAATGGCCTGCATGGCAGAGTTCCAAGGAGAAAACCACTGCTGAGCAAAAAGAACATCAAAGCTCGTCTCAATTTCTCCACAACACATCTTGATGATCCCCAAGACTTTTGGGACAACATTCTGTGGACCGATGAGACAAAAGTGGAACTCTTTGGAAGGTGTGTGTCCAAGTATATCTGGCGTAGAAGGAACACTGCATTTCATAAAAAGAACATTATACCAACAGTAAAATATGGTGGTGGTAGTGTGATGGTCTGGGGCTGTTTTGCTGCTTCAGGACCTGGAAGACTTGCCGTGATAAAAGGAACTATGAATTCTGCTGTCTACCAAGAGATCCTGAAGGAGAATGTCCGACCATCTGTTCGTGTTCGTGTACGAACTTGGGTTCTGCAGCAGGACAATGATCCTAAACACACCAGCAAGTCCACCACCGAATGGCTGAAGAAAAACAAAATAAAGACTTTGGAGTGGCCTAGCCAAAGTCCTGACCTGAATCCTATTGAGATGTTGTGGTATGACCTTAAAAAGGCTGTTCATGCTCGAAAACCCTCTAATGTAACTGAATTAGGACAATTCTGCAAAGATGAGTGGGCCAAAATTCCTCCAGGACGCTGTAAAAGCCTCATTGCACGTTATCGCAAACGCTTGGTTGCAGTTGTTGCTGCTAAGGGTGGCCCAACCAGTTATTAGGTTTAGGGGGTAATCACTTTTTCACACAGGGCCATGATGGTTTGGATTTTTTTTCATCTTTAATAATAAACACCTTCATTTACAAATTGCATTTTGTGTTTACTTGTGTTGTCCTTGACTATTGTTTAAATTGGTTTGATTTTCCGAAACACTTAAGTGTGACAAACATGCAAAGGAACAGGAAATGAGGAAGGGGGCAAACACTTTTTCACACCACTGTATATGCATTTTAACATTGGAGTTAGGCCATCCAGGACTAGTTCGCTCTTTTAAATGTATTATTCAATGGGATGCACTGGCTAATGCCCTTATTTAATATGCTCTTAAAGCAAACTGATCTCTCCTCCGTGTTCTTTGTTCCTAAGATTTTATCCCAATTTATGCCTTCTAGCAAGGTTCGTAGTTTAGGGAAGGTGGCTCTTTTGAAATTCAGTGTCTTTGTATTTCCCTTATGTTTCCTATTTGTGCGATTTATACTGAAGCCAATTGACCTGTGATTCTGTTTCCTAAATTGCCCTGTATTTCCACATCTGTGATCAGGTCTGTATTGTTGGTAATCAGTAGATCTAGTAACGCTTTATTTCTAGTTTGTGCGTCTACCATCCGTCCCATGAAATTGTCCTGCAAGACATTTAGGAACTGGAAAGCATTTGACGGATGTGTGGTTCCCTCTGCCCTGTCTATGTCTGGATAATTAAAATCCCCCATTATGGTAACACTTCCCATCTTTGCTGCCAATCCTAATTGTGATAGGAGGTCTGTCTCCCCATCCATCCTCAGGTTAGGGGGCCTATAGCATACTCCCAGTATTATTTTCCCCTTAGCTTCATCCCTTTGGAGCTCTACCCATAAGGAGTCCACCTCCTCCCTAGCTACCTTAGTGATGTCATCTCTTACATTCACTTGTACATTATTCTTGATATATATATAGACATACCCCTCCCCCTTTTTTACCCTCTCTATCCCTGCGTTAAAGGGTATACCCTTGAATGGTTGCCAACCCATCATGAGAGCTGTTGAACCAAATCTCTGAAATTCCCACAAAATACAAATCCTCCTCATACAACAGTATGTCTAGTTTACCCATCTTCTCCACCAGGCTCCTGGCATTGGTGAAAATGCCACGTAGTTTAGACCGGCCACATACTATTCTCTTATTGGGTGTTCTGAGATTGCAACTAGGACTTGTTACTATACTTATCTTGGGTTTATGTGCTTTAGTCAACCTGCCACTAATGCCCCCAATACTATCCTCTAGACCAGTGGTCTCCAAACTGTGGCCCGGGGGCCAGATGAAGCCCTTTGCATGCTTTTATCCAGCCCTTGGGGCACTATTTAATCCACTGATATCAACAATGAGGCTTAATTGCCCCCAATGATGGGGCACAAGTCCCCCCAATGAGGCCAACAATGGAGCCTAATAACACCAATGATGGGGTACAGATGCTCCCACTGACATCAATAATGGGGCATTATTTTTCCCCACTGATGCTGGGACGTTTTCTACTCCCAATGGCCACAGTCCAGCCCCCTTAAAGTCTGAAGGACAGTAAACTGGTCCTTTGCTTAGAAAGTTTGGAGCCCCCTGCTCTAGACTATGTTCCGCACTGACTATCTCTACCTCTAGACCCTCCTCCCATCGCCTAGTTTAAAAACCCCACTAACTTTTTGGCCATCTTTACTCCAGGCAGATCTGCACCCTCTTCATTTAGGTGCAGTCTGTCCCTTCTATAGTACTGGCGACCGACTGAGAAGTCGTCCCAGTCCTCCAGGAACCCAAAACCCTCCTTACTACACCAGCTCCTCAGCCACTTGTTTACTTCCCTAATCTCCCTCTGCCTTTCTGGTGTGGCTCGAGGTACCAGTAGTATTCCTGAGAATACTACCTTGGAGGTCATTTTCCTTAATTCAGCTCCAAAGTCCCTAAAATCATTCTTTAGGACACTCCATCTGCCTATAACTTTCTCATTTGTGCCAAAGTGCACCATGACAGCCAGGTCTTCCCCAGCCCCTCCCAGTAATCTGTCAACCAGATCCGTGATGTGCTGAACCCAAGCACCTGATAGACAAGATACAGTGTGTCTGAGACAGTCTTTGTCTCCACCCGCCTCTGGCCCCTGACGGCACCTGCTATGTACGTTCCCAGCTATCCCTTAGTATGGAGGGTCTTCTCAGTACTGACAGTTGCTTCCCTAGATTCAGAGCCTGGGCTTCCAGGAAAGCAATGTGCTTACATTTGTCACAGCAGATCAGATGATCAAGGAATGCATACATGCCGCAAGATGTAAACCGATTCACATTTCCACACCCATCAGGCATGATACCTACTAATTTAATGAGGATTGGGGATTATACCCTGACCAAATTAAGTAAAAACTAGCTTCCTGACACTAATACTCAATACAATACACAGGTACCAGCTGACCACGTGCACTCGCAGACCACGTGCACTAAAGTTGATGCAGATCAAAAGCAGGTCAAATTGAGCTGTACTGCAAATCAAGCACCTGTCCATAAATTCCGTATAACCTCAGAAGCATCTCAAAATTAGTCAAAAGCAAGCTGGATTTGCCAATCAACACAAATCCAAAGCCTTTCGATATCAGACCTTGCCAGTTGAATTTTTTTAGAAACTTTACTTGTCTCAAGGTTACTCTCTCTAAAATTAAACATGCATATAACACAAATGCAACAAACGCAACTTCAAAAATAGTCTTGCAAACATAAAAGTATAACCAAAAACACTGCTTTAAAGTGATCGTAAGGGTTATTTTTTTTATTTTTTTTAAATACAAAACATATATTTACTGTTCAGCTCGTTTTGCATAGAGTGGCCCCAAACCTGCTCTTTTGTGGTCCCCTGTTGGCTCTCACGGCTCCTTCCCACATCAGATAAACCCCTGGGAGAAGCTCTCTCCCAGGGGATTACCTTGCGAGCACTCTCCCGAGTCCAGCATTCGGTATCCATATAGGTCAACTGCAAGACTCGGTACCCGCATCATTGGATTTGATTGACAGCAACGGGAGGCAATGGCTGCGCTGCTATTAATCTATCCAATCAAGAGCCAAGAACCCTGTGCAGAGAGACAGAGCGTCCCTGTCAGGTCAAGTTCCAGGGCTCAGGTAAGTAAAACGGGGGGGGGGGGGGGGGGGACTGGTGGGCCGGTCACTGCCAGATGTTTTTTCACCTTAATGCATAGGATGCATTAAGGTGAAAAAACACGTAGGTTTACAACCCCTTTAAGTAATGGTTGGAGCGCTTTTAATTCTCACAGCTTATTTAGAAAAACATTTATTTCTTACTGGTGTGTCCTCTCCTCTCCAATTTCTATTCTACAAGGCACAGGGGTTGATTTACCAAAACTGAAGTATGCAAAATCTGGTGCAGCTCTGCATAGAAACCAACCAGTTTGCAGTTTTTTTTGTCAAATCCTAATTGATCAAGCTGAAATTAGATTAGTTGTAGAAGCTGATTAGTTTTTTTTATTTTTTATTATTAAATATTTTTTTATTCCTTAAGAAAACACATTTGTTTTCCATTCTATTTAACCACATTGCGTAAATCATGTACATTTCATTATACAACAAAAGTAAAATAGAAATACATAAAAAATAACCACAAGAATAGAAACAATCCATGCTCTCTCTCATTCTTCTTTCATTCACCCACTTTCATCCCCTCGTTTCTTAGTCACATACATCTATTCTGGGGTATTCCAACTCCAACCATTGCTTCCATATTTTTTCCAAAATTTTTGTAATTACACCTCTTCTTTTTGAAGGTGTGTAGTAAGACCTATGTACCAGATATAAGTGGGACATAATTTGTGAAGGGGAGAGCGAGACCTTAGGTCCTAGTGCCAGGACCCACTTCCAATACTCCTCTGTTATTGTCCCCACGTCTTTCTCCCACTTACATCTGTTACCGGGTTCCACCTCTCCTTCCTGTCCTGTTTCCGTTATATGCTTATACATATTTGATATTAGCCCTTTGGATGTTCTGGTGTTTACCAGTTTCCTTAGAAGAGGCATTTCACTCCACTCTGGTTCCTTCCCACTGAATTGTTTATCCAGGGCATGCCTGACCTGTAAGTATCTATAAAATAGTCAGTTTGAAATCTCATACTCCACTTATCTCCTGAAATGATTTCAGTGTCAATACCCTATATAACTGTGCTAGGTAGTGGATACCTTTCCGGTCCCACTCCTCTATTTTCCCCATTACCTTAAGTTCCTTTAAGTTCCTTTAAGTTTTTAACTCAGAGAATCCACCATAACCCAACATGGCCTTGATGGATTCCCAGATCCTCAAGGAGTCCGCTTCCACTGCCCCCAGTGCTGTACTATGTCTGGTGTCATTCAACAGCAACCTATTTCCTACCTCCTTTTCTTCCGATAAGTTGCTTCCCCTCAAATACTGAATTTGTGCCGCCAAAAAGTAATGCCTTGGACTTGGCAACGCCAGGCCTCCCGCCTCTCTCGGCCGCCACAGTGTCTGTAGGCGGATCCTGGCTGCTCCGTTCTTCCAAATGAAGAAAACACTGTCTAGTTTTTCAAACCATTGTTTTGGAATCCATACAGGGGAATTATGTATTACATATAGTATTTTCAGCATCCACACCATCTTGATTAAGTTGCACCGCCCAACCACCAAGAGAGGCAGGTGGCTCCACACCCTACTCTTCTGCTTCAGTTTTGCCATAAGTGGGACTACGTTTCCTGCTATAAATTGTCCTGGATCCCTTGTTATATTTATGCCCAGGTATTTCATTTGGCCAGCTACCCTCATTTGGGATACCTGTTGTGGGAGTGGTTCTGTTAGGGGGTCTATTGGGAGGAGTACAGATTTTTCCCAATTAATTTCCAGCCTGGAAAACTGTCTAAAATCTTCCACCAACCCCATAGCGGCCCTCAAGGAAGACTGAATATCCCTGAGAAATAGAAAAACATCGTCTGCATACATGGCAACCTTTTCCTCTCCCATTTTCCTTTTGAATCCCTGTACCTCCTGGAAGGTTCTAAATGCTATAGTCAGTGGCTCCATGGTGAGGGCGAAAAGCAGGGGAGACAAAGGGTACCCCTGCCTTGTTCCCCTCTCCAAATGGATCCACTCAGAACACTCCCCATTAATTTTTATCTTGGCCCTTGGTCTCTCATATAATAATTTTAACCATTGACCAAATTGGGGTCCAAATTGGAATTCCGCCAAAACCTTCCATAAATAGTGCCACTCTAAACTATCGAACGCCTTTGTCATGTCTAGTGATAGAATAGCCCTATTCCCTCCATTTTCAGTCGGGATTTGCATGTTTAGATATACTCGTCTTATATTCAGACTTGTAGATCTATCTGGTATAAACCCGGTTTGGTACGGATGTACCACTTTACCAACTATTTTATTCAATCTTGCTGCCAGTGCTTTTGCTAGAATTTTTACATCCGCAAATAGAAGGGATATGGGCCTATATGATGTCTCCAGCTGATTTTTCCCATCCTTTGCTAATACAATTATTGTTGCTTCTGTCATAGAAAATGGCAATTTCTCTTCCCCTACTGCTTCATTAAACACCTGCAAGAGTTTGGGTAACAATATATCCCCATATTTTTTATTGATTTCAATTGGTAGACCATCTGGCCCTGGGGCTTTCTGGGTCGCCATCTTCGCTGTTGCTTTTTGTATCTCTTCAAGTGTCAATGGAGCCTCTAATCCCTCCCTATCCTCATTTAACAGTGAGGGTATTTTCAATTTTTCAAAGAAGCCCCACATTTACCCTGCTACATTTATCCGTAATGTACCGTACAAATCTTCATAATTATTTTTAAACTCGTTTACTATTTCCGGGGTAGACCTTCTGATTTTCCCCTCCTTCTCCTGGATTGCTGGTATAATAGTTGGGGGGGTTATTTGCCTTAGCTATTATAGCCAGAGTTCTCCCCACTTGCTCTCTCTCCCCAAAAAGACTCTGCTTCTGAAATAATTTGTTTTTCTCTACTTTCTCCAGAACCGTTCTTTTGTATTCTTCTTGTTTCTCCACCCATTCTGCATATCTATCGGGGGTTGGTGCCTCTATATAACGCATTTCTGCCTGCCATACCTTCTCTCTCACCATGATTTCTTTGGTCTGTGATTGCTTTTTAACATAAGATTTTTTTTATCAGCACTCCCCGAAGAAACGCTTTCAGGGTGTCCCAAATTATTCCTAATGGGGCTGTCCCTGTGTTTAAATGTATAAACTCCCTCAGGCTGGCCTCAATCTCTCCAACATCTTCAATTATCTCCAACCAGAGGGGGTTTATTTTCCAATCCTTTCTACTACAATTCTCCCCTATTTTTATTAAGCAGACTATCGATGAGTGATCCAAGATACCTCTTGGCTCGTACTCCTCTTCCTCCATTATCTTTATAGCTTCCTCGTTACATAGTACGAGGTTCATCCTGGACAAGGTGGAGTGCGTTCTAGAGTGACAGGAGTACTGCTTTACCCCTGGGTACCACCTCCTCCAAATATCCACCAAACCTGTCTCCTCACAAAATTGAAACAGCGGGCCACTAGGTACTGTGTTCACACTCACCGGAGTCTTCTGTGGGAACCTGTTAATACTCTTGTTCATAGTCATATTAAAATCTCCTGTCACTATAACCGGCATCCCTGGCTTATCCGCAATGAACCCCATCAAGTCGCATAAAATTCTCGTGCTAAATGGTGGTGGTATATATACATTGGCCAATATACAGTCTCTACCTTCAATCGTACAGAAGAGAAATATATATCTTCCAGTCTCATCTACTATATTTTGCTTGCAGGAGTAACCACTCCAGGATCTATCAGAGTACTCACCCCTCTTGAATAGGAGGAATGAGTTGAGTGATATTGCACCCTGTATTTCTTATGTTCTAGAACACTAGTTGTCCCTTTTTCCAGGTGCAAGAAAGGTATTCCAAATGTACCCATACTGGTTGCAGAAAAAATTGCCTGCCTTTTGGATGGGTCTTTTACCCCTCGTACATTCCAGGAGCATATCTTAATTTTCCTCACCTTCCTAGTCTGATTTGGGCCCATTCCTCTCCCATCTCAAATTCCTATCATTTTTCTATCCTATTGCCCTTTTCCCTGACAAACTCATTTGTTTTTCCTTTGTGCTCAGTGCTATAGTGTATATTTTTGTCTTTTTCCCCCCTTGTCTTTTATAATTATTCTTTGGTGACACTTCCTTCTGTGTAAACTCAAAACCTTTTCTGTGGTCTTTCTCTGTTCCCATTCTCTTCCCACATCTCTCTAAATATTTCCCCTGTCTCTTGTATTTACTTTTTTGTGAGTTTTTCTCTTGTGTAAACTCAAAACTTATTCCATATACTTTCTTGCAGCCCATCCTCTCCTTACATCTCCCATTCTCACCCTCTTCTTTCTCCCTACTACCTCCTCCTATCTTCCTTGCATCCTTATATTCCCCCCATTCTCTCACCCCCCTCCCTTTCCGCTCCCCCCCTCACCCTCCCCCTCTCCTTTCACCCTCCTCTTCCCCCCTTCCCTCCCCCTTTTCTCTGCCCTTTCCTGGGTCCACACTGAGGGCTTCTAAAGTGACCATACTTCATCCCCAAAGTGGTATCTCTTATTTAAAAAAAAAAAAAATTCTGTGCATTATTCCCCCAGTCCGATGTTGAAAGAAAAGCAATCCCCATTATCTCAAATGTGTCCTTAAAAAGCTGATTAGTTACCATGCACAGCTGCACCAGATTTTGCACTCTCCAGTTTTGGTAAGTCAACCCCACTGTATCTTAGACCCATGTAGGTAAAGAAATGGAACCAAACCCACCAATCTAATCGTTCCCCAAACCAGTTATATTCAATCCTAGATTGTAAACTCCAATGAGCAGGGCCTTCTAATTCCTCTCGTATTTAATTGTATTGTAACTTTACTGTCTGTCCTCATGATGTAAAGCACTGCACAAACTGTTGGCACTATATAAATCCTGAATACTAACAATGCATGAATGTTAACGTTCACAGTTGCTTGTTGTGAACATGGATGTAACACTTGTGTTAACCAAACTGTCAAGGCATCAATAGTTTGGCATCATAACTGATCACATGTGCAGCACCCCAGCAACTACAGGTGAGACAGAGGCCAAGATGTCAGCTTCCTTTGGTTGTAAAGCTGCTTTTCACTGAAGCGGCGTTGACGGTAAATCGTTTTAGCAGCGCTTTACTGTCATTTTAGCAACGCTATTCAGGGGCGCTTCTAACCCCCGCTATTGGCTGATGAATGGGTTAAATGCCCGTGTAGCACCGCTGCCGAAGCGCTTTGCAGGCACTTCAGCGGCGATGGCCATTCATTTCAATGGGCAGAAGCGGTGGAGGAGCAGTGTATAGACCACTCCTTCTCCGCTCCAAAGATGCTGCTTGCAGGACTTTTTTTGATGTCCTGCCGGCGCTTTGCGCCAGTGTGAAAGCTCTCAGGCTTTCACGTTGAGACTGCAGGGGAGGTGTTTTTAAGGCGCTTTACAGGAGCCATTTTTTAGCCCAAAAGCACCTGAAAAATGCCCAAGTGTGAAAGGGGTCTTAAGGATAGAAGGGTTTAGTTATGCTTTAACTTAGTTGAGTGGCAGGAGCTGAGGGTTCAGGCAGAGGATTTTGCAGTGTTTGATGCAGTGACAGGCAGTAATCAGTGTAAGCCAAGCCAAAGCATTCACAGGCAGATAGTTAAAACTTGTGGAGGGTACATCTTTCAGTGGTGCACACGCTAAGGGGGAAAAGTGATAGAACCAATAGAGGTGGGCAGAGAACAGAAGGTACAGGATCCACAATGCATCAGCAGCTGCATCATTGGTGGCCAGATAAAAGAAATGGTGGGTGTGTTGGGCAGATAGAGAGAGATCTGACCATGCTGGATGGAAATGTGGCAGAAAGTTTGGGTAACTAATAGTGAGCACAGGACAGGAGGTGCATTACTTATTGGTAAGCAGAAGGGGGGGGGGGCAGTAGCTGCAGATAGGTAGAGTTCAGATGAAAGCCATTTGGGGAGAAAATTGGGTAGGGCCTTGTGGGAAGAAAAATGGATGATTTGATGCCAGGGCAATGGTATTGCTTCACTTGTGGATTAAAAATCACCACCAAAGAAGCACATGAGAAGGGCTGGTACTTGAAGTAATCGTAGAAAGGCAGAAGGTTTTCTATATTAATACATTCTATGCATTAAGATAAAAAGCCCCCTCATCCCCCCACCTCCCCCCCCACCAATACTTACCTGAGCCCGATTTCAAACCAGCAATGTTGCAAGAGAGACTTGGCTGTCCAGGACTCTCCCTCCTTATTGGCTGAGACAGCGGCAAAGGCGAGAGAGGTGGTGGAACCGCAGCTCCATGTGTTAGCTCAGGTGTCCCCATAGCAAGTTTTTGCTGTGGGGGGCACTCAACAGGAGGGAGGGGCCAGGAGTGCCAAATAGGCACCTGAGAAGAGGAAGATCGGGGCTGCTCTGTGCAAAACCATTTCACAGAGCAGGTAAGTATGACATGTTTGATATTTTTAACCCCCCCACCCCAAAAAAAAAGAAGTCTTTAGTATCACTTTAACATTCACTTAAAGGGCTTTGAATGGAATCAATAGCCTTCATTAAATGAGATATGATAGCAGGGTCACCAATTAAGTCTAGGACCTGCGGGTAAGTTTTTTTGTTTTGTTTTTTAACACCACTGTAATATCACAACCCAATAATGTTACATGAATATGAGGATTAGTGTTTTGTTGCCCAAGCACTTTATCCAGTGAAGATTCTGCTGAAGAGACCATAGGGATAATGGAATGGAACAGCACTTTGCAGTGGAATCATTCCAGTAATTTCTGCTTTACATTCTTGCAGCTGTTTTTTTTTTCTATATTCATCCATCTTTCCATTCCTTCATCATGTATCTTCCATCCATCCCTTCCTCTGTCCATCCATCCTTAGCTCCAGTTATAGATTTAGACCTTGGAAGCTTGGGGTATTTCAAGTTCAGTGGCCAGTCAGCATAGAAAGCAAATTTATTTGACAACTGAAAATTAATGATCAACCACATTTGTTCTAAAAAATATGTTTGGTTCTGAAGAAGACACTTGTCTGATTTATTTTCTAAATTTTATTGATTGCAAGAAGACATTGCACGGGTAATTGGAACTGACAAGTCATGCATCACACTACAATATATACAAAAAGTCTTTCTTCCTCATTTGCAAAATCTTCAACGTAATCCGGCCATAAATGGCTCAGCAGGCACCGTTCGAGAATCGATCCATGTATGGGCAAGGTGGTTGTACCCAAATGGATCCATCGATCCACTTGGGTACAACCAGACTGTCAATTTTTTTGCATGCAATTACTGCCGATGGCTATAGTCATCATTGTGTTCTACTGGCCAGGAAGGTTCCCTGTGCCCTCATCCCCCATCAGCAGAACACAATAATGCTGCGGGAGGCATAACCCCATTAACACATTGACTGTGTTGATGATGGAATCAGGCATTTATTTATTTTTCCACCCGTGATGGGGTAAAGGAGTAAAGGTATCAGCAAGCCCTTTGTAATAAAACTGCCTGCTGAGATGGAGTGAGACATGACCAGAGCTTGGCAAAGGCTGCAAACTGGACAAATTCCTCCACAAACATACTACTAAAGTCTTAAGGGAAAATGCATTTCATTTTTTTTATATTCACTTTAAGGACGTTTGGGGCCCACTCAGGCAGAGGGGCCCAGGTCAACTTCCCCTTTTGCCCCTTATAAATCCAGCACTGACTACTGTAGCTCCATCTGTCTATCTGTTCCATTTATTCTGTTTCCCATTCCTCAATCTTCCCCAAACTGACACACAACATAGGCTTGTAGAAAAAATCTTAAACCTTTTTTTATTTATTTAATTAGCCATAAACTATTTTAATCAACTATAAAGAAGGACACCAGGATACTAAGCAAATCTTTTCCACTGTGTAAGGGAAGCCCGTAAATTCATGACTAACATAAAGCTAATATTCATTTGACACGTATGATATTCCATTTTTGTTAGAGCAGACTGTAATGCCTAATTCAGGCAAACAGATAAATATACAAATAAAATAAATATATATGAAAGGCGTTTTACATGCCAAAGGATTCATATGTCTACCCATCTGGTTAGAAAAAATACACTGCTCTGCAACATAGCGCAGTCCTGTCTGGAAGGGCAGAAGACCTGCTGCAGATAAATTATACTTACAGGTCTTGTCTCTCCCCCAGCCTGTGACTGGACAATGAAGGTGAAGAAAAAACAGGAAACCAATCAGATCATCTCCTTGCCACTCTGCACTGTGCTCCTATCACACTGCAGCACAACTAAACAGCTCCTGGCCAGTTGGTCCATTGGCCAGTCTGAGCTCTGTCGTACAGGGGATTACCAATAGCAATCCAAATTCAGGTTCTTAAACAGCCCTTGCTGTTATGGTGTACCTACTGTGTAACAACATTGTTGCCATTACATTATTCCATCATAACTCTGTAAAGTGATCCTTCATGGCAAAACATGGCAGAAGAATAAAAGAACACTAAAACTAGACTATTGGGATCGTAGCTCCAAATAGTGAGAACATTAATAGATTGGGGATCCTGGCATGTTGAAAGTTTTTGTGTGTTTTCTACAAATAGGGATTGGCAAACCTGGATTCTATTTCCCAAAGTTTGGAGAATCCGGTTTGAAATTCGGCCAACTCCAAGTTAGAGGTGAATCCCCAGCCTATGAGAGGTGAATCCTATTATTATTAAATAACCATTTTTAGGGCTAATAAGAAAAATTACTGTAATATACTGTAAAAAAGGCATGGGAAGCTACAAACTGCCACTGGGAACGTGAAAAAATAAAAAATAAAAAAAACTGGGGTATTTTCATGCAACTTGGAGGGCAACATTGAAAATACACATTCTTTAAGGGCTTGTTCACACTAGCCCATACTGTAAAAAGCAATGTTTTACCATGCAGGCCTTGTGAGGTCCAGCAGGATGCAGTTTACATTTTTTTAAAACTTTATTTGAAGCGGCCCTACATTCATGTCTCTGCAGATCAGCATCATGCATGTGCTGCAGTTTCATCCAGTGCACTGCAGAATTATGCTGCATGTTGGTTTTTTTTTTTACACCACATCCTACAACACAATGGCATTAGGGTGTGAACGGAGCACATAGAAACAATTGTTATCAGTAGTTGTTTGTTTTTTTCTTATTTTGTATTGAGGGGGATTTGGCCAAAATTTGCAAGAGAAAACGTGTATGAGCAGGGTTTACTACAAGAGTTAAAAGACAGCAGAATGCACAGCAACATAAAATTGGCCAGCAGCAAGACCGTTTAAAGTATCAAGGCTAGGTCCCAGTTTTCTAAAGATGAATAACAGGCTGGAGCTTTACTAAAATAATTCAGATACCCTGAAGGATACAACAGTATAAAAGTGGCCAGAAACAGAAAGTTTTAATCAGGGATAATAGGGCTAACCAGCGTATGCCTACATTTTATTTTATATATGGGGATGGAAGGGTATGGTGAATGTGAGCGATATAATATTAGGTGGTATAAGTGCACACTGTTCATGTACTTAGTTTTTTTTTCTTTCGCATGATGCAGTGGTATGCTGCAAACAAAAGGCAGCTCCAAGAACAGATGGTCAGTAACAAGTGAATTCTGCACTTTTAGTACACCAAACCTAAAAATGCCCTATCAATATTAAATAAAAATAATAATTAATTAAACCCCCAACATGCCACCTCTGAAACAAAAGCCCCCAATTAAGCTGCTTGCCTGAAGTTCTGCTTTAATGCTGCACAAATGAAACCTCTATTACTAATTATACACCATATTACCAAAAGTATTGTGACACCTGACTTTACACCCACATGAACTTTAGTGGCATCCCAGTCTTAGTCCATAGGGTTCAATATTGCATTGACCCATCCTTTGTTAAGCGCTGTGGACACTGTTGACGTTATATAAATCCTGTATAATAATAATAATAATCCTTTGCAGCTATAAAAAGTACAACTCTTTTGGGAAGGATGCCTACAAGGTTTAGGAGTGTGTCTATGGCAGGGATCTCAAACTGGCGGCCCTCCAGCTGTTGCGAAACTACAAGTCCCATCGTGCCTCTGCCTGTGGGAGTCATGTTTGTAACTGTCAGCCTTGCAATGCCCCATGGGACCAGCTGGAGGGCCGACAGTTTGAGACCCCTAGTCTATGGGAATGTTTGACCATTCTTCCAGAAGTACATTTGTGAGGCCCGGAACGGATACTGGAGAGAAGGTCTGGCTTGCAGTCTCCGCTCAAATTCATCCTAAAGGTGTTTTATCGGGTTGAGGTCAGAACTCTGTACAGGCCAGTCAAGTTCCTCCACCCCAAACTTACTCATCCATCTCTTTATAACCCTTGTTTTGTGCACTGGTGCACAGTCATGTTGGAACAGGAAGGGGACATCCGCAAACTGTTCCCACAAAGTTGGGAGCATGAAATTGTTCAAAATATCTTGGTATGCTGACGCCTTAAGTGTTCCCTTCACTTGAACTAAGGGGCCAAGCCTAACCCCTGAAAAGCAACCCACACCATAATCCCCCAGCCACCATATGATTTGGACCAGTGCACAAAGCAAGGTCCATAAAGACATGGATGAGCGAGTTATGTGTTAAGGTGCGCTATGGCCAATTCATTTCGAATGAGCTGCATAACACAACATGTCTTACCATGTGCATCGCAGCGAAGTGCATTGAGATGTGAAAGGGTCCTTAGAGCTTTTGTTTTAACAAAAGTAAATAGGAAAAACAAAAAATATTTACATCAATGTAGCAATATAACACTGTCCATCTTATGGGTTCTAAAAATAATTGCCCTTTAATTCTGGTGAAAATGTATGTCATGCAACTATGCAGAACACTGGATCATATAATAATGCTGTATTATTTTATGCCTTATTTCAGAGAATTCTTTTCACCGCAGTCTCCCAGACAGGATGACATGCTAGCAGGATGGTTGTCATGCTGAGCTCCTTAGTACAAGACACAATGGGTGCTGGTCTGCTATTAGCGCACAGACATATTACAGGATGAATGATTGAGTCAGAGGTCAGGATGACATTTCCCTGGTGCTTTTCAGTGGCAGACCTGAAAGTCTCAGTGATAATGTGTCCACAGACAGCATGATCATCATTCTAGAGCATAACATTTCAAGCTGCCTGACACTCTCCGAGAAGCTTGCAGGTGTTGTCTTCGGATGGGAGGAAAAAAAATGTATCATAAGCCGAGCAGAAATTGGATTACATAGCCAGACAAAGGCTTATGCAACAGCACAATCATCTGAAATATATATTTGTATTTTAAAGCAAATAAAGAACTTGAGACTGATCAATAAGACATTTCAGGAAAAAAAAGAAAAGAAATTGATTCTGCTAGCATTCTTTGTATTATATGAATGTTTTACTTCAAAGCCAGTTAAAAGCAAAAAACATAAATAGCCCAGCTAAAGTAAAAAAAAAAAAAACAGATGTTTCTGCAATACTAATGTTCAATTCAAGGTTGTTCTCCATAGTACTTCTTCTCAACCTCTAGATGCCACCAGTCTGGGTTGAATGATGGCCAGCATCATAAAACTCACTTCCTCTGAGCCCAAGCTGTCATGGACTTACCCCCTTGGAGGATGTCATCTTGCAGCTTGAGCTCAATGTACTACTGTACTGAACAGTACTCAAACACCAACATTACTTGAGCCCTGCTCAGTCCAGGAGGAAGGACTGCTCACTGCCACTGCTGGAGAAGACAAAGGACCCATGGCAACCCTAGACTGGTCATAAGACCCTGAAAAAAAAAAAGTTTAGTGTATACATTTTTAAACTGATGAGTTTTTAGTATAGTTTTTTTGGGCACAAAAATTTAAATAAAACACATTGCATAGGATTCCCAAAGTACTGCGGGCTAAAGAGATAGCATAGCAGCAGAAGCCTGTCTTTCAGCCGACTTTGTCTCACTAAAGTATAAGAATGAGCCATCTTATAAGGCAGTGATTCTCAACCAGGGTTCCTCCAGAGGTTGCTAGGGGTTCCTTCAGCATTGGGCAATTTCTGCCTTTTAGAGTTCCCACTGACACCATTGATCTTTTTAGCTATCAGTAAGGAGGTAATTCTTCCCAATGACCACACGTGTAAGGACCATTCTTCCCACTGACCATCACACTAATGTATTATGAGTTGTAGATTTCTAATTTTTAGCAGGGGTTCCCAGAGACCGAAGAAAAAAATGCAAAATACTAATAAGCAATATTTCATATTTAGTTTACTAAAAAAAAAAAAAATTTAAACACACAAATCCCTGTGCTGTCAAAGGAGAGGAGACATGTCGTTTGTTCGTAGTAAGTAGGAACAGCAATATGCCTCCTCTCCTAGTCAGTCCTATCCCCATACAGTTAGAACAGACTGAGGGAACACACATTTAACCCCTTGATTGCCCCCTAGTGTTAACCCTTCCCCTACCAGTGACATTTACACAGTAATCAGAGCATTTTTATAGCACTGATTGCTGTATAAATGTGAATGGTCCCAAAAATGTGTCAAAAGTATCTGATCTGTCCATCGCAATGTCACAATACTGCCATTACTAGTTTAAAAAAAAGTAATAATAAAAATGCCATAAATCTTTCCCAAAGTTTGTAGAGGCTATATTTTTTTGCGCAAACCAATCAATATATGCTTATCGCATTTTTTTTTTTTTTTTTACCAAAAATATGTAGAAGAATATATATTGGCCTAAACTGATGAAGAAATTTGTTTTTTAAAAACATTTTTGAGGTTATTTATTATAGCAAAAAAAATTCGCTTTTTTTGTTTATAGCGCAAATAAATAAAAACCGAGAGTTGATCAAATAGCACTAAAAGAAAGCTCCATTTGTGGGGGAAAAAGAATGTGACATATGCTGTTTTTTTCCATTTATTTTTTATTGTAGACATTCTTTTTGCACACAAGTCACATATATCATGCAGGTGTGACTTTTGAGGGTTTACATCGAAGTCTATGGCCCTCAAGTCACATGAAAGTAGCAGGAACTACTTTAAAGTTGCTGCAACTTTAAGTTGCACAAATATGAATGGTACTTATTGAGAAACATGGGGTGTAACATGTCATGTGACTTTGGGGTCCAAAGCACTGAAGGGAGGGAGGAGCTAAGAGCAGCAAAGTGGGACCTGAGAAGAGGAGGATCCAGGCTGCTCTGTGCAAAACCAACTGCACAGAGGAGGTAAGTATAACAGGTTTGTATTCTTTTTTGTTTGTTTTATTTTTTATCTTTTAAACAAGCCTTTACAATCACTTTAATAAATCTTAAAGCTGAAAAACGTAAACATTTTAAAACTCCGCCTTCTAGTTTAACCCTACCCACTTTCCCTGTTGTGGCAGATGCAAAGATCTGTTCCACTGTATGTTTATTCATATATACTGTACACTGTGCACACTCCTGATTGTAATAATAATAATAGTCACACATGAGCCCAAACATCAATGAAATGAGAAAAAATGGTACCAAGTGGGCCAAAGAAAAATGAAAAAATAGTAGAGCTTTTCTAAAATCACTAACAACATCTATTCTGGCAGTGCTTAGATGAAATACCTATTGTTATAAAAACAGATCCTTCCCAGATAATAGTAGAGAAATTCTAAAATGTCAAATAACAGAAAAGTTTGAAGAGACAAAAAGTAAATGTAGGTCAGTACAGAAACAAGTTACAAAATTCCAAATGGGTTTTATATTTAACCACAGATAACTGTCCTAAATATCAGCATGCTGCTTATATTAGGAACAGCGCAGCAGTGCTAAGGTTTTTATAGACATCAGAAGGCTTGACAGAACAGCGAACAGAAAATGTTATATTTAAAGCATCATTCCACCTTTTTCCCAAATGTGGTATGGTAAGCAAGAGCAATAAAAGAATCGATTTTGTAAAACATATTCTTTACCTGTTTTGGTTTATTATGCCTGCAGAGGCTCTTGAAATATTTCTTGTGCCCAGTAAGAAATGTTTCGATTTTACCGGTTATCACAGAACACAGCCATATCAGTAGGAATAAGTAGAATAATTTCGGCATAAATTATTTATTGAAAATTGCCAATATTGCTATATCAAACAAAAGTTGCTTGAAGAACGTCTACTCTTTTTATCTGTATTTATTTATATTACATATTTTTTGAAGGATACATTTAGGGTAACAAATTTCATTTACTGTACTTTATATTTGTGCTTGATCACTATTTGTCTTTGTCTGTTTTATTTTACCTTTTTTCTCATTGTGTGAAAAAAAAAACTTACAATAATGTGGGGCTATTTTTGGCAGGAGAACTGGTCTATCTGCAGTCAACTGAACCTTAAAGCGGTAGTAAACCCGCATTTTTTTTTTTTTAAAAACCTGCAAAGCAAAAGGCATAATGAGCTAGTATGCACCGCATACTAGCTCATTATGAAATACTTACCTTAGAACGAGGCCCCGACATCTCGCCCGATCCACGCCGAGGAAGCCGACATGCTCCCTCGGCGTCTCTTCCGGGTATCGCGGCTCCGGCGCTGTGAGTGGCCGGAGCCGCGATATCGTCACTCCCGCGCATGCGCGCGGGAGATTTAAATCCGGCCGGACGAGCGCTGCCGGATTTTCGCGGAGAGAACCCCCTTGTGCGCATGCGCCGCTGCAGTCAGCGGCGCATACCGAGGGGAATATCTCCTAAACCGTACAGGTTTAGGAGATATTTTTTTTACCTACAGGTAAGCCTTATTATAGGCTTTCCTGTAGGTAAAAGTTAAAAAAGTGGGTTTACTTCCACTTTAAAAACCAACAACACAACCTAAATTTGCCTTTCCTATTGATGTCATTGCATATCAAGATATCTAATTTGTACCCAAATTTCCTGTATTTTGTCAAAATATTTTAGCAAAAAAAGAATCTCAAATTTACTCCAAAATACAATAAAAAATATAATAAAAATCCAAAATCAGCAGTTTCTATGGAATATCGGTAAATATATAAAACGTGTCAGTTTGTAAAATCTTTCCACACAAGGTTTACACAGCTTTTACCAACTAAATGAAAATATGAAAAATATAATAAAGTTGTGTGATTTTATGTGAAAAGATTTATTAGTAGACCCATCTTGACTAAAATTCTTCCATGGCAACAGTAAACAGGAAGAGTTTAGATAAATCATTACTAGGAATGTAGTTATATTAATAATGATTTTCTATCTGAAAATATTAATAAGTATGCCTATTAAAGATATTTCATAATTAGAAATGTCTGCAAGCTATACTATAGTACCAAAATTTATCCTAACGATATCAAAATTCATTTACATTTTTTTTCCATTTGGCTAAAGAACAACACAAGCAAACACGTGTTCTGGGATTAAAGGAAGAAAAAAATCAGTTTTGTAAAAAATCATATGACATATAGAATTTCTATGCAAGCTATGTTATAATTTCATTTTCTCAAAACGGCCTTTTGATTTCTATCTGCATCTAGCCATAATTCCTCAAAACTACCAAGAAGGTATACCCTTATGGTGCTAGTGACTATTTTTTTTATATATTGAAGTGAAATCTTCTATATATTCTTTTTGTATGTTTTTTTTTTTTTTTTTTTATTGTTTTGCTGATGATTGTTCTTTATGGCCTATTTGTACCCATTCATATTGTCTTGTCATGGTATTTTGACGTATATCAATAAATAAAGAATATATATATATATATATAAAAAAAAAACTGCCAAGACTATAACATTTTTCTTCCATGCAGCCATGGCAACAGTATACAATCTGTAAAAAAAATCTTCCTTTGATGCAAGAAGTCTATACAGTGCTTGAATCTACAGTGACATAAGTACAGATATGCTGCAAGTTTAAAAGAATGCAAGGGCATGCAATGTTTCATATTACAAAACGCATATGTGATTAGTTAGTTCCTCAGACTTAGCAGCACTTTTAGCACGTGAACTGGCATGGAATAGACCTTTATTTACTGAACAACAGGAGGTAAACATATGCAAGAAAGTCTGAAAAAATTCTTACAATGAATATACAGTAGTTGACCTATGTAGAGGTGGTTGTTTTTATTTTAATGACTGATATGAAAAAGACAAACACAAGTAAGCACAGTCCTATAAAAAAATATACTAACTGCAGGGGAAAGAACTGAATGAATCAAAATAAGGAAGTGAAATATAGTTTATTTTAACCGATTACTTAAAACCCTTCTAGGTACTTTTTTTTTTTTTTAATGCTAGTCAAGAAAAACACCAACCAAGTACTTAAAACCCTTCTAGGTACCTGAGGCGTAGATAGGGGGGTGGGTCAGGGGTGTTCAAACCCCCCCAGACCATCCTGGCAAAATGGCCAGACAGTGTTGTTAGTCATTGCTGCTTAGCCTCAGCATTAGCACAGTAGAAGCAATCAGAGTTTTGTAGTTCAGCAGCCAGCCCCCCTTCTATTGTGCCCCATCCCCTCAGTTTAATAAAGGGTCCCCCTGAAAAGCATGAAACTATTGCAAGGTCTCAGATGACAGCAACTGACAGTGCACGGTTGAGGAAACTCCAAACTTCTAGTACCATATGACACAGCCGAAGAGAGACTGGGGATGCAGAAGGTTTCCTATTTCTGTGCCGTGGTGAATCTGAGGTCTGGTAAGTGGGGAGGCATACATTTTCTGTTTTGGAAAGGAGGACGTGAGAATTCCAGCCTGGGGAAGTTTCTTTTGGTGGGAGGTTAAGGAAAGGGAGGTGGGTTTGCTTTTGGAGAAGGGGAGGGTGTTTCTTGTAGAAAGGTTTACAGGGGGTGGTTAATGGCAGGGATTTGCTTCTGGGAGGGAGTTTGATTGGATGAAGGGAGATTTTCTTCATAATTAGGAATCTTTGCTGGGGGAGAGGTTGTAGACTGAGGGAGAGATTTTTGCTTTGGGGGAGTCGGTTTCGAGAAATGAGGGGGGTTTAATTTTTGGAGGGATATTTGAGGGAGGGAGATATTTTTCTGTGGGAATATTTGCTTGAGGAGGAGGATTCTTAGGAGGGAGAGGGGATTTTTTTTAATTTAAAAGAGATTTTTTTTTTATTATACTTACCTAGGTGAATGGAGAATCGATCCGATGTTGCATCTGTCCCCAGCTGGTTCTAAGACCAACAACAAAGCGATCATAGACTGCTGATCACTCAGTTCTCAGCCTTCGGTGAGCAAAGAGTGGGAACTGTCAGTCCCTGGCTCTGCCCCCCCCACCCCCAAGTTCACTGGAATGCCAGGCTGTGGAGGGGGCAGGAGCGGCTGGCTCAGGGTCTCCGCGGCTCACTGAGAGGCTGAGCGAGCTGCTGGTCCAGGCATCTGGGTGGACCCTGATTTTTAAGTTAGGATCTTTCCATAGCCTGGACCTGCGGAGCTAAGTCAGCTGACAGCGGGCTATAGCTGGCTGTCGGCTAAAAACGAGTCACAAAAGTGCAGAGCCAACTGCACTCCTCCCAAGGAGAAGTACAACCAATCGGTATGCCATCCCTTCAGATCGCATGCACCGGTGACATCACTGGCTGCTTTCCATGTGAATATCTCCTAAACACCACAAGTTTAGAAGATATTTACTGTACCTACAGGTAAGCATTATTATTGGGCTTATTTGTACGTACAAGTTCAAAATCTGGGTTTACTACAGTTTAAGCCTGAATAAAAGCCAACCATATTAACCAGGTGCAAAGGGCACCATCCTGTGATAGGCACATCTCTTAAAACATTTCATAAAATTTAAATATATGTATTATTTACTGCCTACAACAATACGTTGCCCCTTGCACCTGCTCAACTTGCACAGTAAGATTAACTAAAATCCATTCTTGGGTCTCATACATCCTACATGACCATGGTGCAGCAAGTATACTGCAAATACCTGCACCCGGGATCTCAGATGCTCCAATATCTGCTCAGCCTGTACATCTGAGTGATGGGCTGAAAAGAGCCAAGGCTGTCTGCTGCTGTAAACATGTATCTGCACATCCAGTGGTTATCTGCAGGTAGGGATACATTTTTGCCTTTGGATAAAATCTCTCTGCATCCAGGATCAGAAATTTGTCCCTAACAGCAGGTAACCACTGTGACCCAGGGTTTGTTAGTGTGTCACTCGGGCTTAATCGATGTGGGGAGTAATGTAGATGATACCGAATGTGCTACAGGAATGTCAGCAAGGGATGGAGATCACCCCAGCTCCTGTAGTCACGGAACGGAAGAGAGGAAAAAAAAAATCCCTGGTGCCGCACATCCACGGAGTCCTATAGTAATGTAATAGTGATGGGAAAGACCTCAGCCTGGGTTCCTGCCAGGCCACACCCCAACGTGTTTTGCCTTGTCCCCCCGAGCTGGATGTGCAGATACATGTTAACAGCATTGGCTCTTTTCAGCCCATCATTCAGGTGAACAGGCTGAGCAGCTGACAACATTTGGAACATCCGGGATCCTGGCTGTAGGTATTCATGGTATATTTGCCATTCCATGGCCATTTAGAACATATGAATGAGATCTAAAGCCTGGTTCACATGGTAAGTTTTTTTTTCATTCAACCCAGTGGGCTGAAGGAAAAAAAAAAACTAGGTAGCTTAGGAGGAGCTCGCTGTACTAATGAGTACACCACTGCACTACAACAGCGTGCATTGCTTTCTATTCAGTTGAATGGGGATCATTTTTGCTGCACTGCATTGTAAAGCCTCATGGCCCCCACTCTGCTGTCACATGTTTTTACCATACCTCCCCCAACATAAAAAAAATAGTGTAAAGAATGCCTTTTAGTTTGAAAGACCCGAACCCCCCCCCGGGAAAAAAAATATCTACGCCCCTTCTAGGTACTTTGTTCAAAGAAAACACCAAATCTGTTGATTTTTCTATTAACATTTGCAATTGTGCCCCTACAAGCTTTTGCAATATACGCCATGTCATTGTTAAAATTCTGCTATTTGGAAGATAATACAGTAGACATTGCTGTCTATCTTCTGTCTGCCCACCTAAGGTGACCTAGCCACAACACTGTCTACACTTCGCTTGATGCAATAAGCAAAATATGAATACCATATTTATCAGGGCACAATGAATACCCCAAAAGTCTGTACAAACATCACATGACAACACTAAACCTAACATAATAACATAAACATAACATAATAACATAACATAAACATAACATCAAAACTTTTTCAGAAATTTGCATTCCTGACATGCCCTGCAATACAAAATAGACCAGAAAATCTGAACCTGGATTTTAAACAGTCTTCTGAAATATAATTAATTAATTAATTATGTTTCTTATTACTGTAATATCAAATGATCCGATTTGAAATTCACCCTTGTCATGCCAGGGGGGTTCCCAAGTAGATAATACAAGGGAGATCTGATTAGTTCTAGGAAGGACACGCTGTTATTTCCCAGAATAGAAGTCTCAGTAAGGAGTCTGTCTTGCTTGAGGGAAAGTAAGCACGGCATAAGAGGGAAAGCATACCCAGCTGAGCGACAGAAATACTGATTCGCACCTACCTGCTGTCTTCAATCTTTTCTTGTGAGACTGTCATTTTCTCAGTTTTTTCTGCAGATAGCTTTCCACTGGCTTTCTTCCTGCTTTGCAGCTGAAATTATGAAAAGTATAACGGTGTCTATACAGTATGTGTAAAACATCGTTCCACATGTGAACAAAGTGAGAAATACTTCTATTTGACAAAGGACATTATTTAAATTAAATCATTATTGGCTTTTGTATCATTCAATTATAATAATCTACCTTTCTACTACCTAACTATATATATATATATATGTATATATAAAAGTATTGGGACACACGTTTTAAATATATATATATATATATATATATATATATATATATGTATATATATATATATATATAAATACATATACACACACACACACACACACACTATATTGTCAAAAGTATTGGGAAATCTACCTTTACACGCACATGAACTTTAATGGCATCCCAGTCTTAGTCCATAGGGTTCAATATTGAGTTGGCCCACCTTTTGCAGCTATAACAGCTTCAGATTTCCTGGGAAGGCTGTCTACAGGGTTTAGGAGTGTGTCTATAGGAATGTTAGACCATTCTTCCTGAAGTGCATTTGTGAGGTCAGGCACTGATGTTGGATGATCTGTATGGGATTAGGTCAGGGCTCGGTGTAGGCCAGTCAAGTTCCTCCACCCCAAACTCGCTCATCCATGTCTTTATGGACCTTGCTTTGTGCACGGGTGCGCAGTCATGTTGGAACAGGAAGGGGCCATTCCCACAAATCTGGGAGCATGAAATTGCCCAAAATGTCTTGGTATGCTGACACCTTAAGAGTTCCATTGAAACCCCTGAAAAACAACCCCAAACCATAATACCCTCGCCACCAAATTATTTGGACCAGTGCACAAAGCAAGGTCCATAAAGACATGGATGAGAGAGTTTGGGGTGGAGGAACTTGTCTGGCCTGCACAGAGTCCTGACCACAACCCGATGGAACACCTTTGGGATGAATTAGAGCGAAGACTGCGAGTCAGGGCATCTCATTCGCATCAGAGCCTGACCTCACAAATGCTCTTCTGGAAGAATGGTCAAAAATTCCAATAAACACACTCCTAAATCTTGTGGACAGCCTTGCAGAAGAGTTAAAGCTATTATAACTGCAAAAGGTGGGCCAACTCAGTATTGAACCCTACATATTAAGATGGGGATGGCATTAAAGTTCATGTGCGTGTAAAGGCAATAGTCCCGATACTTTTGGTAATATAGTGTATTATCTCCCTCTATCTAACACAATCTAAAATATCTTGAGTATCTATTTAACTACAGCAAGGGTAGGCAACCTTGGCCCTCCAGTTGTTTTAAAACTAAAAGTCCCATGAGACATTGCAAGACCCTAATAATCACAGGCATGATTCCTAGAGGCAGAGGCATGATGGGATTTGTAGTTTCACCACAGCTGGAGGGCCGAGGTTGCCTACCCCTGATCTACAGCATCTATCTACATCTATTTTATCTATCTGTCTCTCACTCACTCAGGCTGGGTTCACACTAGTGTGGGCCATGCAGCCCATGTTTGCTTGGTCACAGCAGCTTATTCCTTTGAATGGACTGCTGTGCCGTGTAAACCGCAGAAAAATAGATGCCTGCAACTTTTTTAAAACACGGCTGCATGGAAATCACATGGTTTTTTTGACCATGCAGTTTCTCAGTGGTTCTTAAACCCATGATCACGCTGCAGGCTGGGATGCGGGGGGTGCCATTTAGAATGAACTACAGCCCTGCGTGTCTCACAAGAGCAGCACGATTCAGCGGAGGGTGGTTGCAGGTGCAGGATTCAATGCAATTCCCGCTCCCACAACCGGAATGCACAGTGCAGGTGTGAACCTAGTCTTATAGCACTTTTCCCCAGAATTTCTATGACACTCCGATGATTTAATGGCTGTACAGCGGGTAAAATAAGTATTGAACACATCACCATTTTTCTAGGTAAATATATTTCTAAGGTGCTATTGACATGAATTGTTCACCACATGTTGGTAACAACCCATACAATCCATGCAAAGAAACCAAAACAAATAAGTTCAGAAATGAAGTTATGTGTAAATAAATGCAATGACACAGGAAAAAAAGTATTGAACACATGAAGAAAGGGAGGTGCAAAAAGGCATGGAAAGCCAAGACACCAGCTGAGATCTATCAGTAATTAGTAACAAATCCTGCCCCTTGTCAGTACAAATGAATATCATCTGGTTCAGTCTCAACTGACGGCCTATAAAAAGGTGTCTCTACCAAGGTGTCACACAAGAAACATCTTATGATGTGTAAAAAGAAAAGAGTGCTCTCAAGACCTTCACAACCTTATTGTTGCACAACATACTGATGTCTTTGGTTAAAGAAGGATTTTTAAACTTCTGAATGTTCCAGTGAGCACTGTTGGGGCCATAATCTAGAAGTGGAAAGAACACCATTTCACCATAAACTAGCCACGACCAGTTGCTCCTCTCAAGACTTCTGACAGAGGAGTGAAAATAATCATCAGAAGAGTTGTCCGAGAACAACTTGCGGAGAGCTTCAGAATAAGGATGAGCTCCGGTGTCTTCGCACAGCCCACATGCAGAGCCCGACAGGAATTCGGCACTGTACTGCACTAATCCATAGGCAGTGAGACATTTCCCAATCTCTGCAGCCGCGCATCGGGGAAATGTCTCACTGCCTGTGATTAGCGTAGCGCAGTGCCGACTTCCTGGTGGGCTCTGCACGTGGGCTGTGCGAACACACTGGAGATCATTCTTACTTCTGAAAGACCTAGAATTAGCAGGTACAATTGTTTCAAAGAAAGCACTAAGTAATGCACTCATCCCATGGCCTGTACGCACCCTCACCATGCAATATCCATTGCTGAAGTAAAAGCATGTTGAAGCTCATTTAAAGTTTGCTGCACAACATTTAGACAAGCCTGTGAAATACTGGGAGAATATAGTGTGGTTAGATGAGACCAAAATGGAACTCTTTGGATGCCACAATACACACCATGTTTGGAAGCCAAATGGCACTGCACATCACCCCAAAAACACCATCTTAACAGTGAAGTTTGGAGGTGGAAACATCATGGTGCGGGGCTGTTTTTCAGCATACAACACTGGCAAAGTTCATATCACTGATGGAAGGTTGAATGGAAAAATGTACCAAAACATTCCTTGATAAAAATCTGCTGGCATCTACCAGGATGATGAAGATGAAACAATGGTGGACATTTCAGCAAGACAATGATCCCAAACACAAAGCCAAGGAAACTCTCAATTGGTTTTAAAGAAAGAAAATAAAGCTCCTAGAATGGCCCAAGCAATCACCTGTCTTGAATCCAATAGAAAATCTATGGAAAGAACTAAAGATCAGAGTTCATAGAAGAGGCCCATGAAACCTTCAAGATTTGAAGACTGTGTGGAAGAATGGGCTAAAATCACACCTGAGCAATGCATGCCACTAGTTTTTCCATACAGGAGGCATCTTAAAGCTGTCATTACCAACAAGAATTTTGTACAAAGTATTAAATACATTTTAGTTAGTGTGTCCAATTCTCTTTCCCTCTGTCATTCCATTTTATTACACATAACTTTATTTCTAAACTTATTTGTTTTGGTTTCTTTGTATGTATGGATTGCATGGGTTGTTACCAACATGTGGTGAACATTTCATGCACATTTATAAATATATTTACGTAGCAAAATAGTGACTTGTTCAATTCCTTATTGTACCAACTGTATGTCTGTAAGCCCTTGTACACACGGTCGGAGATTCCGACAACCAAATCCGTCGGAGTAATTCCGACGGATTAATTCCGGAAGAGGTCCAGAAGTGATGTTGCATACACACGGTCGGACTAAATTGTCGGAAAATCCGATTGTACATAACGTGATGACGTTATTTCGTTACGACGGGACTATGTTCAGGCTAGTAGCCAATAGCTTTGGTCTAGGAATTTGATCTGAGCAGGCGTGGCACTTTGTCCGTCGGAGTAGGCTACACATGATCGGAGTATGTCCAATAGGTGCATTTTGTCGGAAAATTTTACTGGCAAGTTGGAAAACTTGGTCCGTCGGATATTCCGACGGAAACAGTCCGATGCAGACCACACACAGTCAGAATATCCGACAAAACGGTCCGATAGGACACATTCCGTCTGAATCTCCGACCATGTGTACAAGGGCTAAGACTGGGTAACGATATGAGATTGTAAGCTCCTTAGATGTATGGGAGTAAATCTTAAGATAACATTAATAATAATATCATCCTGTCTACAGCTAATATTTTTAAAGGCTGTGGCTCTTTGTGTTCATTTGACATTTTTTTGAGCTTTTTTCTGTCTCCATGTACAGACAGATTATTTCCCAATATGAACAATTCTATTAAGTCTTACCATATAAGTAAAGCAGGCAGATGCAAAAGGAGATCAGTGGTAGTGCTTCATTGGCATGGATGGTCATTACCACCAACAATACAATAGGTTCTAAAAGTTCTTGCCAAGGAACACGAGATATTTTCATAGTATTGCAATAATGGTCTTTTCATAACCCAACTTACAAAAAGAGCAACCGCAAGTCAAGTGACAAAGTGTTAGCACAAAAGCTTATCAAGCCTTGTTGCACAAACACCAATAATCTGATGGTATATTTGTATCTCCTGCGTTCTCAGCTGTGGTCCATGAACCATGATGACTAGAAGGCATTACATAGGATTCAAAGGAGCACAAATTGTATCAGCTTGTGATAACACGGTTTTGAAAGAAGTCGATATAGTCAAGGATGATAGCCGAAATTCAATGAATGTATCATGCGTTCCATTGTTGTTACCAGCCCATTAAGTGATGCTCTGTTTATTTCACTGTCGTTTCTAGTATTTTTTTTTTTTCTTTTTAAGAATATGTTTTATTGGGTTTCAAAGCACATCAAGACATGTGGGCAGACAAAGTCAACAAATATCACATAAAGAGGAAGGTACAGTGCAACAGAGAAATACTGAAAAAAGTAATGAACATGACTAAATGTACAAAGTGTCCCTAAATAACTTGTGTGGTAAGGAAAAATTATACCGAGGCTCATGAAGACAAGTTTCTGTTACCTTCATCAAAATGGAAATGCATCAAGAGAAAATAGATAGCCAGAGAAGGTGTAAAGAGAACAAAGAAAAGAAAAGAAAAGGAAAAAGTACCGTATATACTCGAGTATAAGCCGAGATTTTCAGCCTCTTTTTTGAGGCTGAAAGTGCCCCCTCGGCTTATACTCGAGTCACCGCTGTCTGACTGCTCGATCAGCGTATCGAGCAGACAGACGGCGGACATTAAAATTCAAAAGCAGCGCCTCCTTCTCCGCCTCCGCCTGTGATAGGCGGAACACTGAATTTCCCAGCAGTCAGTGTTCCGCCTATCACGGACATCCGTTCATTCTCATACTACGGACGAGTATGAGAGGATGTCCGTGATAGGCGGAACACAGGCTGCTGGGAAATTGAGTGTTCCGCCTATCACAGGCGGAGGACGGAGGCGCGGCTTTTGAATTGTAGAATGGCCGCCGAGAAGAGCGGCGATCCTGGAGCGGCGATCCATCGGCACGACACGGGACGGAGGAGGCACGGGACGGAGGAGGCACGGGACAGAGGAGGCACGGGACAGAGGAGGCACGGGACAGAGGAGGCACGGGACAGAGGAGGCACGGGACAGAGGAGGCACGGGACAGAGGAGGCACGGGACAGAGGAGGCACGGGACAGAGGAGGCTCGGGACGACGGCGGCTCGGGACGGAGGCTTGGGACACAGGTAGGCTGGACACACACACAAGGCTGCACGGACACACACACACACACACACACACACACACACACACAGGGATGGATGGATGGATGGATGGATACACACACACACACACACACACACAGGGATGGATGGATGGATGGATACACACACACACACACACACACACACAGGGATGGATGGATGGATGGATGGATACACACACACACACACACACACACAGGGATGGATGGATGGATGAATACACACACACACACACACACACACACACACACACACACACACACAGGGATGGATGGATGGATGGATACACACACAGGGATGGATGGACGGACACACACACAGGGATGGATGGATGGATGGATGGATGGACACACACACAGGGATGGATGGACGGACACACACACAGGGATGGACGGACACACAGGGATGGACAGCCATGTCTCACCCTCGGCTTATACACGAGTCAATAAGTTTTCCAGTTTTTTGGGGGTAAATTGGGGGCCTCGGCTTATATTCGGGTCGGCCTATACTCGAGTATATACGGTAGTTAGAACGGGGAGGATATTCAGCTGGGAGATCACCAAGACTAACAGCTATGTATGGTCGAAATTCTGAAGGAAAAGGGCTAAAAGTCTAAAGAAAGGACTAAAGTTTGGTCAATGTAGAAGAATCAGTCCAGGTACCATAATGGCAGAAACTTTGGATGCCATTTGTAGAGATTAGCAGTTATTACCTCAATCCTCATAATAAGGTTAAAGTGGAATTCCACCCAAAAAAATCATGATGTGCATAAAAAAAAAATAAAAAAAAAAAAATCGGAGAACATTTTTTTACTCACCACTTTAATGCGTGTTGCTAGGGAGTCCCTCGTAATCTGCCTCCTTCGGTACCTGGGCTCCTGACGTCACTTTCCTTGGCGCAGGAAGGGAGATCAACTCTCCTCCTCCCTCTAAGCAATCATCTGTGACACGTGACAGGTCCTAGATGATTGAGCGGCCAGTCACAGCTCACGGCTCATGCAAACGAGTGGGAATTCGATACCCCCACATCGCTGGACCCTGGGACAGGTAAGTGTCCGATTATTAAAAGTCAGCAGCTGCAGTATTTGTTGCTGCTGACTTTTATTTATTTATTTGTTTTAGTGGGAACTCCGCTTTAAGTTCCTTTATCCATTCCCTAATAGTGCCTAATCCCTAATAAATTTATATATTGCTTGTTGGCACAATTTTTTTTAGTGTGTTAAGTACATTTTTTATTTTTTTGTAGCGCCGGGGATCTGGGTTTCACTACCAAGTAGGGTTATTTATTTTTATGTCTTATTGATATTTTATTTCTGCTTTTATTGATTTAATTGCTTGCCTTTTTCTGTGCTTTTCTATTAACTATTTATTGATTACTTATTGACAAATTACATCACTTTTTTCCCTAGTTACATCACTGCGTCTATCTGGGCCCACAACCCAGGGGGGTTATTCATCCTTTTTACACATTGAATATTTGTGCTGTATGTATGTTTTTTTTTATTAATTCATCTTTTCTGCTGCTTTGCACAGGATCCTGGCTGGTGGTAGTGGGGGGGGGGGGGGTTTGGGGGGCCAGGTCAACTTTTGCATCAGGGCCCACAAGCTGCACACTACGCCTCTGGATGTTTCTGTCGGTGGCTAAGATAGTCCACTTTCCAGTTCTCTACCCCTGGAATGTGGACGGCAGACAGCACTGACACATGCCTTATTGCCCAGGATAACACATGACTGACCTGCATGTAGGCCAGACGACTCTTGGTGCCACCCTGATGGTTGACATAGGCCACAGCTGTGGCATTGTCGGTTTGCACCCTTACCAGGTGACCCTGTAACTTTGATGTCCAATAATTCAGCACAAGGCATATTGCTCGCAGCACTAGCACATTAATGGGCAATCCCCGTTCCTTCAAAATTCATTTCCCCCTGGACTGTGAAACTTTCCATGACTGCCCCCCAGCCGAAAAAAAGCTGGCATCTGTGGTCACTACCTTCTACGACAGTGGAAGAAAAGAACTTCCTTGTACCAGATTCTGGTCTACTAACCACCAAGCGAGACTTCCTTGAGCTCTGGGGGTTATGATCATGCAGGAATCCAAAGCCTGTATCTTCCTGCTCCATGCAGACAGAATCTGCTGCAATGCCCTGGAATGGAACTGGGCATACGGAATTGCTTCGAATGAGAAAACCATTCTTCCCAGAAGACTCATACAGAGTCGGACAGACGGGCATCTTTCGGCTTACCTGCTGAACCTGATCCTTTAGGGGTTCAACCCTTCTTGGAGGCAAGAACACTCTTGCCTGGACTGTATCCATGATAAGGCCTAAGTATTTCAGACTTTGAACCGGTTTTAGAGCCGATTTCTTTGAATTTATGATCCAGCCGAGATGTTCCAGGAATTGGACCATAAAGGTCACGGTCCTTATCAAAACTTGCAGCGATTGATCCCTGAGTACAAAATCATCTAAGTAGCCTGCAATCAAGATTCCTCAAGATCTTAGAAGACCCAGTACGGGTGCTAGGATCTTTGTGAAGACCCGTGGTGTGGTTGTGAGCCCAATGGGCAGAGCCACAAACTGAAAATGTTGTTCCTCTATGACAAAGCCTTTGATGAGGTTGAAATATTGGCACATGCAGGTATGCATCCCTGATATCTATGGATACCAGAAAATCTCCTTCTTGGAGAGAGGTCATGACAGAGCAGACTGATTCCATTTAAAAGGGCCACACTGAGAGATAACAGCAGTTCAGTGCTCTTAGATCCAGAATTGGTCTTATGTCACCATTTGGCTTTGTAACCGTGAACAGATTAGAATAAAACCCTGTTCTCCTTTCGGGAACTGGGACCTTCATAATCACCCCTTGCCGCCCTAAACAGTCTAGTGCTTGGAATAATAAGCCCTTTCTTGAAAGGTCTATGGGAACTCTGGATCTCACAAATCTTTGAGGAGGGTAACAGTGTAATTCCAACCTGTACCCCTGAGACACTATGAAGATGACCCCCCCATCCTGAATTAGCGTTCCCCACAATCCCACAAACTGCAGCATCCCTCTAAACCAGCCAAAGCTGATGCCAGGTTCTCTTAAGTAATAAACTCTGAGGTAGTAGTACTGGTAGTGGCCACAATGCATAACTTTTGCGCAAACTAATCAATGTACGCTTATTGCGATTTTGTTTTTTACCAAAAATTTGTAGAAGAATACATATCATCCTAAACTGAGAAAAAAAAATGCTTTTTAAAAAAAAAAAAATGGGGACAATTATTATAGCAAAAAGTACAAAATATTTTTTTTTTTCAAAATTGTCACTCTTTTTTTGCACAAAAAATAAAAACCACAGAGGCAATCAAATACCACTAAAAGAAAGCTCTACTTGTGGGAAAAAAAGGACATCAATTTTGTTTGGGTGCAATGTCGCACGTCCACACAATTGTCAGTTAAAGCAACGTAGTGTCGAATCGCAGCTCCTTATTCACCAGCGCCAGAGAATCCTGTAGTGGTAACAGGGGTTCACCAACATAGACTCTCCAGATACTGTAGCTCTCCTTTATGAAAAGTTAACAAACAGACTCAAAAGAAGTAAAATAAAGGATCACAGTGTAGTAATTTAATAAAATTCTTTCTCTAATATTTAAAAGACAAATGCGCACTTACAATTATTGGCGGTATCGTTAGCACCAACATACGGTATCTCTCAAAAGTGAGTACACCCCTCACATTTTTGTAAATATTTTATTATATCTTTTCATGTGACAACACTGAAGAAATTATACTTTGCTACAATGTAAAGTAGTGAGCGTACAGCTTGTATAACAGTGTAAATTTGTTGTCCCCTCAAAATAATTCAACACACAAGCACTAATGTCTAAACCTCGGGCAATGCAAGTGAGTACACCCCTGAGTGAAAATTTCCAAATTGGGGCCAATGTATCAATAATTTGTGTGGCCACCATTATTTTCCAGCACTGCCTTAACCCTCTTGGGCATGGAGTTCACCAGAGCTTCACAGGTTACCACTGGAGTCCTCTTCCACTCCTCCAGGAGGACATCACAGAGCTGGTGGATGTTAGAGACCTTGTGCTCCTCCACTTTCCTTTTGAGGATGCCCCACAGATGCTCAATAGGGTTTAGGCCTGGAGACATGCTTGGCCAGTCCCTCACTTTTACCCTCAGCTCCTTTAGCAAGGCAGTGGTTGCCTTGCAGGTGTGTGTGGGGTCTTTATCATGTTTGAATACTGCCCAGCAGCCCAGTCTTCGAAGGTAGGGGATCATGCTCTGCTTCAGTATGTCACAGTGCATGTTGGTATTCATGGTTCCCCCCAATGAACTGTAGTTCCCCAGTGCTGACAGCACTCATGCAGCCCCAAACCATGACACTCCCACCACCATTCTTGACTGTAGGCAAGACACACTTTTCTTTGTACTCCTTACCTGGTTGCCGCCACACATGCGTGACACCATCTGAACCATATAAGTTTATAATGTTTTCACAGGACATGGTTCCAGTAATCTATGTCCTTAGTCTGCTTATCTTCAGCAAACTGTTTATGGGTTTTCTTGTGCATCATCTTTAGAAGAGTCTTCCTTCTGGGACGACAGCCAAGCAGACCAATTTGATGGAGTGTGCGGAGTATGGTCTGTGCACTGACAGGCTGACCCTCCACCCCTTCAACCTCTGCAGCATTGCTGGCAGCACGCATACGTCTATTTCCCAAAGACAACCTCTAGATATGATGCTGAGCATGTGCACTTAACATCTTTGGTTGACCATGGTGAAGCCTGGACCTGTCCTGTTAAACCACTGTATGGCCTTGGCCACAGTGCTGCAGCTTAATTTTTAAGGCATTGGCAATCTTCTTATAGCCTAGGTCATTTTTATGTAGAGCAACAATTCTTTTTTTTTTAGATCTTCAGAGAGTTCATTGCCATGAGGTGCCATGTTGAACTTCCAGTGACCAGCATGAGAGAGTGAGAGTGATAACACCAAATTTAACACACCTGCTCCCCATTCACACCTGAGACCTTGTAACACTAATGAGTCGCATGACACCGGGGAGGGAAAATGGCTAATTGGGGCCAATTTGGACATTTTCACTTGGGGTGTACTCACTTTTGTTGCCAGCGGTTTAGACAATAATGGCTGTGTGTTGAGTTATTTTGAGGGGACAGCAAATTTACACTGTTATACAAGCTGTACACTACTACTTTACATTGTAGCAAAGTGTAATTTCTTCAGTGTTTTACAAAATGTGAGGGGTGTACTCACTTTTGTGAGATACTGTATAGAGACACACTGTGTGTGCCTTTCGTATGCTCCAAAAGCGGCCTGCGTTCTAGCCTTGTTAAGGGACTTTTTGCGTTATTGCATTTTTTGATTTATAGATTAATGACTATTTAGTAGTGCCTAACATTTTTTTTTCTTTGAAAGTTTAACCACTTAAGGACTGCACCTATTTTTCAGTTAAAATAGTTTTTTTTTTTTTTTGCTAGAAAATGACTTTGAACCACCAATCATTATAAATATTTTTTTCAGACACCCTAGAGAATAAAATGGCGGTTGTTGCAATACTTTATGTCACATCGTATTTGCGCAGCAGTCTTACAAGTGCAATTTTTCGGGAAAAAATAAAAAAATTTGACTTAGAAAATAAGACAACAGTAAAGTTAGCCCATTATTTTTATATTGTGAAAGATAATGGTACGCCAAGTAAATTGATACTCAACATGTCATGCTTCGAAATTGCGCCCGCTCATGGAATGGCAACAAACTTTTACCCTTAAAAATCTCCATAGGCGACGTTTAAAAATTTCTACAGGTTACCAGTTACAGAGGAGGTCTAGAATTATCTCTCTCACTCTAACGGTCATGGCGATACCTCACATGTGTGGTTTGAACACCGTTTTCATATGCAGGCTTGACTTACGTATGTGTTCACTTCTGCGTGCAAGCTGGGGCGCTTAAAATGTAAAATTTTTTGGGAAGTTAGAACCTCATGACTAGGCTTAGAAAGCTGGCAGGTTAAATGGCTACTGTCCAAAGTCACCCATGTATGTGTGTGTGTGCGTAGAGGGTTAATTATCCCAACTACAGCCACCTATGGTAGACTCTGGTAACACTTTGATTTGTTGTTTTTGCAGAATTGGTAGCCATTTTAGGCATAAAACCACGTAAAAAGTAAGGTTAGAAGACCAAAGATCGCAAAGCAGTCATAGTACTAGACACTAGTGTTTCTCAACTCCAGTCCTCAAGGCGCCCCAACAGGTCATGTTTTTTAGGATTTCCCTCAGATGAAACAGCTGTGGTAATTACTAACGCAGTTAAACTGATCAAATCACCTGTGCAAAATAATGGAAAGCCTGAAAACATGACCTGTTGGGGCGCCTTGAGGATTGGTGTTAAGAAACAATGCAATAGACAATGGAATGGTCTTAATTGTTATCTTTACTGTCATTTTTTTCTTTTTGTTTGCTGGAGTTTTGGTTTGAGATAACCAAATGATCATTACCTAATGCAAGCATATTTACATTAGCTGAAAGCCTCAGTTCAATATTATTTGGCACCAGTGCATATTTTATGAGTTTTATATTATATATTTTAGAGAAAACGGTTATTTTTTATGGAACTAATTTCTGGAGACATTTCATAATTTGGATGAGCACCACCCTATGTCTCTGTGTTGCCTTAAAGCCACTATAAATGTCATATTGAGTTGGGTCCAAACCTTTCAAAAACTCAGGAAGGCTTCTCATCAATGGAAAATTGAAAATATAATATGTATGGAGTACTTGTCTTAAATACATATAATATTGTTCTTTTTGCTTCCTTTTTCATTCAGCTAATATAGAGAAAATATCCACGGCAGTGAAATGTGTCTTTTTTGCTGTTATACAAAGAAACAGGAATAGTGAATTCGTCTTTGTTCTCATTCAGTCAATTATCTGTTTTTTGACACCTGCCAACTGCTGTGGTGATGTGTCTGCTGTTTATTATCTGAATAATCCTTTGTAGGTAACAGGACAAAAAAACAACCGTGTTGTTTCACATAGACCTCCTTCAAAGTACAATTCTTTTTTTCCTCTTGAAGACACATGCTTTCTGATACGTGGTCAGGGGAAGGGGGGGCATTTATAAATAATTGTGAGAGCTGTACTCAGCTGCACAAAAGCTTATATTTTATTCAGGAGAATGCTGCTTTCCACGAATATGTTCATTTCAGTTTGAAAGATAAGGCATGTAGCCTATTTACCGATATTGCTTACCTTGTCAGCATCTTCAAAAAGATGGAGGAATCGTGATGGTGTTGGTCCAAACACGACATCTTCAAAAACAGCATGGCCCATTTCAACTCTTTTATTTGGAGGAGGTAAAGAGATGTCCTCTTCGCTTATGGAGATTTTGGTGTATTCTTGAGAAAAACAGAACCATGAAAAATTAAGTTGTGCCATCTTTAGGGACAAGAACACACCACGTCATAATCATGATTTAAAGTAATTTCTAACTGGATGGCTTTTCTTTCTTTAAAAAAAGAAGTACACCTCATACTCCTCATACACCTCACTTTACAGAAAAACAGTGTACAAATCAAAATTTTCAGAAAGAATAGAGCAAGAAGTACTGTACGATAATTGTGAAGGTTAGAAGTCATTTTTAGGATTAAACAGCTTAATGCAATCTGAACTTCCACATATATAACGTACAAAAAATGGAATAAAGATATATTCCCAGTGTGTAGGTGTCTCCTGATTTTTGTTGGAGAAATAAGAAAACTCATAGCTGAGAAGATACCCCAGCATAGCAGAAGGAATCGATGCTAGTATAATAGTGGAGGAAGAATAAAACAGTGTTGCGTTCACGGTCCACAGCCCGGGGGGCTTAGTTTGTCAAGGGAGAGGGGAGAAAAGAGAAAAAAAAAGGGGGGGGGAAGGAGGGGAGAAAGAGACCAGAATGACATGGAGGATAGGGTAGGGGATAAAAGATAAAATGACAAGAAGGGATCCATCAAGGGTCAAGATACCATCCAATACAGCTCCCCATCACAACTCTGACACATGAGGAATAAAAGTGTAAGAGGACTATTGTCCAAGCAAACAGCAATCAATGACTCACAGCCATTGATTATATCTCGAAGAGTACTTAAAGCGGAGTTTCACCAATAAACAAAAATTCATTACTGTGCAGCAAATAATATAATAAATGACATTTGGAGATTTTTTTTTAACTTACCTTTTCATGCCTGTTGCTATGTGGTCCCTTCAAATCTTCACCTTCCTCACGTGGCCCCTTACGTCATTTCCCTCAGCACCTCCACTCACTACTGTTCCTGGGAGATGTGTGTCATCATTTCCCAGGAGTCGGGGCAGAGCCAAGGGCTTCATTGCCATCACAATGGAGTGGGCACTTCCGAAGACGCCACCCATTGTGATGGCAACCTGAGAAGTTGACGGCGCTACGATACTGTGAAAATGTTCGTGCGCGAGAACGGGCTGTGCATGCTGGTCGCTCAGCTGCAACGTATCCTGGAACATTATGCTTGTGGGCTTCACATGCCCACAAGCAATATGAGAATGGCCTGGAAGCAATTATTTAAGTTCATTTTTTATAGTAAACCGGACATCGGGAGACAAATTTTTCTAAAGACGTGAGTGTTAAATGTCTGTTATGACCTTAAGAAATGTTTTAAAAAAAAAAATTACATGTTGTTGGAATTCCAGTAAAACCATTTCTGATTTATTTCAGAGGTCCTGTCCCCAAGGGCCTTTGTAAGGGCCTTCATTTCCTGTATTTAATTTACTCTGGCAAACCGCTGCCTTTCCATGATGACCATTTTTGATACTCCTTTGTGCCCTTTCCAGAAGCCTTTTTGAAATCCAAACCACCAAAAACAACACTGAAATTCAGATTTGGCCACATTTATTTTCATCCGAAATTCAGAATCGACCCTAGTTACCATGCTCACTTTGACTAGCTGACCAAAAGTAGCTCAATAAAAAGAGGCATCATGGTATCGTGCAAATACAGTAATGTCCTCAAATGGAAAATGTATTTGTACAGCTCAGATAAATAGAAAAAGAAGAGTTTTTGCCATCCAAAGCAACCTAATTCCAGCTTTAATTTTTCTAGCGCAGGCTAAAAACAAAATCTTAAACCTGAATGGTTTTATTGGCCAAGACTACTCCCTTTTTGTTTTACTGTATTGGTAAACCAGATCAGCATGACCTTTTGCATCAGTATGCTGACTCTAGCCCTTTGTGCCAATACAAACTGAAATTAAAACAGACAGTTGACGTTAAATATCATACTATCCAATTCTCTCCTTTTTAGTGTGTGAAAAATACAGCAGTGTGCATAACACTTGATAATGTTATCGCTACAATAACAATTCCTTAGGGCAGTTAACAGATTTACTGCATGTGGGTATTAAGGTATGTGAAAAATGTAAAAACCTGTAATCATTTGATAAAAAGATTAATTGTACTGTGTGTACATAAAATATGCTTAAACTGAACTCTAGCAAAAAGCTAAATACATATTTGAACTCCATGCATGTCAGTCCCTTTATATGCCAAATAATTCATAATACTTTTGAGCCAGTGTGTGATCTGGGCACCCTGCATCATAGCATAGCCATGTACTGGACCTGCCTGCAGACAATGGGCCAACATCAGCTTGTGAATGGACAATATAGGAGCAGTAGTATAATAAAGTGGTCATCCCCTTGCTTTCCCCTCTAATAAGCGTGTTCCCTGTAAGCAATATGTCCCTCGTTGGTTTGTAATGTTGTCCTTCTATTTTGCAGTATCGGTGTTGCTGTGCGGGGAATTGCAGAGCCAATATGAAGACAGATTCAGGTACTTATGTAAAAATATATTTTTAATAAATGCATAGCTGGATAAAATGGTGTCTTTACACCTCCCCACAGGAAAACTAGACAAAACAAATCTTTCACCAGTCAGCAAAGAAGAGAAGAGGAAACCATAAAAAATGGTTTGTGATCACTCATAACTGTGCAGTCTCCATTTTTAAAATCTATTGAGGGGGATGTGTTCAGAACTAAAGAATGCTTAGCAATTATTTTATAGGCTCAAATTAAAATGATAATTCTGTCGAAATTCCATTTGAGATCACAGGACAGCCCCGAGTACACAATCACTATGCAGGATTTGTGCCTCCTCAAAGTCTAATACAGCCCTGTCCAAATCATGCCACCTTAGCCTCCGCAACATTTCCAGAATGCGCCCCTTTTTAACTAATGACACCACCAAGCTTCTAATTCACTCCCTGGTCATCTGTCGTCTTGACTACTGCAACTCCCTCCTCATTGGATTACTTTTACATAGACTATCCCCCCTGTAGTCCATAATGAATGCCGCTGCCAGACTCATCCACCTTACCAGCCATTCAGTGTCCTCCACCCCTCTCTGCCAATCCCTCCACTGGCTTCCCCTCACCCAACGATTAAAATTCAAAGTACTAACAATAATTTACAAAGCCACCCATAACTCTGCCCCTAGTTACATCACTAACCTAGTCCCAAAATACCAACCAAGCCGCTCTCTTCGGTCATCCCAAGACCTCCTGCTCTCTAGCTCCCTTGTCACCTCCTCCCATGCTCGCCTCCAGGATTTCTCCAGAGCTTCTCCCATCCTTTGGAACTCCCTATCCCAATCTGTCCGACTGTCCTCTAATCTATCCATCTTTAGACGATCCCTGAAAACCCTTCTCTTCAAAGAAGCCTATCCTGTTTCTAACTAATACTGTTTTACTTCATCAGCTCATCCCCCCACAGCTATTGCCTTTTGTATCAATTGACCCTTCCTTTTTAGATTGTAAGCTCTAACGAGCAGGGCCATCTGATTCCTTTTGTACCAAATTGTAATGTAACTGTAATGTCTGCCCTCATGTTGTAAAGTGCTGCGCAAACTGTTGGCGCTATATAAAACCTGTATTATAATAATAATAATACGGATTTTTTTCAATTTCGTATGTGTGTGTTTTTTGCCTACCAAAGATTTGAAAGTTGGTCCAGTCAATTTTGTCAAGCTGGGCAACCTTGCCAAGGAGCACCGTCCACACAGCATAAGAACAAAAACGCAATATATTGCAGCTTACTAGTCTGTAGACGTAGTGTCTGCATTTCTTTTCTTTTCTCAGGCTGCCATTCTCAGGAAGTATAGAAAGGGTCCCTTGATCTCGCCAGAAATGCAGTGTTCGTGTCACTTCCTGTGAGCTTAACAAAAAGTGTTTTCTTCTTTCTGTAAACTAATAAGCTTCTCTTAACCCATGTAATAAAGATAAACAAATGCAGACATGTTTGAAGTCCACTGCTCCCCCCATAGATGCAGTGGAGATGTGATTGTAGCCACCCCAGGACACTTCCCATCTCTGGGTGGCTGCAGTCACTCCTCCACTGCATCCAGGTGAAGTGTGTTATTTTTAGGATTAACAGTAGTTAATAAAGGGGAAAAAATAAGAAAAAAATCAAACAAATGCATACACCTCATCTGAGGTCTGGTAAGCTGCAATATTTGACATTTTTGCTTTTCACTTTAGATATTAGATATGGTTGAATCTTTACTGTAGCAGCAACACAGCTTTATCAGAAAAACGAGTTAACATCCCCCCATCCTGCCTCCCCATCACTATGCCTGTAGCTTGCTTGTTGGACAAAGAAGCACCCTGCTGCTCACTCTGTTCCATCCATATGTCATTATTTGCCATATCTGTATGTGAGAGTCTCATCAGCTTCTAATGCTAGCCTTGCCCATCCTAGTACTGTGTGCAGTGCAGGGGGTTACAGGAGGCTAATATCAGGACAAATGTAAGTGCTTACACTAGGTGCTTTTAAAAAAGAGTGATCAGATGTCCCCAATTTCCATGGACAGTTCCATATTTTAGGTGGCTGTCCACAGTAGAACATGTCCCTGAATTTTTCCTAGTTTTTCAAATGTTATTCCTGGCCCATGACCTGTGGGGTTAGCAACATTTTTCTTCCATTATTTACTACTGACCTCTGCACTATTTACAACTGTCCTCTGCAGTCTGATTACTACTGATCCCTGCACTCTGCAATATTTACTACTGTACTCTTTTTTTTCCCCTTGCTATTGACCCCTGCACTGTGTGTTGCATACTACTGACTTCCAAACTCAGTATTGCTCACTACTGACCTCTGCACTGCTACTCCCCTCCTCACACCTGACCTGTCCACACTGAGTCCCCAGGGGGCCATGGTGCATCATCACAAACCCCCCTATTTTTTTTTTTAACTGCACATCGTCATAATTGCCTGTTCAGTGTTCATGTATAGTCATGATTACCTATTTGTTACCCAAGCATTCCAACAGTTGTAGCATAAGTGACATACATAAAAATGAGTGGGTGGTCATGGCATCAAGAACTGGGGAACTCACCAGCAGATGCAACTCAATGCCAAGGTCCAGTGAGGGAGGAAAGGGGGAACTTTTGCTGGAGGTGGTGTATCGGGACACTGAGGAAATTTTTGTTGGGAAGCACCCAGTACTTTGCTTACCTTTAACATCTACTCTTTATGCACTATTTAACCCTGACCCCTGCACTCTGTTTGTTTACTCCTGGCTTCTGCACTCTGTGTATTACCCACGCCTGACCTTGACCCCTACACTCTGTGCATTATGCATTCCTGACATTTACTTTTTAATAAATATATAACTGGTGTATTGTAAATCTGCATGGAGTTCATTTTAAAACATATCAACGTGAAATGAAAAAACTGCAATGTAAAGTTAAGGAACCATTCTCTCTACATAGACTTGTTGCAGCATATGATCATGAGGTTTAAATATTCACAGCAGAAAAGAACCTTAAATTATAGTACCGTGTTTCATTACATTCAGAATTCATCTTTCTCCATGAAAGGTCTTTATTTTCTAATTGCAATACATTAGAATAGAGTTAAGCATTTTACAACTACAAGGACATTCTATTCCACCATTAGCTTTAGCTGAGGTAGCACTATTAATGCTCTGGGCAATGACTAGGAACCAAATTGCCAGTGGCATAATTGCAATGTCCTAATGCACTCCAAAATCCAAGTGAGTGTCACCATTTCTTTCTACTAATAAAAAAGTTGGGAACATTAAAACAATCTTTATATTGTTACCAAATACAGTACATTATGTTTGATTCCTAAAATAGTTCTACAGATGGTTGCTGGGTTTTTTTTCAAGGTTGTTTCAAAATATGTTGTTTGCTGTTATTTCGATGTCCTCAAAGACCGCAATGTTTAAAAAAAACAAAAAAAAAACACACAAATGATTGTATTTCGTTTTTTTTGTCATGATGCCCACACTTAAAGACATTTTCAGTAGTATACAATAGAGGAATGCGTCTTCCTATAATAAAGAAAGGCTTCTTCAAGAGAGAACATTCCCGAATCTGGATGGGGAAACAATAGTATTTATCAACCTTGTTAAAACTCCCAGCCTTTCAATCTCTGGAGGAAAATTAGATAAACCAGCTTAGAAAACCTTTCCCTAAATGGCAGCATTTACCGCTCCCCTTATCCATTGACTGAACACTTGGATGTGTAGCCAACGTGTTTCGGGGGGAATAAAGCCTCCCCTGTATTTAGGGCTTAAGCAGTCAAGATTAAAATGATCACGTTAGAATGCAATGGGACCTGTACTAAGGCTTAACGGCACTGAAGGTGGCCAGATGAGGTGCATTCATAGGCACTAGTCTTCAGGTCCTTGTACATTCCATTGTGATTTTATTACCATTGACTGCTCAAGCCCTGAAAAAAGGGGGAGGATGGGTCTTCAAACTGTGTTGGCTATATTTGATGATCTTAACCAATAAATGTTTCAAAAAGTCCTTTAAGTAAGATAACCGTTTGTATCAGGTACTCCCTCAAACACATCCAAGAATTTATGTCCGGTAAGCACTCCCTTTGTTACTTTTAGAGATGTAGCAGCCTAGTAGCAGAGCAGGGTCTAGCCACACATTTTTAGATCATAGATCTGCTTTAACCACTTCAGCCCCGGAAGATTTTACCCCCTTCCTGACCAGAGCACTTTTTGCGATTCGACACTGCGTCGATTTAACTGAAAATTGCACAGTCGTTGCGGCACCGCACCCAAATAATTTTTCCGCACAAATAGAGCTTTCTTTTGGCAATATTCGATCGCCTCTGCGGTTTTTATTTTTTGCGCTATAAACAAAAAAAGATTGTCAATTTTGGAAAAAACGCATTATTTTTTACTTTTTGCTATAATAAATATCCCCCAAAAATATATAAAAAAAACAATCTGTCTGTTCTCCCCTCAGAGAACCGGAAACTGTGTGTTTACACACACAGATCCCAGCTCTCTGTGTGTCAGCGTCGATCACGGGAGCCGGGCGGTGATCATGACCACCAGGCACTCGCAGCAGCTGGGGGGGCAAGTGCCCCCTAATGGCCACAGGGCAAAGCGACGTTACATAACGTTGTTTCTCCCAGCCGTGCCATTTTGTCGCAGTACAACTGCGGTGGCTGGTCGACAAGTGGGTAAAGGAAAATGCACTTTACGATATATCCATCAGAACCAATTTTCACTACTATCAGTCGAGCACTATAATAAACAGGAATGCTGAAATTAAAATTCCTATTTGAAGCACATGTAAGTCCGAACGACAAACTTCAAAAGAGAAAGAGAATGTAAGTCCAAAATTTTGGGTTGCTACCAGAACAAAAATAGAGAGAAATCTTCCAATGAAGACACTTGTTCCCATGCCAACTGTCTAAGCCCTTGTACACACGGTCGGAAATTCAGACGGAAAAGGTCCAATCGGATTATATTGTCGGAAAATCCGATCGTGTGTAGGCTCTATCAGACTTTTTCCATCGGAATTTCCGACGGAAAAAATTTGAGAGCAGGACTACAAAGTGCCATGCATGCTCAGATCAAATTACGAGACCAAAGCTATTGGCTACTAGCCTCTTCGTAGTCCCATCGCAATGAATGAGCGTCATCACGTTCCGAACAATCGGATTTTCCGACTGTGTGTATGCAACACCAGTTTCAGAAAAAATCTGTCGGAAAAAATCCGACTGATTTTGTTGTCGGAATGTCCGACCGTTTGTACAAGGGCTATGAGGGAATATATCTCACATTGAAGAGGAAATATATCTCACATTGAAGAGGAAATATATCTCACATTGAAGAGGGAATATATCTCACATTGAAGAGGGAATATATCTCACATTGAAAAAAATCAACTTCTAGTCGATTCTACAAGACAGGAAGTTAAGCTAAAACTCCCTAATAAGACACAGACAGTGGCTCTAAATCTACTTTAAAGCTTTAAAGCTTAATTATGTCCCATTTTTTGCATTGGGGAGATTTACTTTCACTCCTTGTCCCTGAGATACCAGTACAAGGAATGGGAGGAGTGGTCATCACCAGTACATGGTCCAAGGAATGGACTGCAATAAAAATATTTTCAGAAGTAATGACTCTACTTTCTCAATTAAAAATGTTTTTTTTTTTTGTTTTTTTGTCTGTTTATTAGTTGAAGACATTTCTCATCACGTTCTGCTCTGATAAGAGGTCAAAGGAAATCTCCATAGTAGAGAAGCAGACACATAAAAACGTAATAAAAGTTCTAATGCTTCCAAGCACCATCTGAAATACAATGTCATTTTTAGCTGGATTAAAGCCATATTTTTTACTTTTGGATGGAATAGGGGAGGAGGAGGATTTTAATGCTGACTGTGTGCCTTTGGGAAATTCATCCTGTCTGTTCTGGTGACCATTGAATTCTGCACAGAAAGTGACTGGCAATTGAACAGTTTTGAGTTGTCATAGGTGCCAATCCTCCAAAGCGGAAACTTTTTTTTTTTTAATGAAAACTCTCTAATAAGGAATCTCCCCTAGCTTTGGTGAGATTACCTCTTACTTTCTGCTGTGTTTCTGGGACAGGAAGTGAAGGGACAAAAAACAATCACATGGGTCTAGACCATGGGTGGTGAACCTTGGCACCCCAGATGTTTTGGAACTACATTTCCCATGATGCTGAACTACACTGCAGAGTGCACGAGCATCATGGGAAATGTACTTCCAAAACATCTGGGGTGCGAAGGTTCACCATCACTGGTCTGGTCTAGACTATTTCCAAAGTCTATACAAAAAAAAAAAAAAAAAATCTTTGACTTTACATACACTTTAATCTCATCCAAATCCAACTTACCAAGCAACTTACTGTATTGCTACTAAAATATGTATGGTCATCTATATATTTTTTTTGCTTTACACAAATGTAAAAAAAGACAAAGCTCTGTAATATACATTCATATTCATTTAATTTGAAGGGAAATTACCACATCATTAACTATGTTATACCTATTAAGACAGTGTTGCAAAAGTACCATAATTGGACCATTATTTTTTTAATAACTAAATTGGTCTCTCTTGATATCTGTATGGAGATCTTTACACAAAGAAATTAGATTACTCTGTAATTTCTATATACGCTATTATGACAGTGAATGTATCCTTTCATTGGTTAGCAATGGTCCACTTTATCAGTGGGACTGTACTGAAATATTGTTGCACACTTTTTCCTGATTCTTCAGTAGGGGTCCCCATGAACAGGAACAGCATGCACCTCCACTCAGGAACTTATTTAAAATAACACAAGTGGCGTTGGGTAGACATGTGCGATTCGTTTCGTACGAATCTCAAATTCATACGAATTTCCCTAAATTCGTACGTTCGGGAGGATCCGAAATACGAATTGCCATGCGTCCGAATTTTGTACGAAATACAAACTTTTGTTTACAAATCCCCAGGAGGAAGTCAGCCCAGCACAGGGATGGTGGGAGACCCTCATCTAACGAAAATTCGTATTTCGGATAGGAAATTCTTCAACGGAATTTCGTATTTCGGATAAAAACCAAACTTCCATCAGCATTGACTGTCATATTGAGGTATATTTTTGCCTTTAAATTCATCGTAATGAACGTTCATACATGTTAACAAACCTAAAGGCAATTCGTATTTCGTATGAATTGAAACAGAATTTCAGACACGAAATACGAAGTACGAATTCATTTTAATACAAACCGTAATGGAACAGAACAAATTTATTGACGGCACCCATGTCTTGCGCTGGGTTGCTCAAAGGGGCTAAATTTAATAAACTGGTGCTAAGAGAAATGATGATGGGGAAAGTGCATTAATCCAACATCTTTGGACAGCAGCACTGCCAGTCTGGGGGAAAGTCAATGTTAAGGCACACACGACACACGACTGGACTTTTTGACAACAAACATGCAAATTAGCTGTTTTGGAGCAACATCCGACCATGTGTAAGCTCCATCGGACAAACTTTTTCGGTTTTCAGAGGACTTTTGTTGGCTGTGTGAACGAACAAACTTTTTGACAACATATGTCCGATGGAACAAAGTCCAATCGTGTGTACACAAAACCATCAGACTTTTGTACAAAGTACAAACACGCATGCTCAGAACCAATGCAAAAGATCAGACAACAATACAGAAGTTGACCAAAGGTGGAGTAATTGCACATCCTCTTTTGAAGTGTCCTCAGTACGTTGAAACGTCACTACGTTCGTGTTTGTTGCAAAGTCCGATCGTGTGTATAAGGCTTTAGATATACTCGAAGATTTGGATAGATTTGACTAAAGGCCCGTACACACGGTCGGACTTTTTGACAACAAACATGCAAATTAGCTGTTTTGGAGCAACATCCGACTGTGTGTACGCTCCATCGGACAAACTTTTTCTGTTTTCATCTGACTTTTGTTGGCTGTGCGAACGGACAAACTTTCTGGCAACAAAAGTCCGATGGAGCAAAGTCCGACCGTGTGTATGCAAAAGCATCGGACTTTTGTACAAGGTACAAACACGCATGCTCAGAACCAATGCAAAAGATCAGACTACAATACAGAAGTTGACCAAAGGTGGCGCTGGAGTAATTGAACGTCCTCTTTTGAAGCGGCGTCAGTACGTTGTGACGTCATTACGTTCGTGTTTGTTGTCAAAAAGTCCGACCGTGTGTATGCAATGCAAACTTGTGGACCACGCCCTTTGTACAAAAGTCCACGGAAAAGTTTGTACAAAGTCCGACCGTGTGTATGAGGCTTTACAAGCTGAACTCCATCTGACACTTTATAAGAAGTTAGGGCAAACAGTTTTTTCCTTTTGGGATAAAGGTTTTACATGACTGAATACAATCTGATCATTGTAACAGTGATTGTCAGTGGTAAACAGCTTGCCTCAACCCTCTGACACTTTTTTTGCTGTGCAGCTTGGTCAGTTAACCACTTCAGCCCCGGAAGATTTTCCCCCTTAACGACCAGGCCATTTTTTGCGATATGCCACGGCGCTGTTTTAACTGACAATTGCGCTGTCGTATGATGTTGTACCCAAACAAAATTGATGTCCTTTTTTCCACACAAATAGATCTTTCTTTTGGTGGCATTTGTTCACCTCTGCTTTTTTTTTCTTTCGCACTATAAACAAAAAAAGAGCGATAATTATAAAAAAAAAAAAAAAAAAAAAAAACACAATAATTTTTACTTTTTGCTATAATAAATATCCCCCCAAAAAATGGAAAAAAAAAAATTTCTTCCACAGTTTAGGCCGATATATATTCTTCTACATATTTTTTGTAAAAAGAAATTGCAATACGCGTATATTGATCTCCAAAATAGGCAATAGATTTATGCCATTTTTATTATTATTATTTTTTTTACTAGTAATATCAACAATCTATGATTTTTAGCAGGACTGCAACATTGTGGCAGATCAGACACTTTTGACACATTTTTTGGAGCATTTATATTTATACAGCGATCGGTGCTATAAAAATGCACTGATTACTGTGTAAATGTCACTCGCAGGGAAGGGGTTAACACTAGGGGGCGATTAAGTAGTTAATTGTGTTCACTCATGTGTGTTTCTAACTGTGGGGGGATGGGACTAACTGGAGGAGGAGACATCTCAATGTCCCTAATCACAAGGAACACCAGATATGTCTCTCTTTTGTCAGAAGGGGGATCTGTGTGTTCACACACACAGATCCCCTGTCTGGCTCTTGTGCCTGTGATCATGGGTGGCCGGAGGAAATTGCTGCGGCAAACCCAGAGCATTGGAACCCCCGCAGTGCAGAGGGCGCGCGCCCGCTCTCGCCCTTGAAGGTGCCGATGTACAACTATGGCGATTTGTGGGGACAAGCCATCTTGCCGCAATATAATGATGGCAGCTGGTCGGCAAGATTAAAGTAAGTTGAAAGACAACTGACTTACTGACTGGATCACCAGCTGAAATCAAAGTAAAAAAAGCTTTAAAAAAAAGAAAAAAAATGCAGTAATTATATCTAAAATTGGTGTACTGCACGTTAAAAATGTGGGGTTTTGCGGTTTAATGCAGGGACCACCCTCCAACCCAATGCAGGATGAAAAGTCGCCATGCCCTGCCAATGCATTGTGGTATACAGCAGTGTTATGCCTATGCTCTGATTTTTAGGGTGTAAGCTTTTCATAGAAGGTTTTTAATTAGCTTTGAAGATTCTTCAGGATGGTTTCTTGTTTTTAATCATGACAGGTTTGCGTTAAGAGAGGTTTGTGTTACAACAAATGTTTAGACAGACAGGTACTAAAAACCAGCTGAGAAACTACTACAAGCAACATCAAAGATACCAAAAAACCATATATAACTCCTGAACTACTGGTTCAAGACCCATGCTGTATATATAATTATTTTTGCTTTGCTACATGTTTAATAAACTTAAAACGCAAAGTCTTGCTTAAAACATATTATTTCCCTTCCTGATTACAATCTACTTTGGTCATGAAGTGTTTACATGTCTGGCTTGGTTTCCTCTTCTCTTCCTCTTCTCTTCCCTCTCTGTTAAAATTCTATTAAATTTCATTACTCTTGTGAGTCAACAAACAACAAGTAGCTCTTGATCTTGTAGCACAGGCTGTGGGCAATGTGTGTACTTTCTATATAATTCAACAGATGAGGCCTTAACAAGAGAGCAACAAATGAAACTAGAATAAAGCGAAGACTTCAAAAACTTTTATGACAGGCACAGTTTTAAGAACACACAATGAGGGCCATACATCCATCAAGTTTGTGTGCTATATTTTAGTTCTTGCAATAAGTAACCCACTGGTCACTCATTATCAATGCTCTGCTCCATGAGAACCTTAATGTCTATTTAATGCACTGGCAAGGAAACGCCTAAAATCAATTGATGCTAGAAGAACAAATAGCCGTAGGTACACAGAAAGCAGGTCCAGATAAACAGTTGGCTACTGAGCCATACATTTATGTTTTTATGATTTTGCCCACTGCCCTTAAAGCCGAATTCCTGGCAGATAAAAAATACACATAAATAAAATGTATTTTTTACATGCAAGAAGTGTAAGTACCCAAGTTTGACTTGGTATTATCCCCGGTACAGCAGGTTTCGAGTGTGAGATGAAGTAGCAGTGTTAGGTAACGGTATCAACCAAATGTCAGACAAACAGTAATGTGCAACGTTAAGTTTACTGCATGAATGCAAAGTAGATAGTAGGTAGTGAGAGGAAATCTATCCCTAGCAAGGAAAATTCACTCCTGTTATGCCCTGTACACACAACCGTTTTTTCCATCGGAATAAACTCTGAAGGTTTTTCCGACGGAGTTCCGATGGAATTCCGCTGAAACTGTCTTACGTACACACAATCACACCAAAGTCCGACCGTCAAGAAAGCGATGACGTACAACGCGTACGACGGGACTAGAAAAAGGAAGTTCAATAGCCAGTAGCCAATAGCTTCCGTCTCGTACTTGCTTCAGAGTATTCGTCGTTTTTGGTCCATCAGAACAGCATACAGATGAGTGGTTTTCCAGATAGGATTGTTTTTGTCAGAAATATTTAGAACATGTTCTATTTCTAGGTCCATCAGAATTTTCGGAAAAAAAATATCCGCTGAAGCCCACACACAATCGGAATATCCAATGAAATTATTCCATCTGACTTTTTCTGCCGGAAAGTCCAACCGTGTGTACACGGCATAAGATTTATCATGGGAAAGAAAGTATCTCCACTGAAGCTTTATCACCAATTCTAATTTTCTATGCCAACCCAAAATTTTCAAAATCAAATTGTCACAGGAACAGAAAGCGAGGTGAAATCTTCTGAACAGGAACACATACAGCAAAACAAATGGTGTTAACACTTCCGCATGCTATCTAAAACTTAAAAATATTTTATTTGGCTGGAGTTACACCTAAAAATTTACCTGTTCCAACTTACATACAAATTCAACCTAAGAACAAACCTACAAAATCTTGTCTGTAACCCGGGGACTGCTTGTAAAGGGGTAAGAAACAAGACAGGCACTGAAGGTACTATAATACAGGGCTGCCCAGGGGTGGTTCCCACAAAGACCACTAGGTAGCACCACACTATATATAATCAAAGTAATTGCACAGTACAGTTCTAGTGCAGGAAGGGGGGGGGGGGTTCTGGCTAAAAGTGGCAGCCCCAGTGGTCAACCAGGTGGAAGGAGTCTTCTGGTCTAGATGTCCAGGTAGTGGCAGAAACCCCAGGATGTGTGTACAAGGAGGCGGCTACAGTGCATACAGTGCCACTCCCCAGAAAAGGCAGTATTCTGAAGCCAGCTAACACAGTTCCCACTACAGTGACTGGGGCTTAATATGCAGCTGGGTGCTCTTTCAGGCCACATGCCAGAAACAACAAAGAAGAATGCCCATCTTGCTCATAGTTAATGTGCTCAATCACTGTTTTTCAATCAGACACCATCTCTCTAGCTCTGCCTGAGATCAGGAAACAGGGAATTTACAGTTTAGCTCTTGAGTGTGTCCTGGGGATTGTGGGTGCCCACTGGATCATAAGAAAGGGAATTAGAGGAGCCCACAGACACTGCTGGGAAAGGTGGGTAAAAAGAACCAATCAGTTCATGTCCTGACCAAAAGGATGCTGATAGGAAGAGCAAACAGCGTGATAGAGAGATGATCGCATTGCTGTGCTGCTTTGACTTCACTGTCTACTCACAGCTTCAGGTGAGTCCAGCATGAACTGGGCTCAGAGATGTTGGTTAAATAAATCTGGCCATCAGGCTGAGGACATCTAGTGGCAAAAACTGTACTACAGGGGAGATCTCTGAATCAAAGCTACTACAGCAAAAGCAAGCTTTTGTTCTTTATATGGACTATTTATTTTTATCTTGTAATTTTTGGCTGGGATTCTGCTTTAAAGAGTTCTGCCATTTTTTTCAAATTTGGATAATGTAGGGAAAGTTGAAACCGATTCAGTATAATCAGAGAACTTGATAGATCTTCAGATTACCAGTGTGATCACACCGCTACCAAATGCCAATGGTCCACAAACAAGCACATCTCGCATAGACTTCATTCTTCCTGACTCAGGTGACAACGAGAATTGAAAATCTGTAAAAGGATTATTCACTTTTTTATAGAGCCATGTTAAAAAAAAATCTGCGCTTGAAACAACGAAAAACTTTAATTCTTGCAAGGACTCATTATTGCTCACAAAGAAGCCCCATACAGTGCCACATTATCATAAGTGATGTTTGAATCATTCAACGTACTCATAAAAGGAAGTATTGGCCCCCTTACGCCACAGATTTACGTCACGCTCATTATAGCTCACTTGTGCACTTGTACCATAAAGTTTTCGCTTCTTCATTAGAACTCGCTTTAGTTCTTTCCGAAAAAACACAAATAACAAAACAAAAGAGTAGCTAATTTGTAGAGTAAGTATAAAAAATTGCATTGTGGCTGATGACAATAACTAACCATTCAAGCAATAGGCAGTGGGAGAAAGACTTGACTGATAAGTAGCACTCAGAATCAGAAGTAAACTACAAGCGAGAAGATTAGGTTATATTATTCGGAACAATGAATCAGCAGCCTTATTGTTTTTGAGCTCCAGTCAAACAAAGCCACAGCAAATAATTACAATCCTCAATGTCCAGACGCATCAGCGACGACACTTCAGTGGCAAAGCATATGTTACATGCTGCCGTCCACCCGACGCTAGATCCCATAGGGTGAAACAACGGCATCCAATTAAAACAATTTGCTGCAATTATCCCTGTCCATTTCAGACGTAGCCTGTAATTTGAAAGCTAGACATTGAGCACTGTGCTCTTTCCATCAGACACATATATAACTGTTGTTTGCCTTGTCAAATGAATAGATACACAGATGAAGGCGATTTACAATGTAACTTTCAACTCAGAAAACCAACAACTACCTGCTGTTTCAGGGCGTGATCATAACATGGAATAACTAACCACTACTTATTTCCTGTTGACATTTAAGGGGAGATTTAATTACTTTATATAAATTCATATATAAATTCATAAATGGTTCATATACAGTGCTGTGAAAAAGTATTTGCCCCCTTCCTGGTTGTTTTTTTATTTTTTACATATTTTTTTGCATGTTTTTGTCTCTATTAAACTTTATATACTTTTTATCACTTATCATTTGTTATTGACTACCAAGTACCAAGATAGTCAATATAAACAATCTTTTTGGTGTGGATGCACAGGGGTCAGCATAAGCAACTGCCCTGGCATTTACATACCTGTTAATATGCTCAAACTATGAATTTGGATGAGGGTACTTTTACATAGTGTAACTTTTTGAACTTGAGGCGACACTCATCTTTGTGTTATATTCAAAGTTAAAAAATGTATAAAAACATTATCGCAAAGAATCAAAGAAATGATGGTCCAGACAAGTAGGTTGTTTCGGATGTCTAAGATATTGCACATTAACCCAACATGTTTCTCTGGATTGCTTCTTCAGGGGATGTACAAGCGGAACCATGAATGTTGTAATTAACTATTCAAATGCACAAAACTTCTCTTCTAAAAATCGTATGAAAGCTGACACAGCAAGGGTTATTACCCGTTATTGTAATCAAGACTTTGAAATTAAATAAATTCTGAACAAATTCTGGCCCCTTCTGTCGGCAGACCCCATTGCAAAGGGATATATCAGAGAGTTTCCTGAGATCACTTTCAGACGAGTTTCATCATTAAAAGATCAGTTAGTTCATAGCCATTTTGATGATATTCTTCCACTAGATACTCAGATCAATGTAGGCACCTTTCCTTGTGGCCACTGTGACTTTTGTGAATTTGTGGACCAAAAATCCAAATTTAAACTTCCTAACGGTAAATGGCATTCCATCAAATTTAGAGTCACTTGCCAAACACTAGGTGTAATTTATTTGGTCCAGTGTTTGTGCGGTGGCTTCTATATTGGGAAGACTAAATGTCGATTTTATAAATGGATAAGAGACCATATTAAACCTATTAGTCAGAAAAAAATGGATACTGCTATCAGCAGACATGTTGGAATCTATCACGATTTTAATCCTAACGTGATTAGCTTCCGGGCATTGGAACATGTCCCTTCGGACTCGAGGGGAGACAGTGTAGACAAGATGCTGCTTCAACTTGAGGCTTGATGGATCTATGACTTAAAGGCTACTGTTATTCCAGGATTTAATGAGAGCCTTAGTTTTAAGCCCTTTCTGTGATTTTCATACTGTTTTTTGACCTTTTCCTTTGTCCTTTTCCCGTTCCCCCTTTCATATACTTACATAGTTACATAGTTAGTCAGATTGAAAAAAGACACAAGTCCATCCAGTTCAACCTTAAACATTCCTTTCATTCCTTCCCTTCACACCTTTCCCCATTCCTTCCTTTTTCTTTCCCCTTTCCTAGTGAGTCTTTATTTCATCCCTACTTATTTTGTTTTCAACCTATTATATGATACTGTATATCACAATCATTGTTAGTTTTATATAGTTTGTTGTCTTTTTCATTTATTTGATGTCTCTTTATTTCATGTCTTACTTATAATTATTTTTTTATTTCTTTTTATTTTTTTCATATTGTATTTTGGGTTCTGATGGCACAGTGTCTGTTTCTGGCAGGCTAGAGCTGTATTTGGTCTGCTGCATTAGCCTGTTTTGGAGCCCCTCTGACGAGTCTCCCACTCTTCGGCCACCTTAGGACCTGCTCCTGTCCCCCACCCTAGGAGGTTCTTCTTTGGCAGTCATACGGACGCCCAGGGCATTGAGTAAACCTTACTCTTTGCCCAATTAACGCCGCATGTACCTGGGAATGAATCACTCCCGATTCATGCGTCAGCGCCTTTATGTCACGGCACTGGTTGCTGTGACATGAATTTATCCATCCCGCTATTCCCGACTGGTCTGCGAGTTGCCACTGAAGGTTTACTACTCCGTGTCATTTGTGTGTCTATTCCTTTTGGGATCTTCCCACTGCCGCAAGGTCTCTTGGGTATTGTAGTTTTGGACGTCTTTTGGCTCTTGGCACATGCACATTGACGTTCTCATGTCCGCATCGAGCCGGTGACGTCAGACGCCAACTCGATGGAGGACAATTCAAAGCCGACTCGAATGGCAGTGCACAACTGCCAGAGTCAGAGGGTAGACCTTCCTCTACAATAGCTGAATATTGGTATGTTCATTTACTTGTGATCCTTACATTTAAAAAATGTTCTTTAATATCTTTACAACGCTTTTATCAATACTGATATCCTTTTATTATTTCATTATTAACATGTCTGGCAGATTGTTATATATTAGTTTCTATACTTACATACATCTCCAGATTTTTTTGATTATACCTGCATTATACCTCTTATGTATATGAGACATTGTCCTTCCTAAAATACTTTTAAATAATGAACTTTTTTTCTTTAATACATTGTTTATACTGCTCTCCCTGTATTTTTCCTCCTGCCCTTTTCCCTCTTACCATCTTCATTACATTCAAATATTAAATTATTCACCTTTTTTTAATTTTAATTTCGATATAATTTCAATAAATAATTTTTTCAATATATTACCTCTATTAGACATTTATCCTGCATTTACCACCTCTGCAGGCTATTTTCTGGTCGCCTTTCATCCCAAGCTTTGTTCATATTACCTTTTAAGTAAGTAGACTCGTTTTCATTTTTAATTTCATTTCTTTATTTAGTTTCCTTTGAGAGCCATAATGCTCCCCCTGTCCATAGCTGTTTTTATTTATACAGCTTGGACTTTGTTTAATTAGAATTACTCTTGTCTAATATTAGTCTATTTATTACTTGTATTATTTTTTAGCTTGGTCCCCCTGTCCTCTGTGACTGCATCATAGATGTTTCCCCTTGGGGTCCTTTGACGGTTGCGGTTACTAATTTGGTGGTTGATTGGGGTTGGATATTACGGCGGGGTAAGTTCCTGCTTTTTCGTGTGCTTGACAGACACTGTGCTATCTTTATAAAGCAAATTGATTACTGTTTTGTATATTTATTTTGTTTTTTTGTTTTGTACAATTGTATAGTTCATTACAACATTTATGGTTCCGCTTGTACATCCCCTGAAGAAGCAATCCAGAGAAACATGTTGGGTTAATGTGCAATATCTTAAATATCCAAAACAACCTACTTGTCTGGACCACCATTTCTTTGATTCTCTGTGATAATGTTTTTATAAATTTTTTTAACTTTGAATATAATAAAATTTGATTGGTACTATAAACTTATTAATATCCCTGCACCGTAAGTATGACTTGTTTGTTATTTAAAAAACATAAAAAAAACTAGCCTTTACAATCACGCTAAGATTGTTGAGATTTCCCTTGTTCAGCTGCAAATCACTTGATTCTCCTATCCACGCTAAACACTGTGGATAAACAAATCTGACTGCCAGCACCTGCAGTTGTCAGAATTCCTGAAAAGTGAATGCATCCGAGTTCCATTTAACTATTTTGACAAAAGTAAACTGAAGAATTGACTTTTGTGGAGCAGTGTGGTGTCAGATGGGCATCCACAAAACAATATTTTGATCAAGATTCAATCCATGTATGATCAGAATTCTATTTATGCAGGTTTTGGATTATTTCATTTTTCTAGTGATCATACGTCATGTCTTTTTTCAACCTATGTACCTATGCCACTAAATTTGAAGCAGACCTTTACCCAAAATTTAAAGTCACCTTGCACTTCCTTTCCCCCAGCCCATTAAGAAATCACAAATGTTTTAATTGGGAAGCGGGAACCTTTTCTTAAAGTACCCACTCCCACTTCCACATTGTTTGCCTAGGCAAGGATGACCTAGCCTTGGCCTGCCCCCTACCGGACCAGTCTCCCTGTGGGCCATGTCTGTTGCTGTGAGTCATTAGGAACCCTAAGAACAATCAGCTGCTTGGAAGACAGCACTGGACTGCATGGGTTTGTAAGCATCTTAAAAGTCAGCAGCTTAGGTACATGTACTTTTATTTTCCCATGCCTGGGTGAAGTTCCTCTGATGCCCTTGGGTCCCCTAACGTTAGCTGGTATTCTGCTATACCTGCAGTATAAATTAAGAATCTGAATAGACTGTATTTTCACTAGTGTAGTCCACATCTAAAAAAAATTTTTATGAGCCTAGTATTATTTCAACTTGTAGGCCCAGATGAAACTCCTAGTACAAACCTTAATTTTGTGCTGCCTAAACACCCCTGACACTTTATCACAGTGTGTGAAACAACAGACTGGGCCTGCAATAGCTGAAACATGGGCTTTCCAGAAAGTCTGTTTACAATTCGTTGTGGTAATGTGTAATTCTAGGCAATGATACACATTAGCATTTTTTCATAACAGTATTGCAGATTTGTCACTTTATTTGGTGTCAAGAAACAAACTGACTGTAAGAAGGGGAGGGTCTGCATATATTATCACCACCTGAGCAATCTCAATGTTGTAACAAGAAAAGGAGCACCTTGCCGCTTTTGGCTTACATTAACATAATTCATGCTGATCTCATCATAAAGGTCTTTGTTTAGGTACTTCCCATTAAGGGCAACAATTTTCCGTCCTTGCTTCCCCGTTGTGCTGCTGATTTGGCACCCTGTCAAAAAGGGCATCTGAAGTGGCCATTCTAACACACACATATTACTCATGAATGTATCAGTTGTCAAAAAACACCATCAGAAATCCCTCCCTGACAAATACTATGCAACCATCACTGGAATGCATGCATATAGACAGGAAATGGCAAAGAAGGTTAGTAGCACTGAGATGCAACAAAGGATTGACTAACTACGCTACGCTACTACTACGCTGTAAAGGAAAGATGTGTATACTTACCTATTCTGAGGGTGCTCCTGTCTGGTCCCCTGATCGGCTTCAGGGTAGAAGAGAGAAAGCCAATAACTGATGCCCCATAGTAAGTCTAAGGGTGACGTCACCCTATATGCACTGCAGATATTGTCGGTGAACTCTCCACCTCCAGCCTCTGGGGAGATCGTATGGCCGCACCGGAGTGCCCACAGAATAGGAAAATCTATACATCTTTACTTGAAAGGGTAGTTAGTATAGGGCTTAGAATGGGGGATGGGAGCAGGTTTAAGTTTAGATAGAATTTCTACTTAAACTTTAATCTTTAATATCAATACTCACTTGAATAAAGGAGGGAAGGGTTAAACCCTTGTTTCATTTTTCTACAGTCTGACTTCTGTTTAATTACTATCCTAATTGAACCAGTTTCCGCCGACACTATAGCCAAAAGATGGCTACAGCGCAGGCTTACTTTGACAGGAGTGAGTACATGGAGGTCCTTCCATGATCACTTTGCCCACACGTCCCCTGCAGCTAGTGGATGGCATGCTCTGTAATTTACAAGTCCTTCGGACTCAGCTGGTCACAGATCGGGGTAAAAGGCGAATCACAGCAGCCCTTTACCATGTGATCAGATTTGTCCAATGACAGCTGATTATGGATGTAAACACAAGCCAGTTATCAGCTTTTCTTTCCTCATGCTAACAGCGTGAAGAGAGAAGAAGAGAGACAATAATCGGCTTGTGTTAGAGGGACTTTAACACTTATCAGTGTCCTGATTACCAGTGCAGATCCAGCAGTGCCCACCAGTGCTGCCAATCAGTGCCTTCTCATCAGTATCACCTATCAGTGCTGCCTATCAGTGCCGCCTATCACTGCCCATCAGTTCTGCCTATCAGTGCCACCTATCAGCGCCCATCATTGCAGCCTATCAGTGCAGCCTCCTCATCAAAGATCACCAGTGCCACCTCATCAGCACACATCAGTGAAGGAGAAAAATTACCTGTTTTTATAAAAAACTATGAAGAAAATATTTTTTTCAAAATTGTCACTTTTTTCATTTCTTTATCAAAAAAAACATTTAATATGGGTACAGTATTGCATGACCAAGCAATTGTCATTCAAAGTGCGACAGTGCTGAAATTGGCCTGGACAAGAAGGGGGTAAAAGTGCCCAGTAGGCAAGCAGTTAAACTGTATCCCAACACTTAAAGCCTAACTGAACCCTGTCCTGGCCAAATTAGTAGAGCTGAACTGCTGACACCCCACTCTGAGCACTGTTTTAACCAACAGTGCTGCTCAGGAAGTGAGAGCATTGTTTTTTTAGAGCAGTGCCAAGTAGGGTGACTGCATTAGAGCCGGCTGTTTGTGAGAGCCATGGTCCGACTCCGCGCCAGCAGCATGGGGTTTTTTTTGCTGCAGAACCTAGCTGGTAAAGAAAACAAAAATGTTTTACTGTATTACATTAATACATTAGGAGGATTCATTTGGTCTTTACGATTAACCCCCTAATTATAGCATAACTTATGCCTACCACTAAATAAACTCCCAAAAATTGTATACATGCGGAATGTTGATACAAATCAATAGATGCAGAAACCTAACATTCAGATCTACCAGTATCAATATCTTGTCTCCAAAATTCCTGCCACATGTACATACGTCTCTCTTCAGCCTCTCTTTATATATAGACTGTGCACTGTATATGTTCACTCCATAGACAGAAAAAGCTTTTATAACATGAAACTAATCACAATCATTTGTTAAAAAAAATAATTAAAATACTATTGTTTCTCTTTAGATGTCTCAATACATGAGTTGGGGGTCACATGTAGGAACCCTTTAGAATTTCCCTACTATTGCTACTCTTGTTGCTAAGTCACTGTCAGTTCTTTCACTGATTAGATGTAGGAACCGAATAGAGAATTCATAGAGAAACTTACAAAGAAGCAGTATAATCCTATATCTCACCAGAAAATTTGCATCTTTCTCTATTATTAAAAATAATGAAGTATAGATACCAACCTAAGGAAAACCCCTTATGCTTGTGTGTTTTATTAGGATAACCTTCTTTCTGTGAACTAAAAAAAAAAATGATCTAGATATAGAAAATAATTCTTATAAATCCCTGAGAAATGTACAGACTTTTCATAGGGGAGACAACACTGTGATACATTCCATAGTGTTAGTGTTTCCCCCACAGCATACCAGAGTTTTAGGCTGTCAAGCATTACTTTCAACATTATTGAAGATTCCTAATGGGATCTATCAACAGGATTCCAGTTTAGGTTGGTTCATATAATGTAGACTAGGTCTGTTTAATTTAAATGGAAATTTATAGATTTTTTACTATTTCAATCACCTTATTCTACTTTAAAGATTACAATACAGTAGTAAAAAGTGATTGCACTTTAAAATGTATAATAGAAAATCCTATCTTTAGACCTATAACCCAGAACTTTCTTCTTATGCCACGTACACACGACCGGGCTTTTCGAGGGACAAGGTCCGACAGACTTTCGACGGAGTTCTGACGGAGTTCTGATGGACTTTCCGAATGAACGGACTTGGCCACACACAATCACACCAAAGTCCGACGGATTTGAACGTGCTGACGTACGACTGGACTAGAATAAGGAAGTTCATAGCCAGTAGCCAATAGCTGCCCTCGCGTCGGTTTTTGTCCATCGGACTAGCATACACACGAGCGGATTTCTCGGTAGGAACTGGGTCCGGCGGAGTTCTGGTGGAAAAATTTGAAACATGTTCCATTTCTAAAGTCTGTCAGACTTTTGCAAATCAAAAGTCCGCTGCAGCCCACACACAATCGAATGGTCTGCCAGAATTGTTCCGTCTGACTTTTGATGTTGAAAAGTCTGGTCGTGTGTACGCGGCATTAGACTTTCAAAACTGCTTTACTGTAAGACTAACATCTTGTAATGATGTTCTGAATAGTTAAAGGGAAGAAGAAAAAAGGTGTAGTAAAACAGTGCTGCATCAACATAAAAGGAGTCAAAAAATGTTCTTTAGGTTTGTTGTGACAACTTTCTCATGCCAAGAAAACAGTTGTGCTTTTCACACCTAACTCCCTCATCCTAAACTCCTAGGACTACCATAGTAACATGTATACAGGCCCACTATGAAGCTTACACAGCATTAATGCAGGCTGTAAAGTAAACCTTTGCTTTGCCTACACAGGTTGACCTTAATTTAGTCATCCCCAGCAGCAAGGTCAATCCTGGGTGGGTGTACAGGGTGTACTGCGCTCAGGCGCCGGCGAGCTTAGACAGAGGGGGGCACCAAAGCTCAAATAACACTACCTTCAGCAGCAGTGGCTCTGGTTTACTCACACAGTGCTTCAGTATTTGTTCTGGCGCCTGGCGTCTAGCAACCAGTGACGTCACGAGGAGGAGAGCGAGGCTGAGGTCCCAGCATTCAGAACAGAGGAGGATTTAACATCTTCCTCCTCTGCGCCTAGTGAACTTTGGTTTGACTCACTTCCTCCCTTCATCTTCTCCAGCACGACTTCATGCACCTCTCAGAGCCTGAGGGAAGGGAGATAAGAGCACTTCTGGAGAGTTGACCTGCACCTGCCTGAGATGAGGAGGATGAATTAAAACATGTATGTGTGTCAGGGCGCATTAGCTGGTAGCAGATGACACATAGATAGGAGGAGGGGGTCACAAGGATGGATCTCAGGGATTCATGCTGGGACTTGTAGTCCCTCATATTTGGGGATGTGACCCCCAAACGTGAAGGATTACAGGTCCCAGCATGAAACCAACAGAGCTGAGGAAGTATCACACACCACCCCCCAGCTACTGAAGGACAACAGGTCCCACTGTCCTAGCATGAACTCCTCAGAGCTAAAGAGTTGTCCTTCCAGTGCCCCAACTAGTGGAAGAGTACAGGTCAGAGCATGAGTCTGTGAAAGCTAAGGGATCACATCCTTAGATCACAGGGGTTCATGCTGAGACTTGTAGTCCTTCACTTTGTGGGGATCACATTCTTAAATCTCAGGGGTTTGTGTTGGGACTTGGGGTGGGGGGTGTCATGTCCTCACTTCTGAGGGCTTCAAGCTGGGACTTGTAGCCTGTCACTTTTGGGGGATGTGATCCTCCCAAAAGTGAAGGATTGCAAGTCCCAGCATGAACCCTTAAAAGTTGAGGATGTGTCATGTACCCTCACCTCCAACTAGTGGAGGATAACAAGTCCCAATAATCATATATTGATTGATTTGTGAAAAGGTTATAGCGTCTACAAACTATGGGACATTTTTTTTTTGTAATAGTGGTGGCAATCAGCGACTTATAGTGGGACTCATTGCCATAGAAACATTTGTAAAGGGGAGGAGTTAGTAAGATAACTGCGTCCATGTTGGGGCCCCAGAAATATTTCTGCACCCAGGTGTCTATGACCCTGGGATCGGCTCTGTCCAGCAGTACATACAGTACTTATCTGTTGTTTTTCTCTCCTACCACTCCATTTAGAGTATGTTTTAGATTACAAAGAGCTGATTTACCCAGAGCTGTCACATGCGCCTCCATACCCAGTCACATGCGCCTCCATACCCAAAACTACCTGGTATTTAATTTAGCTTCCAGTACTAAAAAAGCACCAGGGAAGAGAGGAAAATTATATATATGCTGGGAAGGGTGGGGTTTAAAGTAAACCTGTTGTTTTGAATCTCCAAATAAGCAAATATTTGCCCTGAGCTAGCAGTTCATCCCTATTATCTAGAAAATATCTGCCCCCTCATAGTAGCCCTTAACCCAATCTAACCCATTTGTAGGACTGAGACTAATACCACGTACACACGACCGGACTTTTTGACAACAATTCGATCATGTGTGGGCTCCATCGGACCTTTGCTTGCCAAAAATCCGGCAGACTTTAGAAATAGAACGTTTTAAATTTTCCCACCGGAACTCTGCCGGACCGAGAAATCCATTTGTGTGTATGCTAGTCCGACGGATAAAAATCGACGCTAGGGCAGCTATTGGCTACTGGCTATGAACTTCCTTATTCTAGTCCGGTCATACGTCATCACGTTTGAATCCATCGGATTTTGGTGTGATTGTGTGTGGCCAAGTCCGTTCATTCGGAAAGTCCGTCGGAACTCCGCCAAAAGTCAGTCGAAAAGACCGTCGGACCTAGTCCCTCGAAAAGTCAGAGGGACTCGGACTTTTTGAGCTAAAGCTAAACTCCACAATACTTGCCTCCCTTCAATGGTCCAATGTCCCTCGCTGGTATCTTCTACCAGATGTCTTCTGGGCGCTGGGCATTGATAGATGACGGTGACGAGGAAAGACGAGGTGATACACACACTGGATCCCACCACTTAAGGCAGGACTACCTAGCTAGTAGTGGGAGCAATGGGAACTGGCTATCATTACAGGAAGCTGTAGCCATGAAGCCCTCTCCAGTACATGTTTGAGGAGGATTTAAAAATAAAAGACGACACAAATTAAATAAGACATAAATCATTTTGCCAAGGCAAGGAATCATTTTGCCAAGGCAAGGAATCACTTTTTCCACCAGCTGTTTGTTCTGACTGGAGTTTAGCTTAAAGCTTATACATAACTTTAGTGCCTGGGTTTACATATACTTTAACTGTTAATCATTGCCAGAAACAGGAATGTCTGCTCCCCTCCTTCACAGCTTTATGTTTGCAACATGACAGGTGAGCTAAAAAATGACAAAAATAGTCTGTCATAAGTACAATTGAATTGTCATTTGATTTCAGTACACGTAAATCACCTTCTACCTGGAAGTTGTGAATAACAAGATCTGGTTAATATATCGGATGATCTGCTAGAGGCAGAATAGAAAATACACCAGGTTGCATGTAGCACAAATACTGAAATGCTTCCAACTTATATAACAGATTGTTGCCAGGAGGTACCTATGTAATTGTCTGAAAATCTCATATCTACAAGGTTATGTCTTGCATGCTCTTAAAGCATTTAAATTCTGTTCTCCAACGCAACTGTTTTATCTGATCAGTTCTTTAAAATATATCCTAGCAACACACAGTTTGGCAGATGCACAGTACAAATGTTTTTATAAATGGAATTAAGTTATGAAGCAATGGTGTTGTAAATTAAAAAAATTGATAATTCAGTTTTAGGTAGAGAATGTTGCAGTACACTGTCTTCTTAGGAACCGCTCAGGAATCTTTCCCTATTATTAACAAATGAAAAAGTAAACTAGGAGGGTGTAATAACAACCTTTTGGTGGGGCAAAACCTGGGACCCCAAGGCCATTAAAGGGAAATTGTGATTCTGGAGTCCCCAGGGTATATAAGACAAAGTTCTATGGTTCAACTTTTCACCATCTACAAACCAAAAAAACTCCATTGGGGTGGGTTAACTCTTTATGATATTCATGGTAGGGTATAAACAGCCACAAAATATGAGTCAAGGGCACCACTGATGGAGGAAAAAGTCCATCAGCCAGGTTGTCCTACAAAGTCAATGACAATGCTATGACCACTGAAGCCTTTTTGTGGGACGGGTTGAAAACAATTCTTTAACAAAGGGGTTATAAAAAATATTGCAGTAGTCAAACCTTTGGGCTAGATCTGTTACTACTTAACATTTGTTTAAAAGGTCTCTTTTTTAGTAAGCTCAATAGGACCACCAGCGACTGGCCATTTCATGGTAACAGAGGTCACCCAGGAGTTGTACAGCATTTTAACACATTCTGTTTAATAGATCTTAAAGCAGGAACTGTGTCTTGTACAAAAAGAAAAAAAAAAACAAGCTGCTTTGAGCCATGTGGTGAGATCTTAACAGACGGCAACCCCTGCCATTTTGGCAAAAAAACACACAAAAAAACAAAAATGGGTTCCATTATTAAATATACCAATTTTTATATTTTTCCTACATTTGCTACCTATATCTCCCTAACACTACTAAGTCCATTTAACCTCCCTGCTGAAAGAAAATTAAGTTAGTCTGACCTAACTGGTAGACTTGCACTAAGCAAGATAAACAGTGAGGTACAAATATTTTGCAGCACTACTATGCAAGAAAAGCCTACAAATGGCTCAAGGTTCTTGAAAGATGGACTGAAGCCCCAGTTAATACATTTGAATCACAGAAAACATTATCCCCCAATATTAGAATATCACAGTTCAAAGTAATTCAATCCAGATATATCACAATGTAACACTATCCAAAACTCAAACTCATACATTAGGCTGACTACTTTCATATATGTGTGTCTAAAAATCCTTACTCCTAAAAATAAAAATTAATATGTATATATATATATATATATATATATATATATATATATATACACATACACACACACACACACACACAGACACACACACACACACACCTCATAAAATTAGAATATCATGAAAACATTTATTTATTTCAGTAATTCAATTCAAAAAGTGAAACGCATATATTTTATATAGATGCGTTACACACAGACTGATATATTTCAAGCATTTCTTTCTTTTAATTGCGATGATTATGGCTTACAGCTAATGAAAACCCAAAATTCAATAACTCAGAAAATTTGAATATGACATAAGACCAAAAAAAAAAAGGATTTTTAATACAGAAATGTTGGCTTACTGAAAAGTATGTCCATGTACAGTATAGTATGTACTCAATATTTGGTTGGGGCATCAATGCAGCGTGACATGGAGACAATCAGCCTGTGGCCCTGCTAAAGTGCTATGGAAGCCCAGATTGCTTTTAAAGTGGCCTTCAGCTTGCCTGCATTGTTGGGTCTGGTGTCTCTCATCTTCCTCTTGAAAATACCCTATAAATTCTCTATGGGGTTTAGGTCAAGCAAGTTCGCTGGCCAATCAAGTACGGTGATACCATGAACATGAATCAGGTATTGGTATGTTTGGCAGTGTGGACAGGTGCCAAGCCCTGCTGGAAAATCAAATCAGCATCTCCATAAAGCTGGTCAACAGAGGGAACCAAGAAGTGCTCTAGAATTTCCTGGTAGAGGGATGAGCTGAATGGCTCCCTAAATGATCACTGACTGTGGAAACTACACACTGGACCTCATGCAACTTGGATTTTGTGCCTCTCCACCAGTGGCAGCTGGTGCTCCAAATTTTTTTTTGGGTGGGGGGGCGCAAACAAACTGAAAAAAACATCAATTGCAGCCACTGTGCCATCAAACGCAGCCGCTGTGTCATCAAACACAGCCACTGTGCCCAACGCTGCCACTGTGCCCATCAAACGCTGCCACTGTGCCATCAAATGCAGCCACTGTGCCATTAAATGCAGCTACTGTGCCAAACACTGCCACTGTGCCCAAATGCTATCAGTGTGCCCATCATATGATGCCAGTATGCCCATCATATGCTGCCAGTGTGCCCATCAAATGCTGCCAGTGTGCCCAACTGCCCATCAAATGCTGCCAGCGTGTCCAACTAACCATAAAATGCTGCCAGTGTGCCAATAATATGCTGCCAGTGTGCCCATCAAATGCTGTCAGTGTGCCCAACTGCTCATCATATGCTGCCAGTGTGCCCAACACTGCCAGTGTGCCGAACTGCCCATAAAATGCTGCCAGTGTGCCCAACTACATATCATATGCTGCCAGTGTGCCCATCAAATGCTGCCAGTGTGCCCAACTGCCCATCGTATGCTACCAATGTGTCCATCAAACGCTGCTAGTGTGCTCATCTGCCCATCATATGCTGCCAGTGTGCCCATCATATGCTGTCATTGTGCCCAACTGCTCATCATATGCTGTCAGTGTGCCCAACTGCCCATAAAATGTTGCCAGTATGCCCAACTACCTATTATATGCTGCCAGTGTGCCCATCAAATGCTGCCAGTGTGCCCAACTGCCCATCGTATGCTACCAATGTGTCCATCAAACGCTGCCAGTGTGCTCTTCTGCTAATCATATGCTGCCAGTGTGCCCATCAAATGCTGCCAGTGTGCACATTAAATGCTGCCAGTGTGCCCCTGCCCACTCGCTGTCTGCCCGGGACTTACCCTGTGTCTGTGAGGCAGCAGGTGATGTCGATGAGCAGGGTCCTTCATATGTTTCCTGAGTCCTGTCTCATCTCCCGTCCTCTCTTCCTAATAGGCGTCCAATAGTGGTGCCTGTAGTTCCAGCCAGGTGACAGGTAACAGACTGGTTCAGTGTTAGGAAAGTGAATAGTCATTCACTTTCTTAACACAGCTGAGTGGACTGAGTGGAATAGCAGTTCACCTATTTTGCAGCTTACCAGCTCTGCTTGGGCCGTGTGTTCCACGGAGCTTCTGGCATCACTTCTGGTTTACAAAGAGAACAAAGCCCCTTTCGAGTTAAATGATACTATGGGCGGACGGAAGTTGTCCGGTGCAATGGACTGCACCGCAAGCCAACTCCAAAGCCTGCAAATGTAGCGCCTCGCCAATCAAGGACATTTTTTTCTATTTTTTTTAAAGGGCCTTTAAAAAAAAATACATTTGTGACTTCTGGGGGGGGGGGGGGGGGGGTTCCTGTACGTCCCCTATGGATGGACTGCCCTCCACTTCCTCCAGACTCTGGGACCTTGATTTCCAAATGAAATGAAATTGCTACAGTCCATGATGATTTGGGGAGCCATGTCATCTGCTGGAGTTGGTCCACTGTGTTTTATCAAGTCCAAATTCAGCGCAGCCCTCTACCAGGAAATTATAGAGCACTTCAGGTTTCCCTCTGCTGAACAGCTTTATGGAGATGCTGATTTAATTTTCCAGCAGGACTTGGCACCTGTCCACAGTGCCAAAAGTATCAATGCCTGGTTTAATGATCAGGATATCACTTTGCTCAGTTGGCCAGCAAACTCACCAGACCTAAACGCCCATAGAGAATATGTGGGTATTGTCAAGAGCAAGATGAAAAACACCAGACTCAACAATGCAGACCAGCTGAAGGACACTATCAAAGCAACCTGGGCTTCCATAACACCTCAGCAGTTCCACAGGCTGATCACCTCCATGTCACGCCGCATTGATGAAGTGCATCATGGAAGATGTGCATGAATGCATAATTAAAAATCCTTTGGTAGGTAAAACAGTAAACATGCAATATATGCATTTCAACTGAGTATTTAGTTGATTTGCCTGGAGTTTTCCTTTAATCTCCCTGGCGGTATGATTATGTCCCATTTTTGATGCTGAAAGCGGTACATTGTTTTGCATGGAAATTTGGCGTTTTATATTATAGGCCTGTAATTCTTGGGAATAACTCACTTAAATCTGTCCAAACAAGAGTCTAGTAGACAACCCAAGTATGATAAAGTTTGAAACACAAAAGCATATATAATAAACAACTATAATTATTAAAAATAATAGTATAATATCAATAAAATGTATTTAATAATGTAATCCACTCAAAAACACTGAAATGTGCTCAGCTACAGAATTGTTGCTGTCATTACTTTCAGTGTTTGATGACGAATTTCCCCAAGAATAACTATCGCTCAATTCTGCAAGTGTTCTAACTTACGATGACTGTTTTCTAGCTGGTGGCTTTTGATGTATAGGGACACTTTTTGGTTGTCATGGACTATATCAAATTTCCAGGAGGAAAGAACGGTATATATAATATAAAAGTGCATGCAGGGCACTAGACAAAGCATTAGGGACAAAGGGGAGGTGAAATTATTTGATACAGTAATGTAATCTGTAAGATTACAGTGTACTGTATGTGTTTTGCACTTTTTAAATTTCCCACCTGGCTCCGTCCCCGTGCATTGCGCCGCTTGCATTGAACGGAGCCCAGCATACAGAGAATCGGGCAGAAGACACAGCCACCACACACAGCAGGGAGACATTGCAGGATGCAGGGGACAAGATAAGTTACTTTCCATGGATACTGCGATGCAGCCCCAAGTGTGGCTCGGGGTTACCCCTCTTGGTATGGAAAATTCACCCCAAGCCAAACTCGGGATTACCGCTAAGAAGGTTAAACAAAAATATTATTTTGAAGCTGCCTATCTTTTCTATCTATCTATCTATCTATCTATCTATCTATCTATCTATCTATCTATCTATCTATCTATCTATCTATCTATCTATCTATCTATCTATCTATCTAGTTTAGGAGCTATGAATTCTGTAATTGGTAGTTCCTTTTAATAACAGTCCCATATAGGCATATCAGAACTGAGAGTCTCTTTGACATAAAAAAAAAAAAAGCCACAAAGCTTCTTGAGAATCAGTCATTGAATTACACGTTAAATCCTGTCATGTCTGTTTTAATGAGAACAATTATGACATGATCAGCAAGATAAAGGTCGTACTGTTACCATAGGGAGTGAAAGGCAGCGGGATGACAGGGCTTAAAACCAAGAAAGGCCAGACAGATTTCTCAGCAAGCAAAATGTCAATTAATTATCTTTTTACAACCAACTCAATTACACTGCACTAATCAGCTGTGTAGGACATCAAGGTGCAAGTCGAGTTGAGGGGGAGAAGGAAAACCCTAGGAATAAGCAGATCTAACTACCAGAATGAATTAGTTCCATCATAAAATCACAAATGTGAGCCTTAATAATAGGGACTAAATAGATATTCTGTTTATTACTCAGTCTATGCGATGTAATACTTTCGCCCATCTGAGAAACCATTTTTATCTTCATAATAACGTGTTATAAGTCCTGGGGGTAATATACACAGTGTAATAGATTTCTCTTTGTAAAAGGTGACCAGACACAGCACATTAGTCTTTAAAGCCAGACTCAATTAGTCACAAAGCCACTTACATTGAAGTAAAGATGGAAAGATTACAATTTAATACACATGTCGGGGAGAACTCAGGACAGCATAGACATAATCTGCAATTAAGTAATGAGCACAATTAATGTAGTACAGTGGAATTTAGAGGTTAGACAATGGAAAGTTAAACATAACTGTAGAATATTTTCAATTTGAAAGATAAGTGAAGAGTGGAAAGATGGAGGATAAAGCAAAGTCAAGCTCATCCTAATTCGAACTTCAGCTAAGTACAAGATGAAAGATGCTGCGGAAAGAAATTAGCATACCTAGGAAATTGGGTATTGTAAAGTACTAAGATAAAATTTAGAAGGAGCATTTAGAAATAGGTTCAAGAACTTTATAGTGAAATTAATTTTTTATTTTCCATTCTAAAGAGAGTTGTGGTGAACACTTCTGTAGCTCTAGGCTTCAACAGCAATGACATACAAAAGAATTAGAATTTTTAAATTAAGATTTAAATTGAGCATAACATTTACTAGAGAAGTGTAGCATATTTTTAATGAGTGCATACTTTGAGTTATTTTTGCAGTGTTTACCAGTATCCCTGCAAATACAAATACATTTCTTTTGCTCTGCCAAAATTGCATTTAGCTTCTAAGTTCCTGTTGTGAGATGACAACACAGGATTTTGTAAACTGAAATCACAAGAAATGGTGTCAGCCTCACCCAGTTGTCTTTCGCTAATCTATTTTACCCCTCCCTCTCTCTCAATGCCACAAGATAGAGCATAACAGTTTTATAGTCCAAGATAAGAACTGGGAGGGCTAATTGGGCTCTTGAGAGCAGAGTTAAAAGCACTCAGGGGGAGGGGAAGTATGAGGAGGCAAATGAATGTTTAAATAGCAGGAAAGCCCTGGGTGAAAAAAGATCCTAGAATCTTAAAGCATGCCCTTTGCAACATTTGTTGGCTGGATGTGTTTTAATTTCTTTTTAGCTTTTGAAATTAATGATTAAATAAAGAAGAGTGACATGCTATGAGTGCCTTGGATTTTGTGTTCTTGCGTTGTTGTTTTGCACACTTACTGACCAGGTGCTGTAATTTTACAGAGTTCAGAAGAGTGGTATCTCTAAAGCCCCATACACAGGGGCCGAATGTTGGGCGGCATTGGCTAGTTCAATGGAAACTCACCCACATTCGGCCGTGTGGACTGCAGCTGGTCTAACAGAAGCCGGCCAATGGCTGAGAGCACTGACCAGAGGGTGCTTGTGTGGAGGCTGTCCCCCTGTCAGAACACAATAGAACAGCAGGGGAGATCGCTGTACTAACATTGGTCTGTTAGTACAGCAGTTCCGACCTGAGCTGTCTTCATTTGTTCATTCATTTTTTTTGTTCAGCCCGCTGGGTTGAATGAAAAAAAAAAAAACTATCAGTATGTACTAGGCTTAAGGGCAATCTCTTCAATATGCATTAGTCTAAAGCTGGTCATAGATAGATAGAATTTTAAATTATAATTCTTAGGAAAAGTCTCAGCAAAGTTTACATGAAAATTCTCAGAACATTCAAAAGATATTTGCTTGCTTTTAACAGTTGATTTTGGAATGAATTCACTTTACCAAATGAAAACCACATACACATTTAGAAATGTGTTCTTTTGGGAAAAATGTTCCATCCTGCTCCTTCTAATTTCTTTCACTGTGGTAGAAAACGAACTTTGATTTGACCCCACCAATGATTAAAAAAAAAAAATGAACAAATTTTCTTAGAACATTATTTTTCTAAGAATTAAAAAAATCAAAGAAAGGGAAATGGCGCTGCTCCATGAAGCCAAATTATCGTGAATGTAAATGAGTGATGAATTGAGGGTGATAAAAATGTATTAAAATTTGAAAACTGTGTGGAAGCTAATATAGTGTGTCCAGCAAAAAACAGTAAAAAATAAAATTAATATATATCTTACAAAATATATATGGTGTAATATTTGGGGGTTATTTTAGCTTAAAGGTAGAGCTTACCAGTGAGCTGGATCCACACCAGATGTCGTTTAAGGGCTCGTAGGCCCACTTTTATTAAAGAAAGAAAAGTCAGATAACAAAATAGTTGCCCACACAGGGGTTTCAGCTTTCCACAGCAGTAATGTATGTAGAACCAAAAAATACCAAGCCACCTGGCTCTCTTTAGCAGCACTGCTGCTCAGACTTCTGCTGCAGCCCTCTTGGCTCTTTAACAGAGTTCCCGTACACCCAGTACCTCAGCACTCTTTAACAGCTTCTCTTTCAGCCCACAAGCTTGGACCCTCTGTCTACTCTGACAGACCGACCTGTGCAGACATGCACACTTCTTCTCCCTTACACGCCTGGACTCCTCGGGAGGGTGGAGCCCAGAACCATGGTGTTGGCTTTGTTTTAAGCCCAAGACCCACCTGTGCAATCATGCAGCCAGACTTCTGGCTGTTCCCAAAACCCGGTCCCAGGATTGGAGATTCCGTACTACCACATATCCCCCCCCTTTGTTTCGACCCCGAGGGCGGAACACCCAAGTTACTTTTGGCACCTCTGTGCCAGATACCATTTACAGAAGTACCCTCCTGTCCAACCTCGCTTCTCCTGGAACTCCACCCAATGCCTCCTTTGGTGTCTCCCTCTAAGCCTTACTGTCACTCTGCTATGAGCTTTGATGCGACCTTCCCAACTTTTCTTCCGAATGAATTTCCATAAGCACTTCCTCTCCTGAAATCTAAATGGGTTCCCGTTGGTCTTTCTACCAACCCTTCTGCCTCCACGCTTCAGTTTCCCAGGTTTCCCCAAAACTCTCTCAGCAGCACTGTTCTGAGACTGTAGGGGGCCCATTTCTATAGTGTTTAGAACGGAAACCCACCTCTTATTTCTGGTACCTGACGCAGCAGTCACTAACTGATTACCAGGTTTACCTGTACCTTTGGACACCACATTATCATGTACCATTAACACATTATTTGGTTCATCATTGACAGACATATTCAAACCAACATTAGACCTCTCAATGTTGCACATGTCACCAATGCCTTTTTTTTCAAAATTTGCTAGGGCAGAGTCTGCAGAGGGCACACATACTGGAGGGCCGCCATCACCCACAGGAACCTCACAGGACGCCACCTCCCCTGGGTTCACCCACTCTGCAGGCAGCTGTCCTATCACTTGACCCGTTCTGATGCCATCTGTATTTTTATCCACCGGAACAGGCAAGCTCTGGTCTGATCCACATACAATTTTTATCACACTCCTTGTCCATTCCCCTGTCCTGGGGACCTTAATAGGTTTGTCACCTAAACCAACCACTGGACTGGGGACCCCAGTCTCTTTAACCACCTTTGTTTGAGCACTGGTCAGGATCTCTGCTGCTTTCAGGTTCACACTTGGCCCTTCCATCTCATGTGGTTTTTCTACCGGTGCAGTAAACGCGCCCTTAATCGATAACTGACCAGCACCACACTGGACCATAGCAGCAGAAATGCTTCCCATCTGGCTGTTAGGAGGTGAATCCACAGACATTTTAGGCTTATTTACAACTTCTCCAAAGTCTGTCTCAAATATTTCTTCTGCACGTAGTCCAGCAGCATACATAGCAGCAACTTTTAACAAAATTAGCAAATTTAGGAATAAACCATTCCTGTCCTGTTTTGCTTTGCTCTGTACAGCCTGCCATACAGTGCTCCACCTAGTGGTACTGCGCAGTACCAGCCCATCAGACTGTGGAGGAGACACACTAGTATAGATTGGCTGTGCATCCCAAAGTTCAAGCATCTCTTTTAATGCTTCAGTTATAAACCAGGCCCTTGACTCCAGACCTAAGTCCTTCCTGGGGACTTTCATGACCCTGGGGATGCAGAGAGACTCACTTGCTGAGACTTGAAAAGTTGCAATGGTTAACGGAACCTTCTCCCGGCTGGAGGTAAACACAGCCTGATGCTCCACCAGAGCGCTGCCAGGTACTGGACTCATACTCAACTTCTCAGGCTCAGCATCAGTGAACTGCTCTAGCACATTACCAGTGACGTCACGTTGACACTCCATGTCAACCTCAGTTTTGTGGGTCACGGACAATGTCTCTGCTGCGCCCTTATTTGGTTCATCCTGCTCACCAGGGTTAACCCCTGCAGCAGCCACCGTGCCCTCAGGTACAGGCTGTTCTGCAGCCCCTCCTGCTGGCCCAGCAGAAACCGTGTCCACCTTATCTTTGTGCATAAAAGCCTCATCTATCAGGGAGATAAGATTTTTGCTCCAACTATCCCAATCTGTTGTATGTGCGCTCCCTTCTGCGGTACTCCTCAGCACCGATCCATCTGCCCAAGGAGACACATAAGAACAGACTGGCTTAGTTGCAGACTCATTACACCAGTCATTGTAAATCATGTCAGACTGTGGTAGCACAGGTTGCAATACACCATATTCACCACCTTTCTCTGCTTGCATTTCATAAGTCTCACACACCTTTGCATTTTTCACAGGTTGTGTTAATCCACCATTTACCTGCACATTTTTAGTACTAGCAGTTTGCACCAACACATTACTATTACACGGTACAGTTCCATTCTGTCCCACCAGAGTGACATCGCAGTTGTCCAGGGCAACCTCTGACTCCAACACATGAAGTTCCCTGGAGATTCCTGTGGACAACTGTGCTGTCTTACCACCAGTTGCTACAGGCAACCGCCCATTTTTCATAACCCCAGGTTCTTTCAGAGCAAAAGTTTTCCCAACAGCATTAAACTTTTCATTAACAGTAACACTTATAGCATTTTTCACATTTGTAGGCTGTCCTAGCCCATGGTCAACTTGAGCCTGATAGTCATTAGACACAACACTTTTAGACATCAACACAGGTTCTATGTGGATTTTAACCCTTGCATTCCCACTATATAGGGAAAAGTCATTCTCAAGTGCACATTCAGTGGCCCCACTAACTGGGGTCACTCTCACATCATCATGGACAGTCTCGTAACCAGTCCTTTTATACATGAAATCAGCAGTTCCAGCCATCATTTCATTAAAGACAGTCTTACCCACCGCAGTAGTTGGGGTCACCATCTTCATTTGAGTACGTCGTCTTATGCACCAGTCCTCTGCTGCACTTTTACTGGCCAACTCCTCCTGGGGGCCATGGGATGAAACTACAGCAGGCATCTCCCACCGTTTAGCACCCCCTGCAGGCACAACAGGAAACTTCTTGTTGCTAGGGGTGACTGCAAACATATTTTCACTGGAATCTGGGCCTACAGACAAAACTTTCTCAGCAACATTATCTCCAGCCGTATTCCACAACCTAGGGCAAGAAAACATGCCATGCCCCAGCTGGCCACATTCCAGGCATGTTACTGGACGACTTTTTCCCAAAGCGATTCTCTCCTGGTGATTCCCAGCTGGCCGGAATGCACAGGCCTCTTTGTGGGGACGCTGAACCAAACCTCTACTGCAGCTCCTTTCAGGCATAAATTTCACTCCGGTTGCCATGGGAGACCGCACTCTCCCAGCAGAACTTTGCTGGCTCTCTCCAACATAATAAACTGGCTCCTCCTTAAGCCACTTTCCACGATCCTTATTAGACATAGCCCATGGTACAGAGACAGCCCGACTGGCTTCCTCTGCGTTGCTATGGGCAACCACTCTCATCCTCAGCCTTTGATCAGCCTCTCTCCTTGCATATAGCATGGGCTTCTCTCTGCTGGATCCCGTCTCATGCTGTGACACATTCACATCTTTCACAATAGCTGTTTTAACTGCATCAGCTTTGCCAGGGGCAACAACAGCCCTCTTCCAGTTATGGACATCCAGCGGCTTTCCCCTTGCACTGAGGGTTGGCTTCCTTTCCTCTGTAGCTTGGTTCAGTGCTGCTAAATGCCGTTTGCACCAATCCACTGCAGATTCAAATGCTGGTGGACTCTCCATAACAGCAGTCACCTGTGCACTCATTGCACCAGTGTTGCTAGGGACAACCCCAGCCCTTTTTCTCCTTGATACACTCTGATCAGGTATGTATGGGGCTCGTTCAGGCGGTAACATCCCCTCCAACCACAGAGCTCGGTCTCTCATTTCAGCAAACCTGGCTTCTTTTAAGAGCTTTGACCGCCCCATACTTAGAGACTCCAGAGCAACTTTAAACAGTCCAGGAAAATGAAAGTGTCTCTTTTAAAGCAAGTTGCTTTTCTCTTCAAGCAAGCTTTCCTCACCTGCACATTGCACACACTGATTGTGCTGTCTCATGCACACAAACACAGTTCATAGCAAGAGAAAAAAAAAAAAAAAAAAAAAATTTGACTTTTCATTCACAGGTACACCACCTGCAACACGCAATGCCTTTTGCCTGGCTGCACTTCCACACACAGCCAATAGTTCCTGACTTGAACTTACTGTGGAGCAAGGACCCGGATTCCACCGTCTTCTGCCCGCATTCGAACACCACTTGTAATATTTGGGGGTTATTTTAGCTTAAAGGTAGAGCTTACCAGTGAGCTGGATCCACACCAGATGTCGTTTAAGGGCTCGTAGGCCCACTTTTATTAAAGAAAGAAAAGTCAGATAACAAAATAGTTGCCCACACAGGGGTTTCAGCTTTCCACAGCAGTAATGTATGTAGAACCAAAAAATACCAAGCCACCTGGCTCTCTTTAGCAGCACTGCTGCTCAGACTTCTGCTGCAGCCCTCTTGGCTCTTTAACAGAGTTCCCGTACACCCAGTACCTCAGCACTCTTTAACAGCTTCTCTTTCAGCCCACAAGCTTGGACCCTCTGTCTACTCTGACAGACCGACCTGTGCAGACATGCACACTTCTTCTCCCTTACACGCCTGGACTCCTCGGGAGGGTGGAGCCCAGAACCATGGTGTTGGCTTTGTTTTAAGCCCAAGACCCACCTGTGCAATCATGCAGCCAGACTTCTGGCTGTTCCCAAAACCCGGTCCCAGGATTGGAGATTCCGTACTACCACAATGGTAATAAGAAAGAAAAATATATATAAGTGCATAACCCAATTAATGTGCAAAGATCATATTAAGATGCAAAAGACATATTAATATAAATCAGCAAGTCCAATAAACATAAATGAATGTCTATGTAAAAATATATATAGATAAAAATTGATTGCCAAAGTGATGGGTGCAGTCTCAAAAAGTATATTAAAAAATATCAGTGACCGTCTGTTTTCAATTCCAGTGGCAGAAATATATATGTGACTTTTGCCGTGCTACTCTCTCATATTTGCACTCACCAGAGCACCTTACCCCTGCAGGGGTGAAAGGATATACTCCTATCCCTAGTGGCCTAATCCCGGAGTGTATCCTCCTCCACTCCCTGATACAACGTTTGGATCTCCATCGGAATCTTGGTCTCTCCTGGGGTGAGTGACGTATCGTGGGGTATGGACTGAAAAAAGTCCTCCTCTCTCCACTGCGGGCCCAGACCCTTTCTGACCAGGCAAAACTGATAGCAAGCTGACTATTGGCAATAGTCAGCTTGGACTTGGGAGCGTACCCGTATGGGTGTCCACCTTAAGACAGCCTGGGCACTCGATGCGGGGAGGAACTACCAGCGCCGCTGGGGGACCCCAGAAGTCGAGGATTGGAGCTATTCTGTGCAAAATGAACTGCACAGTGGAGGTAAGTATGATGTGTTTGTTCTAAAAAAAAAAAAGGAACCTTTACAACCCCTTTAACAGAACAAAAGAGACTAAAAAAGATAAATTCATCGCTAAGGTTGACATGTACTTTTTCAAGTCCCCGTGAATACATTTCTGACATGTATAACAGTAGACAGGTCTTGAAAAATCCATACATTGTATTATTAAAAAGCAGTGCTTGAGCGCCAGTCAATGCCTAGATTATAACAGGAATCATAATTGATTTTGAGTAGTGTTGATCGAATGTTTTTGCCCATAATGGAATATACTGTAAATTAGGTTAACATAAAGCAATCAGCTATTTGACACATCACCCCCTTTCCAGTTTAATTCTAGCATATGTAAATTGGCAACCCTGTGTAGTGGATCATAGTTTTAGCGTTCCTGTGTATGCTTTGTTAGCTAGGCAATTCTACTCATCAGCCAACCAATGGTCTAATTAGAGTTCCTTGTGGGCCACTAAAACCATTGTTATTGGAAATAGTTTTACCGGATGGGATTTAGTGCTATGGGCGCTATAGGTTTAGACCCCTTAGATATGAAATCTGCATAGCACACAGAAAGTGTCTTGGAATGTGGTGCATACACTATGTCACTGTTGGGCAGGGCACTTATTCCTCTCCTTTGCCCCTGGTGATACTAAAAGCATCCAGCCAGGTTCAATTTGTCTAAATGCTTGCCAGACCCTTTGTGAGTAAATAGCTTGCTTTTTCTGTTATAATAATCAGTTTTTTTAATTCATTATACTCTATAGGATTAATAGTGTTTGTTTTATGTTGTGCTTTCTCTAGGTAAAAAGGGGGAAGGCAGAGTCACTTTAAAAACTAAATACACCTAAAAGTATCTTACATTTGCCTAATGACACAAGTCCTTTCTTGCTAGGCTCTGGTTTTAATAGCTTCCCACTGAATCTCTCCCAAGGAATCTGTAAAGGAATTGCACAGTTTCCAATAGGTTTTTATTAGAACACAAGTTGATACAAAACACAGAATTCATTTTGCAAAGAAATGTACCTTTAGTGGCAAAAATTGGCAAAAATTCACATTGCAAAGAATATACAATCACATGCAAGGGAAATAAAATAATTGTATTGTTTTCTTGCATATGAGCAGATGATGATCAGCAGACTTTCACCTCATTCCTTAAGTGAATGGAAAATTTCCTTGCAAAGATAATAGCCTATTTGCCTTTAGTAAATCAACTTTATAGTTCATTACAGTACATTGAGGTTTAGTAGAGATTTAGTAGTACTGTACAGTGGGGGTCCCCAACCACCAAGCCGTGGCCGGTATTGGGCCGTGGCCTCTCTGCAGCCGGGCCATGAGCCGACAGGCAAGAGAGCTGGCAGACGGCACGTGCCAGTGGGCGGGTGACATGAGAGAGTTGGTGGGTGGCATCACTGCAGTTCTGCTCTCACTGTGCAGCCACAGGCAGCAGAGGGATTACATCATCTCTCACTGTTCGCATTCACTTTGGGACTCAGCCAATGCACATGTGTTTAAAATCTGTGAGGTGAAGCCTCTTTCTCTGCTGTCACTGTTGCCTGCCACCAAATTGTCTTTACATTTAAAAGGTGACAAGCTGCATCTATTTTTTGGTGGCAAGTAACAGTGGGAAGCTTCAGCTGGTGGCAGGATAGTGACAATCCACATCTGGTGGCAAGCGACGTGGCAAGTGACAATCCACACCTAGTGACAGGTGACGTTGCAAGTGACAAGTTGCCTGCGAAAAAACGCAATTTGTACAGGTAGTATGGGTCAGGGTGCTACTTCACAGTCATACTAATAGTCAAAAGAAGAGATTCGCATGTAAGTTTAACCTCCTCTCTCAAATTAATAAATAGCTTAGCTAGACAAGGAGAGATGGTGTCCAATAACTCTTTAGTAAGCAGCAGAAAAGCCATCGGGACCTAGCCTTTTCCCTATTTTCAGGATTTTAATGGCTTGCTGGACTTCAAGTAGGGACATTTTCCCACAAATGTTTAGCGGAATCTGACAGTTTTAGAAGGTTGGGTTTGGCAAAAAAATGCCTTTGTGAAGTCACAAGATTTGTGTCATTAATATAAATGAGGCCAGATGAATTTAGAAAATTATTAGGATTTTAACTGGATTCAACATGAGATGTACATAACCTGCATGCAATTTATAGAGTGTGTGTTTGTGGAACCTATGGCTCCAAGTCTGGTGGGCAAAAGAGTATCAGGTTTATTACCCTTAAGGTAGAATGTACAGTATAGGGGTCATTCTGATAATTTTGGGAAGCCCTGTTCAGCAAGTTTCCTGTTACCCCAGATACATTAAGCATAGTAGTTTCCAAGCTAAATACCTTGGTCCAATTAACAGTAGAGGGGTCATTCTGATCATTTTGGGAAGCCGTAAGAAAGTTATCTTCTAAATGTTTGAAATAAATTGGAGGAATGGGCACTCTGGAATCCACCCAAATTCTTATTTAGATAAAACCAAGCTACAAGGTAAATTCTTCTAAATGTTTACTGCAACTTTCCCTACATTTTTTTTTTGGTAGGCTACAGTGGTGTGAAAAAGTGTTTGCCCCCTTCCTCATTTCCTGTTCCTTTGCTTGTTTGTCACACTTAAGTGTTTCAGAACATCAAACCAATTTAAACAATAGTCAAGGACAACACAAGTAAACACAAAATGCAATTTGTAAATGAAGGTGTTTATTATTAAAGGTGAAAAAAAATCCAAACCATCATGGCCCTGTGTGAAAAAGTGATTGCCCCCCTTGTTAAAACATACTATAACTGTGGTTGTCCACACCTGAGTTCAATTTCTCTAGCCACACCCAGGCCTGATTATTGCCACACCTGTTCACAATCAAGGCATCACTTAAATAGGAGCTGCTTGACACAGTAAGGTCCACCAGAAGATCCTTAAAAGCTACACATCATGCCGAGACCCAAAGAAATTCAGGAACAATTGAGAAAGAAAGTAATTGAGATCTATCAGTCTGGAAAGGGTTATAAAGCCATTTCCAAAGCTTTGGGAATCCAGCGAACCACAGTGAGAGCCATTATCCACAAATGGCGAAGACATGGAACAGTGGTGAACCTTCCCAGGAGTGGCCGGCCGCCCAAAATTACCCCAAGAGCGCAGCAACGACTCATCCAAGAGGTCACAAAAGACCCCACAACAACGCCCAAGGAACTGCAGGCCTCACTTGCCTCAGTTAAGGTCAGCGTTCATGCCTCCCCCATCAGGAAAAGACTGGGCAAAAATGGTCTGCATGGCAGAGTTCCAAGGAGAAAACCACTGCTGAGCAAAAAGAACATCAAAGCTCATCTCAATTTCTCCACAACACATCTTGATGATCCCCAAGACTTTTGGGACAACATTCTGTGGACCGATGAGACAAAAGTGGAACTCTTTGGAAGGTGTGTGTCCAAGTATATCTGGCGTAGAAGGAACACTGCATTTCATAAAAAGAACATTATACCAACAGTAAAATATGGTGGTGGTAGTGTGATGGTCTGGGGCTGTTTTGCTGCTTCAGGACCTGGAAGACTTGCCGTGATAAAAGGAACTATGAATTCTGCTGTCTACCAAGAGATCCTGAAGGAGAATGCCTGACCATCTGTTCGTGTACTCAAGCTGAAACGAACTTGGGTTCTGCAGCAGGACAATGATCCTAAACACACCAGCAAGTCCACCACCGAATGGCTGAAGAAAAACAAAATGAAGACTTTGGAGTGGCCTAGCCAAAGTCCTGACCTGAATCCTATTGAGATGTTGTGGTATGACCTTAAAAAGACCGTTCATGCTCGAAAACCCTCTAATGTAACTGAATTAGGACAATTCTGCAAAGATGAGTGGGCCAAAATTCCTCCAGGACGCTGTAAAAGCCTCATTGCACGTTATCGCAAACGCTTGGTTGCAGTTGTTGCTGCTAAGGGTGGCCCAACCAGTTATTAGGTTTAGGGGGCAATCACTTTTTCACACAGGGCCATGATGGTTTGGATTTTTTTTCACCTTTAATAATAAACACCTTCATTTACAAATTGCATTTTGTGTTTACTTGTGTTGTCCTTGACTATTGTTTAAATTGGTTTGATGTTCCGAAACACTTAAGTGTGACAAACATGCAAAGGAACAGGAAATGAGGAAGGGGGCAAACACTTTTTCACACCACTGTAGTTGTTAAGTTTCCACAAATGGTTGATGTGTGGGTTTCCCAAATGAAAGTGGAAGAAGTTGAGTTTCCCAAATGATAGTGGAAGAAGTTATAGAAGATTTGTTCAAATAAAAGCATTCTAAAGCCTGCATAGAAACTTGTAAAGCTTTCAAGGGTACAATATCAAATAAGGTCCGATGCAACAACAAAAATCAAACAAGGCTGTACAAAACAGCAATTGGATGAACTGGAGATCTTTCATTCAGTCTTGGAAAGTTGCAATTTGTGTGGTTAAAGTGATTGCAGCTGTACAAGTGTAATTAAAACAAAACAGTTGATTACTGTCTGTGATACTTTTTTATTTGTACTAACAGTCAATTTTTCAGGACAAATACTGCCTGAACTGAGAAAAAGGTGGTAGACTGTATGTGGTGTAATGCACAGGTTTATATCATTTTCTTTAAAGTAGCTATTGGAAATATTCAACCAGAATATTTGTGTCTCGTGGTTAATTTTATAATATACGACACTTGCACAATCTTTAATACTACATATGGTAATTTTAAATAATATTATCTATCATGGAACAGCTTAACATTAACTGTAGTGGCTTAGAATTAGAGTATAAATGATCTCTAGTAATCTGTATTATGCATGTTCGGAGCTTCTCTTTCTACTCATTGGTTAAAATTCACAGTGTGTAAAACAGTTACTAATTTTTCTAACGAATGATCTCAAATAAATACTAAATATGGAATGACTGCAACATCTGTGTCTCGGTTGAATAGTAATAAGTCCCTTGAAAAGCAAGTATTCAGAAAAAAACAATATATATATATATATATTTATGGTCAGATTGACTATCTTTTTATATATATTTTTTATCTGGACCTATATGAATTATCTTAGAATATCAGTAGGATGACTTGAGTGTGCTCAATCAAGACATTTAAAAATACATGCACTTACAAATCAGAAATAAAGACTATTACCTTGATGTAAATCACTAAATGCTTTATGGTTTTCCACTTTGCATCTGGTACTTGACTTAATTAAGAAATGAGATGCTCTTCCAAGTGTTGATAAACATATCAGATGCAAACCTGGTTTCCCTCTACACAGCCTCATTCAACTTGCTAAACCAAAGTAATAATAATAATAAAAAAGGCAACAATATGCGAATAACAGGGATTAAAAATCAACAAGAACTGAGCCTTTCATGGCATGTTTTTTTCACATATCTAAAAGAAGAATTATTCTTCGGAGAACTAAGAATATGTGTACACAAAAGTACATGGCAACTACTGCTTTTGCAAGACCAAATTTATCGGAGCTCAATATATGGATTCTTGGATAGGATAAAAAAGCAGGGAGTTCATTGTACACACAGATATAAATGGCCATCACTTGATGCGGTCTTTCATCCTTCCTCTTCACTTCACAAAAGTGGATTTTGAACAGGTCAATCAAACAATAGTCCTGTGTCCACACTGTCCCAGGCAGCAGGTGGGCATATTTAGAAATGCCGAGACTCACAGAATGCACAAAACCATTGATAGAATGAACGCAGAGTATCCAACCCTGAACAGAAGCACAGAGACCTAGGTGAAGGGTGAAGGCACACAAGTCAGAGACTAGTTTAGCGGTTGAGAAGTTGAACAGATAACATTGGCACTGGAGGTTTGAGTGGGAACAAGATTAGATTAAAATCAAGAAACAAGCTGAACTGTTACTAGGAACAACCATAGTACTGAAATCAGTAGACAAGTCCAGAAGTTACCTGGAGTAATCACGAAGTACGTAGTACGAATGAACTAAAATCTGCAGGTGAAGAAAATAAAGTCTAAAAATAAGCATTAGACTGATGCGGCATCCACGTAGGTGAGTATAGGGTTTGTTTATTTATTTATTTTTTAAATTCATACTTCTCTTTTAATAATAGTATGTAATGCCAAGATGCAGTTTCTAAAGCGAGCAAAATACTTTCTTGTATTAAAAGAGGTATAAACTCCAGAGAGAGAGTGAAATGTTTTTGCCCTTGTACAAATTAGTAAGACCTCATCTGGAATATGCAGTTCAGTTTTTGGCACCAGTTCACAAAAAGGATATCGGGGAACTGGAGAAAGGGCAGAGAATGGCAAACTGATAAGAGGCATAGAGGAGCTCAGTAATGAAGAAAGATTAGCTTAACTAAATTCATTCTCTTTTGAGGCAATTAAGTGGGGATATGATCAACATTTATATATACACAAGTGGTCCATACAGTGAACTTGGCGCTGAGTTATTTACTTTCAGGTCATTACAGTACACAAGGGGGTCACTCTTTATGTCTGGAAGACAAGAGAAAGGCTTCTTCACAGTAAGGCCCCTTTCCCACTGGGGCTTCGGCGGTAAATCGGTGCTTTACTGCCAATTTTGCAGGGGGTTTTCTCCTGATATTGGGGTGGTTTTAATGCCTGCTGGGTTAAAACAACCCGCAAATCGGAGGCGGTTCGGCAGCAGTGCCCATTCAGTTCAATGGTCAGGAGTGGTGTATGCCTGTAGCAGCAGAAGATAAGACAAGAAGATAGCAGAGCCTTAGATGTTCTCACACTATTTATTTACAGGCATACCCCACTTTTAAGTACACAATGGGGTTTATTTACTAAAGCTGGAAAGTGCAAAATCAGGCTCACTTCTGAAAGAAACCAATGAGCTTCCAGATTTTATTAAAGCTTAATTGAACAAGCTGGGGTTAGAAGCTCATTGGTTTCTATGCAGAAGTGAGCCTGATTTAGCACTTTGCAGTTTAGTAAATAATACCCATTGTGTACTTAAAAGTGGGGTATGCCTGTAGACACTATAAAGCTACTGCCAAGAAGTGCCTTACTATTTAAGAATTAAAGACAAAATTGCATTTCTCATTGCACTGTTTAGGCATAAACATTTCTAGATGTTACTTATAAGACAGCAAATCTTCTCTTTTTGAATTCAGGTCAACTTTCACAATAAAAGGAGTCCCATACAATGAAATATGTTGGAGTGTGTAAGGCAAATAAGTTACATTTAAAGAGTGACAAATACTTTCAACAGCAGCAAGTTATCCAATCATTTTCAAAACCAACAAATGTCTGTAGGTGTTTTAATGAAAATGAAAGTGTTTTGGTCTTTAAATGGCAGCAAACATATGTTTTGTAGACATATAAGCCAATATACCACCACTCACAACAGGACAATGTGGCATTAGGTTCTCAGCAAGTGCAAGTGCCCTAGCAGGTTCCTGACTATGTGTGAAGGTGAATAATACACCCAAGGCTCATGCTATCTTCACAGTCAGGGAAACAACTGCACACACCAGCCTAGGAAACAACAGCAGGTAAGGATGTAAGCAGATGCTGTCAGGCTGGATCCCCTGAGTGAGACCATGATTAAAAAGCAAACATGTTATGGTACTCCACTGTGCATCTGGTACTTGACTGTTAATTGAGAAGCAAGATGCTCTTCCAAAATGATGATGCACATTATCAAATGCAAACCTGGTTTTCCTTATTGACCTCACAAAAAAACAAACAAACAAAAAAAAAGAAAGCTGCAGGTTAATTGGTTTAAAAAGGAAATCTTTACTAAAAAAATATGTAAGCCTCCATTGATGACCTATATTTCTGAAATTGCTAATTACATGGTAATCATGTTAATCTAAAGGTTTCAATAATTCCTGAGTCACTACCTGGAACAGGTATACATATCAGGATTTCTGCCTTCATTCTGACCTTCCAATTGGGCAGGCAGATATTTATTCATCATGCTATACCATCAGGGAGATGTGTGATTGATCCCAAATTTATTCTGCAGCAGAACATTGACCCCAAACATACAGCCAATGTCATTAAGAACTATCTTCAGCGTGAAGAAGAACAAGAAGGTCTAGAAGTGATGGTTTGGCCCCCCACAGAGCCCAGATCTCAAAATCTTCAAGTCTGTATGGGATTACATAATGAGACAGTAGGATTTTAGACAGCCTACATCAGTGATGGCAAACCTTGGCATCCCAGATGTTTTGGAACTACATTTCCCATGATGCTCAACTACACTGCAGAGTGCATGAGCATCATGGGAAATGTAGTTCCAAAACATCTGGGGTGCCAAGGTTCACTATCACTGGCCTACATCCACAGAAGATCTGTGGTTAGTTCTCCAAGATGTTTGGAAAACCTACATGCCAAGTTCCTTTAAACTTTGTGTGCAAGTGTACCTAAAAGAATTGATGCTGGTTTGAAGCCAAAGAGTGGTCACACCAAACATTGATTTGATTTTGATTTTTCTTTATCACTTTGCATTTTGTAAATTGATAAAATGAAACAATTAAAATATATATTTATAAAAGCACTCTTACTTCACAGCTTTTCTTCACACCTGCCTAAAACGTACTGCAATATATATATATATTATATATACACACACTATACACTTACATTATATATATATATATATATATATATATATATATATATATATAAAATATATATATATTTATTATCTTAAGTAATGACAAATTACTGCTGAATCAATGAGCCCATTGTGGTCCATAGGCAATGACAGCTGAAGTGGTTAATCTTTATGTGGCTCTATGTCTACTGTACCTCCTCTGCAGCTTCTTCATTATTCCTTCATTAGTCATTAGATCAGCAGTCATCATAGAGGCAGCTCTGACCTGAACTCAAAAAGTAAATATTTGCTCTCTTATAGGAGACTGGAAACGATAATTATGCCCAAGCAATATCCTGAAAAAATCTATAATTTGTTATGTGCCTTAGACCTTTGGTTGTATACAGTATCTGTAATGTGAGATCATTTAAAAAGTACCTCTACTTTTGTTGATATAACAATATTCCCCTTGGGTAATCTATTTACATTGCAAGGGTTTTACCAAACTTTGTTGCCGATTCCTACCTTTTGTTATTCTGGAGCAGGGGTCTCCAAACTTTTTAGCCCAAGGGCCACATTATAGATTTTACAAATATTCGAGGGCTGAAAAAATGTGTTCAGTATAAATAAATGAATAAAATAATAAAATAATCTTATCATACCCTTTCCGCACGTCTGTGGCCGCGTACACACGCGGGGACTGTTCGCCCAACTTTGTCCGCTGAACAGTGTTTCGGCGGACAGTCCGCTCGTGTGTGGGCTTTCAGCGGACAGTTTCAGCGAACAGTCCGCTGAACAAGGTTTTTCGGAAATTCCGAAAAACTGTCCGCTGAAACTTTGTTTCAGCGAACAGTCCCCTCGTGTGTAGGCTTGTTCGTCAAACTAAGTTCCGCGCATGCTCAGAAAGGATTTACACGTCGAAAGTTATAATGCAGTGTATAGGACGTCGTATTTTTCGTCCCGTCGTACGTGCCGTTCACGTCATCGCGCACGGTTTCAGCAAACTGTTCGTTCGTCGTGTGTGGCCATGTCCGTCCATGCTAATTTTGAGCGGACTGTTTGCTGAAACTGTTTGACGGACAAAGTTGGGCGAACAGTCCCCGCGTGTGTACGCGGCCTGAGTCCCCATCAGAGCCTTTGCACACCTCTGTGTCCCTCATCAGAGTCTCCTCCTCATGTGTCCCTATCAGTGTGTCCCCATCAGAGTGTTCCCATCAGAAGTGTCCCCGGCAGTGTCTCCATTAGTAGTGTCCCCATCAGTGTGTCCCCATCAGCGTGTCCTCAGCAGCAGTGTCTCCATCAGCCGTGTCCCCATCAGTGTGGCCCCATCAGTGTGTCCCCATCAGTGTGTCTTCATCAGCAGTCTAACCATCAACCGTGTCCCCATCAGTCGTCTGCCCATCGGTGTCCCCATCAGCGTGTCCCCATCATCAGTGTCCCCATTAGCAGTATCCCCATCAGTCACCCCCATCAGTAGTCTGCCCATCAGCATTGTCCCCACCAGATTGTCCCCAGTAGCCATGTCCCCATTAGAGTGTGCCCAGCAGCAGTGTTTCCATCAGCCATGTCCCCATCAGCAGTGTCCCCATCAGTGTGTCCCCATCAGTTGTGTCCCCATCAGCAGTGTCCCCACCAGTCACCCCATCAGCTGTGTCCCCATCAGCAGTCTCCCCACTCCCAGTGTCCCCATCAGTGTGTCCCCATCAGCAGTCTCCCCATCAGTCATGTCCCCATTAGCCTTGTCCCCAGCAGTCTTCCCATCAGCCGTGTCCACAGCAGTCTCCCCATTAGCCGTGTCCCCAACAGTCTCCCTATCAGCCATGTCCCCATCAGCCGTGTCCCCAGAAGTCTCCCCATCAGCCATGTCCCCAGCAGTCTCCCCATCAGCCGTGTCCACAGCAGTCTCCCCATCAGCCATGTCCCCATTAGCCGTGTCCCCATTAGCCATGTCCCCAACAGTCTCCCCATCAGCCATGTCCCCATGTCCCCATCAGCCATGTCCCCAGCAGTCTCCCCATCAGCCGTGTCCCCAGAAGTCTCCCCATCAGCCATGTCCCCAGCAGTCTCCCCATCAGCCGTGTCCACAGCAGTCTCCCCATCAGCCATGTCCCCATTAGCCGTGTCCCCATTAGCCATGTCCCCAACAGTCTCCCCATCAGCCATGTCCCCATCAGCCATGTCCCCAGCAGTCTCCCCATCAGCCGTGTCCACAGCAGTCTCCCCATCAGCCATGTCCCCATCAGCCGTGTCCCCATCAGCCATGTCCCCAGCAGTCTCCCTATCAGCCATGTCCCCAGCAGTCTCCCTATCAGCCATGTCCCCATCAGCCGTTTCCCCAGCAGTCTCCCCATCAGCCATGTCCCCATCAGCAGTGTCCCCATCAGAGTGTTCCCATCAGCAGTGTCCCCATCAGTAGTGTCTCCATCAGTGTCCCATTAGAGTGTGCCCATTAGCTGTGTACTGTACATGTACATCTTCAGCACTTGCCTCAGTACTAGAGCCGACTTCAACTCTCCTGCATCTTCTGACTCCCACCTGTTGCCAGACACGCAGAAGGATCTTTAATACAAACAGCGGACAGGTAGCCAGGAGGTGCCCTGCCAATGATGTCACTGACATCGGCAGTCCCAGCAGCCAATCTTAACACACAGCGTTGCAGCATGGGTGGGATTGGCTTTGTCTGCCGGACCTGCCAGCTGCGAGCCAGACAAAAGACACAAGTGGGCTAGGGTTTGGAGACCTCTGTTCTGGAGAAATAGCTGTTTGTTCGTGTCCATGTGCTAAGTGAATCTATATGGGAGTGGTTTTATAATTATCACTCAGCTGCTGCACCTGCAGGGCTCTAATGAAGAAAATTGCAGGGTCTGCATCCCTTTAGACATGTTCATTTTGGGAGTATCTAATCAAGAATATCAATTGTGTTGCAGAACACCTCCAGGTAACCATATTGCATTACATTTTACAGAAAATTACAGCTCTGCAGGTTAAAAAGGAAAGGTAATTTTCACTAAAATTCCATTACAATATGACTTGTATCGCAATTGTTTAAGCTATATATTTTTTTTATTTGCTATTTATTTTCCCCACAAAAGTGGAGTTACCCTTTAAGGCACTGCTGTCTCTTACTGCTAGTCACACCAAAGCTGGAGTGAGATTTGGTGATGTTACTACTGTGCTTATCACTGTTTCCTTGATGTAGAGAAAGCTGTACCTGAGCAGCTCCAGTGCTAAGACCTCCCTGCTTATTTCTTAATTGATGCTTTATGCAGCTCATTTGCTTTTTGATCACCAGTCATCATGGAAGCAGCACTGAAATTAGAGTTCAAAGCTGTGCCACTAGCAAGATGTCCATGCAGAGGCACAATGTAAAACAAGGCATGGCACGGCAAGGAATTTTTTCCCCTGCTTTAGCAAATTGGATCATGCTCTGCTGGGGTTTTTTGCCTTCCTCTGGATCAACTGTGGGTATAGAATTGGGTATATGGGCTGGTATATGTATGTATGTATGTATGTATATATATATATATATATATATGTATATATGTATGTATGTATATATATATATATGTATATATATGTAGTATGTTTGTTTTATTTTATTATTTTTAATTATATTTTTTTGGTTGAACTGGATGGACTTGTGTCTTTTTTCAACCTGACTAACTATGTAACTATGTAAGTCAGTCATAGGAGAAAGATAAGCTGCAAGCAGAACACAAGCAATATTGGGGCAGAGCCGCTGTTTGTGACATCATATCCACATACCTCCCAACTTTTTGAGATGGGAATGAGGGACACCTATTAGTAAATTTATGTAAGCATAGGACACACCGCCTGTCACGCTCTCTTAAAAGGAGAATTAAACAAAAAAAAAAGATTAGTTAAACCCCAAAAAGTGTTTTTTGTTTTGTTTTGTTGACCACTACTATTCTTTATACTAGCTTTTGAAATTTACAAATTCAGCAATTTAGAAATTGAATGAAAGTTTTAGCACTGGGAAACACTTTTTGATAGATAAGAAGTGCATTTTATATACAATTATATAGATCAGACCAAAATGAGGGACAAATGAGGAGGAAAGCGGGACAGAGGGATCCACACAAGGTTTACTCCGACTCCTGGGATCCACACAAACACACTCCGACTCCTGGGTGAGCATTACGGAGCACAGGGCTCCCTCATGTAGGTTAATCTGGGTGGCAGGCTTTAGGCTGGATTCACATCTATGCATTTTAGTACTTTTTGCATTTTGCAGATTTTCACTACAGATTGTGTTCTATAGGAAACCATGTTAACTGGACTGTAGTGCAATTCTGCAAAATGCAAAAAGCACTAAAACTGCATAGATGTGAATCCAGCCTTAGGCACTAGACTTGTGAGTGCGCATTTGAAATATCCATTTGTGGGATTTTTACTAAAAATCGTTTTTTTGCGATGAGGCTTTTCTTGGCCGTTTTTCCCGTATTATCCAGTGGCATTATGATTAGAAGTGGTGGATGAGGTTTATATCTGGAGTTTTTTATCCTGAGGAAGCAAGTGGCTCATATAAGAAGAAACATTCTCTCATACATAACAATGCTTATTTACCCTGTGATTCTTCAACCGGCCCACCAGCAGTGCATGTGCCCTCTGCAGGCAGAAGCGTAGGATCACGTATATATTGGCGTTCCTGCACAGAGCTGCTGCCCTGTAGCAGTAAAACTGTTATAGGGCAGTCAGCAAGTAATTATTAATATGATTATTAATTTTCTATTACACTGCATAATCACTATAAGTCGTATCCCAAACACTAAGGTAATTTTGCAACTATATAGTATATATTTATTTATTTCAGAGATTGATACAAAGATTTTTTTGTTGCACAAAGATTATTATTGTACAGGGGTGGACGCATTTTTATAAAGGTAGGAGGTTGTTTGAACTTCAGAGTTCATTTTTGCACTTTGAAGCTCTGTTATTTTATTTACTAATAATTTTGGTAATTAGTCCTATGCCCACTGCTTGCCTTTGGGCACAGCTTCCACAGTTCAGGTTGAAATGTTCCAACAACATTAAAGGGTAAGTTCACCTTTACAGAAAAATCTGGACCTGGACCGAGGCAATCTCCCATTCCGAGCCCTGGTATATCCACGTCAGGAGTCTGGGGCTTAGAAATCCTCTCAGCATCCATGCATCTTCTTCCCAGCTGACAGGACAGGCTGTGCAGCTTCTGATTGGTCTGGGCCACCCATGTGATGGCGCTGACCAATTAGAAAGCTCCAAAACATCCCTTGTGACGAGGTACGTTTTGGGCATTCAGCTGAGGGGATTTCTAGCCCCGTTCTCCTGACGCGGATATACTGGGGCTCAGAACAGGAGATTGCCTGCCGTCCAGGTTAGCGGGACAGGGTGAGAAGGGGGTCCTGTGTAAGTTCCCCTTACAGATTTTTCTGTAAAGGTGAACTTACACTTGTAAGTTTTACAGTTTTTTACAAGGCATATTTCCTACATATAGACATGCCATCCCTTTCACAACCACTGAGTAATGTGACACAAGGCAAAGTACAATACTTTGGTTTTCTTAAAGTGTCCCCAAGTGGTGTATGCCATAATGTGCTAGTATGTCCCACATACTAGGACATTATCAAAGACTTATCTGTCATAACTGCGCTGCCACGATCCCACGGTCCTGGGCACTTCCAACTTTGCCCAGTTTTCCTAACAGTTTCAGCTGCTTGAATGGCCAGGTTACGATGACATCACTCCCATGCACGCACATGGGTGTCACATGGTCTCTGCACAGATCGGGTGCCATAAATGTACACTGTGCATGTGCGGCTCAGTGTACATAACAGATGTAGGGCAGGGAGAAGTGTTTATGACAAAAGAGTCAGTTTTGTTTTGCTTGTTTTTTCTAATGGCTTTAAAGAGGAAGTAAACCCTGATGGGTTTACTTCCTCTTTGTTTCCCTGCAAAAGTAAAGCATAATGGGCTACTATGCATCACATAGTAGCCCATTATGTGTCACTTGCCTGACACAGGAGCCAGCGATGTCCTCGATTTCCTCTCCGCCTGGAAGCGTCCATCTTCCTTCCGGGGTCACAGACGTGTGCGCGCAGGAGCCGCCAGTCACGGCATGTCGTTTAATTAAAACGGCATGCCGTGACCCTTTTAAAGTGTGTATGCGCCAAATACATGCGCAGAAGGAATCCTCGTATGGGGAATTGTAAATATCTCCTAAACCATGTAGGTTTAGGAGATATTTACAGCACTTACAGGTAAGCCTTAATCTAGGCTTACTTGTAGGTGAACGTGTGTTGTATGGGTTTACAACCACTTTAACTCCACATTAATCTGTACACTGCAGCATTTGGGCACAGCTTCCACAGTACAGGTTCTCTTTAACCAAAATATGTCATTGATGTACATTAAAAAGATTATTTTATAACCCAATCACATACACATCTACAGCATTTGAATATAGAATAAATTCCCTTTAAATTGGTAAAACTACAACAAATATTGAACGTATTTTCACTAATGAATATTAACTGATTAAACAGCTTAAGCATTTACGTTAATAACAACAGGATAAACAATTATCTCAGATTATGCCATCTTATTCCTGATATTCCAAGTGTGAGTATCATCAGTGTCGTCTGTTTCAATAATGGAGCTCCGATAGCATATTTGCAAGTGTGATCTAAAAATAAATAGCATAAAAACGCAGCCAATCTGTCAATAATAAAGGCGTTCTGCAATTATCAGCACCTGCATTATGATGCAATGGGTTTAAATTACGGAGGGGCCCTGGCAGAACCCCCACTGACAACAATTAGCATAAAAAGTCCTACAATTTGTAGCTGTGGGAGGGAATTATCAAAGGTTAACAGACTAAATATAACTATCGTTTTGTCCATAAAATCAATGCGCTTTGTTACTAAATCTACATTCTGTAATTTAACTGATAATAGTATTATGAAATCTGGAAGGGATCCACCTTGGGAAGATGGGCTTGTTTGCATTGTTTATTAGAAATGATTTGATCTTAAGTGAAAATTAAGTACAATTTAAGTATCACATGTCAACAAAAGGAGTTTGTGCTGCTGAATGAGGAGTACATTTGCAATTATCTAAGCACAAAACAACATGAATGGAAGAAACAATAACAATATAGACTTTCTTTTTTTAGTTACTGTAATGCTGTCTGTTAAAGAATTCCACATTACGCCTCCATAGAGCACATATGTATATGTACTGATCATTTACATAAACAATTGTTCTATCTCTCTCTATAGGAAAACATTTAAAAAAACATTCTTCAATCCAAATATATGTATTAAAAACCATAGAATGTATTTTGAAACAGAGATAATGATAATAAAGTGGCAAGAAATGGTTTGTGAATTCTTTAGAATTCCTTCAAGATCATAAATGGCTCCTAAAATGTCGTCTGGCTTTTACCTACAGTAGATCATCATAATCCGTTACCTTGATAAATCAACCTTAATCACTTCAATACAGAGCACTTTTATCCCCTTCCTGCCCAGTACAATTTTCAGCTTTCAGCACTGTAACACTTTGAATGACAATTACGCAGTCATGCAACACTCTACCCCAAACTAAATTTTTATCATTTTTTTTCACACAACTAGAGCTTTCTTTTGGAGGTATTTAACCACCCCTGGGTTTTTTTTTTTTTTGCTAAATAAATGAAAAAAATACTGACTTTAAAAAAAAAAAAATAACAAGTTTTTCTTTGTAAATTGAAATGGAAATGGAGGGAGGGGATTATAACGGTGCCAATAAATCCAAAATTACAAAAGGTACATAAAATATCAATATACTTTATTTACTACAGCAGTAGTATATAATGAGTTTGGAAATTGTAGAGAAATGCTTAAATAATGCATTACAATTTAACTACACCCATTCGATTTTAGACAACTAAAATGAGTTATAGTCGACTAAATTGTACTGGAGATTTAGGCCACGTACACACGGGCGGATTGTCTGCCCAACTTAGTCCGCTGAACCGTGTTTCAGCGGACAATCCGCTCGTGTGTGGGCTTCAGCGGACTTTTTCAGCGGACAATCTGACGGACTTAGTCTTTCGGAATTTCCGTAATTTTGTCCGTCCAAACTTGGTTTTGTCCGTCCAAACTTGGTTTCAGCGGACAGTCCGCTCGTGTGTAGGCAAGTTGGACGGACTAAGTATGGCGCATGCTCAGAAAGGATTTACACGGCCGAAGGTTGCATTGCAGTGTATTGGACGTCGTTTTTCTAGTCCCGTCGTACGTGCTGTACACGTCATCGCGCAAGTTTTCAGCGGACTGTCTGTTCATCGTGTGTGGTCAAGTCCGTTCATTCAAAATTTGGACGGACTGTCTGTCGGATTGTCTGACGAACTTAGTTGGGCAGACAATCCGCCCGTGTGTACGCGGCCTAAGTCGACGAAATACGACTAAAACTAAAACACTTGCAGAAGAATAAAATAGGACTATAACTAAATGGCATTTTAGTCCTAAAACTAAAACGAAATCAAAATAAGCTGCCAAAATTAACACTTTTCAAAAAGGGGTCATTTGGGGGAGATTTGTACCGGCATTTTTAGAGCCTCAAGAAATTAGATCAGTACATCAATTTTCAGATACCGTATATACCATAGTTTGTGGACCTTCTTACAGACTAAATAATATACACCGATTTGGGTTATTTTCACCAAAGAAATGTAGCAGAAAACATTGTAGACTAAATCTATGAAGAACAATTCTCACTTCCGGTTCCGGCGCCGCATGGAGTAGCTGTCTCTTGTCACAGCTCCCGCACACCAGCCTCCAAAATCGGCTTTAAAAGCGGTGATTCCGCCCGAAAACCGACAGGCAGCCTTCCCAGCCACACCGGCTCCGTGATGGACCGGTTTGTTGAAAAATCCGGGCCACGCTCCTATGCGGCCGCCACCGTCGCGGCAGGCCTCGCCGCAAATCGAGGCCCGGCTTCGGCCTACACAGCTCCGGCCTGCGCGGCCCCACCGGAGGAGACGTATGGAGGTAGGCGATCACACAGCAGGTCAGACAGCATCAAGGGACACTCCATCCACACAGTCTCCTGCTCATCCATGTCTAGCTGGCCACACTGCACCTCTCCCCATGCAGCACCCCATGCAACCTCCACCATTACAGGACTGTAACACTGAACTACTGGCACAGGCTGTGGCTGCTCTCCTCTCCCCTATGATAGCTGCCTCAGTGGAAAAAGCCATCAGTACAGGCATGCAAAAATTTCAAGCACAACTAGGGGAACACACTTCTAGATTAAATGAGGCTGAAAATCACATCTCTAACCTGGAGGAAGAACTCTATCAGACACAGTCTCTGGAACAAGCCCAGGATAGAACCAACAAATATATCCTGGAAAAGCTCGATGACCTCGAAAATAGGTCCAGGAGAAGCAACCTGCGTTTTGTTGGCATTCCAGAATCGCTGCCCCAATCTACTTTATCGGACCTCTGTTCCCGTCGCATACCTGAAGCTCTGGGCCTCGGGGGGCCCTTCACAGTGGAACGAGCACACCGTGTGGGAGCTTACAATGCCGAACGCAAATCCCCACGCCCGATCATAGCTAAATACCTCAATTACTCTGATAAGACTTCCATTTTACAGCAGTATCGACAATCCAGATCTCTTCAGCTTGACGGGACCAAAATCTTGATCTTTGCCGACTACTCGGTGGATGTCTCCAAGAAACGAAAAGCTTTCCAACATATCTGCACGGAACTCCACCAACGACAAATGAAATTCACCCTGGCCTTCCCGGCAATTTTGGGGATCAAAGCACCTAATGGCGAGCAACTCTCGTTCCATGATCCCGATGAGGCGACACACTTCCTAAAATCGTTACGCTCGGGCCCACATCTCAGCCCCACACCCAAGGCAGCTCCAGAAAACCGAGCCCTGGACCAAAGAAGCCCACGGAAAGACTCTCCCAAATGCTTCAGGGCTGCGGGCCCGGCTCAGCTTTCCCAAACCTCAAGGTGAGGGGCTCTCCTACCCTACAGGCCCCTCTCGCGTTTCTCCCAGCCCTCAGGCTCCACGCCAACCCTTCTCATGCCTGGATGAAGTGACCCGTTTTGAACAGTTCCCCTCCTGGGCTGTTCACACTTCTCAGGTAGTATTGGGGTACAGCAAGGGCTCATTGAGCCACCCTGTTCGATTATTTGTTCCTCTACACGAGCTATACTGCTCCTAGGCTTGGTTGAATATTTTTCATGTTCTCTTGGTTCAATTGTTTTATTTTTATGTTCCTTTTCTCATTTGTATAACTGCTCTCATTTGTTATTGCTTGAATTGTTGACCTCGAATTTATAACTCCTTTTCCCCTGGGGTTTCATGTGTGCAGATCACCATGCGCATCCATGACTCGTCCTGGATTGATGGCTCACCCTGCATTCCCCTCCTGTAGGGCAGTAATACCTGCATGTATCATGGGGCTTGGTTATGGGAGCTGATCTACACAGTGACCCCCATGCGGAAAAAAGTGAAGTTGATGATTGTTTATGTTCCCTCCCTCTGTGCTCAAACCTGGTATCTACACCCTTCTCCCCCCTTCTTATTCCACCCCCTCTTCCTCCTCGATATGCCTACTTCTACGCAGTCCCCACTCGCTGTGGTCGCTCAGCAGGGCATATCAGCCCTCCACAACCTACCCTCCTCTTTTTTGCAGCTCTTCCGGCTGATCAAACTAAAGAATCTACTACAAGCTTGTTATGTCCCCTTTGACGCTCCATTATGCTTCAGATAGTATCTTGGAATGTGAAAGGGCTCCGTTCCCCCTCAAAAAGATTGAAGGTACTGAGGCACCTTAAAAGGCTTAAAACTGATATAGCGTTGCTTCAAGAAACCCATCTCTCCTCAGCCGACTATGTCCGGATGAAGAAGCTATGGGTGGGTGATGTAGCTGGCTCTGAAGCCGTTGGCCGTAAGGCGGGAGTACTTATCCTCATCAACAAGACTCTCCCCTGTAAGATCTTATCTACAGACGCAGATCAACAGGGCAGACTCCTCTCTCTTCGGGTCCGCATAGGATCGAAGGAGCTTACTATATCTAATGTTTACGCCCCGAACAACCCTACTAAAGAATTTTTTAGCACGTTAACTAACTGGCTCCTGCATTCTCCTCACCTTCCACAAATAGTGGGAGGCGATTTCAACTCTGTTTTTCACCCGGTTGACGATAGGTCCTCACCCCCAGCCTCCAATAACCCCTCGAGCCTGGCAGCGACGATGAGTTCCCTCCACCTCCATGACATATGGCGACTGCACCACCCGACTGACCGTGAGTTTTCCTTTTACTCTTACCCGCAAAATGTCTTTACTAGAATCGACTACATCTTCTGCACTGACGACCTGATACCCCTGCTCCCAGGAGCGGACATACATGACATAGCTATCTCAGACCACGCACCCATTTCGGCGACCCTAGAGACCCCGGACGTGCACTCCAACCCCAAATTATGGCGCTTTCCATCCTACCTTCAGCACAATTCAGACTTTAAAGCATACATGGAGAAGGAGTGGGCAATTTATGCACATACAAATGCAATACACACTGATAGCCCCAACTTGTTTTGGGATGCTGGTAAAGCTTTTCTCCGAGGACGCATTATTTCTTATGCGTCTTCGTTCAAAAAGCATGCCCTTCACAACTACAAAACCTCTAGCTCCAGACTGCACCAGGCCCAACTAGCACTCTACGCCATTGACTCTCCCGAAAACCGGACGGCTTGGCACTCAGCCAAACAGTCTTTTGATGCATGGGCTGAAACCCTGGAAATCACCAAAAAAACCTACCTCGACGCTACCCTTCATAAATTTGGCAACAAAGCTGGCAAACTTTTTGCCAGCCTTTGCAAAGGCCCTTACCGCCCGACGGTCATTCCGTCCATTCGCGACTCGGACGGTCGTGTTGCTACCTCCCAGAAAGGCATAAACGTGGCAATGCTGCGCTACTACTCTACCCTCTATTCGGCTGACCCTATTGACCTTCCTTGATAAGGTTAACTTAACTTGCATATCCTCCGATCAACTCAATGAGCTAAATGCCCCCATCTCCCCTTCTGAAATTTCTTCCACAATTCGGTCTCTAGCCTCCTCCAAAGCCCCCGGCCCTGATGGCCTGACGGGCGAATTTTATAAATCTCTTGATTCCCTGCTAACTCCGACTCTTGCCACGGTCTACCAGAACATATGGTCTGGCGGTGCCTATTTACCCTCTGGCAACCAAGCGATTATTAAACTACTAGAAAAAAAAGGGAAAGACCCGCAAGAACCAGGGTCATATAGACCCATTTCACTCCTAAATCTTGATGTCAAGATCCTTTCTAAAATAGTAGCCAACCGCCTGGCCAATATCATCCCCTTCCTGATACATTCCGCCCAATCAGGCTTTGTCAAGGGTAGAACAGCGACCATTAATATCAGGAAGGTGATGATCGCACTGGAACACGCTAGATGCAACCCTAATAGTGATCTAGCCATTATTACCCTAGATGCCGAAAAGGCTTTTGACAATGTTAATTTTGGATGGCTATCCATGGTCTTGGGCGAGATGGGCTTCTCTGGCCCTTTTCTTCACTTAATTAGCTCTATGTATACATCCCCAACAGCTAGGCTTGTTGCCGCAGGCCTCTTATCTGACGAATTCCGCTTATATAAAGGTACCAGACAGGGCTGCCCTCTATCCCCTCTCCTTTTTAACATTGCTATCGAGCCACTTTCTAGGTACTTATCAACTGTAGCCCCCTTACATGGGATCAAAATAGGGTCACATGAACTAAGAACGTCTCTCTTTGCTGACGATGTTCTTATTTTCTCTGCCGACCCGTCCGCCGACATGCCCACGATCAAAGAGGTTTTTGACCAATTCCGACAATGCTCGGGCTTGCGCATAAATTATTCTAAAAGCGAAATACTCCCCTTAGGCTCCCACCCACATCCACTATGGGCACAACACTCCATTTTTACAATAGCGAAAACGCATATTACATACCTGGGAATTAAGATAGGGAGACTACCCTCTTCTCTATACCACCTGAACTACCCTCCCCTTTTTGACAAAATTAAACGTGAATGTGAAAACTGGATGGATCAGCCTCTATCGCTTCTGGGAAGGTGCCATCTATTCAAAATGGTCAGTTTCGCACGCTTATTATATCCCCTTCAGACGATACCACTACTTCTCCGGCACAAGGACGTCAAACTCCTAAACGCCGCAATCTCCAATTTCATATGGCGAGGCAAGAGACCACGCATAGCATTTACCAAACTCCACCTTCCCAGAACCGAGGGGGGCATCAGTCTCCCCAACCTTAGAACGTACAACCTAGCCTGTCTGTTAAGGGTAGGCATTGACTGGATAACCCAGAAATCCCGTTGCTCGAATTACCAACTGGAGTCCGAAATGACACGTCCCTATTCCCTGTCTGCCCTTCTCCACTGTCAGTGGAAAACTCTCGACCCATCCTTTCAACACAATCTTCTCCTGAGAGATACAGCTATCGCCTGGAGAGAAGTCAGAAAAGGTCTCAAGTTATCTCCGTTCATGTCAAGACACCTCCCGATTCAGGGTCACCCAAACTTTACCCCGGGTCTGGAACACCATCCTTACGCAACATGGTGACAGAAAGGCCTTATTAACTTCTCATCCATGTGTGACTTGGACTCTGGTCAGAAATCTTGCAGGGCAGAGCACTCAAGGTTCAAATCTTCTCTCATCGACACGCTTCTACGCAAAGACTCCTACAAAATCTCTGAAATCTACAAACCTCTACTTCTCAAAACAACACCTTCTCTGCATTCATCCTCGGTATCTAACTGGGCGAAAGACTTCTCGGACGATGACATAGTCGAAAAGATTCTGCATGGCCTTAACTCAGTATACCATCTAATCCCGAACGAATCTTGGAGGGAAACTCAACTTAAAATCTCGCACAGAGCGCATATACCGTTCCTCCCATCGGGGACACCCCATTATTCTCAAGCTTCACAGTGCCCTCTTTGCCAACAATCAAGACCTACTCTTGCCCACCGCTACTGGTCTTGTTTGGCCATCTCTTCGTTCTGGGATCGAATATTGGCCTTCATCTTTGAAGTTACACTACTGAAACTTCCCAAGGATCCGCTACTCCTCATCTTCGGGTACTGGGATCCTAAATTACTCCCATGGTCAGCTGCCTCCTCACCCCCAGGCAAGGAATGGGCCCTGATTTGCCTATTGCTTGCCAGGAGAGCCATTCTAGCAAACTGGACTGCCACTGCCACTCCTTCAGTTTCTCAAGTCAACAGAGACCTCAGGCACCTTCTTCTCCGGGACAAACTTAACACAAACCTACACCAACCTAAAGCCAGACAACGTTTCCATAGTAGATGGGACCTGTACATCGCCTCCAAACTCACTCCACAGGATCAAAGATCAAAGATCATTCTTTCACTCGCAAGGACCCCCTGCTACCAGCGAATTTTACTGCATTGTGAAACTTTACTACCCAGTCTACAACACAGTGTATCTTCTATTTTTCAACGCCACACCCCCACCACCGGTTGGGCTCCCACCCTCCTCAGGTGCGGACTGCTATACTATACCAGGCTTGGCAAGTTCCCCCCCCTTTCCCCCCCCCTCTTTCCCTCTAGTAATCTGTTATTTCTTTATGTATATTCCATGTAGGACCTTGGCTCCCCTGAAGGATTCCATGGTGCCATACCATGGCATCCGCAGATCCATCCAGTTGAGGTCATCCCCTTCTCCTTCTTGTGAGGGAGAATGGTTTGGCTTCCATTTCCTGCAAGGAGTAATATGTTTATGTTTTCAACGCGTTTAAATGTCGATGTGACTACTTTCCCGTGATTCACACAGCTCTTTCAAAAATGCCTTTATTCATCTTACGGTATTTTCTTTGTCATGCACCTTCTTTTCAATAAAATTTATTTGAAAAAAAAAAAAAAAGAACAATTCTTTATTTGCAAAACATTTTAACACAAAGAAAAACTTGGGAAAAAGAGGTATGGCTGGGGAGTCCTCCAAAGATACGGCACCTCATCCCAATTGATTTTGCAAATGGAAATAGAGGGAGGGGATTATAACGGTGCCAATAAATCCAAAATTACAAAAGGTACATAAAATATCAATATACTTATTGTATACTTATATGTATACTTATACTTATATTGTATACTTATATATATATATATATATATATAGAAAAAAAGAGACATGGACATCAATATATAAATATACAAGGGTGTTGACAAATATGGTACGTATATTTAATTTGTGAAAAGGGGAACGACAGGCCTAGGTGTTAGAAGGCCAGTAGTACAGGTAATCAATTCCTACATGTTTTGCCAAAACATTGACTTCCTCAGGAAAATTATATAGGTCTGTGCCAAAATTGAAGATTCTAAGTGAAAAAACAAAGAAAAAATATAAGATCTAAAGTTCAAAAATACAATTTAAATACATTATATATATAATTCAAATATTGGGGGTGCATGGCATGGTTATAAGCCTCCCATAAATGGGAAATCCAAAATAGTGCCACCAAAACATACCCCCCCAGCTCCCGATGAGAACCGTGACAGGAGAAATGCACCCCAAAAAGGCCACAAGCCCTGTAATTACTGTCATTTGTCTGAACATTCAACTGATATCAATATTTTTATATCCTGATTGCTAGGTCTCTGTCTGGCCCCTACAACCATAGATGCGGTACAGGGCTTGTGGCCTCTTTGGGGTGCATTTCTCCTGTCGCGGGTTTCTCATGGGAAGATGGGGGGTATGTATTGGTGACACTATTTTGGATTTCCCATTTATGGGAGGCTTATGACCATGCCATGCACTCAATATTTGAATTATATATGTAATGTATTTAAATTGTATTTTTGAACTCTAGATCTTATGTTTTTTCTTTGTTTTTTCACTTAGAATCTGCAATTTTGGCACAGGCCTATATCATTTCCCTGAGGAAGCCAAAGTTTTTGTGAAACATGTAGGAATTGATTACCTGTAATACTGGCCTTCTAACACCTAGGCCTGTCGTTTCCTTTTTTACAAATTAAATATACAGTCAGGTCCATAAATATTGGGACATCGACACAATTCTAATCTTTTTGGCTCTATATACCACCACAATGGATTTGAAATGAAACAAACAAGATGTGCTTTAACTGCAGACTTTCAGATTTAATTTGAGGGTATTTACATCCAAATCAGGTGAACAGTGTAGGAATTACAACCGTTTTTATATGTGTCTCCCGCTTTTTAAAGGACCAAAAGTAATGGGACAATTGGCTGCTCAGCTGTTCCATGGCCAGTTGTGTGTTATTCCCTCATTAACCCATTTACAAGGAGCAGATAAAAGTTCCAGAGTTCATTTCAAGTGTGCTATTTGCATTTGGAATCTGTTGCTGTCAACTCTCAATATGAGATCCAAAGAGCTGTCACTATCAGTGAAGCAAGCCATCATTAGGCTGAAAAAACAAAACAAACCCATCAGAGAGATAGCAAAAACATTAGGTGTGGCCAAATCAACTGTTTGGAACATCCTTAAAAAGAAAGAAAGCACCGGTGAGCTCAGCAACACAAAAATGACCCAGAAGACTACGGAAAACAATTGTGGTGGGTGACCGAAGAATTCTTTCCCTGGTGAAGAAAACACCCTTCACAACAGTTGGCCAGATCAAGAACACTCTCCAAGAGGTAGGTGTATGTGTGTCAAAGTCAACAATCAAGAGAAGACTTCACCAGAATGAATACAGAGGGTTCACCACAAGGTGTAAACCATTGGTGAGCCTCAAAAACAGGAAGGCCAGACTGGAGTTTTTCCAAACAACATCTAAAAAAGCCTTCACAGTTCTGGAACAACATCCTATGGACAGATGAGACCAATATCAACTTATACCAGAGTGATGGGAAGAGAAGAGTATGGAGAAGGAAAGGAACTGCTCATGATCCAAATCATACCACCTCATCAGTGAAGCATGGTGGTGGTAGTATCATGGCGTGGACATGTATGGCTGCCAATGGAACTGGTTCTCTTGTATTTACTGATGATGTGACTGCTGACAAAAGCAGCAGGATGAATTCTGAAGTGTTTCGGGCAATATTAGCTGCTCATATTCAGCAAAATGATTCAGAACTCATTGGACGGCGCTTCACAATGCAGATGGACAATGACCCGAAGCATACTGCGAAAGCAACCAAAGAGTTTAAGGGAAAGAAGTGGAATGTTATGCAATGGCCAAGTCAATCACCTGACCTGAATCCGATTGAGCATGCATTTCACTTGCTGAAGACAAAACTGAAGGGAAAATGCCCCAAGAACAAGCATGAACTGAAGACAGTTGCAGTAGAGGCCTGGCAGAGCATCACCAGGGATGAAACCCAGCTGGTGATGTCTATGTGTTCCAGACTTCAGTCTGTAATTGACTGCAAAGGATTTGCAACCAAGTATTAAAAAGTGAAAGTTTGATGGATGATTGTTAATCTGTCCCATTACTTTTGGTCCCTTAAAAAGTGGGATGCACATATACAAACTGTTGTAATTCCTACACCGTTCACCTGATTCTGATGTAAATACCCTCAAATTAAAGCTGAAAGTCTGCAGTTAAAGCACATCTTGTACGTTTCATTTCCATTGTAGTGGTGTATAGAGCCAAAAAGATTAGAATTGTGTCAATGTCCCAATATCTATGGACCTGACTGTATGTACCATATTTGTCAACACCTTTGTATATTTATATATTGATGTCCATGTCTCTTTTTTTCTATATATGTAAATAAAGTATATTGATATTTTATGTACCTTTTGTAACTTCAGATTTATTGGCACCATTATTTATTGGCTCCATTTCCATTTGCAAAATCGATTGGGACGAGGTGTCGTATCTTTGGAGGACTCCCCAGCCATACCTCTTTTTTTCCCAAGTGGTTCTCTGTGTTAAAATGTTTTGCAAATAAAGAATTGTTCTTCATAGATTTAGTCTAAAATGTGTTCTGCTACATTTCTTTGGTGAAAGTAACCCAAATCGGTGTATATTATTTAGTCTGTAAGAAAGTCCACAAACTATGGTATACAGTGGTGTGAAAAAGTGTTTGCCCCCTTCCTCATTTGCTGTTCCTTTGCATGTTTGTCACACTTAAGTGTTTCGGAACATCAAACCAATTTAAACAATAGTCAAGGACAACACAAGTAAACACAAAATGCAATTTGTAAATGAAGGTGTTTATTATTAAAGGTGAAAAAAAATCCAAACCATCATGGCCCTGTGTGAAAAAGTGATTGCCCCCCTTGTTAAAACATACTATAACTGTGGTTGTCCACACCTGAGTTCAATTTCTCTAGCCACACCCAGGCCTGATTATTGCCACACCTGTTCACAATCAAGGCATCACTTAAATAGGAGCTGCTTGACACAGTAAGTTCCACCAGAAGATCCTTAAAAGCTACACATCATGCCGAGACCCAAAGAAATTCAGGAACAATTGAGAAAGAAAGTAATTGAGATCTATCAGTCTGGAAAGGGTTATAAAGCCATTTCCAAAGCTTTGGGAATCCAGCGAACCACAGTGAGAGCCATTATCCACAAATGGCGAAGACATGGAACAGTGGTGAACCTTCCCAGGAGTGGCCGGCCGCCCAAAATTACCCCAAGAGCGCAGCGACGACTCATCCAAGAGGTCACAAAAGACCCCACAACAACGTCCAAGGAACTGCAGGCCTCACTTGCCTCAGTTAAGGTCAGCGTTCATGCCTCCACCATCAGGAAAAGACTGGGCAAAAATGGCCTGCATGGCAGAGTTCCAAGGAGAAAACCACTGCTAAGCAAAAAGAACATCAAAGCTCGTCTAAATTTCTCCACAACACATCTTGATGATCCCCAAGACTTTTGGGACAACATTCTGTGGACCGATGAGACAAAAGTGGAACTCTTTGGAAGGTGTGTGTCCAAGTATATCTGGCGTAGAAGGAACACTGCATTTCATAAAAAGAACATTATACCAACAGTAAAATATGGGTGGTAGTGTGATGGTCTGGGGCTGTTTTGCTGCTTCAGGACCTGGAAGACTTGCCGTGATAAAAGGAACTATGAATTCTGCTGTCTACTAAGAGATCTTGAAGGAGAATGTCCGACCATCTGTTCGTGTACTCAAGCTGAAACGAACTTGGGTTCTGCAGCAGGACAATGATTCTAAACACACCAGCAAGTCCACCACCGAATGGCTGAAGAAAAACAAAATGAAGACTTTGGAGTGGCCTAGCCAAAGTCCTGACCTGAATCCTATTGAGATGTTGTGGTATGACCTTAAAAAGGCCGTTCATGCTCGAAAACCCTCTAATGTAACTGAATTAAGACAATTTTGCAAAGATGAGTGGGCCAAAATTCCTCCAGGATGCTGTAAAAGCCTCATTGCACGTTATCGCAAACGCTTGGTTGCAGTTGTTGCTGCTAAGGGTGGCCCAACCAGTTATTAGGTTTAGGGGGCAATCACTTTTTCACACAGGGCCATGATGGTTTGGATTTTTTTTCACCTTTAATAATAAACACCTTCATTTACAAATTGCATTTTGTGTTTACTTGTGTTGTCCTTGACTATTGTTTAAATTGGTTTGATGTTCCGAAACACTTAAGTGTGACAAACATGCAAAGGAACAGGAAATGAGGAAGGGGGCAAACACTTTTTCACACCACTGTATATGGTATCTGAAAATGTATGTACTGATATAATTTCTTGAGGCTCTCAAAAATGCCAGTACAAATATCCCCCAAATGACCCCTTTTTGAAAAGTGTTAATTTTGGCAGCTTATTTTGATTTAGTTTTAGTCCTATTTTAGTCTTCTGCAACTGATTTTAGTTGTCTAAAATCTAATAGGTGTAGTTAAATTGTAATGCATTATTTAAGCATTTCTCTACAATTTCCAAACTCATTATATACTACTGCTGGAGTAAAATATTGAATATGTTGTTGTTATTAATAGTTAGGTTTGAACATGCACTATAGACACATATTTAGTCATTTTATAATGTCTTTATTTAAGTAAAGCCGCTTTGTCAAGAATATTGCTGTTGACAAAAGGGTAACGTAAAAATACCATAAAAAAATAAAAAATAAAATAAGAACTCTTTGTGTGACTGTCATGCCAACAGTAAAGCATCCTGAGACCATTCATGTGCTTCTCAGCCAAGGGAGTGATGGTCCCACTCACAATTTTGAACACAGCCATGAACAAATGGTACAAAAACATGCTCAGGCTCCGAGAACAACTTCTCCTAACCATCTAAGAACAGTTTGGTGATGAACAGCAATGCCTTTTCCAGCATGATGGAGCTTCTTAACATAAGGCAAAAGTCCTAACTAAGTGGTTTGGGAAGTGGGAACAAAACATTGAAATTTTGGGTCCATGGCCAGGAAACTACCCAAACCTTAATCCCCTTGAGAACTTGTGGTGGACCGGTGGTCATGGTCAATCTGACCTCAAGAGGCTGGTGAATGAACCAAAAAAACTCACAAATTCTGACAAGATGCAAGCATTGATTATACAAGAATGGGCAGTGCCACTGCCAGTGCCGGAGCCAGATCAGTCAGGAATCAGGATGTGGCGCAGAAGTTGATTGACAATGACAACATGCCACTGTTCCCAAAAAGTGGAGTCAAGTGTTGCTGTGCTTACCTTTGTATGAATTTCAGGATGAGTTGTCCGCAAATTACGCTTCAAGTTTGTTGTATTTTTACCAGCGAGTGTCACTCCACATGGTTTGCAAAGAGTCTTGTTGTCCTTAACATCAAATGTAAAATACATCCATAGATCTTCTCTTCTCTTTCTACCAGTGACAGTCAGAGAAGCCGACATTTCCGGTATAGTTTGGAGTCGTGGACAGACGGTGAGGAGGAACTGGAAGCCTGTATGGTGCAGTGCAGTGTGCACAGTGCTCTCTGGACAACAGTGGTCTGTATAATTTGGAAATGAATGCAGCACACACAGTGCTGGAGCCTGGATGGTGGTCTGAGGGATGGCCTATAATTGACACTGCAAAAGTGTGCTCTGGACGGTGGTCACCTGAGGGGAGGTCTCAGGCCTGCTGTACCACAAGTATTGTACTGCAAAGTACTGCACTGCACTCACACAGTCTGCTCTGCCTCTGGGCGCCTGGTGGGGCATCAGGAGGAGTTGGGACTTGGGGGTAATGCACACAATGTCGCTCTCACTCACACTCTCTGGCACTCTCGGAGTTGTCACGATGCCACAGTGCTTGCTAGGTGCGGATTGCGGAAGTAAGCTGAGCTCAGTAAAAAAACGGAAGTTGGTAAACGTCCCTCCTTGCTATTTTCGTCTCATTGTTGTTCGACAATGAAAAGGGATCGGTTTTTTGTCATAGTTTTCATCAGTGGACAAAAATATGCTGTACTTTTCGTTTCATTTTCCTCACTGTAAAAATGCCGCTGACTAACCTTTGACGAAAACGTTTTCGTTGACGAAATTAACACTGGTAGACAGTCCAAGGTATTTAATAAGAGGCATGGCTGTTTTTTTGAAGTTGTAATTGTTTTGTCATAGTTTTTAGGAAATGAAGAAATGATATAAAAAAAAACTATTTTTTTTAAATTTTTATTTTATTTTTACATACGGTCACCAGTGCAGTACAGCGTCAACATAGATCTGCTGTGGTGATGACCAGGACACTGATTGGTGACAGTACAAAAAAAAATAATTTTATCTTTTTTTTTGCACTACTTTTCTTTTGTTTTTTGTTTTTTTTACAAATTGTTTTTAACACACTGTTACAGAGCAATATAATGTTACCATAGTAACATTGTACTACTGTACTACTCTGATAAGTGGTCAGAATTACTTATTGCAGTGAACTACATTGCTATAAGCAAGCATTTTACTGAATGAAAATCGATTCATTCAGTTTGTTTTGCTGTAATTAGCTGTGATTGCTCAAAGATAATTACATGGTACAGATGGGCTGTGATTGGCCCTGTCTGTACCATGTGATCAAATTGACCAATCACAGCTAGCAACACAATTGTACACAATGATGGTATGAAAGTAAGAATTCCATTATGTACACCTGTCATGTGACCTGCTGTGATTGGTCACGGCAGTCACATGGTACTGTCAGAGAGGCAGTACACTGATTAGTCATTGGCTGTGTCCTGTGGACACAGCTGGTGACAGGTTGTGCTGCTGCACAGCCTGCGGCCACGCGAGTGGCATTGTCTGAGAGACTGTCATAAGACTTCCAGTCAGGATGGGAAAGCCACCGCCCAGCCATCATTCTGCTATAGACCAGGGAGGAAGGTGTTAACGTGGAGCTTTACCCAAAAGGGGTAAGGAGTTCTGCTTGTCTGTCCCCCCCTCCCATTTAAGTTTTGCACTTTTTTGGAGGGGGGAGATTGGCGATCCGAGTGGAAGTTCGCTCCCCTCGTTGCCCCGCAGTCTTCTGGGATGTTTCACAGGTCTCAGAAATTTATGGGACCAGGGGCGGACTGACAATTGGGCCACTCGGGCACCGCCCGAGGGCCCATTGCCACTAGGGGGCCCCATCAGGGTTGCCAGCCTCAGTAAAACCAGGGACAGTATGTAAAATTTGTGTTTTTTTTTTTACATCTGTCCCTGAAATGTCCCTTACCGACATCCCTTTGGTCTAAAAATCCTGAGATTATAGCTGCCCCACCTCTCCAGTATCTTCTCAGCCAATAGAAACATGTCTGTGTATACTGTGTAATTGTATACTGTGTGTGTGCGTTTGTGTCTAATGTGTGGCCCCATAATCTTTGATTGCCTGGGGGCCCCATAATCTCCTATTGCCCGGGGGCCCCATGAGTTGTCAGTCTGCCCCTGTATGGGACTATTCAAAGCACAGCGTGGCTCGTGCATACACAGTGGGAGGCCAGCTGTAAGGGCCACAAGGAGTCACAGCCAGCTTCTTAAAGTAGGCATGCTGGCGCCTGGACCTGAACAGGGCTGAAGAGCTGGCTTGGGTGAGGACCACATTGGATCCCTGGACAGCTAAGTGTCCTATTATTAAAAGTCAGCAGCTACAGTATTTGTAGGTGCTGACTTATTTTTTTAATTCCAAGCTGAAGAAGCGCTTTAAGCATAATAATAAACAAACATAATCTATACAAACTACTGGTAATAATTTAAAAACATTTTACCACTTACAGACTAGAAGATTTTCCCCCTTAATGACCAGGCTATTTTTTGCGATACATCACTGCGACAATTGCACTGCCGTGTGACACTGTACCCAAACAAAATTGACATCTTTTCCCACAAATAGAGCTTTCTATTGGTGCTATTTGATCACCTCTGCGTTTTTTAATTTGCGCTATAAACAAAAAAAGCGCGACAATTTCGAAAAAAAAAACATTTTTTACGTTTTGCTATAATAAATATCCAAAAAAACTAAAACTAATTTCTTCATCAGTTTAGACGAATATGTATTCTTCTACATATTTTTGGTTAAAAAAATCGAAATAAGCGTATATTGGTTGGTTTGCACAAAAGTTATAGCGGCTACAAAATAGGGGATAGATGTATTGCATTTTTAGTATAATTTTTTTTTTACTAGTAATAGCTCGGTGATCATCGATTTTTAGCGTGACTGCGATTGGACACTTCTGACACATTTTGGGACCACTGACATTTATACAGCAATCAGTGCTTTAAAAATGCACTGATTACTGTATAAATGTCACTGGCAGTCAAGGGGTTAACACTAGGGGGTGATCAAGGGGATAACTGTGTTCCCTGGGAGGTGTTACTAACTGTGGGGGGGAGGGGACTGACTGGAGGAGGAGAGAGATCGCTGTTCCTAATCACTAGGAACAGACGATCACTCTCTACTCCCCTGACAGAACGGGGATCTGTCTGTTTACATTGATAGATCCCCGTTCTGCCTCTCTGTGGTGCGATCGCGGGTGTAATAACAGCCGCCGACCACACGCATCAGCTCCTCTGCCTTGCGCCGGGCGCGCCCGCTATAGCTGTTAAAGGGGCCAACGTACAGCTACGGCAGTTTGTGAGAATGATCCAACCTGCCACAGTATAATGATGGTGGCTGGTCAGCAAGTGGTTAAAGAAGAAGTTTGAGTTACCCAAAAAAAACAAGCATACATACTTCCTGCTGCAGCAGCTGATGCTGCAGCTGTTCCCCACCAGCCCTAAGATTGAAAGCCAAGTGATCACATGACCACAATAAAAACTGACATGTGTTCAAATCCCTCTCCACCCTATCCAAAACTAAAAAAATGTTTTGCCTTTAGTTGTACTTTAAATTACAATTTGGCTTTAAATGCATGCATGATAAGTAATACATTATTGTAACTGTTACAGGTTTTTATTGTCTCTGACACCGATCGCAGTACTCCACCTGACAATGCCATCATTGGATTTTTTTTTTTCTTCAGAAGAAAGGCACCATCTTTGTTTAGACATCATCATCAGAGTTGGCATCTATGGTACTTCCTGGACTGAGTTGCTAGCTCGGAGATAACACAGTCTTGTAAAATCCTGGTACATGTGCAGTTCCTTGTGGCTTATTGCGAAGTTACAATGTACAGTTTGATTAATAGGGAAGGGGAGACGGAGACAATGCTTCCTCCTGCCTGCAGCAGACTAATCAGAAAATCTTATCCAAAGTAAAGTCATGTGACTAGAGTTCAAGGTCTACTTTTTAATGATAAAACTTTTTCATACTGTATATTTGGCTGTCAGGAACCTATTACGCACACTTGTAAAGTTACTGAATGGTTAACTTTAGCAAGTGATAAATAAAAATGGGCCTCACTGGGAGATGCATCGCTTCTGTCAAACAGGGTTTATTTTTATATTTCAAATTAAATTATTCTCATCACTTGCACACTATTGGCATTGAAAACTGTAGAAAACAAATCGTGAAGCCCTTGAAATCTACAAATACTAGTCCAAGGAAAAAATGTTATTAATTTGAAGTTTGAGAATTTTTCCTGGATTTGGTCATTGTCATTCGAAAGGTCTGCAATCAGGTCCGAAATTAAGATTTTTTGTATTATTTTTAATTTAGTCTAACAAGTGATTAAAAGTTGTATAAAACTTGATTCACAGAATATAGCCCAATCTGGGGTAACCACACATATGCAGAACTGGTTAAATTACAGCAGAGACCAAGATGGCGAGTTCATGGTGTGACTATGCTGTCCCACATATTCCACGGTGGTAAATTAACTTTTGTAGACCTACAAACCAAATTTAACTTTCAAGCCACCATGGCTTACCCATATCTACAACTGCGACATGCTGTGGCCACGCAGGGGGATGCTGCAGAATGGGCATTGTCACCCACCCCGGTATACCATGTGCTGCATTCTAACGATGTAACTAAGGGGATAATATCGCAATGCGACCAGATGCTACTAGCAAGAGACTTGCGGGCCTATCCTTGTAAAGCAGTGTCAATGTGGGAAAAGGACCTCAGCCAAATCTCGGGGTAACAGTGGGAAGAAGCCTTACAATCCATAACCACATGCTCCCTGAACGTGGCGCAAAAAGTCTCCCAACTATATATAATACTGAGAGCAAACTACGCCCCAACTAAATTACACAGGATGGGCAGATTAACAGACCCTTTGTGCTGTAGGTGAAGGCAACACAGTGGGGACCTCATCCACCTCCTGTGGCGCTGCCCAAAGCTCCACCGGTACTGGAACGAGGTAGTTGATACGCTCAATGGGGTGTTTCAAATGACGATACCTACGGACCCTATGTGCTGCATTCTAAGGGTCCTTGAGGATGTGATTCCTGAAGAGCTGGTCAGGGTTGCAGTATCCAGGGTACTATTTCAGGCAAGAAAACTTATTTTATGGTCTGGAAATCCATAATGCCACCTACCACCACATCCTGGATAACACATATGGGTAATATCCTAATTATGGAAAAATATATATACCAACATAGGGGATGCCCAGGCAGGTTTGAACGGATTTGGTCAAGATGGTTAGATACACCAGCCTTAAGCAAAGAGAACTAGTGATGTCTAGACTTTTACAATGTCTATAGAAGAGAAAAGGCACAATATGTATGATATGTTAGACGAGGTGTTCGCAAGGGGAATGCAGGTGAGGGGTAGGGCGGACAGCTGGAGTAAAGAGTTGTGTAATGATGCAATACCTGTATGTACACTGACAAACAAAAACTGTATATCTGTACATGTGCACTGGAAGAAGCTGTTTTTATATATGTTCAATAAAAACTTTTCTGATTTAAAAATGTTTATAAAACTTCAAGAGAAAATAATTGGATAATATAAGGTTTCTTTACATGCCACGGTGCTTGCAGAATGAGATATATTACAACATGTGAAAACACAGCGATTCAAATTTATTGCTTCATTTTGGCAAATTTTCATAGTACTCACTTTTCCCACAGAACTTTACAGAGAATACTGAACCATTTGTAGCGGTCTTTGTCCACAAAGAACACATACAGCAGAGCCAATTTGTATGAAAGCCAATTGACTTACTGTTGAGTGCTCCAACATAAAACCCATACCTTGGTAGGCAGCACTACAAGCCAAGTGTTATAACGATTTATTTATTCAAATGAGTTCAATGCAGGCCTTTTTTTCTCTGAAAATAGGTGCAGGAACTCAACCACAACCCCCGAAATCCCCTTCTGCCCCACACACACCCTCCAACAAATAGTGGGTGTGGTCAAATTTCACAATGGGCAGGTCTTAAAGAGCATTAAATCCTATAAGTGCAATACGAACAGAGGGCAGAGTTCAAGGGGGGGGGGGGGTTACACACAGAGTGCAGAGTTCAGGGTTGCACTACGTGCAGAGTTCAGTGGTACACTACCTACACTACCTACATAGTGCAAAATTCAGGGCAGAGCTTAGCCTTCTTCTGCAGCTGCTTACCTCTGGAACCCACCCACATTTCACTTTCACCCCTCAGCTCTGACCTCTGCATGCAATCCTCCCTCCTTAAAAGCTCTACCATCTTCCACATGTCTAACTTTTGCTGCTGTGTTAAGCTGAAGCACCCAGCCGGCTCCAGAACCTTCCCTCACACTGTAGTTCGCCTGTCTTTCTCACTTGCAGGGAGATAATCCAGTGGGGGTGTTGGCATCCGCAGTGCACCCTGAACTTCTGCATCTTCTTTTTCCCCATCCTGCACTCAGTGGGAGCTGCTCAGGAGATCGGATCTGTGGGAGCCTTTGGAAGACAAGCTGCCACTTGTAAACACAGAAGCCAGACTTCTGTGTTTACAAGTGATGGTGGTGAGCAGTGAGAAGAGGGTCTGAGCCAGAGGTGGTGGAACTGAGTTCCACCAAGTTCCAGCTGAAAAAAAGCCCTGGTGCAATGTAATACAATAAAGAAAGAACATATGCTATACAGCTCTGCAATATATGCATCCTTCCCCACATTTTGTCTCCTATAAAAAAGGCATTCCTCCCACTGACTTCTGACACTGGTTCCTCCCTTTGACTGCCAGGACATTCTTCCACTGACTGTTGTTACTGGGACAAATTACCTTCCACTGACTGCTGAAACTGGGACATTCTTCCTCCTGCTGATTGTTAGCACTGGGGCGTTCTTCCTCCTGCTGAATGTTGGCACTGGGGCGTTCTTCCTCCTGCTAACTGTTGGCACTTTGGCGTTCTTCCTCCTGCTGACTGTTGGCACTGGGGCATTCTTCTTCCTGCTAACTGTTGGCTCGCCTTCTTTCTTCCACTGACTGCCAGACATTTTTCCTTCTCCTGACTGCAAAGGTATTCTTTCTTCTGCTGACCTCTGGGGTATTGTTTGTCCCTTTGACTGCTGGAGCATTCTTCTTCACTTTGACCACCAGGGAATTCTTCTTCCCACTAACCACCAGGGCATTTTTCCTCTCTGACCACCAAGCCATTTTTCTGACTGCTGACATTGCAGAATTTTTCCTCCCACTACCTGCTTACACTGGAGCATTTTTCTTCCTACTGCCAACACCGGGGTAGTTTTTCCCTTAATTCCCTTTTGTAGCCTCTGTGTGAACTTCCTATGCACATATGCATGCTCCTGAGACCTCTGAACTTCACTGATTTAGTGCAGTATGTTGGAACATGCTGTCACACTGTATGAGCACAGCTGTTTGTAGTCTAATTTGAGATAATGTAGGAATAAGTAAATACTCTGCAGCTAAACTAGGTTAACATTGACACCCTAGAAAGGGAAGTGCTTGTGGGTACACCTTGTTGGTAGCATCCCAAAGTGTGATTTGATTGAAAGCAAGATAAATGAAAAAGAATTCAACTTTTCCAAAGTACAGCAAACAGTACGACAATTTTGTTTTTAAAGCTGAAAAAAGAAAAGTAAATTGGTGCTCACCCCATATAGCATGGATTAAAGTGGTACCAAAGCCTCTTTTTCTTATCAAACAATTCAGTATTGGCAATAGGCAGACATCAAGCAAGAAATTGTGGCAATTTTCTGACAAAAAAATGAATGCCATGGTTATCCATGGTCAGTAGAAGGAAGAATGTTCCTCCATCAGTGGGCAGCGAGAATAAAAATGTTCTTAGCTTGGTAAACTTTACATTGGTGTCAGTAGAGGGGCATACCATTCCTTTCAATTTTTTCAGTTGTGGGGAAAAGGCATAGACAACTAATAATAAAAATACCTGTTCACAGCAATATTAAGGAGCACACTTCTCTAAACTACACCGCTCTTCCAGCAGGAGGACAACAGATATCTGTGTTCTGCTATTTGGTACAGCTGCATTTGAGGTGTGGAGCAACTACACTAATTTTACTGCCAGGCTATGGAACGCTTTGCATTCCAGCACCCATTGCTGCTTTGCAAATAGCAGCTGTGGGTAGTTACTCAGTTTGCCCATGTCCTTAACACTGGCCCTGGATGAAATGGTGAGGGTGCTACAGGGATGCTTAAGGAAAAGTTGGCCGTGCTAATATTCAAATTGCCTAGGTTTTTGACAGGTTTTAAATTGAAAAAACCCTTTTATACCCAAGTATAAAAGTGAAACCAAAGTGAAAGGATAAAACAATTGTTAGCAAACTAAAGTCAAAGCAGAAAAAAAATGAAAAAAATGTTATCTGTTGTACACTGACTGCACATGAAGACCGCGTGGGATTTAGGTAATCCATCATGGACCATTGGCTGTAGACAGAAGATTCTAGACCCAGAAGAAGACCAGAAGAAGTTGGCAATGGTGAAGCATCGAGGGGGAATGCAGACTTTGCATCACATGAGAAAGGAGCAGTAGGAGGTAAGTGTGCCATAATGTGTAAGTATATACAACATACTCTGGGGCCCCACAGTGGCACAATTCTATTTTAAAGACTTCTGCATTCCATTCTATATAATCTGGCTGTAAATTTCAATAGAACATACAATTTTCTATAGACCAGCTACAATATCCATGGCTTGTTAAAGCTGAAAGAGCCTATTTTCCTGTGTTGGATCTACATATTGTTAAGTTCTCGGTTTGATTGATGATGCTTTGTGTATTTTTTTCTTTTTTAGGGAGGATATATGGAGAGTATGCCACCCAAAATCCAGGATAAAAAGTGTGACACTGACCCCTCTTGTCTAAGAAGCTTGCCATCATTAATCATCTCAAACCTCATGAGATTAATTCAATTATGGGAAATGGTTGCCAGCTATCTAGGGCCATATAAGGTGACTTGACACTTTGTCTTATCCCTGAGCCTAGTTAGATAATGAGAAGAGTTTTACTTCTTATGTCATCTGCCAAAAAAATATAAAAGTCAAAAAACTCTTTAAATTATCTACAAACACATTTTACAAAATTAATATAAGAGATTTTATTGGAGAACTTTTATGAAAACACTTGATGAAAGAAAGACTTCAGCCTAACTGAAATGCCAAACTTATATTTTTATAAATCACTAAATATAAACAAATCAAACGTACTATACTTTATTTGGCATCAGTGGTGTAGCGTGGGTTGTCAGCTCCCAGGGCGAGGCAAGTGATTTGCGCCCCCCTGACCCACGAATTTACCTATTTTCAGATAGCTCCAGTCTGGTCACATGATCCCCTGTGTGAGACAGCGGTGGCTGTAGGGGAGAGGAGAACGTGTTTGACAATGACTACTAAAGCCTGGAGTGGTGACATCATAGGTTCCTATGTCCCATCTGTTGTTGGTGCTCCCTCCTCCTCCCTGCATACACCACGGGCTCACACAAGGGATAACATGTCTGGACAGCCTGAAAATAGGTGTTTACATATTTCTACACAGGCTAGCCATCATAGGCATTAGGAGGTGGATTTTATAATATTTCAGTTAATGGAAGGATTCACACTATAATACTTGTTGTAGCACCGTGCAGTTGGGATCAATACCCGGTAGGGTTTTGTATTTAACCTTTTTGATTTTTTCTATATATATTTTGGTATATATATATATATATAAACCAAAATAGATATAGAAAAAATTCAAAAAGGTTAAATACAAAACCCTACCGGGTATTGATCCCAACTGCACGGTGCTACAACAAGTATTATAGTGTGAATGTGACATATGTAGCTCCCATTAACTGAAATATTATAAAATAACCCCACTGGGTAGTGAATCCAAATCGCCAGTGCTGCAAGAACACACAATTGTGCAAATATATAAATAAACAAACTAATTTCATATAACAATCAATAAAAAGCATCCTAAAAACATGGCTTTGAATGAACTTTATGGCTATGGATGAACTTTATATTGATTATTATGGTATATAAAATGAGTTTATTTATATATTTGCACAATTGTGTGTTTTTGCAGCACTGATGATTTGTATTCACTGAGAGAGAGACATTGGGATCAGAGAGACGGTGGAGCTGAGGGAAAAGGGGGGGGGGGGCTTAGAGAGGGGCCTGAGGGGCAGATGAGAGAGACTGCTAGCCATACATTTCATGCCATTTATTGTACATACTATCACTATCATGGCTTATTCACAGAGTTGGGGGATAAAATATTCCATCTAAACTCTCTTATAAAATACCTTATTATACTTTTATGTCCCACTATATGATCATGTCTCACCCTAAGACTATTGTCTTTACCTAAATGTAGGATGTAACATTTCAAAAGCATTTTTAAAGTAACAGCCCTACTAGCATTTAACGTTTTTAACTTATGACATATACATATATATATACATATACATATATATATATATATATATATATATATATATATATACATACATATATACATACACACATACATATACACAGTGGGTAAATAAGTATTGAACATGTCACCATATTTTCTAGGTAAATATATTTCTAAAGGTGATACTGACATAAAACTTTCACCACATGTCGGTAACAAACCATGTGATCCATAAATAAAAAAACAAAAAAGAAACAAATAAGTTCAGAAATTAAGTTAAGTGTTATAAAATGGAATGACACAGGGAAAACGTATTGAATACGCCAACTGCAAATGATTTAATACTTCGTACAAAATCTTTTGTTGGTAATGAGAGCTTCTAGACGCCTCCTGTATGGAGAAACTAGTCGCATACGTTGCTCCAGGGGCGGATCCAGGGGGGCAACAGGGCAATTGCCCCCCGAAAAAATCACACCGACTGGCTTGCACTGCAGGCTGCAGCGCTGCTATGCCCAAGTCTCTCAGCGGCGCAGAGAGAGAGAGACTCTGGTGTGTTACACGGCGCCGCTGGACCAGGAGGAGCTAGGAGGTGGGTGGAGCTGAGTCGTTGGCTTGGCAACCCTGCACTCGTTGCTAGCGCCTGCCCGCCTGGCGTCTAGCAATGAGTGATGTCATTGAGACAGTCACGTGACTCACGTCAGAGTCTCAGAGCCGACGTGACAGGAACTGCCTGGAGGAGCGGCACTGTGTGGCAGAGGCAGAGCGCCAGCAATCTTCCTTCTATGCGTCCGCCGCTGAGTGTGTTGAGTGTGCTGGCCCCTCCTACATGCATCACCTCCTCCCTCCATCTTGTCCATACTCATCACAATCACTCTCACTGAATGCAGGCCTCCACCCCTGACAGCAGGAAAGTGACGTGGCAAGTGACAATCGGCAACAAATGACAGGTGACATGGCAAGTGGCAATCTGTATCTGGTGGCAGGTGACGTGGCAAGTGACAATCCGCAACGTGTAGCAGGTGACGTGCCAAGTGGCAATCTGCAACATGTGGCAAGTGACAGTCGCAACGTGTGGCAGGTGATGTGGAAATCTGTATCTGGTGGCAGATGACGTGGCAAGTGACAATCTGCAACATGTGGCAGATGACGTGGCAAGTGACAGTCCGCAACGTGTGGCAGGTGACATGGCAAGTGACAATCCGTATCTGGTGGCAGATGATGTGGCAAGTGACAATCTGCAAAGTGTGGCGGGTGACATGGCAAGTGACAATCTGCAACATGTGACAGGTGACGTGGCAAAAGACAGTCTGCAATGTGTGGCTGGTGACATGGAAATCCTTATCTGGTGGCAGATGATGTGGCAAGTGACAATCTGCAACATGTGGCAGGTGACGTGGCAAAAGACAGTCTGCAATGTGTGGCTGGTGACATGGAAATCCTTATCTGGTGGCAGATGATGTGGCAAGTGACAATCTGCAACATGTGGCAGGTGACGTGGCAAGTGACAGTCCACAACATGTGGCAGGTGACATGGAAATCTGTATCTGGTGGCAGATGGCGTGGCAAGTGACAATCTGCAAAGTGTGGCAGGTGACATGGCAAGTGACAATCTGCAACATGTGGCAGGTGACGTGGCAAGTGACAGTCTGCAACGTGTGGCAGGTGACGTGGAAATCCATATCTGGTGGCAGATGACGTGGCAAGTGACAATCTGCAACGTGTGGCAGGTGACGTGGCAAGTGACAATCCACATCTGGTGGCAGGTGGCGTGGCAAGTGACAGTCCGCAACGTGTGGCATGGCAAGTGACGGTCCGCAACGTGTGGCAGGTGACACACTCGGGGCTCTCACTGATTCTGCATTATGGCGAGTTTAACCATTTAATTTTATATAACATTCTATATAACAATGTAATAATAGAAATAATGCGCTTCCAACATCCTGACACCATATTAACCATTGTGCCGGGATGATTGACACGCTAACACCAGCCATGTCCCCGATAAATTGCCCCCAAAAAAAACGTATTTTCTGGCAGTGACTAGACTCTGGATCCGCCCCTGCGTTGCTCAGGTGTGATTTTGTTTTATTCTTCCAAACAGTCTTCAAATTTTGAAGGTTCCATGGGCCTCTTCAATGAACGCTGATCTTTAGTTCTTTCCATAGATTTGCTATTGGATTCAAGTCAGGTGATTGGCTGGGCTATCCTAGCAGCTTTATTTTCTTTCTTTGAAACCAATTGAGAGTTTCCTTGGCTTTGTGTTTGGGATCATTGTCTTGGTGAAGTGTCCACCCTCGTTTCATCTTCGTCATCCTGGTAGATGGCAGCAGATTTTTATCAAAAATTTGTCTTGGTACATTTTTTCATTCATCCTTTCTTCAATGACATGAAGTTTGCCAGTATTGTATGCTGGAAAAAGCCCCACACTATGATGTTCCCACCTCCAAACTTCACCAGTGGTATGGGGGTGTTTTTGGGGTGATGTGCAGTACCATTTGACTTCCAAACATGGTGTGTATTATGGCATCCAATGAGTTAAATTTTGGTCTTATCTGACCAGACTATATTCTCCCAGTATTTCACAGGCGTGTCTAAATGTTGTGCAGCAAACTTTAAATGAGCTTCAACATGTTTTTTCTTCAGCAATGGAGTCTTGCGTGGTGAGCATGCGTACAGGCCATGGAGGTTAAGTGCATTACTTATTGTTTTCTTTCAAATAATTGTGCCTGCTAACTTTAGATCTTTCTGAAGCTGTCCACGTGTGGTCCTTGACTCTTGAACAACTCTTCTGATAATTATTTTCGTTCCTCTGTCAGAAATCTTGCGAGGAGCACCTGGCCATAACTGGTTTATGGTAAAGTTATGTTCTTTTCACTTCCGGATTATGGCCCCAACAGTGCTCACTGGAACATTCAGAAGTTTAGAAATCCTTCTGTAACCAATGCCATCAGTATGTTTTGCAACAATAAGGTTGTGAAGGTCTTAAGAAAGCTCTTTGCTTTTACCCACCATGAGATGTGTTTCTTGTGACAGCTTGGTAATGAGACACCTTTTTATAGTCCATCAGTTCAGACTGAACCAGCTGATATTAAATTGCACTGATAAAGGGCAGGATTGATCTAATTATTGATAGATTTAAGCTTTTAAGCTGGTGTCTTGGCTTTCCAAGGCTTTTTGCACCTCCCTTTCTTCATGTGCTCAATACTTTTTTCCTGTGTCATTCCATTTTATTACACATAACTTAATTTCTGAACTTATTTGTTTTGCTTTCTCTGTGTGTATGGATTGCATGGGTTGTCACTGACACGTGGTGCATGTTTCATGTCAATAGCACCTTTAGAAATACATTTACCTAGGAAAATGGTGACGTGTTCAATACTTATTTTACTCACTGCATATATATATATATATATATATAATTTATATTTGCATTTTGAATTTTTTCATTATTTTATTTGTAGGTTTTTATTGCCACCCCAATGCATCATTTGACATACATTAGATGAATACTGATAACACATGGTCTCCTCCTCTAAGGAACAAATAATGCACCAAGTGTATTGTTTCTATGCTCACTGTGGTGTGTATATAGGAACCCTGCTCCCCCCCCCACAACTTAATGTCTAAGCCCTAAATGGGTAAAATGCGTTAGAGAGGGTGGTCCTAAGGTGGGGTCTGTCTTTGTCATGTTTGTGGATGGTTTGTACAATAAATGTGAATGCTTATGCTCAATCTCGTGTGCACTATCCTTCCTCCCTACTCATGGTATGTGCATAGTTACATTGTTCCAAGCTGAACCAATTTAACGTTATATAAAATGCCAAACCTGGAATTCTTCTTAACACTATAAACATCCTTTGAGAGTGGTTCTGAAATATCTGGCGAAGAAGAGTTGCACTCCTGAAACTTAATATTTGAGATATGTTCTGCCTAGAGGTACCCCTTAACAGCTAGCTGAGCTTCTTTCCTAAAATTACTTGTATCTGCAATATATTTTATACCAAGATTATATAGACTTTATATTAATGGAAAGATGGTGGACATACTGGCACAATCACTCAAACTTCCTAAAAACATTGGCAGTAATAATTTAGGATGGAAACTTTAAAGAAATCAAGTATGTGATTCTCCTATGAAATATTAGTATAGCATTGGTTCCACATCATAGCCTTATAAGGAAACCCACTGCCACTTACTAAACCATAACCCATATTTTTGCCACAATTTGTAGGCCTATCAAGAAAGCCTTGAGAAGTTTGATATGTACAGCTTAAAGAAATAAGAGGGAGGGAGGATATAATTGAGACTATTAAACACTTTAACACTTCAAAGAGGTCCAGGACAGGAGTACTTTCTGAAGTAAACAGAGCTATAAAAATTAGGTACGGATATAAAGGGTAGCAATCCAAAAATTCCAAGGCAAAACCAGCTAGGAAGCACAAAACATCTAATTAAATTAGGGCTGCAACTAACGATTATTTTCATAATCGATTAGTTTGCCGATTATTATGTCGATTAATCGAATAATCGGTTAATAACCTAAAAAAAAGTTTGCTGCAATTTGCATTTTTTACATATTTTTTGGCCAATTTGTTGCTGGGCAGATTAAAAAACACAAATTGCCGCAAAAACGCATTATTACATGCTTTTCTGCAGCTTCTCCATTGAAGTATATTGAACCAAAAAAACAAAATAGCACAGTTTTGCATTAAAAAAAAAGTCCTCGTCTTTTCCAGATACGCAGCAGCTGAAAAGATCATGGATGTGAACGTGTCCCATAGGAAACCATGTAAATGAACTGTAGTGTGTTTCTGCAAAAAGCACCAAAAAACACAGAGGTGTGACCCAGGCCTGAGATGTTTAGTAACATAATGGGGTTAAAAAAACTAAAATTAGTACAAAAAGAGCAAATAATCGCTACTGTAAGGGGTTAATTTTTTACTATGGGACAGTGAAAGTAATATTTACAGTAGCGATTTGCTCTTTTTGTACTATAAAGGGCTAATTTTAGTTTTTTTGTTAACCCCATTATGTTAGTGGCCGATTATTTGATTATGAAAATAGTAGTTGATTAACCACTTCCCGACCGCCGCACGACGATGTACGTCGACAGCATGGCACGGGCAGGCATATGGGCGTACCTGTACGTCCCTGCCTTCCCGCGGGTCGGGCGGTGGCGGTCGGTATTCGTGCGGGAGCGATCCCGGACGAGGGGGCGGCCATTCGTTCATGGCCACCCCCTCGCGATCGCTCCCGACGAATAGGAATCGTTCGTGACATCACTTCCTCTCCTGTAATGTAAACACAGGAGAGGAAGTGATGTATTCTCTCCTCCGTGTCGGTATTTTTCGTTCCGACACCGAGGAGAGAGGATCGGTGAGTTGCACCAACACGTCACTACACAGTAGAACATGCCAGGCACACTCACACCCCCCCGATCACCCCCCCAATTACCCCTGCCCCCCCAGTCACAGTGACACCAATGTCATTTTTTTTTTGCATTGGTGTCATTTGTGACTGTAATAACTGTTAGGGCAGTTAGGGTTAGCCCCCTTTAGTTCTAATGTACCCCCCTAACCCCCCCAATAAAGGTTTAACCCCGTGATCACCCCCCGTCGCCAGTGTCACTAAGGCTGGGTTCACATTGCAGCGGTTTATGAGAACGAATGTGATTCGCACCGCACTGCAGTGCAAATCACATCCGATCTCTGTGCGATTCGAGTTCAGCCATTCGCCGCACCCGCCGCAAATTCGCACGGGACCCTTTTTTTGGCCCGCAGCAGAATCGGATCGCATGGGTGTTCACACCATGCGATCCGAGTTTGCAGATCGCACTGCGATATGCGAACTGATCTGGGGGTGTCATTAACATTTCACTGACACTCCCAGCAGTTCGCATAGGGCAGTGTGAACTGCCGCCGGGAGGCATGCGATGCGGGAACCCGCCGCGGATTCGTGGCGTTCCCGCATCGCTCCAGTGTGAACCCAGCCTAATAAGCGATCATTTTTCTGATCGCCGTATTAGTGTCACAGGTGACGCTAGTTAGGCAGGTAGGTATTTAGGTTCGCCGCAGCTTTTTATAGCGCCAGTGACCCCCATATACTACCGCATAAAGCCCCCTGATTGCCCCCTAGTTAACCCTTTCACCAGTGATCACCATATAACTGTTACAGGTGACGCTGGTTGGTTAGTTATTTTTTTATAGTTTCAGGGCACCCGCCATTTATTACCTAATAAAGGTTTAACCCCCTGATCACCCGGCGGGTGTCATTTGTGACTGTAATAACTGTTAGGGCAGTTAGGGTTAGCCCCCTTTAGTTCTAAGGTACCCCCCTAACCCCCCCAATAAAGGTTTAACCCCGTGATCACCCCCCGTCGCCAGTGTCACTAAGGCTGGGTTCACATTGCAGCGGTTTATGAGAACGAATGTGATTCGCACCGCACTGCAGTGCAAATCACATCCGATCTCTGTGCGATTCGAGTTCAGCTATACAGATAGTATGGCTGAATTCGTGTCGCACCCGCCGCACCCGCCGCAAACTCGCACGGGACCCTTTTTTTGGTCCGCAGCAGAATCGGATCGCATGGGTGTTCACACCATGCGATCCAAGTTTGCAGATCGCACTGCGATATGCGAACTGATCTGGGGGTGTCATTAACATTTCACTGACACTCCCAGCAGTTCGCATAGGGCAGTGTGAACTGCCGCCGGGAGGCATGCGATGCGGGAACCCGCCGCGGATTTGTGGCGTTCCCGCATCGCTCCAGTGTGAACCCAGCCTAATAAGCGATCGTTTTTCTGATCGCTGTATTAGTGTCACAGGTGACGCTAGTTAGGCAGGTAGGTATTTAGGTTCGCCGCAGCTTTTTATAGCGCCAGGGACCCCCATATACTACCGCATAAAGCCCCCTGATTGCCCCCTAGTTAACCCTTTCACCAGTGATCACCATATAACGGTTACAGGTGACGCTGGTTGGTTAGTTATTTTTTTATAGTTTCAGGGCACCCGCCATTTATTACCTAGTCTCACTAGTGTACCCCTAAATTTAGGGGTGTCTACTTTCCAAAATGGGGTCATTTGGGGGGGGTTTGTGCCATCTTGGCATTTTATGGCCTTCAAAACTGTAACGCCCTTAGAAAGCCTGAAGGCGGTGCTTGGTTTTCGGGGCCCCGTACGCGGCTAGGCTCCCAAAAAGTCCCACATATGTGGTATCCCCGTACTCAGGAGAAGCAGCAGAATTTATTTTGGGGTGTCATTTCACATATGCCCATGGCATGCGTGAGCAATATATCATTTAGTGACAACTTTGTGAAAAAAAAAAAAAAAAAAGTTTGTAATTTTCCCGCAACTTGTGGCAAAATATAAAATATTCCATGGACTCAACATGCCTCTCAGCAAATAGCTTGGGGTGTCTACTTTCTAAAATGGGGTCATTTGTGGGGGTTTTGTGCCATCTTGGCATTTTATGGCCTTCAAAACTGTAATAGGTAGTGAGAAGTGAACTCAAAAATTTACGCCCTTAGAAAGCCTGAAGGCGGTGCTTGGTTTTCGGGGCCCCATACGCGGCTAGGCTCCCAAAAAGTCCCACATATGTGGTATCCCCGTACTCAGGAGAAGCAGCAGAATTTATTTTGGGGTGTCATTTCACATATGCCCATGGCATGCATGAGCAATATATCATTTAGTAACAACTTTGTGAAAAAAAAAAAAAAAAAAAAAAGTTTCTAATTTTCCCGCAACTTGTGGCAAAATATAAAATATTTCATGAACTCAACATGCCTCTCAGCAAATAGCTTGGGGTGTCTACTTTCTAAAATGGGGTCATTTGTGGGGGTTTTGTGCCATCTTGGCATTTTATGGCCTTCAAAACTGTAATAGGTAGTGAGGAGTGAACTCAAAAATTTACACCCTTAGAAAGCCTGAAGGCGGTGCTTGGATTTCGGGGCCCCGTAGGCGGCTAGGCTCCCAAAAAGTCCCACATATGTGGTATCCCCGTACTCAGGAGAAGCAGTGTTAGGAGATTGTGCGTGCTGTCTGCGTGCTCTGAACGCAGTATACACCGCTATATCCACCTATCTAGCTAAATATCTTGCTTGTTTTAAATAGAGCTTTCAGTCAGTGTTAGGAGATTGTGCGTGCTGTCTGCGTGCTCTGAAAAAGACGGACGGCAAAACAAATTATACAGGGGTGATAACCCTTCCCTATGTTTTCCAAAAAGCTTAAAAATAGTTTTTTTGACTGGAGCTACACTTTAAAAATGTACCAGTTGAAAATTACAAACCGATTCAACTTAACACAACAAACCTACACAGTCCCTGTCTTGTTTGCACCGCCTGTATACTTCTGTTCTGAGTATACAGGGCCTGGGGGCCACACGTATTTCCTTTTTTTAATATGGGTACAGGGTTCCCCTTAATATGCGTACAAGACCCAAAAGGGGCTGGTAATGGGCAGGGAGGGCTACCCATGCCATTTTTCTCAATGATTTTCAACCATATTGCAGGAACCAGATATAACATTAAAACCGCAAGCAGCTTTAAATTACGTTATTTCCGTTAAATGTCATTTTGTGCAGGTACTGTTCTAAACACGGGAAACACGTGGCACTTCACAGGCATACTACAGACACCCCCCAGGCACCATATTTAAAGGAATATTTCACTTATTTTTTTTTTCATTTTAATCGTCATTAAAATCAGTGCTCCCGCCAAAACGGCCGTTTTTAAAAGTTTTTTTTGCAGTGACCCATGTCCCCTGGGGCAGGAGCCAGGTCCCCAAACCCTTTTTAGGACAGTATCTTGCATATTAGCTGTTAAAATTAACACTTTTAATTTCGAACGTTCGAGTCCCATAGACTTCAATGGGGTTCTAAGGTTCGTACGAATTTGGGGTCCGTTCGAAAATTCTGGTACAAACCGAACCGGGGGGTGTTCGGCTCATCCCTAATCACTACCACACTGATTGAACCCTCCCCAACTACCTGAATCACCTCAATATCGCTCTATGTATATATGCAGCCTCGTATTGAGGTGGCAATACCAGCATCATGGTTGAGGCTACAACCATGATCCCAGTATTTTTTTCACCTGGTGATTCTCTTTCATGTAAAACTGATCCAAGTGGCTACACAGCCGCTGAATAACTTTTATGACCCCATTCACACCTGAGCATTTTGTAGCTAGAAGCCTGAAGCTACAAAACGCTAGAGGGGAAAAGTCTATTATTCTCAATGGAGATGGTTCACATCTCCACTCCATGTCGCCTGAAGCCAAATGCCTGAAGCTCAAACAAGTTACGGACCCTTTTTTGTCGCTCGAATTGAGCAGATTTGGGCGTTTTTCTTCTTTTAACATTGGTGACCTTTTGCCCTGCACAAAATCGCGGCAAATCGCGGTAAAAAATGGCGCAAAAAAAATGCAGCAAAATTGTGGTAAATTTGCGCGATTTTCTGCTTGAAAGCGCTACGCTCAGGTGTGAATGCAGCCTTATAGGTGGCAGAAAGAGGTTCCTCCCCCTCTCCTGCTGCTGAATTGGGACTGATCTGATCGGCGGCATTGGCTTCCCTACCCACAGTGAGAGGAACCGATGTTGTTCCTCCCACTGTGTGATGTCAAAAACCAAAAGTAACGTTTTGGCTTTGGTTTGTTTGTTGACAAGCCGATACAGGCTTGGAGTCCAGAGGAGAGATCTAGAGTCTCATAGACCCCAGATCTCTCCATAAAGAGGGCTCTCTTATGGTCCATTATATTAAGGGATGTTTTTTTATCCCTTCTGACAGCAATAAAGTTGATTAAAAATAAAATCATAAAAAAAAAAAAATTCTAACCCTCCCCCACCCCCCCGTGCTTAAACGCAAAGGTGAACACATACATAGGATCCACATGCATTTGTAAATGGGAATCGCACCACACATGTTTTGTATCACTACGAACATCACAGAGAGAGCAAACATTTACAGGCCAGACCTCCTGTGTAACTCAAAACTGGTAACCTGTAAAGGCTTTTAAAGCTTTGCCTATGGATAATTTAATGTACCATAGTTTGTCGCCATTCCACAGGTGTGCACAATTTTAAAGCCTGACACCTTTAGTATCTATTTACTCAGCATAACATCTTTTACATTTTACAAAAAATTTGGCATTATATTGTGTTTGTGTTACTAATATACATTAAAGTGTATTTTTTTTCAAAAACATTTGCTTTTCAAAAATCGCTGTCTAAATATCATGTGAATTTTTTTTTCTATTTTCTCTGCTTAAATATATATAGATAATGTTTGGGGTTGTATGTAATTTTCTAGCAAAGAAATGCAGATTTTTACATATTTGAAAGAAATGTCTGAATTGGCATGGGGGCAAAGAGACCCACGTCTAAATATATTTAAATGGCCTTACCAACCTTTTATAACAATACACGCATAAAAAGTGCAAAAACACATTTACTTAACCATACAACAGTCAAAATAGACAAGATTACAGGTCCTTAAAAACACTAATGCCTTGTACACACGGTCGGAAATTCAGACGGAAAAGGTCTGATCAGATAATATTGTCCAAAAATCCAATCATGTGTAGGCTCTATCGGATTTTTTCATCGGAAATTCAGACGGTAAAAAGTTGAGAGCAGGATCTAAAATTTTCCGACAAAAAAGTCAGATCGTTTGTAGAGAATTCTGATCGGACAAAGTGCCACGCATGATCAGATCAAATTACGAGACCAAATCTATTGGCTACTAGCCCTTACGTAGTCCCGTCTTACGCAACGAACGTCACCACGTTCCAAACGATCGGATTTTCCGACAACTTTGTCCGACCGTGTATATGCAACACAAGTTTCGGACAAAATTTGTCAGATAAAATCCGATGGATTTTGTGGTCGGAATGTCCGACTGTGTCTACAGGGCATAAGGGAAAGGATCACAATACCTGTGCAGCCAGCTACATACTGTTTGTTAGGCAGGTTATAGCTTATGCAATTCCCCCATTAACATAGTCCGTGGCGGAGCTATTGCGCTTGGCAGGGGGGGACCAGGGGAACTGTCCTTGCTGGGAGAGCCCAGTGATTATTGCTAGTAGCTATAGCCGCTGGCAATAATCACATGCTAGAAATCCTGCCCATAGATGTATTGAATCTTGGCCAGTCACTGCTGAACAAGGTGAGATTCGAACCATCTATGGCTGGCGTTTGGCCACCAGATGCCTCATACTGCCTTGGGGACCATAACAAACAGACTGCAGACAACCACGGACTCCTAACTACATGGTCACTAAAAATTTTACCGCACTTAATTCAGGATGCCACACCAAAGATGGGTTCCTAGCCCTTTTACACCACAATCAACTTTACTATCTCCAAAAAACACTAAACCGTATGGCAAATGCCGAGATTTCATAACTGATTAACCATATTCCGTAATCCTGCAGATTCCAATTTGACCGCCTTTAGAGCCCCCTTCCAGCCAGCTCCCATCCAACTAATCACGTAAGTGACCTCTAGGTGTCCTACTTTCTCACTTTTGTAAACTTTTGGCTTTCTGATTCTCCGCCTACTCGTGTAGGCCCTGCACATATTTGGTTTTTCTCCTGTTGCTTACTGCATGTCTTTAAAAGTCCTTTCAAGGTGAAGGTTTTACATGTTTTATCATAATATAGCCTTTATCCAAAACTCTACTATAGCTGGTCCCACAATACCACCTGAAAAAATGACATGCTTCATTTTACAGAATGAACTCAAAAAAGCTAGTTGGAAAACAGTTCAAATCCCATGAAATTACTTTTTGTCACACTTGAGTGCCCCAAGTGTTCCTTGTCAGACTAATAAAAACAGCAGTCTCGGGACAGACCCAAGGTGCGTTTTAATTGCTAAGTCTGCAAACACATAAATCACCATTTTATAGCTGTGTTGTTTCCGGCCATATATAACATTACATAAAGTTATTAGAGGCCGCAGACAGGAAACGTCTTTCAGCTGCTTTAAATAGTACGTCATACCACTCCAATCAATGCGTTAAAAGTGTTTATCCACCATTTTTCTCATTTGTTTACATTACTGACATACATCAGGTCATGAAATGTTAAAGAAGCATTCAACTTCAACAGAAATGTGGACCCCTAACCTCTCCAAAGTAACTCACAAAGAACACTTGGGGGTTGATTTACTAAAAGTGGAACATGCAAAATCTGGTGCAGCTTTGCACAGAAACCAGGTTCCAGGTCTTTTTTTGTCAAAGCGTAACAGAATAAGCTGAAATTAGAAGCTGATCGGCTACCATTTACAACTGCACAACATTTTGCACTCTCCAGCTTTAGTAAATCAACCCCATGGTCTAAATTTTTACATGTCTGAGTTTAAAAGGGCTTTTACTACAATACTTACAGTAGGACAATTTTGTTTGAAGGGGCTGAAGATTAGTGTAGGTTGCAGTTGTGCGGATCCAGGTTAGTGTACATATGGAGCAGGGAGGTAGTTATTTTAGGTCAAAATGAGGAAGGAAAGGGATAACTGTACTTTTATCCTTGACGGCAAACAATCTTATCAGTGAGTGCTTTGTCTTGTATTTGGTGTTTAGGAGAAACCTGGAGTACTGGGAGTAGGGATGAGCCGAACACCCCCCGGTTCGGTTCGCACCAGAACTTGCGAACGACCCCCGCGTTCGGTACGAACGTTAGAACCCCATTGAAGTCTATGGGACTCGAACGTTCGAATTGGAAAGTGCTAATTTTAACGGCTAATATGCAAGATAGTGTGCTAAAAAGGGTTTGGCGATCTGCCTCCTGCCTCAGGGGACATGGGTCACTGCAAAAAAAAGTTTTAAAAACTACCGTTTTGGCGGGAGCACTGATTTTAATGACGATTAAAGTGAAAAAAAAAAGTGAAATATTCCTTTAAATATGGTGCCTGGGGGGTGTCTATAGTATGCCTGTGAAGTGCCACGTGTTTCCCGTGTTTAGAACAATCCCTGCACAAAATGACATTAAACGGAAATAACACCATTTAAAACTGCTTGCGGTTTTAATGTTATATCTGGTTCCTGCAATATGGTTGAAAATCATTCAGAAAAATTGCATGGGTAGCCCTCCCTGCCCATTACCAGCCTATTTGGGTCTTGTACGCATATTAAGGGGAACCCCGTACCCATATTAAAAAAAAGGAAATGCGTGTGGCCCCCAGGCCCTATATACTCAGAACAGCAGTATACAGGCGGTGCAAACAAGACAGGGACTGTGTAGGTTTGTTGTGTTAAGTTGAATCTGTTTGTCATTTTCAACCGGTACATTTTTAAAGTGTAGCTCCAGTCAAAAAAAATATCTTTAAGCTTTTTGGAAAACATAGGGAAGGGTTATCACCCCTGTATAATTTGTTTTGTCGTCCATCTTTTTTCATCTCACTTGCTGTTGTCTCCTTCCGTTTGCAAGTAGGAGATGTTTGTAAGTTGGATGTTTGCAAGTAGGGGCCTGCCCTATATGCTCTGCAGAAATGGCGGAACAAGGTGTTGGTTTTGCAACAACATTGTAAGCCCTCAAAGTGACTCTTGGTGGCCGCTGGAGTGCCCTGCTGTGAACGATTATATCAAGAATTGTAATTACATGCCATTGTTGAACAGTGGTAGAAAAATTGACCTTTGGTGGTTGTGGTGCTGGTGCCACAACACTATAAGTCCTCACAGTTACTCTGGGTGGGCACAGGAAGGGGCCCTCCTGTGAAATATTATATCAAGAATTGTAATTACATGTCCCTGTTAAACAGGGGCACAAAAATTGGGCCTTAGGCACTGGTGCCATCACACTGCAACCTCTGCCATACACTCTAGTTTTATTGCAGGAATTAGCCCTGCTGCAAAGCATTGCATCAAAAATTGTACTTAAACGCCCCTGTTAAACAGGGGCAGAAAAATTGGGCCTTAGGCACTGGTGCCATCACACTGCAACCTCTGCCATACACTCTAGTTTTATTGCAGGAATTAGCCCTGCTGCAAAGCATTGCATCAAAAATTGTACTTAAACGCCCCTGTTAAACAGGGGCAGAAAAATTGGGCCTTAGGCACTGGTGCCATCACACTGCAACCTCTGCCATACACTCTAGTTTTATTGCAGGAATTAGCCCTGCTGCAAAGCATTGCATCAAAAATTGTACTTAAACGCCCCTGTTAAACAGGGGCAGAAAAATTGGGCCTTAGGCACTGGTGCCATCACACTGCAACCTCTGCCATACACTCTAGTTTTATTTCAGGAATTAGCCCTGCTGCAAAGCATTGCATCAAAAATTGTACTTAAACGCCCCTGTTAAACAGGGGCAGAAAAATTGGGCCTTAGGCACTGGTGCCATCACACTGCAACCTCTGCCATATACTCTAGTTTTATTGCAGGAATTAGCCCTGCTGCAAAGCATTGCATCAAAAATTTAACTTAAACGCCCCTGTTAAACAGGGGCAGAAAAATTGGGCCTTAGGCACTGGTGCCATCACACTGCAACCTCTGCCATACACGCTAGTTTTTTTGCAGGAATTAGCCCTGCTGCAAAGCATTGCATCAAAAATTGTACTTAAACGCCCCTGTTAAACAGGGGCAGAAAAATTGGGCTGTTGGCATCACCCAGAACCAAAAATGTTCTTCCAACATATCAGCGGAGGAGGAAGAGGATAGACAATCAACATAACAGGACAGTCACTCAGCATCAGCATAGGCAGTCTTGAAGGGATGTGGTATTTCAAAAAAAATTATTCGGTTACATCAGCTTCAGGTGCTTGGTAGCTGTGGGTGATCCAAGACTGATTCATCTTGATGAAGGTCAGTCGATCAACTGATTCGGTGGACAGGCGCACCCTGTGATCGGTAACGAAGCCACCAGCAGCACTGAAGGTGCGTTCCGAAAGAACGCTGGATGCAGGACAGGCCAGTAGCTCAATTGCATACTGTGCAAGCTCTGGCCAGTGATCCATCCTCAAGACCCAGTAAGCCAGAGGATTTTCAGTGGGAAAGGTGTCCAAGTCTGACCTTGCCCCTAGGTATTCCTGCACCATGTAAATTAGACGCTGGCGATGGGTGCTGGAACCAATCATACCTTGGGGCTGCGGACTAAAAAATTGTCTGAAAGCATCAGTCAGACGGCCACCTTCTCCACCGCTCCTTCTGACTGATGCCTCAGCAACACGTTGTCCAGGACCAGGAGTTTGTGACCTCCCAGTCTCTGGGAACGCGTTGCACAGAGCTTTCTGCAAGGCCTCCCGGAGATGTCTCATCCTCTGCTCCCTCTGCGATGGCAAGATAAGGTCGGCAACCTTACCCTTGTACCGTGGATCAAGGAGAGTGGCCAGCCAGTAATGGTCCCTCTCCTTGATCCGAAGAATACGAGGATCCTTCCGCAGGCTTTGCAGGATCAGGGAGGCCATGCAGCGTAGGTTAGCTGAGGCATTCGGTCCGGAGTCCTCTGGGTCACTAAGGACAACATGATCCGCAGCTACCTCCTCCCAGCCACGTACAAGTCCACGTGTTTCTTGGGACTGTAAATCATCCCTATAAGACTGCTGCTGCTGATGCTGAGTGCCAGCCTCCACCTCCATGCTGACACAATCATCCTCCTCCTCCTCTTCCTCCTCCTCACCCTCTTCCTGTGTGATGGGTGGCACAGCAGGAACACTGTCTGGATAAAGGGGGCCTTGAGAGGCAAGGAAGTCCTCCTCTTCCTGCCTCTGTTCTGCCTCAAGTGCCCTGTCCATTATTCCACGCAGCGTATGCTCCAAGAGGTGGACAAGAGGTATAGTGTCACTGATGCATGCACTGTCACTGCTCACCATCCTTGTGGCCTCCTCAAACGGTGACAGGACAGTGCATGCATCCCTGATCATGCCCCACTGGCGTGGTGAGAAAAAACCAAGCTCTCCTGACCCTGTCCTGGTGCCGTAGTCGCACAGGTACTCATTGATGGCCCTCTGCTGCGTGTGCAGCCGCTGCAGCATGGCCAATGTTGAGTTCCATCTGGTGGGCATGTCACATATAAGGCGGTTCTTGGGCAGGTTCAACTCCTTTTGGAGCTCAGCCAGCCGAGCACAGGCATTAAATGATCGGCGGAAATGCACACAGACTCTCCTGGCCTGTTTCAGGACATCCTGTAAGCCGGGGTACCTGCCCAAGAACCGCTGCACCACCAGGTTAAGGACGTGAGCTACACAGGGCACATGGGTCAGTTGTCCCTGTCGGAGGGCGGAGAGGAGGTTGGTGCCATTGTCGCAAACCACCATTCCTGGCTTAAGCTGGCGTGGCGTCAACCACCTCTCGGCCTGCCCCTGCAGAGCTGACAAAACATCCGCCCCAGTGTGGCTCCTGTCCCCCAAACAAACCAGCGCAAGCACGGCATGGCATCGTTTTGCCTGCGTACTTGCGTAGCCCCTGCAACGCCTACGGAGCACCGCTGGTTCTGAGGACAGAGCACTGGAAGAGGCCATGGAGGAAGAAGAAGAGGAGGGGGTGGAGGAGAGAGGTGTGTCACAACCAATAGTAGCATTTTGGAGGCGTGGTGGCGGAACAACCTCCAATACTACTGCACCTTGTCCTGCATCCTTCCCAGCAGCCAGAAGAGTGACCCAATGGGCCGTGAAAGACAGGTAACGTCCCTGTCCATGCCTGCTGGACCATGAGTCAGCGGTAATATGCACCTTACCGCTGACCGCCTTGTCCAGCGAGGCAAGGACATTGCCTTCCACATGCCGGTAGAGAGCCGGAATTGCCTTCCGTGAGAAAAAGTGGCGTTTGGGGACCTGCCACTGAGGAACCGCACATTGTACAAACTCACGGAAGGGGGCCGAGTCTACCAACTGAAAAGGCAGCAGTTGAAGTGCTAGCAATTTAGCCAAGCTAGCATTCAACCGCTGGGCATGTGGATGGCTGGGAGTAAATTTCTTCCGCCGGTCCAGCAGCTGGGGCAGGGACATTTGTCTGCTATAATCGGACGTGGATGTACCACTAGCAGAGTTCCCGGAAGCACTTGGCTGTGACACACCTAATTCTACACCTTCATTCCTCTCAGAGCAGGTTTCAGAGAGGACTGAAGGTCTAGTGGGGTTGGAGATGCCAGCTGATGAGGAGCAAGGAGAGGTCCGCTTTGTTCTTTGGTGTGGGTCTTTGAGGTATGCTTGCCAACGAGCTGCATGGCAGGTCAACATATGTCTGGTCAAGCATGTGGTGCCCAAGCGGCTGATGTTTTGGCCACGTGAGATACGCTTGAGACATATGTTGCAAATAGCAGCGGTGCGATCTGATGCACTCGTCTCAAAAAAGGCCCACACCAAAGAACTTTTAGAATAACGCGCAGAGGAAGCGCTCTGCGCAGAGGAAGCGCTCTGCGCAGGCGGAGCTCTGCGGTGTGATTCAGTCGGTGTGCTGCCCCTAAGCTGGCCCCCGGAGGGCATCCTGCCTCGTTGGACATGTGCCTCCTCCTCCTCCTCCTCCTCCTCCTCCTCCTCCCTCCTTCCAGGCACCCACGTGGAGTCAGTGCCCTCATCATCCCCTCCCTCTTCATCGCTGTAGCAAACCTGGCAGTATGCTGCAGCTTGTGGAACATGACTGCCAGATTGCTGTCCTTCTTGAGCATCCCCTCTCTCTGTGCTCACGCTACTGCCTTCCTCTAGCTGAGTGTCATCATCAGAGCCCACCATCCTCCTGGAGCATGTACCCAACACTGTGCTCAAAGAGTTCAGGAGACTCCTCAGGAGGACGTGGTGGGTCTAGGGAAGGAGTCACTGATGATGACATTGAGAGGAGGGACGACGATGTGTTGGCAGCTGCTTTTCTACTACCCTGAGACTGGGTGAGAGAGGATGAGGAAGATGAAGAGGGCTTGGTCATCCACTCTACCAAGTCGTTGGCATGTTGCGGTTCAACATGTCCAGCTGCAGAAAAGAAGGACAAGCATGTCCCATGGCCACGTGCTGATGACAATGCACCGCGTCCCCGACCAGCACTGTTGTCTCTAGACACAGAGCCTGCTTGCCCTCTTTTATCGGCTCGCGCCTGTCTGCCTCTCCTTGCTGGCCTTCCAGACATGGTAATGGCCTGAAGGGAGTTGGGTAAAACAGTAGTTGGGTAGTTTATATTGTGCTGGAGGCACACAACACCCACTAACTCCTGCAGATGCCTTTTTTATAGAACAGCAGAGTTAAAGGGGTATATACAGATGTATACTGTGCTGTGCTGGAAGCACACACAACTTCCAATAACTCCAGCAGATGTCAATCGGGCCCAAATAGAGAACAGCTATGTAGGTGGATAATAGCGGTATGTACTGGGTACAGAGCAGGCACACAGCACGCACTATCTCCTGAGTGACACTACTGACTGCAAGCTCTATTGTTAAAGATGGACCACTAGCTATATAGGTGAGGTGAATATCACGGTGTATACTGCGGTCAGGGCACGCAGACAATAACAAGAAAACAGCAGAGTTAAAGGGGTATATACAGATGTATACTGTGCTGTGCTGGAAGCACACACAACTTCCAATAACTCCAGCAGATGTCAATCGGGCCCAAATAGAGAACAGCTATGTAGGTGGATAATAGCGGTATGTACTGGGTACAGAGCAGGCAAACAGCACGCACTATCTCCTGAGTGACACTACTGACTGCAAGCTCTATTGTTAAAGATGGACCACTAGCTATATAGGTGAGGTGAATATCACGGTGTATACTGCGGTCAGGGCACGCAGACAATAACCAGAAAATAGCAGAGTTAAAGGGGTATATACAGATGTATACTGTGCTGTGCTGGAAGCACACACAACTTCCAATAACTCCAGCAGATGCCAATCGGGCCCAAATAGAGAACAGCTATGTAGGTGGATAATAGCGGTATGTACTGGGTACAGAGCACGCACACAGCACGCACTATCTCCTGAGTGACACTGCTGACTGCAAGCTCTATTGTTAAAGATGGACCACTAGCTAGATAGGTGAGGTGAATATCACGGTGTATACTGCGGTCAGGGCACGCAGACAATAACAAGAAAACAGCAGAGTTAAAGGGGTATATACAGATGTATACTGTGCTGTGCTGGAGGCACACACAACTTCCAATAACTCCAGCAAATGACAATCGGGCTCAAATAGAGAACAGCTATGTAGGTGTATATAGTGGTATGTACTGGGTACAGAGCACGCAGACAGCACGCACTAACACTACTGACTGCAAGCTCTATTATTAAAGCTAGATCACTAGCTATATAGGTGAGGTGAATATAGTGGTGTATACTGCGGTCAGGGCACAGACAGTAACCACTACACAAGAGCAAAATAGTAAATCAGCCAAAAACGATTGGTGTGTAACTGTGTTGAAGGTACACAGAACACCCACTGCTTCAGATGCTAACAAACACTACACGAGGCCGCCTGAAAGGCAGCTTTATATAGTGTGGGGCGTGCACTACACAGTCTGAGCTATGATTGGCCACAGGCAAGATGCCTGTGGCCAACCATTGCTCTTCCCGCTACTGGCGCTGCGATTGGCCAAGCATGCGGGGTCACAGTGCATGCTTGGCCAATCGTGAGACAGCAATGCATTGCGCCATCGCAGTGCATTGTGGGCCACACGAATTTTGCCGCGAACGGCCCAAACGTTCGGAATTTGGCGAACGCACGAACGACCGATGTTCGAGTCGAACATGCGTTCGACTCGAACACGAAGCTCATCCCTAACTGGGAGGAAACCCAAGCAAGAACATTCAAACTCTGAGAACCCTAGTATGATAAGGCATAAGTCTACATTCACACTTGCAAATGGGGCCATATGCAATTACATGCAGAAACCCATCTGGGGTTCCCGGCGATTAGCAGACAGCCTGTATCCAGGGCCAATCACTCGCATGTAATCGCTCCATGAACAACTACATGTGAGCAGCCGTGATTACCTGTGGGAGCTGTCAGCCTCCCATTGTTTTCAATGGGGCTACTGCAGCCAATCATTGAGAACCCCTCTGGGGTTCCCACACATAATTGCACTCAGACTAATTCACTCAGCGTGAATGTGCTAAGTGCTAACCACCAAGCTATCATGTTAAAGCAGAGCTCCAAGCTGTTGACTTTTAATATTAGGACATTTGCCTATCCTGGAATCCAGCGGTGTCTTCACCCCAGCCGATTTTTCCATTGGTCTTCGGGTGCTGCCACCACCATTTCTTGTAAGGGAAACCAGCAGTGAAGCCCTGCAGCTTCATAGCTGGCTCCCTACTGTGCATATGAGAAGCACGCTTTTCTTTGTGAATGACCCAGTGGCCGGGGAAGGAGTAGAGGGGCCAAAATTCTGGGGGACTTCAGGACGGCGAAGTCACCAGGAAGTGGGGTTAGGGACCTGTCAAGAACAGGTACCTGTTCCCCCCTCCCCACACCCCCGCAAAAGTGTCAAATGTGACAGCAGAGGGGGGGGGGGGGAGGAAGCACCCTTTTGGGTGGAGCTCTGCTTTAAGTTTTAAATACTTTGTATTCGTTTGGTTTTATTGTCTTGGAAAAAAAAAAATTTTTATACATTCCGTTGACAAAAAAGTAACAAAATCAAATTTTTCTACTTTGATCAGTGTTTGTTTATTTCAGGTATTTATATAGCACAGACCGTTTACACAGTGCTTTACATGTGTAACTCTACGATTAAGCCCCGTGGGCAGGGCGAAACGCATCAAAGCATGGTCAATGAGGAGCTGAGGTTGAGGCCCTTTCCATCCACCATCACACACTGAGCTGTTGGTGTGAGACATCCCTATATTGTATGGCTAAGAGAGAACCTGCTGCTTGTCTAAAGAACTGCAGCCAGCACCCCCAGAACAAAAAAAAATCTTTAATTTGCAAATCTAGGAACCTCACGTTTATCCAACACATCTGTGTTTCCCCTGCTAGGGACTGTGGTTCCTCCTACCCACTATTACTTTACTACTGTGACCTGTAGTGGTGGAGTAGCCAGCAGGAGGAACACGGCACACAGCAGTGGACACACTTTTGCCTGTGTTGGATAGCAGCAATGCTCTGAATACAGAAAAGGTTTAATTTGCCGCCTGCTTCAGAGGTAAAAATTAAATTTTTTTATTTTGCTGGGAGTGCTGGCTGCTACTTTTTTTTTTTTTAGACATGCAACAGTGTTGCTATAACTGAAACAAAGAAGCGTCTATTATCACAGCTGCTATATAGGATGAGAAGGTGCTTAAGAAGTGACACAAGTATGTTGCAGTTTCTTTTTCACATGCAAACATGTGTCTCTCTACCCTTTCCAATGTGTAAAAAGCAAGCCATGGGTGATAGCTACAGAAATAATATCCTGCAAAGCAAATGTCATTTTTTTTTCCTCTGAAATCACAGATGGTACAACTATACAATTTGCTGATATTCACCTCGGTGGGGAAATAAGTGCCTGAAAACTTCCATCTGCATTACCTCCATAGAATGGAATATTTTAAGTGCAGGAAAATATTTTCTGAATGAGATGAGTGCTGGTATGTCAGATAAACATTTAAACATAGTAGATAAAATTGGCCAAAGCCTCTCTGTATTTGAAATCTGCAATAGTATGATGAGAATGCATTGTCTGTGCTGGCTGCAGGATTCTGCAGGTGCTGTTGTTGGGTCATAGTGATTCACAATGCGATCAGAACCTGTTCTGCAGCCGCCCCATAGCACTGGAAGCTTAAGTTATTCCTAACTTGAAATTCAAAGCTGTGAGTCAGCCTGTGAGTAGGTAGGTCTCACTGTGACTCAGACAAAATGTCTGGCGTGGAGGAGGCATAGCAAATGAGGGAGCTGGTTAAGGAATATATTTTAGAAATGAAAAGAATGTATTTCTGGAAGACAGTGCCCCACCATGAAAAAGCGATATTTCCCGGTGAATTGGAGCTGAACTCCAGGTAAACCTCGGAGCTCACATCAGTCATGCACAAAAGACAAAGATTAATGGAGCTCTGTACCCATTCATATATCATTAACCACTTCAGCCCCAAGAGGATTTATCCCCTTAATGACCAGGCCATTTTTTGCGATACTGCACTGCACTGCATTGCTTTAACTGACAATTGCGCGGTCATGCGACGTTGCACACAAACAAAATGTATGTCCTTCTTTCCCACAAATAGAGCCTTCTTTAGGTAGTATTTAAAGCGGAGATCCACCCAAAAGTGAAACGTCCACTCATTCATTTCCTCTCCCCCTCGGGTGCCACAATTGCCACCTTTTGGGGGGGATCGGGGACAGGATACTTGTCTTTGACAGGAAGCCTGTTCCCACTTCCAGGAGTCCGGGTCACAGCCCCTGACATCACTGCGGAGCTCCCTCCTCCTCCTCTCCCTGTCGCCGGGCCAGTAAGAGAGAGGAGCGGGGCCTCGAGCATGTGCAGTAGGGTTCCCGGCGTGAAGCCGTAAGGCTAAACTGCCGGGTTAACTTATCCGCAATATCGGCGGCAACACCCAACAGCTGGTGGAAACATCAGCTGCGGTGCCGACATTGTGGGACTCCAGGACAGGTAAGTGTCCTATTGTTAAAAGCCAGAAACTGGAGTATGTGTAGCTGCTGGCTTTTAATATTTATTTTTTTGAGGGGGGGAACACCGCTTTAATCACCTCTGCGGTTTTTATTTTTTGCACTATAAACAAAAAAAAGCAATTATTTTGAAAACAAAAAACAATATTTTTTACTTTTTGCTATAATAAATATCCCCCCCAAAAAAAAAAAAAAAAAATTCTTCATCAGTTTAGGCCAATATGTATTCTTCTACATATTTTTGGTAAAAAAAAGAAAAATCGCAATAAGCATATATTGATTGGTTTGCGCAAAAGTTATCGCATCTACAACACAGGGGATATATTTATGGCATTTTTATTATATATATATTTTTCTTTACTAGTAATGGTGTTGATCCACGATTTTTAGTAGGACTGTGACATTGCAGCGGACAGATCAGACACTTGACACTTTTTTGGGACCAGTGACATTTATACAGTGATCAGAGCTAAAAAATAGCCACTGATTAGTGTATAAATGTCACTAGCACGGAAGGGGTTAATACTAGGGGTGATCAAGGGGTTAAGTGTTCCCTAGGGAGGTGTTTCTAACTGTGGGGGGATGGGACTGACTGAAAGTACAGAGAGATCGCTGTTCCCGATCACTAGGAGCAGCAGATCTCTTCCCTGACAGAATGGGGATCTGTCTGTTTATATTGACAGATCCCCGTTTTGGCTCTCTGAGAAATTATCGCGGTTGGCCGGCCACTCAGATCAGCTCCAGCGTCACGCATGCCCCCTATAGCTCTTAAAATGGCCACCGCATACCTATGGCGATTCACGCACCTATGCCAACCAGCTGCCGTATAATGATGGCGGCTGGTCGGCAAGCAGTTAAATATACAACGATCAGCCATAACATTATGGCCACCCATCATAACATGACCACCCATCTCATATTGAGTAGATTTCCCTTTTGCTGCCAAAACAGCCCTGACTTATCGAGGTATGGACTCCACTAGACCTCTGATCCTAGGTACACACTTGCGATGTGGGAACCAGCAATGCTCTTTTAACCACTTCAATACCAGGCACTCCCTCCCCTTCCTGCCCAGGAAATTTTTCAGCTTTCAGTGCTGTTGCACTTTGATTGACAATTGCGTGGTCATACAACACATCACCAAACTAAGTTTTTATAGTTTTCTTCCCACAAATAGAGCTTTCTTTTAGTGGTATTTGATCACCTCTGGGGTTTTTATTTTTTGCTTAAAAAAATGAAAAAACATAAAAAAAAATTGAAAAAACGTTTTTCTAAGTTTTTCATAAAATGATGAGTTGGCGCTGATAAGATGGCACTGATAGGCTCTGATAAGGTGGCACTGATATGCAGAATTGATATGTGGCACCGATATACAGCACTGATGGGCATTTATAGATAGTACTGATGGGCACTAACAGGTGACACTGACAGACGGCACTGATTTACACTGGCAGATGGCACTGATAGACACTAACAGATGGCACTGATGGACAGCACTGATGATGAGGTACTGACAGGTGTTACTGCTGGGCACAGATTGGCACTGTGATGGGCACTATGGTGGGCTCACTGTGGTGGGCACTGAGAGACTTTATTAAGTGGGCACTGACTGGCAGCTGTTCGGCACTGATTGGCACATTTGGTAGGGGCTGTGCTGATGATCAATGTGCAGATTATAATCAGCATAAACCCCCCCTCTGACAAGGAGAGACGCTGATTGGCTCTCCCTGGTTCCCCCATTCACCCATTTATGGGCACTTCCTACTCTATCAGAGGCTCCTTACCACAATCGGAGATGCGGTTTGTTGGACTGACATGCCGCACTCCCGATCGCCGCTCTGGACGTCAAATGATCGGCAGCAGCGGGCAGCTTTCTCACATAGGATCTGCCCTCCATCCAGATGTCCTGGTATACGCAGGTTTCCCCTTCATCATTGTCTGCTCCTGTAGGACAGGATCAGATCCACATCTCGTAATGCTATTCCACATTCAGCTCTGGCTTCTTGCTGTTTTTATTGCTGCTTCATTGTTGGAATTATTATTATTATACAGGATTTATATAGCACTAACAGTTTGTGCAGCGCTTTACAACATGGGGCAAACAGTACACTTACAATACAAATCAATACAGGAGGGATCAAAGGGCTCTGCTCGTCAGAGCTTACAATCTAGAAGGGTCAAGTGGAAACAAAAGGTATGAAGTGAAAAAACTGTTGTTAGGTGTGGGTAGGGTAGGCTTCTCTGAAGAGAAGGGTTTTCTGGGATTGTCTAAAAGCTAATAGAGTAGGAGATAAGCGAACAGATTGGGGTAGGGCATTCCATTGGATTGGAGAGGCTTTGGAAAAGTCCTGGAGGCGAGTATGGGAGGAGGTGACGTGGGAGCTAGAGAGCCAGAGGTCTTGAGAAGAATGAAGAAAACGAGGAGGTTGGTATATAGAGACTAGGCTAGTGATGTAGCTGGGTGCTAAATTGTGGATGGCTTTGTACATAGTTGTTAGTATTTTTAATAGAATTCTTTGGCCAAGCGGAAGCCAGTGGAGGGAAAAACAGATATCCATCCTGTTCAGCTCCGATTCAGCAGAGAATTTTCTCACAGATCCCCTGCTTATCTGAGCAGACCCTGCTCTATGTGAAAGGGCCCTAAGTATGGTTGAAGCGGAGTTCCAACTGTATACAATTTATTTTTTTCCTTTAAGATTAATATCTTTGGATTATAACTCATATATATATACAGTGGTGTGAAAAAGTGTTTGCCCCCTTCCTCATTCCCTGTTCCTTTGCATGTTTGTCACACTTAAGTGTTTCGGAACATCAAACCAATTTAAACAATAGTCAAGGACAACACAAGTAAACACAAAATGCAATTTGTAAATGAAGGTGTTTATTATTAAAGGTGAAAAAAAATCCAAACCATCATGGCCCTGTGTGAAAAAGTGATTGCCCCCTAAACCTAATAACTGGTTGGGCCACCCTTAGCAGCAACAACTGCAACCAAGCGTTTGCGATAACGTGCAATGAGGCTTTTACAGCGTCCTGGAGGAATTTTGGCCCACTCATCTTTGCAGAATTGTCCTAATGCAGTTACATTAGAGGGTTTACGTGCATGAACGGCCTTTTTAAGGTCATACCACAACATCTCAATAGGATTCAGGTCAGGACTTTGGCTAGGCCACTCCAAAGTCTTCATTTTGTTTTTCTTCAGCCATTCGGTGGTGGACTTGCTGGTGTGTTTAGGATCATTGTCCTGCTGCAGAACCCAAGTTCGTTTCAGCTTGAGTACACGAACAGATGGTCGGACATTCTCCTTCAGGATCTCTTGGTAGACAGCAGAATTCATAGTTCCTTTTATCACGGCAAGTCTTCCAGGTCCTGAAGCAGCAAAACAGCCCCAGACCATCACACTACCACCACCATATTTTACTGTTGGTATAATGTTCTTTTTATGAAATGCAGTGTTCCTTCTACGCCAGATATACTTGGACACACACCTTCCAAAGAGTTCCACTTTTGTCTCATCGGTCCACAGAATTTTGTCCCAAAAGTCTTGGGGATCATCAAGATGTGTTGTGGAGAAACTGAGACGAGCTTTGATGTTCTTTTTGCTCAGCAGTGGTTTTCTCCTTGGAACTCTGCCATGCAGGCTATTTTTGCCCAGTCTTTTCCTGATGGTGGAGGCATGAACGCTGACCTTAACTGAGGCAAGTGAGGGCTGCAGTTCCTTGGACGTTGTTGTGGGGTCTTTTGTGACCTCTTGGATGAGTCGTCGCTGCGCTCTTGGGGTAATTTTGGGCGGCCGGCCACTCCTGGGAAGGTTCACCACTGTTCCATGTCTTCGCCATTTGTGGATAATGGCTCTCACTGTGGTTCGCTGGATTCCCAAAGCTTTGGAAATGGCTTTATAACCCTTTCCAGACTGATAGATCTCAATTACGTTCTTTCTCAATTGTTCCTGAATTTCTTTGGGTCTCGGCATGATGTGTAGCTTTTAAGGATCTTCTGGTGGACCTTACTGTGTCAAGCAGCTTCTATTTAAGTGATGCCTTGATTGTGAACAGGTGTGGCAATAATCAGGCCTGGGTGTGGCAAGAGAAATTGAACTCAGGTGTGGACAACCACAGTTATAGTATGTTTTAACAAGGGGGGCAATCACTTTTTCACACAGGGCCATGATGGTTTGGATTTTTTTTCACCTTTAATAATAAACACCTTCATTTACAAATTGCATTTTGTGTTTACTTGTGTTGTCCTTGACTATTGTTTAAATTGGTTTGATGTTCCGAAACACTTAAGTGTGATAAACATGCAAAGGAACAGGAAATGAGGAAGGGGGCAAACACTTTTTCACACCACTGTATATATAACTCACGGTTTTTATGACCTATCGACGCTCGATTGCCGATTTGCAATCAAAAAATATCTTTTATTAGTGTCTCCTGCCATTTTCCATTTTGCTTGTGGGCATGTGAAGCCCACAAGGACTATCTTCCGGGATATGGTGCTGCTGAGCGACTAGCATGCACCGCCCATTCTCGCGCATGTGCAGTGTGTTTGGCTCGCAGTGCCATCAACTTCTGACATTGCCATCAGAATGGGTGGGGTCATCAGAAGTGCCCGCCCCCTTTGTGATGGCAACTGTTGTCAATTCTGGTTTCGGAATATCGTGATAACGAGCGGCTGCCATCCACACTGACTCCTGGGAATTATGACACAAAACTCCCAGGAGACAGTGCGCCTCCGGATATGATGAACATATCCGTGGGTGGCAGAAGCCGGAAACTAGATGGAAAACAGCAGTATCTGAGTAAGGAGACAAAAAAAAATTTCAATGCTTTATCTGTATGGTATAATAATCATTTAGAGAAAAAGTTCTAAAAGTGAGTGGAACTCCGCTTTAATAGTTGTGTTGCAATACCTATGTTTTCCAACTGGTGGCACTGTAGTAAAATCCCCATTTATAGTTCACCATTCTGGTAAAACCCAGGAGTTATAAAAATACTTAACTGTTATAACTGAAAAGCATCATAAATAAAGAGTTAATATTCTTTTGGTATTCCCCGTAAAAATAATTAAAGACTAGGAAATCTAAGGAGGGAACAGATACATATTGATCATGTCAATGTTATATGTCTAATTATCTGCATGTTGTCAGGAATTGACCCAGGATCATCACTTTGTACATCAGAATACTGCAACGTAACAGCAGCATTCTTTATTAATTCCCTGTGTTCTTCAGCGAAACAAAATAAAATCAGCCCGCAGCACCATCAGTTCCTAATATTATTTGGTCGGGGCAATTAAAATGTTTGCTTTTCCTCCCCAGAAACAAATTTGTTTGTTTTCAATTTCAGCTGGTAATATATTATTCATATATACACCTCAGCTCTGTGTTCTCGGGCAGAGAACTCCAGGGACTTCAACTATTATTCATTCTACCAGAAGTTCAAGTGCTAATATACCTAGGGGATGGGGTATTTTGAATCATAATATTGAGATTTACTTTTTCGTGCAACCTGCTAAATAAATAATACATTAAACACTTTAGAGCACTGGAGCCGATTCCTAGAACACAGCCAGAATGTCATTACCTTTTAAAGATCTCTGAATAGTCTTTTCGAAAAGGGTGTTTCCCAGTTGCAGGAGAAATGACAAGGCAACAAATAAAGAAAGAAAAAGGGTATTTGTATTGAAAACAGCCATACAACCCACAAAAGAAAAGCATTTAGGTTTTTAAAAAAAAACAATGTACTCACCTAGGTGGATACAGCATCGATCTAATGCTGCACCTGTCCCCTGCCGCCTCTACCCTGAGAACTGAGACTGCTGATCGATTGGGTCTCGGTCTTCTGTGAGCGGAGAACTGGTGACTATCAGTCACTGGCTCTCTTCTCTGCCCCTCCAGTGCTCGCTGGATCGCTGGGCTGTGAAGGGGCGAGAGTGGCTGGCTCAGGCTCTCAGCATGTGCAAGAGCATGCTTCTTTTCACTTATGCACAATATCTCAATACTGTGATATCTCATGATATATTGAAGTTTAGGTACATGATTTCCCTGAAGGCAATGGTGATATTGTCTTCCTAGGGGGGCATCTGTGTGGCTGGGGCTACAAAGCTACTGATTTCAAGGGAAGCAAAAAAATAATAATTAAAAACTGTTAGACCCCTTTCACACTGGGGTGTTTTTCATGTGCTTGTGGGCTAAAAATAGCACCTCCAAAGCGCCTAAAAAACACCTCCCCTACAGTCCCCGTGTGAAAGCCAGAGTGCTTTAACACTGGGGCACTCCGCTGGCAGGACGTTGAAAAAAGTCCTGCAAGGAGCATCTTTGGGGCAGTGGATGTAGCTTCTCCACTGCTCCTGCCCATTGAAATAAATGGGCACCGCTGCCAAAGTGCCTGCAAAGCGCTTTGGCAGCGGTGCTATGTGGGTGCATTTAACCCTTTATTTGGCCACTGGTGGGGGGTTAAAATCGCCCTGCTAGCAGCCATATAGCGCCACTAAAATGATGGTAAAGCGACACTAAAACTAGCAACATTTTACTATTAACGCGGCCACGCTGTCAGTGTGAAAGTAGCCTTAGGCGTTTTTAAATAAGCATGCAGAGAGGCATGCTAAAGTGAGATTTAGAGAAAGGGGGGAGGTCTCCTTTAAGGGCAGGGGCTAATATATATTATGCATAAATTGTCAGCACTATATAAAAATTTGTAATAAATAAATTGCTATGGGGTGTATTTTTTTGATGAAAAACTACATTTTCTATTTTCTAGCTATTTAGCTTTTTTTTAATGCCGCCTTGATACCAGAATAATATAAGCACTGGATCTGCATCAACAAAGGCCAACCAGTGGCTCAAGAAAGAAGAAACTGGGCCAGAAAAAGAAAAGAAGTTGAGAGCAGTGTCAGGGACAGAGCAGTGGCAGAGAGCATGGGGATGTCTTCACTGAAAGAGGGCAAACCGAGAGGTAGGTCTGCCATAGTGTGCAGGTCAGGTATACCATAGATTAAAATTGCCACAACATTGCCTCTTGCCTAAGCTCATGGTCAGCATGCCATTCTTGCAGGTCTCAAGCTATCTGGCTTTAACAAGAGCTGAAACAGACAAATCTCAGCATGAAGAGGTCATTAACTCACCATGCTGTCCTCCAGGGGGATCTCCTGCAATCTCGGAGTGAGCTTCACTTTCATCCGCTGACAGCTGGGCACTAGATAGTTCTAGTCCGGGTTGAGTAGATATGGCATTACAGTCCTCCTGCATGAACTTCTCATGGGTCACACATGACAAAGGATAGTTCACACACTCATAGCCACTGCAAACACAGACAACTGCTATGTAACATTTATGTATCTTAAATAAAACAATAAAAATACTACCATACATTTTTAAAACAGAAAACATCAGAAACTCCTAATTTGTCCCAGTGGACCTTATATATAAAGTTTTTGGAAGAACAACTGTCTAACCTCCACATTCAATAAATATTTATAATACACTAATGTGGTCTCATGTCACCTTCATTGCTTTGTAAGTTTCAAAAGGCAGGGAAACTTGTGAAACCCGTCTACTGGGACCTAAAGCTGTACTTCAAGTAATCCAATGATACATCAACTCATATAGTTACCGTATTTATCGGCGTATAACACACACCCCAAGTTTAGGAGGGCATTTTAAGCAAAAAAACTTTTAGGAGGGAAGTTTAAGGAAAAAAACTTAAATTTAAATGGCCATCAATGCAGCCTTATCGGTGTCCATCTGCAGCCTTGTCCATCATTGCAGAATGATCAGTGTCCATTGCAGCCTTGCCCAGTGCCATTTGCAGCCTTGCCCAGTGGCCAGTGGCAGGACGGCATGACTGTGAGCGGAGCCGAGCACTCTGCTCGGTCTTTATCGGCGGCGTTCGCTCTTTTTCGGCAGCACGCGGTCTTTCGGTGTCACTCTGTATTTTTCAGTGCTAATTGCTCTTTTGCGCCACCGCTCACTCTTTTTCGGCTCACAGACAGTGGGGATCAGCGTATAACACGCACCCCTGTTTTCCCCACGATTTTAAGGGGAAAAACGTGCGTGTTATACGCCGATAAATACGGTATGTATTCATTATGAATTACATTTAAAAAGTGTAAATAACCAAAATCTGTTTGGATATTACCCTCCTGGAATCTCCTGCACTCTAGGACTCAGAATAGAAAAGGGAGGGTCAATACTACATACAATTGGGCTCTACTGCAGTAAATAGGTACAGTACTTATAGTATGAAGATACTGACAGAAAGAAAACATTCTAAATACAATTTAACATGACTCCCCTAACTGTCCAATCAGTAGGCTGGGGTGTATTTGAAACCAAGCCATGCTGCTGTTGCAATTGAGACTGAGGATCTGGCTATGCTGTCAGGTATAGGTGTCTGGAATACAGATCTAAGAGGAGAGTTGATGGCCTGAAAAGAGTTTGCATGATGTTGGATATCTTAGAATGTCATAAGCATTTGGCAGGCAGTAGCCACCTATACTGAAGTTTCTTCAAGAGATTTTCAGATAGAAATAAAACAAATAGGAATGGAGAGCCACACCAAAATGAGAATCCAAATATACATTTTATTCCATTAAAGTATATGTGAACACCTACCTTGTAAAACAACCAATTCATTTTAAAATATAAATGAAAGGCAATATGGTTGTGTATATACAGTAAATAAAAAAATATATTAAAAAAGTGATCACATAATCTCTGTTCTCAGCTGCATAAGAGGCTTGGAGAGATGAGGTGGAGAAACAGCATTACACTGATCTTCCCAGTGAATGACTGTGCAGGGGGTGTGTAAGCACAAGACTTGGCTATTGAAAGACAGGCAGGCTGTTCTCCCAGCACAGTCAGAAAACTGACCACACTGGGATGAATGCTCTCTCATTAATAGCATGGTCAGTTTGAACTAGGAAAGCAGGAGGACTAGCAGGATCACCAGGGATTTCACACAAAAGAAAGCAATAGAAAGAGAACAGGATACTTTCTAATCCAAGTATATGTAACAGCAGACACATATTAGGAATATGAAATGTTGGGGTAACATATTCTATAAAGCAGCTGGATATGTTCCAAATAAATAGCCAATGCACATCTGGGGTCAGAGAGTGCCACCTTCATCATAGCTTACATAAATTGGACCCAAGGAATAGGTGATGGAGCAGATAAATATTATGGTGTGAATTGGCAAGCCGTGTAACAGCTAGTTGCAGCAGACTGCAACAACCAGCCACTCTGGAGCCAGGGAATGTCAAACTGTTATAAGGATTGTGACCAAGTAACACAGAACTACTCCAATAAAACTGACAGCAAAACTCAATATCTACTTTGATGTCCCCAATTCCAGAAAAACAGTCTGCAGAGAATTTAACAATGAAAGTCTTATCGTGCTTTGTGTATGTAATCAAAACCATTGAGACCTTTGCTCTTAGAACACCAAACTACCGTATATACACGAGTACAAGACAAATTTTTTTAGAAAATTTTTTAGGCTGAAAAAGCCCCCCTCAGCTTATAATCAAGTGAGGGTCTCGAGTGTGGGTGCAGCCTCACTGTGTTCATCTGCAGCTGTACCTTTGATAACTAAAACAGCAGGTGTCTCCTGCTGTGTCATGCAGTCTGTTCGGTGGCTGTCCATTGTCACAAATCCCCGCCTTCTCCTTGGCCATCATAGACAGAACACTGATTCAGTTTTGCAGCATTGTATCTGTGTTCTGCGTTCTGTCTATCATGGATGAGGAGGCGGGGCTTTGTTACAATGGACGGCCACCAAACAGACTGCATGACATAGCTGGCGACACCCGCTGTTTTAGTTATCAAAGGTACAGCTGCAGATGGGCACAGTGAGGCTGCAGATGGGCACAATGGGGCTACAGATGGGCACTGATGATACAACTGAGCATAGTGAGGCTGCAAATGGGCACAGTGAGGCTGCAGATAGGTACTGATGATATAGGTCAGCACAGTGAGGCTGCAAATGGGCACAGTGAGGCTGCAGATAGGCACAGTGAGGCTGCAGATGGGCACAGTGAGGCTGCAGATGGACATTGTTTACCCAGTAGCTGCTGCATTTCCCACCCTAGGCTTATACTCGAGTATATATGGTATTTGTGTTTTATGGTTACAGATGCCCCAGCTAACTGAAATTGGCCTCTTTAGAAGTATGGCCAATCTCCCATTTTTTTTTTTGATCACTTGTACTATCCCCTGATGATCATGTATGCATTTTAGTGCAGTGAAATACAACCTAGAGGGCATTGATTAAGCAGGATAAAATATAGCCCACAGAAATAAAATTGAACCCTACAATAGTGGTGTTTACATTATTATGGCCACCACCTGCATGTATCACATATGCACAGAGGCTACTGTGAGATACTTACAAAGGAGTTTGAAAGGGCTTGTCTTCAAAATCTTCAATTAATTCCAGAATATTAGTACTTGGTGGTTTAGCAGGTGTTGTGTATTTTATTCCAGCCCTTATTCTTAAAACACGCCCATTTTCCTCTGTTAAGTAAATAAAATAAAAAAGATTTTAAAATGAAATAATAAAATTAAAATACTTACATATACTATATATATATTTTTCAACATATTTGAACAGGAAAATGTTTGATCTGTACTCAAACAGTGTCTACATATAAAGATGTGAACACAAGGAAAAGTCGCTTTTTAAATAATTTATTCAACAACAATATTATTAGATGTAATAGTGCATTGTGGAAAAAGTAAGTACACTCTTGGCATCAAAAGTTCGATTTCCCCTGTAGCAAAACAAAAACAATTTCTAGACATTTTGTATAACTGCCCACTACCACATGAAATGAAATGTTTGACCACTTCTCCATGCAAAAATTCCTTCAGCTGTAATATGTTTGTGGGTTCCCTTGAAAAGATTTAATATTATTCCCTACAAAATTTCAATGGGAATCAAAATTGTGGCTTTCATTAGGGTAGTCCATTAACCCAATTTCTCCTTTCTGAGCTAATCCTTGGTGAATTTGCTAGTGTGCGCCAAGAAGAAAATAAGAGAAGATATAGATTTTATATATTTATTTATATATATATATATATATATATATATATATATATATATATATATATATATATATATATATATATATATATATATATATATATATATATATAATGTGTGTGTGTAGTTGGCTGTTTGGTTTGAGTTCAGCATTAAATAAAGGACAACCTAATACATTCAGATGCCTGCTTCTGTATCTGTATTAATCATGTCTGTTGTTAATAATCTATCTTCAGATGTGCCCTGCCCCATCAGAAATTCCCAAGGGTGCCAATTAATGGTCCCATGGAATTACAAAGTGGTACAAGGCACATTAAGATTTATTTTGGGCCTGTCCCACTGGGCATACATTAGAAAACCATATCAAACCATGTCTGGCACACCAGAATAAAATCAACAATCCCCTGTAATTTATCATTTCACTGAACTATTATGCACTTATTATGGTTTTTGTTCTTATTTTCTTATGTAATGCAAAACTGACATGTTTATTATGGATGAGCTGAACACCCCTCCCCCCCCCCCCCCGGTTCGGTTCGGTTCGCACCAGAACTTGCGAACATGCAAAAAATTTCGACGAACACACGAACACTGTTAAAATCTATGGAACACGAACATGAAAAATCAACAGTGCAACCTTTAACGGCTTATATGCAAGTTATTGCCATAAAAAGTGTTTGGGGACCCACGTCCTACCGCAGGGGACATGTATTATGATGTTTTTTTTGGGTGCAGTGATTTTAATAATGCTTAAAGTGAAACAATAAAAGTGAAACATTCCTTTAAATATCGTGCCTGGGGGGTGCCTATAGTATGACCGTAAAGGGGCGCATGTTTCCCATGTTTAGAACAGTACCGCAGTAAAATGAAATTTCTAAAGGAAAAAAGGTAATGTAAAACTATTCACGGCTGTAATGAATTGTCGGGTCTCGGCAATATAGATAAAACGCATTTAAAAAACAGCATGAGTCCCCCCTCCCCAGTCCATTACCAGGTCTTTTGGGTCTGGTATGAATATTAAGGGGAACCCTGCACCAAATAAAAAAAAAACTGTGCAGGGGTCCCCCTAAAATCCATACCAGACCCTTCAGGTCTGGTATGGATTTTAAGGGGAACCTGCTCCAAGATTTTAAAAAAATGGCGTTGGGGTCCCCCCAAAATCCATACCAGACCCTTATCCAAGCAGCTTGGCAGGCCGCATGAAAAGGGGAGGGAAAAGAGAGAGGCCCACCCCCTCCTGAACCATACTAGGCCACATGCCCACAGCATGAACAACATAAAAATGTAAATCCATCTCACGCCACCCGAAAGACCGAAAAAATAAGTTACGCTTCTTCTCGAAGACAGCTGTTACATAGTAGAGGGCGGGACTACTCAGTGACATAAATGGGTGACCCCGCCCCCTCTGACTCCACGTGACATCAGAGGAAGGTGGCTTTTTTTTCTTTCTTCAGTCCGTTGGGTGGCGTGAGATGGATTTACATCGCAGGACTTTTTTTTTTTTTTTATTAATAAAGGACTTGTCCCAAAGTGTCTCTTGTCATTTCTACTATTTTTGACACTTTTTTGTGAATTGATAGGGGTACAATGTACCCATTACCAATTCACATGGGAGGGCTGGGATCTGGGGCTCCCCTTGTTAAAGGGGGCTTCCAGATTCCGATAAGCCCCCTGCCCGGAGACCACTACACCCACCGCGCAAGAGTTGTGGAGATGAGGCCATTGTCCCCATCAACATGGGGACAAGGTGCTTTGGGTGTGATTCCAAAGCACCCCCCTATGTTGAGGGCATGTGGCCCAGTAGGGTTAAGGAGGGGGGGTGCTCTCTCACCCTCCCTCTTTTTCTGCAGCCTGCCAGGTTGTGTGCTCGGATAAGGGTGTGGTATGGATTTTGGGAGGACCCCCACGTAATTTTTTTTTGGCGCAGAGTTCCCCTTAACCACTTTAATACAGGGCACTTATACACCTTCCTGCTCAGACCAATTTTCAGCTTTCAGCGCTGTCTCACTTTGAATGACAATTGCGCAGTCATGCTACACTGTACCCAAACTAATTTTTATAATTTTGTTCCCACAAATAGAGCTTTCTTTTGGTGGGATTTAATCACCTCTGGGATTTTTATTTTCTGCTAAATAAAAAAAAGATCGAAAATTTTGAAAAAAGTTTTCTTTTGTTTCTGTTACAAAATTTTGTAAATAAGTAAGGTTTCTCCTTCACTGATTGGCACTGATGGGGTTGCACTGATGGGCACTGATGAGGTGGCACTGATGATGGGCATTGATATGCAGCACTGATGGGTATGCATAGGCGGCACTGATGGGCACTGAAAGGCGGCACTGATGGGCACTGAAAGCAGCATGGATGGGCAGATAGACGGCATGGATGGGAACTGATAGGTGGCAGAGATGGGCATGGATTAGCACTGATAGGTGGCACAGATGTACACTAATGGATGGTACTGATGGGCATCACTGATTGGCATCCATTGTGGGCACTGATTGTCATCCATTGTGGGCACCGATTGTTATCCCTGGTGGCCATGGGTGGCATACCTGGTTGTGACTAGTGGTGGGCAACCCTGGTGGTCCTGGTGGTCCAGTGTGGGCATCCTGGGGGGGGCTGTGCTGATGATCAATCAGCACAGACCTCCCTGTCAGAGGAGCAGTTCATCGGCTCTCCTCTACTCCTGTCTGACAGACGTAAGTGAGGAAAAGCCACTAAACGGCTCCTCCTGTTTACACAATGATCAACTGTGATTGGACATGGCTGATCACGTGGTAAAGAGTCTCTGTCAGAGACTCTTTACCTAGATCGGTGGTGCAGTGTGTCAGACTGACACACCGTAACAACGATCGCCGTGATGCGTGCCCTCAGGGGAGTGCATCGGCTTGTTATCCTGAAAGAAATCACATGACGTCTGGTCAGGATAACACAACCACTTTGCCAACGTGGATGGAGAACGTCTGTGAACATCAATTTTCAAGTTTTGCCACAGATTCGCAATTGGAATTAGGTCTGGACTTTGAATGGGCCATTCTAACACATGAATATGGTTGATCTAAACCATTTCATTGTAGCTCTGGCCGTATGTTTAGGGTCGTTGTCCTGTTAAACGGTGAACCTCCACCTCAGTCTCAAGTCTTTTGCAGACTCTAGGTTTTCTTCCAAGATTGCCCTGTATTTGGCTCCATCCATCTTTTTATTAACTCTGACCAGCGTCCCTATCCCTGCTGAAGAAAAGCATCCCCACAACGCGATGCTGCCACCACCATGTTTCACGATAGGGGTGGTGTGTTCATGTTGATGTGTAGTGTTAGTTTTCTGCCACACATAGTGTTTTGCTTTTAGCTTAAAAAAGTTAAATTCAGATGAAATTCTTCATCTGACCAGAGAACTTTCTTCCACATGTTTGCTGTGTCCCAAACATGGCTTCTCGCAAACTGCAAACGGGACCTCTTTTGTCTTTCTTTCAACAAGGGCTTTCTTCTAGCCACTCTTCCATAAAGTCCAGATTTGTGGAGTGCATGACGAATAGTTGTCCTGTGGCCAGATTCTCCCACCTGAGCTGTGGATCTCTGCAGCTCCTCCAGAGTTACCATGGGCCTCTTGGCTGCTTCTCTGATTAATGCTCTCCTTGCCCGGCCTGCCAGTTTAGGTGGACGGCCATGTCTTGGTAGGTTTGCAGTTGTGCCATACTCTTTCCATTTTTGGATGATGGATTGAACAGTGCTCCGTGAGATGTTCAAAGCTTGGGATATTTTTTTTATATAACCTAACCCTGATTTAAACTTCTCCACAACTTTATCCCTGACCTGTCTGTTGTGTTCCTTGGCCTTCATGATGCGGTTTGTTCACTAAGGTTCCCTAACAAACCCCCTGAGGGCTTTGCAGGGCAGCTGTATTTATACTGAGATTAAATTACACACAAGCTGACACTATTTACTTATTGGGTGATTTCTGAAGGCAATTGGTTCCACTAGATTTTAGTTAGGGGTATCAGGGTAAAGGGGGCTGAATACACATGCATGCCACACTTTTCACATATTTATTTGTAAAAAATGTTGAAAACCATTTATCCTTTTCCTTCCACTTCACAATTATGAGCCACTTTGTGTTGGTCTATCACATAAAATCCCAATAAAATACATTTATGTTTTTGGTTGTAACATAACAAAATTTTGGAAAATTTCAAGGAGTATGAATATTTTTTCAAGGCAATGTATCCATGATCTCCCTGGTCTCCTACAATGCAGCGCCTAGTGCTCAGCAGCCAATTGTCAAGCTTGAGCACTGTTATGAGTTGGAGGAGGCAGTATTCAAATATTGACTTTCATTTAAATCTTTATTTTACATACAATCTTTGTGGGTCTATATTGGGGATAAAGATGTCTGCCGGGAATAATATTTATATTGTGGCACATTAGCAGTATAATGTGTATGCTTTAAGAAAAAATATACAATAATTTATAGTGCTCATTTAAAATGTGTTTTCCTTTATTACAGTGAACAGAGGCCGTTTTGCATATCACTAAAATTAATTAGCTACTCCTAAATAAATGTTTACAGTTTTTAACTGCATTTTCTGAAATACTAATAGATTTAGTCAATAAAATGCATGTCATCCTTTTAAAATTATAATTTTTGTGCCAGTATCTATTGACCTTACAACTATTGTCATCATGTTCAAAAGATGAAAACCTGTGCAAGAACGATGCTTAGATATTCAACAGTATATTAAAAACCTATTTACACTCACTGCCTCTACATTGTATGGTTCAGGCATTCTTCCATCCACCGGAGATGTAAATCTCTGGGTTATTTATGTACAGGTGGCTGTAGCTGGCTGTTCTCTTTAGGCACCAAAGATGATTTAGATTTTGCTGTCTCAAAATAGCATCAGAGCACAAATTTTGGTAGAGTCCGAGAAACATATTTAAAAACAGTTTATTTATAGCTGGGGGCTGCACGGCTAGAGGAAGCAGTAGTAAAACTATATTTATGTCAAATCAGAAACGTAAGGAGCTCTGATGTAATTCTCTTTCCAGTTGCCATTGTAGAACAGGTGCAGGAACTGGAATAGTATATCTCAGAGACAGCATTGTATTTATGGTCTTTCCCAAAACACCTAACCAAACATTTTGCACTTACAATATCTTACGTTATATCTTTTAAGATATTGTAAGTGCAACAAATTATTAATTCAGATTTTTTTTTTTATGAATTATTGGCAGTCTGTAATATTTTGTTTGGATTTGCCACCTTGCAGAGCTTGAATTGTGTAAGGAGGGTTTGGAGATGGAGGTGATGTTCTCAAGTCACATTAGAGCTCAGAACATCCGATGATCTAGCCAGGAGTCACCGCTGGGAGATTTCTCCACAAGAACAGGCATCAATCAAGGATAGCAGACTTCCTTTTCTATTGGAAATGTGTGGAATAAAGAAAAGTACTATGTTACTATTTTATACAACGTATGCAACAGATTGACTGCTGTGAGGAGTATATTGAATACACAGAGCTTTATTTGTACTTGGATTCTGGTGTAGATTGAGTGTTCATATTTTGTGCAAAACAAGACTTTCAGATTGTATTATCAAATATGGTCACTCATGGTCATCTTAAGAATGCTGGGACATTTTGTAAAAGCAACAATAGACAGAGAGGGTAGTGGTGCTATTTTAGATTGGTTATACTTCTTACTTTTCCCTCACTCCCCTACTATTCCATTCACTGCTAGGATCAAAGCTCTGCGTAAGAATGTACCTGTTGCTTTGCTACCCTGGTCATTGATTAGATCGAGCTCCTTCCTCCTCTGCCACTCAATTCATCTATGGGGCAAGGCCCTGTGTAAGATCTCCCTTCCTTCCCCACCAATTTATTCACCAGTAGAAGCAAAGCCATGTGTAGGATTACCCTTCCTTCTCTGCTACTCCATTCACCAATAGGAGCAGAGCCCTGTTGAGGATCTCCCTTCCTCTCCACCACTTTATTCACCAATGAAATTAGTGTCCTGCATATGATTTCGCTCTTCCTCACTCCTCTGTCACTCCATTAATTGACAGGAGCAAAGCCCAGTGTAAGATCCCCATTCTCTTTGCTCGCCAGTCAATCCATTCACCAATGAGAGCAGAGCCCTGTGTAAGATCCCCCTTCCTCCTTGCTCCTCCACCACTTAATCCATCTATGACAGCAGAGCCCTGTGCAAGAAGATCCCCCTTCCACTTGCCCCTCCTCCACTCCGTTCACCAAAGGGAACAGCGCCCTGTGTATGAACTTCCTTCCAATTCCACCACACTACTGGCCAATGGGAACAGAGCCATGTGTAAGATCTCCTTTTCCTCCTTCACCACTGCATTCACCAATGAAAGCAGAGCCGGTGCAAGATTTTCCTTCCCCTTCTGCCATTTCATTCAATAATGGAAGCAAAACCCTGTGTAAGATTTCAGCCAGTCACAGTTCGAACATACAGAAGGAGAGTCAGATGCTTTTCTCTATCTGGTAATAGTATTTCTCCTAGCTCCCACTGGTAAACCGATCAGGAAGCTAAGGAAAGGTGAGTATATTGAGACCTAGATTCAATGATCTGACCTTCCTTCTCCTGCTTCTATCTCCTATGGTGACCTACTGTGCACTCACTCCCCCAGGCCTAGTGGATGGAAAAGAGGTGGTGTTGGAATTCTCCTATCCCCTCAAAGCACTTTTCAGGTTCTTCATCCACCCCTCTCTCTGTCCCTCCCTTCATTTGAAGCTCACTGTATTTGTCTATTTTCTCCAGTTTCATTGAGAATTGCTGTGATCTATCAGCCCCCTGGACCGGTATCAAACTTCCTTGACAACTTCTCTGCCTGGCTACCCTACTTTCTCTCCTCTGAAATTCCAACAATCATTCCTGGTGACTTCAACATTGCTGTTAATCTTAACACTCTTGCTACTTCTAAGCTGCTGAGCCCAACCTCCTCTTTTGATCTAAAACAATGGTCAAGTCCTTTTACTCACTCTGTTGGCAATTGCCTTGACCTCATATTCTCCTACCTATGCACTCCGCACACCCTCTCCAGTATTCCTTTTCCTCTATCTGATCACCACCTTATCAGTTTCACTCTCTCCTTGTCTGCCTTCTCCTTGCCTTCCAACTACCAAACTATTACCCGTAGAAACCTTCGCCATCTTAACCCTTTTCTTCTTTTTTCTACTACAGATTGTCTCTACGACAAAATCTCATCCTTGTCCTGCCCCAACTTGGCTACTTCTGTCTACAACAGTTCACTGTCATCCACCCTGGATACCTTCGCCCCCCTCACTACGCACAGAATCAGGCCCCCCGACCGCTACAACCCTGGCAGACAGACAATACCAGAAGCCTCAAAAAAACATAGCCGCGCTCTTGAGTGTCTGTGGCGTAAAACTAAGTCACAGCAAGATTTCAGCCAATATAAATCTGCCCTCCAAAAATACCATTCCTGCCTGCACACTGCCAAACAGACCTACTTTATCACTCTCATTAACACCCTCTCACGCAGTCCCCGTCAACTCTTTTCTACCTTTACCACTCTACTTTTTCCTCCATTACCCCCACCCACTAACTTACTCACTGCCCAGGAGATTGCTTATCACTTCAAGAATAATATTAAGACGATTTGTCTCGAGATCTCCGCTCTACAGACATCTCCCTCACTTTACACTCCTTGTTCTCCTGCACAATCAATACTTCCCTCTTTTACCCAGCTACTATAGAGGAAGTCACTAAACTTTTTTTCTAATGCCCACCTAACCTCCTGCCCCCTGGACCCTGTTCCTTCTCAAATACTATGGTCACCATCTGACTCAATCCTGCACTCCTTAACTCACATCTTCAACCTCTCACTCTCTACTGGAATCTTCCCTAACCCTCTAAAACATGCACTAGTCACTCCGATGCCAAAAAAGGCCTCAGACCCCACCAATCTTAACTTAAGACTCATCTCTTTACTCCCTTTTGCCTCCAAACTCCTTGAACGTTTAGTCTACAACCGACTGAGCATCCACCTCATTGAGAATAACCTTCTTGATCCCCTTCAGTCTGGATTTCTCCCACAGCACTCCACAGAAACTGCCCTCCTAAAACTCACAGACTTACTAACAGCCAAAACCAATGGTCATTATTCCATACACTTACTCTTGGACCTTTCTGCTGCCTTTGATACAGTTGACCACCCCCTCCACCTCAAAAAACTCAATTTGCTTGGGCTCCATGGCTGCACTCTCCGTTGGTTTGAATCTTACCTATTTCATCGCACCTTCAGTGTCACTTACAACTCCACTTCCTCTTCTCCAACTCCCCTTTCCGTTGGAGTCCCCCAAGGTTCTGTCCTTGGCCCTCTACTATTGTCGATCTACACGTCCTTCCTGGGTCAGCTGATAGCCTCCCATGGCTTTCACTACCATTTATATGCTGATGACACCCAAATCTATCTCTCTGCCCCTCAGCTCACCCCATCAATCTCCTCACGCATCACTGATCTACTAACACACGTATCAGCGTGGATGTCAAACCACTTCCTCAAACTTAATCTATCTAAAACCGAGCTCTTAATATTTCCTCCCCCACGTGCCCCTTCACCTGACTTCTCTGTCAAGATCCATGGCACATCTATCAATCCGTCCCCACATGCCAGGGTGCTAGGGGTAACCTTAGACTCTGAACTATCCTTTCAGGCCCACATACAATCCCTGTCTAAATCATGCAGTCTTAGCCTCCGCAACATTTCCAGAATACGCCCCTTTACATAGACTATCCTCCCTTCAGTCCATAATGAATGCCGCTGCCAGACTCATCCACCTTACCAGCAATTCAGTGTCCTCCACCCCTCTCTGCCAATCCCTCCACTGGCTTCCACTCACCCAAAGAATAAAATTCAAAGTATTAACAATAATTTACAAAGCCATCCATAACTCTGCCCCTACTTACATCACTAACCTAGTCCCAAAATACCAAGCAAGCCGCTCTCTTCGATCATCCCAAGACCTCCTGCTCTCTAGCTCCCTTGTCACCTCCTCCGATGCTCGCCTCCAGGATTTCTCCAGAGTGTTTCCCATCCTTTGGAACTCCCTACGCCAATCTGTCCAACTGTCCCCTAATCTATCCATTCTTAGGCGATCCCTGAAAACCCTTCTCTTCAAAGAAGCCTATCCTGCTTCTAACTAACACTGTTTTACTTCCTCAATCAGCTCATCCCTCCACAGCTATTACGTTTTGTATCAATTGTCCCTTCCTTTTTAGATTGTAAGCTCTAATGAGCAGGGCCCTCCGATTCCTCTTGTACCAAATTGTAATGTAATTGTAATGTCTGCCCTCATGTTGTAAAGAGCTGCACAAACTGTTGGCGCTATATAAAACCTGTATAATAATAATAATAATAATATGCAAGAGGATAGCTATCTGCATTGGCAAAGCAAAAGTTCACTTTAAGCAGGTGAGCATATACTATTGGCATTCTTATAATAAGTGTATGAAGAAATAACAGAGTTGAATCCAAATAGTTATTCTGAGGGAATACAAACTGTTTTTGTTGTATACACTTTAACAAATAAGTCTGGTCTGAAGTTGGCTCCTACAGGGTTTGATAAATCTGTAAAGCAGGTTCTAGCTGCAGGTGCATTACACTCCTTCAAGCCAACTGACAATGTGTCATTAATTATACCTACCAGCACAAACTAAGGCACCCATTTTATGCCCTGCCCCCACAACAGAATTGTCAATAATGGCTTCTCTATTCATGGAAAAAAAGCCTGCTGTTGATGGATGTAATTTGTGCTCTTCCTTAAAATTGCTGTACAAAGCTGACAGTAGAAAATGTTTAGTGGTGGCTTTTTGTTTATATTTATTAGGCAGATCAAGAATGCAAGTAGGGATGGAAGCAACAATGTAAGTGAAATGGTTACCAAATAGAGACATAGGGGTAAGAACTGGTTCTTCTTTAAAATAAGGTAGAGCTTACCTGCTAGCTTATTGTACTATACCTGACTCAGAGTTCCTCAACTATAGTAGCCCCCTTTCCCATAAGGCAAGCAGGCCTACTGGCACTCAGTTGCCCCCAGGTCTTATACATAGTGTCTGTCCACCACATCAGGGCAGGTATGAGCCAAGCACAGCCAACAGGTACTTGCAGTTGGCAGACAGGCAGAGTGGTCTAAAGGCAGTCTGAGTTCAGGGCAGGCAACGTTCATAGAGTAATCAGGGTAAAATCCATAGTCAAAAGGTAGACGGAGTTCAGAGATTAGTCCATAGACCAACTGAAGTTGATAACATGGAAACCCAAACTAGCTGGCAGGGTGGGAATCAGGCAAAGATAAAGGTCAAGGCACAGAAACAAAGCAGATAAACAGGAAGCTTAAAGCTCATGTTGCAAACACTACCACAAGTATGTAACTAAGGGCTTGGCAGGCTTAAAACGGGTTTGAACTTCACCAAGAGGATGTATCTACATCTGTCACCCTGCATGAGGACAGTCAGACAGGGAGAGTGCAGCACAGCCAAAACCAGGATACAGGAACACCAAAAACATGATACTGGAAACCAGCAGCTACCATGGAGCAGGAGCGTTACACGCTCCTGACAATAAATTATCATACACATTATTTTTTTTTAATGTAAACATTATACTTACATGCATATGTTAGTGTATAATCGGCACATTTAGTACATGGCCTTCCTGCGGTATAAAAATAGCAGGAGTGGGGGCCAGATGCTTGGCTGGATGTAAAGAGGTCCTCCACACATGAATAGCAGGTAGACAGGGAAGGGTGTTAGGTGTTCCCACATATCTCTGCAGCAGAATGATCCAGGCCAGAACCCTAGCTTAAACTTAGGAGAGGCACCTAATGCATTTCAGGGGTAGATCCCCTTTATCCAAGCCTCCTGTGAGTGCAATATCATACAGTTTTAATGCGATAATGGTTCTAAAATGCACTATTCTCTCTCATATAATATCCTACAGGCAATACCATATGGATTTCTTCATACAATTTAGGTGTGGTTAAGTGCACCTAAAGTGCACAAGCATGAGTAGGCCCTTAAATGTAAAATGTTGACAGTACCGAAAAGAACAAAGTGAAGAATTATGAATAAGGGGAAAAAAAGGTGGATAAAACATAATGGAAAAAATAAAGCATGCACCACAAATCTGCTACAGCTAGAAAATGTGAAAAAGGTGAGGTTAGCTTTCAGTTTGTTATATACATGATGACTTGTGAGAGTTTATGTGCGATTTATAGAGCCAAGAAAGCCACGCATCCAAGTGAAGATTTAAAAGGTGACAAATATTTGTATCCGTCCAGCAGAGCAAGGCAAGGCAAGCGCACACAAAGGAAAGCACCAAATGCGTCTCAAAGATGCATAATGAAAATGCATTCCGACTCTCCCCTCTAATCTCTGTTTATAAATAACCTTGTGAAATTCAAAGAAAAAGCCTGTATTTTTTGCATTTGATTTTCATGCCTCGGTCCTCATTTTAAATCTTACTTTGCTGCTCGAGGAAACCTTGACTGAATAGGAATGCTTTTAAGAAGGTGAGAAGGGTGAAGTTCTTGCTGTGCAGAGAAAAATGTCAATTTTCTATATGTGAAAGTTAACATTTTCACTGCTGGATCCGGATCCCTGCTGTTGTGATCAACACATCCATTAGCAAACACAAATGCACTAAATGAAATTATACATTAGAAAAATGCTATTAGATGACCATGTTCACATTGTAGCACACCTCCTGCATTGAAAACAGACTACCGTATTTTGACTGTTTGACTGTATTACCGAACTCCGGGCAAACAGTTAAATACAAAGATGAAGTACAGGTTTAATTACTTAAATACAGTATTTGGAGCTCTGTTCAGTATTGGGATCCAGGAACCCCTGCCACACAGCACAGGCAAGTCTTGGGCCAAAGCCTACACTGAAATTAAGTGATAAAGACCTCTCCCAGCCTATGACAAGAAAATAAAAAGCATCACACATTTTTAAGTCATTTATTAGGTCATCATTATGCTGTACTATCTTGAACCATGTTCAATGTCTTACAACTATGATTGCAGTGTCCCATATTTCTAAGTTACTGTCAGTGTCTTAGAACTTTTGTATACACCAGTGGGGGCCTGTTCATTAGGTGGCACCCGGGCGCCTCCCCGTTTCTCCACTCCACCCCCCTATATGCAATGGATAGATTGATGCATAGCATCAATCTATCCATGGCTGATGCAGCTACCCCCTGAACATACATCTGGCCCCTTTAAGGGCACCAGGTGCATGAATTACAGAGGCAGGGTTTTTTTTTTTTTTGCTCAGTTCACAGAGGATGCGCTCCGATCCCACCCAGGTGTGTTACAACAGCGAATTAATATTTGCTGTTGAAACACTGATCCTCAATCCGGCCAACCAGAAGCAGATGTGAGACCAGTTTTCCGATTGTCCAAAAAGAGAAGACTCCCAATTGGCCGCCGAGGAGGAGGGAGGAATCGGAAGATGCCATGATGACCCAGAGAATGGGAGGCCACAGAAGAACAGCAGAAGAATTGAAGGCCCAAACAGGGGAAGTTACCGGTGATGGGGTAAGTACAACCGATCAACCCGGGGGGGGGGGGGGGGGGGGTTGATAACAAAATAATAAAACAGGAACACAAAAATAAAACAGGAACAAATACAAAAGCATTTAGTAAATACTAAATGAGAACTTTGCTTTCCTGGCCTTCACAGCTGAAAAATTGTGAATAACATCATCTAAATCATTGCATTTCACTAACTCAATTTCAACTGATATCACAAGATCAGAAAGCCTTGACTGTCCCACTGTAGAATGCAAATAGTTCTTTATAAGTTTCACTTACTGTGCACTTTATTTTTCCCTGGAGGGCACTGAAGAGTTAGCAGGTAAACAGGACCATAACAGGACAACAGGGGCAGGGAGGGAAGCAGATTCTGGCTAAACACATTGCGTATACTACACAATATGCATAGTTCAGATTTTGTTTCTTCCTTCTCCCTCCAGGCTTCTCCTCAGCCACGTCTACGATCTAGCCTACCACAGAGCCCTGCAGGGAAGACAGAGAAGAGAAGAAGGCCTCTGAGCAGGCTAGTCATATTTTTAATGTTCAAAAATCCTACCAAGCAGTGTAGACTGAGCGGCGCTACACTGCTTGGTAGGATTTTTGCACATTATTATTTATTTAGAGTGGCAGCAAGTTTTTTTGTTTTGTTTTTTAGTGTAAGCACAGTGGCGATAAACAGGTGTGAGGGCGGAAGTTTGTATTATTGTTTTTGATTTAGTAATTTTTTTTAAGTGCTTACTACTCCCCCTAGCTAGCCTGCCAGCAGTAGACACTGAGCAGGCTAGCGCATTGGGCTTTCTCCTGTCTAGCCTGACACTGGACAGGCTAGTTTTGGCCTGGCAGTGCACAGTCATGGTGCTCACCCCGACCTGGCCCCTGTAAATAATGCAGTTGGTACCAGAGTGCTGATCCATGTGCTGTCACAGATGGGGGGAGGGGAGTGACACCATCATGGTCGAATGTCATTTCCTACTTGATGGTGTCACTCCTCTGGCAGGTGTCACCCGGGAGCGGTCCACACCTCCATAGGAATGCCACAGGGTATGCCCTCTACTTGTGATTGACAACAGGCAGGGGACAGATTCTATAGCCAATAACAGGCTGTCTATTGGCTATGGATCTGCCCGCCACCTGCTGCAAATCCCAAGGGAAGCGGGCCTAGTTGGGAACTAGTGTCTATGAATACACCTCAGGCTCCCCCCACCCATCTACAAAACTTCTTGTTGATGCAATGTCTTTGTGACAGCTGCATTGGCAGAAGGAAACTCAGCTGGATTAAAGACAGAGTGTTCATATGGACAGCAGATTTACAACAGGTACATGAATTTGTCTCAGACACTCTTTAAAAATTCCCCTAAATATCCTACATCTTCTTCACATGCAATACCTCATGCCATTCTTTGGTATTCAGTGCCTCAAGCGTTTCTATAATATACAGCGTGTCATACATTTAGTGTTTACAATGCTTTACACCTGCCCATTACATAAAGAGCTTAATGCCTCTCTTACATGAAGTGATTTATACCTCATAACTATCTGCAACACATAATGGGTAAAGCCTGTTACATGAATTGCCTTGTCCTCTCTGTAACAAACAGAACCTCATACTTTTCAAATGCATTTAGTACCTTACACCTCTTATTTACACACAGTGTTATGGTCTGGAGTCAGGCTTGGAGGCCAGTAGCTATAGCAGTGAAGCAGCACCCACCAACAAGTGGGACAGGTATACAGGAAGGCTGATGACACGGGTTCACCTGAGGTGCGGGGTCTAAGTAATAACTAGTATTCACCAGAGCTACTGATGGTGGAGATGGGCTTTGCTGCATATTAGTACCAGGTTGTGGTCCTCAGAATCACCCCACCAGGAGGTGAGCAAGCCGGGGTCCTGTAGCAGATATAGCAAGTAGGAACCAAGCAGAAACTTAGCCAGGAAACAAGCCAAAAGGTCAGTAACGAATGGTTGCAGGTTGGCATTAGGCAGAACCATAGTCGAGGAACAAGCCAAATGTCGGTAACGAATGGCGGCAGAGATACGGAGAGCAGCAGGAGAAACAAAAGCAAGATACTGGCTGGAGGGGCACAATAATCTGGCAAACAGGAAGCGCAGTTTAAATCAGGAAGTTCACGGGAGAAGCAAAGAGTTCAAGCAAGCAGAGTTGTTGCCAGACACAGCAGAGGTCCCAGGTTCAAGTCCAGGCCCTAACACACAGTGTCTCATGCAACTCTTTCATACACAGTGCTTCATACCTCTTTTTCTACAAACTTTACCTATAACACATAGGCAGGCTCTCTTCAAAATCTTTTCTCCTGTGTCCATGCGCTATTGTTATCCGATTAGCTAAAATCAACTAACCATTTTTTCAAATCTATATAGCGAGTTTAGTCAATCAGTAAAATATTAAATCTGCTTCATCTATATAGGTTACTTAACAAATCATATTTCACTTCATCAGCAAGTCAGTTTCAGAATTAAAATAGGTAAGTCTATAATTAAAAACCTTGAAGATTAACATGTTACAATCTGATTACCGTACTTAATCTACTAAATTTGTTTGAAGGATATTATTTTTTGGACCATTCAACCTACACTTAGACTTTAGTAGAATGGACAGCTATTTTACAGTCAATTCCATTCAATGAATACAGTTAATCCTATGTGAGCCTACACACATTGAAAATTTTCTATTGAATTTTACCTAAGGAGAGAAAAAATTTGTCATAATGCACTTGGCCTTCCTATTTTTAAAGCCCAAATTATGTAATTGATAGCAACCCTTGTGACTGTCTCCCAGTGTTGTTTGAGTTGGTGGGTCTTTATGTGGGCCATGCAGAGGCATCAATCTGCACATTTTAACCTATATGCCAGTTGTTCCCTCTGGTCCCTGTACTATGCTTGTAAACACTGGTATTCCAACAAGGGTATTTTACGTATGCCATAAATTTGGATATCGTTTTTATTAATATACATTATATATCAGAAAATATACCACATATGCCCAGAAAGAAGACAACTGCTTGAAACATGTTGGGTTCCTCCAAATAAACAAAGTCATGTTTAATCAAGACACATTTACATCTTTTATAACACGCGGAGAACATAGTGATACAGGCAGTCCCCGAGTTACGAACAGGTTAGGGACCGCCTGTTTGTTCTGAAGTCAGATTTGTTTGTAATCTGGATGCGCATGTTCAGAGCGGCGTTTCCGATGTTTTCCGCTGTTTTCCAATGTAATTTTCCAATGTTCTCCGCTGTTTTCTGCTGTTTTCCAATGTAGTTTTCCGATGTTTTACGTTGTTTTCCAATCTGCACACTGGCGCCACCTGCAGTTCATAAGTAGGAGTCGTTCTCAAGTCAGATGATCGTAACTCGGGGACTCCCTATATATCGTTTTGCAAGCAATGTTACCGGAAACGTGTTTTGGTCAGCCATGATATTTTAATGTTTGTATAATATAGCATTTTTGAGATTTTAAGGTGTTGTAATCATTTACTATATGTCTAGGTACCTATAAAGCCCCAGCCATACGTTACCACTAAGCACACACATAAGCCCACTAATGCTCCTAAACACACCAACCCCTGTGGCATATGCTTGAATAGGTAAGATTGCCAGTCTGGCTCTGCATAAACCATGCTCAGTGTAATTCAACGTGCAGAGGCAGGCAATTTATGAGTTTTTCCAAAGCATGATGGGATTAGCACACTGCTACTGACATTTCCTTGGGTAGTGCTAAAGCTGTGTGTCCCTTCAATGCAAGCGTAGAGTTAAGTGAACTGAAAAGATCTTTATTGATATTCACTGTATGAGAAAAATATTAAGCCTACATATGAGGCTTTTGTTTGTTACCTGGATCTGATCATTCTTTGTGAACGTCTAGAATTCAATGCCATTGTAGCCTTAACCAAGGACAGCTGTGACTAGGATTCCCATCCACAAGTATTCCAAGGACATATCTTGTCTATAAAAGATAGTATTCATCTTTCACAAACAGTTCTAAATCAGTTTGTGGGGGTCAATAATATCATAATATCATATCTTAGCAAGGTACATTTCTGCATTACAGGCTGGTGAATCGTGTCCTGTACCCTTTTCAATAGAACCAGTCGATTCTTAGTTTCTCATTTATGTGATGCAATGTCTCTACTCAATACCTCTTTGTTTACTTATATGAAGTGCAAAGCTCAGCCTTGAGAAGAGGCACCATAGCAGGGCCGTCTTAATAGCATCATGGACCCCTGGACAAAGTAATTCTCTGGGTCCCCTACAATGGAGAAAGCGCAGGTAAACAGACATCAAGTAGGTAGGAGGCAGAAAAGTGAATCTTCCCCTGTTTGGGTGGAGCTCCGCATTAACTACATGAACAATCATTCTGTACAGCACAGAAACAAAGCTGTCCTGTGCATATAATATATCTGCTAGATTGATGCCTCCGCAGCACTCTGACCTCTCTACACCCGATATCCCCCCAGCACTCTGACCCCTCTACATCCCAGACATCCCCCCAGCACTCAGACCCCTCTACACCCCAGATGTCCCCTAAGCACTCTGACCCCTCTGTACCCCAGATATCCACCCAGAACTCTGACCCCTCTACATCCCAGATATCCCTCCAGCACTAAGACCCCTTTACACCCCAGATATCCCCCCAGCACTCTGACCCCTCTACATCCCAGACATCCCCCCAGCACTCAGACCCCTCTACACCCCAGATGTCCCCTAAGCACTCTGACCCCTCTGTACCCCAGATATCCACCCAGAACTCTGACCCCTCTACACCCCAGATATCCCCCCAGCACTCTGACCCCTCTACATCCCAGATATCCCACCAGCACTCTGATCCCTATATATCCCAGATATCCCCCAGCACCATGACCCCTCTACATCCCAGATATTCCCCCAGCAGTCTGACCCCTCTACATCCTAGATATCCCTCAGTACTCAGACCCCTCTACACCCCAGATATCCCCCCAGAAATATGACCCCTCTACATCCCAGATATCTCCCCAGCAATCTGATCCCTCTACATCCCAGATATCCCCCCAGCACTCTGACTCCTCTACATCTCAGATATGCCCCAGCACTCTGACCCCTCTGCATCCCAGATATCCCCCAGCACTCTGACCCCTCTGCATCTCAGATATGCCCCAGCACTCTGACCCCTCTGCATCCCAGATATCCCCCAGCACTCTGACCCCTCTACATCTCAGATATCCCCCAGCACTCTGACCCCTCTGAATCCCAGATGTCCCCCAGCACTCTGACCCCTCTACACCTCAGATATCCCTCCCATCACTCTGATCATTCTACATCCCTGATATCCCCCCAGCACTCTGACCCCTCTACAAACAGTGCTGGACAGCTTGGCTCACCATAACACCATCCACAATGCCACTTCCGCAGGCGGGCTCTCAGTGCTGCTGACTCGTTAGCTCCCACTCCAGCTCCTACCCCGCAGCCTTCGAGTCCCAAGCATTCAAACAGCGTGAGGCGGGGTCAGAGCATCACTGTTGCTCCGGCCCTGCCCCTCCCTGCTGGCTGTGAAATAATAGGTATCGTTCTGCACAGCACGGCACACTACTTTCAGCCTGCCTATCCTGTGTATCCATCACTCTCACTGCCATCATGGGTCCCCCAATTTTGGGGCAGCGTGGGCTCAAGGGCCAGCTGCTTTGGGGAAAGTGCAGGGGTCCCCCATGCAGCTGGGGCCCTGGGCAGTGCCCAGATGTGCCCACTCATTAAGACAGCCCTGCACCATAGAAGTGGTATAACTTATAATCAGTGTGAGGAAGCTGGTTAGATGATAGGCACAGCCATTGGCTCCATTACATGCTCTGTTTTGGAGCACACCTGTTACCTACTGTGACATGTGTTAGTTGGTCTGAATTGCATGAATATCCATTGCTGGGGGTCTCTTTAGGATCCCGGAAGCCTATGTACTTGCAGCATGCAGATTTTTTTTTCTAAGCTTGATGCTGAAGACTGCCTCTGGGGCAAAGCAATGTGGGATCTCAATAATCTATTAAGAGGTGCCCCACATCATCAGTGCCAACATATGTGGAACATAGAAATGCCATACTGCTGATGCCCCCCCGGTTTCCTACAATACATTTTTTAGACCAATCAATGGGATCTAAATTTCAGCACTCCACTACCTAAAGCTCCCTCTCCAGTATCCATGCCACTAGAATGACCTTACCACCAGGAAGTACACCTCACTCCCCATCATCCATGACATCCATGAGATCTAAATTGCAGCACTCCATAATACAAAGCTCCCTCTCTAGTATCCATGTCAAAAGAGTGACCTTACCCCACCCCCTCACTCCCCAGCATCCATGACATCAATGAGATCTAAACTGCAGCATACACAACTCACTCTCACCTATCCATGCCCACACAAAAATGCCTCATTCAGAAGAAGAAGCCCACTCACAATATCCCCTCCCACTATACTCCCCATACTCAACAGTAACTTTGCCGACTCCGAAAACCTTCACATTTCTGGGATCTATATTTTCCCAGGACCTGAAGTGAACATCCAACATCAACATAATCCCTAAAAAAAAGCCCAGCAAAAGGAAGCATTTGCTCCATATGCTGAGGAAGTTATACCTGCCTCAAAATCTGCTAATACAAATGTGCACTGAAAGTCATTTTGAAACTTTAAACCAACGACAAATTGTATTGTTATAGATATTTGACCATTTTTTTTTGGTTTTTCTCTTACATGAAGTGCATCACCCCTCTTGATTACACAAAGAGCTTCTTATCTTCGTATAATCTGCACATGGTGCTTCATACCTCTCTATTGCACACGGTGTCATACAGTGTGCATGTAATATTGTGATATAAGATTACCAATGCATTTGTAAATGTATGAATGCACCCTAAAAATGAATACTGCAAACAGCATCCCAAGGTAAACACTTTGTATTATTTTCTACCATTTTTCTAATGTAATCATACAAACAACTAAGTAACCCTAATGCCACGTACACGCGGTTGGAGCTTGTTTTCGGAAATTCTGACCGTGTGTAGGCTCCATCAGACAGTTTTCATCCGAATTTCTGTCGCACAAAATTTGAGATCTGGTTCTCAAATTTTCCGGGAAAAAAAAATCAGTTTGTGCAAATTCCGATCGTGTGTACACAATTCCGATGTACAAAGTGTCACGTATGCTCAGAATAAATTACGAGAAGGAAGCGCTCGGTCTGGAAAACTACCATTCGTAATGGAGATCACACATTCGTCACGCTGCAAATTTTGAAATCTTTTAAGGCAGCGCATTCTCTTCTTCTTTATAATGCTAGAAGAATGAAGTTGTTTTGCTGCTCAAATTGAAAAGTGCGAATCGTCTCTCACTAAACTTCTAACATGTGATTAGCACAATGATCCCAAAGGGTGGCGCACTTGGTATTGAACTTCCCTTTTCTAGTCCCGTCGTACGTGTTGTACATTACTGCGTTCTTGACGTTCGGAAATTCCGATAACTTTTTGCGACCGTGTGTATGCAAGACAAGTTTGAGCCAACATCCGACGGGAAAAATCCCATGGATTTTGTTGACGGAATGTCCGACCGTGTGTACGCGGCATAAGACAACATCTAGGGTTGTTAAAAGATATTAAGGATACCAAAGGGTAGTAAAGGATACTTTTTTCATTTATTAAACAGTTCTCAGTTGGGTTGTTTTAATGCAGCTGACTTGCCATTTGTCATTTTCGTTTATCTCTAGCCTATAGTGAAGGATCACAGAAAACATTACCGTCGCTTGTCATTTTAAAACTACGTGTACAGTATTTGGATTTCACAAATTCCATTGCACTGAGGACAATGTGCAGGTGGATAATGTACATTTATCAAATGTATCTGAAACCTCTCAAGGGCCTAATATGGAGGGCCAGGCATATCCTCCATGGTAATCTACAATTACATGAAATGTATACTACTACATGAGCCATTCAATATGTGGGAAATTAAACAACTTAAGTGCACGCTGAGAAAATTAAGACTTTGCCTCGTTTTAATTTCTTCTATTTAATAAAGTGGATGTGAAGATTATAAATGGTGTGTGAGGACAATGTGAACGAAGAATGTTAAATGTTGATATCAATTGGCAGATCTGAAACACAATCGAGCATGCCGGCATTTATGACACTAAAGTTATAATGTAGGTTTTACGTTTTACAGCGCTCTATTATCCACTCAAAGAAAAATGTCATAAATGAAAGTAATGTGAAATTTTAAAGTTCGGTTACCTTGTGTGCATTAGGGAGGAACAAAAGTGCGCTGGGAAGCACAAATGATACATGGATAATAGATTTCACTGAAGCTGCCATAAAAGATGAGGTTTTATTTTACTATGTACATTTTAGAAATAGTTCTATCGTGGCGTTAATAACTCTGGTTACAACAGACTCCACTGCAGGCAACTCTCATACCTATTAGGCCTTATGTACAATAAGAGCATGAACACAGGTGCAGCTTCACCCAGAATTTTCACTTAAAAAGTTCCTTAAATGACTCTGCAGCTATAATGCTGCATAATATTTCATACAGCTAAGGCTACATTCACACTGGCAATTTAGACCGGTGCAAAATGTAGCAGCAGGAATTTTCTGGCTTCTTCATGTCACTTCTGGCTAGTGGTATGTTATAGGCTACCAGCCTCATTCACCTGCAGTGCTCGCTGGCTGTGCCGACAGCCATGGATACCTGTGATCGCCTGCAACTTATCATTATAGTGAATGGGGCCAGCAGCTGCACTGAGCCGATCAGAGCCGCAAATTCCTGCTGCTACAAATTGTAGCGGCCTAAATCACCAGTGTAAGTGTAGCCTTAGGCCCCTTTCACACATGCGGACAGTATGTCCGTATTTCATCCATCCGTTTACGGATGAAATACGGACATACATGCATCCCTATGGGATAGCGGGTGTCTGCAGATGAACATCCGCAGACACCCGCTATTGTTCACCTCCACAATTATCCGATTCTGCAGACGGAGGAAAATCCTATTTTTCTATCCATCTGCAGAGCGGATCGGATGAACACGGACAGATGGTCCGTGCTCATCCGATCCCCCATAGAGGAGAGCGGAGAGCTGACAGGGCGGTCCCTGCACAGTGTGCCGGGACTGCCCTGTCCGCTACCGGCTTAGCGGGGACAACGGAGCGATCACCGCTGAGCGAGCGGATCATCACGGGGCGGATCATTACTGATCCGTCCCGTGTGAAAGGGGCCTAAGGATCCCTTCACACGGGGCGGATCAGTGCTGATCCCCCCCCGTGGATCTCTGCTGAGCAGGAAGATGACAGGTCCGTCTTTGCACACTGCGCAGGGACGGACCTGTCACAGCGCTGCTCACCCCTATGGGAGATCAGGTGACGACGGACTGCAGTGTCCGTTGTCACCCGATCCGATGACGGAGGGAAAAATAGCTTTTTCCTCCGTCACACTTTTTCGGATCGGAGCGGGTCGGATGTCAGCGGACTTGTCACCGCTGACATCCGACGCTCCATAGAGCTCTATGGAGCATCCGTTCAGGTCCGCCTGAAAAACTGACAGGCGGACCTGAACGGATCGTCTGTGGGAAAGGGGCCTAAGGTGAAAAAAATCTCTTTATTTGCTGTATTTATAACACAAGTGCACCTTTGTGATAAAAAAGCTACAATGTTGCCCCTCATGTCTCGTTTTTTTTTCAATGATGTTACCTTTTCTTATTCTCGTTTTCTGCCCCTGTTTATGCTGCTACGACTTGTCATGCGTTTTTGACATTTCCAATTTCGCATGGCAAGTCACACAATATTGTCGGCAATGGAACTGTTCAAATCAGTGCGACTCCGACTTTGCGGTGCCACACTGATTTGTAAAAAAGATTCCTGTTCCTATTTTTTGTGATTTCAGGTGCAACTTGCATAGACTTCTGTGCATGAAGTCGCACAGACGTCAGGCAAGTCCCACCTGAAATCGCACTGACATGCAGCTTTGAAATCGTGCTACCTCAAGAGAAGTAGTTGGATTTCAAAGTCGCATTCAGTGTGAACGGGGGCTCTAGGAAGCATCAAGTCGCACCACTTGGAGGAAGTAGCAAGTGCAGACTAGGTCTAGGTCACAGACTATATAATTTTTTATATATAGGAGGCCTCAAATGCATCCCATGAAATCTCTAAAGGGGCACACAGAATATTTTGTAGTGTACTAATATAGAAAGATGTCAGCAACTAAAGGCATGCTGCTAATAATGGTTATAGATGCAAAACTTGCTACAGAGGTTGTTCGCAGTGTTTCCAACCATCAGTATTTTTATTGGCAGCCAGTAAAAAATTGGTACTTTTCTTCTGCCAGTAAAAGGCAAAGGTTGCTAGTAAAAAATATGGCTGTGACGCTCCGCTCATAACTGCACATGCTAAGGCCATCTGAGTGCCTACTATAATGTATTCGGGCAGAGTCGGTGGAGTGCGGGTCTGGCAGAGTCGGTGTCTGAGCTTGTTGTGTGATGCAAGGAGACAGAGCGGCCGATGTCTCTTGTGTGGGTCTGTGGGACAGGAAGAAGGTGAGCCGGGAGTGGGACTATCTGTTTGGACTGGAGTGGAGTGAAGGGATCACCTGGCATTGAGAGACTGTCACTGTGACTCAGGAGGGGACGTGTTGTGTCAGTGAGGTGTCATCATCATCATCTGTGCTTAGGGTTGCCACCTGTCCGGGATGCACCTGGACAGTCCGGGTTTTAAATCACGTGTCCGGGTTTCTGTCTCCTTTAAACCCGGACACATTATTCAGACAGTAATGTGGCTCAGAACAAGGCTTGACAGGAGGCTGAGGGGGGAACTATGTGTTACTATTCTCTATGGAGTGCCCAAAGGTGTCCCAGGTCTGTCACATTCCTATAGTGTATATTAAAAAAAAAAATTTTAATTGCTGCATGCCGCTAAAGTGTTCAGGTTTGGCTTCAATAAAAAGTGACAACCCTATCTGTACTGCTGCACACTGCTGTCAGTGTCACTGTAAAGGCCCGTACACACAATCAGACTTTTTGACAACAAACATGCAAATTAGCTGTTTTAAGGCAACATCCGACTGTGTGTATGCTCCATCAGACAAAATATTTCAGTTTTCATCTGACTTTTGTTGGCTGTGTGAACGGACAAACTTTGTGGCAACAAAAGTCTGATGGAGCAAAGTCCGATCGTGTGTACAGAAAACCATAGGACTTTTGTACAAAGTACAAACACGCAAGCTCAGAACCAATGCAAAAGATCAGACAACAATACAGAAATTGACCAAAGGTGGCGGTAAAGAGCAGAAAAAAAAAAACACATGATTTGGTGAAAGTTGGCTGAAAATGTCCTGCCGTATGTATGCAATACAAGTTCATGGCCGACGCCCTTTGTACAAAAATCTAAAGTTTTCTGTCAAAAATAGAAAGTTTGTACAAAGTCCGATCGTGTGTATAAGGCTATAGAGTCCATTTCATGTGTGTGCCTGACCATTCTAATTTCTTGCCCTCCTGAGTCCTATCCCTGAGCTACTTACTTACCACTGTATATCACAAAAAGAATAAGAAATATGTTATATGGCTTAATATATACCTTAAATCACACTGCTAATTGCATATTGTACTTCTTTGTAGCCTAAAAACTGAACTTTGCACGTAAAAACAACAATGTAATTTTGTAACTTTTTGAAACGGCAGTAAAAATTTGGTGGTGCCAGTAAATTTTGGGTGTCATGTCAGTAAATTTCAAACTCGTAAGGTGGCAACACTGGTTGTTAGAGACAGGCTTCAGGAGACAGTCATAGACTGGAGACACATTACATGAGACTGTTAGGCCGCGTACACACGCGCGGACTGTTGGCCCAACTTTGTCCGTCCAACAGTTTGAGCGAACAGTCCGCTCAAACTTAGCATGGACGGACATGGCCACACACGACGGACGAACAGTTTGCTGAAACCGTGCGCGATGACGTGAACGGCACGTACGACGGGACGAAAAATACGACGTCCTATACACTGCAATGCAACCTTCCGACGTGGAAATCCTTTCTGAGCATGCGCGAGACTTAGTTGGCCGAACAAGCCTACACACGAGCGAACAGTCCGCTGAAACCTTGTTTCAGCGGACAGTTTTTCGGAATTTCCGTAAGACCTTGTTCGGCCAACTGTCCGCTGAAACTGTCCGCTGAAGCCCCACACACGAGCGGACTGTCCGCCCAAACACTGTTCAGCGGACAAGGTTGGGCGAACAGTCCGCGCGTGTGTACGCGGCCTTAGAGATCAGTGCTATTACAGCCCCTTTACAAATCAATGATTTCACATTTCTGCTCCCTTTAGCCTTCCTAACCACTCGTATACCAGCGCTGATTATAAATGGCAGCTGGTAGAATAGGATTTTACACACAGTCCTGGCTATTACAGCACTAAAAACATTAATTAGAACATATTAAGAACACATTCCAAAAAATTTAAGGTGCTCAAGTTCATTCACACCAAAATTCGTACTGTCACACTTATTTTGCTGATGTCACCTAAGCAGTAGACCCTTCAAAGTGATTGAAAGGTAGATATAATACGTCTATTGCACATGGGAAAATCTCCAATTTCTCTTTCTAAAAATCTCCATAGGGAAAAGTCATTCATAATGTTATTGCTCATGTAATATCCAGAAAGAAACTCTAATGTAATAGCAATGCTAGGTATTCAGGGATATATAGGGGGTGATTGTTGGCTTATTCAATGATAGTAGTCCAAGTAAGATTATATCTACAGTAAATAGCATATAGTATTCCTTCAATAAGGTATTTGAAAACATATACAAATGTGCTAAGGGAAGAGGCAAGGAAAGTAATGTTTTATACTTAGAGTTGTGCTCATAAGTTTACATACCCTGGCAGAATTTATGATTTCTTATCCATTTTTCAGAGAATATGAATGATAACACAAGAACTTTTCTTTCACTCATGGTTAGTGTTTGGCTGGAGCCATTTATTATCAATCAACTATGTTTACTCTTTTTAAATCACAATGACAACAGAAACTACCCAAATTACCCTTATCAAAAGTTTACATACCCCAGTTCTTAAAGCGGTAGTAAACCCGCTAATTATTTTTTTTTTTTTTATTACCACCTGCAAAGCAAAAGGCATAATGAGCTAGTATGCACATACTAGCTCATTATGAAATACTTACCTTAGAACGAGGCCCCGACATCCGGCACGATCCACGCCGAGGGAGCTGACATGCTCCCTCTGCGATTCTTCCGGGTATCGCGGCTCCATTGCTGTGAGTGTCTGGAGCCGTGATATCGTCACTCCCACGCATGCGCGCGGGAGATTTCATCCCAGCCGGTCGGCCACTGCCGGACTTTCAGCCGAGAATCCCCTTGTGCGCATGCGCCGCTGCAGTCAGCGGCGCATACCGAGAGGAATATCTCCTAAACCGTACAGGTTTAGGAGATATTTTTTTTACCTACGGGTAAGCCTTATTATAGGCCTTCCTGTAGGTAAAAGTAAAAAAAAAGTGTATACAACCACTTTAATACCATGTATTGCCCCTTTTAACATCAATGACAGCTTGAAGTCTTTTGTGGTATTTGTGGATGAGGCTCTTTATCTTCTCAGATGGTAAAGCTGCCCATTCCTCTTGGCAAAAAGCCTCCAGTTCCTGTAAATTCTTGGGCTGTCTTGTATGAACTGCATGTTTGAGAGCTTCCCCAATGATAATGAGGTCCGGAGACTGAAGTGGCCACTCCAGAACCTTCATTTTATTCAGCTGTAGCCTATGACAGGTCGACTTGGCCTTGTGTTTTGATTTATTGTCATGTTTGAATGTCCAAGTACGTCCCATGCGCAGCTTCCTGGCTGATGAATGCAAAATGTTCCTCCAGTATTTTTTGATAACATCCTGCATTCATCTTGCCATCAATTTAGACCAAATTTATTTTGTAGCTTACACATCCCCAAAACATCAGTGATCCACCTCTGTGTTTCACAGTAGGAATGGTGTACATTTCATCATAGGCCTTGTTGACTCTTTACCAAATGTAGCGTTTATGGTTGTGGCCAAAAAAAAAAAAGCTACATTTTGGTCTCATCACTCCAAATGACTTTGTGCCAGAAGGTTTGAGGCTCGTCTCTGTGATGTTTGGCATATTATAAGCGGGATACTTTGTGGCATTTCTGGTGACTTGACCATGAATCCCATCTCTCTTCAAGTGCCTCCTCATTGTGCCTCTTGAAACAGCCACACCACATGTTTTCAGAGAGTCCTGTATTCACCTGAAGTTATTTGTGGGTTTTCTTTGCATCTAGAAAAATTTTCCTGGCAGTTGTGACTGAAATTTTAGTTGGTCTACATGACCGTGGTTTGATTTCAACAGAACCCCTCATTTTCCACTTCTTGATTAGAGTTTGAACACTGCTGATTGGCATTCTCAGTTACTTGGATATCTTTTTATATCCCTTTCCTGTTTTATACAGTTCAACTACCTTTTCCCACAGATCCTTTGACAATTCTTTTGCTTTCCCTATGACTCAGAATCCAGAAACGTCAGTGCAGCATTGGATTATTATCACTATTATTGTTATTATACATGATTTATATAGCGCCAACAGTTTACGTATCGCTTTACAATATAAAAGGTTATATACCGTTATAATACAATAAAATACAAGAGGATTAAGAGGGCCCTGCTCAGAAGATGAAAGATGCAAAGTTATGTCAGGAGTCCAGCTACTTGTTGACCTTTTATACACACACACTAATTACAAGCAAACAGATCCCAGGTGAGGATGGTTACCTTTAATAGCCAATTAAACCCCTTTGTGTCAACTTGTGGGCCTGCTATCTGGCAAAAATTGCAAGGTATGTAAACTTTTGATCAGGGTCACTTAGGTAATTTTTGTTGTTTTTTTTTTATTTAAAAAGAGTAAACACAGTTGATTGATAATAAATGGCTTCAGCCAAACACTAACCATGAGTGAAAAAAATGTGTTTGTGTTATCATTCATATTCTCTGAAAAATGCGAAGAAATCATAAATTCTGCCAGGGTATGTAAACTTATGAGCACAACTGTATATTAGAGAAAGCATCTTGGGATTTTCCTTTGGGATTGTTTACGGTAATCATTTTCCTTTGGGATATTCTGAATCTGAATATTTATTTAGATGAGCATGATTCCTTAAAATGGTTCAAAAGTAAAAATTTTTTTTTTTTTTTTATCTTAACCGGTTCCCGACCAGTGCACGCCGATGTACGTCGACAGAATGGCACGGGCAGGCTTATTGGCGTACAGGTACGTCCAATCTTCAATGCTGCCCTGCCATCGGGAGCGCGCCGCCGGCGGTGCGCTCCCGCGCTGGTCGGCACCCCCGTGAGTCTGGTCGCGGGACCCGCGGACTCGATCACTGCGCCCATACCCGCGATAGTCTCACGGGACGGCTGAATGGAGGAAATGTCGTGTAAACAGCATTTCTCCATTCTGCCTAGCAACTAGTGACGCTGATCTCTGCTCCATGTGATTGGAGCAGAGATCAGTGTTCACTAAATGAAAGTCCAACCCCCCCACAGTTAGTAACACACCCCTAGGAACACTTAACCCCTACACTGCCACCCACTGGTTAACCCCTTCACTGCCAGTGTCATTTACACAGGAATCATTGTACTGTATAAATGACAATGGTCCCAAAAATGTGTCAAAAATGTCCGATGGGTCCCCCACAATGTCGCAGTCACAATACAAATCGCTGATCGCCGCCATTACTAGTAAAAAAAAATAATAAAAAATGATTAATAAAAATACTATAAAACTATCCCTATTTTGTAAATGCTATAACTTTTGCGCAAACCAATCAATATCGCTTATTACGATTTTTTTAACCAAAAATATGTAGAAGATTACGTATCGGCCTAAACTGAGGGAAAAAAAAGTTTTCTATATATTTTTGGGGGATATTTATTATAACAAAAAGTAAAAAATAATGCGTTTTTTTTTCAAAATTGTCGCTCTATTTTTGTTTATAGCGCAAAAAATAAAAACCGCAGGGGTGATCAAATACCACCAAAAGAAAGCTCTATTTGTGGGAAAAAAAGGACGTCAATTTTGTTTGGGAGCCACGTCGCACGACCGCGCAATTGTCAGTTAAAGCGACGCAGTGCCGAATCGCAAAAAGTGGTCTGGTCTTTGACCAGCAAAATGGTCCGGTCTGTAAGTGGTTAAAGCATTCACTGCATTAAGATAACAAACACACCCCACTATCGTGGGGATTAAACACTTACCTATCTCCTTGGCTGCAGCACCATTCTCTTCCCTTCATGGTCTCACAGGAGACACTGAGGAAAATGGGAGCCATAAACTCCTGCTGCTGTCAGTCAAACTCCTTTGAAGAGGGAGTTGGGGCGTGGCTTACTGGCACTTTGTGTCTATGGATGCACACAGCCCAGATCCGAAGCGCATGGGCACAGGTGTCGCCATGGTACATGGCTTGCTAAGGGGGCACTGGGAGGAAGAAGGTGCTAACAGCATTGGCAAGGGACTGCCAAGGAGGAGGTAACAGACTGCTCTGTGCAATATCATTTTAGAGGCACCTCTCTTCTCCTTTAGGTTGCATTCACACATGAGCGTAATGTCTTTGAATGCTTTTCCGGTGTGTTTTTATGCACGATTTTGGCACGGGTTTGCGTGACCTTGCGCGTTTGTATGCAGTGTTTTTGAGCTTTGGATTTTTTTATTAGCCAATAAAGAAAACTTATCTGTTGCATCATTTGTTGCTAGGTATTTCAGCTTTTTTAGCTTTTCCATTAGCTTTTATTTCTTCTTTTATTATTATTAATTTATTATAATGTTTTTTCGTTAGGGTAAAGGGTTCGAGTTCAGTTTAGGTTAGGGTTAGGATTAGGAGTTAGGGTTAGGGTTAGTTATCTATTTATTATTATATGAATAATAATAAAAACTGAATAACTAAATGTAAAATAAATACACAAATAAATAAAAATCATAAATAAATAAAAAATCAATAAATGAATACTAATTAACAATAAATAAATAATTAACCCTTAACTTTACCCCTTAAAAAATAATAATAAATAACTAAAACACCCTAACACAAATGTATTATTATTATTATTATTATTATTATTATTATTAATAATAATGTATTTTTTTGTTCGAGTCTGGGTGTTTATTGTTATTTATTATTGTTATTATTATTAATAATAATTATGTATTTCATTTTTTAAGGTTAGAGGTTAATTATTATTTATTAATGTATTATTACATATTATTCACTTATTTTACTTATTTATGATGATTTTTAGTTATTTGTGTATTTATTTTACATTTACTTATTCATATATTATTACTATTTTATTTTTTATAGTTGAGAAGAAAATCGCACAAAAATGTGCAAATACGCACCAATGGCGCGTTTCCATTTATTTCTATGTGAATACAAACGTGCCAAAAACGCACAAATCTGGCCAATTCGAGCAACAAAAAAAGCTCCAGAACTTGTTTGAGCTTCAACTCATTTGGCTTCAGGTGACATGGATTGGAGACGTGAACCATCTCCATAGAGAATCATTGATTTATTTTCTCCTCCAGCGTTATTGAGCTTCAAGCTACAAAACGCTCATGTGTGAAAGCAGCCTTATACTCAGTTGTGACATGACGCTACTTGTATATCAAGAAATTGCTAAAAATGTATAAAAAAAAAAATGTTGCTTGTCTTGTAAAACACTGTCAGACCAAGTTACTCTCAATCCAAGGTTTTACTGTATACCTAAAAAAAAAAAAAAAAATACCTAGTATAATTTTCAATGCAATGCTTCTATTCCATATCCTGGCTGTGATTCTAGTGAGCAAGCATGGCCATCAATATAAAGAAGCTGCCAGATACATGGAAACACTGCAGTGAGCCCTGATAGCACAATATTGGTAAGTATGGAGCTTTGTGGGTGGAGGGTGGGCTAGTTATATTATGGGGGATGGGGGCAAAAACGGAAAATTATGTTTAAAATATGTTATTTGAATTTGCAAGCAAAAATAAGTCTAATTTTAGAAAAGCAGATGTATAGGCGCTGCAACCTTCCCACATAAATGCTCCACCCGGTGCTCAGACCTTGACACCTCCAACGTACCAGAATAAAGGAAAGTGGTGGTCGGCACTCATGATGACATCCAAAATAGGATTTCCTTATTAAATGCTTTTACAAAGCCTACAATTTTCGGACGTTAGTCATTACTCATGGTCATAAGTCGAATTTTCCTTTGGATTGTGCCACTGATACTCATCAGGCACTAACTTGGTATAATCGCAGAGGCCCTGCCATTCCCACTAGTGCTACGCACAGATACACTAGCTCTGCAGCTTTACTGGTGGGGTGTTTCAGCACTGGCTGTAGAACTAAGGTGTTATATAGAGATGTGATCTATCGGTGTGCCTCTGCTGCACAATAAATTGATAGACCAGTTCCATTGAAAGTTCCATGCTGTTCCCAAACCTGTTTAGGATTGTACTTGGAGCACATGATACCACAGGCCTATGTGAGTAATGGCTCTTTTTCATACAGGCTTTATGCCTTTTGTCACTACGGTATGCAGTATGTTCATTACTGTGATTTTCTAGTAAGATTTAGTCTCTTTAAATTCAGCAAACTACATTTAGTCAAGTCATAGTTTAGCTGTAGTTTATTGTTTCTAAAACCAAATTTATTTTTCAGATAGAGTTGGGAACAGGTAAACCTCTTTTATTTAAATGTTCTCTCCAAAGTAGGGGGTGCCCCTTCTTAGACAGTGCTCTAAGACAGATCAAATGCCCCCATTAGAAGATTTCCCTTCACCTCCTGTTTTGGGCACAGCTGCAAAATTTTAGATTTTTCATTACTTTCTCTCCTAGTAACAATGGCCACCAAGACAAATCATGCCAGCCAGCCACTGATGACAATTAAAACTAGCCAATGGTTTTAACAATTTCCTACAATAAAACAAAAAAGTTATGGCCTTGGATAATTTAGATATTTTTTAGTTCCTGTTTTTACTATTTGTCTTCTCCAAATGTCTTCACGTTATTAAGTTGATGATTGGTACTCGGTAGTGCAAAAAAAAATTTGATGAGGTTAGCTTCACTTTCTTTACCAGTGCTTGTGAGTGCAGTGCGCTGTTGTGATATACCCCCAGTACCCAGGTCCTTGATGTCCTGCACGTACAAGATGTCCTCAGTAGACTGTCATTAAATTATGGAAGACTGGGGTTTACTAGAGGCAAAAATATTTTTTTTTGCAGTACACAGCACTGGAGCGAGGGTAAAAATTGCAGTCAAAACTGGTTTTCTTTTTGTTTTGAACCCCATGGAGAGGAACTGATAGCAAAACATTAGCCCAGAGGTGTGCATTAAGCTACAGATTTAATTATGCCAGTAAAACAGATACAGAATGGGTTGATTAGTATATCTATATTTCAAAAAGACAGATACAATTTCATGGTTTACAATGATATCTGGGAAAGGTGTTCAGTATTTTATATTATTACCTATACATATACTGTGTGTATATAAAAGGGGAAGCCAAAAAAACTGCAAATTTAAATTTGCACTGCAAGTCTGCTTGAAAAAAAGGAAGATATGTTATCATACAATACTAATTTATATATATATATACACACACATATATATACACACATATATATATACATTAGTGCTGTAAAAATTATACCACTACTAGTGCTGCTAGTACAAATAATAATAGCAACAATAAAAATAGAGTAAGATGGAACGATGGAATTGTCTTACTTTCTGCAATATCACCATCTTCTGTCTGTAGCTGTACACGGAATGTCACAGGTATCCCTTGGACAACATCAATGATATCTCCTCCCAGTATAACTATCTTCTTTGCAATGTCTGAAATAAAACCATTAATGAGTAATATAATGAATTATATAGGTGATAAAGCTGTACATCATAATGGAGAAGATACTTCATTGGCTAGTCTTCAAGAGAATGACTTCATTTCATCAGCCAAAGAAATTACACAGTATTGGTATCATAGATTTATAAGGTAAGTACTAATGATACAGAAGTGCAACTGCTACAGGACCATAAGGTCACAAACCTGGTAATCACTACAGCCCCGTGATTTACTAGCACTCTGCTCACATTACATTTTGTACAAAAAAATCGAATTTGTCATACTTTTGTGTTCCTTTTTTATTGTTACATGTCATCTGAACCTTTAGTAAGCTTATTGAAAAAGATACATCTACATCTCATGTTATTAAATGTTAGAAGGAGACCATTGAAAGCTGTTTTCAAAGATACAAGAGCATCCTGTTAAGAGTCTGCACCAAGACCCTGAGGCTTTTAGGTGTGACTCTCTAAATGGTCAGCTCTTTTTCTTAATAATACCATGTAAGGTGCCCCTTAAAGGAAAATACCAGGACAGAAATATGTGAACTGCCATTGATGACTTAAAGATTAATGTTTCAGAGTTGTCATTCTAAGCATTTTGTGAGTCATTGATTAAAAATTAGTATATGGCTTCATTTCATCAGCCAAATAAATTACACGATATTGGTATCAGATTTATAAAGGTAAGTACTGATGATACAGAGGTGCAACTGCTACAGGACCATAAGGTCACAAACCTGGTAATCACTACAGCCCCATGATTTGCTAGCACTCTGCTCACATTGAATTTTGTACAAAAAAAAAACTATATTTGTCTTACTTTTGTGTTCTTTTTATTATTACATGTCATTTGAACCTTTAGTAAGCTTATTGACAAGATCCATCTACATCTCATGCTATTAAATGTTGGAAGGAGACCATTGAAAGTTGTTTTTAACCACTTCCCGACCAGCGCACGACGATGTACGTCGACAGAATGGCACGGGCAGGCATATTGGCGTACATGTACGTCCAATATTCGTTGCCGCCGTGCCATCGGGAGCGCGCCGCCGGCGGCACGCTCCTGCGCTGGTCGGGACCCCCGTGAGTCCGGTCGCGGGACCCGCGGACTCAATCGCCGCGGGCATCCCCGCGATCGTCTCACGGAGCGGCCGAATGGAGGAAATGCTGTATAAACAACATTTTTCCATTCTGCCTAGCAACTAGTGACGCTGATCTCTGCTCCATGTGATTGGAGCAGAGATCAGTGTACACTAAATGAAAGCCCAACCCCCCCACAGTTAGTAACACACCCCTAGGAACACTTAACCCCTACACTGCCACCCACTGGTTAACCCTTTCACTGCCAGTGTCATTTACACAGGAATCGCTGCATTTATATAGCAGTGATTACTGTATAAATGACAATGGTCCCAAAAATGTGTCAAAAATGTCCGATGGGTCCCCCACAATGTCGCAGTCACAATAAAAATCGCAGATCGCCGCCATTACTAGTAAAAAAAAAAATAATAAAAAATTATTAATAAAAATGCTATAAAACTATCCCTATTTTGTAAACGCTATAACTTTTGCGCAAACCAATCAATAATCGCTTATTGCGATTTTTTTTACCAAAAATATGTAGAAGAATACGTATCGGCCTAAACTGAGGGAAAAAAATGTTTTTTTATATATTTTTGGGGGATATTTATTATTACAAAAAGTAAAAAATAATGCGTTTTTTTCAAAATTATCGCTCTATTTTTGTTTATAGCGCAAAAAATAAAAACCGCAGGGGTGATCAAATACCACCAAAAGAAAGCTCTATTTGTGGGAAAAAAAGGACGTTAATTTTGTTTGGGAGCCACGTCGCACGACCGCGCAATTGTCAGTTAAAGCGACGCAGTGCCGAATCGCAAAAAGTGGTCTGGTCTTTGACCAGCAAATTGGTGCGGTCTGAAAGTGGTTAAAGATGTGAGACCATCCTGTTAAGAGTCTGCACCAAGACCCTGACGCTTTTAGGTGTGACTTTTTTTTCTTAATTACACCATGTAAGGTGCCCCTTGAAGGAAAATACCAGGACAGAAATATGTGAACTGCCATTGATGACTTGTTTTTAAAGATTCATGTTTCAGAGTTGTCATTCTAAGCATTTTGTGAGTCATTGATTAAGAATAAATATATGTAAAACAGGTGTCCTGACACTGTCCAGGGCAGTAGCTCAACAATTAAAGAAAAGTTTTTTCAAGCTACAGCTCTGGAGCATACACCTTCAGTAACAGCAGATCATATTTTAAAGTGTATGTCCAGGCATGCAAAAGATTAAAAATAAACATGCAATACACGTCCCCATGTTTTATTGTTAAAAAAACAAAAAAACAATGCAAGCACTAAAAAGAAAAAAAAAATAACAGGCGATCTTGCCAGAAACCAGATATCTCCTATTCTTCTGTGCTGCCCCTGCTGCACCAAAATCCTAAGCAGTGTTGCCAACCCTGATTGAGTTCCCTGCTAGACTACAGAACTCCATCTGTCCCTCTCCACGTGTATACATTTATTTCTTTCCCAGCAAAACAATGCTATGCCTTGATTTCCAACAGCCTGCTCACATATTATGCAGGTTACTAAATAATTATGCTTTGGAAGCTTCTTGGATATAGCAAACAGCTTTACTTTTATGAATAATATTAGATTATGTCTTTACATCATGGAGAACAGAAACAGGAACAAGGAGGATGCAAGTGCATGCTTAGAGACAGACAATACATCCTGTTATTACATTACCACAGGGAAATCACATTATAACACTGCAGTGCCACCTGCTGGGTAGAAAGGTATAATGAATATATATCAGTTTATATTAGCAACTTTGCTGTTGTTCTTCCAACGCCCCTTCTCAACAGCATGCGCTTTGTCAAATTACATTTAGCTTCTTCAGGAAATAACTATGACATTCCTTCAACAACGGCTTGGTGAGTGCATCAGCAGTCATCTCCTCTGACAGGCAGTACTGCATGTGAATAACACCTTGCTCTTGATTATCCCTTAGTAGGGGATACTTGACATTGATATGTTTGGTCTTAGGATAGACCCTTTCTGATTGCGTAAGCTTTATACAACCCTGGTTGTCTTCAAAAACGGGATTTGGTTTTGACATGTCGATCCCAATGTCCACAAAAAGTTGACAAATGCATATCGTTTCTTGACAAGTGTGTGCTGCTGCAATGTACTCTGCTTCAGTTGAAGATAGAGCAACAGTTACTTGCTTTAGACTAGACTAACTTATGGTTCTCCATACTGGAAGATGAATCCGCTTGTGGATTTGCTGTCTGTGCAGTCTCCAGCCCAATCAGCATCGACATATCCAACCAGTTTTGGATTGGATGTTGCTGGTAACCGTAACTTCATCTGAATTGTTCATTTGAGGTACTGCATCAATCTTATCACTGGGTTCCAGTCATGCTGACAGGGAGCTGAAACTTTCCTGCATAATATGCCCACTGCTGCTGCTATGTCTGGTCTTGTCACAGTGACATCAAATAGCAGCTTACCAATTGCTCTGCGATACATGTCATTGTTGGGTAGCAAGTTTTCTGCTTCATTGCTCTTTTGGTAGCCTGGCTCCATAGGAGATTTCACTTACTTTGCATCTTGCATATGGAATTGTTCCAGGATTTTGGAGATTTTCTGAGATTGGTTGAGAAGATAACTTCCATCTTCTTCTCTCTCTATTTGGATTCCCAGATAGTAGCTAATGTTCCCAAGTTCTTCAATTTTTGTGAACTATCTGATTGTAATCCCGTTCAAAAGAAGTTATAATGTCATCAAAATAGATAAGAATGTATACCCATCTGTCTTCTTGATTCCTGGAGTAGAGACAGGGGTCTGCTTTACTTCTTAAAAATCCCTCTCTGGTATGTACTTTGTTCACTTTCTCATTCCACATCCTTGCAGATTGCTTAAGATGCTCTTCTGAAGTTTACACACAAAGTTGTCTTTTATGATGGGAGTGAATGTTTCATCGTAATCTTCACTGAATTTCTGGAAGTAACCCTTAGAAACTAGTCTGGCTTTGTGTTTATGGATATTCCCTTCTGACTTTACTTTGAAAGTCCACTTACTTACTATAGTTTTGCAGTTAGGAGGGAGCTCTGTGAGTGTCCAGGTTTTATTTTCTTGATGTGACTTTAATTCTTCTTATGTTGCTTTTCTCCATTTATTGGCTTCATGTTTTGGCAGTTTGGAGGGTGGTACCCCCTCTGTAGTCCAAGTGGATCTTCTGATTTCAGACAGTTCAGCAGGATCTGGTGGGAACTTGATTTAGATGATGTGAGTTCCACCTTCTGACTCCTGCATAGCTTTTCTTCTGGTTTGCTGGGTATATTCACTTCACAGCTTTCAGGGATTGGTGTTTCTGATGATGGGCTCTCATCAAAATAAACTATATGGCTTATTGTCACTTTTTCATTCTTTGGGTGTAGGATTCTGTAACCCTTAATTTGCTCACTGTAGCCTACTAGAATGCTCTCTATGGCTCTATTCTCCAGCTTGAATCACTTTTACTTGGAATATAAGGATATGCTTTACATCCGAACACTCTGATGTGCCCAATGCTAGGCTTTGATCCATGCTACATTTCAAACGGAGTACTTTTATTGGCTCTTGAGGGAAGTTTGTTCTGTAGGTAGGTTGCAGTTATGGCTGCTTCTCCCCAGTACTTGTGAGGTAGGTTGGCATCTGACAACATGCATCTGGCCATTTCTATAAGAGTGTGATTTTTCCTTTCTGCTACACCGTTTTGTTCAGGAGTGTATGGTGTGGTTGTCTGGTGTACTATTCCTTGTCTCTTCAGGTATGAGGCCACTTCTTTGCTTATGTATTCTCCTCCATTGTCGGTGCGTATTATTCCTGGTTTCCTTTGGAATTTGTTGCTAGACATGGCAATGAACTCTTGAAGTTTCTCTGATGTTTCATTCTTGTGTTACATCAAATAAGTATTTGTGTTCCTGGAATATTCATCAATGAAAGTCAGTAGATATCTGTTCCCACCTGACATAGGGGTTTTCTTTTGACCGCCTGCATCACTGTATACGAGATGCAGCGGGTGGGTAGTTTTTCTTTGAGATGCCTGTGGAAGGGGAGCACGTGTGGCTTTTGCTTCAATACATCACTTGTATTTCATGATAACTTTGTGAGGCATTATTGTTAAATCTTCTGATAAACCTCTCTTTATTATGTCCTGTATAGCTTCTGGACTTCTGTGTCCCAGCCGCCTGTGCCATTAGTGAATACATTTATTGTGTATGTCATTAGAGACTATATTGGCTTACTGGTCTGTGGTGATGAGCCTGTATAGGTGATCATCCGGTTTTTCTTTTGCGAGGATTCACTTATTATTGTGAAGTGTGCATCCATCACCCTGAAACTTAACTGAGACCGTTGTTTGCAAGACTTTTCACTGATAAAAGGCTGTCTTCTAGTTCTGGAATATACAGCACTTTCTTTACAAGGATACTCTGCTTGCCTTGTGGTGTAATGCCATTCAGGAAGCCCTGGCCTTTACATTTGGAAGTGATGCTTTTCCGGTTTGCTAGGAAAACTTTGTCTTTTGCACTGTAATCAATGTTTGTAAAGAAGGTGTCATCGTTAGTCATGTGACTTGTCGCACCTGAGTCTATACACCAGCCGTGTGGTTTGCTGCTCTGTGTCACTTTAAAGGTGCCACTCCATGATGTGTCTGCAGTTTCTTTTGTAGCTGCTTTGACTCTTTTTGTGGATAGCTCTAGCTTTCTCTGCTCAACTTTCCAGTTAGAACAGTCCTTTAAGTGACCGGTCTTCTTACAGCGAAAAGGCTCTGCTTTCTTTGTTGTGCTTTATGCCTTTGTACATCTTAAGAGCTTTGTCATCATGGTGGGCATTTTCTTTCCTTCTGTCATATTCCTCAATTAATTTCCCTTTGACATATTCCAATGTTAGCTGCTGCTCTGGTCTGTTTCTAAAGAGTTAATGTGAGCAGTATAGGTCTCTGGAAGGCTGCAGAGGAACAGGGCAACAGTTTAGTTATCTTTGATGTCCTCTCCGATGGCATACAGCTGTTCTATGATTTCTAGCATAGCATTCATGTGGTCACACATTTGCTGGCCTTCTTGTAGTTTCATCTGGTAAAGCTTTCTTAGCAAAAACAGTTTGCTGTTGAGACTTGAACACTTACAGCTTCTGTGATGAAGTCCACATACCTTTGACCATTTTCTCTTTTCTTATGTGGATAAGCTGGTCATCCGCCACAAATAAGCTTATGATTGCTTTTGCCTGTCAGTCATTCCTATCCCATCCCATTCTTCCATCTCTTCATCTGTGGGTCTGTCTGTATTCAGCACTTGCCACAAGTTATCCATGCTAAAAAGCATTTCCAGTTTAAACATCCACAGCTGGTAATTAGCATTATTGAGCTTTGCAATTGCAAACTTCACATTTGAACCACTTGCCATGTTTCAGTAGCTCGTATACAGTATTCACTAACTAGCTATACTCACTGAGTATTCTTTCCAGTGCCTCTGGGTGCTGCTGGGTGCCTGTGATATCCTCTCTAATGCCTAGGTGCCTGGGACCCATAACCTATTATGCAGGTTATTTAAAAATTATGCTTTGGAAGCTTCTTAGATATAGCGAACAGCTTTACTTTTATGCAGAACATTAGATTATGTCTTTACATCATGGGAAACAAACAGGAACAAGGATACAAGTGCATGCTTAGAGACAGAAAATACATCCTGTTATTACATTACTACAGAGAATACACATTATAACACTGCAGTGCCACCTTCTGGTTAGAAAGATATAATGCATATATATGTCAGTTTATATAAGCGACTTTGCTGTTGTTCTTCCAACAGTTTCTACATCCTAGGTAGTTCTGGGATGGGAGGGTGCTACATCATTATGAACTGACCTAGGGTACCATGCTTATCACTCCTCCCAGAAGCTGCCCTGGAAGAATTCAATACAAATCTGGTGATGATGTTGCAAGTGTTAACAAAAGCTCTTTATTGTTACAGGAATGAGGGACTTATCAAGGTCCATAAAGACATGGATGTGCGAGTTCGGGGTGAAGGAACTTAACTGGCCTGAACAGAGCTATGACCTCAACTAGATAGAAAACCTTTGAGATGAATTAAAGCGGAGACTGCGAGCCCGGCCTTCTCATCCAACATCAGCGCCTGACCTCACAAATGTGTTTCTGGAAGAATGGTGAGACATTCCCATAGACATATGCTTAAACCTTGTGGACAGCCTTCCCAGCAGAGTTGAAGCTGTTATAGCTGCAAAGGGTGGGACAACTCAATATTCAACCCTACGGACTAAGACTGGGATGCCATTAAAGTTCATGTGCATGTAAAGGCAGGTGCCCCAATACATTTGACAATATACTGTATAATCCAGGATAGTGCTACAATAGCTGTCCTTGCTCAGCTCTCAATATGCATATTGTTAATCAGCAAGGAGGGGTGGGCACAGACACAGGGAGTAAACAATTGATATTTTTTAGTAATTTGCACTCTCTCCATAATAAGGAAATGTCTAAGCGCTATTTAAATGTATCTGGTAGTTTCAACATCTGTTCATTTGAAAGAAGTATCCTGCATTTTTTGTTAGACCAAAGTCCTTCTTTACAATATAGCCATACTCCAGCAGAGCAGAGTTTCTGGGGGCCAGCAATCATAACCTTTCATGAGTTTCCCACAGAGGATGTTAAACATATTATTGAACTTCATAACTGTCATAACCAGAAGTATGTAGAATGTCATCCCCAGCGTACTTCCCGCACAGTCTCTCAGATAGACTGCAGATAACTGACATTCCCAGCCACAGTACATGTTGTGCTCTTCCAGTCAGTCAAAAATGGCTCCCAAATTTAAATTCCGAGTACGGTCTTCTTTGGCACATTGACAGTGTGCACATGGTACATAATAATTACAGTCTCTGAGGGACTAGTACTGTCTAGCACCAGGAAATATTCCACATCTGGTGATGAGCATAAGTCACATTTAGAGGAAGCATCACCAAATTGCTGCCTACAGTTCAACAAAAAATACATTGTGCAAGTAGGACTTCTATAGCCATGACGTGATTTACAGACCTCGGGCAGGGAAAGAATGATGTCAAGAAAAAGGAATGATTAATATTCTTCATTGCTCTATGTTTATAAAAAAACAGAAACTGCTACATTTTGTAAGGTTTTAGTTAAGGTAGGGTCATTTACTAAGGGTTTACGAGAGTGTCTTTCTGCATGCTTTAGTTTGCCTGATTTTGCTGCTATGCACAGAAGTTTATTAGTGGACATAAAAAGCACCCCCTACAAAAACAGAAGTCTGCTGTTATTTTTTTTTTTTTTTTACATCTCCTCTGCAGATGTGCCAAGGATGCTTAAATGCTAAGAACTTACAATAACTGCATTTGATATTAAAGAGTTGGGGGGGGGGGGGGCACACCATAGGAGTAAGTGAGTCTGTGACTTGCAGCTTACAGTTGGGAAGATGTGGCAGCCAGAGTTACGACCTTGCGTTCTTCCATGGTGTGCCTGACATCACGGGGTGGAGGAGACATGTTATGGCTGAGAATCATAAAGATGGTGATGTCCAGGAGTGTAATAATGAGTCTTAGAGCCATTATGCTTTAGGTGGAATACATTGATGGCATTAAAATGATTTAATTATTTAAAATGTTGTGTATCTAAAATGAACATTTCTGTTTATTTTAAAGGGCAACTGAACAATAATAGAAAACAAAATCTGCTAAAAAGAGGTAAATGTTGTTCTTGCAAGCTTAATATTTAAATAGTTGAAGACCTTGGATTTATAAAGCCTCACACGCACAATGAGAATATCAGATGAATGATAGTTACTTTTTTTTGGATGCTAGTCTCATATCGAAAACTAAGGCCACGTACACACGCGGGGACTGTTCGCCCAACTTTGTCCGTCAAACAGTTTCGGCAAACAGTCCGCTCAAAATTAGCATGGACGGACATGGCCACACACGACGTACAAACAGTTTGCTGAAACCGTGCGCGATGACGTGAACGGCACGTACGACGGGACGAAAAATACGACGTCCTATACACTGCATTATAACTTTCGGCGTGTAAAGCCTTTCTGAGCATGCGCGGAACTTAGTTTGTCGAACAAGCCTACACACGAGGGAACTGTTCGCTGAAACAAGGTTTCAGCGGACAGTTTTTCGGAAATTCCGAAAAACCTTGTTCAGCGGACTGTTCGCTGAAACTGTCCGCTGAAAGCCCACACACGAGCGGACTGTTTGCCGAAACACTGTTCAGCGGACAAAGTTGGGCGAACAGTCCCCGCGTGTGTACGCGGCCTAACAGGTTACTAAAGTTACAAAAATTCTCGTAAGACAGCACAAGTTCGGAAGTGATGTAATGTATTGTATTGTAATGTATTATTTTATTTTATTAAGTTTCAGAGCATGTATGGTCCATGGCCAAAGGTTTTGAGAATGACATAAATATTAATTTTCACAAAGTCTGCTGCCTCAGTTTTTATGATTGCAATTTGCATATACTCCAGAATATTATGAAGAGTGATCAGATGAATTGCAATTAATTGTCCCCCTAAAGTCCCGTACACACCATCAGATTGTCTGCTGAGTTTTTCCTTCAGATTTACCAAAACCATATAATATGAGGTCAAACCTTAGGAGTTTCAATGTGTATGCAATCAGGCAGGCCCTTGCACTACATGGTTTTGGTAAATCTGAAGGAAAAACTCAGCAGACAATCTGATAGTGTGTACGGGGCTTTAGCTATGAAAATTAACTTAATCCCATAAAAAAACATTTACACTGCATTTGTAAAGAAGACTTCAGAGTGCCCAAGAAAGTCCAGCAAGTGCCAGGACCATCTCCTACAGTTGATTCAGCTGTGGGATCGGGGCACCACCAGTGCAGAGCTTGCTCAGGAATGGCAGTAGCAAGGGGTGAGTGACTCTGCACAGTGAGGCGAAGACTTTTGAAGGATTGCCTGGTGTCAAGAAGGGCAGCAAAGAAGCCACTTCTCTCCAGGAAAAACATCAGCAAAGTGTACAGGGACTGGACTGCTGAGGACTGGGGTAAAGTCATTTTCTCTGATGAATCCCCTTTCCAGTGATTTGGCGCATCCGGAAAAAAACCTTGTCCAGAGAAGAAAAGGTGAGCGCTACCATTAAGTCTTGTGTCATACCAACAGTAAAGCATTCTTAGACCATTCATGTGTGGGGTTTCCACTTAGCCGAGAGAGTGGGCTCACTCACAATTGTGCCTAAGAACACAGCCATGAATAAAGAATAGTACAAAAAAATCCTCCGAGAGCAGCTTCTCCCAACCATCCAAGAACAGTTTGATGATGAACCATGCTTTTTCCAGCATGATGGAGCACTTTGCCATAAGGCAAAAGTGATAACTAAGTGGCTTGGAGAACAAAACATCTAAATTTTGGGTCCATGGCCAGGAAACTCCCCAGACCCCAATCCCATTGAGAATGTATGGTCAATCCTCAAGAGGCGGGTGAACAAAAAAAACCCCCCACAAATTCTGCCATCAGTCATTCTACCATCAGTTGCCCTGAAGTTGATTGACAGCATGCCAGGGCGAATTGCAGAGGTCTTGAAAAAGAAGGGTCAACACTGCAAATATTGACTATTTGCATAAACCTAATATAATTTTCAATAAAAGCCTTTGACACTCAGGAAATACTTGTAATTATTCTTCAGTATACCATAGTAACATTTGAAAAAAAGATCTAAAAACAATGATGCAGCAGACTTTGACACAAATATTAATTTTTAACATTCTCAAAACTTTTGGCCACTGCTGAAGTATACTAATTACACAAAAATGATTAGTTCTGTTACAATATGAGAAAAAATGTTCATGCTTGTCCCTTTGCATATTTTCGCATGAACTATTGCTCTTGAAAGTGTTGTACGCACGAAATGATTATTGGATAATCACTCCGAATGCGTTTTTTTTCGTCAGTTATGCTTATCGTGTGTACAGGCCTTAAGGCTTTCCTTTTTCAACACAGATGCTCTACGTGACATCAGTTTCTCAGTGGAGCGAGCCCTGGGCTGTGTCTTTGTAGTGCTGACAGCAGATCCCATATGAACAAATCCTAAACCGTGTGATCAGGTTTCTTTCATAAATACATTGTAACAATATTATGATTCTTTTTTTTTTTTTAACTGCATATCAAAAGGCGTGTCCTTACTTCTGCCCATCCCAGAATAAATAGAGTGCCCTGACTCTTGCCAACATCCCTACTATCAAATACAGCAACGTATTTTAATACTTTTTTTATATCAACAAAGATTAACATGTATATTTGATAGCAGTGTTGCATCATTTGCCTATAAAGTCCAAAAATAAAGAGGGGTTTTTCCATTTTCTGTACTTCTCCCCATAAGGTTAGTTCCAGCAACACTGCAAGTGCAAAACAAATGTTTATTTTTTTAGAAAAATGTTTCCCTATTTAAGCCTTTAATTAAAATAAATCATTTAAGCTGACTTTCTTTTAACCCCTAATATTAAAATTTCCTTTTTCATTTCTGTGTTTTTTTTTCATTCATTTTTTATGGTGTTGCATTAAAAAGGTAATTCCAATAATTGGTCAGCGTGGAGATGAACTTCATATCTGGTGGTCCTGACCCCACCTAGTGGGATTTTGGCCAAGGGTATTTGGTCTTCTGTTTACTCTCTTCCATGTGTCTACGCGTAAAGATGCCAAGTTGGCCTTACTTCACTGTCCGATCCCAGGCCTCTTCTATCGGCAGAAATTGGCCACCTATTTATTTATTGCCGCCAAGCGTGCAATAGCCAGGGCCTGTAAAAAGCTGGCTGTCTTGTTTGCGGAGGTGAAGAGCATCTTAACGACTCTGATGATTAAAGTGGAAGTAAACCCATCGATTTAAACAGTTAAAAAAAAAAAAGCATGCCGGGAATGCTAACTGCACATTGGCTGTGCTCTCAGCCAAACTATCAAACCATCCAATGGCTGGTGTCATAACGAATCACATGTGCAGCACCATAGCAGTTGAAGATTAAACAGAGGCAAAGATGGCAGCTTCCTTGGCTGAAAACGATAGGGGAGTTTACTTCCACTTTAATGAGAAGAGGACTAGTATCCTACACAACTCCTACACTAAATTCCTCAAGGTGTGGAGCCCGTGGTGGTCTTATACTCTTCCAGCTCTACATCTGACCAGCCTGGGTCTCTCTAACTGATCTCCTTTTTCCCCTACTTTTTTGTTCCTATGAGTTTGGTTCGAGTTTAATTTTTCTCAAATTTTGTGGACTGCTCCACACCCAAGCCCCTGACTAATTTAGCTCAGACACCTTGGGGTTGGTTTACTAAAGGCAACTCCACTTTGCACTACACTGAAAGTGAACTTGGAAGTGCAGTCACTGTAGATCTGAGGGGAAGATCGAAATGAGGGAAAACGGCTGATTTCTATCATCCAATCATGTGTAAGCAAAAATGCTGTGTTTTATTTTCCTTGCATGTCCCCCTCGGATCTACAGCATCTGCACTTCCAAAGTGCATTTGCCTTTAGTAAATAACCTCCCCGTGTTGACCTGTGTTCTAAATGTGTATTTTCATGTTGCATTATGTTATGCTTACTGCTCATATACCATGCGTGGGATTATTACAGCTATATTTTTTTCTCATATTTCAATGAAAAATATTGTACCAAAAAATTATTCCAACAATTGTAGGTGACTTTACAGTAAATAATTATATAATGAGACCAAAAAGGTAGAATGTTAGCATTTACTATCACCAATAAAATGTTTATTGGGCTCAGTTACACCTGTACATGATTGGGTATTCTTTGCAAATTGAATCGTTACCTCATTTACCAAGCTCTGGAGCAACTGCACATGCAGAGGGCAACTGCACTTTGCAAAGTGCACAGTCTATTTGCCTTTAGTAAATCAACCCTATCTCAATGCAGTTTGTATGTCCCTCTTGTTTGTTGGGTTTCCTTCAAGTTCTCCTGTTTCTGCCCACATACCCTACATAGATGAACTTCTTTATCACTATACTGGAGTGCCTGAGGTCTGTGATCATCGGGTTGTGAGATCCCTTAGGAAAGGAAATGATGAGAAAGCTTTGGTGGGGTAAGTGCAGCAGAAAAGGTTATTATACACGCAGGAAAAGGTAATTCCAAGGAAGTACAGTGCAAGCAATGTCCATAACCCAGACATCTAGGAATGTTTATAAAACACGGGAAGCACCTGGTGGCAAGCATGTACCTACAGTATATTACCATTACCTGTGTTATTAATAGTTCATTTACAGCCTGCTTTCAGCTGCCCTCAACTAACACGTAATGAGTTTTTATCCAAGCTTACTTTAACTTGAGCTTGCCCTATGGAAATAAAATGACTAACTCACAGATGTCACATAGAGCTGTTCCAACACTCTGACACTTTCACCATTATAGAAATTATTGTGCCGTTACATCACTTATCAGTACCATTATATCATTCAGAAATGTCATTCACCCTTGCCATTATGTCATTCGCTTACAGCACTGTCACCTAGCTACTAAACTTATGCCATTTCCTCCTGCTGCCAGATTGAAGATCATTTATTTGTCTAGAACATATTTTTTGTATACTGTATGTTGCTTAACCTTAAAAAAATAAAAATATCTTTAGCATATCAAGACAAATTGAAAATGTCAGCTATTTAAAACAGTTTGGCTGCTTTCACACTGCAGCTGCCCGAGCGTTAGCGAAAAAGCATTGTTCATTTTAGTGGCGCTTTACTGCTGTTATAGCGGGGCTTTATACCGGCCAGGCGGTAGCCGGGCACTTTTAACCCCCAAGAAGGGGTTAAAAGTGCCTGTGTTGGGGTGCTTCTGAAGCCACTTTGGGAGCGCTGCCCATTCATTCCAATGGGCAGGGGCGGCCTGGGAACGGTGAATACAGTGCTCCTAAACCGCCCCAAAGATGCTGCTTGCAGGACTTTTTCTAATGTCCTGCAAGCACATCGCCCCAGTGTGAAAGCAGGGGAGGCATTTCTAGCGCTAAAACACCTGAAAACTGCCCCAGTGTGAAAGGGGTCTTAGGGCTACTTCAGATCTTTGAGGATCATTAGGATGCGTAACCACGTGGATGATAACCTGTGGTATTTCGCACTTTCCATACATCATGGTAAAGCAGCCCATTTATTCTGAATGGTTGGACCTTTTAACCACTTGACCTGCGGAAGATTTAACCCCCCTTAATGACCAGGTCACTTTTTTTCAATACGGCACTGCGCTACTTTAACTGACAATTGCGCGACCATGCAATGCTGTACTCAAAAAAAGTATGCCATTTTTTTCCCCACAAAAAGAGCTTTCTTGTGGTGGCATTTGATCACCACTGTGATTTTAAATTTTTTTGCTGTAAAAAAAAAAAACAATATTTTTTACATTCTGCTATAGAACATATGCAACAAAAAAATTGAAAAACATCGAATTCATTCAAAAATTTAGGCGAATATGAATTCTGCTACATATCTTTGGTAAAAAAAAAATCCCAATAAGCGTATACTGATCATTGATATACTGAACATTATAGCGTCTACAAACTATGGGATATATAATGGAATTTTTGTTTCTTTTTTTATGCTAGTTTTTTGTTTGTTTTTTTAAATCCCGTGGTGTGTGAAACACACCCAAAAACTCCATTGGTGCTTGTAATGGAGGCGATCAGCGACTTATAGCAGAACCGTGATATAGTTACATAGTTACATAGTTAGTAAGGTTGAATAAAGACACCAGTCCATCCAGTTCAACCTGAGTGAGGTGTCTACAATTGTCCCTATGCCTGTAAATTGCACACTCACATCGTTCCCTACCCTGAAGGGGTCCACAATCCAAGGTCCCCATTCTTATACTAGAGCCAGAAGCCAGAAGCCAATTAGCCTACCTGCATGTCTTTGGAGTGTGGGAGGAAACCGGAGCACCCGGAGGAAACTCACACAGGCACAGGGAGAACATGCAAACTCCAGGCAGGTAATGTTGTGGTTGGGATTCCAACCAGTGACCCTTCTTACTGGTAGGCGAGAGTGCACTACACCACTGTGCCGCCAGTATAGCAGCGGAAAATCGGACACTGACACTTTGCGGGAACCAGTGACACTGAGGCCGGGTTCGCACTGTGGCGCGGGGCACAGCAGGGGGTCCAGTGCATTTACCGTTCCAGGTCCGAATAAGGTCCAAAGGAGCCAAAGATGCACAGGACCCTTCTGCTGTGCTCTCCGCGGCCGCCCAAGGAATGCGTGAACCGACTCCATTGAGAGACGGGCACACTCTCCTGTAATGCGAATTGGAGGACCACATCTGATTTGCATAAGTGTGAACCCAGCCTAATACAGTGATCAGTGCTAAAAATATGCACTGCCACTGTACTAATGACACTGGCTGGGAAGGTGTTAAATATCTAGGGGGTTTAAAGGGTTAAATGTGTGCCCAGCCAGTGTTTGTGTTTAATATGTGTTGTGCTGCTTTTACTAGAGGAAGAGATGGATTCATCCCTTCCCCCTGTGAGCAGACATAGAGTCCCTGGCACCTGCAGATTGGCTTCTGCTGAGAATTATTACAGCAGGAGCGGCATGCTGGCGGCACACATGCACCCCCCCCCCCGTAGGCGGAAGTGCGGGATCATGTAAATATACGTTTCTGAGCACAACTGCCACCCTGTAGCAGAAAAACTGCTATAGGGCAGTCAGCAAATGGTTAAGAAATGCACCATAACACACTCCATCTGCTTGCAGCATGGGCCAGTTGGCACCTAATTCACTTCTACACCGAGGTACCATTTTAAATAAATGGCACTGCAATACACCGCACAAACTGCCATGCATTATCATTATTGACTGTAAAATGTACACTGCAATGCAAAAGTCTGAAAAAGCCCTAAAACTACAGCCAAACCTTTTTTTATTTATAGTATTTGTTAAAGCTTTGGACAAATTAAAGAGGAAATCTCTCATATTTTTTTTTTTTTTCGTCTGTATCTCCATTTGGGAGAATTCCCATCAAGTTTTATTCCATTGACAGGATGTCACTGAGACACAAAGGACCAGGAAATCTTGCCAATGGGGCATTGCCAGAAACAAAAACACTTTAATACAATAAGGAAGAACCTCTATCAGGATTTACTGTCTAACTTCCTATGCTAGTTAAACCCATTCCACTATTTTCTTGTCCTGGTGTCACAGGAAATAAAAGTGAGGGGGAATATAGCCAAAGTGTCACAAACAGCAATAAAAAATTCTGAGAAATTCAAACTCTTCTTCCATGTTTCTAAAAAAAAAAAAGAGCTGCAATTGTGTTTTAATAGTAAATATCCCACCAAGGAGCAGGCAACCCTACTCTCTTTGGACTTTAGGTGGGCTGGGTCTAGCTGCAATGGGTAGTGTTTAGACCTGAAGACAATAAAAAACAAAAGTTGTAACAATATTTGTGGTGCTTTTCTCTTTCTCAAATGTAAAATGACTGACAAGTTCAATTTAAAGTGTGAAATCCGACAATAAATAAAAGCTAAGAAAAAAATCAAATAAAAAGAATAAACTTAAAAATGCAAAAATGGACACAAAACCAATTTAGCTTCTATTAAAATATAAACTGTAGTCTTTTTTAATTTCTTTTTTTTATACGGCTGAAAATGATCTACTTTACATAGATAATCTTATCAATGTACCTTACAGTGATACTAAAGTCTATTTTTTTTTTCATTTAAAAATAACAAACAGGTTATTCTTGCCTGCTCTGTGCAGTAGTTTTGCACAAAGCCGCCCAGATCCTCCTCTTCTCTGGTCCTTCGTCGGCGCCCCTGACCCCTCTCTCCTGCCGGGTGCCCCTACAGCAGGCAGCTTGCTATGAGGGCATCCAAGCCTCATTGGCTTACTGGCTTTCACTGACAGCATCGGGAGCCAATAGCATCCCGCCGTCTCAGACAGTAAGGAGGGGGAGTCCCAGGTGGCCGAGACTCTCGTGCAATATCGCTGGATCGAGATGGGCTCAGGTAAGTATTAGGGGGGCTGAGGGGGGGTTGCTGCACACAGAAGGTTTTTTAATCTTAATGCATATGCATTAAGATAAAAAAAAACCTTCTGACTTTACAACCACTTTAAGGCCCCTTTCACACATGCTGATGGTATGTCCGTATTTCATCCATCCGTTTGCGGATGAAATACGGGCCATACATTCATCCCTATGGGATAGCGGGTGTCTGCGGATGAGCATCCGCAGACACCCGCTATTGTCCGCCTCTGCAAATGTCCGATTCTGCAGACGGAGGAAAATCCTATTTTTCTGTCCGTCTGCAGAGCGGATCGGATGAACACGGACACACGGTCCGTGCTCGTCCGATCCCCATAGAGGAGAGCGGAGAGCTGACAGGGCGGTCCCCGCACAGTGTGCGGAGACCGCCCTGTCCGCAGCTGGCTCAGCGGGGACAACGGAGCGATCCCCGCTGAGCGAGCGGATCATCACGGGGCGGATCTTTACTGATCCGCCCCGTGTGAAAGAGGCCTAAAGTTAAAAACTGATTATAAGTAACAAAAACAAAATGTATTTAAAAAAATGTTGAAGAATAAGATTGTTTATCAATGTTTTAAAACTCTACCTTGATGTTATTGTTACATATTTCTTTTGCTTGCAATTCGGCCACATTGGCCGACAAAATGTACACCATGTTTGACTTTTTATTACCCATAAAAAAAAAGAAAAAAAAATGTGTGAAGGAACTGTAGGGTTGATTTAGTAAAACTAGAGAGTGCAAAATCTGGTGCAGCTCTGCATAGAAACCAATTGAAGTCAAGTTAGAAGCTGATTGGTTACCATTCATAGCTGCACCAGATTTTGCACTCTCGACTCCTGTTTTTTGACTGCTACAGGCAGTCTTTTCCATCTTATCATTGCTAATTTTCTATGGGCAGCAGGGCCAGTTCTTTTTATTAGACACTATAGCAATTGCTACAGGCATACCCCACTTTTAAGTGCACAATGAGGTTTATTTACTAAAGCTGGAAAGTGCAAAATCAGGCTCCCTTTTACATAGAAACCAATGAGCTTCTAACCCCAGCTTGTTCAAATAAGCTTTGGTAATAAAACCTGGAAGCTCATTGGTTTCTATGGAGAAGGGAGAATGATTTTGCACTTTCCAGCTTTAGTAAATAAACCCATTGTGTATTTAAAAGTGGGGTATGCCTGTATTTGGTATTGTGTACGTTACAGCAGTGGAAGTGCTGTTTTGAACAACCAATTCGAATTACATATTTTTATTTTTTTTTACAAATTTAAAATAGAGTAAAGGTGGGTTTTAACCCCTGTAAAAAAAATTCTGTGTCCCATTGGGGTGATGATCCTTAACTACCTGTCCCCAAGTTTGGGGATAACTGTAAAGATGACAAGTAGAGAGGCTGAGTCTCCCTAACGGGGGCATAGACAGCACTAAAAACCCAACAGGTGTTCTAATCCCTCTCCACTCTATCCACAATTTAAAAAAAAAATGTTTTGGCTTTAGTTATACTTCAATTTTTTGGTATTCCTGTGCAGGTTGCAAAGTAGAACATGCAACTGACTGCCAAAGGGATGTTTTTTCCCTAAGCGTGGCTTCACACTGTCCCGCTGTGCTTTTGCTAATGCGCAGCTAAGCCACAGTTTTCTTGGGGGTTAGTTACACTTTCCCATAGGTCCTGCGGTTTTATAAAGTATTCCAAAACTGCGGGACATCCTAGAGGTCCAAGCTAACCCACAAAAAAAACGCAAAGTGTAGCAGGACCGCTGGGGCAGCATCAAGCCAAGTTTTATGGCAGATCTGTTATAGAAAACCTCTACATACTCTGACAAGATCTATCCTGATTGTACTCGCTGTACTGGGCAATAAAGTCTAAGATTTATAACACTTTCCGAACTGCCAATTTCTAAATGGTGGCAGCTCTGTCGATAGTCTTTGGGGAAATTACAATGCCGCTTACAGACTTTTTCTTTTTGGATCATTATATTTAAAATAGCAGATTGAACAAGACCACTGAAGGATTAGGTTTGTCATAACCAAAGCGATATATAGTTTCCTTGACTGTTTGCAATTAGGCATAACGGTACATAATCCATCAGATTTCTGTGGCTTATGAATAAATTGCAATACAAGCCCGTACCTTAGTGTGTACCAGGGACTATATGTGGTTAACAACTGGTTTTCATATTCCCAGCCCCCCCCCTGTCAAGAATTAAAGAGGGAAAGGAAAGATTTTACTCCTGCCAACATATCGTAAGGTTTTACTGCCAAATTAGAGAAAACTTTTCTTTCCATTTATGATAAGCTCACCAAAGCTTGGGCATTAATCCTTGTATTGTTTTCCATTTTCCCATGGTCCGTTTGCACTGTTTATTTAATCTGTTTGCGTTGACATGTTTTATACAACCACTTTTCAGAAAGCTTGCTGCTGTGCCCGCAAAACATTCAATTATGTACAGTGACGTGCCAGTGTTATTACACATCTGACTTCTACTATAGTTAATATGTATGTGAACTGAAAAAATCCTACCAAATAATTTGATAAAGATGTATTTATAAAGGCCTTCTTTTGGCTTTTTAGCGATTTTAGTCTCTGACATCAGTCTCTTACAAAAGGAAATCAGAATTTACGTGAAGCATATACTTTTTATCTTAAGATAGAAATATGGAAACTACCACTGCCAAGTTTGCTATTTTTTAAGGAGACCTGGCTTTTTAAGTTCCAGTCCCCAAATTATATATATATATATATATATATATTTTTTTTTTTTTAATGCTCTCCCGGCATTGCTAGCACTTCTACTTTTTCTACTTTACCATTTGGGTAATGTCACTAATGTATTCCTTTTTGTTTGTTTGAAATCATTAAAATATAACCTGATCTTGGAAGCAGGCAAGGTCCATTGTGGTTGTAGGCATCTGAAGCCTGCTTGTCTTTATTTCCGGGGTTCGGTGCAGCTGGATACCCAGTATGCACCTCCCAATCTTGCAATTGAGCAGTAGTGTCACTGTGTAATGGCGTGGTCGCAAGCAGAGAGGCTCCACTTCCTCCCGGCAGATACTCTTCTTGAAAAATGGCGCTAAAGCCTTCCATTTGCATAATTTTCAATCTGGAATTCATACAGGATTTCAGTATTAGGCCGCGTACACACGGGCGGATTGTCTGGCCAACTAAGTTCGTCAGACAATCCGACAGACAGTCCGTCCTACTTTTGAATGAACGGACTTGACCACACACGACGAACAGACAGTCCGCTGAAAGCTTGCGCGATGACGTGTACGGCACGTACAACGGGACTAGAAATTCGACGTCCAATACACTGCAATGCAACCTTCGGCCGTGTAAATCCTTTCTGAGCATGCGCCATACTTAGTCCGTCCAACTTGCCTACTCACAAGCGGACTGTCCACTGAAACCAAGTTTGGACGGACAGTATTACGGAAATTCCGAAAGACTTAGTCCGCCAGACTGTCCGCTGAAAAAGTCTGCTGAAGCCCACACACGAGCGGATTGTCCGCTGAAACACGTTTCAGCGGACTAAGTTGGCCAGACAATCCGCCCGTGTGTACGCGGCCTTAGGCAATTCCCATGGACTCCTGGGATATCGCCATTCTCTATCCAAGGCAATCGCCTTATGATGACATCGCCCAGGTGGCCAGACTGGAAGTGCCACATAAACTCATCGCAAATAAGGTATTTAAAAAAAAATAGCCATTACAATTGCAATGTGGATGGGCATGTGTATGATAGTACATTTAAAAATGGGTGGAACTTTAATGAGACAATAAATGGCGAATTGACAGAGTCTCTTGAAGGCAACCCCTGCCACTTTACTCCTATGCTGCTTTGTTCCCCCATCAGAACTGGAAGTCAAACCCCTTGGAAGTACTATGTCAAACATTGCCAGAGCTTACACAGGGCTAACAACTTTCTCCTCATCTAACAGTGCTCAGCTCAGGTGGTTGGCTGCACAGACCACAGCACTATATCCTCTTAGACAATCACATGCACCTCCGTACCCTGAAATGCCAAATATTTTGTGCGGGTTCTGATGAAGCAACTGATTGGTAGGGGAGTGTGGAGGGACAGTAAAGTTAGGTCGGGGGGGGGGGGGGGGGAGTTTTCAAAAGATTTCAACACTTTGTTTTTCATTTTAGAGTGTCTCCATTCAGCTAAAAGAGCATGTGTGAGGTCAGGTACTTATGCAAGATAAGAAGATCTACAATTACAATTTATCTAAAGGGTGTTCAATAGGGTTGAGATCGGGGCTCTCTGCAGAATCCTATGAAGAAAAAGCATCCAAGAGGTGCTGGGATTTTGATGCGAGTTCATACAAAAGTAGTAATCTAGTAAGAAGGCAAACATATTGGAAGAGCTCACTGTCTCTGGTTAGGCTGCTCACAACAGACAAGGCTACCCTTCAGTGGGTACCCCAGCAGGTTACTGCAAAAAAAAATTACAAATGGAAAGAGCACCAAACAAAAAGATAAGAGTCCAAATTAATTTGTTTGTTTGTACTAAAAAAACACCAACATCTTTTGGGGGTCAGAAAAATTCCCCCTTCATCAGGGCTTCAGTTAAAATAAGAACCATTAAATGGACTTAGTGGGCCTTAAATAGAGCTTGACTCTGTGAATCTGTGGAGGGAAGCGAATTGCTGGATTAGGAGGCATGCCAGCGGTATCTATTTGTGCAGGGTTCTCTGCAGGACCTTCCCTAAACTGTTGTTACAAGATTGGGAGTGTACAATTTCCCAAAAAGTCTTTGCGTGATGTAACAATAATTGCATTCTTCGCTGGAAAACCCTGCACTCAATAATTGGGAGGGGTCCACGTACTTTTGACCATATAGGCAGCTGTGATGTCTAGCTGTCTACAAACATTTAGCAATATAGTTTATTTTGTATAGCCAATACTGTTCAAATTATTTCACTAAATTTTTTTCTGCTAATTATCCTGACCACAGGGACTCAAAATATGCACAGGTTTTGATACTTATCTTTGTGGTGTATGGTCTATAAACAAGTGTGTCTTTTAGATATGCTGCTGTCAGAAGCAACTTGGTCACAGTCTTAAGCCGGCCATAGATGGTTCGATTCTCAGCTGGTTCAGCAGGGACCGGAGGTAATTTGATTACAGCAAACTATGGGCAGGCTGATTGTACCCAAGTCGATCCATCCAGCATGTCGGATTTTAAGCATGAGACTACTGCCAGCGGCTGTAGCCACTAGAGATAATCATTGTGTTCTTCTCTGAGAGATGGCTCCCTGCGCTGCGCCCCCCCACTGGGAAAATACAATAACTCTGCAAGAGGGATTCCCCTGTCAACGCTGACCGTGTTGATAGGGGAATCAGACAATCTTTTTTCCGGAAACTGTTGGAGAAAATTTTTATAATCTATGGTCTGCCTTAGCTGTGTGCACAGTAGTGTGCATCAAGTTCACAGCTCCAACGTTAATTAACATTGCTAAAACACTGGTAGCTGTGCCTTAGAACTTAATTATTCAGCCTGCAGAAGCCTAGATATTATGCAGGAAATACTGGTCACCGACAGATGACCACCAGAGGGCGCAGTTACAAATCTGTATGCAAATTACAATAATCAAAAATATGAAACAGCCAGCAAGAAAGATGTGAGCCCCATTTAAAGAAATGTTAACAGCAAGCCTTATAATAAAAGCTCAAAATATGCACTTACTGAAAATAGACTACAGTTTTCCTTTAACGTAACAAATTATGTCTAGAAATGCATCCATATATCTTTATGTGCTTCCACTTTATACAGTTTTCTACCATTATCTAAATTATTTGAAAGGAAAAAAAAACAGTATGGTTGGTTTTAATCCTATTTTTTGCACACCTGGCATTTACACACAAATAACAGAAGAAAAATAATATATATTATTATGGAACAATCAATTTCTCTTAGTCTGCTCTAATCCTGTACACCCACAACAGATGCTTGGGATTTGAAACTGGATGCAACAAAAGCACGAATGCCTTTGAAATAAAACTAAAAAGCGTTGCTTGTCACTCTCTCTTTTCTTTCTTGGCGAGTCTAATTTTGCTCTATTTTAGTTTTTTTTGTTTTCTGTTTTTTTTTTTTTCTTCTTTAGGGCCTGAAGCTCGAGTTGCTGTCATATTACAGAGACTGGTCTGGGTTCTATTGAACACACGGTGGCAAATACCAAAGGCAGCCCCTAATAATCAATGGAATGGTGCCAATGTATTAAGTTTACCGTGTTTTCTTAGTCATAATTGGATAGCATAATAAAGTGCGTACCAGCAGGATGGCCATTGATCCATGGGCCATCATAAATTACTCCCGAGCAATGAATCATAGTTCCTTGTCCACTGAAGACGTCATTTCTCCACTGTCCCTGAAAAAAAAAAAAAATGTTTCTGCATTAGGATTGCTGGGCCTGCTGTTTCATAAAGAGGGGATTACTTCTGTGACTTCTCAATAGCAAACTGGGTGGGCCTAGAAAATGAACAACTTGATAGAAATACTCGGAGATTCTGAATGGTGGACCACACAATATTTAAAGATTATGCAACAGGCACCCCTTAAAAAAGAATTAGGATAGGAAAAAAAGGTTTCCTGGCAAGACAAATGTTTCACCTTATAAGCAAATATCTTGCCTCAAAGCAATCACCATAATTGGTTGCCTTTTCTTGTCTGTTTTGTTGCAGAGCAGCTGCTGTTGAATTTTACACCAAGAATTGCTTTGCAATTTGAATCTCGCAACAATAAGTATTCATACGTCTGTCAAGTGTGAAACATATTCTGTAAAAAAAGAAAAAAAAAAAAAACACCTGCAAAATTTGGGGACATGATCTCGTACATACTGTGCAGACGTCTGCAGAAAATAAGGACGTTGCCAAGTCTACTTTCCTTTATCCGCAATACAAAGGGCAGGGAGACCCAAATCTAGAGGAGTCTTCCACTAATTAAATAGAGAAGCAGGTGAAATCCTTGATTATTTTAATTGACATTTAAAAGCTGGCCACAGATATTTGACCAGCGGTGCCCTACTGGCCTGGGGATGTCATCAGTCTCTTTGGCTTACCCCATGGTGCTTCTAAATTGCATAAAAAGAAATAAGGCCATTCAAAACTATATTTTGGGAAATAAAATGATTTGATCTTATTCATTTTTTTCTAATTTTAGTTTGGAGATTTTATCTCCAAAATACACCCCTTCCTAGCAAATGAGACCACAAAGCTCTTAATTCACTCTCTGGACCTGGTTATCTCCTGTCTCGACTACTGCAAATCCCTCCTCATTGGCATACTCTTACATAGACTATCCCCTATTCAGACCACCATGAATGCCACTGCCAGACGCATCCACCTTACAAACCGCTCAGTGTCTGCTACCCCTCTCTGTCAATCCCCCCATTGGTTGCCACTCACCCAATGAATTAAATTCAAAATACTAAAAACTTACAAAGCTTTCCACAACGTGACCCCCAGCCATGTGACTAACCTAGTCTCAAAATATCAACCAAATCTTTCTCTTTGTTCCACCCGTGACCTCCTGCTCTCTACCTCCCTCGTCACAATGCTTGCCTCCAGGACTTCTGGCGAGCCTCTCCCATCCTTTGGAATTCCCCTACCCCAATCTGTCAGTCTGTCTCCAACTCTATCCATTTTTAGGCAATTCCTAAAAACATTTCTCTTCAGAGAAGCCTATCCTGCCTCCACCCAACAACTGTACCTTAATTTTCTTCATCAGATCATCCTCCACAGTTATTACCTTTTGTATCACTTGACCCTCCCTTTTAGATTGTAAGCTCTAACAAGCAGGGCCCTCTGATTCCTCCTGTATTGAATTGTATTGTAACGATACTGTTTGCCCTAATGCTGTAAAGTGCTGCACAAACTGTTGGCGCTATATAAATCCTGTATAATGGTAAAAATAATTCATCTTTTTTAATGGAGAGATGAAAAATGATATGGTGGAAAGGACTTTGCACTTGATATTAAAGTGTATATATAGCCAAAATATATATATATATTAAAAAACATTTAAATAGAGTACACGTATAATATACTTTCTTTCAAATATAGAAAGCATATTATACTTGACTGCTGAGCTGAGTGCTGACCGATTCTGCAGCTGTCTTTTATCAGTGTAGGGACTGAGGGACAGTCTGCAAATCGCTAGCTACTAGATCCACAAAGGTCATTTTAAGGACTAGTATAGGTGTACAGTATATAGGGTTGTACACGTATAATATACTTTTTTCAAACATAGAAAGCATATTATACTTGACTGCTGAGCTGAGTTCTGACCGATTCTGCAGCTGTCTTTTATCAGTGTAGGGACTGAGGGACAGTCTGCGAATCACTAGCTACTAGGTCCTAGCTAGCTACTGGCTACTATCACGGTGCTGGTGTCAGTGCTCTCTATCATGGTGCTGGTGTCGGTGCTCTCTATCATGGTGCTGGTGTGGTGTCAGTGCTCTCTATCTCGGTGCTGGTGTGGTGTCAGTGCTCTCTATCACGGTGCTGGTGTGGTGTCAGTGCTCTCTATCTCAGTGCTGGTGTCAGTGCTCTCTATCATGGTGCTGGTGTCAGTGCTCAGTCTCTATCGCGAGTGCTGGTTTCAGACAGTGAGGGAGATAGCAGCAGAGAAGCCAATCAGCAGGCAGTGTCAGCACCATGGCTGAGGATCAGCACTGGACTGGCACCTCCGGACCACCGTAGTGGAGCCCTGCATAGGTGGGGGTAAGGGCCGGGCAGAGGGAGGGGCTCAAGCACAGGTTGGCACACTGGGACACTGGCACAGGACTGCGCTGCCCTGGCTGTGGCACTGATCATCTCCTGCACCCGCTTCATAGCCTGCCCTGACCTTGCCTCTCCTCCATGGCCTTCATGTGCTCCTGATTTGTCAAAATATCACAGATAAAAAAAAAAAGAATGCTTGTCGTTGTCGATCCCAGATTTGCTTAATTCTTCTGGTATGTCAGTGTCCATGTTGTGGGACTGTGCACAGCTAGTATGTATTTTGTGGCTGAAAATATGACTTGGAGGTTTTTAAGGTTCGCCTGCCATTAAAGCCAATGGGGTCCGCCGCAAACTTTGTGGTTCGCGGTTCGCGTTCCCGAAACGTCCCGTCGGAAGTTCGTCCATCACTAATGCCGAGACATACTCTGACATGAACCTCTGCACATCCCCACTTCCATGCGTATCTCGTTGCTAAGCTTGAAAAAGGACCTGCAGTTACAAATCAAACCAGGATAGACTGCTGCCTATAAGGATAATCTTTGTGATTTTCTGGTCACATAGGCATGCAAAGCACACATCACATTAACCATTAAATTTTTATATCCTTTGGCATTCCTCCTATCCATTATAAATTATTGTTAACACTAATGGTTTGTTAAAAAAAAAAAAAATGTTGGTAATGTATACACTACTGGGTATTTTGACTGGCATTTGCAACATGTGTGTAGATAGAGTGGATTCTAATTGGAGTGCCTAATTGTGTTAATGAGAGTTGGCCAAATGGACAAAACTCCTTTGCTGTCCTGCCACTAGCAGGGATTTTGGGCAGGTTTGGAAATAAGGGAAAGCACATTTGGACTTTCCAACTTAGAAGTAGATACATGCTATATGTGAGGCCGTATTCCCCTTATTTTTTATTTTCTGGGGTTCAATGTGAAGATTTATATCCATAAGACTTTTATACAAGCAATAAATATCTAACTGATTCCCAATATCTAGAATAATGTGTTCCTGCAAAAAAAAAAAAAAGTGAGCTTATTTAAAAATTGTTCTTCTCTACTTGTAGTTTCTCAACAGCTGGAGAGCCATAAGTTGCCTAATCGTGATATGGAGTAATGAATGCTGCTGGATAAGAATTTGGCAATTGTACAAAATGGGTGTTATTTTGTAAGCCACTATTTTTGGACAATACAACAATAAACTAGAGATGATTGTAGAAATGTGCACAGAAGGAATGCCATTTAGCATCACACCTGTTGAGCATGATTAGCAGTTTGCCTAAAGAGCAGAACATCCTCCCTAAAAACACAGGAAGGAAGTACAGTAACGGAGATGGGACTAAGCTGAACTTGTACAAAAGCCAGAAGCCTATAGCAAGTGGGGGATTCATTTCACATAAGATTACATGGGAACGAAATTATACTGCAAACCATATACGAAGGGCTTATGAAGAAAACATTCTTAGCAAACATATCTATAGACAAATAGTTAAACAAACGGAAGAAGTCTGAATGCAATAAAACAACTACAACTGTCCTTTTTTTAGGTCCAAATCCCTCTATCCCTCTTCCTCCCATAACTGAACCTATTTTCGGCTAGATGTATAGCTCTCCATATAAAAAAAAGGTTCACTAACACCATATGCATTGTCACGTATTTCCAAAACAATTAGAGTAAATGGGTTGCCTCTTTAAAAATAAGGAAATGCTAAACTCTTGCATTTAGATAAGAATAAGTACCCCCCCCCCCCCCCCATCCCATATTGTAGTGCTCTGTACCTTAATGACCCATCGCTAGGTCCAAACAATGACACATGGCAGACTAGGCTGGTTGCGTATGCAAATAGCATCTTTAAGCCCTTATACACACGGTCGGAGATTCCGACAACCAAATTCATCGGATTTTGTCCGTCGGATCTTATCTGAAACTGTTGCATACACACTGTCGGACAAAGTTGTCGGAAAATACGACCTTTCAGAACGTGATGACGTAATTTCGTTACGATGAGACTACGTTCAGGCTAGTAGCCAATAGCTTTGATGTAGGAATTTGATCTGAGCATGCGTGGCACTTGGTCCGATCGGAATTCTCTACACATGATCGGAGTATGTCCGATCGGACCAGTTTGTCGGAAAATATTTCCAGCAAGTTGGAAAATTTGGTCCGACGGATATTCCAACGGAAACAGTCCGATGCATACCACACACAGCCAGATTATCCGACAAAACGGTCCGATAGGACACGTTCCGACGGATTCTCCGACCGTGTGTACAAGGGCTAAGAATGTCAATATTTCCATTAAAGATTTAGAAACTCCAGGAACGCTCTGCAGGTGGCCTGCCAGGCAAAGGTAATATGTACTACCCTCTTGTGCCCACTGTATAAATGAAGCCTTAGGCCAGCCATACATGGTTAATACCTCTGCCTTTTCCTGTTCGAACCGTTAATGGGCTGGATGAATATACAAAGTTGCCGGATTCTCTTGCAATTATTGGTAGCGGCTATTATAGTCGCTAGCGATGATCACTGTCTTCTCCCAGCAGGGGCACCTTCCCCCATCGGGAGAAGACAATGGCATGGCAGGAGGGATTCCCACAGCAACACTGGCTGTGTTGATGGGGGACTCAAGCAAATTTCTTTCTTGCAACTCATGGCTGCAGGAAAGAAATTTGCTTTGTGTATGGCTGGCCTTAGTGTATATGGCAGGAGTCTTCAAACTTTTCGGTACACGGACCTCAGCATATATTTCACAAATATTTTCAGACCCCAAGAAACACATCCCCATTATAGTCTGCCCTTACATCAGGGTCCCCATCAGAGTCTCTCTTACATTTGGGTCTCAATCGCAGTCTCCCTTTACATCCCATCAGGGTCCCCATCAGTGTCCTCTCTATATTAGTTTCTCAATCAAAATCCACCTTACATCAGAGTCTCCTGTTACATAGTGGGCATAGGCTGAAGCAGAGACTACAGGCAGCCTCTGCAGACCTTAATCCTCAATCCTTGGACATTAAAGCCTGCCATAGTCTGTGCGATTTTCTTTCCTGCAACCACGGGTTAGTGTTGATGGGGCAATCCCTCCCGCAGAGCTATAGTGTTCTCCCGGCTAAAGTCACTGGCAATAATCAAATGAAGAATCCAACAGGCTGCCCATACATGGTTTGAGTCTCGGCTGGTCCCTGCTGAACTGACTGGGACTCAAACCGTCCATGGTGGACATTAAGATGCACAATTGACCCTAGCTGCAGGCCAAATAAAATCTTGTAGCAGGCTGGATGTGGCACACAGGCTTTAATTTGGAGACCTCTGGTCAGTGGTGGTCAGTGCAGGGGCACCACCCCCCCTAATCTCCACATGCTCCTGGCCCCTAATCTCCATGCAGGGCATCAGATGCATGGATTTCAATGTTTTTTTTTTTGTTTTTTTTAAGAAGCACATGATTAGAGCCAGAGGCTACAATTGGTTTCCAAAAGGGTGGGCTCGGGGGAAAAGGAGAACTGTGCCTGGAGCCCACCCACTTGTGTGACATTAGTGAATTAATATTCGCTATTGTCTTCCTGCTTCTTCTACCGGCCAATCAGGAAGTGGGTCTTGGCTGGAAGAAGAAGCGCCTGTCCGGTCTCCAGAAAGCCCTGTGCTCCTGGTGACTGGTCAGGCTTGGTGTCCCCCCCCATCACCTGGCCGGAGCCGGCTTCTTCTATGTATACTTTCTACCCGCCCTTTCCTCCTGGGAACCGAGCCCAAAAACGTCCCCAGCAACCAGACGGACACTGAGCTGAAACTGCCTGGGGAGCAGGAGAACCACAACCCCTTCGTCTACCTTCTACCTTCTATACCGGGCTGGGGGGGACTGGGATCATACCTCACCATAGACCCTATCGCTAGCAACGGGGAGGGGTGGTTTGTTTGCCGCTCCCCCCAAAAAAATGGAGCACCAGCCGCCACTGCCTCTGGTATACAGTATAAGACTATACAACTGCAACCTTGCTGCATATTAGTTGCAGCCGATACAGGTTTACTTTATTTTAAATCAAACACCTCTGATCTACCATTGCTTCCCCATTCCAGCAGCTACTTCAATCGTATTCACTATCAGCCTAATTTGTAGATTCAGCAGGTGTACAGATAAGGATAAATTAACATGGAGCGAAGATGGTGGATTTAAAGATTATTTTATCAATTGCTCAGCAAATAAACATATGGATCACATTTTTGATTTACATTAAATTTGTTTTGCAGTTCTTTAAAAGCAAACCCCCTGCATAATAAAACACAGCCTTCCTCTAGGAATACTCCTCTGTGTCCTAATACACAGACTGGATTAGAATTCCAGCATTTATTGCTTTCTATAGTTTATAGCTATGTGATTACTATAAATCCATGAAATACGACAGACAAAATATAACCTGGAGTTATCTACACTCCCATCTGTCCGGCTGTCTCATGTGCTGCACTGTCAGGAGGAACGGATAGCCAGCATTGGTATAGCTCCACAGGGGTAATCTTTTTCTTTGATTTTTATTGCCATCTCTAATTCAATTATATCAAACACTTCTTTGGTCACTGAGACCTTTTGACCGAGCTAGATCACAGCGACCGACACAGAAATTAAAAAGCACACCATTACTTTTACCTTCTAGCTTTCATTGTTTAGCATATAGATTGTTAAAGGGACGGAATGATTAAAATAAGAAAAAATACAACATTTTACATTAAAGTTGCCTTAGTCGCATAAGAAAATGTCTTAAAGGAAAAACTATCATGGTTTTTGGCCAACTGTATTTTAAAGTGACACTAAACACTATTCTTATTCTGCAAAAACAAAGTATACATACGTTCACTACTTAATTGCGCTGTTATCTTATATTTCATGAAATGGTTTCTTACTGTGTTTTTCTGTCTCCCTGAACATCCTCTGTGAGCTCCATCATCTCACCTTTCCCCCCTTACTTCTGTTTGGAACAAGCAGTGGGGTTAATTTACTAAAACTGGAGAATGCAAAATCTGGTGCAACTGTGCATGGTAGCCAATCAGCTGCTAACTTTAGCGTGACAAAAAAAAAAAACCTGGAAGCTGATGTTTTTATGCAGAGCTGCACCGGATTTTGCACTCTCCAGTTTTAGTAAATTAACCCCACTGCTTGTTCCAAATAGAAGTTTGGAAAGGTGGTGATGTGCACTGCTGTATGCCACTACAAATCCCATAGTCCACAGTTTACAGTCCATCTCAGGAGCGAGGAAGGGATGATGGCTATATAGCCAACCGCTAACCGGAAATCATATCATAGCACCAAAAACACATATTTTTACACTCACTGTTTTTTACCTTCTTGCATTCACTGCATTAAAGGGTTAGTTCATAAAAAAAACTGCCAATGCAGGTTAGCGGCGTCTGTAGATAAAAACAAAATGTGCAGCTCTGACTAAAGTTGAATAATGGCATTGCTATAAGTGTAGGCCGTTTATGTACATCCTGGAAGCCTGACTGGAATACCACCAGGATGTTGCTAAGTGGGGCCTAGTAATTAAAGCTTGCATCCTCCACCACAGGGGTACATTCTCCAGACATCCAAACCTGCAAAAACTCATTTCAGGGAGGTCACGCTCCGTGCCGACAACCCCTCCCCCATCCATAAAATAATATAATAAAATAATACTTTAAAGATAATTAATAATATAATGCCATAATAAAATAATACGTTAAAAGATAATGTGTCACACTCACCAACAATGTACCCTCACTGTGCCCATTTGCAGCCTCATCAGTGCCAACAATGCAGCCTCACTGTGCCCATCTGCAGCCTCGTCAGTGCCCATTAGTGCAGCCTCACTGTGCCCATTTTCAACCTCATCAGTGCCAATACTGCAGCCTCACTGTACCCATCTGCAGCCCCACTGTGCCAACGATGCAGCCTCATCAGTGGCCATCAATGTAGCCTCACTGAGCTCATCTGCAGCCTCATTAGTGTCAACAATGCAGCCTCACTGTGCCCATCTGTATCCTCATCAGTGCCCATCTGCAGCCTCACTGTGCCAACAATGCAGCCTCATTGTGCCCATCTGTATCCTCATCAGTTCCCATCTGCAGCCTCGCCAGTTTGATTACACACAGTTGGTGTCTCCCGCTGTGTCATGCAGCTGCAGTCTTAACTGTTTGGCGGCTGTCCACCGTAACAAAGCCTCTCCTCCTCATCCATGGTAGACGGTCAATTGAACACTGATACAATGCTGGGAAATTGAGTCAGTGTTCCGTCTATCATGGATGAGGAAGAGGGGCTTTATTACAGTGGACAGCCGCCGAACAGTTAAGACTGCAGCTGCATGACACAGTGGGAGACACCCGCTGTTTGTAATTACTCCAGGCTGAGTGGCAGTGCAGGCTCAGCCGGGAAATCGTGCCGCACTTGCAGGTGTCTGTGAGCCCGCTGTCAAATGTGGGAGTATCCCGCAAGTCGTGGGAGACTTGAGATGTCTGATCAAATACTAAAGTCATAGTTATTGCATCAAAAAAGTTTGTAAGGGGGTTTGAAACAGAGAAAAAAGCTCACTCCTGTGATGGTCGAGGTGTGCAATAATGACTAGCCTTACATAACAACGTCCTAGCAGCATCATGGGAATATTCTAGGTGGGCTACCCGAAAGGCCCACACCTGCAGCAAGGGCATTATTCAATGCAAGTCAGAGCTGCACAGGTTTGTTGTTTTCTACCGACGCCCCTTATGATTATTATTAAACAGGTTTTATATAGCACCAACAGTTTGCACAGCACTTTACAACATGAGGGCAGACAGTACAGTTACAATACAATTCAATACAATCTGCATAGGTAGTTTTTTAGTAAAGGCAAACTAACTCTTTAAAGGTACAAAAAACCTCACTAACTTCTCCTCCATCCCTAAAAACACTTACCTGACTCCTCTGACCGATCCAGCAATGTCCCAGAAGCAGCACCTCTCTCTTCACTTCCTGGTCTCACAGGAGAATCTGAGAGCAGCGGGAGTCCTAGGTTTCTGTCAGTCAAATTCCTAGGAAGAGAATCTGTGTGCATCTATGGACACTTGGCTCAGGTACTAACTTAGCACCCAGCTTGCTGAGGGGACACTCATAAGAAGAAGGCGCAGACAGCACTGGTGGGGGACTACCAAAGAGGAGGTAAGTGTAAATATAACCTTTAAATTAAATTCTGCCAGGCTTTAGCCAGCCTGAACTGAATTGACAGTTCTGTTTTGAAGTGTGCTACTGTTTTTGGCTTCTGAGGCCTGCTGCTGGTGGAGGCCTACACTGTAAGGAGAAAGTCCCGAGGCTTGGACGCTAAGCTTGCACTGCATTATTGGAGGTAGCTTTCCCAGAAGGAGAAGGGATCAGCGCCTGATCCTCAGAATAAGCATCATGGAGGAACTTTGGTTGCTGGAGGTGCTGGTGAAGCTGGAATTTGGCTTGGACCTCACAAGGACTTTGGTGCCCAGGAAGCCTGTTGCTGCATCTGTTCTATACTCAACAATCACAGGGTGCCAGTCTGGTATAAAGGTCCTGTTTACCTGTGGAGACTGTAAGTAGAACTTTTTAAGCATCTTAAATGTGACTGTGCCCATATGTCCACATTCTCACTGGAAGTCAAGGACCCAATGTCAGCTCATCTGACCTTTGGGAGTCCCCAACAGCCTCTCACGGGAAGGGGGTACTACATGTACTGTATAATATCCTTATTTTACAAATAAATATTTAGTACAGGCTATTTCTTTGGGAAAATGTTTTTAGAACAGGTTTTAAAATTAGGCAAAGCAGGAACCTTATTGAGATGATATAACTTTATCAGAAATTCTAAATCTGTCAGTTGCTTCCCTTTGTTTTTTTCTGCTGTCTCATTGGGACAATTTCCCCTCACTTTCTGCCTTGGAGATACAACCAGAGTAAGCCCTTGTACACACGGTCGGAGAATCCGTCGGAATGTGTCCTATCGGACCGTGTTGTCGGATAATCCGACTGTGTGTGGTATGCATCAGACTGATTCCGTCAGAATATCCGTCGGACCCAATTTTCCAACTTGTTGGAAATTTTTCCCGACAAACTGGTCCGATCGGACATACTCCGATCATGTGTAGAGAATTTTGATTGGACCAAGTGCCACGCATGCTCAGATCAAATTCCTACATCAAAGCTATTGGCTACTAGCCTGAATGTAGTCCCATTGTAACAAAATTACGTCATCACGTTCTGAAAGTTTTCGACAACTTTGTCCGACCGTGTGTATGCAACAGTTTCGGACAAAATCCGACGGACAAAATGCTACGGATTTGGTTGTCGAAATCTCAGACCGTGTGTACAGGGGCTAAGATGAGACCCCTTCTTAGAAAGTCATTTTTTAACCACTTGCTTACTGGGCACTTAAACCCCCCTCCTGCCCAGACCAATTTTCAGCTTTCAGCGCTGATGCATTTTGAATGACAATTGCGCGGTCATACAACACTGTACCCAAATGAAATTTTTATCATTTTTTTCCCACAAATAGAGCTTTCTTTTGGTGGTATTTAATTACAGCTGGGAGTTTTATTTTTTTCTAAACAAAAAAAAAATGCAAAAAAAAATCATGTTTAATAGTTTGTTATAAAATTTAGCAAACAGGTCATTTTTCTCCTTCATTGAAATGCGCTGATGAGGCGGCACTGGTGGGCACTGATAGGCTGCACTGGTGGGCACTGATAGGCACAGTTAAGGCGGCACTAATAGGCACAGATAAGGTGGCACCAATAGGCACAGGTAAGGCAATACTGATGGGCACAGATAAGGCGGCACTGATGGGCAAAGATGGACACAGATAAGATGGCACTGATAGGTGGCACAGATGGGTGGCACAGATGGGTGGCACTAAGGGGCACTGATAGGTACCCACTGATAGATAGGACTGATGGGCACTGATGGGCAGCACTGATGGGCACTGGTAGATGACACTGATGGGCACGGATATGTGGCATTGAGGTGCAGCACTGTTGTTGAGGCAGATTGTGGGCACTGATAGGTGGCACTGTGGGTACTGATGGGTGGCACTGTGGGCACTGATGGGTGGCACTATGGGCACTGATGGGTGGCACTTTTTTAATATTTAGGTGGCACTGGCAGGGGGCAGGTGGGCACTGATGAGCTGGCCGTGATCGGGACTGAAGTCCCTCTCACGGCCGCCGGTGATCGGCTTTTATTTTTCTCCTCGCGCTGTCAGCACGAGGAGGAAAAATAGCCTATTGCCGGCTCTGTTGTGTCACATGATCGGCTGTCATTTGCTGACAGCTGATCACGTGGTAAGGGGTCGGATTGACCCCTTGCTCCGATCCGTGATCAGGCGAGTCTCATAGACTCGCTGATCACAGAGCGCGCCGCGCGTGCCCCTCAGGGGGCGCGCAGGCCGCTCGTGCACGGGACGATGTCAATAGACGTAGTCCCGGCAAAGCAGGTCCTCGCTGTAGCCGTCATTCGGCTATAGCACAGATCTCCAGTGGTTAAACAACTGCCCCACTGGAGGATCTCGCTCAAACCTAATAACATCAGAGAGTGTTGATCCAGGGAATATCCAATTGCTATTGGAGGATTAATACAGATTGTTTCCCCCACTAGAGCAAATTGGACCATGCGTTATAGGTTTTTTTTTTCCCTGGATCAATTGGGGGTAATGGGTTTTGTATATGGAGGTTTTCTATTATTTTTTTTTTTATTGCTTCAACTAGACTGACTTGCTTTTCTTTCAGCCCAACTATGTTACTATGTAACCTTCTACTCCAGTGACAACTGTAAAACTTTGGATGTACCATCGATATTTGTGGTCACCAGGATAAACAGTGTGGGCAAATCTCCCCAATAGGACATACAGTATACTGTATAACAATAAAAACCAACAGAGGTTATAGTTCTTTCACATAAAAATAAGTTTTGGACATATACTTTATTTAATCATTTTTGACAATGCTGACACACACACACACACACACACACACACAATATTACACCTGAAATGTAATTAATGTGTATGCATTGCTTCTGCAGCAGCCAATCATCAAGAGCAAAAAGTCACTAGCTTTACTTAAATACAATTTCCTGTATTATATTGCAAAATTGTATGCCACATTAAACAGAAAAAAAAGGTTCAAGGTAGCATTTACCATGAGACCCTTAGGATGTGTAGGTCATCAGAGAGAATACAATTCTAGCTCCTTATGAAAAGATAATCAATGTCTACTGAGAACAGTGACCCATACTAGACTACACTATACTACACTATACAAAAGCTCTCTTGCTTTCATCTTGGGAGGACAGAAAGCCAAGTCCACTCAATATATTCCTAAGAGACCTAACCTCTGTCTTACAGAACACAATATACATCTGATAACAGAAAGAAGACTTTCTGCTGTACAACATAGGGTGAAGAGGCTGGAAGTATAGGATTCTATACAAAAAGTAAAACATATTGGAGTGTGGAGAAAATCTAAAAATGTTGTCATTGGTACACAAAATTAAGGCTTTTTTGTCAGAGTATAGGTACAAGCACTCCCCCAAGAGGAGTGTAATAAAGAGGCACACTGTGCTCCCTACCATGCCAAAATGATAGAACGAACTACAGTGTCTTAAAAAAGTATTCATACCCCTTGAAATTTTCCACATTTTGTCACGTTACAACCAAAAACGTAAATGTATTTTTTGGGGGATTTTATGTGATAGACCTACACAAAGTGGCACATAATTGTGAAGTGGAAAGAAAATGGTAAACGGTTTTTCAAATAAATATCTGAAAAGTGTGGCATGCATTCAGTCCCCCTGTGTCAATACTTTCTAGAACCATCTTTCATTGCAATTACAGCTGCAAGTCTTTTTGGGTATGTTTCTACCAGCTTTGCATATCTAAAGAGTGACATTTTTGCTCATTCTTCTGTGAAAAATAGCTCAAGCTCTATCAAATTGGATGGAGAGCATCTGTAAATAGCAATTTTCAATTCTTGCCACAGATTCTCAATTGGATTTGGGTCTGGTCTTTGACTGGGCCATTCTAACACATGAATATGCTTTGTTCTAAACCATTCCAGCTCTGGCTGTATGTTTAGGGTTGTTGCCCTGCTGAAAGGTGAATCTCCACCCCAGTCTCAAGTCTTTTGCAGACTTTAATGCCCTGTACACACGACCGGACTTCCCAGCAGACTAGGGTCCGAAGGAATTCCGCCAGAATTTCGGCAGATTTCCAGTGGACTTTCCAAATGAACGGACTTGCCCACACATGACCGGAGTTTCCGGCAGACTTGGTCCGGCAGACTTCCCGGCTGAGTTCCGACTGAGTTCTGGCGGACTTCCCAATGAACGGACTTGCTCACACACGGACTAAAGTCCATTAATTTTGAATGCGATGAGTTACGATGGGACTAGAAAAGGAAGTCAACTTCGCCGCTTTTATCGGTGAGATTGACACCTTGCTAGCCCCGTCGCCTGCTGGCCCCCCACCCCAAAGCACCTTGTCCTCATGTTGATATCGGAATCCGGGAGCCCCCTTTAATAAGGGGGCCCCCAGATCTCGGCCCCCACCCTATGTGAAAAAGTATAGGGTACATTGTACCCCTACCCATTCACCTGGGGGAAAAAGTGTCAATTAAAAAAAAAAAAAAACACTACACAGGTTTTTATAATAGTTTATTAGGCAGCTCTGGGGGTCTTCTTCCGACTTCTCTGTGCTTTCCGGTTCTTCTCCCGCTCTCCGGCCTCTTCTCCCGCTCTCCGGTTCTTCTGCCAGGCTCCTCCGCTATCATCAAAAACCCAGCATGCCCTGGGACTTTGATGTCATAATGGGCGGAGTCATCGTGTGACATCACCCGGTGACCCCGTCCGTTATGCTTATATAAGTCGATACGCATCATGTCCACAGCATTACAGTGTGAGAGAGTGCCGTGTCAACATCAGAAGAAAAGAAGAAGGAAGAAGTAGACATGGGCGCCGTCAATAAATTCGTTTCGTTCTGTTCCGTTTCGATTCGTAATAAAATTAATTCGTACTTCGTATTTCGTGTCCGAAATTCCGTTCTGTTTCGTACGAATTGTCGTTAACGTGTACGAACGTTCTTTATGATGAATTTAAAGGCAAAAACATTGCTCATTATGCTTATTATGACTTGCAGAAGACTTCTGTGATAGAAGTCAATGTAAATTGCCTGAAGACATCAGTGAAGGATTTTCATCCTCTCTGGGCAGGCTGCCAAGAAAAGAACAAAATGATACAATGTTTCTTCTTCAATGTGCTGAACTCCGTGTGTAGAAGTTCTCAGTTTAATCATTTAAAGACTAAATCTTTTCTGACACTTGTTGCTTACAAGTAAAAATCCAGTATTTTCTGCTAGAAAATCACTCAGAAGCCCCAAAAATTATATATATATTTTTTAGCAGAGACCCTAGGGAATAAAATAGCGGTTGTTGCAATATTTTATGTGACGCGGTATTTGTGCAGCGGTCTTTCAAACGCAAGTTAGCCCTTTTTTTTTCGGTGGACCTCTAGGGAGCAGTGACATTAGCAGCGTGACATACAGCAATGACACCTGCACCGTGATAGAGAGCACTGACATCAGCAGCGTGACATACAGCAATGACACCAGCACCGTGATAAAGGGCTAACTTGCGTTTGAAAGACCTCTGCGCAAATACCGCATCATATAAAATATTGCAACAACCGCTATTTTATTCCCTAGGGTCTCTGCTAAAAAAATATATATAATTTTTGGGGCTTCTGAGTGATTTTCTAGCAGAAAATACTGGATTTTTACTTGTAAGCAACAAGTGTCAGAAAAGATTTAGTCTTTAAATGGTTAAACTGAAAACTTCTACACAAGGAGTTCAGCCCATTGAAGAAAAAACATTGTATCATTTTGTTCTTTTCTTGGCAGCCTGCCCAGAGAGGATGAATGTCCTTCACTGATGTCTTCAGGCAATTTACATTGACTTCTATCACAGAAGTCTTCTGCAAGTCATAATAAGCATAACGACTGAGATCCGGAATTCGTAAACAAAAGTTCGTATTCCGTACAGAATTCGGACGCACGGCAATTCGTATTTCGGATCCTCCCGAACGTACGAATTTTGAGAAATTCGTACGAATTTGAGATTCGTACGAAACGAATCGCACATGTCTAGGAAGAAGAAGACAGCGATGGCGAAGGAGAAGACCGGGCCAACGCTAGAAAAAGAGCTGGAAGAAGATAGCTTACAGAAGGAAGATAAAATTCCTTTATATTGGCTTTTAAAATGTACAAATGCAGCAATTTAGAAATCGGATGAAAGATTTAGCACTGGGAAACACTTTTTGAAAGACAAAAAGTGCATTTTATATACAACTATATAGATCAGACCAAAATGAGGGACAAATGTGGAGAAATGAGGGACAGAGGGACATTGCTACAAATCAGGGACAGTTGGGAGCTATGCCTATACAGGGCTACAGTTAGAAATTATGGAGGCCCATGCTGCCTAACTGACAGGGCCCTGCCCCCCACCACCCTTCAGAAAATGTCAAATTATATTTTCACTAAAAATACACTAAAATCATTATTACATGACATATTTACTAGCTTCCTTCCCATCCTGAAACATTACCTAGTGTCCCCGCAGCATCTTCTGGCAGAAGAGGAGGAAAGCCGGCCAAGCTGTGGGGAAAAGGGGTGCAGATGTTAGAACTCATCCCCCTGCAGAGTAGCTGGGGGGAGGGAGCAGAGTAGAAGCTGGCAGTGCTGCAGGGTAAGGCAGAAGAGGATCTGTGTCTGCAGTAAGGTAGTACAGCTGGCCCCCATGCTCAGCAGGTGTCCGGGCCCCCCCTTTGAACTGATGGGGCCTGGGCCCAGTACAGGAGGGCTGGCTGTACTGCCTTATCAGCAGCCCTGCACCTATAATCACCACTGGAAGCACATGGGGAGCAACACAGTAGAGCAATTGGGAGATAGGGGGAAAGTGTTGTGACCTATAGCAGGAAGTTTCTGAACAAAGACAAAGTCTTAAGCCTCATACACACACTTGGATTTTTCGCAGGCAAAACCTTGGACTTTTGTCCAAAGGTGGGTGCCTGGATTTTGTCTTGCATACAAACGGCAAGGAATTGTTGGCCAACACACATGAATGTAGTGACGTATTACGTGGTTTTTCAGCTCTTCAGCGCCACCCTTTGGGCTCCTTCTGCTAATTTTGTGTTAGTAGAAGTTTGTTAGAGTGTTGATTCGCACTTTTCATTTTGCACTTTTCATTTTGTGCTTTTCAGTTTGTTTCTGAATGGCCGTTCATCAACCAGACATGTTGTGAAATCGGAGGAGATAACATGTTATTTATTATTGGCCTTGGAGTTATTGCTTTGACCCAAGACCAGTCCAGGAAGAGGAGGAGGAGGAGTTCTTGGACCAAAAATTGGTTGCTTTATTAATCGTGACCAATTATGTTATATGCCTTTGCTGCTGGAGCTCTAGGAGAATAATCCAGATGATTTTCAGAATTATCTCCGGATGACGGACCCTTGCTTTCACCAACTCTTGGCATTGTTGACCCCCTATATTAAGAAGCAGGACACATGCATGAGGCTTTTCTTTTATTTTTTTGGTTGAATAATAATGATTTGATTTGTTATATTTTCTATTTTTTTGGATGCATAGAATACACTTTTTGGTTAAGTTCTATTGGCAGATAGCATGTCTAATTTTATTTGTTTTATTTTTTTAATGCACAATAAAAAAATTGTGGGGAATAATACTTGGCTATGTGTAAGGGTCCTTTCACACGGGGCGGATCAGTTCTGATCCGCCCCGTGGATGTCCGTTTGCTCAGCGGGGATCACTCCGCCGATCCCCGCTGAGCAGGGAGATGACAGGTCTGTCTCCGCACACTGTGCAGGGACGGACCTGTCACAGCGCCGCTCTCCCCTATGGGAGATCGGATGACGACGGACCGCAGTGCCCGTCGTCATCCGATCCGATCCGCAGACGGATGGAAAAATAGCTTTTTCCTCCGTCACACTTTTTCGGATCGGAGCGGGTCGGATGTCAGCGGACATGTCACCGCTGACATCCGACGCTCCATAGAGCTCTATGGAGCACCCGTTCAGGTCCGCCTGAAAAACTGACAGGCGGGCCTGAACGGGACGTTAGTGTGAAAGGGGCCTTATACTTCAAATGGCAGTTTGAGAGTAGGCAGCTACATTTAAAAAAACTAATTGACAAGGGACACCAACAAAGTTGTATGTTTGATCTTAAAAACTACAGGATAATGGTGTTGTGGTAACTTTCCCCCCCAAAAAAACAAAAAAAAAGCATAATATTATTCTTGATATCACTAGGAAAAAAAGCCTTTGAAAATTAGTTTGCTATAACTCCATCAGTATCACCAGCAAAGCAGCTTCATTATTATCCCATTAAAGAAGAAGAGAATGTGCGCTGCATTTCGAGATTTCAGAAATTGCCACGTCACGAATGTTAATTCTCCGTTACAAACGCTAATTTACAAGACCGACCGCTTCTGGCTTGTCCTTGCTTCCAAGCATGCGTGTTTGTACTTTGGACTTTTGTCCGACAGACTTGAGTACACATGCTCGGAAAATCCAACAACACACATTTGTCCGTGGAAAATTCTAAAACCTGCCATCCAACATTTGTCCGCGGAAAATCCGACAACAATTGTCCGATGGAGCGTAAAAATGATCGGATTGGAGTGCGCATGCGCGAGAGCTCTGACATGGCCGCTTAAGCCACGAGCTCCGCACCACCCCGGACCGCCGATCTGCCTTACGCCGCTCTAAGCGCACGGATCCCCGTCCCAAATACTCCCCCGAACGTGGGAAAGAAGGGAGCACATCAACGGATGCCTGGTCCCCCCGCCCGACGCGATCTCGGGCCGCATTTTAACCGAACAGCGGGAAAAGGGTGTACCAAGATGGCCGCCGGCGCCTCAGCCTCACAGTCTCTCGCGGCCTACACGGACAAACCGCCAGAACCCAGGCAAGTTTTAACCCCAGCCACACTGTCCTACTCCCAGGTGGCACGGAGCGGCTCCCAACGCAGGCATAACCCGCCTGATGATCCCTGCTCCCCTCAGGTACCGTCCCCTGCTTCCACCGAATCCCTCATAGGACACCACATGGAGGACTTCCCCCCTTCCCCAGAAAGCCCAGGCACTCCGCAGCCATTGGGACCTGCACCTCAGCAAATTTCCATGATGGACATTTCCACTCTCCAAGCTAACCTGTTCTCCAAATTCTCTGAGCTTTTGGACAGGGGACTTGCTAACACTGCTACTCAGATCACAAACAACATCAAATCTGACTTTGCCAATCTGGGCTCCAGAATTGAGGCCATAGAAAACAAAATGGACACTACGGTCGCCAGGACCAACCAAAACGAGGCACATATCAAAACTATCCAGGACCAACTTGACCTTGCCATTGCAAGAATCGATGACCTTGAGAACAGGTCTAGGAGGTATAACTTCCGAATCCGTGGCCTTCCAGAGTCCTTTGAGGACATCCCCCTTACAGTCCGGGACATCATCTCCCAATTGGCCCCACAAATCCCTCCACAACGCCTGGACCTAGACAGGGCGCACCGTTCCTTGGGACCCCCCAGGAAAGATGGCTCCCCCAGGGATGTTATCGTGAAACCACATTACTATTCCACTAAAGAGGAAGTGATGCGTCAATCTAGATTGCAGTCAGATCTCCAATTCCAGGGCCATCGTCTACAGATTTTTGCTGACCTGGCTCCCTCCACCATACAAAAGAGAAGGGCACTTAAACCACTTCTGGGGGTGCTTAACCAGCACGACATTAAATACCGATGGACTTTCCCGTTTGCAGCGAAGTTTTCCTTCAACGGTAAATCTTTCTCTTTCTCCAATCTGACGGATTGTGAAAAACTCTTTCTACACCTGAAGCTGATTTCTCAGGAGCTCCCCATGGATTTCTCTGCGTCTTCAGCCGGGTCAGCCAAGAGACCCCCCCCATCTAGCCCGGTTTCTCCACTCTGGCTTAACGGTCGCAACAAGAAGAGCAAGGATGGTGGTCCCCCTTAACGGATGCCTACTGCGAAGCTGACCTTTCCATCTCTTTTCCTAACCTCGAGTGGACTTCCTCGGGCACTAGCCCACTCGCTGGCTGGAGGGATATCCTCCAACCTCACGGTTGAATTGACCTTTTCATCCTTGTTCCCGATTGTTCTTTTAAGGCACTTAGTTTTGGTTTTGTTTACATAAGTATTTTTTACATGTTAACTTTTGCCCTTTAGCCCCTCTACGGTTTGGTCGTGGATGGGCTCTAGGAACACCTTACTGGTAGCTGCTGATTCTTTTAGGACGAGTCCGTCTGCCCGCCGGGGGGCCCAGGCCTAACCCGGTCCTGTCCCTCTGGGTCGGAACGGACCCACTTTGCAAATGAAGGTCTCTGTGACTCATAAGTCTACATGGTAGGTTTGGGTTGATGGCTCCTCAGATCCACAGGCTCCCCCTCCTCCTACTCGATACCCTGTAGCTTCTTAGTCTCTAAGTTTGGGGGCTGGAGGTGGAAATAGTTTAATAAGACCAGGGGCTCGGGGATGGGCGGTAGCCTGTCCCATCATTTCAATGTCTCCTCACCACAGCCCTAGACTTCCGCACCTTAGGCTTGGACCTAGCTAGACCAGGTCGGACCTTCTCCTCCCACGACAGTTACTCTCCAGATTCAGTCTGGGTCCAACAGCTGGCAGGATACTGATGCTCTTAACTTTTTATCGTTCAGTAGTCATGTTTTCTATTGTTTTATATAGTTATATGTTAGGGTCCGGGGTGGGCCCAATGTGCTCTCACCCATATCATAGAGGTAGTTTTCTCCTCTCTGACATGGGCCTTTGGACGATCCGTGGGATCGCTCAAAGCATTTTTGTTGGGGGTCGGTGGGTTCTGTCGCACCGACCCTACACCAGTCTTCGTAGAAGACATGTTTCTGTGTTTTGTGTTTCCCTTCCCTCCCAACCCTCATGTTCTCTCCTTTTCTTCCCCCAAGCGTGTCCGCAGACAAATAAAGTGACTGGCTCTTGGGTCATCCGTGTTTTCGGAATCGATCTGGGGACTTCGACTTGGAGGGTCATCACCCAAAAGGTTAGTGGATGTATTTGGTTGATCATCTCCCCTCTCTGTTCTCATGGCTGATACACCCAATCCCAACAGGGAACTGAGATTGGTCTCACACAATGTACAGGGGCTTAACTTCCCCAAGAAGAGGAGAATAGCATTTGACCGGTATAGAGCCCTTAAAATTGATATCGTCCTGCTACAGGAAACGCACTTCCCTACGCGATATAGACCTAACTTTATCCACTCCTCCTATCCCACGTTCTTCCTGGCAAATGCCACTACAAAAACTAAGGGGGTCGCAATCCTCTTCTCTAGACACTGCAACTATACACATATTTCAGAATATAGGGATCCAGAAGGCAGATTCATTCTAGTGAAGGGTACGCTTGAAGGAATACTATATTCTATAGTCTCATACTATGCTCCCAATAAGGGTCAAGCCAAATTTTTCAATTCGCTCTATTCAACATTGGGGCCAATGTTGGAAGGCAAAATCATTATGGGTGGGGACTCCAACGTAGCCTTCGACCAGGGTCTTGACAAGACTAAACCCTTTAAAGATCAAGCGATCAGACCCTCAAAAATGAGCAGTAAAATTGCAAAATTCCTCCACTCTAAAAGCCTAGTAGATATCTGGAGGGAATTAAACCCTAAGAGTAAGGACTACACGCATTACTCTCCCCCGCACCAGTCCTACGCCAGGATCGATCATATTTTGATCCCCCCGACGCTAGTTCCTCTGGCCCTGAAAGCATCCATTATTGATTCCTCATGGTCGGACCACTCGCTGGTCTTTCTGTCCATCCGCAATGTCTTTTCCACCAAAGGAGGAACCCACTGGCGCCTAAACGAGTCTATCCTCGGTAACCCTATTCACGCCAAATGCATAGCCGATTCCATTAAGGAATACTTTTCCACCCACGCTACGGAAGGTATCTCCCCAGAAATTATTTGGGCGGCCCATAAAGTTACTATCAGAGGTGAACTGATTAAACTATCCTCGCGTCTCAAGAAAGAACGGGTCGTAGAGATACGAGCACTAGAATCCACATTTGCGAACCTAAAAAGGGCACATAAGCAACATCCCTCTAAGGCCTCGGCGGACCAACTAGATAAGGTTAGATTAGAACTTAACTTAAAATTAACCGCATCAGCAGAGAAACATATTAGATGGAGCGGGGCCAAATACTACATACATAAAGACAAAATAGGAACCATGCTTGCACGTAAACTCACCCCTAAAGTCCATTCGCTTGCGTTCCCCAAACTTAGAGTGAACGGCCAACCCCCTACTTCTAATCCAACTAAGATCCTGAAGGCTTTTCAAGAGTATTACGCTAAACTATATAGCCAAGATACCACAGGGAAGGCCTCAAATATGTCTGCCTTCTTTCAGGGCTTTAGCCTGCCATCATTGTCTTCAGCACATAAAGACATTATGGAAGATTCCTTCTCGGAGGAAGAGGTCTTGGCAGTCATTAAGGCCTTGAAACCGGGCTCAGCCCCCGGCCCTGACGGACTATCTACCCCATACTATAAGACCTTCGGAGACATCTTAGCCCCACACATGGCAAAATTCTTTAACTCTAAAACGGAAGGATCCCCCTTAGACCCACACCTCAACACCGCTTTTATCACGGTAATCCCTAAGCCCAACAAAAACCATGAAGAAGTTGAAAATTACCGCCCTATTTCCCTTATTAACAACGACCTCAAAATTCTAACCAAAATTTTAGCCAATCGCCTCTCTTCTTTCATTAAATACTACATCCACAAAGACCAAGTAGGCTTCATACCGGGAAGACAGGGACCTGACCAGATTAGAAGAGCAGTTGACATTATCTCTTTACTCCAATCTGGCTGGAACGGTAAACGGGCTCAGGAAGGGATGATTCTATCCCTAGACCTACACAAGGCCTTTGATGCAATAGATTGGTCGTATATCTTCCTTCTTCTAGACAAATGGGGATTTGGTCCCCGCTTCAAAGGAATCCTGGGCTCGTTGTACTCGACTCCTACAGCCATGATTCGAATTCAGGGTCAACACTCAGAACCACTAAAAATAGCGAGGGGCACTCGGCAGGGTTGTCCGCTCTCCCCCCTAATTTTCGCTATGGCGATCGAGACCTTGGCTATTGCAATCCGCTCAAATCCAGATATTCAAGGTGTCTCAGACGGGACAAGGGTTCACAAATGCGGCCTCTTTGCAGATGACTTACTCCTCTTCCTTACTTCACCGACAATCTCCCTACCCAATCTATGCAAACTCCTCCAGGATTTCTCAAACGTCTCGGGTCTCAAGGTAAATTACACTAAATCACATGCCCTGAATATCTCTCTTAGACACGAAACCAGATTAGCTCTACAGAGCTCATTCAATTTTAAATGGAATGACTCCTCTATAGAATACCTGGGCATCAACCTAACGGCCAAGATAGAACAGTTGTACGACGCAAACTTCCCCCCCATTTATCGAAAACTCGAGGAAGATCTGAGACAATGGGAGAAGGGAGGGTTATCATGGTTGGGTAGAATACATTCAATTAAAATGGCTTTACTGCCAAGATTGTTATACCTTTTCAGGGCTATACCCATCAATATCAAATTGGATCATCTAAGGTCTTTCCAAGCTAAAATAAACAAATTCATTTGGGGGGGTAGAGGCTATAGGATCCCCCAGCAAACTCTGTACGTCCTCAAATCACAAGGTGGTTTGGGGTTGCCAAGATTGCTCTGGTATTTTCAGGCGGCCAGAATAGCTCAGCTCTCAGTAATCTATAATAGCCCGGAAAAACCTGACTGGGTATCCATTGAAAATCAAGCTGCCCCAGACTACACCATTGAGTCGCTACTCTGGTCCCCCCCAAGGCTTCGGCCCCCCATTCTTTCCCCGATCCTCTCACAATCGCTCCTCCTGTGGGACAGGTTGAAAAAATCCCCCCACCTCATCTCTCATATAAAACCACTAGCTCAAATATTCAACAACCCAGATTTCCCTCCGGGCCTGGACTCCATGGCTTTTAAATGGTGGAGAGATAAGGGTCTATATCGCATAGGTCACTTTCTAGAAGCTCGGGCCCTATTACCCTGGGACATTGTGTGAACCAACTAGAGATGCCTCCCTCAGAACGCTTCAGGTTCTACCAAATCCGCCATTTCCTCCTACAGCTTTGGTCGGGTAAGCAAACCTCCCCAAGCTGCACTCCGTACGAATCATGGTGCGGACAAGCCTCAGAACAGAGAGGGGCAGTCTCAGTGGTATACAAGGCCCTGGCCCATCAACCTAATAGATCTTCGTACATGACGGCTTGGGAGACTGAACTGGCATTTGGCATGACGGTAGAGCAGTGGCAGACTTCCTTCTCCAGGATGACACAGCTGCTGAACTCTTGTAGTGACCTTGCAATGTCCTTTGATGGAGTCTCGCCCTGGTATGTCGGTGAAAATGCATTATTGCTTATCTTCTGTGCAGGTGCTGTATGGTTCCTGCTATTTTCAGAAATTGTCTTTATTAGCTTTTACTGGTAATGCACCCTGACTGTGGAATCCTTTTACAGTGCTTTTCTTAATACAGGCACTCAAGCCCTTACAATAAAAGACTCAGACTATTGACTGGGCTTAATCCATTCATGTCTTTACTGGTCCCAGTAAGCACACCCTAGAGTGTCCTATTAAAATGCCTTGTTTTCTACTAAATGAATCATTTTTTAAATTAATAAAAAAAATAATAATAAAAATACCGTTATAGCATAAAAAGTAAAAGTGCAAAAGATGTAATATGTAGCATTATACACTGGTAGACTTATGCTGATCATAGATTTGAAACTGTCTGCCAACACAAGAAAATCGTTTTCCAATAGTGACAGTGCACCCTGTATTGGCCTAAATGTACTTCTGATGTCCCATACACACGGCCCGAAATTCCGACAGAAAAAGTCTGATTGGATCGTGTTGTCGGAAAATCCGATTGTGTGTGGGCTCTATCGGACTTTTTTCTGACAGAAAAAGTTTGAGAGCTGGATCTAAAATTTTCCGACAACAAAATCCAATCAGACTTTTTCTGATCGTGTGTAGAGAATTCCGCCGCACAAAGTGCCACGCACGCTCAGAAAAAATTTGGACACAAAAGCTATTGGCTACTGGCCTCTACATAGCCCCATCGTACGTTTTGTACGTCACCTCATTCCGAATGATCGGATTTTCCAACAACTTTGTGCGACCGTGTGTATGCAAGACAAGTTTTGGCCAAAATCCATCGGAAAAAATCTGATGGATTTTGTGGTCAGAATGTCCAACGGTGTGTATGGGGCATTAGAATTAGAGGCCCATAAAATATTTCCCTGTTATGAAATGTCCACCCAGCTACCACAGTTACTTTATTTTGAGTAGCCAGTAGTCATTTTAACCGAACAGCGGGAAAAGGGTGTACCAAGATGGCCGCCGGCGCCTCAGCCTCACAGTCTCTCGCGGCCTACACGGACAAACCGCCAGAACCCAGGCAAGTTTTAACCCCAGCCACACTGTCCTACTCCCAGGTGGCACGGAGCGGCTCCCAACGCAGGCATAACCCGCCTGATGATCCCTGCTCCCCTCAGGTACCGTCCCCTGCTTCCACCGAATCCCTCATAGGACACCACATGGAGGACTTCCCCCCTTCCCCAGAAAGCCCAGGCACTCCGCAGCCATTGGGACCTGCACCTCAGCAAATTTCCATGATGGACATTTCCACTCTCCAAGCTAACCTGTTCTCCAAATTCTCTGAGCTTTTGGACAGGGGACTTGCTAACACTGCTACTCAGATCACAAACAACATCAAATCTGACTTTGCCAATCTGGGCTCCAGAATTGAGGCCATAGAAAACAAAATGGACACTACGGTCGCCAGGACCAACCAAAACGAGGCACATATCAAAACTATCCAGGACCAACTTGACCTTGCCATTGCAAGAATCGATGACCTTGAGAACAGGTCTAGGAGGTATAACTTCCGAATCCGTGGCCTTCCAGAGTCCTTTGAGGACATCCCCCTTACAGTCCGGGACATCATCTCCCAATTGGCCCCACAAATCCCTCCACAACGCCTGGACCTAGACAGGGCGCACCGTTCCTTGGGACCCCCCAGGAAAGATGGCTCCCCCAGGGATGTTATCGTGAAACCACATTACTATTCCACTAAAGAGGAAGTGATGCGTCAATCTAGATTGCAGTCAGATCTCCAATTCCAGGGCCATCGTCTACAGATTTTTGCTGACCTGGCTCCCTCCACCATACAAAAGAGAAGGGCACTTAAACCACTTCTGGGGGTGCTTAACCAGCACGACATTAAATACCGATGGACTTTCCCGTTTGCAGCGAAGTTTTCCTTCAACGGTAAATCTTTCTCTTTCTCCAATCTGACGGATTGTGAAAAACTCTTTCTACACCTGAAGCTGATTTCTCAGGAGCTCCCCATGGATTTCTCTGCGTCTTCAGCCGGGTCAGCCAAGAGACCCCCCCCATCTAGCCCGGTTTCTCCACTCTGGCTTAACGGTCGCAACAAGAAGAGCAAGGATGGTGGTCCCCCTTAACGGATGCCTACTGCGAAGCTGACCTTTCCATCTCTTTTCCTAACCTCGAGTGGACTTCCTCGGGCACTAGCCCACTCGCTGGCTGGAGGGATATCCTCCAACCTCACGGTTGAATTGACCTTTTCATCCTTGTTCCCGATTGTTCTTTTAAGGCACTTAGTTTTGGTTTTGTTTACATAAGTATTTTTTACATGTTAACTTTTGCCCTTTAGCCCCTCTACGGTTTGGTCGTGGATGGGCTCTAGGAACACCTTACTGGTAGCTGCTGATTCTTTTAGGACGAGTCCGTCTGCCCGCCGGGGGGCCCAGGCCTAACCCGGTCCTGTCCCTCTGGGTCGGAACGGACCCACTTTGCAAATGAAGGTCTCTGTGACTCATAAGTCTACATGGTAGGTTTGGGTTGATGGCTCCTCAGATCCACAGGCTCCCCCTCCTCCTACTCGATACCCTGTAGCTTCTTAGTCTCTAAGTTTGGGGGCTGGAGGTGGAAATAGTTTAATAAGACCAGGGGCTCGGGGATGGGCGGTAGCCTGTCCCATCATTTCAATGTCTCCTCACCACAGCCCTAGACTTCCGCACCTTAGGCTTGGACCTAGCTAGACCAGGTCGGACCTTCTCCTCCCACGACAGTTACTCTCCAGATTCAGTCTGGGTCCAACAGCTGGCAGGATACTGATGCTCTTAACTTTTTATCGTTCAGTAGTCATGTTTTCTATTGTTTTATATAGTTATATGTTAGGGTCCGGGGTGGGCCCAATGTGCTCTCACCCATATCATAGAGGTAGTTTTCTCCTCTCTGACATGGGCCTTTGGACGATCCGTGGGATCGCTCAAAGCATTTTTGTTGGGGGTCGGTGGGTTCTGTCGCACCGACCCTACACCAGTCTTCGTAGAAGACATGTTTCTGTGTTTTGTGTTTCCCTTCCCTCCCAACCCTCATGTTCTCTCCTTTTCTTCCCCCAAGCGTGTCCGCAGACAAATAAAGTGACTGGCTCTTGGGTCATCCGTGTTTTCGGAATCGATCTGGGGACTTCGACTTGGAGGGTCATCACCCAAAAGGTTAGTGGATGTATTTGGTTGATCATCTCCCCTCTCTGTTCTCATGGCTGATACACCCAATCCCAACAGGGAACTGAGATTGGTCTCACACAATGTACAGGGGCTTAACTTCCCCAAGAAGAGGAGAATAGCATTTGACCGGTATAGAGCCCTTAAAATTGATATCGTCCTGCTACAGGAAACGCACTTCCCTACGCGATATAGACCTAACTTTATCCACTCCTCCTATCCCACGTTCTTCCTGGCAAATGCCACTACAAAAACTAAGGGGGTCGCAATCCTCTTCTCTAGACACTGCAACTATACACATATTTCAGAATATAGGGATCCAGAAGGCAGATTCATTCTAGTGAAGGGTACGCTTGAAGGAATACTATATTCTATAGTCTCATACTATGCTCCCAATAAGGGTCAAGCCAAATTTTTCAATTCGCTCTATTCAACATTGGGGCCAATGTTGGAAGGCAAAATCATTATGGGTGGGGACTCCAACGTAGCCTTCGACCAGGGTCTTGACAAGACTAAACCCTTTAAAGATCAAGCGATCAGACCCTCAAAAATGAGCAGTAAAATTGCAAAATTCCTCCACTCTAAAAGCCTAGTAGATATCTGGAGGGAATTAAACCCTAAGAGTAAGGACTACACGCATTACTCTCCCCCGCACCAGTCCTACGCCAGGATCGATCATATTTTGATCCCCCCGACGCTAGTTCCTCTGGCCCTGAAAGCATCCATTATTGATTCCTCATGGTCGGACCACTCGCTGGTCTTTCTGTCCATCCGCAATGTCTTTTCCACCAAAGGAGGAACCCACTGGCGCCTAAACGAGTCTATCCTCGGTAACCCTATTCACGCCAAATGCATAGCCGATTCCATTAAGGAATACTTTTCCACCCACGCTACGGAAGGTATCTCCCCAGAAATTATTTGGGCGGCCCATAAAGTTACTATCAGAGGTGAACTGATTAAACTATCCTCGCGTCTCAAGAAAGAACGGGTCGTAGAGATACGAGCACTAGAATCCACATTTGCGAACCTAAAAAGGGCACATAAGCAACATCCCTCTAAGGCCTCGGCGGACCAACTAGATAAGGTTAGATTAGAACTTAACTTAAAATTAACCGCATCAGCAGAGAAACATATTAGATGGAGCGGGGCCAAATACTACATACATAAAGACAAAATAGGAACCATGCTTGCACGTAAACTCACCCCTAAAGTCCATTCGCTTGCGTTCCCCAAACTTAGAGTGAACGGCCAACCCCCTACTTCTAATCCAACTAAGATCCTGAAGGCTTTTCAAGAGTATTACGCTAAACTATATAGCCAAGATACCACAGGGAAGGCCTCAAATATGTCTGCCTTCTTTCAGGGCTTTAGCCTGCCATCATTGTCTTCAGCACATAAAGACATTATGGAAGATTCCTTCTCGGAGGAAGAGGTCTTGGCAGTCATTAAGGCCTTGAAACCGGGCTCAGCCCCCGGCCCTGACGGACTATCTACCCCATACTATAAGACCTTCGGAGACATCTTAGCCCCACACATGGCAAAATTCTTTAACTCTAAAACGGAAGGATCCCCCTTAGACCCACACCTCAACACCGCTTTTATCACGGTAATCCCTAAGCCCAACAAAAACCATGAAGAAGTTGAAAATTACCGCCCTATTTCCCTTATTAACAACGACCTCAAAATTCTAACCAAAATTTTAGCCAATCGCCTCTCTTCTTTCATTAAATACTACATCCACAAAGACCAAGTAGGCTTCATACCGGGAAGACAGGGACCTGACCAGATTAGAAGAGCAGTTGACATTATCTCTTTACTCCAATCTGGCTGGAACGGTAAACGGGCTCAGGAAGGGATGATTCTATCCCTAGACCTACACAAGGCCTTTGATGCAATAGATTGGTCGTATATCTTCCTTCTTCTAGACAAATGGGGATTTGGTCCCCGCTTCAAAGGAATCCTGGGCTCGTTGTACTCGACTCCTACAGCCATGATTCGAATTCAGGGTCAACACTCAGAACCACTAAAAATAGCGAGGGGCACTCGGCAGGGTTGTCCGCTCTCCCCCCTAATTTTCGCTATGGCGATCGAGACCTTGGCTATTGCAATCCGCTCAAATCCAGATATTCAAGGTGTCTCAGACGGGACAAGGGTTCACAAATGCGGCCTCTTTGCAGATGACTTACTCCTCTTCCTTACTTCACCGACAATCTCCCTACCCAATCTATGCAAACTCCTCCAGGATTTCTCAAACGTCTCGGGTCTCAAGGTAAATTACACTAAATCACATGCCCTGAATATCTCTCTTAGACACGAAACCAGATTAGCTCTACAGAGCTCATTCAATTTTAAATGGAATGACTCCTCTATAGAATACCTGGGCATCAACCTAACGGCCAAGATAGAACAGTTGTACGACGCAAACTTCCCCCCCATTTATCGAAAACTCGAGGAAGATCTGAGACAATGGGAGAAGGGAGGGTTATCATGGTTGGGTAGAATACATTCAATTAAAATGGCTTTACTGCCAAGATTGTTATACCTTTTCAGGGCTATACCCATCAATATCAAATTGGATCATCTAAGGTCTTTCCAAGCTAAAATAAACAAATTCATTTGGGGGGGTAGAGGCTATAGGATCCCCCAGCAAACTCTGTACGTCCTCAAATCACAAGGTGGTTTGGGGTTGCCAAGATTGCTCTGGTATTTTCAGGCGGCCAGAATAGCTCAGCTCTCAGTAATCTATAATAGCCCGGAAAAACCTGACTGGGTATCCATTGAAAATCAAGCTGCCCCAGACTACACCATTGAGTCGCTACTCTGGTCCCCCCCAAGGCTTCGGCCCCCCATTCTTTCCCCGATCCTCTCACAATCGCTCCTCCTGTGGGACAGGTTGAAAAAATCCCCCCACCTCATCTCTCATATAAAACCACTAGCTCAAATATTCAACAACCCAGATTTCCCTCCGGGCCTGGACTCCATGGCTTTTAAATGGTGGAGAGATAAGGGTCTATATCGCATAGGTCACTTTCTAGAAGCTCGGGCCCTATTACCCTGGGACATTGTGTGAACCAACTAGAGATGCCTCCCTCAGAACGCTTCAGGTTCTACCAAATCCGCCATTTCCTCCTACAGCTTTGGTCGGGTAAGCAAACCTCCCCAAGCTGCACTCCGTACGAATCATGGTGCGGACAAGCCTCAGAACAGAGAGGGGCAGTCTCAGTGGTATACAAGGCCCTGGCCCATCAACCTAATAGATCTTCGTACATGACGGCTTGGGAGACTGAACTGGCATTTGGCATGACGGTAGAGCAGTGGCAGACTTCCTTCTCCAGAGCCTTTAAAGGCATTAAAAATGTTTCACTAATCGAGGCTGACGTTAAGGTCCTCACCAGGTGGTATCTAACCCCCTCAAGACTCTCCTTGATGTTTCCCTCAGCTGACCCCTGCTGCTTCCGGGGGTGTCTTCTGACGGGGACCATGGCCCACATTTGGTGGGAATTCCCCCAGAATTAGGCCTTTCTGGACCAAAGTCCTAACCTTAATAAAGACTGTCACTAACCATGTTATCCCGAGAAGTCCTGCCATTGCACTACTCAATGCTAATCTCCCTGGGATTCCGAAATACTCTCGTAAACTAATTCACTTTATATTACTGGGAGCCAAAATGACAATAGCCAAGGCTTGGAAACTCCCTAAAGTTTCCTTTGCAGCCGCAGTCAAAGAAATCTCTTGGATTATGGTGCAAGAGAAACTTTCCGGAATCCTACTAGACTCTACGGCTCAGTTTGAAGCTACGTGGGAGCCTTGGGCTCACCAAGTGGGCATTTCGCTAATTCCGGGTGTCCCACCCTAGCTCCCTTGATTACCCTCGATAGTGAAAGACGCTCAACTGCGGACACGCTCCCCCCCCCCCCTTTTTTTTTTTTTTTTTTTTTTTCCTGTTCCTCACCCCTCTCACCCCCTGTCCACAGGTACAGAAGCCTGTTGTTTTTGGTTTAGTTGTGTTTCAGTGGGTTGCTTCAATCTCAAAGACTTGCTCGGCTCTCCTATTTTTTTCCCTTTAATGTTATATGCCACTGTTGAACCGAGGTGCGGGCAATGCTCTCACACCACTTATATGATACCTTTCCACCTGGATCCAGGAGACCTCCTCCTCTCTGGGGGATAGCGTTGGCTACCGAGAATCCCCTCCACCGCACAGTGTGCTCCCAGTCGGGGTGCGGGGGAGGGCTAGCTGGTGTTTTCCAGATTAGACCTCGCTTTCCCTTAAGCTAGCAAGTAAACGTCTCCTAAGTAGTGTGTCTATGCTTTACATCCTGGACGGTATACTAGGTCACCCCTGAAACGTTTTTTTTTTAATGTCTGTTACCTGTTTCGAGTATGTATGTCCACTTGTTTTGTATTGTTCTGTTTCAATTCTCATGATTGTCAAAACCAATAAAAATCTTTGAAAGTAAAAAAATTATCGGATTTTCCGTCAACAGCCTGTCATCACACATTTCCGGTCGGAAAGTCTGATCGTGTGTAGGAGGCTTTACTCTAAATATTTTACAGCGGCACTGAAGTGAGATTGTTTGGCAGGCCAAAAAGACTAGAACTAAGGTTTGGGGGCTAAGCAGGTTTGCCATCATCTGATCATATCTATATAAAAAAAATAGATCCATATTTTAAGATTTATGGTAAAATTGACAGGCAGACACAGGCCAATGAAAGTTTAGCTATGTACAGTATATAAAAAAAAATATATATATAATATATATATATATATATATATATATATATATATATATATATATATATATATATATAATATATATATATATATATATATATATATATATATATTCTTTATTTGGTGATCATATCCTTTAATTAGTGTCCACTGTCTGGCTCATTATCAGGTGTAGTTACATCTAGAAATGTAATTTATTATTACTGTAAACACATGTAATGGGGACGGCTCTGCAGAAGATGCTTTATTTTGTTAGATTCTCAGTGCTGAGCCTGGGGTTGATGACACAGCTGCTGAACTCTTGTAGTGACCTTGCAATGTCCTTTGATGGAGTCTCGCCCTGGTATGTCGGTGAAAATGCATTATTGCTTATCTTCTGTGCAGGTGCTGTATGGTTCCTGCTATTTTCAGAAATTGTCTTTATTAGCTTTTACTGGTAATGCACCCTGACTGTGGAATCCTTTTACAGTGCTTTTCTTAATACAGGCACTCAAGCCCTTACAATAAAAGACTCAGACTATTGACTGGGCTTAATCCATTCATGTCTTTACTGGTCCCAGTAAGCACACCCTAGAGTGTCCTATTAAAATGCCTTGTTTTCTACTAAATGAATCATTTTTTAAATTAATAAAAAAAATAATAATAAAAATACCGTTATAGCATAAAAAGTAAAAGTGCAAAAGATGTAATATGTAGCATTATACACTGGTAGACTTATGCTGATCATAGATTTGAAACTGTCTGCCAACACAAGAAAATCGTTTTCCAATAGTGACAGTGCACCCTGTATTGGCCTAAATGTACTTCTGATGTCCCATACACACGGCCCGAAATTCCGACAGAAAAAGTCTGATTGGATCGTGTTGTCGGAAAATCCGATTGTGTGTGGGCTCTATCGGACTTTTTTCTGACAGAAAAAGTTTGAGAGCTGGATCTAAAATTTTCCGACAACAAAATCCAATCAGACTTTTTCTGATCGTGTGTAGAGAATTCCGCCGCACAAAGTGCCACGCACGCTCAGAAAAAATTTGGACACAAAAGCTATTGGCTACTGGCCTCTACATAGCCCCATCGTACGTTTTGTACGTCACCTCATTCCGAATGATCGGATTTTCCAACAACTTTGTGCGACCGTGTGTATGCAAGACAAGTTTTGGCCAAAATCCATCGGAAAAAATCTGATGGATTTTGTGGTCAGAATGTCCAACGGTGTGTATGGGGCATTAGAATTAGAGGCCCATAAAATATTTCCCTGTTATGAAATGTCCACCCAGCTACCACAGTTACTTTATTTTGTGAGTGATGAAAAAAGTAAAAGATTGGTTTTATTTTTTATGGGGTGTAGTTGACCAGAGAAAATTCCCAGCTCAACTCACTAATGAGCTTGCAACCAACCGAATGATCCTGTCTAACAGTTTGCAAACATTTGCAAATACGTGCGTAAGCTGCAGAGCCACTTCACGGCAGCCCAGTATTATCTGCAGTCTGAAATGTATACATTTTTGAGAGCCTCCATAGTACATGCATAATAACAATGGATAGGTAGAAGGCAGGTGAGCCTGTAGGGATCCCACCCCTCATTAGAGGTACAGGGGTGCACTGGACACCCAGTATATAGCACAATGGCAGCAAAGGTGTCCAGTGCATCCCATCATCAGCATTCCAACAGTGCAAACTAATGGCCTCTGCCCCCACCTGAACTGGCCTTAGCAGCAAGGAAGGGCAAAGCAAGAAAAACAAAACCAAAGAAAATTCCCAGCATGCAACCAACTGAATTATCCCGTATAACAGTTTGCATTAAAAAACAGGGGTTGCATTTGCGCACATTTGCAAATACATGCGTAAGTTGCAAAGCCACTTTATGGCACCCCGGTATCATCTGCAGTCCTAGCGCTATATAAATTCAACTATACCCCAGAGTAGCCCTCTCAACCATTGTAAGGTGGAGGAACCCTTGACATTACTTTCTGTTCTCAATTAACCACAATAAACCATGACTATATCTAAAGCTCACGGCACATTAGCGTGATGTTCACTGGGAAGAATGCTCCTTATATCCGTAGTTATTGGGAACCTTTCCCCTTTACAAATAGATAAAAAGATAATTGTTGTCAGTGGTCATTTTCTGAGAGGCAGAAATTGCTCATTGCTCAAGGAACCCATACTAACCTTTGGAGGAACCATAGTTGGGAAAGGCTGCATCAGAGTATTTGCTCTGACCTGTGGGTATCTTTAGACTTAAAGAGGTTGTATACCCACGCAAAATAATTTTTTTTTTAGATCTGTAAGGCAAAAGGCATAATGAGCTAGTATGCACTACATACTAGCTCATTATGAACGAGGCGTCAGCAGCTGATCCACGCCAAGGGAGCTGACATTTGCCCTCGGCGTGTCTTCTGGGTTCGCGGCTCCAACGCTGTGAGTGGCCGGAGCCATAATGTCATCACTCCTGCACATGACTTCTTTCCAGACCTTCACAGTGCATGTGCCACTGGCATGCAAAGTGAATATCTCCTAAACTGTACGGGTTTAGGAGATATTAATTTACCTACAGGCTTACCTGTAGGTAAAAATACAAAAAACTGCTATACAACCACTTTAAGGAGCTATTTAAGCTACAGCATACAGTGCAAAGACAGTGAAAAAGAAAAATGTTGCGCTGACGAATAATATGTAGAGCTTCTATCTAAACGTAAATTAATATGTAAGATGTGCTTTAACATATGACAACTTAGTGACAAAATCACAATAAAGTGCAAATTGCATGATGAAGACCTCTGAATAAGTGATACTGATATTAAATCATAGGAGAAATAGTGAAAAAAAGAAGTCCATGTGAATAAGTGACTAGTTCTACATAATCAAGTGTCCACACTCTATGGTGCCCAAAGGGAGATTCTTGCCAGTACCGCTACCCGTAGGAATGAGGCTTACCAGAAAGTGCAGACTTGAAAATATGCCTCACATATGCCTCACAAGTCGCAATGAGCTTTAAAATGACTGTGGCAGGTCTCTGCTTCGGATAGGTCACCAATGCTTCCCTCAATATGGCGCTTGCACGGTCATAAGAGGTAGGTAGGCAACATGATAGGCCAGAGCAGAGTGTTCGTCAAATTTCCACATGTTCGTATATAATAAATCATAACGGAAACTCACATAGTGTAATAACATTAAAGGATATTTAATAGTACTGAATGAGATTAAAAACACTCACATTTGTGAACACAAAACATTTTTTTCTAATAAATCGCAGGAAGAGCATGATGTGGTAGGTAGGTCCATCCGACACATTTCGTCTTCTAAGCCCCTGTACACACGGTCGGAGATTTCAACAACCAAATCCGTCGGATTTGTCCGAAACTGTTGCATACACACGGTCGGACAAAGTTGTCGAAAAATCAGATCTTTCAGAACATGATGGGACTACATTCAGGCTAGTAGCCAATAGCTTTGATGTAGGAATTTGATCTGAGCATGGGCGGCACTTTGTCCGATCAAAATTCTCTACACATGATCGGAGTATGTCCTATCGGACCAGTTTGTCGGAAAATATTTCCAACAAGTTGGAAAATTGGGTCCGACGGATATTCCGATGGAATCAGTCCGATGCAGACCACACACAGTCGGATTATCCGACGACACGGTCCGATAGGACACATTCTGACGGATTCTCCGACCGTGTGTACAAGGGCTTAGACGTCATCTGGGGTATGGACCACCGACCACAACATCACGCTTAAATAAAAAATGTGACCCCAAACTGAATTGAAGCGTTCAACCGAAAGTTGACATCACTTCCGGTTAACAGATATACCCTCAATATGAGGATTAACCAAATGATTTAAACAAACTCCATTTAAAAAAATAAGAGAAATATTAAAAGTGTCAATAATAACGCTTATGTACTCATTTTACTCCGGTTATTATCTGATATGGACGAGGAGTGGCGGAACGCTGAGCGTATGCCGCATCATGATGTCACCTCCGCCCGTTGTGCGCCCCAGCATAGTAAGAACCAAGCCTCACTATGGGTTACAATTCACATCCGGGCTGGCTCTATATAGTGAGACGCCAAGGCGGAAATGAGCGTCACCTCCGCCGGAATTACATCAGCACAGTCATAGGTCCTACCTTGCTGACACCCAGCGAGGAGACCCAGACGCCGTCATTGTTAAAGTGGTTGTAAACCCTTTTTAAAAAATCCTGAAAAAAAAAATCCTGCAAGACAAAGACATAATGAGCTAGTATGCATAGCATACTAGCTCATTATGAATAACTTACCTGAGAACGAAGCCCCCGAAGCAGTCCTCCGTCTTCCTCTTCGCCGCTGCCATGGATCCCGGAGCGACTTCCGGGTCTTGCGGCTCCGGCGAATCACTGACATCACTCCCATGCATGCGCACGGGAGCCGACGCTCGCAGCATATCGCCGCGATCTGCGGCCTGTCCCAGTGCGCCTGCTGTCTTCGGGCAAATATCTCCTAAACTGTATAGGTTTAGGAGATATTTCTTGGACCTACAGGTAAGCCTTAATCTAGGCTTACCTGTGGGTCAAAGTTGGTTGTAAGGGTTTACAACCACTTTAAAGCACAACTGCGGGGACACTTGAACCACAATCTGCTTATCCAAATCATGATGTTATTATATATGATTGACCAGATTGGGGTTACATATATTGGCAATATTTGCACAATAAACATACAATAATTGGAATACATTGTTAGTGTAGGCTCACTTAAAATAAAATTGAAACGTACAGTCAGCAAAACTGAATGACAAAAAAAAAAAAGAGACAAATAATGTGTGTTTCTATAAATCCCAGTACCCCATGGAGAAGATTTCAGTATTGGTAGGCAAACATCAAGCAACACGCATTATGACAACTAGAGATAAAATTATTTATATGTAAATATATATACAAATATAAATTTGGTAAAATCTAATATACGTAAAGACCACAGAAAAAAAAAATAGAGAAAAATGTGTTCATTCTTCACCACTAGCATATAGACAATATATTGGATTTTGTCACCACTAACATATGAACGTATACTGTATATCATCTCCAGAGACACTGATGTTTGTTAATTCATATTACATCATGCTCTATTAATGAAGGCATTGATGTCTAACTCCACGTTCATACCCAGTGAGTGGTGGGATTGTAACTGGTATATCCAGAAGGTCCCGAGTCTGGATACCCCTCTAACGTTGGCTCCACCTCTCCAAGGTGCAATAAACTTGTCTACAATCAAAAATTGAGTACCTCTAGGGTCTCAATTGTGGAATTGATGATAGTGCCTCGGAACTGTGTGCTTAATACCACTTTTGATTTTACTAATATGTTCAGTGACTCTGGTGGTAAATGAACCTTTTGGTTCGACCAATGTACTGTTAAGAACATGGACATGTGATCAAGTATACGACATTGGTGGTTGAGCATGTACAGAAATGTTTGATGGGAAACTTGTGTTTAGTGACTGTGGACATAAACTCTTTCATAGTGCATTTTTACAGGGATAGTACCCAGTTAGATCATGAAAAAAAGGATGGTTTACTGTTGGATTGATAATTGTAGGTGCAATTTGACTATTAAGTGAAGGGGCACCTTTATAGATCACTTTGGAGCATTCAGGTAGAAGGGGGTCCAAAACATTATCGTTCTTTAGTATACCCCATGTTTTTCCAATTTTTCCAGTACAGTACAAAGACAATTGTGTGCTTCCAATATTGTGTTATCCGTTCCAACATGTTCTCCTTTGCATAAAGCCAACTCCATAAAGACATGATTTGGTGAGTTTAGTTTGGAGGAACTTGAGTTGCCCGCAGAGGTCCCTGACCTCAACCCCTACTGAACATTTTTTTGGGATTAATAGACCAGACTAAGGAAATGTTCTTTTGCCTCAATTGGGGACACATTTTCACTGTAAAACTGCAATGCTTGCCTGGAAGAATGGAGGTTTCTATAGCAGCAGTCAGTGGCACTGGTTTCAATAGGAACAATACCACCTATTAGGCTGCTTTTATACTGGTGCAGGTGCAGCACTGTGTACCCTCAGAAACGAAGGAGTTTTGGTGCGATTTCAGAAAGCGCACCAAACCCAAAGGATATAATAGAATTCTAAGTCAAAGCCAGGGGTGGACTGACAACTCATGGGACCCCCGGGCAAGAGAAGATCACGGGGCCCTCTTGGTCTCCACACTCAAGCCACACCTGCACAGGGAGACACTGGAGAGAGAATGCCACACACACACAGGAGGACACGCACACAGGAGGACACGCACACAGGGGGACACGCACACAGGGGGACACGCACACAGGGGGACACGCACACAGGGGGACACGCACACAGCACAGGAGGACATATACACAGGGGGACATGCACACAGGAGGACACGCACACAGGGGGACACGCACACAGGGGGACACGCACACAGGGGGACACGCACACAGGAGGACACTCACACAGGGGGACACGCACACAGGGGGACACGCACACAGCACAGGAGGACATACACACAGGGGGACATGCACACAGGAGGACACGCACACAGGGGGACACGCACACAGGGGGACACGCACACAGGAGGACACTCACACAGGGGGACACGCACACAGGGGGACACGCACACAGCACAGGAGGACATATACACAGGGGGACATGCACACAGGAGGACACGCACACAGGGGGACACGCACACAGGGGGACACGCACACAGGGGGACACGCACACAGGAGGACACTCACACAGGGGGACACTCACACAGGGGGACACGCACACAGGGGGACACGCACACAGCACAGGAGGACATACACACAGGGGGACACTCACACAGCACAGGAGGACATGCACACTGGAAAACTCACACAGCACAGGAGGACATGCACACAGGGGGACACACACAGGAGTACACGCACACAACACAGGGGCACATGCACACAGGGGGACACTCACACAGCACAGGAGGACATGCACACAGGGGGACACACACAGGAGTACACGCACACAACACAGGGGCACATGCACACAGGGGGACACTCACAGAGCACAGGAGGACATGCACACAGGAGGACACGCACACAGGGGGACACGCACACAGGGGGACACGCACACAGCCAGGAGGACACTGTGAGGTGGGGGGGACCCGGGGCCCATACATCTGTACCCCCCCATCACGTGTGGCGGCCCTGGTGTCTCGACTTCACTCATCGAGTCACCGGATGCCGATAATAATACTTCTAACGGCGCACTGCTCCTCGCAGGCCCCTCCACTCTTCTCGTCCGTCCCAGGTGATGTCACGATGCATACAGTACAAGCACCTGGGACAGACGGGAGGGAAGGAGGGCCGGTGGGGAGCAGCACTCAGTTAGCAGTATTATTATCGCATCACGGCATGTAATTCAGCCTCTGCAAGTGGCCTCTCATGTGGCCGTGTCCGCGCCCTTAGGCGGCGTCCGAGTGACCGACTGGTCAGTCTGCCCCTGGTAAAAGCACAGCTAACCCAAAAAAATAACTATTTAAGTTTAGTCGGTCTTCACATAAGAAACAGGAGGATACAGTAACCAAGACGGTAATGTTAATTTTCATAGCCCATCACAGAAAGCACCCGCATGTCTAATAGAGGACAGAATTAGATATAGGCTTAAAAAACTTAACATAAATAAGTCACCAGGACCAGATGGCTTGCACTCACAAGTCTTTAAGGAATTCAGTCAGGTGATAGCCAGACCAGTGTTCCTAATTTTTGTGGACAGTATACTGACTGTAATGGTACCAGCTGATTGGAGAAAAGCCAACGTGGCACTCATATTTAAAAAAGGGCCCAAAATACATCCCTGGGAATGACAGGCCAGTTAGCTTAACCACTTCAGCCCCGGAAGAATTGACCCCCTTCCTGACCAGGACATTTTTTGCAATATGGCACTGCATCACTTAAACTGACAATTGCGCGGTCGTGCAACATTGTACCCAAACAAAATTAATGTCCTTTTTTTCCCACAAATAGAGCTTTCTTTTGGTGGTATTTGACTGCATGTGTGTTTTTTATTTTTTGCGCTATAAACAAAAGAATAGCGACAACTTGACAACAATATTTTTTACCTTTTGCTATAATAAATACCCCAAATTAAATAAATAAATAAAAAATGTCTTCATCGGTTTAGGCCAATATGTATTCTTCTATATATTTTTGGTAAAAAAAAAAAAATGCAATAAACATATATTGAGTGTTTTTTGCAAACATTATAGCTTCTACAAAATAGGGGATAGATTTTTAGCATATTTATTTAATTTTTATTTTTTTTACTAGTAATGACGGCGATCTGCGATTTTTAGTGGGACTATAACATCGTGGTGGATAGCTTGGACAGTTTTGACACTTTTTTGGGACCATTGACATTTATACAGTGATCAGAGTTAAAAGCCACTGATTACTGTATAAATGTCACTGGCAGGGAAGGGGTTAACACTAGGGGAGCGATCAAGGGGTTAATTGTTTGTTCCATAGGTGTGTTCTAACTGTGAGGGGATGGGACTGACTGGGAGAGAAGACAGATCGTTGTTCCTACTTAGTAGGAGCAGAAAATCGGTTTCACCTCCCCTGTGAGAACTGGGATTTGTGTGTTTAAACACACACAAATCCCCGTGCTGGCTCTCATGCATGAGATCACGGGTGGCCGGCGGGGATCACCAAGCAGCAGGCACACGCACGCACCTGCTATGGCTCTTAAAGGAGCCACCTTATATATGCGGTGATTCGCGCAGGAGAGACATTCTGCCACCGTATATATACAGGAGCCTATCGGAAAGCAGTTAACATCAATAGTCTGCAAGCTATTGGAGGGGATGATAAGGGACTATATACAAGATTTCATTAATGAAAACAGTATCATTAGCAGTAATCAGCATGGATTCATGAAGAATCGTTCTTGCCAGACCAATCTATTAACCTTTTATGAAGAAGTGATTTGCCAACTAGATAAAGGAAGGCCCGTAGACGTGGTGTAGCTGGATATTGCAAAGGCATTTGATACAGTTCCCCATAAATGTTTACTTTACAAACTAAGGTCTGTCGTCATGGACCATAGGCTGAGTACATGGATTAAAAATTGGCTACAAGGGCGAGTCCAAAGGGTGGTGATAAATAGGGAGTACTCAGAATGGTCAGGGGTGGGTAGTGGGGTCCTCCAGGGTTCTGTGCTGGGACGGATCCTATTTAACCACTGAAGGACCGCCTCACGCCGATACACGTCGGCAGAATGGCATGGCTGGGCACAATAACGTACCTGTACGTGGCTCTTTAAGTGCCCAGCCGTGGGTTGTGAGTGCGCCGCCAGGCAGCGCGCTCCTGACCCAGTCCTGAGCTCCGTGACCGTGGCCACAGGACCAGCAGACCCGATCGCCGCTAGTGTTCCGCGATCGGGTCACAGAGCTGCAGAACGAGGAGAGGTCTGTGTAAACAAACCTCTCCCCGTGCTTCCTAGTGTGGCTGTCACCGATCGTCTGTTCCCTTTTATAGGGAAAGACGATCAGTGACGTCACATGCAAGGCCACGCCCCCTACAATAAAAAAAACACATAACGTCACACATAACCCCTACACTGCCCCCTAGTGGTTAACTTCACTGCCAGTGTCATTTACACAGGAATCAGTGCATTTAAATAGCACTGATTGCTGTATAAATGATAATGGTCCCAAAAATGTGTGAAAAATGTCCGATGTGTCCGCCATAATGTCGCAGTGACAATAAAAATCGTTAATCGCCGCCATTACGCCGTCATTACTAGTAAAAAAAAAAATATTAATAAAAATGCCATAAAACTATCTACTATTTTGTAAACACTATAACTTTTCCACAAACCAATCAATAATCGCTAATTGCGATTTTTCTTTACCAAAAATATGTAAAAGAATAAGTATCGGCCTAAACTGAGGAAAAAAATGTTTTTTATAGATTTTTTGGGGATATTTTTTATAGCAAAAAGTAAAAAATATTGCATGTTTTTCAAAATTGTCACTCTATTTTTATTTATAGCGCAAAAAATTAAACCGCAGAGGTGATCAAATACCACCAAAAGAAAGCTCTATTTGTGGGAAAAAAAGGACGCCAATTTTGTTTGGGAGCCATGTAGCATGACCATGCAATTGTCAGTTAAAGCGGCGCAGTGCCGAATCTCAAAAAGGGGCCTGGTCCTTTGGCTGCGAATTGGTCCGGGGCTGAAGTGGTTAATTTGTTCATAAATGATCTGGAGGATGGGGTAAACAGTTTAATCTCTGTATTTGCGGACGATACTAAGCTAAGCAGGGCAATAACTTCTCCACAGGATGTGGAAACCTTGCAAAAAGACCTGAACAAATTAATGGGGTGAGCGACTACATGGTGTTTAACTAAATGAGGTTTAATGCTGAAAAACGTAACGTAATGCATTAGCGTGCCAAAAATACGAATACAAGTTACTCACTAGGGGGAGAACCTCTGGAGGAATCTAGGATGGAAAAGGACCTGAGAGGTCCTAGGAGATGATAGGCATACCAAGCTGATGTAAGCAAAGCCAGCAGAATATTGGCAAGCATTAAAAGGGGAATTCACTCCTTAGATAAAATGATAATTCTCCTGCTTTACAAGACTCTGGTCCGGCCTCACCTGGAGTATGCTGTCCAGTTCTGGACTCCAGTCCTTAGGAAGGATGTGCTGGAGCTGGAGAGAGTCCAGAGAAGGGCAGCAAAGCTAATTAAGGAACCAGAGGACCACAGCTATGGGGAAAGGCTTCAAGCATTGAACTTATTCTCTCTGGAGAAGAGACGCTTCGGAGGGAATATGATATCGATGTACAATTACCGTACTGGTGACCCCACAATAGGGAATTTAAAAAGACAAGCGGTCATTCACTAAAATGAGAAGAGAAGCGGTTTAACCTTAAACTGCGCAGAGGGTTCTTTACTGTCAGAGCGGTAAGGATGTGGAATTCTCCAAGTAGTGGGCTCAGCGGGGAGCACCGATAATTTCAAAAAACGATTAGATGGGCACCTTAATGACCACAACATACAGAGATATACAATGTAATACTGACATAATCACACACTCACACACAGGTTAAACTGGATGGACTTGTGTCTTTTTTCAAACTCATCAACTATGTATCTATAAGCCCCCAATAAATAGACAGCATTAAGAGCATAGTGTGTCACAGTAGTGTCCTCTGCGGGTGTGCTAATCAGCTACTTCATTCACACTGTACCTTCCATCTACTGATTGCGGGTGCAACGCTCTGCAGGCTCCTAAGAAAAAATATAATAAATGCACATTTTTTTCATCTGCAAATGCTCTGCAGGTTCCTAAAAAAAATAAATAAATATATATATATATATATATATATATATATATATATATATATATATATATATATATATAATAAATGTACTTTTTATCTGCAAAAATATGTGCATTTATTTAAAAAAAAACAAAAAGTGAACTTGGCTTATAGAATTTCACCCAGACCTGCTAAAAATCCACAGACACTGACAAAGTGGACCTGTCGTGGGAAAAGCACAGATTTGCTTTAAGCCTAATGTATCAAAGTTAAAAAAAAAAAAAAATTACAAATTATTATTATTTTTTTTCATTGTTTTTACAAATCTATAAAATTATATTATTGATTTTATAGTTTACCTTTTAGCAAGGAAATAAAAAAATAAAAAAATAACCTCTCAATAGTGTTTCCATATTACCACCGCATTAGATGCTCTTTGGTTGATTATAGCCCATATGTCAAGAAATAACGCTTTTATTACCCCTGCAGAGGTTCTGAACTGTAAAGCCGATGAAATAACAAGGTAGAAGCTGCACAGATGTTCCATAACCCACAGCTAGTCATACATTTGTTTAGATCAATCAACGGCAAGTTAAATTAATGAATGCAAATTGGTTGCTATGGGTTCTAACAGATTTTTGCATTTACCACAAATGACTAAATGCGTCTTTTGTGTATACAATGGCCATACATTCAGGCGGTCCCTCAATTATGTTTTTACTGCAAAGCTGTAAAATCAGAGCACTTTACCAGAAAGCTATCAGGACGTTTTAGTAAATACGTAGTTATTTTTCCAAAGATTACCTGAAAATTATTATTTGATGTGCCATTTGCATATTTATTTGCGTTCCATACCGTATCCAGTGAAATGTTTTCCAGCTCATTTGACTGTTTTTCGGAAGATATGACTAGATAATTGCAACTGTATTATATTGTGCGTGTCCCCACATGCGGTAGGATCACAGTAGGACATTAACCACTTAAGGACCAGAAGGATTTACCCCCTTAATGACCAGGCCATTTTTTGCAATACGGCACTGCGTCACTTTTTACTGACAACTGCGCGGTCGTGCAAACAACATTGGCATCCATCTATTCCCACAAATAGAGCTTTCTTTTGGTGGTATTTGATCACCTCTGTGGTTTTTATTTTTTTTACGTTATAAACAAAAAAAAAAGAGCCACAATTTTAAAAAAATATATATATATTTTTTACTTTTTGATATAATAAATATCCTAAAAAATAATTTAAAAAACATCAGTTTGGGCCAATATAAATTCTTCTAAAAAGCATGCCACTAGGAGGAGAGAGCACATTGACAGAGAGGTGAGCTTCTCCCTCTACCATGCAGCAACAGGGAAGGGAAGGGACCTGTAAGTGAAAGTGAAACTGTAGTGGATAAAGTTTGTGGCAGAACTGTGTAAATCTCAGCACCGTGATTAGCCATCATTTGCACATTGCACCGTGATTAGCCATCATTTGCACATTGCACCGCGATTAGCCATCATTTGCACATTGCTCAGGATTAGCCATCATTTGTACATTGCATCGTGATTAGCCATCATTTGCACATTGCACCGTGATTAGCCATCATTTGCACATTGCACCGTGATTAGCCATCATTTGCATATTGCACCGTGATTAGCCATCATTTGCACATTGCACCGTGATTAGCCATCATTTGCACATTGCATCGTGATTAGCCATCATTTGCACATTGCACCGTGATTAGCCATCATTTGCACATTGCACCGCGATTAGCCATCATTTGCACATTGCTCAGGATTAGCCATCATTTGTACATTGCATCGTGATTAGCCATCATTTGCACATTGCACCGTGATTAGCCATCATTTGCACATTGCACCGTGATTAGCCATCATTTGCATATTGCACCGTGATTAGCCATCATTTGCACATTGCACCGTGATTAGCCATCATTTGCATATTGCACTGTGATTAGCCATCATTTGCACATTGCACTGTGATTAGCCATCATTTGCACATTGCACCGTGATTAGCCATCATTTGCATATTGCACTGTGATTAGCCATCATTTGCACATTGCACCGTGATTAGCCATCATTTGCACATTGCACCGTGATTAGCCGTCATTTGCACATTGCACAGTGATTAGCCATCATTTGCACATTGCACCGCGATTAGCCATCATTTGCACATTGCTCAGGATTAGCCATCATTTGTACATTGCATCGTGATTAGCCATCATTTGCACATTGCACCGTGATTAGCCATCATTTGCACATTGCACCGTGATTAGCCATCATTTGCATATTGCACCGTGATTAGCCATCATTTGCACATTGCACCGTGATTAGCCATCATTTGCACATTGCATCGTGATTAGCCATCATTTGCACATTGCACCGTGATTAGCCATCATTTGCACATTGCACCGCGATTAGCCATCATTTGCACATTGCTCAGGATTAGCCATCATTTGTACATTGCATCGTGATTAGCCATCATTTGCACATTGCACCGTGATTAGCCATCATTTGCACATTGCACCGTGATTAGCCATCATTTGCATATTGCACCGTGATTAGCCATCATTTGCACATTGCACCGTGATTAGCCATCATTTGCATATTGCACTGTGATTAGCCATCATTTGCACATTGCACTGTGATTAGCCATCATTTGCACATTGCACCGTGATTAGCCATCATTTGCATATTGCACTGTGATTAGCCATCATTTGCACATTGCACCGTGATTAGCCATCATTTGCACATTGCACCGTGATTAGCCGTCATTTGCACATTGCACAGTGATTAGCCATCATTTGCACATTGCACTGTGATTAGCCATCATTTGCACATTGCACTGTGATTAGCCATCATTTGCACATTGCACTGTGATTAGCCATCATTTGCATATTGCACTGTGATTAGCCATCATTTGCACATTGCACCGTGATTAGCCATCATTTGCATATTGCACTGTGATTAGCCATCATTTGCATATTGCACTGTGATTAGCCATCATTTGCACATTGCACCGTGATTAGCCATCATTTGCACATTGCACCGTGATTAGCCATCATTTGCATATTGCACTGTGATTAGCCATCATTTGCACATTGCACCGTGATTAGCCATCATTTGCACATTGCACCGTGATTAGCCATCATTTGCATATTGCACTGTGATTAGCCATCATTTGCACATTGCACTGTGATTAGCCATCATTTGCACATTGCACCGTGATTAGCCATCATTTGCACATTGCATCGTGATTAGCCATCATTTGCACATTGCACCGTGATTAGCCATCATTTGCATATTGCACTGTGATTAGCCATCATTTGCACATTGCACTGTGATTAGCCATCATTTGCACATTGCACCGTGATTAGCCATCATTTGCATATTGCACTGTGATTAGCCATCATTTGCACATTGCACCGTGATTAGCCGTCATTTGCACATTGCACAGTGATTAGCCATCATTTGCACATTGCACTGTGATTAGCCATCATTTGCACATTGCACCGTGATTAGCCATCATTTGCATATTGCACTGTGATTAGCCATCATTTGCACATTGCACCGTGATTAGCCATCATTTGCATATTGCACTGTGATTAGCCATCATTTGCATATTGCACTGTGATTAGCCATCATTTGCACATTGCACCGTGATTAGCCATCATTTGCATATTGCACTGTGATTAGCCATCATTTGCATATTGCACTGTGATTAGCCATCATTTGCACATTGCACCGTGATTAGCCGTCATTTGCATATTGCACTGTGATTAGCCATCATTTGCACATTGCACCGTGATTAGCCGTCATTTGCACATTGCACAGTGATTAGCCATCATTTGCACATTGCACAGTGATTAGCCATCATTTGCACATTGCACAGTGATTAGCCATCATTTGCACATTGCACAGTGATTAGCCATCATTTGCACACTGCCCCGTGATTAGCCATCATTTGCACATTGCACCGCGATTAGCCATCATTTGCACATTGCACCGCGATTAGCCATCATTTGCACACTGCCCCGTGATTAGCCATCATCTGCACATTGCACCGCGATTAGCCATCATCTGCACATTGCACCGCGATTAGCCATTATTTGCACATTGCACCGCGATTAGCCATCATCTGCACATTGCACCGTGATTAGCCATCATTTGCACATTGCGAGGTGCATGCTTCAGGCCGGTCTTCCTAGCCTTAGCAGTGATTTCAGTTATGTGATAGGAAACCTCTAAAGTTTAATTTCTGACTCCCTCAAGCTGCCAAAGCCATTAAAGTGGAACTAAACCCTCCTATACTTTACAGATAAGGAAGCTGCCATCTTAGCCTTTGTTTGATCTGCAGTTGTCATGGTGCTGCACTCGATCGAGAGCACAAGCAACTGTGACAGTTGTCATTCACAACATGCCCTGAATATCGAATATTTTGATCTAACATTTCATGGCCCAATCACTTTATTAGAAATTTTCCAGTGAACTTCAACATTTATCTGATTGGAAAAAAACAAGTTTAATGTTGAAAACAATTGATTTCCACTACCAACACCAGCAGATGACATGGCTCCCCAAACCATCACAGGCAATCTCAAGATACAGCAATCAAAGCCAACAGAATATTAGCATGCATAAAAAGGGGGATTTATTCAAGAGATAAAACTATAATTCTACCACTTTACAAAACTCTGGTTTGGCTGCATCTGAAGTATTCCATCCAGTTCTGGCCACCAGTCCTCAGTAAGGATGTGCTAAAACTGGAGAGAGCCCAGAGAAGGGCAACAAAGTTAATAAAGGGGCTGGAGAGGCTCAGTTATGAGGAACGATTGCAAACATTAACCTATTTCTCCCTGGAGTAGAGATGCTTAAGAGGAGATATGATAGCAATACAAAATCCTCAATGGTGATTGTAGCATAGGGAGGAAACTATTCAGTCTCAGGTCACTTAACAGGACACAAGAACAATCAATGAAGTTGGAGGAGAAACAGTTTAACCACTTCAGCCCTGGAAGGATTTGCCCCCTTAATGACCAGGCCATTTTTTGCACACAAATAGAGCTTTTATTTGGTGGTATTTGATCGCCTTTGTGTTTTTTTGTTTTTTTTTGCGCTATTAACAAAAGACCAACAATTAAAAAAAATATATATAATAATTATATATATATTTTTTTGTTTACTTTCTGCTATAATTTTATTTAATTTTGTATTTTTTTTTATTGTTCTGCCTCTCATCGCGATCGCAGGTCACTGGCGGATATCGAGTCCGTGGGACGGGTGCGCCCACTATCTTCCTTGCAGGGACCGATGTACAGGTACGTCAGTTCGCACAGGAGAGTTGTCCTGCCACAGTATATCTGCGTGAGCTGGTCGGCTAGTGGTTAACCTTAAACTTCGTAAGGGATTCTTTACTGTCAGAGCGGTAAGGATGTGGAACTATCTTCCACAAGCGGTGGTCTCTTCCTCATGCAAAAAAACTTGAATGTCCTGTACACACGGTTGGACTTTCTGACGCAAAATGTGCGATCGGATCTTCTTGTCGGAAAATCCGGTCGTGTGTGGGCTCCATCTGACTTTTTCCGTCGGAATTTCCGACACAAAGTTTGAGAGCAGGATCTAAAATTTTCCGACAACAAAATCCGATTGTTTACATTCGGATCGTGTGTAGACAATTTCGACGGACAAAGTGCCGCGCATGCTCAGAATAAATTACGAGACGAAAGCTATTGGCTACTGGCCCATTTATAGTCCCATCGTACGTGTTCTACATCACCGCGTTCAGAACGATCGGATTTTCTGAGAACTTTGTGTGACCGTGTGTATGCAAGACAAGTTTGGGCCAAAATCCGTCGGAAAAAAATCAGACGGAATTTGTCATCGGAAAGTCCGACCGCGTGTATGGGGTATTAGATGGGCATCTTAGCGAACATATATTATATGGAACTGGTTGGACTGGTGTCTTTATTCAATCTTACTATGCAACTATGTAAATGGCTGACAGGTTTGCTATAAAGAAACAGCTGGTTCAAGAATCAGACCAGTGCTGGGTCTTGTGATCTCTGCTGCAGTATTATGCAGGACTGACATATTTTGAGGACTCAGCATATAAAATCACCGAAGAACTCCTTAGCAAGTACAGTTTTTGGGCCTCTAATTTAACTACTAGCCAAAAACAAATACCGACCTGAAGGATGATTCAGGCAGCATGAACAATGTCTTCTGACAATCACCTGCTCTAGAAGTGAGAAATGTTCCGATCTACATAGCATGGGAAAAGGATCCCACCTGATCCATATCTAGTATATAGGGCCCCCTGGATATCAGAGGGCCCTAGAATAGCTGCACAGTCTGCACAAATGGTTTGTTTGCCCATGTATAATAATCATATGGTATAATATGTAGTGCTCCATTGATAAGGGGAGGGTTAGATATTTCTATTAATTATCTATATAATATATATATATATATATATATATATATATATATATATATATATATATATTTATTTATTTATATTTATTTATATTAGGGCTGTTACTGATTAAAATTTTCGTGTTCGAATAATCATTTTTTTTTAATCGTCTAATTTTGATTAATTATAACGTACATACAGATCCAACTACTTTTAGCTGATCTCCTTGCATTGCAACTCCTCATTAGTCAGTGGTAAATGTGGTATACACTATATACAATCACCCGACACTAGTTCGTTTCCACAATCCATGACTTAACTTCACAGTTCACACAAATACGTTTTAAATTCAAACTGTAGCACTGACGCAAGTAATTTTTTTTCCACAGTAACGTGACAATCCCTCCACCTCCGGTCTAACTAATCACTCTCACCTTATGGCATGGACCCCTGTGCAAACAGGTGGTCATGCAAATGGGTATCAAAAGGGTTAACATAGACCATAAACTTCTCTCACGTCTCCTTAGATCTCAGCAAGGATGCCAGGTCATGGGTAGAAAGAAAAGACCGAAGTGCTCACCGCTTAAGTATAAGATTTGATTTTTGTGTTCAAACACAAATTACTCACTTAACTACTTAAGGACCGCCTTGCGCCGATGTACGTCAGCTGAATGGCACAGCTGGGCACAATCACGTACCTGCACGTTGCTTTTTAAGTGCCCAGCCATGGGTTCGGGAGCGCGCAGCCATTGGCACGCTCCCGACCCGGTCCTGTGCTCCATGACCGTGGCCATGGGACCCGATCGCCGCTGGTGTCCCGTGATTGGGTCACAGAGCTGAAGAATGAGGAGGGGTCTGTGTAAACAAACCTCTCCCCGTGCTTCCCTGTGTGGCTGTCACCGATTGTCTCTTCCCTTTTATAGGGAAGGATGATCAGTGATGTCCCATGCCAGGCCACGCCCCCCTACAATAAAAAAAAACACATAACGTCATACATAACACCTACACTGCCCCCTAGTGGTTAACTCCTTCACTGTCAGTGCATTTAAATAGCACTGATTGCTGTATAAATGACAATGGTTCCAAAAATGTGTCAAAAATGTCCGATGTGTCCGCCATAATGTCGCAGTCACAATAAAAATCGCTGATCCCCGCCATTACTAGTAAAAAAAAAATATTAATAAAAATGCTATAAAACTATCCCCTATTTTGTAAACACTATAACTTTTGCGCAAACCAAACAATAATCGCTAATTGTGATTTTTTTTACCAAAAATATGTAGAAGAATACGTATCGGCCTAAACTGAGGAAAAAAAAATGTTTTTTTATATATTTTTTGGGAATATTTACTATAGCAAAAAGTAAAAAATATTGAATTTTTTTCAAAATTGTTGCTCTATTTTTGTTTATAGCACAAAAAATAAAAACCGCAGAGGTGATCAGATACCACTAAAAGAAAGCTCTATTTGTGGGAAAAAAAGGATGCCAATTTTGTTTGGAAACCACGTTGCATGACCGCGCAATTGCGACGCAGTGCCGAATCGCAAAAAGGGGCTTGGTCCTTTGGCTGCAAATTGGTCCGGGGCTTAAGTGGATAAAGATGATAAAAACACAGCATGTAAAGCTGACAATCATGTTAGTTCCGTAGGGCAGCAACTGGTGACGTCATGCGTAGCTCCTCCCCTGTATGCGTTACGTTCAATCAGAACTTCGAAGTCACCGGACTCCTCCCCCCTTCCCTTCGTTAGCAGATGGAGGCACTTGGGGAAGGGGGGAAGAAGTCCGGTGATGTCGCTGTCCGTGACATCACCGGATCTCCGACGGAACTCCCTGAAGACCCGGAAGCTGGCGGAGAGGTGAGTCCCGATCAAAAGAATTTTGATTGATCAAAAAAAAATTACGATTAATCGAGGAATTAATCTTTAATTTCCACAGCCATAATATATATATATATATATATATATATATATATATATATATATATATATATATATATATATATTATACACACACACACACACATACACACACTATGCTATATATAAATATATATTTTATACTTTGTTCACTCCTGAACTGAACTGTGATAACCCTCTCAGTAGAGATCCGGTGACAAATGCCTCGGCCCAGACATCAGCAGTCTACAGTCAAAGTAAAAGAAGACATTGATAAGGGGAATCCACAACACAGAGCTACTGCAGATCAAGTAACTGAATGCCAAAACATGGTTAGATCTTTTGGAACTGGAGTGTTAAGGCTCTAACTTAGAGGTTGTTCACATGAGTGTTGCCCTCCGAAGAGTGATATGCGGTGTGTTGCTTTTCAGAGGGCAAATGACAGGCGGCGAGGAGGTGATTCAGTATGTTGCCTCGTCACTGTCTGATCTGACTCTATAAATGCCGCACTTGGTTTGCGAGGTGGTTGCAGCACTGCCCTTTAGACCTGCATTAGACACATTCTGCGGCAGCATGTATACAGCCGTGAGCAGCTGCATTTCAGCTTTTAGGGGCAATAAAACCATGGCTCAACCACCTGGTTTTTACTGCACCCCCAGCCACATGCATGAATTAAGCCTAATGCCGGGTACACACGGTCGGATTGTCTGACGGAAAATATTCGATGGGAGCTTTTTCTTGGAAATTCAGACCGTGTGTAGGCTCCATCGGACATTTTCCATCGGAATTTCCGACACACAAACTTTGAGATCTGGATCTCAAATTTTCCGACAACAAAATCCGTTGTCGGAAATTCCGATCGTGCATACACAATTCCAACGCACAAAGTTCTACGCATTATCTCAATCAAGCAGAAGAGTCGCACTGGCTATTGAACTTTTTTCTCGGCTCGTCGCACGTCACCGCGTTCTTGACGTTTGAAATTTCCGACAACATTGTTTGACCGTGTGTATGCAAGTCAAGTTAGAGCCAACAAGCTCCGAAAAAAATCCCATGGACTTTTTTGTCAGAATGTCCGGTCGTGTGAACATGACATAAGACTGTATTTTGCTCGCTAAAGAGTAATCCACATTAGAATTACTTTTTGGAGGGCATTTGAATCTCGCACTAGCACACCACATTGCATGTGGTCATGGAGCACTTACAGAGCATCCCTATGTAGTTGAATGGATTGTGTGTTTTGCTCTCTGAAGAACGATCCAGGTTTGAATCGCTTTTCAGAAAGCATTTAATAGGCAGTGAGGAAGTGTTGTATCGCTTCCCCACTGCCAGCTTTAACCCCCCGAATCCCAGTTATAGCTCTTCCTCACTGCCAGCTTTAACGCCTTGAATCCCGCTTTATAACGCTTCCTTACTGCCAGCTTTAACCCTTTGAATCCCGGTTATAACTCTTCCTTATTGCCAGCTTTAAGCCCGGGAATCCTGCTTATAGCTCTTCCTAACTGCCAGCTTTAACCCCCTGAATTCCGGTTAGAGTTCTTTCTCACTGCCAGCTTTAACCCCGTGAATCCCGGTTATATCCCTTCCTAACTGCCAGCTTTAACCCCCTGAATCCCAGTTAGAGCTCTTCCTCACTACCAGCTTTAACCCCCCTGAATCCCGGTTAGAGCTCTTCCTCACTGAAAGCTTTAACCCCCTGAATCCCGGTTATAGCTCTAGCTCACTGCCAGCTTTAACCCCTTGAATCCCGCACTAGCGCACCACAACCACCTGCATTGTATGGGGTTGCAACGCACTGGCAGGGAAGCTTCATTTCCTTTTGTGGGTCCTGTTTGGTGGGTTCTATGGCTGTTGGCTGAAAGTGATGGGATTTGGGGGGGCTCAACCCTTTTTACCCCCCCCCACCTCATAAGCCCCAAGTCTTTCATATATTTTAATTTACCATGAATAGAGAGGAAGAGACTTCATTGGTAAGATTGGTCTGGTGGAGTCCCAGTGGGTTATAAGGAACCAGTGTTTGGAGCGTCCCATTAGAACCATTGTTGCCTATGGAAGTGTATTCAGTTGCTCTCTAAGTCTTCTTACAAACGATGAACTCACACATCTCTAGTTTTCCTTATTTTATGCAGCCAAGCTCAGTATTATTCCAACCTAAAGGGAGCCATTCCCATCAACAGACTGAGCCAGAAAACATAATCTTTACACTTTATTGCTCGCCCCTTCCACCTTCAGGAGTTTATAAAACATAGGCGGACGTCATTCTCAGTCCCATGAAACCAACTTGCAGATAATGCGAAAATAAATTTTACAAATGTACTGTTAAGGCACACGAGTGTCTACAGGGAACGAGGGGAAAAAAGAAAAAAAGAAAAAAAAAAAAGTAAAAAACAAAATTTTAATCATAAGACGTGCGCTGTTCTTCACATTGAGCGCGGTGCTTTCTATTGTACGCTGTTATTTCTGCATTTATTGCTGGATTTAGAAAAAAAAAGAGCCAGTGCGTGCTCTACCATTCTACGGATCTGCTTGAGTACTTAGCATTGTTGGTTGGTGGTGTTGTTGGATATTGTTCCCAGCGAGAAATTGTTCCACCTTTAAGCATATTTCTATTGAAAATGTAACTGTAGTGGTAAACATTTACAACCCAGCAGGGAGCTGTGCTAGCGTCTAACCGATCACACTGCTTTAGAGGAGGCTATAGAGAAATCATAGAGTGCCACCTAGTGGTCCTATAATGAAATGAAGTCTGTAGAATTTAAGCCTGACAGTACAAAAAATACCTACAGACATAGGAGAGGGCCTGCCGGGTAAGACCCCTCATGGGCACAGTGCACATAATACAATGATTGTTCCTGAGAAGGATTGTTCAGTCGCTGGATCTCTTCCCAGCTGGACAATGTCTTCGTGTCTGTAGGCAACTTTAGTGTGTAAAGCAACAAATTCCACTACAATCAAGAGCACAGTAGACCTGTCCTGAAAACAAAATCATTCCTCTAAAATCAAGGAATGAATTTTTTATTTAAAGCTGAATTCCAGGCAAACAACGAATTACCCAGGTGCTGTTTGTAGTGCACATCTGTCCATCCAGTCTTGAGATTTTCACAGGTCGCTGACACACAGCACAGCCCTGTTTGGCAGAACAGAAGAGATGATGTTTCCCTGCTGCAGTTTTTGGGGGGTTTTTTATTATCATAAAATAAGGATCACATACAAAATTCCATATTATTTCAAAACAATGCATAAGAACTGTATGCATTCACAGGACCAGCCAAAAGGCCAGCACCTCCAAGCATAGAAGACCATAGAAGACCCCCACTGGAGCCCTGAGTCTATGAAAGAGGCCTTGACGAACAGAGATCTGCATTCATTTGTGTCTTAGAGACCCTTTCACACTGAAGGCGGTTTTCAGGTGTTTTAGCAATAGAAATAGCGCCTGTAAAGCACCTGAAAAACGCCTCCTATGCTTCCCTAGTGTGAAAGTCTGAGTGCTTTCCCACTGGGGCAGTGCCTTTGCGGGACGTTACAAAAAGTCCTGCAAGCAGCATCTTTGGGGCGGCTTGGGATCACTGTATACACCACTCCTAAACTGCCCCTGCCCATTGGAATGCATGGGCAGCCCTTCCAAAGTGCTGCAACGCAGGCGGTTTTAACCCTTTTTAAAAGGGGTTAAAAGTACCCCGCTAGCAGCCAAAAAGCTCTGCTAAAACTAGCGGCGCTTTATCGCTGACGCAGAGCGGCCCCAGTGTGAAAGTACCCTTAGGCCCCTTTCACACTGAGGCGCTTTACAGGCCCTACAGCGCTAAAAATAACGCCTGTAAAGAGCCTCTCCTGTCTCTCCAGTATGAAAGCCCTGAGTGCTTTCACACTGGAGCGGTGCACTTGCAGGACATTAAAGAAAACTCCTGCAAGCTGCATCTTTGGAGTGGTGGAGCAATGTATACACTGCTCCTTCAATGCCCTTGCCCATTGAACTGAATGGGCACCGCTGCAGAATCACTGGCAAATGGCTGAAATCCCCTGCAAAAATGTTGGTAACCGCCGTTTACCGCCAACGCCCCAGTGTTATGGGGCCTTAGACCTGTCTGGAGTACAGCTAAATCGCTTTCACACTGAGGCAGTTTTAGCGCTAAAAATAGCGCCTGTAAAGCACCTGATAACTGCCTCTCATGCCTCCCCAGCGTGGAAGCTCGAATGCTTTCACACTGGGGCCGTGCGCTTGCAGGACGGGAAAAAAAGTCCTGCGAGCAGCATCTTTGGGTCTGTGTAGGAGCGCTGTATACACCGCTCCTACACCAACCCTGCCCATTGAAATGAATGGGCATCGCTTCCGATACGCCTGAAAAACGATTCAAAAGCGCCACACCACAGGCGCTTTTAACCCCTCGTTAACCCCTTTTTGGGGGTTAAAAGCACCCCGCTAGCTGCCGAAAAGCGTGGATTAAACAGCGGTAAAGCGCCATTAAACCTAGCAGCGTTTTCCCGCTAATGGACCCGCCATCCCAGTGTAAAAGGGGTCTTAGGATGGTGGCAGTGTCATGCAAATCATTCCTTTTTGCCCAGTGCATCCAGAACTGCCTTTATACAGCACAGATAAGGGCCTAACAATACAAAGACGTGTATTCCAAAGAGATTACAGCTTGTTCTGGCTTGTTGGGCGTTATCAGTGTACTGTATGGAGACTCTGGCTTGTGGACCAACAAAACTAATTTATAGTAAATAAGATGGATTAAAAGGACCCTGTCTGGTTATAGCTTCATTAAAGGGAAAAAATAAAAAATTGCTGCCACTCTCATTTTTAAATTCCTAGTTGCCCGGCTGTCTTGCTTACATTCCGTCCCATTGAGGGTACTCTATGGCTGCATACCTGCAGAGCATCAGGAACATTCTAATGAGGGCTGAAGATTTAACTGGAGATGCATCTAATGTTTTTTTTAAAGGAGTCTAGAAATAGTACAGATCAGATGAGATCCTCGTGGATACAAATTGAATTATTATGGAAGCAGTGGGATATTTGCCATTCATTTGCCTTCTGAGCTCCAAAGCCCCTTTGTACTGACAAACCTGCCGGTGGGCTTCCGCCCCTCTGGATTTATAGGAAATAGAAAAACAGCAACAAAATAAATATTTTATAGATTGGATTTTATTTGTATTTGCACATTGTATCAGTAGGATTATGAAGAGTACCTATTAATTAAAAAAGGGTGAAAAACTAATTGCCCTCCTGCCACCCCTCTCTTCATGATATAAGTGCACCGCTGGGACCCACTACTACAATCGAGTATCTGATGCCATTTCCAGCCGCCCCTTTTAAATGCTAGTTGCTGGGCTGTCACACTGGGGTTTGCTAAAACTGGAGAGTGCAAAATCTGGTGCAGCTGTGCATGGTAGCCAATCAGCTGCTAACTTCAGATTAGACCCCATTAGACCCCATTAAATCCTCGTACACACGATTATTATTATTATTCAGGATTCGTTTTTATGGAGCACTTTACACGATCAGATTTTTGAATAACCGTTTGTCTGTTTTTTGTTGCATGCTAGTTTCATGTCGAAAGTGAAGAGGTTACTCACAATACGAAAATTCTCATACAACAGAATTCAACTTCAGAAGTGATGTTATGTGTTGAATACTTTTGTATGTATTCTTTAATTTCTGAGCATGCGTAGTCTTGCTCTGCCTATTTTTTTTCAAGGGAAACCATACTAATTAAAGGAAAATCGGACGTTGAGTTCACGTACGACAAAAATTTTATAGTCTGCACATCCAGCTTCTGTCCGATGAAAAATCGGAATCGGCTGTCGAAAGCACCATACTAAAAGCTTCGCACACACACAATCAGATTGTTGGCCAACAAAGCGTCAGACTTTTGTCCGAAGGGCGTGTGCCAGGAACTTGTCTTGCATACAAACGGTACACAATTGTTGGCCAACAAACACAAACATAGTGACATACTACGTAGAATTTCAGCTCTTGAGCGCCACCCTTTGGCCACCTTCTGCTAATGTCGTGTTTGGTAGGCATTGATTCCGAGCATGTGTGTTTGTACTTTGGACTTTTGTGTGACTGACTTGTGTACAGACGATAGGAAAATCTGACAACAGATCATTGTCCGCTGAAATTTTACTAGCCTGCCATCCAACATTTGTTGGTGGAAAATTGGACAACAATTGTCTGAAGGAGCGTACTAATGGTCGGATTTTAGGCAAACAGTCTGTCATCACACAATTCCCTGCCGAAAATCCAATTGTGTGTATGAGGCTTTACAATCTGAAAATCAGCAAATCGTTCATCAGACAAAATTTTACTTCCAATTTTTGTAACGTGTGTATGGGTCTTAAGACTTGGCCATTTTTTAGCTTTAGGCTCGGTTCACTCAATAGATGCGGCACAAATTCGCACCACATCTAAATCGCAAACTTGTTTTTTTTTTTTTCTAAGTCCGCAGTGGTGTGAGTAAGTAGACAAAAAACATGCATGTGAAACACACACTAAAAAGTGCACTTAAGGGTGTGCTTTAGTCCACCCCCCGAAAGAGTAGGACCTCAACCCTGACCCCCGGGGTACAAGGTTCCTAAAGGGGACTTCGTTTACATGGTCTGCCTGGCAGACCCCGTTCTTCTGGGACAGCCAAAGCTATCCCCGAATACCAAGACCCCTTTCACACTGGGCGCTCTACATGCACTACAGCCCTGAAAATAGCAACTGCTTAGCGCCCTGAAAGAGCCGCTCCTGTGTGTCCAATATGAAAGCCAGAGGACTTTAACATTGGAGTGGTGTGATGGAAGGATGCTAAACAAAAGTCCTGCAAACAGCATCTTTGGAGCGGTGAAGAAGTGGTGTATATACCGCTCCTTCACCACTCTTGCCCATTAAAATCAATGGGGCAGCGCGGATATACCGCCAGCATAGCTTTGCGGTGGTTTTAACCATTTCCCGGCCACTAGCGGGGGGTAAAAGCACCCCGCTAGTGGCCGAATAGCACAGCAAAATTCACTGTAAAGCGCCACTAAAAATAGCGGTGTTTTACCGCTGGCGCACCCACTGCCCCACTGTGAAAGGGGCCTAAGTCAGGGGAGCTCTTCCAAAAAAAGAACCCTCCAGAGGCAGGGGAGGAAGGAGCCTAAGGGCCACACATCCTCCCCCTAGACGTCAGGGTAAGCCCGGGGACTCACACCCTTCATCCAGTGAAATACACACACAAAGGTGAAAGGTGACAAACAGTGGGAGAAAAATAAATAGAAGATAAAAACGTGGATGTGCCAAATAGTGCACTGGCCAGGCCCTAAAGCCCGGTAGACAAAAATTGCCCCGGACTTTAGCCAAAAGGCTCAGCCTATGAGGCACACTGCAGAAAGCATAATTTGGTGCTGTGACCATGTGATCCATGTGATAACACTGAAGTGTTACTAAGAGCCTCCAACTCCCACTAAGAGACCACTCCGAGGGGGCATAGGCCCCGCAGACCTTCTCCCTTCAAAGCCCATGGCCAGAAAAGGTAGAATATTCAAATCAGAAGGTAAAGGGCTCTTTCAGCTTTCCCAAGGGAATGACTTCCGTGCCCCAACTGCCTGTGGGCGCCCCACGGTTTCTGTTCCAGCCAGTACTAACCTTCCAAGCCCCCATCACAACCTTGGTCATATCAGGTTAGTAGCACAGCGCCCCCACTGGATCACTCATAAGAACAGATACTACACCTGATCTTAGCCAAAAGGGCGAGAAGTGACCTGTTCATGCGAACTGATTGTGGGGTGTATGTTAACAATCAGTTTGCAAAACGCAGTGCAACTTGCAGAATCGGATCGCATGGATGTGAACACCCAACGTGATCCAATTCTGGTGTGAACCAAAAAAAGGTCCTGCACAAGTTTGGTCCGAATGTGGTGCAAATTTAGCCATACAGTTTGTAGGGTTGCATCGCACAGACATCGCATGTGATCTGCATAGCAATGCAGTGCGAATCACATGCAATGTCTGGCATCGCACTGGTGTGGACTGGCCCTGAAGCTCGATGCTCAGAAATGCTCAAGAAGCAAAATCCCATTCATTTCAATGGCCCTTGTTCACAATTGAGCGTTTTGTTGCCTGTAGCAAAACACTCGTCACTCACAAAAAGTACACAAGCTAGTTTCAGGCAGATTTGGGCAATTTTGTCCCCATAGATTGCAATAAAAAATGCCTGAACAGCAAGAAATTAGCATTTTTTCAAGTGTTTTTCAGCTCAAACAGCAACTCCTCTCCCCTTTTCTAGCATCACTCCACACCTTACACCAGTTTCTATCGGCCACAGAAAAAACATCTAAATGAAAAATGCCTGAAAAAACGCTTATAATATTAACAAATCTACTTACAAAACTGCTCAAAAACGCCTGGAAAAAACACTTGAAAAATCCCCTGAAAACGTTCAGTTCAATTGTGAATGTAGCCTTAAACCTCTGACATGAAATATGAACAAAGCATATCCCTCTATAGTGTGTACTTGTCTCAATTATGAGAGCCAAGTGTTATTTCTTGCTGCTGCTTCATTCCTCTGCTGTCAACATGAATCACTTCTGACAAGTTTTCCTGACACCAAGTGAAGAATGGTGACAGGGGAGGTACTTCTAGCAGATTCACAGCCTTATGCCACGTACACAAGATCGGACTTTCTGGCAGACTAGGTCCGACCAGAATCCGGAAGATATTACGATCGTGTGTGGGCTCCAGTGGACTTTTTTTCCCCAAAAGTCCAATGGACCTAGAAAACAAACATGTTTCAAATCTTTCCAACGGACTTGAGTCTGGTCCATAAATTCATTTGTGTGTATGCTAGTCCGACTAAACCGACGAAAACCGACGCTAGGGCAGCTATTGGCTACTGGCTATGAACTTCCTTATTCTAGTCCGGTCGTATGTCATCACATTCAAATCAGACTTTGGTGTGCTTGTGTGTGGCCAAGTCCGTTCATTCGGAAAGCCAGTCAGGACTCCGCCGAAAGTCCGTCGGGAAGACCGTCGGACCTAGTCTGTCGAAAAGTAAGTCCAGTTGTGTGTACAACCACTTTAAGTTTTGACAAAAAACCTGGAATCTGATTGGTTTCTATACAAAACTGCTCCAGATTTTACACTCTCAAGTTTTAGTAAGTCAACCCCGTTGAGTCTATTGCTTCAGAACCACATTCCAACAGAGTGACAAGAAAATGTGAAGACAGAATTCAAAAGGGTATGCAGACAGTAGTAAAATAAAGGAAAATAGAGGAAAGGAGAGCGCACAGCCACCCTAGTGCATTAATGTTTATTGTAGAACATGTAATAACAATAAGCTGCACTCACAACGGAAGACTTGAAGAAGTGTTCACATAATGGATACAAATACAAATATGCCTCCTCTCATGGCCTATCCCTTGGGACAGTGGTGGTGAACCTTGGCTAGGCTTGTGCAATTCGTTTCGTAACGAATCGAAATTCGGCCGAATTTTGCATCTTTCGGACATTCGGATGCATCCGAATGTCCGAATAAAAAAATAACAAATTACAACGAATACGAAAGAAATATAACGAATGAATTCGACATGATTCGAATGAATTCGACATGATTCGAAATTATTTCAACCGCATTCGAAATTATTTCAACTGCATTCGAAATTATTTCAACTGCATTCAACATTATTTCAACCACATTCGAAAATATTTTGACCCGAATTTAGGGCCATGTATCTCGGGGTCACTTGGTGCTAGAAACACCAAAATTTGGTTATGTTGTAGTGCTAGTATTATTGTGTTTGCATACCAAATTTGGGGTTTCTAGCTATAAGTGACCCCGAGATATGTGGCCCCAAAATCGGGTCACAAAATGTTATTAGTTATTAGAGCAGAGAATTACATTTTGCGACCCGATTTCGGGGCCACATATCTCGGGGTCACTTATAGCTAGAAACCCCAAATTTGGTATGCAAACACAATATTACTAACACTACAAAATATCCAAATTTGGAGTTTCTAGCACTAAGTGACCCCGAGATACATGGCCCTAAAGTCGGGTCACAAAATATTTTCGAATGTGGTTGAAATAATGTCGAATCATGTTGAAATCATTTCGAATCCGGTAGAAATATTTTCGAATTTGGTTGAAATATTTTCGAATGTGGCCGATTTTTCGAATTCGGTAGAAAACTAAACGAAATCCGAAAACGAATTTAAGGAAGTTAACGAATATAACTAAACGAAATTAATGAATTAACGAATTAAAACGAAACGAAACTAAACAAATTCTTTCCTTTTGCACATGTCTAACCTTGGCACCCCATATGTTTTGGAACTACATTTCCCATGAAGCTCAACTTTCTGGAAATTTGTACGTTCATACGAATCCAAAATACAAATTTTTATGCATACGAATTCTGTACGAAATATACGAAATTTTGTTTACAAATAATAATAATTATAATAATATAATATATAATATAATATAAATTATAATAATAATTTAGCAATTTTGTTTGGGAGCCACGGCGCACGACCGCGCAATTGTCAGTTAAAGCGATGCAGTGCCGAATCGCAAAAAGTGCTCTGGTCTTTGGCCAGCCAAATGGTCCGGGGCTTAAAGCGGGAGTCCGCCGGGAGTTCCGCCGTTTTTTTTTTTTTAAAAGCCAGCAGCTACAAATACAGCAGCTGCTGACTTTTAAAATAAGGACACTTACCCGCCCAGCGCGCCCGCGATGTCGGCACCCGAAGCCGATCTCTCGATCGTCTCTCGGGTGCTGCCGCCGCCATCTTGGGTATGGGAATCAGGAAGTGGAGCCTTTCGGCTTAATTTCCCGGTTCCCTACTGCGCATGCGCGAGTCGCGCTGCGCAATAAGGATGGACCCGCTGCCTCTGGGATCTGTGTGTTTCCCAGCAGGCAGCGGGGGACTTTCGGAAAGGGGCGTAGATCTACGCCCCTTTCCGCAGAGAGCTATCCCGGAAGTGGGTGCAGATACAGTGGTGTGAAAAAGTGTTTGCCCCCTTCCTCATTTCCTGTTCCTTTGCATGTTTGTCACACTTAAGTGTTTCGGAACATCAAACCAATTTAAACAATAGTCAAGGACAACACAAGTAAACACAAAATGCAATTTGTAAATGAAGGTGTTTATTATTAAAGGTGAAAAAAAATCCAAACCATCATGGCCCTGTGTGAAAAAGTGATTGCCCCCTAAACCTAATAACTGGTTGGGCCACCCTTAGCAGCAACAACTGCAACCAAGCCTTTGCGATAATGTGCAATGAGGCTTTTACAGCGTCCTGGAGGAATTTTGGCCCACTCATCTTTGCAGAATTGTCCTAATTCAGTTACATTAGAGGGTTTTCGAGCATGAACGGCCTTTTTAAGGTCATACCACAACATCTCAATAGGATTCAGGTCAGGACTTTGGCTAGGCCACTCCAAAGTCTTCATTTTGTTTTTCTTCAGCCATTCGGTGGTGGACTTGCTGGTGTGTTTAGGATCATTGTCCTGCTGCAGAACCCAAGTTCGTTTCAGCTTGAGTACACGAACAGATGGTCGGACATTCTCCTTCAGGATCTCTTGGTAGACAGCAGAATTCATAGTTCCTTTTATCACGGAAAGTCTTCCAGGTCCTGAAGCAGCAAAACAGCCCCAGACCATCACACTACCACCACCATATTTTACTGTTGGTATAATGTTCTTTTTATGAAATGCAGTGTTCCTTCTACGCCAGATATACTTGGACACACACCTTCCAAAGTGTTCCACTTTTGTCTCATCGGTCCACAGAATGTTGTCCCAAAAGTCTTGGGGATCATCAAGATGTGTTGTGGAGAAATTGAGACGAGCTTTGATGTTCTTTTTGCTCAGCAGTGGTTTTCTCCTTGGAACTCTGCCATGCAGGCCATTTTTGCCCAGTCTTTTCCTGATGGTGGAGGCATGAACGCTGACCTTAACTGAGGCAAGTGAGGCCTGCAGTTCCTTGGACGTTGTTGTGGGGTCTTTTGTGACCTCTTGGATGAGTCGTCGCTGCGCTCTTGGGGTAATTTTGGGCGGCCGGCCACTCCTGGGAAGGTTCACCACTGTTCCATGTCTTCGCCATTTGTGGATAATGGCTCTCACTGTGGTTCGCTGGATTCCCAAAGCTTTGGAAATGGCTTTATAACCCTTTCCAGACTGATAGATCTCAATTACTTTCTTTCTCAATTGTTCCTGAATTTCTTTGGGTCTCGGTATGATGTGTAGCTTTTAAGGATCTTCTGGTGGACCTTACTGTGTCAAGCAGCTCCTATTTAAGTGATGCCTTGATTGTGAACAGGTGTGGCAATAATCAGGCCTGGGTGTGGCTAGAGAAATTGAACTCAGGTGTGGACAACCACAGTTATAGTATGTTTTAACAAGGGGGGCAATCACTTTTTCACACAGGGCCATGATGGTTTGGATTTTTTTTCACCTTTAATAATAAACACCTTCATTTACAAATTGCATTTTGTGTTTACTTGTGTTGTCCTTGACTATTGTTTAAATTGGTTTGATGTTCCGAAACACTTAAGTGTGACAAACATGCAAAGGAACAGGAAATGAGGAAGGGGGCAAACACTTTTTCACACCACTGTACCTGTACTGTACAGGTACCTGCACCCCCCTCCCCCCTGAAAGGTGCCAATTGTGGCGCCGGAGGGGGGGAGGATTCCAATGAGCGGAAGGTCCACTTTAGGGTGGACCTCCGCTTTAAGTGGTTAAGGAGGAAAAAAAAAAAAAAAAAACACAAAACACATGAAAACCGCATGCAAAAAAATTTATCAGAAACGCGGGTTTAACCACTTTCAGACCGGACCATTTTGCTGGTAAATGACCAGAGGTCTTTTTACACTTTGGCACTGCGCTGCTTTAACTGGTAATTGCGCGGTCATGCAATGTTGTACCCAAACAAAATTTGCGTCCTTTTCTTCCCACAAATAGAGCTTTCTTTTGATGGTATTTGATTGCCTCTGCGATTTTTATTTTTTGCGATATAAACGTAAAAAGACCGCAAATTTTGAAAAAAAATGATATTTTCTACTTTTTGTTATTAGAAAAATCCAATAAACTCAATTTTAGTCATACATTTAGGCCAAAATGTATTCAGCCACATGTCTTTGGTAAAAAAAAAGTCAGTAATTGTATATTTATTGGTTTGCGCAAAAGTTGTCACATCTACAAACTAAGGTACGTTTTCTGGAATTTACACAGCTTTTAGTTTACGACTGCCTATCTCATTTCTTGAGGTGCTAAATTGGCAGGGCAGTACAAAACCCCCCCAAATGACCCTATTTTGGAAAGTAGACCCCCTAAGGAAATTGATAAGTGGCATGTTGAGCCCATTGAATATTTTATTTTTTTGCCTCAAGCGATTGAATAATGACAAAAAAAAAATTTTTTTTTTTTTTTTTTTACACAAAGTTGTCACTAAATTATATATTGCTCACACATGCTATGGGCATATGTGAAATGACACCCCAAAATAAATTCTGCTGCTTCTCCTGAGTACGGGGATACCACATATGTGGGACTTTTTGGGAGCCTAGCCGCGTACGGGGCCCCGAAAACCAAGCACCGCCTTCAGGCTTTCTAAGGGCGTAAATTTTTGAGTTCACTTCTCACTACCTATTACAGTTTTGAAGGCCATAAAATGCCAAGATGGCACAAAACCCCCACAAATTACCCCATTTTAGAAAGTAGACACCCCAAGCTATTTGCTGAGAGGCATGTTGAGTTCATGGAATATTTTATATTTTGCCACAAGTTGCGGGAAAATTACAAACTTTTTTTTTTTTTTTTTTTTTTTCACAAAGTTGTCACTAAATGATATATTGCTCATGCATGCCATGGGCATATGTGAAATGACACCCCAAAATAAATTCTGCTGCTTCTCCTGAGTACGGGGATACCACATATGTGTGACTTTTTGGGAGCCTAGCCGCGTACGGGGCCCCGAAAACCAAGCACCGCCTTCAGGCTTTCTAAGGGCGTAAATTTTTGAGTTCACTTCTCACTACCTATTACAGTTTTGAAGGCCATAAAATGCCAAGATGGCACAAAACCCCCACAAATGACCCCATTTTAGAAAGTAGACACCCCAAGCTATTTGCTGAGAGGCATGTTGAGTCCATGGAATATTTTATATTTTGCCACAAGTTGCGGGAAAATTACAAACTTTTTTTTTTTTTTTTCACAAAGTTGTCACTAAATGATATATTGCTCACGCATGCCATGGGCATATGTGAAATGACACCCCAAAATAAATTCTGCTGCTTCTCCTGAGTACGGGGATACCACATATGTGGGACTTTTTGGGAGCCTAGCCGCGTACGGGGCCCCGAAAACCAAGCACCGCCTTCAGGCTTTCTAAGGGCGTTACAGTTTTGAAGGCCATAAAATGCCAAGATGGCACAAACCCCCCCCAAATGACCCCATTTTGGAAAGTAGACACCCCTAAATTTAGGGGTACACTAGTGAGACTAGGTAATAAATGGCGGGTGCCCTGAAACTATAAAAAAATAACTAACCAACCAGCGTCACCTGTAACAGTTATATGGTGATCACTGGTGAAAGGGTTAACTAGGGGGCAATCAGGGGGCTTTATGCGGTAGTATATGGGGGTCCCTGGCGCTATAAAAAGCTGCGGCGAACCTAAATACCTACCTGCCTAACTAGCGTCACCTGTGACACTAATACAGCGATCAGAAAAACGATCGCTTATTAGGCTGGGTTCACACTGGAGCGATGCGGGAACGCCACGAATGCGCGGCGGGTTCCCGCATCGCATGCCTCCCGGCGGCAGTTCACACTGCCCTATGCGAACTGCTGGGAGTGTCAGTGAAATGTTAATGACACCCCCAGATCAGTTCGCATATCGCAGTGCGATCTGCAAACTTGGATCGCATGGTGTGAACACCCATGCGATCCGATTCTGCTGCGGACCAAAAAAAGGGTCCCGTGCGAGTTTGCGGCGGGTGCGGCGGGTGCGACACGAATTCAGCCATACTATCTGTATAGCTGAACTCGAATCGCACAGAGATCGGATGTGATTTGCACTGCAGTGCGGTGCGAATCACATCCGTTCTCATAAACCGCTGCAATGTGAACCCAGCCTTAGTGACACTGGCGACGGGGGTGATCACGGGGTTAAACCTTTATTGGGGGGGTTAGGGGGGTACCTTAGAACTAAAGGGGGCTAACCCTAACTGCCCTAACAGTTATTAGTCACAAATGACACCCGCCGGGTGATCAGGGGGTTAAACCTTTATTAGGTAATAAATGGCGGGTGCCCTGAAACTATAAAAAAATAACTAACCAACCAGCGTCACCTGTAACAGTTATATGGTGATCACTGGTGAAAGGGTTAACTAGGGGGCAATCAGGGGGCTTTATGCGGTAGTATATGGGGGTCCCTGGCGCTATAAAAAGCTGCGGCGAACCTAAATACCTACCTGCCTAACTAGCGTCACCTGTGACACTAATACGGCGATCAGAAAAATGATCGCTTATTAGGCTGGGTTCACACTGGAGCGATGCGGAAACGCCGCGAATCCGCGGCGGGTTCCCGCATCGCATGCCTCCCGGCGGCAGTTCACACTGCCCTATGCGGACTGCTGGGAGTGTCAGTGAAATGTTACTGACACCCCCAGATCAGTTCGCATATCGCAGTGCGATCTGCAAACTCGGATCGCATGGTGTGAACACCCATGCGATCCGATTCTGCTGCGGGCCAAAAAAAGGGTCCCGTGCGAATTTGCGGCAGGTGCGGCGGGTGCGGCGGGTGCGGCGAATGGCTGAACTCGAATCGCACAGAGATCGGATGTGATTTGCACTGCAGTGCGGTGCGAATCACATTCGTTCTCATAAACCGCTGCAATGTGAACCCAGCCTTAGTGACACTGGCGACGGGGGGTGATCACGGGGTTAAACCTTTATTGGGGGGGTTAGGGGGGTACATTAGAACTAAAGGGGGCTAACCCTAACTGCCCTAACAGTTATTACACTCACAAATGACACCAATGCAAAAAAAAAAAAAAAAAATGACATTGGTGTCACTGTGACTGGGGGGCAGGGGTAATTGGGGGGGTGATCGGGGGGTAAAGGGGGGGTGTGAGTGTGCCTGGCATGTTCTACTGTGTGTGTAGAGTGTTGGTGCAACTCACCGATCCGCTCTCCTCCGTGTCGGAACGAAAAATACCGACACGGAGGAGAGAATACATCACTTCCTCTCCTGTGTTTACATTACAGGAGAGGAAGTGATGTCACGGGGGATTCCTATTCGTCGGGAGCGATCGCGTGGGGGTGGCCATGAATGAATGGCTGCCCCCTCGTCCCGGATCGCTCCCGGACGAAAACCGACCGCCGCAGGCACCGGGCGGGGGCCCGATCGGGCCCCCGACCCGCGGGAGGCAAGGGACGTACATGTACGCCAATATGCCTGCCCGTGCCATGCTGTCGACGTACATCGTCGTGCGGCGGTCGGCAACTGGTTAAAAACGCAAAATGTACCAGAAAAAAAATGCATAGATGTAAACCTAGGGTAAGTGCTAAGAGTTCTAAAAGTTTACCATATATCTTCATGATATGACAATGGTAACAAAGTACCCCTGCTGTCCCCAGGCATGTATGGCTGCTACTGGTTGTCCTCCAGGGTTGGTACTTTTGGCTTTAGCTCATTTACTAAGCTTGAGAGCAACTGCACTTGTAAAGTACACAGTCTTTTTGCCTTCAGTAAATCCACCCCTATGTGTGCACTTTGCATTAGATGAGTCTCTCTCCAATCTAGTGAGTGGCCATTTAGTACATTTTTACTAGAGGTTTAAGCATAGCTCCCAACTGTCCCTGATTTTGAGGGACTGTTCCTGATTTGGAGCAATTTTCCTCTGTCCCTCATTCCTCCTCATTTGTCCCTGATTTTGGTCTTATCCATATAGATGTATATAAAATGCCCTTTTTATCTATCAAAATGTGCTTTTCAGCACTAAACCTTTCATCTGATTCCTAAATTGCTGCATTTGTAAATTTCAAAAGCAAATATAAAGGAAGAGTAGTGGTACAAAAAACACTTAAAAAAGCATCTTTTTTTTTTTACAATTCTCCTTTAAGGGGGCGTGGCCAGGGGCATGTCCTATGCCTGCATACTTTTGCTGATAGGTGTCCCTCATTCCCATCTCAAAAAGTTGGGAGGTATGGGTTTAAGCATGCGTTACTTTTTACTTCTGATGTCTAATGAATTGATTGACATTTGATCTCTGGCTCCTGGTGACATCCGAAACAGTGCTTATGTATCAAATGTGTCCTGAAAGGAGGCTGTAGCTGTATATTACAAGCAGATTTATTTTGCATTTTTCTAATGGTTAAGAGACTGAAAGGAATCATCCGATTTGATCGTTATGTGCAGCAGACACACAGTACGTTCCACAACTTCTTTGAACTGGGGTCCACATTCATTACTTTCTTCTGAAACGCATTACTTTTAACTGGATATAGAGAAGAAAACACTGCAGATAAACAGGTACAACTTATGTGTGAGGATTTATTTAATATCTGTGTATCACCTAAGGCTATTCACTTCATTGGGTAAAGGAAAGAGTTTACAACCACTTTAATCTAAATCGAGTCTAAATCGATAAGAAGGAAAGTTATGCCTATTTGTTTGTTTGCCGATTGGTTCGTTTTAATAAAATCACACATTAATTGGGTAATTAAAGTGTTACTAAACCCAGTAATATAAAAATAGTTCCTCTGCGCACCCACAGTGCCTATAGCTTATAAATCTTCTTTTTACAATAAAATACTGCCACTATATACTTTTTTGCTGATCTGTATACCACGGTCACATGATAAACTGCACAGATTGTCCAGTGCTGAGTTTTCAGGTAGGAGGAGATTTCCACTACAGCCTGTATACACGCCCACATGTGTGATGTCAATATCATGTGACCTGAACAGTTCAACTGAAACAGGAAATGTTCTCTCCAGCAATAGAGACTAAACTGAGCATGTGCAGGATGGCTACCCTCACTGTATTATATGGCCTTTCCAAGATAGACAGTGCAAGAGGGAAGGATCTGTCCATATAGTGTCAAAGAGCCTGTTTACACAATGCAGAGGATTAACCCCTTAAGTTCCACAGTGAGTATAACAAGCATGCTATGCTGCATATACAGACTAATTTTACTGGGTTTAGTAACACTTTAAATCAAAGCATATGTTGTCACCATTAGGTCCTCATATGACATTAGACATGTGTGATTAGTTTCGTACAAATCGAAAATTTGTACGAATTTCCGGAAATTTGTACATTCATACGAATCCAAAATACAAATTTTTATGCATTGAATTCTGTACGGACTACGAAATTTTGTTTACAAATTTTGGATCCAAATTCATAACGACAATTTGTAATTGTTACGAAAAGTTAACGAACCTAAAAGTTAAAACCCCAGGAAGTCAGCACAGCACAGGGATGGTGGAAACCCCTCATAATGATAAATTCATCATAACGAACTTTTGTTAATTTATGAAAAGTTTACGAATGTAATGAAAATTTTTATTTATTTCGTATGAATCCAAATTGAATTTCGGACATGAATTATGAAATACAATTATTTTTTTTAATACGAAACGGAACAAAACTAAACAAATTTTTTGATGGCGCCCATGTCTATATGACATTGATTTGGTAAATCTAAAGTTGATTGTACAGATACTATATGGTCAGATTGTGTTATCATACCTCCTAACATTTTGAGATGTGAATGAGGGATACCTACTAACAAATGTATGTAGGCATAGGACACGCCCCCTGCCACACCCCCTTAATCAGTTCCCGACCAGTGCACGCCGATGTACGTTGGCAGAATGGCACGGGCAGGCATATTGGCGTACAGGTACATCCAATCTTTAATGCCACCCTGCCATCACGAGCGCGCCACTGGCAGCGCATTTGCGTGCTGGTCAGGACCCCCGTGAGTCCGCTCGCGGGTCCCGCGGACTCAATCGCCGTGGGCATACCTGCGATCGTCTCACGGGGCAGCTGAACGGAGAGATGCCATTGTAACCAGCATCTCCCCGTTCTGCCTAGCAACAAGTGATGCTGATCTCTGCTCCATGTGATTGGAGCAGAGATCAGTGTTCAACTAAATGAAAGCCCAGCCCCCAACAGTTAGTAACACACCCCTAGGAACACTTAACCCCCTACACTGCCACCCACTGGTTAACTCCTTCACTGCCAGTGTGAATTACACAGGATTCACTGCATTTGTATAGCAGTTATTGCTGTATAAATGACAATGGTCCCAAAAATGTGTCAAAAATGTCTGATGTGTCCGCCATAATGTCGCAGTCACAATAAAAATCGCTGATCGCCGCCATTACTAGTAAAAAAAAAATATTAATAAAAATGTCATAAAACTATGCCCTATTTTGTAAACGATATAACTTTTGTGCAAACCAATCAATAATCGCTTATTGCGATTTTTTTTACCAAAAATATGTAGAAGAATACATATCAGCCTAAACTGAGGGAAAAAACGTTTTTTTATATATTTTTGGGGAATATTTATTATAACAAAAAGTAAAAAATAATGCATTTTTTCAAAATTGACGCTCTATTTTTGTTTATAGCGCAAAAAATAAAAACCGCAGGGGTGATCAAATACCACCAAAAGAAAGCTCTATTTGTGAGAAAAAAAGGACGTCAATTTTGTTTGGGAGCCACGTCGCATGACCGTGCAATTGTCAGTTAAAGCGACACAGTGCCGGTGTCTTGTCAAATAGGGTCCTCCATCAGATGCTGTCCCCTGCGTACTGCGCATGCGCAGTACACAGGAACAGAAATTCCGAAAATTGCTGAGGATGAACGGCGCCTGCGCCGTGAGTCCAGGTTCTATCCCCACTATCCAAGTGGACATAGAGTTAGAATAAAAAAGAGCCGAGCGCAGCGAGGCCGAGCCCGAAGCGTGGCGAGCGAAGCTCGCCTGCGAGGGGCCCTCTAAAATTCTCAACCCTATGTCCGCTTGGATGGTGGGGCTACCACCTCCACTCACGGCGCAGGCGCCGTTCAGCTTCGGACTTTTTACGAAGCTTCGTCTGCTCCTTACTGCGCATGCGCAGTACGGAGCGGACACATATTGATGGCCGGACTCTATTAGGCAGAACACCGGATCGCAAAAAGTGGTCTGGTCTTTGGCCAGCAAAATGGTCCGGGGCTGAAGTGGTTAAAGGAGAATTAACCCCCCAAAAAAAGGTTAATTAAATCCACAAGGACTTTTTTTTTTTTACCACCACTATTCCTTTATATTGGCTTTTAAAATGTACAAATGCAGCAATTTAGACATTGAATGAAAGGTTTAGCACTGGGAAACACTTTTTAAAAGATAAATAGTGCATTTTATATACAATTATATGGAACAGACCAAAATGAGGGACAAATGAGGGGCAGAGGGACATTTCTCCAAATAAGGGACAGTCTCTTGAAATCTGGGACAGTTGGGAGCTACATAGTCATGATCCCTTCCAATAACAATTTGCTGGAGACCTGTAAGAGGAAATTCACTCCACTGATTACTAATAAAGCTGAGTTGCTTAGTTCTACACTTTATAGGACATGCTATGAAATGAGATGAGACCAATAATTCCAATAGGAAATGATGAGAATAATGCCTTGTGCACACGGTCGGACATTCCGACAACAAAATCCCTCAGATTTTTTCAGACGGATTTTGGCCAAAACTAGTCTTGCATACACGAGATCGCACAAAGTTGTCGGAAAATCCGATCATTCGGAACGAGGTGACGTTCATAACGACGGAACTACGTAGTGGCCAGTAGCCAATAGCTTTCGTCTCCAGATTTTTTCTGAGCATGTGTGGCACTTTGTGCGTCGGAATTCTCTACACACGATCGGAAAAAAAAAAGTCTGATCGGATTTTGTTGTCGGAAAAATTTTAGATCCTGCTCTCAAACTTTTTCCGTTGGAAATTCCGACAGAAAAAGTCCGATAGAGCCCACACACGAGCCCACACACGATCGGATTTCCCGACAACATAATCCGATCTGACTTTTTCCATCGGAATTTCCAACCGTGTTTATGGGGAATAAGTATGAGAAGAGGAAAGGTACCTTTAAATGAGAACTGCAGGCCAAGGTGCTGAGAAAACATGGATTAGCAGTCCAAAGACTATACACATCTGCGTGTTTTTTTGTTTTGTTTTTTTTGCAACTCCACCCAATAATATGCAAATGAGGCAGAGCAAATCTTCTGACACATGACAGTCATGTGGGTTGTAAAATGCTCCTTTCTTCCAGGAACCTTGATTGATAGCAGCCTATTGATGAAACGTGTATAGGACTCGCCATACAAACCGCTCATCCGCAATAGGAGATTTGATTCCATAATCTGTTTTCATTGTTGACTACTAAAGTACCAGTAATAATGCGGCTCCCAAGGTATTGTGGGAACTGAATTCATTCCTTTCATCGCTAATCACCTTTTATACATTGAGTTGAAAAGCTGCTCTACATACATTCTGGGCCCCATTCACACTGGCAGTGTCAAAGCCGCATTTATATGTATAGAGGACATTTCTAAATGCATTTAATGATTTTTCATGGGGGCCATTCACACTTTGGGGTTTATTTACTAAAACTGAAATGCAAAATCGGTTGTAGCTGTGCACTGTAGCCAATCAGCTTCCAGCTTTAGCTTGTGTCATTAAGCTTTGACAAAAACACTTGGAAGCTGATTGGTTTCTATGCAGAGCTGCCTCAGATTTCGCGCTTTTCAGTTTTAGTAAATCAACCCCTGTGCGTTTATGTACAGCCAATTTGGCTTTCTGTGGATTCAATTAGACACTTTAACTATGACAACATCTTCCTTGCAACAGAATCACTTACTTCAGTAACTACTCATGTTATCTGACGTAAGCCCACCCGATGTTCAAACCATGTGTGAGGTATCACCGCGACGGTTAGCCCTTGTTCACGCGGTCAGACATTCCGACGGAAAATGTCCGATCGGACCGTGTTGTCGGATAATCCGACTGTGTGTGGGCTCCGTCGGACTGTTTCCGTCGGAATATCTGACGGACAAAGTTTTAGAGCTGGGCTATAAAACTTTCCGACAACATGATCCGATCGGACTTTGTCCGATTGTGTGTAGAGAATTCCGATCGGACAAAGTGCCACGCATGCTCAGATCAAATTCCTAGACCAAAGCTATTGGCTGCTAGCCTGAACGTAGTCCCGTCGTAACGAAATAACGCCGTCACGTTACGTACGATTGGATTTTCCAACAACTTTGTCCGACCGTGTGTATGCAACACAAGTTTCGGACAAAATTCTACGGATTTTGTTGTCGGAATGTCCGATCGTGTGTACAAGGGCTTAGAGTGAGAGCCATAATTCTAGCACAAGACCTCCTCTGTAGCTCAAAATTGGTAACCTCTAAAAACGTTTAAACGTCGCCTATGGAGAGTTTTAAAGATCAGCGTTTCTCGCCATTCCACAAGCGGGCACAATTTTAAAGCATGTCATATTGGGTATCAATTTACTATATAACATTATCTTTCACAATAGAAAAAAAAATTGGGCTAACTTATCTTATTTTTTAATTCAAAAAAGTGTATTTTTTCCAAAGAAAACTGCGCTTGTAAGACCGCTGCATAAATACGGTGTGACAAAGTATTGCAACGACTCTAAATACCAACCTACTCGTTCTCTTCGTTCCTCTCAAGACCTTCTGCTCTCTAGCTCCTGCGTCACCTCCTCCCATGCTCGCCTCCAGGACTATTCCAAAGCCTCTCCAATCCTATGGAATGCCCTACCCCAATCCATCTTCTACTCTATCTCCTACTCTATTAGCTTTTAGACAATCCCTGAAAACCCTTCTCTTCAGAGAAGCCTACCCTACCCACACCTAACAACAGTTTTTTCCATTTTCTCCATCAGCTCCCCCCCCCACAGTTATTACCTATTGTTTTCACTTGACCCTCCCTTCTAGATTGTAAGCTCTAATGAGCAGGGCCCTCTGATCCCTCCTGTATTGATTTGTATTGTAAGTGTACTGTCTGCCCTCAGGTTGTACAGCGCTGCGCAAACTGTTGGCGCTATATAAATCCTGTATAATAATAACAATAATAATGTGCGTGATCGTGTGTGCGCAGCCCTGTACCTTCGGTGTCGGCATGTCACGGAGACACCGCTCCCCGCCGAGGGGGGTGAACAGCCATTGGGCATGGCTGTTTACCACGTGATCGTCGCTGCCGTTCACAGATGGGGCCGCCGCACTTTGCATGGCATAGAGTACCCGAGTACCTGTCACCAGCCCATCAGAGTATCTGAGTACCTGTCTGCAGCTCATCGAGTTACACGAGTACCTATCTGCAGCCCATCAGAGTACCCGAGTACCTATCTGCAGTCCATGCCTCATAAAATAGGGTGTTTGCTTTGCAAAATGGGGTCATTTTGTGAGTAATTCCACTGTCCTGGTGCTCAAGGACCTTCAAAAGTGTGATAGGTAGGAATGAAATGAGATGTGTAATTTATGCTTCTAGAACGCCTAAAGGTACTACTTCAATGTTGGGCATCTGTATGTGGACTGGCTGTGTAAAAGTCTCAGACTGGCTGTATAAAAGTCTCACACATGTGGTATCGCCATACTCAGGAAGAGTAGCAGAATGTGTTTCGGGGTGTAATTTTTGCTCTATAAATGCTATGTGTTAGAAATATATATATATATTTTTTTTTTCAAATGACAATTGTTTGTTAATTGTCTCAAAAAGAATGAACAGTACACAGATACATATGAAGTCAGTGAAAGTAAATGCAAAAACTGGACAACGTGCAGTTTATGCGCAACAGTGGTGAAAAGGAACAAACCTTCTTCGGAAGTAGTGCAGTATATATTCCAACTTCATTAATAACATTACTAATAAGAAAGAACATAATAAACAGTATCTTAGGACTGATAGCACGTGTAACTTTGCATAGATAGTTTGCAGAGCAAGAGAAAGCTGGAGCAAAAGAGGGGGAAAGGAAAGTAGGGGAGATGAGATAGGAGAAGGTAGTGTAAAGCCCCATACACACTATCAGATTTTCTGCTGAGTTTTTCCTTCAGATTTACCAAAACCATATAATATGAGGACAAACCTTAGGAGTTTCAATGTGTATGCAATCAGGCAGGCCCTTCTACTACACGGTTTTAGTAAATCTGGAAAAAGGAAAAACTCAGCAGATAATCTGATAGTGTGTATGGGGCTTTAGAAATATCTTATGAATTGACAACTTTGTGTAAAAAAAAAATGCATTTTCATTTGTTTATTTTTTACACATTTTCCAAAAAGTTCTGGGAAAAAAATGAACCGTTCAAAAGACTCATTGTGCCTCATAGATTATACGTTGGGGTGCTTTCCAAAATGGGGTCATTTTGTGGGAAATTTCATTGTCCTGGTACTCCAGGGCATTCAAAAGTGTAATAGGTGGTTGAGAAATGAGATGTGTCATTTTTGCTCGTAGAATGTCTGAAGGTGCTACTTCAATGTTGGTGCTCTGTATGTGGCCAGACTGTGTAAAAGTCTCACACATGTGGTATCGCCATACTTGGAAATAGTAGCAGAGTGTATTTTGGGGTATAATTTGTTGTATGCATATGCTGTGTTTGAGAAATAAGATCCCAACCAACCAGCAACCACTCATTACAGACCGTTGAGTTGTTTACTGACTATGCTTCTGCTTGATCCCAACCAGCAACCACTCATTACAGACCGTTGACTTGTTACTGACTATGCTTCTGCTTGATCCCTACTTGCTATATCTGCTACTGGACCCCGGCTTGCTCACCTCCTGGTGGGGAAATCCTGAGAGCCAGAACTTGGTACTAACATGCAGCAAAACCCAAATTCACCATTAGACGCTCCGGTGAACACCAGCTAGTACTTAGACTCTGCACCTCAGGTTATCATGTCATCCACCATGGTGACCCACTTCTGTACTTATCCAGTTGGTTGGTAGGTGCTTCTCTACTGCTATAGCTACTGGCCTCCAAGCCTGACTCCAGACCATGACAAACTGTTTTTAATAACAGGAGATGTTACTGTAATTTATGATTCTGTTGTAAAGACATTTATTTTTTTTTCGAAAAAGATTTCAGCAGGAAAATATGTACCCAACTGCTCTGTAAAGAGTCACTGCCACCTTGCCCTGCAGTAAAGGGCATACCCTGACCTTGACCATAACTGTACTCTCTAGCAGCCTCTTGCTTCTTCACAGCTGGGAACACTAGCGGGTATTCCCAGCAATGGAGAAATCTGTGATTTGCACCTCCAAGTAGCTAATAGCTATGCCTGAACACTGTCATATGACCTGAAAAAATGACATTGTCGCTCCCCTGTGTTTCCAAGACAGATGATCTCAGTGGCAGCTGCAGTGAAGCAAAGACCTGTGAGGAAGGGCAGGTAAGGTAATTACATAGGGGCTTTGAGGCATGCCCTTTTTTAAAGACGTCACCTTCCCCATCGTGGTCAAGGCCACACTGTCTCTACTGCCACGTACACACGACCAGACTTTTCGATGGACTTGGTCCGGCGGACAATCCAACGGACTTTGCAGCTGAGGTCCGCCGGACTTTCAAACGAATGGACTTGGCCACATATGATCATTCAAAAAGTCAGACGGATTCAAACGTGATGACATAGAATAAGGAAGTTCATAGCCAGTAGCCAATAGCTTCCCTGGCGTCGGTTTTAGTCCGTCGGACTAGCACATAGATGAACGGATTGTCCCCTAAAGCCGAGTCCGGTGGACAAATTTGAAGCCAGTCTTAGTTTTAGGTCCACCGGACTTTTGGGAAGAAAAAGTCAGCTGGAGCCCACACACGATCAAAGTACGATCATGTGTACGCGGCAGAACACCTTTGCCCAGCAGGTAAGAAATGTTTTCTCTCTTCTACAAATGCAGGCCAGTCTGTAAAACATATTCTTCCTAACAAGACAGCAAACAGACAAAGTAAACGAATCCTCCGCTGCCTGGAATATCATGGATTTACAATCCAGCATTGTCTCTATCGACAGCCACAGAGCTGTGTGCTAATTGAGATATAATGGAAGATAATTACAACCAATATTAGTACATTACACATTAGCATAGTTTTAGTGATAGATTCCTAGTTTGGAAATAATGAATGTTTAATTCATAAGGATCACGAATACAATTAGCATAAAATGGATTAAAGGAGAAGACACTTAATGGATCTGGAGAGCTACAAAATAAGTTGGGAGTCTGAAGTGAATTTTAAGTGTAAAATAATGGTGTTCATTTACTAAGTTATGTTGCCGTTATTGAATCACTTACTGGATTAGTAAACTCAAATTACAATGGATTTTATATAAAAACTGTTAAAATATTCACATTGTGGTTTAAAAAAATGGCACGCATATTACTTCAGTAAAGCTGCAGTTTTCTTATGTCTGTGGGCAATCAGTATCAACTTCCGAGCTGTAACTAGGGCCAAATTCATACACAGAGTTGGTTTACATTCTCAATGACAGTCACACATTTTTAAAATGCATGACAACGTCATTCTGAGCTTATTTGTGTACACACACACACACACACAAGCAATCATAGTGCTCTATTTGTGGTTCACTTGGGCTGCCAAAATTTGTTTTTAAAACCAATGCAATATAACAGTCTAGAGTATACATTTTTATGGCCGGCAAAATATTACTTCCCAAGATACATTTAATAAAATAAAGTAAAGTAATGTATTATTATATTTAATACTATTTTATTAATTTTTTTATCATTATTTTATATAATTTTTTTATATTGTTTTATTTTTGCATAGAAGGGGCCCCTTGTGTCAGGGAACCCAGGGCAGTTGCTCCTTTCCCATCCTTATAAATCAAGCACTCACTGTAACAGTTGAAAGATGAATAGATAGAGGCAGGGAATGGAACAATTGTACACGTTCTCAACTGCCTGTAGGTCAGCCTCTCTGCCTGCCCATTGCATGGATACAACATGACCTTAGCTTGATAAGTTGCTTTTGACAGCCTTGGGCCAGCCATAAGGCTAGCCTAAGGCTGTCAGGCTGAACAGGGAAATCCCTTGATTCTTCCATCCACTCTAAACAGCAGCGATGGAGGAATCTCTGCTGCTGGTTTTTGTATCCCGATTCCTGACATCTGCTGCTCCCATAACTGTCAGAATACCCAATAAATGATGGCATCTGATTGGCTACAGTCTCTGGTTGTGAATTTTCTGCTCAGCTCCTTCGATTTTCAAATTGATGTTTTTTCAAGCCGAATGGTGCCGGATGGTGCCGGATGGTGCCGACAGGATCACCTATGGCTTGAATCTTGATAGATTAAGCAGGAATCATCCAAAACTGGAGCAGTGTATGGCTAGAATAATTCCTGGATTCACTGATATAGTTATACTGCTGCATTCTTCTATAGGTGTCTCCTTGGAGAACAACGATGCCCTAACCTAACAATTTAACATAACTGTAGCCCAAAAAAAAAAAAAAATGCATCAACTCTTTTTGTGGGAAAGCAGTCACGATTTGTGAGGCTCAATACCTCTGACAGTCATACAAATGTAGAATGTGAAAATCAGGAGCACCTACTTCTTATTCAGCATATCAAAACAGAACGGTACCCCCCCCCACCCCCCATGGGAGATGGAGAGGAAGGTAGCGATCCCCACAAAATCTCAAGCCCCCCAACCCCCACTGTGGGAAACCGACGTGAAGGCGGAGATCAAACCCCCCCCCCCCCCAGTTGTCACACCACTGGGTGGGCCTTAGCCTCCCCCCCCAAAAAAAAAACCAAATCCATGCGTCTGGCACCCTTCATGTAGATTAGGGGCTGGGTGCATGGATTAGGGGGGCGCGCCCCGTATGGATGGGCCTCCATTGGTCCCTAGTCAAACCTGGTTGTAAGCAAGAGAGGGTGGCTGTGTTTCCATATACAGTGTGACAATGGAAAAGACACACTCATAGCCACACTCTAACAATAAGTCAGTTCGCAGCAGCAAAAAAATAATGGAAGTAAGTGGAGGCTAAAAGCTACAGAATAAAAGCTACTTTTTGAGTTAAGAATGCATACTTTAAACCAGAGTTTAGTATCACTTCCTTAAAGACAAACATGAGATGTAATTGGCTGTGCAGACACAGTTGAATTGCCTTCTGATAAGTCTGACAGGTAGTTCTGTTGTAAAAAAGAACCCATGACTCAAAGTAGTGGTATTTATTCCTATGTAGAAGGTGGAAGGAGAAAAACGGTACAAGCAGACACAGAAGACATCATGTCTTTAGGTCTGGTTTACACCTATGCAGGTTGCAGTTGATGCCTATTCCAGGTGCATTTTGCGTTTTTCAATACATGTTTTGGATCCATTGAAGTCTATGGAACCAAAAACACAACCTGCTGGTCCCTGAGCCTTTCCATAAAATGCACAGATGTGAACGCGACCCATAGGAAACCATGTTATATGGACTGTAGTGTGATTCTGCAAAATTGAAAAACGCACTAAAAATGCATAGGTGTGAACCAGGCCTTACTAGACAGCATCAAATTGCAGGCATCCACCTGATACCATAGAAATAAGATTCTCATCTGATTCACCAGAAAATAGTTGCCATAGGCAGCTACCAAAAACAGACTAAAGCCTCATACACACGGTCGGACTTGTACAAACTTTTCCGTGGACTTTTGTACAAAGGGCGTGGTCCACAAGTTTGTATTGCATACAAACGGTCGGACTTTTTGACAACAAACACGAACGTGGTGACGTCACAACGTACGGACGCCACATCAAAAGAGGACGTTCAATGACTCCAGCGCCACCTTTGGTCAACTTCTGTATTGTAGTCTGATCGTTTGCATAAGTTCTGAGCATGCGTGTTTGTACCTTGTACAAAAGTCCGATGCTTTTGCGTACACACGGTCGGACTTTGCTCCATCGGACTTTTGTTGCCAGAAAGTTTGTCCGTTCGCACAGCCAACAAAAGTCCGATGAAAACAGAAAAAGTTTGTCCGATGGAGCGTACACACAGTCGGATGTTGCTCCAAAACAGCTAATTTGCATGTTTGTTGTCAAAAAGTCCAACCGTGTGTACGGGCCTTAAGGCTCGATTCACATCTATGCATGTTGCTTTTGAGCGTTTTTGCAGCGTTGTTTGCGGTGCTTGTCGCGTTTTTGGACACGCGGTTTTTGTTTTTTTGTGGTTGCTTGGCAACCAGCTATATACAGGGGGGGGAAAAAAACGCAAAACGTGCAAAATTGCGGTAAAAACGCGGTACTTGCATTTTTGATGCGGGACCATTGACTTCTATTACATGCAAAACACTGCATTTTTCATGAAAAAAAGTCCCTGACCCTTTCCAAAAACGCAGAGGCACAAAAATGCATTGATGTGAACATGTTCCATAGGAACCATGTTAATAAATTTCCCTGCATTTCTACAAAATGCATCAAAAAATGCGTTCGTGTGAATCAAGCCTTAGCCAGAAAAAACACACAGAACACAGAGCAGCATTTTAAAAATGAAGGTTGATGGATAGTAGGCAATGGGCATGAAGGCTTAACACAATCAACCCAACCCTTTACTTATTGACCCACTTGGTGCAAACCCCCTTTAACACTATAAAACATAAGCAGGGCATTGAAAGAAGAAAAAAATTAATCTACAATACATTTGCATAGATCCTTTCTTTTCAAATCTTTTAATAATGAATCACGCGGTACAATTTTCCAGAAGATGTTTTTGAACTATTACTGTAAAGCATTATACAGAGTAATGAGATCAAGAATGGAACTACTAATACAAGCCACCAGGACATTTTAGAAGAGTGGAATCTCACAGAACGAGTCTTGAGATATAATATAGCATTACTGTACCTCATAAATGGTTCCATCTAAACAGTGCAGCACTCCATGTCCTTGACGTTGGTCCAGCACCCAGTTCCCTTCATAATGATCACCATTCCTGTAATTAAACAAATGTCATGCTTTTTAGCTTACACGTGCCTGTGTGCAGTACGCACTGCCAAAGTAGACTTATAGTAGAAAACGCCATTTCTTTACAACATTACAATGATTTTCATACAGAGAGAGCCATTATGATTGAGACTCTGAAACTAAGAAGGGGGCAAGCTACTACAGGAATGGGGTGAAGGAATTTGGAGGTTCACGTGCCTGCTGCAGTCTTTCAAACCTTCCTGTCATTGCTGAATCTCAGGTTGGCCCAACAGAAAAGATAATGCTGATAAGCTTTCATACCTATTATGCATTCCTTTTGGCCAGTAAGTCTGGCCATCATAGTAATGAACCAATAGGAACTGGTTGGAGTGGGGCTTAGCAGCTTTGTCTGAAATATAAGATTTAGCTGTGATCAGAGGGTATGGGGGTTGCTTCAGGTATTTGCATACACCTTTATGTGCTTGCACCTACCATCAGGCAAGGTGAGGCTCTAATGTCAGTCGGCTTCCACTAGGCAAGACAGGCCTCTAACAAATGCAGTTTGATTTTTTTTTATATGCAAATGTTTAATCTTGATGTCATCTCCTAATATAACTTACTAGAAAAATCAGTCACAGAGCTGAGGGGGGTTACCTTAACATGCCTATAACTAGATGGGCAACTACTTTTAAATGGCTTCACAGTACACAGTACCAGCAATTTCCAAAGAGGCATTAGGCACAATTCTAATGGTGGCACTATAGACTCCATCCAGGGGCGTACATCTGTAAACATGCGTGTGTTTATGCAAGTTTATAGTCATTGATTTCTAAGGCCAGCTGTACATGGCACCTGTGGCTCCTAGGTGGTAAAATAGTCCCAGATTTAATGTTGTACTTCTCAGACGCCTGTGTGCATGAGGCCTAAAAGGGATCAGAAAAACAAGTGCTCTCTGTAATTCACAAAGACTTGATCAATTGCACCCGCATCCCTATTCTACAATACAAGCCTGGGTGAGGAAGCATGTGATGGGAGTGTGGCTATTGTGGCACTGCCCCTTGGATGGAACAAATAGGACAGCTCCATTCCCTACAATTGGGACACTTCATCCTAAAGGTATTACTTGGACACTTTTAAATTTATCAGGAAGTAGGGGCTGGAAGGAGGTAAACCTGACTTGTGAAAGCCAAAGACTGTCTACAACAGGGGTGCCCAACCGGTAGCCCGCGGCGCCCTCCAATGTGGCCTGACCATCTTGCTCTGAGATGGCGGGTTCCCGATCCACCATCTCCGAGCATCAGCGCGAACAACGGAACTGCCGCTAAAGGAAGCAGAGCCAATGCTTCCTGTATAGCGCCGGCTCCTTCACAGGCGGAGTGATACCAAATGTACTATGCCTGTGACAGGAAGCATTGGGTCTGCTCTCTCTCTGCCAGTACCAGTCACCAGCACCAGCAGTGCCAGTATCAGTCACCAGCAGTGCCAGTACCAGTCACCAGCACCAGCAGTGCCAGTACCAGTCACCACCAGCCAGCAGTGCCAGTACCAGTCACCAGCAGACAGCAGTGACAGTACCAGTCACCAGCAGTGCCAGTACCAGTCACCAGCAGCCAGCAGTGCCAGTACCAGCCAGCAGAGCAAATACCCACCAACAGTAATAGCCAGCAGTACCAGTACCCACCAGCAGTATCAGTACCCACCAGCAGTACCAGCTAGCAGTAACAGTATCTGTACCCGCCAGCAGTACCAGTATCCACCAGCAGTACCAGTACCCACCAGCAGTACCAGTACCAACCAGCAGTATCAGTACCCGTACCCGCCAGCAGTACAAGTACCAGCCAGCAGCATCAATACCCGCCAGCAGTACCAACCAGCAGTACCAGTACCAGCAAGCAGAACCAGTACCCGCCAGCATAGCCATTACCCACCAGCAGTATCAACCAGCAGCACCAGTACCCACCAGCAAGCAGTACCAGTACCCGCCAGCAGTACCAGCCAACGGTATCTGCCAGCAGTACCAGCAGGCAGTACCCAACAGCAGTACCAGCCCTGGAGGACAGCCAGCAGCAGCCACCAGTTAGAACCACCTGGGGGACAGCAGGAATCCTGAGGAAGAAGTGAAGATCAAGGTCAGTTGACATGCAGGTAAACTGCTGTGCATCAGTGTGAAAGCAGCCTTAGGCCCCTTTCACACGATCGGTCAGATCAGGTCTGCCTGTCTGTTTTTCAGGCGGACACTCCATTCACCTCTATAGAGCGGTAGATGTAAACAGACTCGTGTCTGCTTACACCCACCTATCTGCAATCCGATCTGCTTAAAAAACAGAAGGGGATCTGTCCCCTTCTGTCTGAGCAGATCGGAGGGCCCTTAGGGTAGAGAGTGGGCTGCATCTGTGTCTGCTCTACATATGCAGAGTGGGCACAGACCTGCCATCCACCCACTATGCTCATTGTGGCCCGCGACCAGTTACCAAGACGCTAAAGTGGCCCTTGCTCCTCAAAAGGTTGAGCACCCCTGGTCTATAACATGGGTGCTCATCCTTGGCCCTCCAGCTGTTGCAGAACTACAGGTCCCATTAGGCATTGCAAGCTGCTGACAGTTACAAGTAAGACTCCCAAAGGCAGAGGCATGATGGGAGTTGTAGTTCTGCAACAGATGGAGGGCCGCAAGTTGAGTACCCATGGTCTACAAGTTGATCAGAGACAAGGACATTTTGGAGTCTGTTCCTGACCTACTGTACCTCTAGCCACTTGTAAGGTGGTCTGGAGGAATGTTTCTTCAAAGAGAATCACCACTAGGCATAAAGATCTGGCATGAATGGTGATCCAAGGGGGGGTTGCCTTTGAGGACTTTCATGCTTGCCAGAAACCTGAGTAGATACAAACACTTCCCCTTTTGCATCATCCAGGAAGAAACCACTGGGTTTTCTGGGTGTGCCCCTTTGCTCATAAACTGTTGAGGGCCCTGGAACCAGAGCTCAAAGCTTTGTGCCACAGACAGCCATTACACGCTTTAGAGTCTTGCATGGACTCTTTTGTGGTGCATTAACACAAGAGGACACTGATGCCACCTGGGGCATAATGTGTTGCTTTAAGGACATTGTGGTGCAACAGAAAACTCCTCATTCACCAGAGGAAGAGGATGTCCATTGAGGACTGTGACAGACTGGTCCACAATCTGCTCAGAGACTATAGCTTACTATAACTTATGGACTTTATAGTGGTTGTAAAGGTAGAATTTTTTATTTATTTTTTATCTTAATGCATTCTTGGCATTAAGAAAAAAAACGATGTGTTCTGCTCCCCGCAGACCCCCAAATTCTTACTTGAGCCCGATCTTGATTCAGCACTATGTACAAGAGGAGTACCTCTCTCCCTCCTCACTGGACATTGAGGCAGTAGTGGGAGCCTGCTCTGCCCAATGAGAAGATGGGTGTAAACAGACTTCTCTGTCTGTTTACACCCAACTACACTCCTATCTGAGCCGCCTAGATGGCAGAAGGTGGATCTTCTTTCCATTTTTTTAGTGGACCAGATCAGATTGGAGGTAGGCGGGTGTAAACAGACACAAGGCCATTTACACCAGTCAGTCCATAGGGGTGAATGGAGGGTCTGATCAGCTCCACCTGAAATACCAATAGATGGACCCGATCGGACCCTTTGTGTGAAAGGGGCCTTAAACTAACTCTGAACCTGTAATGCCTAACCCAACGTAAATTGTAACCCTAGCCCTATCCCTCCTTAATCCGACGCTTAACACAAACCGCCTAACGGCCGGCTTCTGTTGGACCAAGTGCCTTAAACATGGGCCGAATGTCAGCCAGTTTTTATTGAGCCGGCATTCGGCCCGTGTGTAAGGGGCTTAACCCCTAAACCTATGTACTTACCTTATTAGTGCAAAAACCTCACAAATGATTAGAGGCAGTTATCATTGCTGACAAACTGACAAGGCTGCTAAACAGGGCATCAGTCTGATAGATTATTGAGACATCCAAAAGCCCCAAATTAGCACTTACATACAAATGTCCAAATAGGTATGTATATATTTTGTTTCTTAGACGCAATACTGATTTAATGCTGTACAAAAAAATTACTTAAACCTTACTTATGCCCTTATGCTATTTTCATGATTTTGTGTAGTTTCTACTTTAAAAAAAAATGACATAGTACAATATATTAATATTAAAACCTAACGTAAGACCGCCTCAACCCATATGTTCTATACATTACCCTAACAGAACACACATGAGAGAAAGTTTATGTGATTTACAACCTGGTTTCCACATTCCAATTTTTATTGGTATCCCCTTCGGCTTACTTTTATGCTTTGTGGTTAAAAGCAATGAAGGGTTGTGGGCAACACCTCACAATATAATGTCCATTTCAGTTAGAAGTGAAATGTAACCCTCAAAATATATATTTAGTGGAACAAAATCTAAATGAGTATGCAAAAGTCATGTAGTAAATAATTTTCCTATCGTGTATACCCTGCAGTTGTGAAAATAGAGGATAAGAAAATGCATGCATTAAATTATACTGATTTTCTCTGTATGTTCCAGGAATCCTTTGGAGATATATATATATATATATATATATATATATATATATATATATATATATATATATATATATATATATATAACACATTCACATTCACTGTTACTTTTTTTTTTTGCTTTAAATGGTAGTCCATTCAAAATTGATATTTTAGTTTTCAGTAGATACCCGTGGGGATTCCTAACAAAGTTCAGTGGTAATATCTCTGCAGTGTTGAGATGTCTACAGCCAAAGCTGCTGTAAGAAATCACAGGGCCCCGTACAGCCTACCTGACAGCTCATCCCCTCAAAAATGTCAAAATGATATTTTAGCTAAAGATACACTAAAATCAATATTAGTTGACACAAACACATAATAACTTACAAATTCCTGCAAAATGTAAAAGATAAAATTGTGATGATAGCATAGGTGAGCCTGGGCAGCAGAGGGAAGATGATGATGCACAGGGAGGGTGATCAGTGTGGCATGGGGCCAATTATTGGAACTGATCCCCTTCTCCTCCCCCACCTCCCCCCCTAGCCTGCCTTCAGCTGCTGTAGATCACTTCCCCCCCCCCTGCCCACATCCCATTCCCCCCTTCTGCCCAGACCCCCCTGCTGGCCCGGGCCACATACAGGAGTACTGGTGGTACCCCCTTATCAGCAGCCCTGTCTACATCACACAGGGATCTCATATTCAGCAGCTAGAGTATTAAGGAATTCTCCTTATATAGCAAGCAAAGTGTGACAGACCTAACCAGGACAGGGTTTTTTGGAGAGGACTAGGAACAAGCCTCTTACCCACTGACTATGGGCCCTGGCATCTAAGGTAACTACTCTTTGGGAGGTGTATGTCTGGGGGATGCGTGGAGTGGTCATGTTTCTGATTCAAGTTCATGTCTTCCCAAAACACACAGACTCTAGAAACTGGAGGTTCCATATCCATATTTAGGACTTCTATACCTTAAACCAGCAATGACTGTAGATGTTAACTGCTTCCCGACCAGCCGCCGTCATTATACTGTGGCAGGTTGGCACGATCCCGCAAGCTGTCGTAGCTATACGTCGGCTCCTTTAAGTGGGATAGCAGGCACGCTCGCCCACTGCACTCGGGGGTGCCAATGCTGGTGGCGGACGGTAGAGATGACCGCCAGCCACGAGCAATCGCGAGTACAAGAGGGAGGAACAGGGATGCATGTGTGTAAACACACAAATCCCTGTTCTGTGAGGAGAGAGATCGTGAGTTCCTAATAGCTAGTGTGAAAGGGGTCCTAATCTCACCCCATGCGGTTTCTACTGATGTTAATTGATACAGTATTTGCAGACTTAAAGGTGGACACACAGTGGATAGCCAGTTATAGATATCCCTTTTTGGATGTAAACAGTGGATTAGCCATTTGGTTCTGGGAAACTGTCTGGCATACCGAGTGAGTCAAATGGACTAAGCCCTGGTTCACACTGGGGTGGCTTTGAAATCAAGCTACTTTAGCACAATTTCAAAGCCGCAGATCTGTGATTTTCCCCTATGATGTCATTGCGGCTTCGTTTAAAAGAAGTCTATGCAAGGCGCAATGAAATTGGCAAAAAAAAAAAAGAACAGAACCTTTTTTAAAGTTGCTCTGACATGAGTTGTGGCAATTGAATGGTACCATTGCCAACAATGGGGTGCGACTTGTCATGCGATTTGGAGCTGTCAAGTGAATGACAAATCGCACCAGTGTGAAAGGGGGCCTAGTTATGTCCTCAGTCAGCATAGTTGTGTTTTTTATGTGTAACTATGGTGAAGGGTTTGGGAATTTTGATACTATGGCTATTACTCAATTTTGATACTAGTGTTCAATAAAGTTGTTATTTTTATACTTTCTGGTGTTTGTGAGAACAGCCCGTTAGAAGCCGCATGGGAAGAGATTAAACCACTTTGTGGTCAGGGCCTTTCCCTGCACATTGTCTTTTTTTTTGGTTGCATTCACATGCATAGTGCCCTAGGTAATGCCCACATGTGATGCTGAGCCAAAAATGCAATGAATGAAAGTGGCAGGCCAGATACAGTCAGACAGCATTTACCTGAAGCTGATCATGTTCAGGTGTGTATGTACAAAGGATTAGATTTTCTTTTTGAAGAGCACCTGCCTCAATATACAGAGGGAGTTATGTACGAAAGGCAAATCCACTTTGCACTGCAAGTGCACTTGGAAGTGCAGTCGCTCTAAATCTGAAGGGGTAGATATGAAATGAGGGGAAGCTCTGCTGATTTTATCTTCCAATCATGTGCAAGCTAAAATGCTGTTTTTTTCTTTCCTTGCATGCCCCCCTCGGCTCTACAGCGACTTTACTTCCAAGTGCACTTGAAGTGCAAAGTGGATTTTCCTTTAGTAAACAACCCCCAGAGTTTACACAAAAGATGCCCAAGTTGCCATTTCAGTAAAAGCTGAACTTCAGGCAGATGCAATTACATGGCAATTAACCACTTCAGCCCCGGAAGGATTTACCCTCTTAATGACCAGGCCCTTTTTTGCGATACGGCACTGCGTTAGGTAAACTGACAATTGAACAGGCGTGTGACATTGTGCACAAACAAAATTGATGTCCTTTTTTTTTTTTTTTTTACACAAATAGAGCTTTCTTTTGGTGGCATTTGATCACCTCTGCAGTTTTTATTTTTTGCGTAATATAAACAAAACAAACAAAAAAAATGCAGGATTTTGAAAAAAAAACAATATTATTTACTTTCTGCTATAATACCTATCCGGAAAAATAAAAAATAAAAAGAAAGAAAAAAAATCCGAATGATTGAGATATTGATTGGTTTGTGAAAAAGTTATAGCGTCTACAAAATAGGGGATAGATTTATGGCATTTTTATTATTTATTTATTTTCTAGTAATGGTGGCGTTCTGTGATTTTTAGCGGGATTGAGACATTGCAATCGGACACCTAACTGACATTTTTGACACTTTTTTGGGGGAACCAGTGACATTATTACAGTGATCAGTGCTATAAAATATGCATTGACATTGCACTAATGACACTGGCAGGGAAGGGTTTAACATCAGGGGTGAGCAAGGGGTTAACTGTGTTCCCTGTTTGTGATTACTAGGTGTATGGGGGACTGTGTGACTGGAGTAACACACAGATCTGTCTTCCTGCTAAGAATCTCAGTGTCATCCCCTGACAGAACGGAGATCTGCCTTGTTTACTTCAACAGATCCCCGTTCTGTCTCTGCAGGGAACGATCACGGGCGGTAAGCGGACATTGAGTCCGCTGGACACGCTGATTGGCTCCCCTGCTGGCCACGCTCAGACGAAAGCTAGTCCACAAATCGCCCTACCGGTACAGCGATTTGCGCAGTCCAGCCAGCTTGCCGCAGTACATCTGCGGCGGGTGCTCGGCAAGAGGTTAATACACATATGTATTCTTTAAACCATCATCAAATGTGCAGTGCCTTGAAAAAGTATTCACACCCCTTGAAATTCTCCCCATTTTGTCATGTTACAACCAAAAACGTAAATGTCTTTTATGTGATAGACCAACACAAAGTAACACATATTTGTGAAGTGGAAGGAAAATGATAAATGGTAAAATGGCTTTCAACATTTGAAAAGTGTGGGGTATAGTTGTATTCAGCCCCCTTTACTCTGATACCGCTAACTAAAATCTAGCGGAACCAATTGCCTTTTTAGTAAATAGAGTCCACCTGTGTGTAATTTAATCTCAGTATAAATGCAGCTTCTGTGAAGCCCTCAGAGGCTTGTTAGAGAACCTTTGTAAACAAACAGCATCATGAAGGCCAAGGAACACACCAGATAGGTCAGTGATAAAGTTGTGGAGAAGTTTAAAGCAGGGTTAGGTTCCAAAAGAAATCCCAAGCTTTGAACATCTCACAGAGCACTGTTCAATCCATCATCCGAAAATGGAAAGAGTTTGGCAAAACTGTAAACATACCAAGACATAGCCATCCACCTAAACTGACAGGCTGGGCAAGGAGAGCATTAATCAGAGAAGCAGCCAAGAGGCCCATGGTAACTCTGGAGATGCAGCAGAGATCCACAGCTCAGGTGGGAGAATCTGTCCACAGGACAACTATTAGTTGTGCATTCCACAAATCTGGCATTTATGGAAGAGTGGCAAGAAGAAAGCCATTGTTGAAAGAAAGCCATAAGAAGTCCCATTTGTGGTTTGTGAGAAGTCATGTGGGGGACACAGCAAACATGTGGAAGAAGATGCTCGTCAGATGAGACCAAAATTCTACTTTTTGGCCCAAAAGCAAAACGCTGCGTGTGGCAGAAAACTAACACTGCACATCACCCTGAACACACCATCCCCACCGTGAAACTGGGTGGTGTCAGCATCATGGGGATGCTTTTCTTCAGTAGGGACAGGGAAGCTGGTCAGAATTAAGAAGATGGATGGAGCGAAATACAGGTCAATCTTAGAAGAAAACCTGTTAGAGTCTGCAAAAGACTTGAGACTGGGACAGAGGTCTACCTTCCAGCAGGACAACCACCCTAAACTACAGCCAGAGCTACAATGGAATGGTTCAGATCAAAGCGTATTCATGTCTTATAGTGGCACAGTTAAAGTCCAGACCTAAATCCAATTGAGAATCTGTGGTAAGTCTTGAAAATTGCTGTTCACAGACGCTTCCTCATCTGACAGATCTTCAGCTATTTTGCAAAGAAGAAAGGGCAAAAATTTCACTCTCTAGATGTGTAAAGCTAGTAGAGACATACCAAAAAAAGACTTGCAGCTGTAATTACAGAAAAAAGTGGTTCTAGAAAGTATTGATTCAAGGGGGGTGAATTCAAATGCACACCACACTTTTCACATATTCATTTGTATAAAATTTTGCAAATCGTTTATCATTTTGCTTCTACTTCACAATTATGTGCCACTTTGTGTTGCTCTATCACATAAAATCCCAATAATTTTTTTTTTTTACGTTTTTGGTTGTAACATGACAAAATGTGGAAAATGTCAAGGGGTATGAATACTATTTCAAGGAAGTGCATTTTTAAATGCAGTTAGTGTAAGTACCTGAATTTGATTTCCAACAACCATCATGAGCCAATCAGGTGTCCTTCATGGATATGAGCTAACAAGGAGCATGCTGTGATCAGGAGAGAGCAGAAGGATGAGCATCCGGTTGCATCATGGGTATCCTTCTGCTCCTTCACCGTCTACATACAGGCAGGGTGCCGGAGGATGACCAGGGTTTATTGCCTAACTGCAGCAGAAAAAAAGCCAGGTCACCTCACCGATGGGGCTACGTAAATCTCAGGACTGGATGAACTGAATTGCAAACCTTTGGTAGGTAAAACAGCTGCCACATATGTTTTTCATCTATAACTTTAGCTGTTTGCCAGGAGTTCATCTCTAAACCCTCGGGCACCAAACTAGTAAGGCACACCCTTGCTGCCTCTATTTACATTACACCAAACACAAAATCCTCAGGGACAAAACAAGAGTGGAAAAAAGAATCTCATCACAAGAATATTGCGATGGTTACAAAAGAAAACACACCCATCGCCTCTTCTCTTTAGGCCAAATTCCGCAAGTATGTACTAGCCTTATGGAGTCCTTTGTGATTGCTTTGGAGGGGAGCCCAGTAAACTCATACAAAATTCTAGCCTATATATCTGAGATATTCTGCATGATTTTCTGTGGGATATCCCTTTTCTAAGAGAACGATGTCACATGGGAGAAACTTGCCTTTACTAGAATTGAGTGCACCTGCTGCCCAAGAGGTGCCAGTCCAACGCTTCGGGTAGCCAGGCAAAGTAAACATGTGTACAGAGGTTAGTGCCAGAGAGCCAGCTAGCATTACACTGGGAGCTTTAGAAACACATTTGGAATGCATGACGTCAAAACATGTGTTTCTTCAGATTACAGGCCGCGCGCGCACAGTGTGACGATATCCCGCTGGCAGACACATGTAGCGTTAGATGACATACAGCACAAGCTGAGTGTTTACAGACGAAAAGTCTCACTTGCTGAACACAGGTGCAGATCTTCCGTGAAGCAAGTATCGCATTATACCCCGTCGTCTCTCCAAGTATGAGGTTTTCTGCTTTGCACAGGAATAATGAACTAATGTTCCTTGGGACTGAAGAAAAATGTGACCACTGAAATGTAAACTCTGGAGGAATGTAATGACGTATGCCTTCATACATGTGTTATTCAGCAAAGTGCCACAAGGCAGTGCTTCTCAAGGTATGAGATGGGCACCACTGGTGGTACACACATGACTGTGGGGAGTACTCAACAGGGTTCAAGATTTCAATCCCAACTCCCACAAAACCTTTTATAATATTGGGAAAAGTAAATATTTCTGTGGAGATTTTACCCCATTTCCTGTCCCTGTGATAGAAGACAAGAAAAAAAAAGTGGTTATCACAGAAAGTAGCGGGCAGTGAGAATAAGCTGACAGAGGTCTACCCCTTCACTATTTTCCTAAGAAAGAATATTTTGGGTATTTTTGTAAACTGTACCCACATAAAGGATTTCTTATGATCTCTTGTTAATAAAGAAAATTAAGGGACACATCTAAAAAAAAAGAATGCAGAATACAATAAAGATTTATAAGAGAAGCAATAGGTGACAGTCTGAATATGTCTATTTCATCATAATTCTTCTGAAAGAAAAAAAGCCAATACAATCTAACTCCTGGTTTAGAGTCTCAATGTACTGGTGAAAAATTGGACTGGAGTGATGCCAGGCACCCCTGTTACATAGCTACATTGTTAATCTGGTCGAAAAAAAAAAAAAAAAAAAGACACAGGTCCATCCAGTTCAACCAACATTGAAAACAAACACAAATAGAAAACCTCCATATATACTATACAATCCTATAATGCAGAGGAAGGCAAAAAAATAAAAAAAACAATAAAACATGATCCAGTTTGCTCCAATGGGGGAAAGAAATTCCTTCTCAATCCCCCAACAGGCAATCGGTATTCCCTGGTATTATCGTTACCTATTAATATTAGTATCCATTTATACTGTGTGCATTTAGGAAAAAATCCAGGCCTTTTTTTTTAAAACAATCTACTGAGCTGGCCAGAACAAGCTCTTGAGGCAGTCTATTCCACATTTTCTCAGCTCTTACTGTGAAGAAGCCTTTCCGTATTTGCGGGGCTGTCTTTAATATTGATTGGACCCTGGGAAAAAAAATTCCCCCCCCCCCCCAATGCAATTTCGCTTTCCACCTGCTCTGAGTCTACCAGAAATAGCAGCTAGGCTCAAAATCAGTTTACTGAATCAGATCAGACAGTGATTGCGATGGGTTGCCAGAGGTTACAGCATATCATTACCACTCACTGACTGGCTGCTACAGGTTACAGCACACATTATGGCTCACTTATTATTTGCTAGAAGTTACAGCACATGACTTCTGCTTGTTGATTGGTTGCTAGAGATTACTGTATATCAATACTGCTCAATGATTGGTTGCTAGAGGTTACTGGACATCTTTACTACTCACCAATTGGTTGCTAGCGTTTATTGCACATTATTACTGATTACTAATTGGTTGCTAGAGGTTACCTCATATCCTTACCACTCAATGATTGGTTGCAAGAGGTTAGTGCACATTATTACTGCTCACCGATTGGTTGCTAAAGGTTACAGCACATCATCTCCTCAGTGCCTACACACCAAGGACTGTGTAGGTGAGGGGACCCATAAATAGACAGAAAACTCCAATGTAATGGGGATTCACATTGACCACTAATGTAATGGGGATTTACACTGACCACTAATGTAATAGCAGCATTCACAGGAACCACTAATGTAAGGAGGGATTTACACTAACCCCCAATGTAAGGGGGACCTTCACACTGGCCACTAGTGTGAATGAAAGGATTGTACACCAAGCCCCAATGTAATGAGAAGATTTACACTGACCACTAATGTAACTGAAAGATTTAGCCTGCGATCACATTTGTGAGTGTCGGGAACGCATGCAAAATCGCTTTCCCTTTAGTAGATACACAGCAGTGCCATTAATTGTTAATAACACCCTCACGCATCTGCTGAGATGTTCGTATTCACATGCACCACAATTCACGGTGCTGTGGCACCATGTTATTTTGAAAAAAGGGTTAGGCTTAATGATCCCAGTTGTAGGCCAGACTTTCCAGCATGACCCTTTACCTCCTCAATGGGCAGCATTCAGTAGAAGTGATCATGGATATGACCTCAGGGAGGCATGATATACATATGAATGTCACTTCTCTTTACATATCAATGCAGCCGATCCCTGACAATTTACACATTAATGCCGCTGCTATTTACATATGAATGCAGGTGATTTAAATGTAAACACAGGGTCTGCAAGTGAGTCATCTGCACATGACAATAGGCAGAGCTTAGTAAGAGAACTTCACACTGAGATATCGGGACACAGCATGGGACTAAAACTCCAAGGGACAAGGGAATTTGAACTGGGATAGTTGGCAAGTATGAGGCAGCTGCTTTGGGCCCCACAACAATATTGGGACCCAGGGCAGATGCCCCTTTTGCCCTGCCTTAAAGACGACCCTATAAATAACCTGTGCTGGATTCACTGGTTATTGAAAGCAGCACCAGTGAGCTAAGGGACGAGAATGGTAGGAGAAAGGAAAGTATAAAAAGACTTCAGACACACACACACAGTTTCTCACAAAAGTGAGTACACCCTTCACATTTTTGTTAAATTGTATAATATCTTTTCATTTGACATCACTGAAGAAATTACACTTTGCTACAATGTAAAGCAGTATGTGTACAGCTTGTATAACTGTAAAATTTGCTGCCCCCTCAAAATAACTCAAACACACAGCCATTAATGTCTAAACCACTGGCAACAAAAGTGAGTACACTCCTAAGTGAAAATGTCCAAATTGGGCCCAAAGTGTCAATATTTTGCGTGGCCACCATTATTTTCCAGCACTGCCTTAACCCTCTTGGGCATGGAGTTCATCAGAGCTTCACAGGTTGCCACTGGAGTTCTCTTCCACTAATCCATGACGACATCACGGAGCTGGTGCATGTTAGAGACCTTGCGCTCTTCAACATTTCCTTTTGAGGATGCCCCACAGATGTTCAATAGGGTTTAGGTCTGCAGACATGCTTGGCAGTCCATCACCTTTATCCTCAGCTTCTTTAGCAAGGTAGTGGTTGTCTTAGAGATGTGTTTGGGGTCATTATCATGTTGGAATACTGCCCTGCAGCACAGTCTCCAAAGGGAGGGGATCATGCTTTGCTTCAGTATGTCACAGTACATGTTGGCATTCATGGTTCCCTCAATGAACTGTAGCTCCCCAGTGCCGGCAACACTCATGCAGCCCCAGACCATGACACTCCCACCACCATTCTCGACTGAAGGCAAGACACACTTATCTTTGTACTCCTCACCTGGCTGCCACCACACATGCTTGACGCCAACTGAACCAAATACGTTTATCTTGGTCTCATGAGATCACAGGACACGATTCCAGTAATCCATGCCCTTAGTCTGCTTGTATTCAGCAAACTTTTTGTGGACTTTCTTGTGCAACATCTTTAGAAGAGGCTTACTTCTGGGACGACAGCCATGCAGACCAATTTTATGCAGGGTGCAGCGTATGGTCTAAGCACTGACAGGCTGACCCCCCACCCCTTCAACCTCTGCAGCAATGCTGGCAGCACTCATATGTCCAATTTCCAAAGACAACCTCTGGATATGATGCTGAGCATGTGCACTCAACTTCTTTGGTGGACCATGGTGAGGCTTGTTCTGAGTGGAACCTGTCCTGTTAAACCACTGTATGGTCTTGTCCACCATGCTGCAGCTCAGTTTCAGGGTCTTGGTAATCTTCTTATAGCCTAGGCCATCTTTATGTAGAGCAACAATTCTTTTTTTCAGATCTCTAGAGAGTTCTTTGCCATGAGGTGCCATGTTGAACTTCCAGTGACCAGTATGAGTGACAGCGATAACAGCAAATTGAACACACCTGCTCCCCATTCACACCTGAGACATTGTAACACTAACAAGTCACATGACACTGGGGCAGAAAAATGGCTAATTGGGCCCAATTTGGACATTTTCACTTAGGGGTGTACTCACTTTTGTTGCCCGTGGTTTAGACATTAATGGCTGTGTGTTGAGTTATTTTGAAGGGACAGCAAATGTACACTGTTATACAAGCTGTACACTCACTACTTTACATTGTAGTAAAGTGCCATTTCTTCAGTGTTGTCACATGAAAGGATATAATAATTTTTTTATAAAAATGTGAGGGGTGTACTCACTTTTGTGAGATACTATATACATATATGGCACAGGGTTCACACGCATGCAGAGTATGGGGCTCCCTACTACAAATTCTGAATAGATAAAGGTAATTTCTCAACTTTCTCTGATATTCCTGGATTGGGTTCTGGAGTTTGGAGATTTCAAAGAGTTTTGGGGGGAAAAAAATCTCCAACCTAGAGTACAGGTCTTCCAGAAGATTGGCCAGCTGTGAGTGCATGTGTGAACAGCCCATATAATAGTTTAGGGCTCCTGTTAGGAGAAAAGAAAAGAGACAGCACTCCATGATGGAGGAGAGATTCCTTTTTCATAGGTCGGAGAGAGTCGAGAAGGCTAAGCAAGTCTAGGAGACTAAGAAAGCTGGACAACTAGGCAAGTCCAGGGAACTCTGGGAATTTCAAGGTCTCAGAGGAGAGGAAGAGCCCAGGGTGGTGGAAGATCCCCTATTGAGAGCGCTCAGGGAGTGGGACTGTACAGCAGGGTGCTTCAACTGAAGCGGCTGAAAGAGCCGAGAGAACAGAGAGAGGGACCAACCAAAATCCAAGATTAAGGCCTAACCAGCAGCGCTGCTGAAGAGAGAGCCAGGTGGCTCAGTATTTTTGTTACATGTTTTAATGGTGAAAATCTACTGTGTTGGCAACTATTTCTATTGAACTTTAATTTTGTGAGTTGGCAAGCCTTGAAACCACAGTTTGGACTGACGTGGACTTACTAAAAATGCTTTTACCACCGAGCTAATCATCACCCCAAACATCACAATATATATAATTTTTTTTGTGATAACTGACTGAGATGGCAGTGGAGAGCTTTGGAGTTTTGCCAGAGTTGATCTTTAAAAAAGTTCAAAAACAGAGTATAAGTATCAGTACCTAAGGAGGCTTCAGCAGCTCATTCATAAACCTCTTTGATTAATAGTCTTAGTAGCAGTAGGACCATTATGATTAAAAGAAAACAAATACTCACTGGTAACTCATCTGTCCTTCTCCATACTTTTTGTTGTTGTGGAAAGCTCCAGAGAATGTTTGTCCATCTTTGTCCATAAATAAACCATGCCCTAAACCAAAAATAAAGCAACTAGTCAAAGAAAGAGGAGATAAATTCTTTACGGTTAAGTAGATATATTGTGAATTGTAAATTTTAGACATGTGCACTGGCAAAAAATGTGCTAGTTTTCAGGGGTTTTTTGGGGGGTGGGGGGTTTCCTTTTTCGTTCCTTCGTAATAATCATAATTCCTAAATTCAAAAAAAAAATCATGAATTCAAAAAAATGGAAGTTCAAAAAAAATGTGAAATTTGGAAAAAAAACGTAAAATCCAAAAATAAAAAAAAATCGTAAATTCAAAAAATAAAAATCGTAAATTCGAAAAGAATCGTAAATTCGAAAAAAAAATCTGAAATTGGAAAACAAACAAATCGTAAAAGCGAAAAAAAAAATTCTGACATTCAAAATCCCAAAACTGCTAAAATAACAAATAACTAATAATAACTTAACTATTACTATTAAATTATAGGTATTGAAATCTCCTTTCAAATTTGGCCATTAGTGAATGCAAAAAATACAAATTTATCCGAAGTTAAAAATTATCCAAAATAACGAATGCCGCCTCTAAACAAATGGAACAGAACAAATTAATAATAATAAAACGTTTTTATTATTATCATTATAATTTACTATTATGAATTGATTACATTCCATTTGTTTAGAGGCGGCATTGGTTATTTCAGATAATTCGGAACGTTCGGGTAAATTCGTATTCAGCCAAATTTGAAAGGAAATTCCAATACCTATAATTTAATGGCTAGTAATAGTTACGTTATTATTAGTTATTTCAGATTTTCTCATTTTCGGGGGTTTCAATTTTCCGATTTCTTTTCATTTCAGATTTTTTTATGAATTTCTCTTTTCTTTTTAGAATTATGATTTCTTTAGAATTCCTGAATTTCAGATTTTTTTAGAATTCCTGTTTCTTTTCAAATTTATGAATCTTTTCAAATTTACACATTTTTGAACATTCGGAAAAGCTTGTTAAACGGGTTATCGTTAATTCAGCAAGTAAATGCCAAGCCCTCATCCTTGCAACTTTGCTACTTTTTTCTGAATTCATTTATTGAAACAACTCCTTTTTATTTCCTACCAATTTATACAATATTTGTTAAATCCATAACTCCATTTTATATCAGAGCCAGGATGTACACCTTAACTCTTAGCCCTTGTACACGCGGTCGGGGAATCCGTCGGAATGTGTCCTATCGGACCGTGTCGTCGGATAATCTGACTGTGTGTGGTATGCATCGGACTGATTCCGTCGGACCCAATTTTCCAACATGTTGGAAATATTTCCCGACCAACTGGGCCGATCGGACGTAATCCGATCATGTGTAGAGAATTTTGATCGGACCAAGTGCCACGCATGCTCAGATCAAATTCCTACATCAAAGCTATTGGCTACTAGCCTGAATGTAGTCCCATCATAACGAAATTACATCATCACGTTCTGAAAGATCGGATTTTTCGCCAACTTTGTCCGACCGTGTGTATGCAACAGTTTCGGACAAGATCCAACGGACAAAATTCGACGGGCAAAATCCGACGGATTTGGTTGTGGAAATCTCAGACCGTGTGTACAGGAATCCCTCTCATATCAAAAGAAACCTCAGCTGTTCCTATTTTTGTATGATACTTTAAATTGTAGCGAAATCTGATGTGTGTGGATTTATCCAAATGCGGTCCGTTTGTGGAAGTGTTCAGATCATGCACAATGCATGCTGGGGAATAAGTATTTATTATATGGCAGGTTGCCAATTCTTAGATGTGATGACTGTTTTGCTTTCTTTTTAGCTTTCTTTCCTTTATTTTCTCCTGTTGATTCTGCTTGTAGGTCTGTTGTTTTTCAACAGCACAAGCTATCCTGCAAATGTAACACTTAGAGGGTTGAGACAAACCATTTAACACTGACAGGCATGCTTACAATGATCAGCTTTTATTAATGTAAAATCTTTATCTCAAAAGAATAAAACTGTAGCTGTAACTGCTTAAAGCGTATTAGCTAGAGTGCAGCTTCAATTCGTTAGTGTATCTAAATTTGCTAGAACTTCTAACACTATTCTCCTCCCAGACTGACAATCCTGCTGTCCAAGGCCGTCTCTGTTGCTCTTTCATCCAGAGTGTAGGCACCCTAATACAGAAGGTGTGTTACTGGCCAGATCACAAGGTGAAAACAGAGGGGAAAACCCCCAAAATAGGAAACTAATGCAGCCAGCAAAGCATTGGGAGCACATAGAAAATTTGCACAAAACTCACCTTCTCTTATTCCAAAAACAAACTCTCCTTCATAGTGCCCACCGTCTTTGTATTGCATGACGCCATGTCCGTGAAGTTCTCCCTCTTGGAATTCACCAGAATATTTGTTTCCTGTGGAAAAAAGCAGATTGTTTTAGTAAACATAAAATACAAACACTCTGGGTGGTTTATATGAAAATATTTGACAAAAAAAAAACAAAAAAAAACTCAAGATTTTATATAAATTGAGAGCACAGGCATCTGAAACTCCCAGCATGAGTGCCCAAGCAAGCATGTGATACCTTATAGTCAATGCAGATCACTAGACTGTTAATTAAATAGCCCGGCCTGCCCACGGCCCACCCACCTCCTTTATATCAGTGATGTCACTGTAAGCTACACTATATTGCCAAAAGTATTGTGACACCTGCTTTTACACCCACATGAACTTTAATGGTATCCCAGTCTTAGTCCGTAGGGTTCAAAATTGAGTTGGCCCACCCTTTGCAGCTTTAACATCTTCAACTCTTCTAGAAAGGCTGTCCACAAGGTTTAGGAGTGTGTCTATGGGAATGTGAAACTAGCACATTATGTGAAACTTCCTAAGCTGTTCCAGCGCCATGATGTTAGAGATGTACCCGCTTCCATTTTCACCCGTCTTGCTTCCGACTCCAGCTCTGTGACTGGCTGACGCTACTATGACGTCATGCACGCGGGAGCCACCGTTTACAGCACAGGGCTCAGAAGGAAACGGCACCTGTGGCTGTTCCTTCAGAGATCATGCGCCAGTGATGTCACTGCATGTAATGTAAATATCTTCTAAATGGTACACGTTTTGGAGATATTTACACTACCTATAGGTAAGCCTTATTATAGGTACATTTCAGCAGAGGAAGTTTACTTGATGGGAACTCTAATGCCGCGTACACACAACCATTTTTTCCATCAGAACAAACTGACGGTTTTTCCAACGGAGTGCCAACGGTGTTCCACTGAAACGGACTTGCCTACACACGATCACACCAAAGTCCAATCGTTTAGAATGCGGTGACGTACAACGGGACAAGAAAAAGGAAGTTCAATAGCCAGTAGCCAATACCTGCCCTTGCATCATTTTTGGTCCATCGGAACAGCATACAGATGAACGGTTTTCCAGATAGGAATTGATTCAGTTGGAAAGATTTAAAACGTTCTATTTCTAGGTCCGTCAGAATTTTCTAAAAAAAAAAGTCTGATGAAGCCCACACATGATTGGAATATCTGATGAAATTATTCAGTCGGACTTTTTCTGCCGGAAAGTCCAACCGCGTGTACACAGCATTAAGCCGTGAACATACCAAGGCATTTTTGACAATTTCATGCTCCCAAATTTGTGGGAACAGTTTGGGGATGGCCCCTTCCTGTGCAATATGACTGCGCACCAGTGCACAAAGCAAGGTCCATATAGACATGGATGAGCGAGTTTGGCGTGGAAGAACTTGAATGGCCTGCACAGAGTCCTGACCTCAACCTGATAGAACACCTTTGGGATTATTTTGAGCCGTGTGCAGTTCTTCTCACCTGTCTCTCTCACCTTACAGTAGGATTGGGCAGCAGCGGGAGCCATTGTCAGTCAAATCCTGTGAGCAAAGAGCTGGGAGCAGGGCTAAGCTGCACTGTGTGCTTCTATGGATGTGCACAGCCCAGGTTATGAATGAGTCCATATGTCTGCGCCCATTACCCTCATAGCAATCAGCTTGCTATGGGGGCAGACACAGGGGAAGAGGAGCCGAGAGGGCTGGCGGGTAACTCCAGAAGAGGAGATTGGGGCCGCAATACCATTGCATTGCCTTCAGAGACTCTTTAAGACCCCTTTCACACGGGCGATCTGCTCAGGTCTGCCTGTCAGTTTTTCAGGCTGACCTGATGGGAAATTCCATGCATTCCAATGGACAGGCGTGTGTAAATGGATTTGGGTCTGTTTATACCCGCCTATCTTCGGGTCTACACGGGTCCACCAAAAAAAATAAAACGTAAGGGGAGTCCGTTTACTCTCATCTGCCCGTAGAGCAGTGCAGACACCGACGTGTCATCCACCCACTCCGCTTGATCAGCAGGGGATCTGTGAGCTGATCGTCTGCTGATTGGAACAGAAACCACCCTATGTGAAAGGGGCCTGAAGCCTCATATCCACAGTACAATTGTTGGCAGGGGATTGTCTGTTGACATACTGTTGTTCTAAAATGTTAGTACGCTCCTTTTGACAATTGTTGTCCAACTTTCTGCCAACAAATGTTGGATGACAGGCTAATACATTTTTGTCGGAAAACGGTTTGGCGTCATATTTTCGTATGGTCAGAACACAAATCTGTCACACAAAAGTCCAAAGTACAAACACGCATGCTCGAAATCAATGCTCACCAAACACAAAATTAGCAGAAGGGGCCCAAAGGGTGGCACTCAAGAGCTGAAATTCCTCGTAGTACATAACTACGTTTATGTTTGTGGCACGACAATTGTGTGCGGTTAGTATGCAAGACTGGCACACGCCCCTTTTGACAAAAATCAGACGCTCGGTTGGCCAACAATCTGATCGTGTGTACGAGGCTTAAGGATAACAAGGGATTAGTCAAAAGTTAAAATTATTAAAATAAACAAAGTTGTTTTAAAATTTTAGCTTTTAACTTTTGTGTCAGCAAAACCTGCTTAAAGTGGAAGTAAACACCCCTATCGTTTTCAGCCAAGGAAGCTGCCATCTTTGCCTCTGTATAATCTACACCTGCCATGATGCTGCACATGTGATCAGTTTAAACACCAGCCATTGGATGGCTTGACAGTTTGGTTGAGAGCATAACCAATGGTAATGGTACATTTCTGGCACGTGCTGGAAAGGAAACTGTTTTATGGATGGGTTTACTTCTGCTTTAAAAAACAAAAAAAGATACAATGTAATTAGCTGTTCCTGACATCACAGCAGCTAATGTGTTTATATTTGGAAAAGCAAGGATATTGAAAGACCTGTTCCTGCCATCACTGATTAGTCTTCTTCATAGATTGGGGCATTGACTGTCATACTAACAGAAGGTACTGACATTTGCCAGCATGAGTGGGGAAGGACCCTCAACTAGATATATACAGTATCTCACAAAAGTGAGTACACCCCTCAAATTTTTGTAAATATTTTATTATCTTTTCATGTGACAACACTGAAGAAATTACACTTTGGGGGTGGTTTACAAAAGCCGTGGGCCATTAGTAGAGGCGCACAGCGAGGCGCAATGCTTTTCCATATTTATGAAATGGTGCGCCGGTAACAGAGCGCGTATCCCCCATTTACTATAGCAATCGCGGTGCACGGGAGAATGCAATCTGTGTGCCACTATGGACATGGCGCACGGCATCTCCAAATCAATATTGACAGAAGATGGAGGTGCCAATATTATGGGGTGATGTAAGGAAGTTTAGTAACAAATGCCCAAGTAACAAATATGCCCAAAATAGAATGAGAAAGTAACTTTTTCAGAGAAAGCCTGCTGTGACCGCAAGTACGTTTAGAACTGCGTGAGATCAATGTAAGCAGTGTGCATGCGTAGGCGGCGCTTGCATTTGTTCACTGCGTGGCCAAAATCTTAGTAAATGTTAAGCAACGTACATGCAATTATGTAGGTTGAACGGCTCACCTCTAAACTTGACAATTTTTTTTTTTTTTACGCTGGTTTACCTTCATTTTTTTTTTTAAGGAGATTTGCACACGGCTTAGTGTGTTAGCATGTTATGTTGCCAACATGTGACATGCACCTTGTTAAAATTATGTAAAGTGACTCTCGCTCCTCTAGCTCCTCCTAAAAGGGCATTTAACCTTCCTCCTCTAATGCATATGATTTCCTTGGGCTAGCTTTTGATTCTAAAGGGGAACTCCACACTCCATTCTCCAATGCTCTTGTCTCCTCCTCTAACCCCTTGGATTTCCATGGGCTAGCTTTTGCTTTTAAAGGGGAACTCCACATTCCACGCCATTCTCCAAAGGCTAGGAGCTGCCTTTACCAATTCAAACCACATACTTTTCCAGAGCATACAACAGGACCAGCTAGGAAAGGGGTGATAAAAGTGATCGCCCACCCCACTCCTGAACCCTACAAGGCCACATGCATTTAAATAGCTTTGGGGCATGTTTGGCTCAGCTCAATACCCACCACAAAGCACCTTGTACCCAACCTTGGAGAGGTGCAGACTAGAATACTGCAATCACTGAGCAGCAGATGATATCACATGTGATGTATTTCAGTTATCTTGCAAACTTGGCCTGTTAGTGGGTCCTGAGGACAGGAGTTGAGAAAAACTGCTCTAGCATATCTTGAAAAAAGATGGTTTCTCATGTGCTTTGTATAATGCCCAATAAATATCATTTGGAAAATACAAGTGGGTCATGGCACATCTACATTCCAAATTTGGCACGTAAGATGGTCATGCACTATGCAATCTGATTGGCCAATCTCCATCCAACTCAATATTTAGGTAAAATAGGTAATAGGAAGACGCACTTAAACAATTAATTCAGATTATAGGAAATCAATCAGGCTCTTGGATTAAAACTCATTTATTGAAGATCTAACTGATTGCAGTATATGGTCACCTTTAAAGATCAAGATCTGAAAATATACATTTATTGGGTTTAGAAAACACTTCAAAGTGCTCCGGTTTGCGCGTTCGGTTAATGACTTTTCCAGCGCACCAATTAATGTATGAACTGGCGCAGCGCATTCTTCTTAGTAAATCAGCCCCTTTGCTACAATGTAAAGTAGTGAGTGTACAACTTGTATAACAGTGTAAATTTGCTGTCCCCTCAAAATAACTCAACACACAGTCATTAATGTCTAAACCTGGAGACATGCTTGGCCAGCCCATCACCTTTACCCTCAGCTTGATTAGTAAGGCAGCCCTTAAGGTGTGTTTGTGGTCGTTATGTTGGAATAGTGCCCTGGGGCCCAGTCCCTGAAGGGAAGGGATCATGACCTTCTTTAGTATATCACAATACATGCGGCATTCATGGTTCCCTCAATGAACTGTAGCTCCCCCTGTGCCAGCAACACTCATTAAGTGCTGGTTCACACTAGTGCGATGCGACAAGGCACGGCAGTTCACAATACCATATGCGAACTGCTGGGGGGTGTCATTATATGTTAATGACAGCCCCATTTCAGCTCGCATATCGCACTGAGAACTGACAGATCACACATGAATCGGATCGCATATGAGTGAACACACATGCGATCCGATTCTGGTCCGAACAGAAAAAAGGGTCATGTGCCTGTTTGGACCGAATGCGGTGCGATATCAGCCATACTATCTGTATGGCTGACATCGCACCCGCACAGATATCGCATGTAATGTGAACAGCAGTAGCGCTGCAAATTACATGCAATGTCTGGCATCGCACTAGTTTGAACCGGCACTAAGCACCAGACCATGACAGTCCCGCCACAATGCCCGACTGTAGACACACTCGTCTTTGTACTCCTCACCTGGTTGCCACCACACAGGCCTGACACCATCTGAACCAAATAAGTTTATCTTGGTCTGATCAGAACACAGGACATGGTTCCAGTAATACATGTCCTTAGTCTGCTTGTCTTCAGCAAACTGTGTGCTTTCTTGTGCATCATCTTTAGAATTGACTTCCTTCTCGGACGACAGCCATACAGACCAATTTGATGCAGTGTGTGGTGTATGGTCTGAGCACTGACAGGCTAACCCTCCACCCCTTCAACTTCTGCAGCAATGCTGGCAGCACTCATACGTCTATTTCCCAAAGACAACCTCTGAATATGACACTGAGCACGTGCACTCAACCTCTTTGATCGACCATGGTGATAGCCTGCTCTGAGTGGAACCTGTGCTGTTAAACTGCTGTATGGTCTTGGCCACTGTGCTGCAGCTCAGTTTCAAGGTCTTGACAATCTTCTTATAGCCTAGACTTATATTGCACACAGGTGGACATCATTTCACTAATTATGTGACTTCTGAAGGTAATTGGCTGCACCAGAGCTTTTTATGGGCTTCATAACAAAGGGGGTGAATACATACGCACATGCCAATTATCAGTTTTTTATTTCTGAAAAATAGTTTTATGTATATATTTTTCTAATTTTACTTCACCAAGTTAGACTATTGTGTTCCGATCCAGCACATATAATTCAGATTAAAAAAACATTGAACTAAAGTCTGTAATGTAACAAATAGGTAAAAAGCCGGGGGGAATACTTTTGCAAGGCGCTGTACATATATGTGAACACACACGCACACAGAAAAATGTATTATTAGGGTAACATACCCTCTAAGAGCTGTATTTATCCTAAAGAACCTGAGAGTGCCCATAGTAAAGAAGAAGGATATTGATAACATCTTTCTTTTTTATTACCATAGGACTTTGGGTGAATCCATAAGTTATAATATATTAAAATAATATCTCTAAATACTGAAATTTCACATTCCCTGTTCAGAAGCTGATCTTTAGCATGTATAAAATACAGCTTCTCTCTATTCTCACCTTTATAAAGATAGTTTTACTGAACTGGTACAGTATATTCTTCCTTGTTGAGGATACTGTAAATTGTTTGAGTTCCCAGTGTAATCCATAGGAAATTAAACTCTAGATTATTTTGTCAAACAACACGGTTCTAAGATACAAGAATGCTATGACTAGGTGATGTCAAGCATAAACCATCGATCGCCATTTTTCAGATGTGATGCAATTGTGGTAAAATGCACCTTTAAAGAAAGTTGCATTCAGCTTGTCGCCCAAAAGGAGCAGGAGCTTCTTTTCGGAGACAAACGCACATGGGGCAACCCATTGAAGTGAACAGGCTGCCCTAAGCGGAATCACATGAGGATCGTCACATACAACATGCTATAACTACTTCCTTTTGCAATTATAGAATAAATCCATCTACAAGTAAAAGAATATTTCATTGCTATGTAGTTCCTGAAAATCTATGTCTCCCAGACATTCAGAGAAATTCGTAAAGGGCGTGGTAGACAGGTCAGGGTGCAGCCAGCACCAAAAGTGATCATTCTGAACACTCCTTCCGCATTGCATTACTGCCCTCCCTCTCCAGCCCCTGTGGCCATCACACTGACATGTGCATGGCTGTGGAGTATTGTACTGGGGGTGGGCAGAGCTTGATGGGGAACTGAGAGACTAGAGTCCCATCAGGTCCACTTTACTTTTGATTAACCGCGCATGGCAGTGGGTGGATCCATAGCCACCATTCAGTCCAAACTAGTCTTAGCGTTCCATGTAAAGATCTGCCAGCCCAACAGGTGCAGTGGCCATGAATTTAAATTGCTGGGTGGGCATAGCCTGATGGGGAATTCCAAAACTAGTTCCTTGTGAGGTCTGCCTTGCCTGTGCTGGACAGCAGATGGCAGTGGGCGGATGCCAAAGACTAGTGGCTATGGAATCTACCCACTGCCATCCACTGTCTCTCAGAGTTTCCCAATAGGTTCCTGTTAGTTAAGTGTGACCTGCATCATTGGTTGCTAGAACACATGCAGCCTTCGTCCTAGCAACCAATTAAGTAAATGTAAAACTCAAATATATAAATAAAGTAATGAACACCCAACACCCCATGTACACACGCTTTAAATTGGTCTCTCTCTATCGCCAGTTTTGTTTTTCTCTGCAATAACCATACTAACAAATTCTAAAAGCGGCCATAGTAAGAACTACCTGAATCTAGCACGTGTTGGTATTCGTACCGAAACTGGCACCCACCTTTATGAATTAGGTGCAGGCCATGTTAAAGGGCCATGCCACCAGAAAAGTGACATTACTGCTATTGAATTCTACTGATTGTGTTCTTAGTGAACACTCTTTGGGAAGCTCTATGATAATGTGTGCTGTGCCATGCTGCCATGTTGCAATAATGCATACAGATGTGGACTTCATAAGACATTACCTATGTTCACCTGTCTTTGTGAATGTGGAATGTATGTGGGGAGATGACAAGATCTTGTTTCATGATTAAGTGGTTGTAAGGGCGAAAATGTTTTTGCAATCTCTGCATTAAAAGTGTGGGAATAAAATGAAATAAACATGCATGCAATCAAATCATGTGATGGGGGGGGGGGAGCGGGGCCGAGCTGGGCTGTGTGTGTCTATACATGCAGACAGCCTAGCTCAGGATCAAGCCTGCGCGAGTGCCCCCATTGCAGTTGGCTTGCTATGGGGATGTTTGGGAGGAAGGAGGAGCCAAGAGCATCAGCAGGGGAACCCAGAAGAGGAGGTTTGCGGTTGCTCTGTGCAAAACCATTGCACAGAGCAGGTGAGTATAATATGTTTATTATTTTAGAAAATTTAACCTTTACAATCACTTTAAAATGTTTAAGAGATTCAGAGAAGGCTTCTATATACCATGTTGATCCATCACAGTATGTTCTTGGTTCGCGGAGGCATTACTCCCGTCTTTCTGAGATGAAAATGAGGGACACCTATAAGCAAACGTATATATTCATAGGGTGCAGCCCCTGCCACGCCCCCTTACAAGTAAAAACGAATACACAAACAATATTGTTTAAGTCCGCAAGTGCTTTTTTACCACTACTATTCCTTTATATTGGCCTTTGAAATGTACAAATGCAACCATTTAGAAATTGCATGAAGGGTTTGACGCTATAAAGCACTTTTTGATAAATAGTGCATTTTTAATACAGGTATATACATCAGACCAAAAGAAAGGGGCAAATGAGGAGGAAAGAGGGGCAGAGGTTCCATATGAAGGACAGCCCTCAAAAATCAGGGACAGTTGGGAGGTATGTGGAGGGAGTCTAGTGTAGACCTTGAGGAATCAAGACATTGCTTCTCCTTTTATTGCCCAGTCACAGTCTTTGGGTAGGAAAGAGACATGTAAAGCTGGGCATAAACGCCTCATATTTCCACCAATCAATGTTGAAGAAGCTGAAATTAGTCATGAGTGGCCCTGCAAGCACCACCAAGCTCGACAAAAGTCAAACAAAACTTTGAATGGGCTGGGTGGAAAATGATCAACCAGTCATTGCATCATGTCCGATGGAGTCATTGCTCATCAGCGCAATTCTAGTCAGGAAGCCATTGGTTCCACAGCTGCCTGAATACAATGGACATTCCTCTATCCACACTGTGTACACAGCTGGGTACACACTATAAGAAAACATTTTCGTATGAGGAACAATCGTTCGATTTTCATATAGTGTGTACACAACTTTTAACATCCGATTCAGACTTTCCAAATAAACATTTCTGAAGGGACAAACTCCAAAATGTTTCTTGTACGTGAACAAAACTAATGATTTCATTAAATGTGTACTGTTTTTGTACAAGAAAAAAATCAGATACGCAAGACTATGCATGATCAGAAACAATAAATAACAATAATCTACACTATAACATTTCTACGTCAAACAGAAAAAAGCCTTTGTTCGAGAATTTTCATACAATTAGTACCACCCTGTCCTGACTTGCTGTGAAACGTCGAGGAAAACTGGACAATCTTTTGCCTGATTTGATTATGTGTATACCTGGGTTTAGGCAGAAATTTGAGGCATATATGCTCAGCTAAAAGCTGGTCATACAACATTTGTAAAATTCTCATTAGTGGATTCAATGACGACAAATGTTATTCAAAAGCACTTCAAAAAATGTTTACTTCGATTTTGGAGAGAATGGTCTTTCCCAAATAAAAAACTAAAGCCTTCCATCCTGCTCTTTCCAATTTTCTCATCACTGTGGTCGAAAGCAAATGCCGATTTGATCGCATCAACGTTTAGAAAATCAACGGTTATGGCCAATGTTAAGCTTTGTACACACAATCGGATTTTCTGACGGGAAATGTGTGATGACAGGCTATTGGCGGAAAATCCGACCATGTGTATGCTTTCTGTGGACAAATGTTGGATTGCAGGTTTTAAAAATTTCCCGTGGACAAATGTCTGTTGTCGGATTTTCCTAGCGTGTGTACACAAGTCCATAGGACAAAAGTCCAAAGTACAAACACGCATGCTCGGAAGCAAGGGCGAGCCAGAAGCGGTCGGTCTTATAAACTAGCGTTCACAATGGAGAATTAACATTTGTGACGTGGCAAATTAGGAAATCTCGAAATGCAACTCACATTCTCTTCTTTAATTGGATAATAATGAAGCTGCTTTGCTGGTGATACTGATGGAGTTATATAAACAAATTTTCGAAGGCTTTTTTTTTTTCTAGTGATATCAAGAATATTATTACACTTTTTTTTTTTATTTGGGCAAGTTACCACAACACCATTATCCCGTAGTTTTTAAGATCAAAGATACAACTATGTTGGTGTCCCTTGTCAATTTTACATTTTTTTTTTTTTTTTAAACGTAACTGCCTCCTCCCAAACTGTCATTTGAAGTAAAACACATAGCCAAGTATTATTCTACACATTTTTTTTATTGTGCATTAAAAAAAGAAAACAAATAAAATTAGACATGCTATCTGCCAATAGAACTTAACCAAAAAGTGCATTCTGTGCATCCAAAAATATAGAAAATATACCAAATCAAATCATTGATCAACCAAAAAAAATTATGTCAAAGCAATAACTCCAAGTCCAATAATAAATAACACATTATCTCCGATTCCGCACATGTCTGGTTGACGAACGGCCATTCGTAAACTGAAAAGCACGAAATGAAAAAAGCACAAAATGAAAAGCACGAACTGAAAAGCCCGAACTGAAAAACACGAACTGAAAAGCACGAACTGAAAAGCCCGAACTGAAAAACACGAACTGAAAAGCACGAACTGAAAAGCACGAACTGAAAAGCACACGAACTGAAAAACACGAACTGAAAAACACGAACTGAAAAACACGAACTGAAAAACACGAACTGAAGAGCACGAACTGAAGAGCACGAAAAGAAAAGCGTGAATCAACACTCAAACTTCTACTAACACAAAATTAGCAGAAGGAGTCCAACGGGTAGCGCTAAAGAGCTGAAAAACCACGTAGTACGTAACGTTCGTAATTGTTGGCCAATAAGTGTGTGCCGTGTATGTAAGACAAGTTTGGGCCAACTCCCTTTGGAGTCCACGAAAGTCCACGGTTTTGTTGGCCAACAATCTGATCGTGTGTATGAGGCTTTAGTCTCATGGAACTGCAGTACAGCAAACTCAGGTCTCCTGCTTTACCAGCCAGGGGCTTTGCTGTCTAAAAGAGCCGTCTTGGTCTCAGGGATTGGCAGAAATACAAACCCTTTGACAGGTTAAACGGTTCTCATATGTCTATCTTTTCTATTGTATTGCCTGGAGTTGAGCTTTAAGGAAAGGTCCTATAAAACTGCATCTATTAAAGCATCAATCGCCTATTGTAATGAAAAATTGATGGTGCAATAGTGTTTGTTTTAGGTGATGGATTTTCAGATCACCTTCCTGGACCGTCAGAGGCTGCCAGATCATCAGGATTCAGTTAACGGCTCAGAACAATTAGATTTCCTTTCCAAAAAAACTCACCATCAAATTATTACTGAATATTATGCAACTGTCAGCAGCTAACAGATGAAAGCGTCTGAGCTGGATTCATGTGTTGTCAGGCAGCAGAAAAAAAATAGAAAAAGATAATTTATTCAGCTGTGGAGATAGTGCAGCATTGTTACTTAGAGGATGTGCATTAAGAATATCTTTTTCTGTTCTAGTTATCCTTTTCCTCCGTTCACAAAATAAAAAAAATAAAAAATAAAATAGTAAGTTGAATTTTTTCCAAGACTGGCTATAGAAAAAATATGGAAAAAAAATTCACCAATGCAATAAATGAGAGATATTACTAATGTATAACTTGGCAGATAGCAAGGACTGTCATAACTTGTCAAAAAATAATGATTTGGATTAGAGACCCCATCACCACATCCTACTCATGTCTAAGCATATGCAGGCAATCGGCATTAGATGTACTTACAGAAGTGTCGCCTGCTCCTGCACTCCTAAATAAAAACCTCAGTCCTGCAATTTAGGCAGAATATTGACACTTCCTGGAGCGTCGGTTCGTGAGTCTTATCGGCTGCCAGAGCCTCGTTTTCCCAGCCCCAAATATATTATAATGTTTTTGCTGGAAGCGCAAAAATCTCATAATATTGGTACTGAAAGCAGAACAATGCCATAAAGTGGCTTTCAGGGCTGGCTCACACTGGTCCCACATACGCTCTGACTTTAAGTGAGATGTCAAAATCAATGGTTCCCTTTGGTCCGACTTGTTTTGGTCATTCCAACTTTGAAAAAGTTTCTGTATGATTTCAGCACATTGATTTCAATGTAAGTCGCATCCAAGTCGTATCATCATCTTAACTGATCTGACTTATGGCAAGCAACTTGTGCTCTGAGGATCTTGAAGGGGAACTCCACACCAAAATAATAAAAAAGCCCCCCCCCCCCCTCCAGACCATACCAGTCCCTTTGGTCTGGTGTGGATTTTGAGGAGGAAAAAAAACAAAAAAATGCATGCCCCCCCTCCCCAAATCTATACCAGACCCCTATACGAGCATGCAGTCCTGCAGGTGAGGAAAGGGGGGTGCAAGCGAGCCCCCCCTCCTGCACCATACCCGACCATATGCCCGCAACATGGGGGCTCTACCCCCTCACCCCAAAGCACCTTGTTCGCATGTTGATGGGGCAAGGGCCTCTTTCCGACAACCCTGGGCAGTGGTTGTAGGGGTCTGCGAGCAGAGGAATCTGAATCTTACATAGTTAGTAAGGTTGAATAAAGACATCAGTCCATCCAGTTCAACCTGAGTGAGTGTCTACAATTGTCCATATCCCTATACATCCCACAATCCAAGGTGGATTCATATACTAGGGCCAATTTTTGGACAGAAGCCAATTAACCCACCAGCATGTCCTTTGGAACAATGCCTCCAGATGTCAGCCCCCCCTCTATGTGAATAAGTATGGAGTACCCCTACCCTACCCCTACTCATAGGGTACCCTACTCCTACCCTACTTCCCAACCACCCTATAGCAAATTTACTGCTACAGGGGGGCCGTTCTGTGCAGAATCATGTATATAGGCACGTGATTCTGCATTTACGCATAGGGGGTATGGATTTGTCACAGCATAAGCTGGTTAGAGAGTGCTGGCCAATGGATGACCTCTGGCACCTGCTTATCGTCAAGGAGAGACACAGGATGGAGCTCTACATTTGTAAACAATGCAGAGCTCTTTCCTGTCAGCAGGGATGTGGTCCTTAGTAAAAACAGCACACTATGTACACAAAAACATTGGTTATGCACACAGTTATCCCTTTGATTGCCCTAGATGTTTAACCCCTTCCAAGCCATTGGTACCAGTCATTGCAAGTTTATATACCATACTTGGTAGATGCTATAATTTTTGCTCAAACCAATCAATATACGCTTATTTGGATTTTTTTTCCCCAAACATGTAGAAGGATACATATTGGCATAAATTTATGAAGAATTTTGATTTTTTTTTATTTTTTTTTATTTGGATATGTTTTATAGCAGAATGTAAAAAATATTGGGGTTTTTTTCAAAATCATTTGTCTTTTTTTGTTTATAGTGCAAAAAAATCATGACCAACACAATAAAAAAAACAAAAAACATACATTTCATCAATGCACAGTGTCGCATTACCACACAATTTTCAGTTAAAGTAACGCAGTGCCGTATAGCATAAAAATGACCTAATCAAGAAGCGGGGTAAATTTTACGGAGGTCAAGTGGTCAAAATGATCCGATTTTATTTATTCATACAAAACCTTTATCCCAAAAGGAAAAAAAAAACAGTTTGCTGTAACTGATTATAAAGCATGAGCTGGACTTTGGCTTCAGTTTGTTAATACTGTTAAAACCCGCTATGCCTCCTGTGCTCCTTCATCCAGAGCAGAGGCACTCTAATACAGGAGGTGTGTTACTAGGTCAATTTACCAGGTGAAAACAGTGTGAATAAACCCAAAGAAAAGAAAACAAATAATGCAGCCACCACATCTAATGATTGGTAAGTGGCAATAGAATACATTTTTGGTTTTGGGTTCAATACCGCTTTAAGTACACTTTCAGGTATGATAATAAAAAAAAATGGTGCGTTAACCTCCCTGGCGGTATGATTCGTTCTGGTTTTAGGTGCTGAAAGCGGTACAATTATTTTGCATGGAAATTTGGCGTTTTATATTGTAGTCCTGTAATTCTTAGGAATAACTCTCTTAAATCTGTTCAAACTAGCAGACTTCCCGGGTATGATAAAGTTTATAATATAATAAAGAATAATAAAAATTATTCAATAATGTAATCAAATCCTAAAACACTGAAAAAGGGACACTTTCTGGTTGCTATGGACAATCTCCAAATTCCAGCCATAAAAAACAGTATTTATAATATAAAAGTGCATGCAGGGCACTGCACAGACCACTAGGGACAAGGGGGTGTGCAGTTTTTTATACAGTACTGTAATCTGTAAGATTACAGTACTGTGTGTGTTTTGTGTACTTTTACTTTTTTGAATTTGGCGCCGATCTCCGCTCCCGTGCGCCGTAACGTCGCAGGGAACGGAGCTCTGTGGCATTCGGCACTGTGAATCGAGCGGAGGACAGCTCAAACACACAGCGCGGAGGACATCGCTGGATCCAGGGACAAGGTAAGTAACTTCTCCGTGTCCTCCCTGTATCCAGCGATGCGATCCTGAGTCTGGCTCGGGGTTACCACTTATGATAGTAAAATCCCAACCCGAGCCAGACTCGGGATCACCGCCAGGGAGGTTAATTCAAGGACATATGCAGCAAAAATAGACAAATATGCATGAATGACTCTCCCTAATTTAAAAAAAAAAAAAAAATTAATAAAAAATGCAGTGATATGTGATAATATTGTGAAACAATGATAAAGTGCACTAATTCAAGAAGATATGCAGAAAAAAAAATGAATATGCATGAATGACTATCCCCAATTTAAAAAAAAAAATCCAGTGATATGTGATAATATGCAAAACAGTGATAAAGTGCACTAATTCAAAGTGTTCCTCCTGTGCGCTATATCACTGGTCACGTGACTTTTTCAAGTCACGTGACTAGTGACTTGATCCTTGAAAAAGTCACATGACCAGTGACGCAACGCGTAGGAGGAGGAGCCGATTAAATCACTTCTGGTCAGGGCCGTGACCGGAAGTAGGGTTTTTATCGATACTGCTTGCTTTTAACCTAGATGTAAGGTATTATGTTTTAATAAAACTATTTCTTCTGCTACATTACTACACTATGGAGTTCTTAGTTCTTCTTGGTCATTGCGGCGGACAAATCTGACCCCAAATGGCACTTTGGGGATCACTGACATTACCACATTGATTGCTACTATAAAAACGCACTGATCAATGTAAATAAAATTACATTGGCAGGGAAGGAGTTAACACTAGAGGCCGATTAGGGGTTAAGTGTGTTCCCTGGTGTGTCTTATAACTGTAGGGAGGATGGGCTCACTGTAACATGACAGAGATCACTGCTCCCGATCACTGAGCACAGAAGATCTGGCATGTCATTAGGCAGAACGGGGAATCACCTTGTTTACATAGGCAGTTCCCGTTCTGCCTTTGTACACAGCGATCGCGGATCGCCAGTGGACATTGTGCCCACTATCCTCCTAGCACAGACAGATGTACACCTACGTATAATGATGGTGGCTGGTCTGCAGGAGGTTAAGATGAGCTGCTAGGGCACATTCATGGTGGATGCCTGGATGGTGGGAACAATTGTGTTCACAACTTTCAAGAACTGTTTTTTTGAGCACCTGACCTTCATATCTCATCACTTTGTGATGCACAAGCATGTTATTATTTGGGACTTATCTTAATTGTTATGTAAAATCAGATGAATATCTGCTTGTCATCTGAGTACTTTATCACAGTTTCATATAATATCGCATATTACTTCCTTTTAGTTTTTTTTTTTTTAATTAGGGATAGTCATTCATGCTTATTTGTCTATTTTTGCTGCATAGCTTCTTGAATTAGTGCATTTTATCACCGTTTCACATATTATCGCATAATATTGCATATCACTGCATTTTTTTTTTTTTTTTTAATTAGGCTTAGTCATTCATGCATATTTGTGTATTTTTTTCTGCATAGCTTCTTAAATTATCATTGTTTCACAACATTATCGCATATTACTGCATTTTTGCCTTTTTTTTGCTGCATAGCTCCTTGAATTAGCGCAGTGTTTCTCAAATCCAGTCCTCAGGCCCCCCCAACAGGTCATGTTTTCAGGTTTTCCATTATTTTTCACAGGTGATTTGATCAGTTTCACTGCCTTAGCAATTACCACAGCCATTTCATCTGAGGGAAATCCTGAAAACATGACCTGTTGGGGGGGCCTGAGGACTGGATTTGAGAAACACTGAATTAGCGCACCATTTTTTGTTTTAGAGAGTTGAGGTCGCTTGCTAATGGTTGCAGCTTTTTCATGTGTATTTATTTTGTATATTAGTTTTGGTAGGTTGTGAGGTCCATAGCAGCGCACAAGTAATTTTATCTAACTTTTACACTTTCAGGTATAACCTTAGTAGTTTACTGAATGGTTTCACTTGCTGTCTGGAACTGCTTTTGAATAAGTCAAAGAGACGAGAATTAACCTGATGTTGCCCAGTAACGCAGTCCATTTCCAGTAATTTCTCCGTGCACAAACTCCCCTTCATAGTAACTTCCATCTCTAAATAAAAGCTTCCCGTGACCTGCAATAAAAAGGGATAAGTGGTACTCATTACTGCCTCTAATGACTTGCTCTTGTTTATATGTTAAAATGTATTGATTATACAATTTGCCATATGTTTTTCCACTTGTGTTGTGATGCACAGCATTTTTATGAAGTAGGCAGCTGTACAGTTCAAACAGAGGATATATTCCCAGAAGGCCTGTAATTAAAATTATTATTACCTAATGAGCTTATGGAATCAATCGGTGAAACTATGGCAAGCATTGAACCTTCAGGTGCCCAATGAAGTAAGATGCAGCCCCCCTCCCTCCCCAGCATGCTTGACTCTGGGAACAATCACAGAACTATGGAAGGGATCACATGACTATAATTTTGTGTTATAGCCATGAGTTATTAATTTAAAGTGTCACTAAACCCACATCATAAAAAAACTATCAATAAATGCTGTCATATACGATGTTCATACTCAGTCACTATGGGATTCTCTTTTTTTATTCTGCAAAAAAACCTGGTTGATCCTGCTGCTCTCTCTCTCCACCTTCTGTTCATGTTCCCAATTCAGCTAGGAATTTTGCAGCTGTGGTGATAACTCTGCACATGCTCAGTTTTCTGTGAGTTTTTATGCTGAGCATTTCCTCCCTATTATATCTGAGCAGTCCATGTGACTATAGAGTCACACATGTGGGCGTATACACAGTGGTAAATGACAGCCCACTCCCTCCCTCCTCCTCCACACCCACTAACCAGCTAAACACAGTGGGGGAGGGATATTTCATGTAGATTAATGGAGGCTTCGCCTCCCTCTTATTCTAAGACACAGGCTGAAGGGGTGTGACAACTTGTAAGGTTCACTGATACTTGATTCCGGTCAGTGTGTAACCGGTCAGGAATTAGTTATATGCTACTATATACTAAATATTTGATGTTATTTTATTTCCCTTAACCTATCAACCCACCATTTGATCACACTGGGCACTATGAAATGAGGAGATTGACCCATAAGGGGTTACTACCATTTGAGTCAGCACACCATATATAAATATATGAAATGGACATGTTCTGTAGGCTCTGAAGAAGAGGGAAACCATGAAACACGTTAGCCGATGTGACTACAAGTGTTGTGGATTTTTGCATATGGATTTAAGTGGATGAATTTATGATAACGCTATGACATAAGTACTGGTTTGTGAGTATATTCGCCTCTATTTTATGAAATAAAAACATGTGTTGAGGATAATGCGCTAGGCCTATGCACCCTCTATGTTCAGTGAGACAGCTTGTGACTGGCAGAAAGATTTAATTTCAAATATATATTTGTATGCCAATTTAAAACAGTTTATTGATATTATTTATTTTTACTCTGTATTTCAAAAGGTTGTTTTTTGTTTTGTTTTTTGAACATGTGATCAGCAGCAGAGGACTAGAAGCTCCACCTGCTTATGTTTCCCTGCAGACAGGCTGGGAGAGAGCTGGGTCATGTGACAGCTGTATACTGATTAAGAAAAAGGTGCTTACCGTTTTTTTTGTTTGTTTTTTTATTAAAATAGTGCCATCATCCACATAGAGAAATAGAAGGGACAATGTGAATTAAACCAAGTGTGTTTAGTATTGCTTTAAAGTAAAACATGAATGGCCAGGTGTGATTTTCCCAGTCAGTTGCTTTTATTTCTCCATAAAGGTAGGCAGGCACTGGGAACGTCATCCTAATCTTTCTCTTTACTTATCCAAAAGGCATAAGGATGCATGATTGGGTAAGCCAACTGTGTATATTAATGCAAAAATCTTTTACACGAGAGGTCATACAGAATTTTGCCCAAAGATGCATTCCAAGCCGGGCATAAATGTACTGAAATTTGGTTGGTTCAGCAGGAAACAGACCATAATCTGATCTGAGTTTGCTCCCCCAATCAAAATGTTTTTTGATCAGCAGCTGGAGCCATTCAGGAGCCGCTGTCAGAATACAATGTCCCAGCGAGCTGCTTGTGTGGATGGAAGTTCCTCTTCTTTTTTTTTTTTTGTTCATTCCTCTGGCTGAGAAGAACAAAATAAAGAAAGAGCTGCCTATGCCCAGCTGTAGTAACAATCTCATGTCTATGGCCCAAGGCAGATACTCCCATGTTGTCTGTTATCAGAAGGAAAGTTGGTCAGGTAGGTTCATAGAACCTGTTCTGTTCCCATTACTTTTTTCCTCCTCCCACCTGTAGTCTGCCAGCACTGCTCCCCTACTCCCCATTCATGACAGTAAACCCCCGTTCACATTGGGCCATTTTGGCATGCGAGTTAACCTGTCAAATCGCATGCCAAATTACCACCTCTTGCCAGCAACCTCTGAATCGGTGCGACGCCGACTTTGCAGCCCCGCACAGATTCCCAAAAGTAGTTCCTGCACTACTTTTGGCAACGTAGGGGGTAATTTCAATAGACATCTGTACAGGAACCTGCACAAATATCTCTGAAATCTCTCCCGAAGTCGGAATGAAATGCTGGTTTGTAATCATGTGAGCTCAGCTGAACTCACACAATTTCAAATCCGCATTCACCCTGGGTTCACACTAGTGCGATGCGGGAACCAGCGAAATTCCAGCGCCGGTTCCTGCATCGCTCCACTCCTGCAGGCAGTTCACACTGCCTTCTGCGAACCGCTGTGGGGGTCATTGACAAACACCCCCAGTTTAGTTCACAGTGTGAACTCGCACAGGAATCAGACCACATAGGTGAGAACACCCATGCGATCCGATTCTAGTGCAGGGAAAAAATGTCTCTACACTATTTTCTGTGTGAATATATCTGTATGGCTGAACTAAGATTGCTCAAAGATCGCATGTGATCGACATCTGCAGTGCGGGTGCGAATCACTAGCTGTCTCATAGACCGTGCTAGTGTGAACCCAGGCTAAACAATATTTGGTTGATATGGGTGTGCGCACAGTCTGTGCCAGGTGTGCCTGGGCACACCCTAATCACCCTGTGTGGTGCAGATCCCCCCTGTGAAAACCCCTGATATTTAGGAAAAGCCCCCTAATGGGGCTCCTAAAAAATTTGTAAATAAATAAAATGATTAAAAAAAAAATGTGAAAATACTGAAATCATCTACTGCCCTACTGGACACCAATGTCTGCCCTACTGACACCATGCACTGCTCTACTGACATCGTCAATATATCTATACATGCATGTGTTTGAGCTTTGAGGTGCACAACCTACTGCAATAGGCTTTGCACACTTATGTTGGCAGAGCTGAGCATTTGTGATTAGGGCTCATTCACGCTATGTGCAGCGACCTGCATTTTTCATCCCTGTATAAACCCAGGTCACTGCTAGGGCACATAGTAAACAACTGTTTGCTATGTGCCCCATTTACACCGCAATGGTGGTGTGATGTTTGGTGCGGTGAGCTGCTGTAAAGTGCAGCATGTCTGCATTTTTCCACAGCGTAGTGGATGGCACTGCATGATACCACACAGCAGCGCAACGCCCTGTGCAGTGACATTAATGAAGCGTCACATAAAGTTAAAACTATTAATCAATGTGATGTGCATTGTCACTAGCCCACACAGTAAAATGTTGAGTTTTACCATGCTGGCTACTGTGAACCCAGTCTTATAAGAACACTAGGTAACAGGTGTAGTTACATGTCAAACCATCCCTTAGCATTTCTTTTGTACATATAAATGTATCCCCTTGTATTGATGAGCACCTTAAAGGACCCTTTCACATTGAGTTTTTCAAGCTCTTTGCATTAAAAAAGCACCTAAAAAGCTCAAGAAAAATGCCTCTCTTTAAAATCAATGAATGTGTTCACACTGGGGTGGTGCGCTTCCACTGTGGTGAAAGATGCTTGGAGCATCTTTGGAGCATGTTCGGGGGGGGTATAAAAAAAACGCAGTAAAAATGCTCCTGCAAAGTGTTTTTGGTGTGGATTTTGAGTCACATGTCCTTTAAAAATAGCACCGCAAATGCGGTAAAATGGCACATTTTTCCAGTGTGGTAGTGCCCTAAAAAGGGACAGTCCACCCACCCGTTTGTCAGCTAAAAACAAGCTCATATTCCTTTTTGGGCAACAAGCGTAGTGGTTTTAAAGAATAATGGCACCCAAAAACAACAATTTGCAACAATTTGATATTGTGGGTGGAGTTGCAGTGATTCTGCCTGTGATCCCAACTGGCGAGAAGTGAATGGAGCCCTAAGCAGAACTAAAGTCTGATGGTTGAGGGTAGGCTCTTGCCATAACATTATGAATGAATGTTAATCTAACCAACTTATTTTTGCAATGCTTTATAAAGAGAAAGTTTGTTGTCTTGCAGGTTTCCATATTTTGGGATATTAGACTGGCAACACATTTTTAGCTAGTTTTATTTAATATGAGTAAGAGTTATAGCCTCTATCGCCTCTATCAGGTTTTTTCATTCTACAAAGTCCATAAAGTGCACCAGACTAATGACTGAGTATAAAAACTTTTAATGTTATTTAAGCAAGACAATATACAACGTAAAACAGCCAATGAGTTTCAGGGGTTCAGTGGTATGCCCCTTCGTTAGGGCTCAGATATTACATAAACTTGGGAGGACTCAAAATGGCAGAATTACCACAATTAATTATTTGATTTAAAAAAAAAAACACATTGCCATGGAGTAAAATAGCAACAGCACCGTGGGCACTGTGTCACGTTTTTTTCATCAATTACCGTATTTATTGGAGTATAACATGTACCTTTTCCCCCTTAAAATCAGGGGAAAATCATGTGTGCGTGTTATATGCTGAACGGCTGCCTCGGAGGGGAAGGGGGGGGAATGAACGCCGCCGAAATAGAAAGACCTGAATCTCCTGTGTACTCGGCTCTGCTCGCAGTGACTCACAGTCCTGCCTCCTAGCATTGACGTCCCGCCATTGGATCGGGGTTATGACCATCATTAGAGCTGGGCCAAGGGGCGGGACTGGGAGCAGAGCATGGGCGTCCGCAGAACTTTTTTCAGGGGGGGCATTATTTTAGGGTCACCTATGCGCCACCATTTTTCGACAATGTCTTTATCACATTATCATGCTCAGAGACTGCACACGTAGTACAATCCCTAAGATAAGTAATGGATAATGGCAAACAGGCCCTCTTACCAGACCCAGCAAACGACAGCAGTGATCCCTCCGGTCAGTAGTGTAGCATGTCTGTACCCTGGCAGTGGCTGTCTTTCTCTCTCTGGCTTCTGCCCAGCACACTCCTCGTTCTTTTTCCTGTAGCACTAGCCGATAGCAATGGAACTGTGTTGAATTTAAGATCTGATCCCTGATTCCAGGGGGGGCATTTGACCCCCCTTGCCCCTACCTGCGGACGCCCATGGAGCAGAGTACACAGGAGATCCTCCAGCTCTGTTTATTTTGGCAATAACAAGGCTGCAGATGCGCACTGGTCATGCTGCAATGATGGACAAGGCTGCAGATGGGCACTAATCAGGCTGCAATGTTGGGCAAGGCTGCAGATGGGCACTGATCATGCTGCAATGGTGGGCAAGGCTGCAGATGGGCACTATTCAGGCTGCAATTTTGGGCAAGACTGCAGATGGGCACTGATCAGGCTGCAATGATTGGCAAGGCTGCAATGATTGGCACTGATCAGCCTGCAATGATAGGCAATGGCCATTATTTTGCTTCAAAGGTGCGTGTTATACGCCGATAAATACGGTAACTGTAGTAGTTCTGCACCCTTAGTATTTATTTATCTTAGCGGAATGTTCATCAAGCTGGTATTGCATGCTCTACAAAATGTATACTCACACATTTGGCTTGTTTAAAAATGAAAAGAAAATTTTAAAATGAGAAAAAAAAGAAAGAGAAAGAGAAAGAGAAAGAGAAAGAGAAAGAGAAAGAGAAAGAGAAAGAGAAAGAGAAAGAGAAAGAGAAAGAGAAAGAGAAAGAGAAAGAGAAAGAGAAAGAGAAAGAGAAAGAGAAAGAGAAGAGAGAGAGAGAGAGAGAGAGAGAGAGAGAGAGAGAGAGAGAGAGAGAGAGAGAGAAAGCTTACCATGTTTTTTACCATCTTTCCACTCTCCTTCATAGCGGAAAAATGAATTTGTGTAAACGTAAATTCCATATCCTAGAGACATAAAATATTGATGATTAATTAGAATTTGCATAAAAAAATACATTTTTGCTGACAAAACAACAATCTCCATGGAATGACATCAAATGCTCTTTGTGACACTGTCCTGTGAGCCCAGACCACTGTGATGATACTGTACGCCCACGAGGGGGTGGTTCAATGTCATGCTGAGTCTAGAGGGAGGATGCACAACAGCCTGAGCTCACAGGAAGTGGGTTGAACAATGAGGTTATAACAATGAGGTTATAATGCAAAAGTGAAGACAAGCAGCACTGGACCTTGGAGTTTCTGTAGGGAACATCTTCAGAGAAGAGGTGAGTATTGTAGTAAGAGCGTTTTTTTTTTGTGTTTTTTTTAAACAGTAGATAACCTAATATTATATTTTACTATAAACTATAGTTCCACTTGAACTTCATCTGTTTTATAGACTATTTAGTACATGGATTTATTTTTTTCCCATAATAAAGCTTTATTGAGTAGACCTATTATCATTACATAAAACAATGTAACAGACACATGTATAGCCAAATATACAAAAATAGTGATATGAGACAACTTTCACCAATGTATTAGGACAGTGATCTAAAAAACTGCGGCCCTGGGGCCAGATGTGGACCTTTGCTTGCCTGTATCTGGCCCTAATAGTGGGGCACCATTCCTCCCACTGACACCAATGATGGGGTGCTATTCCTCCCATGATATCAACAATGGGGCACAGTTACTGCCGCTAAAACCAATGATGGGGCATTGTTTACTCTCGCTGATGCTGGGGCATTTTCTACTCCCACTGGCCACAGTCCGGCCACCCTATAGTCTGAAGAACAGTAAACTGACCCTTTGTTTAGAACGTTTGGAGACCCCTGTATTAGGAGAACAGCATACGACAATAAGAAGGTATATCAGCCTGGTAAAGCAGATCAAGAAAATTTAGAGAAGGATAGGGAATGAAAAAATAAATAAAAATGGAGGGGTGGGGAGCTGGGAAGGGGGTGGACCCTAGGAATGGGTGCCTACCAGTTAGGGGGTATCTGCTTGGGATAATTCTAAGTATGTTGCCTTTCAAAAAGCACCTCAGATGATAAATACCAAGGACCACATCACCCCCAAATATCAATAGGACATAGTGTTGCAGTAAGTCAGTGTTGACCTAAAAGGAAATGATCTGTCTTAGGAGGTATATATCAGTTCCTCCATTTCCGACACTTTATCCAATCTTATGAACCAATTCCTCATGGATGACACTATTGCTTTCCTCCAGTGCGCAGGGATACACATTTTTGCATCGTTGACCATGTGTATATGACAAGTGTTTTTAAGTAGTCGCTGCCTGACAGATGTGAGATGTAATAGGTATTGGGAAAGGGAAGTCCATTTGGAAAGTGGATACCTATTGGATAATCTGGTAAACCTTTTTCCAATATTGCTGAATCCTCTGGCATTGCCACCAAACAAGGAGGAGAGTATCCTCCACCACCGAACAACGCTGAAAATGATTCGGGATGAAGGAATAAAACATGTAGAGGAGAGAGGGTGTCCTGTACCATTGGGGGACTTATGGGAAATAGCGTGTCTAGGTTTTCCATACATTCAGGATTGCAAACAGATCCTGAGTTTGCAGGAACGTGAGCAGTCAATGGCAAGTATGTGGCAGAGAATTACACTCTTTTTATTTCACATTGCCTTTACATGTTTATTATACTTTAGGTATTTTAGCTGTTTTATAAACCATACTTATATTTATATTTTATTTATTATCATTTATGTATAGCTATTTATTTATCTTTTTTTTTTATAGCTAATTCTATTGATATATTTAGTGGTTTAGCCTGTCCACATTTACGGTTATTTTGCAAAAATGACAGTGACCGGGTTAGAAGTTTAGAAGAAACCAAAACACTAACAGGGGTATGTACAATCGTTATCATCATTTAAAAATGTAAGTAAAGCCAAAACGTTTTTCGTTAAATCCTGGATAGACTGGGGAAGGTTTAGAAGCCCTGTCATATTTTATTGCTAAACAGGGCTCCATTGGAGAGCTTTTTTCTCTGCTTCTGTTATGAGGACAACAATTTTAAAAGAGAATAAATAAGGAAAATCTTAAAAGGGGGAACAGACAACAATAACAACTGACAGAGGCTCTAGCATTCCCCCACTTAACTTAGCTTGAGCACTCTAATCAGCAAGCACTGTTAGCTTTGCTAATTGGACAGCTATGGATTTGACTCAGCAGAGATCATGGGGGACCTCTGCAGAGAGACCACTGCTACCCCACAGAATGAAAGAGTCCTTGTCTGAAACACGAGGGAAAATAACAGGCCTTTCTACTCAGATGTGGCTGCTCTCTAAAGAAAAAGGCCTCATTCCCACCTTTTAACTCCAGTGGTGGCAGGAATCCAGCAAATTCCTGCAGCTAGGTTTACAGGTGGTTGCAGCCATTGAGCCCATACAAAGCAATTACAGGTTGTCTGTGGCCACAGATGCCCACAGGTATCAACATCTAAATACATATGAAGCAATTACCCGCGGTTATAGGGTAGATGAAAGCTTGCGTCCGGGGAGATCTGTCCATGCTTGATTATGTCTGAAGGCCAGCTGACAGCTGCGGCTGCTATCAGTCTGTTATTGTCTTGTACAGGTTGAGCAGCCCCACCTGTCTTCAGCCACCTGGGAGTCCGCAATGGCAAAATCAGGGGTTACACACCACACAGATCAACCCCGTCCTCTGGTAAGCTAACAGAGGCTTCCGCTACAGTCCCTGCATGCATCTTCTCCACACTCACCTCTGATGCGTTTCACCCAGATTTGGCTTAATTGTAAAATTACCTCTATGACTAAGCCCATTCAGGGTGAAATGCATCAGTGGGGTGTGGCCAAGATGAGAGAACTGTATCCAACGCCTCTGTTACCTTATCAGCGGATGTGGTTGATCGATGTGTTGTGTGTTCCCTAATTTTACCATTATGATTGTTCCATGGGTGAAGGCATGCTCCTAGAGAGGAGCTGGCACCCACTGAGGGAGAATAAAAAGGACGAATGGGATGCGCTATTTTTTTTATATGTGGTCATCTGGGAATCCAGTCACAGGAATACCTTGGTCTCTTGCTGAAGCTGGAATTAAACTGAGACCTTAAAGTGGTGGTTAAGCCACTCCAACCTGTATACACCATTAGCACTGCCTCCTATTGTAGTATCCCCCTCTGATTTATAAAAATAAATGCTGCAAATACCTAATTTCACTGCCGAGATTGTGATCACATGACTGACAAGCTTTCTCCTTTCATCCTCTAAGAGATGCAGTGGGCGGGGCTGAGATTGCTCTGCTAATGTCAGTCTGGAGGGGAGGAGGAGAGAGTTGGCTGGTCATGTGATCGCAATCTCAGCTCTTAAATGAGGTATTTACAGCATTTATATTTATAATCATTCACAGAGGGGGAAACTGCAATAGGAGGCAGTGCTGATGGTGTATACAGGATAGTGTTATGAGAGCACCAGGAGGGGCGGCTCACACACAGACAGAGGGGAGGGGGGAGAAGGACACATTAGCAGACAGGAGAGCAGATAGTAGGCTGCTGATGACAGAGGCACGTAAACTGACCACAGTGTCTGGTCTCAGCAGCCATGATACACCCTGGTCAGTTTACAGAGGGGTGGGGAGAAACTGGCAGGATCCGCCAGGTTTTTAGGTGTTACAGGGGGCCAAATGACGCAGGACAAGCACTGTGTCATATAACATCCTTTAAAGGAGCAGTATCCATTCTTTTTTTGGGGGGTTAACAAAAGCTTTAAACTTTGAACACCTTTTGTTTTGATGCACTTGAAATATTTTTTGCTGCTTTTAAAATAAAAGTTCACTCGGGCTCTAATTTAGAACACTAAGTGAAGAACAGATTCAATCACCTTCCTAACCTAACAACCTTATTTTAAAAGTCAATGGTCCCATTAAGTCTGTTAAAATGATACGTTAGCCTCAGCACGCCGAATTTCAATGGTAATGTTTTAGCAAAAGATCTTTATAATGGCAGTTTGCAGTTTTTTTTTTTTGCGAGAAATGACACTAACGTGATATTAAGCGGTGGGCCGTTCTTCAAACCAAAAGCCAGTTTCAGCCCCTGCCAAGACAAAGACGGACTGTTTACATCATGCTGTCTTAAAAGGTTATTTTTTGTTTCAAGTCACTGTATCAGATGGCGATATATTAAACTGGTGCATGAAGTCAGCCTAGTAAGCAGGTACATGGAAATCAGAATTCACGGGACTCTGTGGAGTTGGAGGACAAAGAGCTCTCTGAGTCATCATTATTTCTTTTGGACTGGGCTAAAACAAGGCAGCAGCTGCTGTGTAAAGTTTAGCTTGGACCGCGGCTCTGGATGCTATAACCATTTATTTCAATACGAATCATTCTGGGTACATAACTATAGAGTACAATCACAGCCTTTCTTTGATATTACAAAGAATATAAATACATTGCCCTCGGGATCCATTCTTTATTCCGAGACGTTGGAAGATTTGTAATTTTACTGACTCAGTGTTCTAGGTGGTACTTGTATATACATACTATATATATACATTTAGGTTTATGTAAAGGGTTTATTTGAACACCCACAGAGGGAGGATTACAGTGGGGTTCAAATGTTATTTTATACAGTTGAATATGTATCTACTCCTACAAAAAGCAACAGGCTCCTATTATTAGGCTGATGTAGTGGATCTACATCATATGATCAGCATAAATTTGGGTTAATAAAATTTGCTAAAGGAAAAATAAATAATATATTAGATAAAGATATCAAATACTTGCATATCATCATTCCAGTAAGAGTTTCCCTCCTTCACTGCAGGTCACAAGACTAATGCTATGGCATTGACCATGTGATCTCAAAAGTGGAACGTCTGCTTTAAGGTATCCTGACCCCCTGTAATTTTTTTTGCAGGGGGGGGGGCAGGTACCTAGTTTTAATAAGTACCAGCTCCCACATCTGCCCATGCAGCCTAGGTGACTCCTCCTCTCCCCCTCCCTCCCTGCAGTGTTCTGGGACACCTCACAGATCCCAGACGATTGCCCGGCCATTCAGGACACGCAGCGCAACTCGTGCATGCGCACCCAGCTGTCACAGCCAGGTGCCCACACTTGCAGTGCCGAAGAGAGGCAGGGGAGAGAATGTACGCTTCTGGCAGCCGCATTGCTGGATCGTGGGACAGGTGAGTGTGCATTTATTAAAAGTCAGCAGCTACACTTTTTCTAGCTGTTGACTTTTAATAAACATGGGTCCAGCTGGAACGGCACTTTAAGGAGAGAATATGTGTGCAAGCACAGGTGCTTATTGGTTGGCTTTGCTTCCAAATTGCTTTGGCAGAGATCATATAAACAAAGCCACAAAATATAGGGATAGTGGTGGTTAGACATATGCTCACCAACATCCCTAACCAAACCAATACAGGGATTCCCAGAGTTACGAACCTCCGACTTGCAAACAACTCCTACTTATGAACAGCAGCCGGCGCCGGTGGGCACATCAGAAAACAACGTCGGAAAACAACGGAAAACGTCGTTCTCTGCACGCACGTCCGAATTACGAACAAAACCGACTTAACAAACAGGCAGTCCCAAACCTGTTTGTAACTCAGGGACTGCCTGTAGTAGCAATTTTTTTCAATGGGGCTTTTTAGGCAAGTACATTCCAAACATAAAATCATATCTCTTTATTTCTATACAATCTAAAATACATGATTATTACATACAATTGTATAGCAGCTAATATATCATCTAATCTGTCATAGGTGTGAGCAGCCTATTGCATTAATTAGGGTGTGCAACCCTAAGCACAAACACACATGCTTACAGGAGACACACTGTACACACACACACACACACACACACACACAGGACCTGTAAGTTACTACAAAAATGGGGCTATAAAAGTTACAGTGAAATGTCATAGATTACTCGTCTTAGTCATATATATTGTAAAATTAATTGAACGATTGTATGATTTTATTATAGATATGGCATAACCTTTACCCCTGAAGAAGAATATTCAAAACATGCTGGGTGTGTCCCGAAATTGGGAGACTGGTGTAGACAAGTTATTGTTTTGTTATACATCACCATCTTTAAGTATTTATGTATTATTGGATTCCATAAGGTTGTTACAACATTATATTAACATTGATGCTTGGATAGTTGTATATCTTTGTGTTGGTTAGGAGGTTTATTGCTTCTATGTAGCATTTGTGAATATTTGGTATCCATTGCTACATTGTTTCTCTACTATATCTCCATTTTCTGTAACTGGTTTTGTGTGGTCGATTGGCTCCATATCTTCCAAACATTTTTATTTTTATTTTTTTTATATACATTTTGACATAATTCAAGGGAATACCTTTTTTGTTGGATTTACAATCTGATTGCATTTGTTCAATCGTTTTCCAACAATTGACACATACTCTAATTTTTTGGTTTGGTTGTCTCTTCTTCAGCGCTGATATATTTTGAATGACAATTGCGCGGTCATATAACACTGTACCCAAATTAAATTTTTATCATTTTTTTTCCTACAAATAGAGCTTTCTTTTGGTGGTATTTAATTACAGCTGGGAGTTTTAATTTTTGCTAAACAAACAAAAAAAGATGCAAAATAAAAAAATAAAAAAAATCATGTTTAATAGTTTGTTATAAAATTTAGCAAACAGGTCATTTTTCTCCTTCATTGAAATGCGCTGATGAGGTGGCACTGGTGGGCACTGATAGGCTGCATTGGTGGGCACAGTTAAGGTGGCACCGATAGGCGCAGATAAGGCAGTACTGATGGGCACAGATAAGGCAGCACTGATGGGCAAAGATGGGCACAGATAAGATGGCACTGATGGGTGGCATGGGTGGGTGGCACTAATGGGCACTGATAGGTGGCACTGCTGGGCACTGATGAGGGGCACTGATAGATGACACTGATGGGCACGGATATGTGGCACTGAGGTGAAGCACTATTGTTGAGGCAGATTGTGGTCACTGATGGGTGGCACTATGGGCACTAATGGGTGGCACTTTTTCCTATACTTAGGTGGCACTGGCAGGGGGCAGGTGGCACTGATGAGCTGGCCCCAGCACGCCGTGATCTGGGCTGAAGTCCCTCTCACGGCCGCCAGTGATTGTTTTTTTTTTCTCCTCGCGCTAACAGCAGGAAAAATAGCTCATTGGCTGACAGCTGATCATGTGGTAAGGGGTCAGGATCGATCTCTTGCTCCGATCTGTGATCAGGCGAGTATCATAGACTCGCTGATCACAGAGCGCGTCGCGCGTGCCCCTCAGGGGACGCGCAGGCCATTCGTGCACGGGATGACGTCAATAGACGTTGTCCCGGCAAAGCAGGTTCGCGCTGTAGCTGTCATTCGGCTATAGCGCGGATTTCTAGCGGTTAAAGTCTAGTTATTTGCACACTGTGATTTAATGATTTTATCTAGTGTGTTTTAATGCTATTCATGTTGGTGAGCCAATTAAACCGAGTTGTTTCTGTTGCATCGCCATCAGGTGGAACATTTAAATATCTCAGGTTGTGAACAAACAAGAGCTACCCACATGAAATGCGTCAACATATGTTCCTGTAACGTCCTATGGCATGGTGACAATAAAGAATATATTCTACAGAAGTTTTCCCTTCATGGTATGTGGCCAATCTTGTTTTTCTTCAATTATCATTGATGGTGGTGAGCCGAGGCCAGCACCCACGGGGATCTTCATATCCACAGTCTGAGTGGTGTTACACTTCTTTCAGACTTTGTAGACAAGTCATGCATATGTTTTTATGATTTAAGTTTGTAATGTGTTTATAATGGTACTAAAAGTAACCAAAGCCAAAAGATGGAAGGGTTCACAGGAAAAGAAAGGCAATAATTTGACTTATTGAACTTCAATGAAAGTGATTATGCAGGCTCTGCATGCTGTAATGCCCCTGTACGACCCTGTGAATGAATGAAGCCGAAAAGCTTTTTTTAAAATACTTTATAATGCTTTATATAATGTGATATGTCACATAAACATTTCTTATTTTACTGTCCTATCTGCAAACATTTTCTATATGTGCACATTTCTGTACCCTAAATTAAGGTAATGTTACAGGCTGTAAGAAAAAAATGGCTGATGAAGTGAATGGACAAAGAAAGAGAAGGAGCACACTGATGAGGTCATCCTTGTGCTCTTTCCTCCTGCAAGTGTGTTCAGTGTTAGGCTGACATGCACTGTGCTAGGCAGTAGAGCTCTGAGTTGCTCAGATCATCACCTGTCCCCCTTCCACACTGCCAAAAATACCAATACCTGGTTTAATGATCATGGTATCACTGAGCTTGAGTGGCCAGCAAACTCGCCTGACCTAAAACCTATAGGTAATCTGTGGGGTATTGTGAAGAGGAAGATGAGAGACACCAGACCCAACAATGTAGACGAGCTGAAGGCTGCTATCAAAGCAACCCGAGCTTCCATAACACCTCAGCAGTGCCACAAGCTGATCGACTTCCATGCCACGCCGCATTGATGCATTCATTCACGTAAAAAGGAGCCCCGACTAAGTATTGAGTGCATACTATACTGTACAGGGACATACTTTTCAGTAAGCCAACATTTCTGTATTAAAAAAACATATTTTTTTTATTGGTCTTATGTAATATTCTAGTTTTCTGAGATACTGAATTTTGTGATTTCACTGGCTGTAAGTCCAAATCATCAAAATAAAAATATATAAAAATAAATAAATAAATGCTTGAAACATATCACTCTGTGTGTAACGCATCTTTCACTTTTTGAATTGAATTGCTGAAATAAAATTAACTTTTTGATGATATTCAAATTTTTTGAGATGCACCTGTATATAGATACAGCTAAAACTAACAATGAGTCTGGCTACCAGGTAAGATGTGGACAAAGGACTGGAGTCTTTATACCACTCAAAGTTCTACAAAATTCTCAGTGCTCCAGGACCCAGGATAGGGTCTGTGAAAGCAAAAAACATTTTATTTCCCCAACATCGGCCATAAATCCAGAAGCCTCTTACCATGTGTATGTGAGAAACCTAGATCCACAATCCTGCCAGGCAGGATTATATTTATAAAATCTCCCTCCCTCTCTCTCCCTTTATATACAAAGGTGCATCTCAAAAAAATGTGAATATCATCATAAAGTTATTTCAGTAATACAATTCAAAAAGTGAAACTCATATATTCTCAGTGGTGGCCCAGCCCGTACATTAAGGGCACATGGGCACCTCCGTCTCTATCATGCCACCCCCCCATAAGAGTAATGGATAGATTCATGCATAGCATCAATAGGCGACCCCCTATTAATGCATCCAACCCATTTTTAGGATGTGGGGCACGTGAATTACAGCGGTGGGGGTGTTTTTTGAAGCACATGATTAAAGCAATAGGCTCTAATAGGCTTCAAAATAGGGTGGACTCGAAGCGCAGAGCATTGCGCTCGGAGCCCTCCCAGGTGTGTTAGAAAAGCGAATATTCATTTGCTTTTCTAACACTGATTCACCTCTCTGATAATCAGGGAGTGCAGGTCTATTGGACACCTAGCAGGGGGAAAGAAGAGACAATGAGCGGATGGGGGAGTGCTGGCTAAATGCCCCTGGGGGGAGGGAGGGGTCACAGTGGCTGCAATTGATGGCACAGTAGCTGCTTTTGATGGGCACAGTGACTGCATTTCTGCATCCGATGGGCACAGTGGCTGCATTTGATGGGCACAGTGAGGTTGCAACTATTTTTTTCTTTTTGGTATTTTTTTAGTTGTTTGTCCCCCCCCAAAAAAAAAATTTTTGAGCTCCACCCGCCACTGTAAATTCTTTAGATTCATTCCACACAGAGTAATATATTTCAAGCATTTCTTTATTTTAGTTTTGATGATAAAGCTCAATATTTGTAGACTTGTGGTGTCACACTCTAATTAGCTAACTCAAAACACCTGTAAAGGTTTCCTGAGCCTTTAAATGGTCTCCCAGTCTGATTCAGTAGGTTGCATAATCATTGGGAAAGACTGCTGATTTGACAGTTGTCCAGAAGACAGTCATCGACACCCTCCACAAGGAGGGTAAGTCACAAAAGGTCATTGCTATAGAAACTGGCTGTTCACAGAGTGCTGTATCCAAGCATATTAATGGAAAGTTAAGTGGAAGGAAAAAATGTGGTAAAAAAAAGGTGCACAAGCAACAGAGATAACTGAAACCTTGAGAGGACTGTGAAGCAAAGGCTAGTCAAAAGTTTGGGGGAGATTCACAAGGAGTATAATACGGCTGGTGTCAGTGCTTCGAGAGCCACAACACAGACGTATCCAGGACATGGGCTACAACTGTCGTATTCCTTGTGTCAAGCCATTCCTGAACCAGAGACAATGTTAGAATCATCTTACCTGGGCTAAGGAGAAAAAGGACTGGACTGTTGCTCAGTGGTCCAAAGTCCTCTTTTCAGGGGAAGGTAAATATTGCATTTCATTTAGAAATCAAGGTCCCAGAGTCTGAAGGAGGAATGGAGAGGCACAGAATCCAAGTTGCATGAGGTCCAATGGGAAGTTTCCACAGTCGGTGATGATTTAGGGAGCCATGTCATCTGCTAGTTATAAATAATATACCACTCCAGATACTAATCTCGAAACTGACCTCCCCTGGATGAAGAAAGGGTGCTGGCTCCGCATGCAATGGTCATGTAGTAAGGAAAATCCAGATAGCCGTACTCCAATTCAATCACCTTTATTGATATAAAAGTTCATACAGTACAGGAAGTGCAGGAACAGCTGTAACTAACGCGTTTCACACCCTCACAGGTGCTTAGTCATAGCTAGAGTGACATGTTGACACACGGCTATATATAGCATAAATGACTAAAGTTATCAACCTAAACCTAGCCGTGTGTAGCTAATAAAACACATATGGAAGTGATTATGGCAAATAGAATGGCTAGATGAAGATATTAACACACACCCATTAGCCACCGAGCAGTGCTCTCGAAGCAAACAATTCCCCTCGTGGGATCCCTCATGCGCTCGCCAACACTGTAGGGCAGGGATATGCAATTAGTGGACTTCCAGCTGTTGCAGAACTACAAGTCCCATGAGGCATAGCAAAACTGTGACATCCACAAGCATGACACCCAGAGGTAGAGGCATTATGGGACTTGAAGTTTTGCAACAGCTGGAGGTCCGCTAATTGCATATCCCTGCTGTAGGGGATACTATTGTGGCGTCAGGACAATGATTACATCAACGCGTTTCGCTGTGCGGATGCATAGCTTTGTCTGGATGGACTTTCAAGAAGGAAATGTATTACGAACAACAGACATCGGCTGATGGACATCAACAGAGGATTGAGCATTGCAATTTCCAGTGAGGGTCTGAGTACAGCACGCCTTATTGACACTATTTTTGTATTTTTATGCGCAATTGTATTTTTGTACACAGCACTATCTGCCTATGCTGATACTCATACACCCCTTCAGCTCTACGCTCCAGATCCAATATATATTTCTCTGTTCCCTCCTGCCCCCCCCCCCCCCCCCCCCACAGCTTGAGCCTCCAAGGCAGTGATTCTCAACCAGGGTTCCGTGGAACTCTAGGGTTCCTCCAAAGGTTGCTAGGGGTTCCTTCAGCATTGGGCAGTTTCTGCCTCTCAGATAAGTTTCCACCGACACCATTGATCTTTTTAGTTATCTGTAAGGAGGTAATGCTTCCCAATGACCACAAGTGTAAGGACCATTCTTCCCACTGACCATCACATTATTGCACCATGAGTTGTAGATTTCTAATTTTTAGCAGGGGTTCCCCGAGACTGGAGAATTATTTCAAGGGTTCTTCTGTGTTGAAAAGGTTGAGAATGGCTGCTCCAAGGGGTTGACACACGGACACACCTCCTAGACATTTAGTGCACAAGACACACAGCAATTGCCTTGGAGGGGTCTCCCTTTGCCAACTGATTTGGCGTCCAGACGGTCTTGTGTGCGTCTTTTTGGTATTTTTTTTATCTGTAATGTACCCTGTCTGGGGTTTTGTGTCTTTGACACAGCTAGCGTGCATTACCTTGCATTGTCTAACAGATTTTATGTTTTCCACACTTGTAGCTGCTAGGCAGCAACATGATTTTTAATATCATATTAATACATTTATGAATACTTATCGAGTGATCCACACTCCCAGTCATTTACAGCATTCCTTTCTGTTTTCTCCTCCCTTTGGGGAGAAAATATATTTTTCTTCATGTACGCTTTTTAGCCTACAAATGAAATGGTTTTAGTTTTATACTCTTCTCTATTTGGTTTGGTTCACCATTATTATTTTTATTCGTTTATATACACTTTTTATTCTTTACTTTTTCATTTGTTTAAACATGTTCTAGTTATAATAAGGCATTTTTGAGTTCTGAGGTGTCTGGCATTATATGGGTTCATTTCTGCACTCTAGCCATTCTAATTGCCATAATCACTTCCATGTGTGTTTTATTAGCTACACACGGCTAGGTTCAGGTTGGCAACTTTAGTCATTTATCCTATATATAGCCATATGTCACTTTAGCTATGACTAAGCACCAGTGAGGGTGTGAAATGTGTTAGTTACAGCTGTTTCTGCACTTCCTGTACTGTATGGAATGTCTTTTTTACCAATAAAGTTGATTGCATTGAAGTTCGGCTATCTGGATTTTCTTTACTACATGTCATCTGCTGGTGTTGGTCCATGGTGTTCTATCAAGTCCAAAGTCAGCGCATCCATTCTAGAGCAGTTCATGCTTCCCTCTGCTGACCAGCTTTATGAAGATGCCTATTTCATTTTCCAGTAGGACTTGGCACCTGCCCAAACCACCAAAAACACCAATACCTGGTTGTAATAATCAGGGTATCACTGTGCTTGATTGGCCAGCAAACTCGCCTGACCTAAACCCCATAGAGAATCTGTGGGGTATTTTCAAGCAGAAGATGAGAGCCACCCAGCCCAATAATGCAGATGAGCTGAAGGCGGCTATCAAAGTAACCTGGGCTTCCACAACACCTCAGCAGTGCTACAGGCTGATTGCCTCCATGCCACCCGCATTGATGTAGTCATTCATGCAAATGGAGCCCCAAGTATTGAGGGCATACTATACTGTGCATGGACATACTTTTCAGTAAGCCAACATTTCTGTATTCCAATTTTTTTTTTTTTTATTGGTCTTATGCAATATTCTACATTTTCTGAGATACTTAATTTTGGGTTTTCACTATCTGTAAGTCATAATCATCAAAATTAGAAGAAAGAAATGCTTGAAATATATCACTCTGTATGTAATGAATCTATATAATATTATATGGTGTTTCACTTTTTGAATTGAATTACTGAAATAAAGTAACTTTTTGATGATATTCAAATTTTTTGAGATGCACCTATATATCTATATACACTGTGTCAGGGCGAGGCCCTCCCACTGTTTAACATTGCAGTCTGGGCCACATCTTGCAGGAAACAGGCACACTAATGACGCAGGTGTGTGCTGGGTTTATGCTAGACCACTTCCTCACTGGGGCCGTCCGAGCACTAGCGACACTTTACCGTAGTTTTGGCTGCACTTTTTGGCCATTAGCGGGGGGCTTTTAACCCCCGCTAGCGGCCGAAGAAGGGGTTAGAAGCTCCTGTGGTGCGGCACTTCCAAAGTGCTTTTGAGGTGCTGCCCATTCATTTCAATGGGCAGGGGCCCAAATATGCTGCTTGCAGGACTTTTTTTCCATCCCGCAAGCGCATCGCCCCTGTGTGAAAGCACTCAGGCTTTCATATTGGGGAGGCATGAGAGGCAGTTTTCAGGCACTTTACAGGTGCTATTTTTGGCACTAAAATGCCTGAAAACTGCCTTCAGTGTGAAAGTAGCCTTAGAGACAGAGTTAGAGGTCATTGTCAAACCCTCCCGAGGAGGTCAGTGTGTGAAGGGAGCTGTGAGAGGTCCCATGCTGCCCCGTACTGTCCAGGTCAGGACAGACAAAGGCCCGAGCCTGTGAGAGATGGAGTAGCAGGTAGCTGCAGCATAAGAAGCCAAGCTGACAAAAGGTACAGAATTTTGTGCACGAGCACTGGGACTGTGTGTTAGATAGAATGGAGGACCTAGAAAAGGGACCTGAGCAGTAGGGCTGCGAAGAGAGCCACGAGGCTGAATTCTATATTTTGTTGTATTGATCATGAGAACCCCTTGCGTGGGGTAATTGTCATTTATGAACTTTGCTTTCTTTTAAACAAAAGTGTCCAGAAAAGGCCCTTAAAAGACACTTCTGGTGTGAAGTAAACTCACTGTTTTGCATTACCAATGAGCTAAACAACCCCCAACCTGTCACAACATACACACAGAGGTTGATTTACTAAGCAGTGATTTTAAAAGGGAGTTCCATCCAAAAATGGAACTTACACTAATCTGGTTGCTCCCCCCCTCCAGTGTCACATTTGGCACCTTTCGGTGCCTATTACAGGTATTTGCTCCCAATTCGGGCGAAAAATTGCTGCAGAATCTGTCAAAATCAATGCCATGTCGTGCCCCTCCTCCGTCCCCCCACTGTCTTCTGGGAGACACACAGGTCCCAGAAGACAGCAGGGACCAGTCAGGACATGCAGCGCAACTCGCGAGCCAGGCTGTGAAGCCGCAAGGCTTCACTTCCTGATTCCCTTACTAAAGATGCCAGCAATATAGATAAAAATCATTGGAAAAAAAGGCGTGGGTCCCCCACCCCCCAGTCCATTACCAGGCCCTTTGGGTCTGGTATGAATATTAGGGGAACCCAATCCACAAATTTAAAAATAAAATGGCCTTTGGCCAATCATGGAGCTCACTGTGATTGGCCAAAGCATGCAGGTAAGATGCATGCTTTAGCCAATCAGCAGCCGTCAATGCACTGTGATCTCGCAGTGCATTGACGGTCCCGCAGTGCATTATGGGGCGTTTCACGGGCGCTTGAATTTCCCGCATAATGTTCTAAATTCGGCAAATGGACGAACACCCGATGTTCAAATCAAACTTATGTTCTACTCGAACATCGGGCTCATCCCTAATGTGGACAGATCAGTAACATGATTTGTTACAAAAAGAACATAATAGAGCATCAAAATGTTTAAGAAGTAAAGATCAGACGGCACTTCATTAAAAACAGGCATGATTCTATGATGGACATCACGGGCATGGGCTCAGGAATACTTTCAAAAACCACTGTCTGAACACAGTTTGCCGTGCCATCCTAAAAATGCGAGGTAAAGCTCTACCATGCGAAGAAGCTGTATCTGAACATGATCCAGAAATGCTGCTGTTTTATCTGGGCAAAAGCTTGGTTTACATTATGAACTGCAGTCTGCATGTGAATTGCATTCCTGTTCAATTCACATGTGATTCAGTGCAGTGAGATTTGAGCCCATTCATTTTGAATGGGTTCAAATTTCATCAAAGACGTGCATGCAGCAATTTTGGAACCGCATTACAACCAGATTGCACGGTCGCTTTGCACCATGTGATCTGGTGCAGGCAAACGCACTATGTTTGCAACCTGCGTTTGGGGTGTCCTCAAGAGGGCACTGACACCCGCTGTGGATCGCAAGGGCAATGCGATTTAAATGCAGTACAAGAAATGCACACAGACCTCAGCATTTTCTGCACCGCATTAGTGTGAACCTAGTCTTAAAATGATCTGTTGCAAAGTGGAAAATTGTTCTGTGGTCAAATGAATCAAAATCTGACATTCTTTTTGGCAACCATGGGCGCCGTGTCCTATGGACTGAAGTGGAGAGGAACCTTCTGGCTTGTTATCAGCACTCAAAAGCCTGCATCTCTGATGGTATGGGGTACATTAGTCAGTATAATTTGCAGCTTGCACATCTGGAAAGGAACCATCAATATATCCAGGTTTTAGAGCAGCATATGCTTCCAACCAGAGGATGTCGTTTTCAGGGAAGGCCTTGCATATTTCAGCATAACAATGCTACATCACATACTGCATCTATGATAACAGCATGGCTTCGTAGTAGAAGAGCCCAGGTGCTTAAATGGCCTGCCTGTAGTCCAGACCTTTTATCAATTTAAATGAATTGGTGCATCATGAAGCAGAAAATACAACAAAGAAGACCCAGGACTGTTGAGCAGTTATGCGACGCGCACACGATCGGAAATTCCACCAGCAAAACTCTGATGAGAGCTTTATGTCGGAAAATGCAACCATGTGTATGCTCCATCGGTCTTTTGCTGGAATTCCAGCCTGCAAAAGATTGAGAGCATGTTCTCTATTTTTCGGTCGGGAAAAGTTCCTATCTGAAAATGCAATCGTCTGTACAAATTCCAATGCGCAAAATTCCTACGCATGCTCGGAAACAATTCAACACATGCTTGGAAGCACTGAACTTAATTTTCTCGGCTCGTCATAGTGTTGTACATCACTGCGTTCTTGTCGGTCAAAGGTTCAGAGAACTTTTGTGTGACCGTGTGTATGCAAGGCAAGCTTGAGTGGAATTACGTCTGGAAAAACCATCCAAGTTTTTTCCGATGGAAAATCCGCTCATGTGTACAGGGCATAAGAATCCTATATCAGGCAAGAATGGAACAACATGACTGAGGGATGTTCAGATTACTGAGGCTGTCACTTCCTGTAAAATTAAACAACCAACACCCCATTCCTTCACCCACCCTGAGATTGGCCAGACGACACATATTCATTTTGGAGTCAAATGCAGCCTTTTTATTACAACAAATGAAATACAAATCACAATATAAACAATTGTAATGCATATAATACATTTTTTACATAACCTTTAAACCAAAAAAACGCAGCCTAACCTACCCGGTCTAAGGTCTTTGAAGGGCAATTTTTTCTCGACCAACCGATTGTATCTGTCACCCCAAAAAGGCCCCCAGCCGCATATTACACCAGCTTGAGGACAAATTACCAGTTACTTCTTACCAGATACAACTTAAAACCATTGTTACCGTTGTATTATTAGTAAGGGAAGGGGCAGCCATACCTTCAGATGGGCCCAACCCCCCTAATTCTCTATTATTTTATCAAGCACCGCCTTCAAAGACCCCATAGACCTCCTGCTGCTGCTACGACTAGTAATAAAGGAACCCCTGACGTGAACAGTCATGGAAAAACCATGCCCCATTAAAAACTGGCCCACCAGGGAGAAAACCATCCCACCTATAAAGGAACCCCTGACGTGAACAGTCATGGAAAAACCATGCCCCATTAAAAACTGGCCCACCAGGGAGAAAACCATCCCACCTATAAAGGAACCCCTGACGTGAACAGTCATGGAAAAACCATGCCCCATTAAAAACTGGCCCACCAGGGAGAAAACCATCCCACCTAGTACTATCAAAAAACCTTGGATGGTGACCCCACAAAAAAACAACAAAGAGAGGATGAGAGTGAGAAACCTTCCTGATTCTGTGCAAAGCTCCGACTGAGCTCTGACTAGAAACCTACCCCCCCCCCCCCCCCTCTACATCCACAGGACAGCCCCCAACCCTCGGGACCCACTAATCCAGGTAAGTGGCTTAATACCTCCCCCTATCACCAGAATTCTCTCTGCCTCACTGCCCATCCCAGTCATGTTGGCCCTCCTCCAAGTTGCACTTTTTGCTCCAGGCCATTGACTTTTCTTCCCCAAAACGCCAACAACCGGTCTCCTCAAATCCCAAATGTTTACAGGGTTGTTGTTGACATCAATTTAAAAAATGTCTATTTTTTTTTCTCAAAATTGTACATTTTCTCAGTTTAAACATGTTATATGTTTTCTATTTTCTAGTGTGAATAAAATATGGGTTTATTAGATTTGCAAAATCTAGCATTCTGTTTTTATGTAGATTTTACACAGTGTCCCGATCTTTTTGTAATTGGGGTCGTGTCAACCATACTTGTTCAATAAAATTGCCTGATGTGCTTTCTGATTAGAAATGCTGCACAGCTATTGTTCTTTACTGCTCCCCTAATCTGCAGGCTCTCTCACATTGACTGAAAGCTGGATCCTGCCTAGAGAGCACAGTAGTAAGAAAATGTGCTGGGTCTTACACCTCGGCTTTTACTACAAACAGCCCATTTAGATGCAACAGTACCAAATGTTATAAGAAGCACTTGAAGCGATAAGAATATCTCGCTGAAAATGTCATGTGATTATGTTGTGGTGCCTGTCTAATGTGCACCAAAAGCATCAACAAAGCTGCACTGAAATCTCCATGACAAAATCAAATAGGAGGAGGTAAAGCACAGCAGACCTTTCAATTTGAACGTCATATAAAATATTGATATTAGCTCTGCAATAACTGAAAATATGCAATTTGTGAAAACACAATATATAGTTTCCTTGGTGAATATGCCTGGAAAAGTCTACTGGTCTGCAAGGAACACTGCTTTCTGTCTTTCTACCACTAGATGGCGAGCCATTACTGATCCACACTGGTCCTTTCTGACTCCAGCAGAGGGCTTACTGCTCTCATTTCAAGTTGCAGCCACACTGAGTCTGCTTTTTACATTTTCCTGTGAAGTGATCTACAGTCATAAGATGCCAGCCACTGTTTTGGCAGGTTTGACATTTTTACTGTTATCTGTGATGTACAAACAACCTCCCTGGGACACAAATGTTGGATGTTATTTCAATTATGTAGGCTGGAAATTATCAGACAATGATCCATTATAATCAGATGGCAGCACAGGGATAGACTTGTAAGATATCACATGAGAAGCCACTGACATCTTTATGGTCTGAATTAAAATTAATCTTGAGAGCCTTTGTTTTTTTTTTCCTTTTTCTGTATTTCTCCTCTGCAACTCACACACACCTATAGCTCTCCTTTTGAAAATGCTAGTTGCCTGGCTAGCCTGGAATTCCGAGCACTAACCCAGTGGCTGACTCAGGCCAAAGCAAAGTCAGATCTCCAGGTCTGCTCTGCGTGATTGTCTGTGTTTAGAGTCTGTGTCTCAAAGTTTTGAAGCCAGAGAGAACCAGGCAGCTAACATTTTCAGACCAGGGAGCAGCAATGGCAGCCTCTACATTGCTGTCAGTACAGGAGTACACTGCAATCAGTCAGTACAGTAGAACACTGCAATCAGTACAGGAGAACACTGCAATCAGTCAGCACAGGAGTACACTGCAATCAGTACAGAACACTGCAGTCAGCACAGGAGTACACTGCAATCAGTCAGCACAGGAGTACACTGCAATCAGTCAGCACAGGAGAATACTGCAATCAGTCAGCACAGGAGAATACTGCAATCAGTCAGCACAGGAGAATACTGCAATCAGTCAGCACAGGAGAATACTGCAATCAGTCAGCACAGGACAACACTGCAATCAGTCGGTACAGGACAACACTGCAATCAGTCGGTACAGGACAACACTGCAATCTCTGGAGTTTTGGAGGCAAGTGTGCTGTAAACTGCACTTTTCTATATGGTTAATATCCAGGCTTTTGTAAAATATTTACTGACCACCAATGTAAGGACAGTTCTTTTTGACTATTAGTGTACTGGCGCTCTTTACTGACTACCAGTGTAAGGAGAGTTCTTCCCATTGACCACCTGTGTACTCTGGCCCCTTCACTGAGCACCATTGTATGGAGAGTTCTTATCATTGATTACCAGTGTACTGGAACCCTTTACTGACCACCAATGTGAGGAGAATTCAACTTATTCACCCCAAGTGTACTGGAGCTCTTCACTGACCATCAATGTAAGGAGAGTTCTTCTTATTGAGCACCAGTGTACTGGAGCCCTTTACTGACCATTAATGTAAGGAGAGTTCTTCTCATTGACCACCAGAATACTGGAACAATTCACCGACCACCAATGAAAGGAGAGTTCTTCTCATTGACCACAAGTGTAGGGGAGCCATTCACTGACCATAATTGTAAAGAGAGTTCTTCTCATTGACCACAAGCGTACTCTGGGGCTTCATGGACCACCAATGTAAGGCGAGTTCTTCCCATTGACTACTAGTATACTGGAGCCCTTCACTGACCACCAATATAAGGAAAGATCTTCTCATTGATCACCAATGTACTGGAAACCTTCACTGACCACCATTGTAAGGAAGCCTCTTCTCATTGGCCACCAGTGTACTGGAGCTCTTCCCTGACCACAAATGTAAGGAGTAGTGATGGACGAACTTCCGACGGGACGTTTCGCGAACGTGGACCGCGAACGCGGCCAATAGTTTGCGAACCGTAGCGTTCGCGGCAGGCCCCATTGACTTCAATGGGAGGCAAACTTTGCAAACCTACAGGTCAAATTTGCAGCCACAAAATAATTACTAGCTGTGCAAACATAGTCCCACCACATGGCCAATGACATAACACATGTATAAGGTGAATCTGGGATCAACAACTACAAGCATTCTTTTTTTATATGTGAAATTGTGACAATTTAGGACTGTGGAGCACATGAAGGCAATGGAGGAGAGGGAAGGTCAGGGTAGGCAAAGAAGAGGGTGCAGGAGATTATCACCAGCAGCGTGACATACAGCAATGACACCTGCACCGTGATAGAGTCATCTGACACCAGCACCGTGATAGAGAGCACTGACATCAGCAGCGTGACATACAGCAATGACACCTGCACCGTGATAGAGTGATCTGACACCAGCACCGTGATAGAGAGCACTGACATCAGCAGCGTGACATAAAGCACTGACACCAGCACCGTGATATTCAGCCCTGACACCAGCACGGTGATATACAGCACTGACACCAGCACCGTAAGCAGCCCCAGGAGTAAGTCAGCATTGCACAGGGATGGTGGGAGCCCCTCATAATGAGCATAGCACAGGGATGGTGGGAGCCCCTCATAATATGCACAGCAGAGGTACAGCCCCAGGAGGAAGTCAGCACAGCACAGGGATGGTGGGAGCCCCTCATAATAAGCAGCCCCAGGAGGAAGTCAGCATAGCACAGGGATGGTGGGAGCCCCTCATAATGAGCATAGCACAGGGATGCTGGGAGCCCCTCATAATATGCACAGCAGAGGTACAGCCCCAGGAGGCTGAACCTCAACCCTATATATTGTGGACCTATACCAGTCCTTAAGGATTAGCAGACTGTACCTCACTCAACCCTATATACTGTAGTACACTATACCTTACCAGTCCTTAGAAGGACCTTTGTGGAACTAGTAGGTTGTGATTAGCAGACTGTACCTCAGTCACTATACTGATAAAGGACTGCTGCAGAATAGGGCAGCAGTCAGCAGTAGTGCACCTCAACCCTATATATTGTGGACCTATACCAGTCCTTAAGGATTAGCAGACTGTACGTCACTCAACCCTATATACTCTAGTACGCTATACCTTACCAGTCCTTAGAAGGACCTTTGTGCAACTAGTAGGTTGTGATTAGCAGACTGTACCTCAGTCCCTATACTCAAAGGACTACTGCAGCAGAAGGGCAGCAGTCAAGTATAATATTCTTTCTATATTTGGAAGAAAGAATATTATATGTGTACAAGCCTATTACCATACCAGTTCTGAAAAGAACCTTTGTGGACCTAATAGTAACAGCTACTGATTAAACTGACTGTCCCTCACTGCCACACACAGCTTCCTGCCTGTCCCTATTTAAACTGACAAAACACAGGCTGCTGCAACAATAACTTGAATAGCACTCAAAACTATATCCTGTACTACTTTACCATACCAGTCCTGAAAAGGACTTTTGTGGACCTATTAGTAACAGCTAATGATTAAACTGACTGTCCCTGCTACACACAGCATCCTGTCCTTCTCTCAGCACTGACAAAAGACAGGCTGCTGCAACAATGACTTGAATAGCAGTGCCTCAAACCTATATCCTGAACTACACCTAACACCTATACCATACCAGTCCTTAAAAGAACTTTTGTGGACCTAATAGCTAGCGATTTGGGTCACTGCAGTCTCTCCCTGCTCCACACAGCAACCTCTCCCTATAGTGACATACGAAAGAATGTAAAATGGCCGCCGGATCAGGTCTATTTATAAGTTAGGGGGAATGTCTAAGTGTCCATGTGCTGTAATGTCTCAATTGGCTGTCCTGTACCACATGATGGATGTGTCATCATAGGTCAAAGTTCTTTTACACAGTAAACATGTAAGTCCGCAGGGCGAACAGCGGCAATAGTCCGCCGATCGGGTGGACTGCGAACAGCCGAAATTCGCCGCGAACCGACCGCCGGGCGAACCGTTCGGCCATCCCTAGTAAGAAGAATTCTTGGTATTGACCAGCAGTGTACTGGAGACTTTCACTGACCACCAATGTTAAGAGAGTTCTTCTCATTGACACCCGGTGTACTGTGGCCCTTCACTGACCACACATGTAAGGAGATTTCTTTTTATTGACCACCACTATCATCCATAGGGACCAGGGACAACTGCCATGAGCTGTACAGCATTGAAAATAGCCTAATAACATTCACTGACCACAAATGTAAGGAAAATTCTTCTTATTGACCACCAGTGTACTGGAACCCTTCGCTGACCACCAATATATAGAGAGCTCTTCTCATTGACCACCAGTGTACTGGAACCCTTCGCTGACCACCAATATATAGAGAGCTCTTCTCATTGACCACCAGTGTACTGGAACCCTTCACTGACCACCAATATATAGAGAGCTCTTCTCATTGACCACCAGTGTACTGGAACCCTTCACTGACCACTAATATATAGAGAGCTCTTCTCATTGACCACCAGTGTACTGGAACCCTTCACTGACCACCAATATATAGAGAGCTCTTCTCATTGACCACCGGTGCACTGGATCCCTTCACTGATAACAAATGTATAGAGAATTCTTCTTAATGACCACCACTGTTCTCCATAGGGACCAGGGGCAATTGCCAGGAGCTGAATAGCACTGTAAATAGCCTAATATCATTTGAGGGTTTTTTTTGCACCATTTGCACAAAAAGAATGAACACCAAGCACTTTCACTGGGCAATTTTATGTTTTTATAAATACACCCCTTAGACATTACGGAGCATGCATGCATTCACTCAAAGTGAAAAAGATCTAAACTCATGTAAGGTGTATTTTAGCACCTGTTAGAATAAGTTTATATATATATATATATATATATATATATATATATATATATATATATATATATATATATATATATATATATATATATAGGTTCAGGGTAGATGAGATGTGAATTTTGTGGAGAAAACTAAGATTGTCTTCGTATTGCTATTATATGTTGCTATGGCTTAATTCAAACACTCCAATAACAGTTATATAAAAAGTCCCAGAGGATACAATTAACTAACAGCTTGTGACCTGTACAATGGTAATGAACAAAACAATATGCAATAGGTGAAGAACAAACTACTGACAGTTTACTAATAATAGTGAGCAAATCTAATACAATCTACTCCACTGGAGATTTAGATACTCATCCATCTGCCATGATAGGAATTAGTAAAGAATAAAACATCCCAGTGCCCAGCTGTCCCTCATTGGAAGGGACTGTGCCTCTTTGGGATATCGCCTTATCCAGAATCCGGTTGGGAGATTTTCTATTTTCATTTTTGAAGGTTTGGACCAATATGACAGATTGGAGGACATGGTCACATACTGGAGGGATTGCTGTTTGATGGTGTATTCTTATTGTAGTAGGATTGGGAAAGAAGTTAAGGGATGTAGTGTAAAAATACTCGTGTGGGTACATTTAATGGCACATTCAGCAGTGGATTTGACCTTATGTGATCTGGAATATGAATGTTTAACACTTTGGGGTCTATTGATAAAACATTTGTTGGATGCAAGTCACAAGCATTCTTCAAGGCTGCACAAATTGTAGCCTACATTTTCTCTAATTGTATAACTTCCTATTATCACCACCTCCATCAAATAGGCAAAATGTGGACTATTGTTCTGAAATAACTCAATCAGAAAATATACCACATTTTGGCCACTAGATGGAGCAGAGGATCATATGAAGTCAAAGTATTAGGCCTCATTCACATGGGGCAATGGCATTAGTGCCCCATACAGAGCTGGGTTTTACCAGCACAGGTGTGCACAGGAGTCATGTGCATCCCTTGACGGCCATGCCCCCCGCACGTAAGGATACGTCATATTAGGAGGCTGTGTCTGTGCAGCTGCTAAGTCCCAATAGACAACAATGGAACTACCGCAATGGGGACGCATGCAACATTTGTGCATCCCTGCATCGGTAAAACACAGCCCTGCATGGGACATAGATGTAATCACCCCGTAAGAATGAGGCCTTAGAGAAAATATGGGGGGAAATGTGTGCAGCCCGGTCAAATGCTTGTAACAAGTGTTAGCCATTCATTTACTAGATCAGGAAAGGTCAAATCCAAATTATTATACAGGATTTATGTAGCACCAACAGTTTATGCAGCACTTTACAAGATAAGGACAGACAGTACAATACAATTTAACCACTTGCTTACTGGACACATAAACCCCCTTCCTACCCAGGCCAATTTTCAGCTTTCAGCGCTGTCGCACTTTGAATGACAATTGCGCAGTCATGCTACACTGTACCCATATGAAATGTTTACCATTTTTTTCACACAAATAAAGCTTTCTTTTGGTGGTGTTTATAGACAGAAAATTATAAAAAAAAATAAAAAAAAGTTTTAATTATTTGTTTTCTCCTCCATTCATGTGCGCTGATGAGGCGGCACTGATCGGCCGCACCGATGGGCATTGATTTGCAGCACTGATAGGTGGCCCTGCTTAGCAGCAGTGACTGTCAGTTTGCGGGACCAATGTCCTGCTTGTACAAGCCAATAAGCCGGCTTATTACTGGCTTCTGTTTACATCACGTGATCAGCTGTCATTGGCTGACAGCTGATCATGTGGTAAAGGGTCAATCTGTGATCAGCTGAGTACGATGGACCATGGTAAGCACAGGAGAATGTACATGGATGCCCTCCTGGCAATTTAAGCCCACGCTGGACAGTAGGAATCAGAGGGCTCCGCTTGTTAGAACATCCAATCTAACAGGGAATACAATGAAGGTAAAAAAAACTTCTGTGTGCAGCAGTCCCTCCCCCCCCCCCCCAACTTTTATCTGAGCCTCCTCTCAATCCAGCAATGTGCACAAGAGCCTTGCCTCTCTGGGGACTTGCACTCAAGATTGTCATTTGATAGCAGCAGGAGCCATTGGCTCCCACTGCTGTCAATCACAGCTAGTAAACCAATCAAGAGACAGAGGGGGGTGGGGCTGAGCTGCAGCTCCATGTGTGAATAGGCACACAAAGCCGCAGCTTGGTAACGCGCCTGCTTGGGTGCCCCTACAGCAAGCTTCTTGCTGCGGGGGCACCTGGCAGGAGGGAGGGGCCAGGAGTACCTGCGTGGGATGTGAAAAAGAGGAGGATCCAGGCTGTTCTGTGCAAAACCACTGCACAGAGCAGGTAAGTATAAAATGTTTTTTTTTTGTTTGTGTTTTAAAACAAGGCTGTAATATCACTTTAAGCCTGTCTGTAATGGTGCCTGTACACACTTCAGTTTGTTATCCAATCAATATATCGTCCAAATCGTTCATTCTGCTGCTCCCAAGACATCTTGCTCTCTAGCCCCCCATGTTACCTCATCCCTGCTCGCCTTCGGGACTTCTCCAAAACCCCTCCTATCCTCTGGAACTCTTTATTCCAGTATGTCCGGTTAGCTCCCACACTGTCAACCTTTAGGCGATCCTTGAAAACTCCTTTATTCAGGGAAGACTACTCCACCTCTACCCAAAAGGTTTAGTTCAGTCACCTCCATCAGATCATCCCCTGCACCTTTTGTACCACCTCCCCCTCTCTTTAGAGTGTAAGCTCTGTGAGCAGGGCCCTCCTATTTCTTCTGTATGGAAATGTATTGTAATTGCACAGTCCCCCTTTATAGTGTAAAGCACTGAGTTAACTGTTGGCACTATATAAATCCTGTAAAAAATTATAATAGCATGCAAATTCAACGCAACGGCAAACAATTCAAAGGCCATAACTTCCCTTACAATCAATTTAGACTCATTTTAAAATGGACTCAATCAAACTGAGTCGATAATCCACGGCAGAAAATTATTGATTGGTTTTCATCAGTCAGCACAACTGAAATGCTGTGGCCCTGAATTCAACAGTATTTGCATCAATTCCATTATGAGGTTGCATGGTGAAATCATATGATAAATACACTTCCCAGTGTGTGGCATATCAATCAAATGGGTTATCAAATATAGATTGATTGTTCCTATCAGGAGATAAAATTGGTAATCAATCATTTATCGAAGTGTGTGTGGCCACCATAAGTGAATGTAGTATACATTATGATCTATTATCTGGAAGTCTCTGTAGAGAGAGTAAGGTGTTACACTTTGGAAAGTAGTTTATTATTCAGTTTACAATTTCTTTATGTGCAGTATCTACAGTATAATAGGTTACAATGGGTTTTGTTTTGTTGGAATTTCAAATACAGAAAGTAAATCTCTCTCTAGTCAGCAATAAAAAAAATAATATAACTTTTCCCTACATTATCAAAACGTAATACTTCCTGGTAAAGGAATGATGGCAGATCATTAACCCGTGGTGAGCATTCACATGATACAACCAGACCATATCTAGGTCAGATTACCATATGGATAAACATGTCCTCACCTTGGTCATGATATTACATAATAAGCATAAAGCTTTCAGCTCTGAATGTCCCGCACTGCGTGTGTTATCTGCTCATTTTTGTCATGGGTATTTTAGAGCAGAGATATACTTACCTAATCCACCAATCCACCCGTCATTGCCCCCCCCCCCCCCCCCCCCCAGCATGCTAGTGGTCTTGTGAGTGGACTGTTCTCGGTGTCATCATCCCCATAGTCCGGCTCTGGATGGGAGGACAGCAGGAACAGTCTATCGCTGGATGTGGGGGAGCACAGTTTTCCGGTGGATTGAAAGATTGGGTAAATAAAGCCTTACAGTGCGCCCGTAGACAAAACAAGCAGGTAACTCATGCAATGTGGGCATAGCCCCACTGCATAGGAGAAATGTTTTTTTGATATGGAGTTATGCTTTAAATAATTAATAATGCACTGAATGGGTTTTTTGGTGCCTAAACAGATACCGAAAATGAAAAATACACTAGGCTGAAAACCAAAACCGATACCGAAACTGACCGATACCGAAAATTACTGTTTTTAAAAAATATTTTTATACAGGAGATGGTCAGAGACTGGGGACATGATACAGGAGATGGTCAGAGACTGGCGACATGGTACAGGACATGGTCAGAGACTGGCGACATGGTACAGGACATGGTCAGAGACTGGCGACATGGTACAGGACATGGTCAGAGACTGGTGACATTGTACAGGACATGGTCAGAGACTGGCGACATGGTACATGACATGGTCAGAGACTGGCGACATGGTACAGGACATGGTCAGAGACTGGCGACATGGTACAGGACATGGTCAGAGACTGGTGACATGGTACAGGAGATGGTCAGTCAGAGACTGGGGACATGGTACACGAGATGGTCAGAGACTGCGGACATGGTACAGGAGATGGTCAGAGACTGCAGTTCCTATGGCCATTAGTAGATAATGGCCGATCGGCCCTCTCACTTGACTCAGCGATACCCCCCAGGACAAACCAATCCCCCTCCATTAGTACAGACCCCCCCAGGACAAACCACCCCCCTCCATTAGTATAGACCCCCCCAGGACAAATCATTCCCTCTCCATTAGTACAGACACCCCCCTCCCCCCCCCCCCCCAGTGGTGTCTGTACTTTGAATGACAATTGCACGGTCATGAAACACTGTACCCAAATTCATTTTTAATAATTTTCTTCACACAAATAGAGCTTTCTTTTGGTGATATTTAATCACTACTGGTTTTTTTTATTTTTTACAAAAATAAGAAAGAGAAAAAGAAATTTTTTGAAAAAAAAAAGGTTTTCTTGGTTTCTGTCAGTAAATTTTGTAAATAAGTCATTTTTCTCCTTCACTGATGTGCGCCAATGAGGCTGCATTGATGAGGTGGCACTTATGGGCACTAGTGAGGTGGCACTAAAATGATGCACTGATGGGCACTGATAGGTGGCATGGATAGGCAGCACTGATGGGCATTGACTGGCCTCACTAATGGGCATTGATTGGTGTCACACTTTACAGATTCAGGGTCGTTCTGGGGGGCCCTTATATGACATCCTCCCAGAACGAGAACCTCAGTCATTTGATGGTGGCCGGGTGGCAAGTGGTTAATGGCATCCCAGTCTTAGTCCGTAGGGTTCAATATGGAGTTGGCCCACCCTTTGCAGCTATAACAGCTTCAAATCTTCTGGGAAGGCTGTCCACAAGGTTTAGGAGTGTGTCTATGGGAATGTTTGGCCATTCTTCCAGTTAAGTTCCTCCACCCCAAGCTCGATCATCCATGTCTTTATGGACCTTGTTCCCACAAAGTTGGGAGCATGAAATTGTCCAAAATGTCTTGGTATGCTGACACCTTTAGAGTTTCCTTCACTGCAACTAAGGGGTCAGGCCCATCCCCTGAAAAACAACCCCACACCATAAATCCCCATCCACCAAATGATTTGGACCAGTGCACAAAGCAAGGGCCATAAAGACATAGATGAGCAAGTTTGGGGTGGAGGAACTTGACTGGCCTACACAGAGTCCTCACCTCAACCAGATAGAACACTTTGGGTTGAATTAGAGCAAAGACTGCAGGCCAGGCCTTCTCTCCAACATTAGTGCCTGACCTCACACATGTGCTTCTGGAAGAATGGTCAAACATTCCCATAGACACACTCCTAAACCTTGTGGACAGCCTTCCCAGAAGAGTTGAAGCTATTATAGCTGCAAAGGGTGGGCAAACTCAATATTGAACCCTACGGACTAAGACTGGGATGCCATTAAAGCAACCCCCCCAGCAAAAAATGTAAAGTCAGCAGATAAAGATACTGTAGCTGTTGGCTCTTGGGTGCTGCCGCCACCATTGTATGTAAGGGAAACTGGCAGAGAAGCCTTGAGGCTTCACAGCTGGTTCCCTACTGCGCTTTCTGAATGGCGGAGGAGGGGGGCTGAACGTCCGAGTGATCTCGCCATGGCAAAAACAAGCAGGTACCCTCACCCCCCCCCCCCCCCCGGAAAGGTGCCAAATGGGGCACTGGAGGGGGAAAGGAGTCAGGTAAGCGGATCTTACACTTTTGGGTGGAACTTTAAAGTTCATGTGCGTGTAAAAGCTGGCGTTCCAATACTTTTGACAATATAGTGTATATACACATTGAGCCACGCTGGACCAGTGTAATTATGCAATACAAATAATTCCTGGAGTTCTGTAAACCCTTTTTAAAAAATCCTGAAAAAAAAAATCCTGCAAGACAAAGACATAATGAGCTAGTATGCATAGCATACTAGTTCATTATGAATAATTTAACTTAACTTACCTGAGAACGAAGCACCCGAAGCGGTCCTCCGTCTTCCTCTTCGCCGCTGCCATGGATCCCGAATCGACTTCCGGGTCTCGCGGCTCCGGCGCTGTGATTCGCCGGAGCCGCGATGACGTCACTCCTGTGCATGCACACGGGAGCCGGCGCTCGCGGCATATCGCTGCGATCTGCGGCCTGCCCCAGTGCGCCTGCGGTGGCGGTCTTCGGGCAAATATCTTCTAAACCGTATAGGTTTAGGAGATATTTCTTGGACCTACAGGTAAACCTTAATCTAGGCTTACCTGTAGGTCAAAGTTGGTTGTAAGGGTTTACAACCACTTTAACATACACTTACCCTCCCCCCACGTCCACCTGCTGTGAGGGTGACATCACCATCCTTTCAATGAGATCAGGTGACGGCCAAGTATCCCAAATCTCAGTGATGTCCGGGTCCCTGAATGTACGCAGGGTGAGTGTCTGGGACCCCCACGGGTTATTGCTTTACATTTCTGTGCACAGATTAGGATGGGGGAGGGGTTCTTACAAAAAAAAAAAAAACAGACTTCCTATGGATTGTAAGGGACACTTTAAATTAAAGGGGCCAGCACTACAGATACAATTTCTAAACAAAGCTTAAAAACAATTCTAAGTTTCGTGAACATATTAACTATTAAGCTTGTTAAAGATATTCAGCCATTCCCAGTAATATGCAACGTAAACCACAATCTTCTATTTAAACCTTTTTCAGTACAGTACAGTCCAGTCCTACGTTCCATCTCCCCTCGTTTATTACCATGCCGGAGCTGCTTCTTCACATCACCCGCGTATTGCTTGGACACCCTGGATGCTTTCCTGGAGGCCGCCATCTTTCCTGCAGTGTTTACATAGCAACCAATCCACGCTCGCACGGGAGCTGTCACTAAGGGGTGGGGCTAAAGAGAAAACCCTGGCCAATAGACGCCGGGCACCTGGCAAACCTTCCGCGCGGCTGGTGAGCATGCGCCTGCCCTGATTTGGCAGCAGGTCTAGTGGGCGGAGTTTGTGATCGGCGCTGACAGTGATAATAATGTGTATATAGGGAGCGGTGTGATGTCCCCATGATGACATTACCAGTGACAGATGACGTGCCTTATAGTGACCTTTATATTTGCCAAGAGAAAAATATTACAATCTGTTGCTAGGTGCACCACCCTTTAACCACTTCAGCACTTTTTGTGATTTGGCACTGCGTCGTTTTAACTGACAATTGCGCAGTCGTGCGACGTGGCTCCCAAACAAGATTGACGCCCTTTTTTCCCCACAAATAGAGCTTTCTTTTGGTGGTATTTGATCAACTCTGCGGATTTTATTTTCTGCGCTATAAACAAAAAAAGACCATATAAGACTATAATAAATATCCCCCAAAAGTATATAATTTTTTTTTTCCTCAGTTAAAGAGGGATTCCACCAAAAAAAAAAATATTAAAAGCCAGCAGCTATAAATACTGCAGCTGCTGACTTTTAATAAATGGACACTCACCTGTCCCGGGTTCCAGCGATGCCGGCAGCCGAGGCCGATCGATCGCTCGGCTCTCGGCTGCTGCAGTCACCATTCTAGGTGAGGGAATCAGGAAGTGAAGCGAATCGGCTTCACTTCCCAGTTCCCTACTGCGCATGCGCGAGCCGCGCCGCGCAATAGGAAATCTCCGCGCTGTCACTGGGACCCGTGTGTGTCCCAGCAGACAGCGCGGCAGGGCAGGAAATGGCATAGACTCCCACGGGAGTCTATGCCCGGAAGTGGGTGAAAATACCTGTCTTTGACAGGAATCTCCACCCCCCTCCCCCCTGAAAGGTGTCAATTGTGACACCGGAGGGGGGGAGGGATCCGATCAGCGGAGGTTCCACTTTAGGGTGGAATCCCGCTTTAAGGCCAATACATATTCTTCTACATATTTTTAGTAAAAAAAAAGAAAAAATATCTCAGTAAGCGTTTATTGATTGATTTGCGCAAAAGTTATAGTGTCTACAAAATAGGGGATAGTTTTAGGACATTATTATTATTATAATTTTTTTTACAAGTAATGGTGGCGATCTGCGATTTTTTATCAGGACTGCGACATTATGGCGGACACATCGAACACTTTTGACACTATTTTGGGACCATTGTTATTTATACAGCGATCAGTGCTATAAAAATGCACTGATTACCGTGTAAATGACACTGGCAGGGAAGAAGTTAACCACTAGGGCGCAATGAAGGGGTTAAGTATGTCCTAGGGAGTGATTGTAACTGTGGGGGGATGGGCTTCAATTCACATGACAGCGATCACTGCTCCCGATGACAGAGAGCAGTGATCTCTGTCATGCCTTGTTTAGCACTTCCCCATTCTGCGGCTCCGTGACACGATTGCCAGGAGAGACATCGAGTCCGCCGGTCCCGCTGTACACAGCGGGCGTGGGCACCTGCAATCCCTGCCTCTTAAAGGAGATGTACAGGTATGCCCATTTGCCCACCACTGCCATTGTGCCAACCTATATCGGCGTGCAGCGGTCAGCAGGTGTTTAAAGACCCCCTTGTGTAGACATCCTAAATCCCTGAGATTGCCACTGGGTATTGCCATCTTGGATGTCATGTCAGCAGTCTTAGAGCTGCCACTCAGTTGACACTTTATAGTATTGCCCTTTGCTCCTCTCCAGCAGCTATATGAAAGGGGATTTAAGGAGGTGAGGGTCATCAGAACTAGGTAGGTTGTGACAACCCAAAATATGACAAACAGAGAGGGTGAATCTCCCTAACATGAACATCGACAGCAATAAAAACCTGGCAGGTGTTCTAATCCCTGTCCATTCTATACAAAGCTAACAGAAAATGTTTTGCCTTTAGTTCTTCTTTAAGTAAAATGTACACATGATGAACAGGGAAGCGCTGTATAACAGAAGAGACACACTAGGTCACTTTTACATTAAAGGATTCTTACCTTTCTGTCCAACTTTTTAGTGCACACTGCGTTGTGTATGCGCAGCTCAGTGTACAATGTCTGCACCTGCGGGGATGAATGAACTCTAGAGCATGTCTGGGAGTTATGTCATCCTGGAATGGCCAATCAAAATGATTGAAGATCCTGAACATGGAAGAAGACTGAGCAAGGCCAATTAATACGAGCTTAGATTCCAAACCCAGGAGAAGACTGGGAGAAGTTATCAGTGCTGGAGAGGGATCTTGCAGATGCCACATTACTAGAAGGGAGGGGAGTGGAGTTTCACTTTAGGCCCCTTTCACACATGCGGACCGCTCGTTTCATCAGTTCGCTCACTTTTTTTCATAGAATAAATGGATGAAGTTTACATCAGTTTTTCGTTCATTTTTCATCCATTTTTTACATCTGCCAGCTAAAGTCCTTAACCACTTGAGTCCTGGAGCCATTTTTCCATGCAAAAATTGACTGTTTGTCCGTTCACATGCTTTCTTCGTCCAATCTGTTTTTCTTCCATTAAAAAACAAAAACAAAAAACAGATGTTGACAAAAGCGGGTGTAAACAGATCATCTATTTAGATGGTTTTCCATAGAGATGCATTGATGTCCGTTTTTCATCTGTCAGTGGATGGATGAAAACCAGCCAAATGGTCTGCATCTGTATGAGAGGGGTCTTAAAGCCAGGGCATCTCTAGGGTTCTAAAGGGGGCAATCCTGGAAAACGAGCCTGAAATGTTTTGGGGCTTGTAGCTTATTGTGATCACCCTCAGGCTCATGTATTCTCACCAGCGCCACACTCCTCCTCCACTTCACTACTCCTTTATTGATGGAGCGCCTGACCTCCTTTCATGGCGCAGTGCTAAGGCCTGATTGCCAAGTCTAAACACTGTCACATTGGCAGGATAATATCATCAACCCTGTGTAAGCTCCAACATCATTGGACACAGAGCTTACACAAGGCTACAACTGCAGAGCAAAGGGTGCTCCTTGGCAGGGGGACACAGAGAAAGTGGGTTTATAAAGGTCTGGTGGGTGAGGCTTCTAAAAGTACATTGCAATTCCATTGCTTCCCCCATATTTCATTTACCCAGTTAAACCATATAGACAGAAAAAAAAAGCAAATACTTTCAACTACAAGTTAATAAAATTAAAAGTAAAAAAATAATTACATACATTAATCCTTTACATCAAGATGATCTTTTTTACAAGTATATCCAATATATTTATATTAGAGCTGCACAATTAATCGTTAAGAATAGTTTTTGCGTTTTTTTCCCTGTTGCGATCTTGAAAAAAGTATTTCCCTAAAGCCCAGCTGTCAAAAGAAAGGGGAAAAATAGAATAGCAACATTCTTTAGCAGTGCAACTTAAGTATAAACATTGTAACAATTTGTCCTTTATATCAAAGGAATATACTTTGGTGTGAAAAACGAGGGAACTTTAACCACTTAAACACTAAACCTTTTTTTGACATTTGTTGGTTTCAAGCTAAAATTTTTATTTTATTTCTTTTGCTAGAAAATTACTTAGTACCTCCAAACATATATATATATATATATATATATATATATATATATATATATATATATATATATATATATATATATATTTAGTAGAATAAAATGGTGGTTGTTGCAATATTTTATGTCTCACTGTATTCACGCAGCAGTCGTTCAGATGCAATTTTTTGTGTGAAAAAATTACACTTTAATGAATTTAAAAAAAAACTAACCAGTAAAGTTAGCCCAATTTTTTTTGTATAATGTGAAAGATTTTACGCCGCGAGAATCGTGATCTCTTTATTCTATGCAAAAAGAATGTGATTCTCATTTTGTCCAGGATTGTGCAGTTCTACTATATATAAATATATATATATATATATATATATATATATATATATATAAAATGGTAAATTGTTAATGTACCTTTATTAACAAAATATTCACTACAAAATAATAATTGAATAATAATTAAAAATATAATGCAAAATAAATTATGAGTCTGTTACTTTTTCTTATGTATAGAGACTTTGGGACACCTTGTATGTATGTATGTATGTATGTGTATATATATTATATACACACGCGCATACATCATTTTTTAAGCTTTACTTACTGTAAAAAAAATGTAAATGATTAATGCTTAAAATGTACAACTTTTATTTGATGCTCCATTCATCTGAAACCTCTGCAGCAGCAGATCAGGAGCCATACAGCTAGAACAGCCTAAAGCAATTGATGGCTGGATGGGCACAGTGCTCGGCTGCTCACGCCTGTCTGCCGGTGGGCGGGACCAGTGACGTGTAGCTTCGGGAGCTCTTGGCAGTTCCGAGTCGGGCAGGAGAAGGCAGGTAAGAGCCGTTTGGGCCTTTCCCGGTCACCGAGCACACGCCGTCCCTCACTGTACACGTCACACATAGAGCAGCGCCATTATATCACGGTTTTCTCCGTATGGCTACTTCCTGTCACCCCATTCCAGCGACCCTCGCCCTGCCTCGTCGGCGTCTATTGAGAGAGAGGCGGAAGTGAGTTGGTCAGTGGCAAAGCATGCTGGGAGGTGTAGTCAGGACGCAGCCTACTTTGATTACAAGGTAGTACGAGTGGACTACATGTCCCAGCCTCCCCGGGGCCTGTAGAAGAAGGGTCAGGAAGCTCGTATTGTGTGCGGTGTCTCTCCTCGGTAAGGCTGGTCTCAGTGTCATGTGTTCGTACAATGTGTGCTTTGCCCTCTAGCAGTACCTGGAGTCCCATGATTGCAGTGTTCAGGGTGGAGGTGTCACATGGGGGGAAGGGGGCCTGCATTGTGCTCCAGGCATGGAACTGCTGCAGTCCCCCTTCCCCCATAGGAGTAGAGGAGATGGGGGGGACCCCCAGCACCCCTCTTTGTGTACAGGGTGGGGGCTGTGTGTGCCCTTGAGGTGTGCTGTGATGTCATCTACATCCTGTGTTTGCCATGGATGTAGGCTCCTTTTAGTACTTCAGAGTGACATTTTAATCAGTGGAGCTTAACCCATCAATTTAATGGTTTCCCGAAACAGACCCCATTCACCGGGGGAGTACATAACCACACGCCCGCCGAGGGCTGTGTTTACCATATCGGGGATGTACAGGTGTTCCATGTCGGCAGTCCTGCTGCTGTATAAGAGGAATCGGGAGCAATGGCTGCAGGGACACAGCCACTGCTCCCAATGTGACATCCACCTGAGTGTCACCTGCTTGTATTTAGGGCTGTGCACCCAATGGGATGTCACATTAGGAGCAATGGCTGTCAGTGCAGCTGCTGCATCCCAGTTGACAGCAATGGGACTACCTGTGCATCCCTGTGAGGGTTAACACAGTCCTCCACAGGAATACGGTTATGTACACCCAAGGCACATTGTGAGTGATAAATGTCAGTTTGTGCTCTCAACTGACAAGCCATCAAATGGCCAGTGTCATAACTGATCACATATACAGCACCATGGCAACTGCAGATCAAACGGGTTAAGATGGCAGCTTCCTTGGCTGTAAAGGATAAGAGTGTTTCATTTTTCAGGGATGGGCAGCCCTAGGAATGCATCCAAGGGTGGGTACATGATGTCATTTTTAGTGGCACCCAGAAGATGGTCACATGGAATGCATGTAGGCTGGGACTGGAGGATGCTCCTGTGGGTCACCGTGCCTTTACAAGTCAACTACTGCCTTAGGCCAGCCATACACGGTTCAAATATTGGCTGGTTCAGCAGAAACCAGCCAAGATTTGAACTATTAATGGTCAGGCTGAATGTAGCAAGTTGGTCGATCAACCTGGGAGCAACCAGCCACCAGATTCGCTTCCAATTATCTCAAGCGGCTCCAAGTGGCTGCTAGTGATAATTACTGTCTTCTCCTGGTGGGGTTGGGTGAACAGACAATAGCTCAGCAGGAGGGATTCCTGTCAGCGCTGTCTGTGCTAATGGAGCAATCAAGAAAATTTCTTTCCTGGAAGCTGTGGCTGCAGGAAAGAAATTCATACCGTCCACGGCTTGCCTAAGGCTGTAATTCAAAGTGCCCTAGACTTTCAATTAAAAAGCTGGTCGTGCACCTCCGGGCTCGTGGTCCGTGCACCTCCGGGCTCGTGGTCCGTGCACCTCCATGGTGTTTTGGAGAAGTCCATGCTAAATCACTGATGTTCAGGTGCCACCTCCTAGTACCAGCATAGGCCCTCCTGTGCTGCGGACGTAGTTACTTGAAGAGGCCCACCCAAGTATGCGCTTCATTCTCATAGTGGAACCACCAGCTACAGCGTGTATAGATGTAAGAACCCTGCATTTTTGAAGTTGCAAGACTTGGGGCTAATCTGACGTTTACAGCACACTAGAGCTGCACGGTTCTGGCCAAAATGAGAATCACAATTTTCTTGCTTAGAATAAAAAGATTGCTATTCTCTTGACGTGAAATCATTCACATTATACAAAAAAAAAAAAAACGGGCTAACTTTACTGTTTTTTTTTTTTTGTTTTTTTTTTTATTCACTAAAAAATTGCATTTGTCTATTCCATTGACAAATTGTTACAATGTTTTATACTTAAGTTCAACTGATAAAGAATGTTTTGATTCTTGGCAGACTGCCCGGTTTTTCACTTCCTTTCTTTTGAGGGCTGTGTCTTCAGAAGTGCAGAGAGAATTCTTTGCATAGAAAGAATTCTGAAACACTTTAGTCAAGATCACGATCCCTCGTAGTCTGCCTCCTTCAGTGCCTGGGCTGGTGACATCACTTCCCCTCGGCACAGGAAGGGCTCCCTCCCTCCTGTCAGTCATCTGGGACACGTGACATGTCCCAGATGACTGTGCAGCCAATCACTGTGCTGCATGCGCAGTGGCTGCCCGGCTGTGAAGCCACAGCCGGGTGCCCGCAGTAAGAATGCCGCCGAGTGGAGGGGGGGAACGAGCGGGGCTTCATTCCCCCACATTGCTGGACCCTGGGACAGGTAAGTGTCCGATTTATTAAAAGTCAGCAGCTGCAGTATTTGTAGCTGCTGACTCTTTTTAACTTTTTTTTTTTTATGGGGAACTCCTCTTTAAGAAAGAAGTGTCAGAAAAAGATTTAGACTTTGTGGTTAAACTTCCTGCATTTCCATGTTGTTGAAAACTTGGCAGACTGCCCATTTTTTTTTTTTTTCTTTACAAACAGAAGTGTATCCCTTTTGATCTAAGAAGGAAACTTGGTTACAGTGTTTCATATTAAAAACTACCCAGATGTTTTCTTTTGTCTTTTGACAGCTGCGAGAGCAGATAAGTCTCTCCACTTGTTAAATGAAAGAATCGGCAAACTCTGCAATAGGGATTGTCAGAGGGGTTGAATCGAGATTGCGATTATTTATTTTACGAATAATTGTGCAGCTTTACTGTGCCTTGTGAATGGTCCCATACTTTTCTGGGACCTGTGATGTGTCCCAAAAGACTGTAGGGGGAGGAGGGGGGGGGGGGGGCAAACCTTCGGCTCAGGGTACCAAAACAAAAATTTTTTCTTACTCGTGCTCCCACTCTTTCAGGCTCCCTCAACAGTGCTAGACTGGCATTCACAGATTATTCTCCCTTGCGCTCCATTGGTCACATGTCCTCTGACATCAAGTACAGTGCAGGACAAATATCACGTCTTAGCCTTTTGGCTTAGATCACGTGTAGTGTCTGTTCTTATCAGTGTCCAGTAGGGGTGCGCTGCCATCATTCTAGCCTTCTGCCATGGATGGCTGACTGTTTTATCCCTGCTGGTATCATGGGGTCTTGAGGGGTCTTCCTAGCGAAAAGGAATCTAAATTAACCACCCAGTAGGTAAGGTGGAGGCCTTGGCATAAAGTATCATTATGGGTTTAGGACCCCATTGTGAAAATGAGCAGGCCACAACACCACCTGCTTTTTTCTGCACCTCGTTTCATGGGCTGTGCTTTTTGGCTGAAACCCAAGGTAAGGCTTAGCCATTGTTATTTTCATCTATTTGTTTTTCTCTCCGTGTCTCACCTGCATTTTAATATGTGTGTTTTAATTTAACTCCCGGATGGTATAGTATAAGTCTCCAGGCCTACCCTTGAGTCTCTAGGGGAAAGCTATGTGGCCCTTAGGTTCCTTCCCTGCCTTGGGGAGGGGGGGTTTCTTTTCAGGAAAGTCCTTCGCCTAGTACTTGTTGGTCAGCTTCGGCTGATCATACAGACGGGGTCTTTTGGCTAGGTGGACCCCAGAGTGTTTTTCCCCTGTTAGGAGTCCTGTTAGGAGTCCTGTACATTGGGAGGTCGGGGAAGGGTCCTTCCTCTTAAGGAGGGAACCGTATGACACACCCCTAAATGCACTTTTTTTTGTGTATGTTCACATATACTTTTTATGTTCATTTTGGCGTTTTTGCACACCACAAGCTTGATTTAAAGTGATTTGTAAAAGTTTTTAAAAAAAAAAAAAAAACGTATACTTGACTCCTGTGTCCCCGATCTTCCTTTTCTTGGGTCCCCTGGTGGCGTTCCTGGTTCCTCCTTCGCATGGAGTGCCCCCACCGAGAGCCGATTTCCATGGGGGCACTTGTGTGGGCATGCTCCTATGTCACTGGATTTGATTGCCAGCAGCGGGAGCCAATGGCACCTGCTACTATCAATCTATCCGATGAGGACCAGAGACAGCGACTGGGCTCGTTCTCATCGCTGGAAAGATCGGGTTCAGGTAATTAAAAGGGGGATTCTGGGGGCAGCTGAACCACAAAAGTTTTTTCACCTTGACGCGTTAAGATGAATACCTGGAGACTTTACAGCTCCTTTTAAAAAAAAAAAAAAAAAAAAAAACGAAAATAGGCACATGGCTCTGTGTTGGATGTGATGGTTCTAAGGGACAGTCCACAAGCCAGAGTGTAGATGAGTGCCGGCTGCTGGGGATCAGGTATATAAAACTTTTTCTGGTACCCTACATGTAAACAAGCATTTAACCCTTGCAATTTAGAGGCAGTCCCACTGTAAGAAAGGGTTTTGGTTTTCTCCATAGAACTATTCCTAGAACATGTACCGCAAGGTACCTACTATTATCTTTTGCTAGCTAGGAAAAATTCTTCTATTCCACTTCACCCCCGGAAAGAGGTTTCACATTTTAAAGTGTTTCACTTCCTTGAATTTGGGAGTAAGTCCCATTCATCTGTCATCTCCCTGTCCAGTGAGTCTGTCAGTGGTTGGAGAGGATGTTGTATTTAGGACTATAGTGGGCAGGGCTCAGATCTGTAACAGATGAGGGGAGTTCATTCACAGAATGCCCAGGACTCTGTAAAAACAATACAATACCCTTTTAATGGATGAGGGTAGAGTGAACAACATGATAGTTCAATCTACTATAGACAGAGCTGTCCATCACAGCGCCAGAAGAAGAGTGATGTGTGTGGTTGAATGAAACTATTATTTGTACAGCACAGAGCAAAGCTGTGTGAACAGAATACTAATCATTAGAGGTAACCTCTTGTCATTGTGCGGTTTTCAAAAAATATTTTTTCTTTAACGAACATCACAGGACACCATCTTCATATCTAGTACAATAAGAAAAAAAAAGACAGGCATAATCCCTCCCCATTAGGCAGAGCTTCAAGGGGTTGTAAACTCTCAAAGTTTTTCACTCTAATGCATTAAGGTGAAAAACCTTCTGTAGTGCAGAAGCCCTGTGGGACAGATGAGTAGCGTAGCTCCAGCTGTTGTCTCAGGTCCTCATTGGATAGATTGATGGCAGCGGGATCCATTGGCTCCCTCTGCTTTCAGTCAAATCCAATGACACAGAGGGGGGGGGGGGGTGGTGGCGAGTCCTGCTGGCGGTCAATGGATGCAGCAGTGGGACTTGGGAGCGCACCCGCATGAGTGCCCCATGGAATGCGGCTCTCTGTGGGGGCACTTGAGAAAAGGAGCCAAGAGCACCGAAGAGGGAACCCAGAAGAGGAGGATAGGGGCTGTTCTGTGCAAAACCCTTACAGAGAGTGTAGGTAAGTATAACATGTTTGTTTATTTAAAAAAAAAACTTTACAAAACCTTTTCAGTTTTTTTGCAAGTGTTTTGGGTGATGCTCTTGTCTGTGCAGCTTTGTGCACAAAAACGGCTAGCTTCTCAACGGTTCCATCTGGATTTGCTTTATTTGGATCCATTTTTCCACAGCTTTTCAACACCCAGAGAAATGGTACCCGGATTCTGCAACCGAATGCCTACAGTTCAACAACCTTCTGCTTCTACTTATTCCAGACATTTGAAGAGGATGGCCGGGTGGGATTGCGGACAAATGGGGCTTGCGGCTGCAAGCTGGAATTCCAGAGCTTTCCCTCTCTGTGTTTTTTATGCTTTAAAAAAAAAATATATATATTTTTTTTTAAGTATTGCTTTTCTGCAATCATCTTCTATCAAAAGGAGTGATTATTCAGGTTCTGGAGAACAAAGGGTTTTGTGTGTTCTACTCAAACCTTTCGTGGTTGTGAAACCGAAGCAGTGATGTTAGTCCCACCTTTGATCACAAAAGACTCCTCAAGCATCTACAAGTGCAGAAGTTTCAGGTTGAATCGGGTGAGGCCATTGGTGGCCTATCCAACCTGTGCTTACCTGCACATTCTGACTTGGCCACCTCACCAAAGGTTTGTGGTGGAGGACTGCGACCTTCAGTTTGTGGCCTTGCTGTTTGGCCTGTCTACAGGTCCCTTTAGCGCACCAGGGTTCTGGCTACGGTTCTGGCTATGGTTCTGGGGCTACTGTGCACCATATTCCTTTTGTTGGATACTTGGACACTTACTTCTGAGGGAGCAATCCACTTTGCTGCTGGAGACCAATGTGTCTCACGTGGTGAACACTCTGGCAGGGTTAGGATGGACTTTGAATTTACAGAAGTCGGTCCAGTGGTTGAAATATTTAGGCCCGTCCCTGTATACTGTCCAGGTGATAGTAATCCTTCATCTGGACAAATGTCTTGTGCTCAGGTGTTGTTGCTGCAATGCTCAAGACTCTGATGCCGTGTACACACGACCAGATTTTTCAACATACTTGGTACTGCGGACTGGAATCCGTCAGACAATTTGATAGTGTGTGGACTTTCTTCCCAAAAGCCCGGTGGACCTAGAAATAAAACTTGCTTCAAATCTTTCCAACGGACTCTAGTCTGGTTGAAAAATCCGGTCGTCTGTGTGCTAGTCCGGTGGACTAAAACCAACACTAGGGCAGCTATTGGCTACTGGCTATGAACTTCCTTATTCTATGTCATCACGTTCTAATCCGTCTGACTTTTGGGGTGATTGAAAGTCTGGTGGACCTCGGCGGCAAAGTCCGCGGATTGTCCGCCAGACCAAGTCCAGTCGTGCGCATGCAGCATAACAAATCCCTCAATTCACTTTTGCATGAGGGTTATGGGAAAGATAGTAGCCTCCTTCAAGGCAGTGCCTTTTATCCAGTTTTTATTCCACATTGGAATAGTAGTATCTAATGGGGTGACGCAGTTGTCGGATCACTTGATGTCATTTAAAACCCTCTAATCACTCCTCCCTCTATACTGGAGGGCCATGACGACAAATACCAGCCTAACAGGCTGTTGTGGAATGTTGCACTATCCCTAGGTCCAGGAAATCATCCTGTTTGGGTTGATCTCCGTGTTATCATGCTGTCCACATTCCATGCGCCTTCTGCCTTACAGGTTCAATGCAAACCTGGCCAGATGCGACTCTGAGATCAGGGAGCCTCAAATTTTGCAGGGTTACACCATGAGACCAGTTCTCCTCATTTATGGCTTTCTGTCATTACAGCTTATACCTTTTATCTGCTTCACAGGTTTTAAGTGGACAGAATTCCAGTGATTTGACTTGCCCTGGTCTGGCCCCGGAGAACATGTGAACATGTCGGTGGATGAACTTCCAGATCGACCACAAGGTCTGATCTTCCATCCTTCCTTACAGTTGCATGGCTGTTGAAGCCAGTGTCGGTGGAGTCTCTGGCCATTCCTACCCTACTGAAGGTGACTTTGAGGCAGATTAGCCACAGATCTTGGAAATCCTTGCTTTTTTTTATTTATTTATTTATTTGAATGTGAGGATAGACAATTTCTCCTCGCAAGCTTGTCTTGGGTCACAGTAGAGTTGCACGATTCTGGCCAAAATTAGAATCACTATTTTTTTGCTTAGACTAAAAAGATCACGATTCTCGCAATGTAAAATCTTTCACATTATACAAAAAAATGGGCTAACTTTACTGGCTTAACTTTTTTTTTTTTTTTTTTTTTTTTAATTCATACATTTTTTTTTCCAAAAAAATTGCATTTGAAAGACTGCTGCGCAAATAGTGTGACATAAAATATTGCAGCAACCATCAATTTATTCTCTAGGGTGTCTACTAAAAAAAAATATATATCTCTATCTATATCTATTATAATGTTTGGGGGTTCTAAGTAATTTTATAGCAAAATTTTTTTTAGCTTGAAATCTATGCAATTAACAAATTGTTATGTTTATACTTAAGTTCAACTGATGAAGCATGTAGCCAGTCTTGGCAGACTGCCCAGGTTTTTCTCTTCCTTTCTTTTGATGGCTGTGGCTTCAGAAGAGCAGAGAGAATTCTTTACTTAGCAAGAATGGTGAAACACTTTAGTCAAGATCGCAATGACGATTCTTGATGATTAATCGTGCAGCTCTAGGTCACATCCAGTGTTAATTTTGTCTACTAAAACGTTTTAGTCGACTAAATGAATACTATTAACACTGGTCACATCCTGGCTTTTCAGTAGTCTGGAGTTTATCTGGGACTGGCCTTGAGTACAATTAAGAGCCAGATTTTGGCTTCTATCTGCCCAATGAGGAGGGAGACGTCACTGGATCGGATTGGGTAAGAGGGGGCTGGGGGGATCCTGCAGCACAGGTGTGTGTGTGTGTGTGTGTGTTTGTTTTTTTTTTTTTCCTTGATAGAATGCATTAAGGTAAAAAAAATATTGAGGCGTCAGAACTACCCCCCCCGGGTCTTTTAACAAATGGTGTGTTTTTAATTGTATCTATTTTGCGTCCTTTCAGCTATAAAATGCCATTTATTATCTGTAACAACTCAATCTTTGATTTTACACAGAAACAGAATGTCAGAAGGAGACAGTATTGGTGACTCGGTTCATGGCAAGCCCTCACTGGTATATCGCTTCTTCTCAAGGTTAGGGCAGGTAAGTGCAAAGTAAATGCCAGAATTTTATACTGCAACATAACACATGGATCGTTTCTTTAGTTTTATTACTATGTCTTTTCTCTATCTATCTAGTGTGTGTGTATATGTTATATTATCTCCGTTTGGGTTTTGATGAAATAAATAATGCCTCATACTTTGAAAATAGAGCTGGGTTATGCGGTTTTTCAGTTTTGCAAAGTGTCTACTTTTTTTTATATATATATATATATATATATATATATATATATATATATATATATATATATATATATATATATATATATATATATATATATATATATATATATATATATATTCTCTGAAACCTTAATGTGCATGTGTAAGATTTGGAGCATTAATGATTCCACTCATAATTAAAAAGCATGTTTGCACAGGTGAATATAGTTACCACATTTCATATATTCCTGCCAATGGTTAATTTCACAGAACCGATTATGAAACTGAGTTCTGTATCAGGTATGACGCTCACTCCCCCACAAGAATGTTGGGGATGAATGGATTTTTGATTTGGTATGGGTTTGTGGGGAAAAAAAAAAAAAACAGTATATAAAGATGTTCTGAATAAACCCGGGGAATCAGGAAGCTGGTATTCTCAAAATTTACAGTCTGAGCCTAACTTTTAAAGTGGAAGTGACTTGTGGAAGCCGTACCCAAAAAAGGCAGGCAGAGAGCAAAGGACAAGTCACCATTATTATGGTCTATGGGCTCCCTGTAGCTGATCCTCCACTACTAACAAACGATTCTTTGTTCTGCACTGTCTCTCCGTATGGAGGTGGCTGTCTTAGTAGTGGCAGTGTTTTGCTGCTTTATATCAGAGCTGATCCCCTGATGAATCGTAATCTTATTGAGAAACATTCCAGAAGCAGCATTATAGAAGTGGTCCAATTGCAAAGTAAGACTTCATAGGGTAGCAGCCAAGCTTCAAAACTGCCTGTATCTGCTTGCCGACCGCATAACTGAGTTATACGGAGGCAGATTGGCTCTCCTGTGCCGGATCACGTCCCTAGAACGCGATCCGGGACTTCCGGGTAGGGGGCACGCTGCTGTGCTGTGATTTGATTGGCTTGTGCTGGGTCTGAGGGTGCTAGCCAATGGATGTCTACTGGCATCTGCTGATCGAGAGATGCAGAACAGAGCTCTGCCTTTGTAAACCATGCAGGGCTCTGTTCTGTCAGCAGGGATCGATGTGGAGATCGGTTTTCTTTCCATGTTACAGTGCATATTTATCGTACATTATGGGACACAGAGCCATAGTAATAACTGGATTATATGACCCCTTCAGGTGGTGGACACTGGCACACCCTAAACGGGAAGTTCAATTTTCCATATAACTCCTCCCCTTACCAGGAGTTCCTCCATATTTTTTTTTTTTCACCAGTGTCTTAGTAAAGATGTGCTGAGCTCTGCTGTAATATTCCTTCCTGGGGCAAGCCATGCAACCAGATCCATTCAAAGTGTATTTTTTCTAGGCCGAAATTAATGGTACCCAGGCTTTATGTCCAAAGAAACGAGGTTTTGCCTGTAACGCTTCTCTTTTTAGAGAGTTGGACCCCGGGATCCAGTATTTTTTTTTTTTTTTTTTTTTTTTTTTGCCATATTCCTGGCAGGGTGCTTTTTACAGGCCCAAGGCTGTGGATCCCCCCGATCAAAAAAGGGGGCTCCATTCCTCCCACCATGGGAGTTGAAGATTGGGTCTGTTACTACAGAACCCTGCAGCTTGATAAGGTAAGGGAGATTCCTAAGGAATTTTTTCTAATTCTTGTTGGTTTTCTCCTTTTAACCTCTTGAGATCCGCGCTATAGCCGAATGGCGGCTACAGCGCGGTCCTGCTTTGTCAGGACTACGTCTATTGACGTCATCCCGTGCACGAGCGGCCTGCGCACCCCCTGAGGGGCGCGCGCGGCACGCTCTGTGATCGGCGAGTCTATGAGACTCGCCTGATCACGGATCCGAGCAAGGGGTCGATCCCAACCGCTTACCACGTGATCAGCTGTCGGCCAATGACAGCTAATCATGTGACAAAACAGAGCCGGTAATCGGCTATTTTTCCTCCTCTCGCTGACAGCGCGAGGAGAGAAAAAGAAGCCGATCACCGGCGGCCGTGATCGGGACATCAGCCTTATCTGTGCCTATCGGTGGCACCTTATCTGTGCCTATTAGTGTTGCCTTAACTGTGCCCACCAGTGCCGCCTATCAGTGCCCACCAGTGCCACCTCATCAGCGCATTTCAATGAAGGAGAAAAATTACCTGTTTGCAAAATTTTATAACAAACTATTAAACATGATTTTCTTTTATTTTTTGCTAAACAAAAAAAGATGCAAAAAAAAAAAAAAACTCCCAGCTGTAATTAAATGCCACCAAAAGAAAGCTCTATTTGTGGGAAAAAAAATGATAAAAATTTCATTTGGGTACAGTGTTGTATGACCGCGTAATTGTCATTCAAAGTGCACCAGTGCTGAAAGCTGAAAATTGGTCTGGGCAGGAGGGGGGTTTAAGTGCCCAGTAAGCAAGTGGTTAAAGTAAATGTTGCTATGCCTATAGTCGCCACCGGGGGCTGTTAAGAGCACGTACCTGTTCCATGCTTGTCAGTCTTGCCTCTGTGTACAAGTTGCACGCTACCTCCAGGTAAAGTTGTGGGAAAGGGGGCTTTTCTCCTCCTACGAATGTCCACCCACCTGGATAGCTTTCCTCCAGGCAGTAGGAGCATGGCATCAGGCGGCTGAATGCCGCTGCCCTTTCGCCGCCATTATGGCGGTTCCCATTGGCAGCTCTCCTCCCCCAGTCCTCCTCCAAGTGGTCCGGTCAGGGAAAATGCTCCATTTTAAAATGGGGGGGGGGGGCACAATGGGCGATTGGAGGAAGGGTGATGGTGCTTAGCGGCGCTGGTGAAATTTAGCGTCCACAACACGGGCTGCATATAAAATGCACCTTTTTCAGGTGCATACAGCTAGGAGGAACACAGTAGACGGGTGGCATGTGAGTGAGTGACACAGGCATTCCCAGTCCCTGTTACTTTAACCACTTGCCGCCCGGTCAATAGCAGATTGACATTTGGGAAGTGGTTATATGACGTCCTTCAGGATAACAGCCGCAGCACGCCCACATTGCGGCGATCGGTGGAGCGGTGTCATTCTGGCGGAGGCTCTTTACCATGTGATCAGCCGTATCCAATCACGGCTGATCCCGATGTAAACAGGTTTTCAGTTGATCGGCTTTTCCTCACTTGCGTCTGACAGACGCGAGTAGAGGAGAGCCGATTGGCAGCTCTCCTGACAGGGGGGTCTGCGCTGATTGTTTATCAGTGCAGCCCCCCCCAGATGCCGACACTAGACCACAGGGAAGCCGCCTGGACCACCAGGGAAGTGGGCAACATGTGGATGGCCAGGTATGTACCCCATGGCCATCCACATGTGCAAATGCCCAATCTGCCCACAAATGGGCACTGACTGGCACCATCATGTAACACGTTTTCACTTCCTATAATGTGTAAATCGGTGATGCCCAGCAATGCCACCCATCAGTGTCATCGGCGCCCATCCATGCCACCCTTAAGTACCCATCAGTGCCGCTTATGAGTGCCCATCGGTGCCACCTGTCAGTACCACCTATCGGTGTCACCTCATCGGTGCCCGTCAGTGCAGCCATATCAGTGCCCGTCATTGAAGAAGAAAACACTTATTTACCAAAAAAGTTACAGAAACAAACTTTTTCTTTTCTTTATTTGGTCTTTTTTTATTTGTTGCACAAAAAATAAAAATCCCGGAGGAGATCAAATACCACCAAAAGAAAGCTCTATTTGTGGGAACAAAATGGTCAAAAATTTGTTTGGGTACAGTGTAGCATGACCGTGCAATTGTCATTCAAACTGCAACAGCGCTGAAAGCTGAAAATTGGTCTGGGCAAGAAGGTGTCTAAGTGTCTGGTATTGAAGCGGTTAAGCATCAGGCTGAGCTTAATAGCTGTAGCAGTTGCTGGACTTTTGCTCAGCAGTGGGTGCATTTATTTATTTTTTTGGTGGTACATCTGCGTTTTATGCTCGGCACTATGACCAGCGGAGGTGGTTCAAATGTCGCAAAGACTAAGGACACAAAGGGGTCGTCCTAAGGACCAACACCATCCCGTACTAAAGAGGCTGGTCAGAGGGAGCCATCAGTGTCATCAGAGGCTGCAATTGCTTCCGACACTTCAGCCCCTGTCTATATAACTGAGCAGGTTTTATCCTCAGCTATGGGTGGCTTACAGGAAAGATTAGTGGCTTTAATTACATCTTCACAGAGTGGAAGAAACGCATTAGGTCCCCTTCTACCACCCAGGCTCCCCAAACGGAGGAACTGTGGGAGGGGGAAGATGAACCCCCCCCCCCAGGGGACCATGAACAGGCTGATAATTCTTCTTCGAGGAATCACGTTGGGATGGACCTTCTTCAGCTTCACGTGCTGAGAAGTTGCTGGTGCATTCTTTTACTGAAATGGTCCACTACACATTTAAGCTACCCTTAACAGTCGATTGAAGAGCCCACTTCCTGTTTGGGTTCACTAAAGCCCCCGCAAATCATGCATGCCTTTTCTGTCCATTCATTACTAGAAAAGCTTATGTATTCTGAGTGGAATCGCCCAGAAAAGCACTTTTTCCTCCTGAGAAGTTTTCAATACTTTATCATATGGAGGAAAAATTCACTAAGATGTGGAGTATACCAGCAATTGACGCTGCTATATCATCTGTGAATAAAAGTTGTCCGGTTGACAATGCGCAAATGCTTAGGGATCCAACTGATAAAAAATTGAAATTCCTGTTAAAAAAAACATTTTTTTTCCCTGGCAGGTTCAGTGGCTCAACCTGCGGCAGTGGCGGCAATTGGGGTATGTCAATCCTTGAGAGACCACTTGAAACAGGGCTCAAGGTTTTCCCTGAACAGCAGGACCAGGAATTAGCTGAGCTGCCAGCAGCTTTGTGCTTTGGAATTGACGCAATCAGAGATTCTATTCTTCAAACCTCTTGCCTTGATACATATGAGTAGAATTTTATGGTTAAAAGTTGGTTAGCCGAAGCGCCATGCAAGAAGCTCCTGGCTGTTTTTCCTTTTCGCAGTGAAAAGCTGTTTGGGGAGGATATGGACAAATATATCCATAAAATATCAAGTGGGAAAAGTACGCTTTTGCCAGTTAAGAAAAAGAGTAAACGTCCCTCATTTAAATGGGCTCTTTCTCCAGTGCCAGGGGCATCAGCCTCCCGGCAGTCACAACAACCTCCGCTGATAGGTTCAAGAGGTAAACTTCGGGGTCAACCCCAGGGACCCGCAAGACAGAACACTAAAGGCCTCTTTATGAAGGGGCGCCCCCGCTCGTTTGAGTGAGGGTAAGACTTCTGCAGTTCTCAAAGGTCTGGCAGGAAGAATTTCGGGACAGATGGGTGGTCTCCACAATAGCTCTAGGTTACAAACTAGCGTTGGCCCGGTCTTCTCTGTCGTCGTCTTCCCTCTTCTCTTCTTCCAATGTTGACACGACACTCTCCGGCTGTAATGCCACATGCACAACGATTTATATAGGCATGGGGCGTGGTCACGGGTGATGTCACTCGTGCCCATTTGACGTCACAGCCTGGGGCATGATGGGACTCTGACGTCATAAAGGGGTGGGGTAACCGGGTGACATCACCTGGTGACCACGCCCCATGCCTATATAAATCGTTACACACCGCTTACATGGAATTATAGTGGGAGAGTGTCGTATTATTTTTTTTTTTTTTTACTTTTTGACACTCCCCCCCCCCCCCCCCCAGATTTTGATAAGCCCCCCGCTCGCAGACCCGGACAACCAATGGCCAGGGTTGTTGGGAAGGGGCCCTTGTCCTCGTCAACATGGGGGCAAGGTGCTTTGGGAGCCCCCCTTTCCTGGCTGGCCAGGCTGGTGCTCGGATAAGGGTCTGGTATGGATTTTGGGGGGTACCCCATGCCGCATTTTTGGCATGGGTTTCCCCTTTAAAATCCATACCAGACCAAAGGGCCCGGTATGCTCATGAAGAGGGAACCCATGCCGGTGGGTGTTCTTCCTTCCTTCTTTTTTTTTTTTTTTTTTTTTTTGGCAAAATGGCATGGAGTTCCCTTTTTATGCATGCCAAAGTTGGCTCAGTTAATACGGAATCCGACTTTGATCCGACCTCAGAAAAAAAAGTAGTGCGGAAACTACTTTGAAGTCGGCATGACATATCGTGCCAATATGAATGGTAGTCATTCAAAATCATGGAGAATGACTTGTCATGCGATTTTTGCAGTTCAAAAGTCGTATAAGTGTGAAAAAGGGCTTAGACCAACTTTTATGGCAAAAGGTTATCATGGCGGTTCCCGTGGAAGAGCACGGGTCAGGCTTTTATTCAAACCTGTTAACGGTACCAAAACCAAATGGGGATGTCAGGCCCAAATCGTTTCTTGAAAATTCGCTCTTATCGCATGGAATCGATCCGATCAGTAGTCTCCATCCTACAAGAGGGAGAGCTGCTGGCATCAATCAACATCAAGGATGCATACCTGCATGTATCTATTTTCCCCATCCACCAGAAATATCTGCGTTTTCAAAGTAGGACTTAATTTTCAGCCTTGCCTTTTGGTCTAGCTACTGCACCTTGGGTGTTTAAAAATCTTCTGGCCCTTCCCCTGGCCAGGGTAAGGACTCAAGGTATAACAATAATAGCATCCCTGGACAACCTGCTCTTAATAGACTAGTCTGTAGTCTGCTTGGAGCAAAACGTGGTCACCACAGTACACTATCTGGAATACCTAGGTTAGGTCATCAACCTAGAGAAATCTTCTTTAAAGCCAGTAAGAAGATTAGAGTACTTGGGTCTGGTCATAGATACAGCCCAGAAGGTGTTTTTACCCCAGGCAAAGATCAGCGCCATAAAGGACTTGGTCCAAGGGGTCAGGGCAAAGAAGGGTCCTTTCATTCTCCTTTTGTATGGGGCTTAATTCGAAGCAGTTCCCTATGCTCAGTTTCATTCGAGACTGCTGCAAAACGGTATCCTATCGGCCTGGAACAAGAAGATTCTGCCACTAGATTTTTCAATGTGTTTGTTGCCAAAAGTGTGCCAGAGCCTCAGGAGGATATCTGATGGAGGATATCTGAGAATCTGCAAAAGGGGGAAACCCTTCTTACCGGTTACCTGAAAGGCTAGCATCTGTTGTTGGCACCTTTGCAGGTTGGGGAGCAGTCCTGGAAGAAGCGTCTGTCCGAGGGAAATGGTTCAGAACTGAAAGGACCTTTCCCATCAACATTCTAGAAATTTGGGCGGTACGTCTAGCCCTAAGGGCCTGGATATTAAGGTTGCAGAATTCTCCTGTCAGATTCAATCCGACAATGCCACAGCAGTGGCTTGTATCAATCACCAAAGGGGCACCAGAAGTCGGGCAGCCCAGGGAGAGGTAAACCATATCCTAACTTGGGCAGAAAAACGTGCCGTGCGTTTCGGCAATCTTCATTCCAGGGGTAGAGAACTGGCAGGAAGACTACTTAAGTCGCCAGCAGTTCCCAGGGGAATGGGCCCTTCACCCCAACATCTTCCTGTGTATATGCCAAAGATGGGGGATCCCGGATGTAGATCTGTTTCCATCCAGGTTCAACAACAATGTCGACAACTTTGTGTCAAGAACAAGAGATTGCGTGCCAAACAGATGTGTTAGTGACCCCGTGGGATCAGTTCTCACTGATTTCTGCGTTCCCTCCTATTCTTCTGCTACCTCGACTTCTTTGCAGGATCAACCGAGAAAGGAAGTCGGTAGTTCTTGTGGCCCAGAAGATCTTGGTATGCAGAAATAGTAAAGATGGTGGTAGGGGCCATGGCCCCACCACCACATTCTGACCTGCTATTGCAGGGACCGGTGTTCCAGTCTACTTTACAAATGCTAACTTTAACGGTTTGGCTATTGAAATCCACATTCTAAGGAATCGTGGGCTTTCAGGCTTAATGATACCTACCGTATAAGCCAAGATTTTCAGCCCTTTTTTTTAGGCTGAAAGTGCCCCCCTCGGCTTATACTCGGGTCACCGACGTCTGCCTACCTGATCAGGCATGTCATGTAGACAGACGGTGGCCAGCGTGTCATAAAAACATACAGCGGCCATTCCAGTATTTAAAAGCCGCGCCTCCTCCTCGTCTGATAGGCAGAGCACTCAATTTCCCAGCAGTCAGTTTTCAGCCTATCACGGACATCCCCCTCATCCTCATACCTCAGACGAGGATGAGGGGATGTCCGTGATAGGCTGAAAACTGACTGCTGGGAAATTGAGTGTTCTGCCTATCACAGACGAAGAGGAGGCGCGGCTTTTGAATACTGGAATGGCCGCTGTATGTTTTTATGACACACTGATCGGTGGCTGCAGATGGGCAAACGGAGGCATGCACAGGACACAAAGGATGAAGATTAGCACAGGTAGGCTGCAATGGACACAGGGAGGTATACACAGGACACAGTGAGGTAGGCAGATCTGCACAGGACACAGGGAGGCATGCACAGGACACAAAGGATGAAGATTAGCACAGGTAGGCTGCAATGGACACAGGGAGGTATACACAGGACACAGTGAGGTAGGCAGATCTGCACAGGACACAGGGAGGCATGCAATAGACACAGTGAGACATGCAGCTGCAGATGGGCATTGTTGACCCTCTTTGCCACTTACAGTAGCTGCTGCATTTCCCACCCCCGGCTTATACTCGAGTCAATACGTTTTCCCAGTTTTTTGTGGTAAATTAGGGGCCTCGGCTTATATTCGGATCGACCTATACTCGAGTATATACTGTACCTTGATTAATGCAAGGAAGCCAGCTTTCAGAGTCATTTATTATAGAGTCTGGAAGGCATATGTTTCTTGGTGTGAATCTAGGCGTTGGCATCCTAGGAAGTATGTCCTAGGTAGAATTCTTGCCTTTCTGCAAATGGGGCTAGAAATTAAACTGGCCTTGAGTACTATCAAGGGCCAGGTCTCGGCCTTATCAGTATTGTTTCAGCATCCGCTTGCTTCACATTCGTTGATCCGAAGCTTTATACATGTGGTAACTCTGCTTAATCCACCGGTTAGAGCACCCCTGAACCCTTGGGACTTGAATTTAGTTCTGTCGGCATTACAGAAACAGCCTTTTGACCAGATCCTTTGGTCCTTTTGACAAGGAAGCTAGTTTTTTTGGTAGTAATTTCTTCTGCAAGAAGGGTATCACAGTTGGCAGCTCTTTCTTGTAACAAGCCATATTTAATCCATCGTTCAAGGATAGAGTATTATTGCGTCCTCATCCTAGCTTTCTGCCAAAGGTGGTTTCAGGTTTTCACCTAAACCAGGATATTTTTTACCTTCATTTTTTTTTTTTTTTTTTTTTTTCAGAACCCTGTTCTAAGGAAGAAAAGTCACTGCACTCGTTGGATGTAATCAGAGCAGTCAAGTTCTATTTGAAGGTGACTGATCAGATTCGAAAAACCCAGATGTTTTGTTCATGTTGCCTGAAGGTCCTAGGAAGGGACAGGCAGCATCGAAATCCGCTATTGCCAAATGGATTTGGCAGGTAATTCAAGCTTATGGCTTGAAAAAGGTTCCACCTTTTTCAGGTTGAAGCGCTTCGTGGGCAGTGCATCACCAAGCCTCCATGGCTCAAATCTGCAAGGCCGCAACTTGGTCTTCAGTCTGTACATTCACCAGATTCTATCAAGTGGATGTAAGAAGGCATGTGGATATCGCCTTTGGGTACAGTGTGCTGCAAGCAGCAGTATAGGTCCTCGGGTCTGATTGCACCCTACTTTTTTTTTTATTTTATTTATTTTTTTGTCCCTCCCCTCAGGTGGCATTGCTCTCCGACATCCCTTACAGTTATTACTGTGGCTCTGTGTCCCGTGATGCACAATAAAGAAAATAGGATTCTTATAACAGCTTTATCCTTTTCTTAGAGTACATCAGGGGATGCAGGTCCCTCCCCTCTTTCTGGTTATATATGTATTGCTTTGCTACAGAAGGTACTCCGGGTAAGGGGAGGTGTAATGTGGGGAATTGAACTTCCTGTTTAGGGTGTGCCAGTGTCCACCACCTGAAGGTGCCATATAACCCATACAGTTATTACTGTGGCGCTGTGTCCCATGATGTACTTCAAGAAAAGGATTTTACAGGTAAGCTGTTATAAAAATACTATTTTTTTTTTTTTTTTAGCATTGATCATTGTATTGGTGTCACTGGTTTCCCACAAAGTGTCAGACTGTCTGCGGCCATCTCACTACCACTATAAGTCACGGATTGTTGCCATTAGTAGTATAAAATGATAAAAAATCCAGTATATATCCCATAGTTTATAGACACTTTAATGTTAACCTGTAAAGGATTCAGCTGCTTAAAAATACCATCTCTCTATATCTATCTATAGCTACAGTGGTGTGAAAAAGTGTTTGCCCCCTTCCTCATTTCCTGTTCCTTTGCATGTTTGTCACACTTAAGTGTTTCGGAACATCAAACCAATTTAAACAATAGTCAAGGACAACACAAGTAAACACAAAATGCAATTTGTAAATGAAGGTGTTTATTATTAAAGGTGAAAAAAAATCCAAACCATCATGGCCCTGTGTGAAAAAATGATTGCCCCCTAAACCTAATAACTGGTTGGGCCACCCTTAGCAGCAACAACTGCAACCAAGCGTTTGCGATAACGTGCAATGAGGCTTTTACAGCGTCCTGGAGGAATTTTGGCCCACTCATCTTTGCAGAATTGTCCTAATTCAGTTACATTAGAGGGTTTTCGAGCATGAACGGCCTTTTTAAGGTCATACCACAACATCTCAATAGGATTCAGGTCAGGACTTTGGCTAGGCCACTCCAAAGTCTTCATTTTGTTTTTCTTCAGCCATTCGGTGGTGGACTTGCTGGTGTGTTTAGGATCATTGTCCTGCTGCAGAACCCAAGTTCGTTTCAGCTTGAGTACACGAACAGATGGTCGGACATTCTCCTTCAGGATCTCTTGGTAGACGGCAGAATTCATAGTTCCTTTTATCACGGCAAGTCTTCCAGGTCCTGAAGCAGCAAAACAGCCCCAGACCATCACACTACCACCACCATATTTTACTGTTGGTATAATGTTCTTTTTATGAAATGCAGTGTTCCTTCTACGCCAGATATACTTGGACACACACCTTCCAAAGAGTTCCACTTTTGTCTCATCGATCCACAGAATGTTGTCCCAAAAGTCTTGGGGATCATCAAGATGTGTTGTGGAGAAATTGAGACGAGCTTTGATGTTCTTTTTGCTCAGCAGTGGTTTTCTCCTTGGAACTCTGCCATGCAGGCCATTTTTGCCCAGTCTTTTCCTGATGGTGGAGGCATGAACGCTGACCTTAACTGAGGCAAGTGAGGCCTGCAGTTCCTTGGACGTTGTTGTGGGGTCTTTTGTGACCTCTTGGATGAGTCGTCGCTGCGCTCTTGGGGTAATTTTGGGCGGCCGGCCACTCCTGGGAAGGTTCACCACTGTTCCATGTCTTCGCCATTTGTGGATAATGGCTCTCACTGTGGTTCGCTGGATTCCCAAAGCTTTGGAAATGGCTTTATAACCCTTTCCAGACTGATAGATCTCAATTACTTTCTTTCTCAATTGTTCCTGAATTTCTTTGGGTCTCGGCATGATGTGTAGCTTTTAAGGATCTTCTGGTGGACCTTACTGTGTCAAGCAGCTCCTATTTAAGTGATGCCTTGATTGTGAACAGGTGTGGCAATAATCAGGCCTGGGTGTGGCTAGAGAAATTGAACTCAGGTGTGGACAACCACAGTTATAGTATGTTTTAACAAGGGGGGCAATCACTTTTTCACACAGGGCCATGATGGTTCGGATTTTTTTTCACCTTTAATAATAAACACCTTCATTTACAAATTGCATTTTGTGTTTACTTGTGTTGTCCTTGACTATTGTTTAAATTGGTTTGATGTTCCGAAACACTTAAGTGTGACAAACATGCAAAGGAACAGGAAATGAGGAAGGGGGCAAACACTTTTTCACACCACTGTATATTTAATAATCTCCTAATTGCTAAAACCTAAATTTTGTGATCGGTCTTTACTGGTGCAAATGATGGACAGACCACTCGATGGATATAAAAAGTTTTATAGAAAAGTTTATTATGATTAAAATGACATTTAAAAGAGAGAGCACATTTTATTTTTTTTTGGTCCCCTTTGTATTGGAGGACCAATATCACACATATATACAGTAATACCTCGGATTGCAAGTAACATGGTTTACGAGCGTTTCGCAATACAAGCTTTTTATTTATTTATTTATTTATTTATTTTAATCTTGATTTGGTTTGAGAGCGTTGTCTCGCAAAATGAGCATTATTCAATCCTCTGCATTTGCCCAGAGGTGCCAGTGACATTTGGAGCCGCTCGGATGGACTCTATGGGAAAACCCTTTGATATACAAGTGCTTTGGATTACAAGCATTCTTCCGGAACGAATTTATGCCTCCAGGTAGGGGGCACGCATGCGCCCCGCTTTTGTTGTGATCACACGGTGGAAGCTGATTGGCAGGTGCACGTTACCGGCCAATTGTTCGGCAGAGTGGCGGGTCGCCCCTCTGACAGGAGGGAAGGGATTTAATTTGTGTTCCTGCAAAGCAGGGAATCCTTTTCATCTCTGCCCCTAGTAATAGCACCTCCCACAGTTCACAAAATCACTGGCTAGGCACACAGTTAACCCTTGGATCGCCCTTGATGTTAACCCCTCCCCAACCAGTGTCATTAGTAAAGTGACGGTGCATATTTTTTTAGTCTGCCGGACCCGCTGATTAGCTCCCACTGTGTCCAATCACATGGGGGGCGGGGCTCCAGGGGCGTGCAGAGCCAAAGAACATCCTGTACAGGTACATGATTCTGCGCTTAAGTGCAGCCTTGCCGCAGTATATATGTGGGGCGGTCCTTAAGCTGTTAAAGTAACGTAATGCTGTATCGCTAAAAAATTGTCTGGTCATGAAAGGGGTAGCGCAACTTCAAAGCTGCACTGGTGTGAACCAGAACTAAATGCTAGTTAGCTTGTCCTGTTAGAGTTTGGTGCGTGTTGAGGGGAGATTTGCTGATACCTTCTAAATGATTGTGCAATTGTGATGTGGTGTATTGCATAGCAACGTATTTGGCATGTCATTTTTTTGGGGGGAGCAGATACCCAGTTTTTATGGGCTCCCACTTCCTGCCCTGGCTCCATGGCACCGGAAGAAAGTTCACCAGCCGCCTGCAATCTTCTGGGACATGTCACAGGTCCCAGACGATTGCCTGACCATTCACGGCGTGGCTTGCGTGTGCGTGCCTGGCTGTGAAGTTAGAATGTCGACACCTCGAAGAGGAGGGGGAGAGAAGTGAGGCTTCGTGAGCTGGACCGTGGGACAGTTGAGTGTTTAATGAAAGTGAGCAGCTACACTCTTTGTAGCTGCTGATTTTTAAATGGATGGATCTGACAAGATGGCTAAAGGCCAACGTGTGTTCTTCCTATCTCAAGTGATGTGGCTTCTCGGGGTCACAGACGGCATCAAACCCAACATCAGAACTCCAGGACTGCATAAAGTTTGTGTGTGTGTGTGCTTTTTTTTTTTTTGTATTTTTTGTTTTTTGCACTTGGTTGTTTCTTGTGTGTTTTGATTGAAGCACTTTTAAAAAATCCCATGTGAAGAATTTTATTTTGGCCTTGGGCTGTCCCTACCTGAGTGATAGAGGGACCTGATGGATGAATTCCTTACACTACGATTAAATAATCAGATGGATTTTTTTTTTGTTTTTGATGCTTGCAACCCACTTCTATATTACATTTATTTTTATTTTTTTTCAGATTTACCAGTCGTGGCTAGACAAATCCACACCTTACGCAGTAGTGCGATGGCTGATGACTATAGGCCTAAGCGTTATCTACATGATAAGGGTTTATATACTACAGGTAGGTTTTGTTACCCTGTTATAGGAGGCTTTGTTGAACATGCGCTTCGCAGGGATTGTAATATAATATAATATTTACTCCCTTTTGCCTCCAAACTCCTTGAACGGTTAGTCTACAACCAACTGAGCGACCACCTCATTAAGAATAACCTTCTTGATCCACTTCAGTCTGGATTTCGCCCATAGCACTCCACAGAAGCTGCCCTCCAAAAACTCAAACAACTTACTAACAGCCAAAACCAACGGTCATTATTTTGTACTCTTGGACATTTTGATACAGTTTACCACCCCCTCCTCAAAAAAACTCAATTTGCTTGGTCTCCATGGCTGCGCTCTCTGTTTTTGGTTTGAATCTTACCCATCTCATCACACCTTCAGTGTCACTTACAACTCCTCTTCCTCTTCTTCAGCTTCTCTTACTGTTGGGGTCCCCCAAGGACCTGTCCTTGGACCTCTACTATTCTGATAGTCTCCCATGGCTTCCACTACCATTTATATGCTGATGACACCCAAATCTATCTCTCTGCCCCTCAGCTCACCCCATCAGTCTGCTTACGCATCACTGATATACTAACAGACCTATCGACCTGGATGTCAAACCACTTCCTCAAACTGAATCTATCTAAAACCGAGCTCTTAATATTTCTTCCCCCTGACTTCTCTGTCAAGATCAATGGCACATCTATCGGTCCGTCCCCACATGCCAGGATGCTAGGGGTAACCCTGGACTCTAACCTGTCCTTTCAGGCCCACATCCAATCCCTGTCCAAATCGTGCCGCCAAAGCCTCCGCATCATCTCTAGAATATGCCCTTTTTAACTAATGGCACTACCAAGCTTCTAATTCACGCCCTGGTTATCTCTCCCCTTGACTACTGCAGCTCCCTTCTCCATTGGATTACTTTTACATAGACCGCCCCCCCCTTCAGTCCATAATGAATGCCGCTGCAAGACTCATCCACCCTACCAGCCATTCAGTGTCCTCCACCCCTCTCTGCCAATCCCTCCACTGGCTTCTACTCGCCCAACAAATAAAATTCAAATTACTAACAATAGCTTACAAACCTATACCAACCAAGCCTCTTTTCGGTCCTCCCAAGACCTCCTGCTCCCTTGTCACCTGCTCCCATACTCGCCTCCAGGATTTCTCCAGAGCTTCTCCTATCCTTTGGAACTCCCTACCCCAATCTGTCCAACTGTCCCCTAGTCTATCCATCTTTAGACGATCGCTGAAAACCTTCTTCTTCTAGAAGCCTATCCTGCTTCTAACTAATACACTGTTTTTACCTCCTCCATTAGCTCATCCACCCACAGCTATTACCTTTTGTATCAGTTGACCCTCCCTTTTTAGATTGTAAGCTCTAATTTTATTGGTATAAAGTATCAACAGGAATTTAAAACTGATGCAATTGGTACTTGAAGTCGTATAATTTCCAATTCGAGTAGCTCAAAATCATATCCTTACATAACAATTGTCATGTATAAAATAGAACATATATTAGTCATTGAATGGATGTAATAAACTAGACGGTCGTAAAATGTCATATACGAGGATACAAACGGTTATAAGGAGCTGCATATTCATTTCTAGATGGTCTATTTGTTTCAATCAAGTAGACCAATATGAGCTTGCCCTCATCCCAAGCACCCCTAACGGGATTGTTCTGTGCAAGGGGGAGGCTGTATGTTTTTCTCATGTTATGTCAGCAGTGTTGATCTAATCAAAGATTAATATTTGCCCTTTTATGCCTGTTTTTATATTGTTTAGCATATATATATATATATATATATATATATATATATATATATATATATAATTTTTAAACCCTTTTGGCCTCTGTAGCCAAAGACTGTAGAGCTCACAGTACTTTTGTCCATAACCTAACCTGGGAGAGTCCAGCACAGTGTTTTACTATCTCTGGCACTTCATCGCTTTCACAATATATTATGTGCCAAGCTGGAAGTGATGTTCCTGGCAGCCTGGCCTTTGAGCCAGAGCCCGCCTCCTTTTTCTGCATCTGTGACCAGTTTGATTGGGAGTAATTGAACTAGTAAATATTGTGCTAATCTAGGCAGGTCAGGTAGTGTGAACACTGTCAGGTCAGATTTACTGGGTTAATATATTAAATGTTAAGGGATTCAAAGCTGATCTTAAAATGATCCTGTCGCTAGTATATCTGCACCCCCCTTGTGTAATAGGTAAGTTGCCTATTTGGTGAGTGGTGGGGATTGTCTTTTGAGGAGCTCCATTTTAAATTTTTGGGTGTCGCATAGTGTGCCCCTGCTGGATGCAGTGGTTTCACCTGCTGACCTCTACATCTTTACTGTGTCCTGTAGTGACAAAGGGGTTAGACAGGTGAAGCTGCTTTGTCCAGCAGGATGAACCAAAGAGCTCAGAGGGCTGCACACTGTCTGACATACCTGGAAGTGTATGATGCTTGCAACTTTTTGAATGCACAAATAATTAACTTGCCACCCAACAAGATAGGTGAGTATAAATGTTCTTGTTTTAGAGGGGACTGTTAGATTAACTTTATTCCCTTAGTTAAAGGATCACTTAAAGTTAAATTAATTCATCCTTTAACCACTTCCCACCCCGCCTATAGCAGAATGACAGCTGGGTGGTGGTTGTGTTATCCTGACGTCTTTCACGATAACATGCCAGCACATGCCCGCGGGGGCGCGCTGTGCGAAGATTGCTGTTGCGGTGACACACCGCAACTCCGTTCTAGGTAAGGAGGCTCCTTACCACATGATTAAGTGACCAATCACAGCGCGAACCAGGAAAATTTTCGGTAAACGTCTTTCCTCAGTTCACGCTGATTGGCTCTCCCTATCGGGGGGGGGGGGGGGGGTTGTGTTGATAATCGGCACATTGATTATCAGCACAGCCCCCATCAGACGTGCCACCACAATGCCATTCAGTGCCCCATCAGGAACGCTTGTCAGTGCTCCATCAAAGTGCCCTTCAGATGCCCATCAGTAATGCCTGTCAGTGCCCATCAATTCTACATATCAGTGAAGGATAAAACAAAATTTTAAAGCCGAAGCAAAGAAAAACTTTTTTTTTTTTTTTCTAAAATTTCGAACTTTTTTTAGTTTGATTAGCAAAAAATAAACCCCAGTGGTGATCTATTTGTGGGAAGAATACATTCTTTTCATTGTTTGGGCGCAGATTGGTTTGACTGCGCAATTGTCTTTCGAAGTGTGACAGCTTTGAAAAGTCCTGGGCAGGACGGGGGGGGGGGGAGTGCTTGGTATTGAACTGGTTAAAGAGTCAGAGAGATTAGTGGTGTAAGATCCTCTCCATTGTCATTGTTATCTCTCTAGTAAATTAGGGTATCCCCACGCTATCACCAAGGGCCCAAGCCATCAACAAGGACAGGTTGCAGCAAACCACCGACAGGGGTATAAACCCTAACCCCCAGATAGTGTACTTAAAAATCAAATAAATGGTGTTGTGCTACCTGAAAAGGTTAAGCTAAACTATACTAAACTAAAAATAAAGTGCCTTGTGCTTATATAAATAATACCAGTGTTACTAAGTGACACACTCCCGAGAGCGATGTCTCCTTCTATTAGGTGATATTTCCTCCTTTTAGATAAATATAATAAAAAAACGTCCAATATTATACAATTGGGTATTATACACGGTAAATCTAAAACGAATCCAAATATGTGAAGTGTCTCCAGCAGATTAACCCGTGAACAATCAATGAAATAAAGTGTCCAATCTGTTACAAATAGTAAAACAATAAAGTGTCATGTGCCTTAAATAATAAGTGAATATCTCCAAGATAATAAACTTATAAAATTCTTCTTATATTAAAACGTGCAACACACAACGCATGCTTAAACAAAAGAACTAAATAATAAAGTCTTTAGTGAAATTAAATGGAATAAAGTGACCAGTGGCTATTTTTCAGTGCTCCTCTTAGTAAGAAGAATAAAATGGTAAAGTCTTTATGTGAGCTGAAATGGGTAAAGTGACCAGTGGCTTATTCAGTGCTTCTCAGAAACAGGTGCCAGCAACCGTGTCTTTAATTCTTATATCTCCAATGTTTACGGCACACCAGGTAGAGTGGCCCCTTACCTTACTGCTGTAAGGCAAACAGCAAAACAACCAAACGACATGGTCCAGGGGTTGTGACCTAATTCCTGGCAGGTGAGTACTGGCCCCCTCGGCTGGAATTTTGCACCTCAAATAGTTTCCACATGGATCTTAAGCCTCAATATTATCCACAAAGGTAATTGCCGTAGATAAAAATAACGTGTCAAAAAATGGTCGAGGCGGCTGGCTCTCAATAGCTGCCCGTTGCTTCCGGGACTTTGCGTTCAATCAGTGACATCAGCACGCCACTCCTCCCTACGCTGTTTCGTCACAGATGACGTCGTCCTGGGGCACCTTCCCCCATGTCTTCAGACTAAGAAAAATCGTTATCTCTCTGTTCCCTTTGCACATAGGATATTGCTCCCTATGCTGCTTTGTCTATAATTTAGAAGAAATGAAAACCCAGTAGTGAGAGTGCAGCTTTTCTCTAAAGGCTGCAGAAAGAGACTCAATGAGAGGGCTTAGGTGCAGATCTGTAGCTGCTGGAATATCTGAACTATACAAAATGTGTAGACTGACACATTAAAGTGGTTCTAAAGCCTTAAGGTTTTTCACCTTAATGTATTCTATGCATTAAGGTGAAAAACCTTCTGTGCTGCAGAACCCTGCCCACTTTATTTTTTTATTTTATTTTTTATTTATCTGAGCCTGATACGATCTAGTGATGTGCGCAAGAGCAATGCTCTCTCCCTCCTCCCTGCGCAGATTGATAGCGGTAGCCATTGGTCAAATCCTGTGCCAAATGAATGGGGGGTGGTCAATTGACACAGAGCGGGCGGCTTGGGAGCGAGTCTACACGGGTGCCCCCATGGAAAGCAGAGTTACATAGGGGCACTTGCCGAAGAGGAGGAGCCTGACGGGGAACCCCAGAAAAAGAGGGTTGGGCTGCTTTGTGCACATACTCTATTTCACAGAGCAGGTAAGTATGACATGTATGTTTATGATGTTAAAAAATAAACAAAATGAAGCTATAATGTGTCTAAGTTCAGTTTGGGTGTTCACACTATTGTATTTTTTTCTATTTTGCATTTCCAAACTTTTTCCAAGATTTATTTATATATACATATTTTGTTTTTTGTTTTTTACAGGGTTGGTATATAGTAACATATGCCTTGGGCATCTACCACCTAAATCTCTTCATAGCGTTCTTATCCCCAAAGGTAGACCCATCCTTAATGGAAGATTCAGGTACATTTATTTCTTTTAACTGGAATCTTAATTGCTGTGTAAAGGTTGTGGTGTTAAATTTTGGTGTAACCATATACTGGCAAATATCTCCCAGAAAACTTTTACTATACTTTAAAGTGGTTCTAAAGGCTCAAGCTTTTTTTTTTTTTACCTTTATGCATTCTATGCATGAAGGTAAAAAAAAAAAAAAAAATCATGTGAGCGGCAGCCCCCTTTTGGCATATGTTGTGGAATTGTATTGGCATTCAATGTGGTGTATGGGGTTTGTGCAATCTAGACAATCAGAAGTTTTTGTTATATGTGGGTTATTTTTGAAGTCTCTTACTTTATTATACAGCTTTTTAACGTTGAGATATATATATATATATATATATATATATATATATATATATATATATATATATATATATATATATACATATACATACATACATACATTTTTTTTTTTTTTTTTTTCAGTTTGCAAGTGGTTTACCGGGATTATGGCTTAAGATCTCTTCCATAATCCCCGTATTGTTTTTTTCAGCCAATGGCTGACTTTTTCTCTTGAAAGCATTCTGAGCGTCTCATGAGCCACTAGAACGCTTTCAGAAGCCGAATGACGGCTGCAGCGCAGACTGCTAGTTTTGGGAGGCCATCATATGGAGGAGCACAGGCGGCACACTCTGTGATCAGTGTCTGGAGGACACTGCTGATCACATATTGAGGTAAAGAGCCAGTCAGCTGTGTCCAGTCACAGCTGATCACGGATGTAAATAGAAGCTGGTTATGGGCACTCTTCCTCATATGGACAGCAAGAGGAGAGGAGGAGGGACCTGATAACTGCCTTCTCTAAAAGGGACATGTAAACTGATTATCAAGGCACTGATTACCAGTGCCGCCTCATCAGCGCACATCAGTGAAGGAGAAAAATTACCTGTTTGCAAAATTCTATAACCAACTATGAAAAATAGATTTTTTTTTTTTTTAAATGTATGTTTTTTTTGTTTAGTAAAAAATAAAAACCCCAGTGATAATTAACCACTTGCTTACTGGGCACTTAAACACCATTCTGCCCAGACCAATTTTCAGCTTTCGGTGCTCTCACATTTTGAATGACAATTACTCAGTCATGCAACACTGTACCCAAATGAATTTTGTGTCCTTTTTTTCCCACAAATAGAGCTTTCTTTTGGTGGTATTTGATCACCTCTGGGGTTTTTATTTTTTGCGCTATAAATGAAAAAAGACCGAAAATTTTGAAAAAAAACGCATATTTCTTTGTTTCTGTGACAGAATTATGCAAATTATTAATTTTTCTTCATAAATTTTGGCCACAATTTATACTGCTACCTATCTTTGGTAAAAATAACCCAAATTAGTGGATATTATTTGGTCTTTGTGAAAGTTAGAGAGTCTACAAGGTGTGGTGCGAATCGCACAAAATTGATCACATCTGATGTACTGGTGGACTATCTCGCTTCTTGTGACCCGAACAAGTCAGGAAAGTACAAATACCCCCCAAATGACCCCTTTTTGGAAAGTAGACATTCCAAGGTATTTAGTAAGAGGCATAGTGAGCTTTTTGATGTTGTCATTTTTTTCCCACAATTCTTTGCAAAATTAAGATTTTTCATTTTTTTTTTTTCTCCACAAAATTGTCATTGTAATAGGTTATTTCTCTCACGTGGCATGTGTATACCACAAATGACACCCCCCAAAAAATTCTGCTACTCCTCCTGAGTATTACAATACCACGTGTGTGACTTTTTTTCACAGCCTGGCCACATAGAGAGGCCCAACATGCAGGTAGCGCCATCATGTGTTCTAGGAACCTAAATTACACATCTAACTTGTTGACTATTTATTACACTTTTGAAGCACCAGGACAATGACACATGACACTGATGACAGATGGCACTGATACGTGGCAATGATGACACTTATACGTGGCACTGATGACAGGTGGCACTGATGACAGATGGCACTGATATGTGGCACTGATGACAGATGGCACTGATATGTGGCACTGATGACAGATGGCACTGATATGTGGCACTGATGACAGATGGCACTAATATGTGGCACTGAAGACACGTGGCACTTATACATGGCACTGAAGACACGTGGCACTAATACGTGGCACTGATGACAGATGGCACTAATACGTGGCACTAATATGTGCCACCGATGACAGATGCCACTAATACATGGCACCGATGACGCGTGACACTGATGACAGATGGCACTGATAAGTGGCATTGATGACACGTGACACTGACAACAGATGGCACGTGACACTGATGACAAGTGGCACTGATACGTGGCACTGATGACAGATGGCACTATGTGGCACTGACGGCAGGATGGCACTGACGGCAGGATGGCACTGACGGCAGGATGGCACTGACGGCAGGATGGCACTGACGGCAGGATGGCACTGACGGCAGGATGGCACTGACGGGGGAGGATGGCACTTTTTTTATTTTTTTACTTTTTTTTCCTTACTGCAGGCAGAACGGCTGCCGCTGCAGCCGTTCATCTCTCCCCTCTCACACTGTCTGTGCGAGGAGGGAGAGCGGCGCTGAGAGATGATCTCGTATGTTTACATATGAGATCATCTCCCATTGGACACGCCGATCACGCTGTAAACGGCCGCTGTGATTGGCCATTTACAGCGATCTGTGTTTGCCTGTCCCCGGGGGACACGGCGAACACAGAACTTCCGCGATGCGCGCCCGCGGCGGCGCGCATTGCGGAAGTAAACATCAGGCCGTCCAGGGACGACCACCCGGACGAACGCGCCTGCTCTACGGCCGTCATTCGGCTATAGGGCGGGCGCGAGGTGGTTAAATACCCCCAAAAGAAAACTCTATTTGTGTGTGAAAATTCTAAAAATGTTGTTTGGATTCAGTGTTGCATTACCACGCAATTGTCCTTCAAATTGTGACAGTGTTGAAAGATGAAAATTGGCCTGAAGAAGAGGGGGTTAAAAGTACCCAGTAGATGAGCGATTAAAAGTAAAGAAGAGATTTGGGGTCTTTTTGACCTTGGATCTCTGCATAAAGAGGATCTATCATCCTTCTTTCTATTACAATTGTGATTAAAAAATGTAAAGAGACGGTGTAAAAATAAGACTTTTTAGAGCGCCCCCATCCCTCCGTGCTTGTGCAAGTGAGATATCGCTGCAAACATTGGCGCAAGAGTAAGCACTAGACCTCTTCTGTAACTCTAAGCAGGTAACCTGTAAAGGCATTTAAAACATTGCCTATGGAGATTTTTAACCACTTTCAGACCGGACCATTTTGCTGGTAAATGACCAGAGGTCTTTTTACACTTTGGCACTGCGCTGCTTTAACTGGTAATTGCGCGGTCATGCAATGTTGTACCCAAACAAAATTTGCGTCCTTTTCTTCCCACAAATAGAGCTTTCTTTTGATGGTATTTGATTGCCTCTGCGATTTTTATTTTTTGCGATATAAACGTAAAAAGACCGCAAATTTTGAAAAAAAATGATATTTTCTACTTTTTGTTATTAGAAAAATCCAATAAACTCAATTTTAGTCATACATTTAGGCCAAAATGTATTCAGCCACATGTCTTTGGTAAAAAAAAAGTCAATAATTGTATATTTATTGGTTTGCGCAAAAGTTGTCACATCTACAAACTAAGGTACGTTTTCTGGAATTTACGCAGCTTTTAGTTTACGACTGCCTATCTCATTTCTTGAGGTGCTAAAATGGCAGGGCAGTACAAAACCCCCCCAAATGACCCCATTTTGGAAAGTAGACCCCCTAAGGAAATTGATAAGAGGCATGTTGAGCCCATTGAATATTTTATTTTTTTGCCTCAAGCGATTGAATAATGACAAAAAAAAATTTTTTTTTTTTTTTTTTACACAAAGTTGTCACTAAATGATATATTGCTCACACATGCTATGGGCGTATGTGAAATGACACCCCAAAATAAATTCTGCTGCTTCTCCTGAGTACGGGGATACCACATATGTGGGACTTTTTGGGAGCCTAGCCGCGTACGGGGCCCCGAAAACCAAGCACCGCCTTCAGGCTTTCTAAGGGCGTAAATTTTTGAGTTCACTTCTCACTACCTATCACAGTTTTGAAGGCCATAAAATGCCAAGATGGCACAAAACCCCCACAAATGACCCCATTTTAGAAAGTAGACACCCCAAGCTATTTGCTGAGAGGCATGTTGAGTTCATGGAATATTTTATATTTTGCCACAAGTTGCGGGAAAATTACAAACTTTTTTTTTTTTTTTTTTTTTTTTCACAAAGTTGTCACTAAATGATATATTGCTCACACATGCCATGGGCATATGTGAAATGACACCCCAAAATAAATTCTGCTGCTTCTCCTGAGTACGGGGATACCACATATGTGGGACTTTTTGGGAGCCTAGCCGCGTACGGGGCCCCGAAAACCAAGCACCGCCTTCAGGCTTTCTAAGGGCGTAAATTTTTGAGTTCACTTCTCACTACCTATTACAGTTTTGAAGGCCATAAAATGCCAAGATGGCACAAAACCCCCACAAATGACCCCATTTTAGAAAGTAGACACCCCAAGCTATTTGCTGAGAGGCATGTTGAGTCCATGGAATATTTTATATTTTGCCACAAGTTGCGGGAAAATTACAAACTTTTTTTTTTTTTTTTTTTTTTTTTTTTTTTCACAAAGTTGTCACTAAATGATATATTGCTCACACATGCCATGGGCATATGTGAAATGACACCCCAAAATAAATTCTGCTGCTTCTCCTGAGTACGGGGATACCACATATGTGGGACTTTTTGGGAGCCTAGCCGCGTACGGGGCCCCGAAAACCAAGCACCGCCTTCAGGCTTTCTAAGGGCGTTACAGTTTTGAAGGCCATAAAATGCCAAGATGGCACAAACCCCCCCCAAATGACCCCATTTTGGAAAGTAGACACCCCTAAATTTAGGGGTACACTAGTGAGACTAGGTAATAAATGGCGGGTGCCCTGAAACTATAAAAAAATAACTAACCAACCAGCGTCACCTGTAACAGTTATATGGTGATCACTGGTGAAAGGGTTAACTAGGGGGCAATCAGGGGGCTTTATGCGGTAGTATATGGGGGTCCCTGGCGCTATAAAAAGCTGCGGCGAACCTAAATACCTACCTGCCTAACTAGCGTCACCTGTGACACTAATACAGCGATCAGAAAAACGATCGCTTATTAGGCTGGGTTCACACTGGAGCGATGCGGGAACGCCACGAATGCGCGGCGGGTTCCCGCATCGCATGCCTCCCGGCGGCAGTTCACACTGCCCTATGCGAACTGCTGGGAGTGTCAGTGAAATGTTACTGACACCCCCAGATCAGTTCGCATATCGCAGTGCGATCTGCAAACTCGGATCGCATGGTGTGAACACCCATGCGATCCGATTCTGCTGCGGGCCAAAAAAAGGGTCCCGTGCGAATTTGCGGCGGGTGCGGCGAATGGCTGAACTCGAATCGCACAGAGATCGGATGTGATTTGCACTGCAGTGCGGTGCGAATCACATCCGTTCTCAAACCGCTGCAATGTGAACCCAGCCTTAGTGACACTGGCGACGGGGGGTGATCACGGGGTTAAACCTTTATTGGGGGGGTTAGGGGGGTACCTTAGAACTAAAGGGGGCTAACCCTAACTGCCCTAACAGTTATTAGTCACAAATGACACCCGCCGGGTGATCAGGGGGTTAAACCTTTATTAGGTAATAAATGGCGGGTGCCCTGAAACTATAAAAAAATAACTAACCAACCAGCGTCACCTGTAACAGTTATATGGTGATCACAGGTGAAAGGGTTAACTAGGGGGCAATCAGGGGGCTTTATGCGGTAGTATATGGGGGTCCCTGGCGCTATAAAAAGCTGCGGCGAACCTAAATACCTACCTGCCTAACTAGCGTCACCTGTGACACTAATACGGCGATCAGAAAAATGATCGCTTATTAGGCTGGGTTCACACTGGAGCGATGCGCAAACGCCGCGAATCCGCGGCGGGTTCCCGCATCGCATGCCTCCCGGCGGCAGTTCACACTGCCCTATGCGAACTGCTGGGAGTGTCAGTGAAATGTTACTGACACCCCCAGATCAGTTCGCATATCGCAGTGCGATCTGCAAACTCGGATCGCATGGTGTGACCACCCATGCGATCCGATTCTGCTGCGGGCCAAAAAAAGGGTCCCGTGCGAATTTGCGGCGGGTGTGGCGGGTGCGGCGGGTGCGGCGAATGGCTGAACTCGAATCGCACAGAGATCGGATGTGATTTGCACTGCAGTGCGGTGCGAATCACATTCGTTCTCATAAACCGCTGCAATGTGAACCCAGCCTTAGTGACACTGGCGACGGGGGGTGATCACGGGGTTAAACCTTTATTGGGGGGGGTTAGGGGGGCACATTAGAACTAAAGGGGGCTAACTCTAACTGCCCTAACAGTTATTACAGTCACAAATGACACCAATGCAAAAAAAAAAAAAAAAAAAATGACATTGGTGTCACTGTGACTGGGGGGCAGGGGTAATTGGGGGGGTGATCGGGGGGTAAAGGGGGGGTGTGAGTGTGCCTGGCATGTTCTACTGTGTGTGTAGAGTGTTGGTGCAACTCACCGATCCGCTCTCCTCCGTGTCGGAACGAAAAATACCGACACGGAGGAGAGAATACATCACTTCCTCTCCTGTGTTTACATTACAGGAGAGGAAGTGATGTCACCGGGGATTTCCATTCGTCGAGAGCGATCGCGAGGGGGTGGCCATGAATGAATGGCCGCCCCCTCATCCCGGATCGCTCTCGACGGAATGCCGACCGCCGCAGGCACCGGGGGGGGGGCCCGATCGGGCCCCCCACCCGCGGGCAGGCAGGGACTTATATATACGCCCATATGCCTGCCCGTGCCATTCTGCCGACGTATATCGTCGTGCGGCGGTCGGCAAGTGGTTAAGTACCATCGTTTTTCCCCATTCCACAAGCAATTTTAAAGCATAACATGATGGGTATGTATTTACTCTGCGTAACATCATCTTTCATATCATACAAAAAATTGCCTTATATATATATATATTTTTTTTTTTGAAACCGCTGTGCAAACACTGTGTGCCATAAAAAAATTACGATTGCCATATTATTCCCTAGGGCAGTGATGGCAAATCTTGGCACCCCAGATGTTTTGGAACTACATTTCCCATGATGTTCATACACTCTACAGTGTAGTTGAGCATCATGGGAACTACATTTCCCATGATGCTCAAAACATCCGGGGTGCCAAGTTTCGCCATCACTGCCTTAGAGTTTCTACTTAGAGAGATATTTTATAATTTAATTAATATTTTGGGGGTGGGTTTATAAGTAATTTTCTAACAAAAAATACTGATTTAAACTTGCAAACAAAAGTGACAGAAAAGGCTTGTTCAGCAAGTGGTAGTTAAGATAATTGTAAAGCTGAATGGATTGTAAACTAAAGACTAGAAAGGTAATCGGAGCAGATGTCCGGCTGCATAGGGTCTTGTGTTCTGGCAGCACTCTGATAACAGACACCTAAAACTGTCATATATCAAAGATGCCATCAGGATTACATGAAGGAGCAATGAACAAAAGGCAGTTTTATCCTCATCCAGCAGCCTGATAGTGTCAGTGGTCCTTCCTGAGCTCTGAAAGGAGACCTATTGCCCTCTATGGTGCCTTACAACTTGCCGCTGGGCTGACATGATTCTGACAGGAAGAGAATAAGTCTAAGCATCGCCCACATATCCCCGAGATGAAAGTCTGTTTTTAATATGATTAGAAATGCAGATTCTTACAAACGCTTGACTGGTTTAAATATATTGGTTATTCTGTATTTAAAGATAGCTGTCCACCAAACTACTTATTCATTTTCAAATTGGTATGCATATATAATGTGTGTGTGTTTTTTTTTTTTTTTGTTTGTTTTTCTAGATGAGGGTCCGTCATTACCGACAAAACAAAATGAAGAATTCCGTCCATTTATTAGACGGCTTCCAGAATTTAAATTTTGGTGAGTTTGTTTTTGTGTGTCTGCAGTTGCAATAGTTCTAATATCTTTGTGGGGTGTGTGGTTTTTTTTTTTTTTTTTTTTTTTTCCTTTACATTGTCATGTTTTTGGTCCTTGTCATTTTGCAGTAGGGAGTGTGTTAGGTGCTGTGGTCATAAATGCATCTGGACTAGTAGATGAAAAGAAAAGCAGATGGATAAGTGTCATAACATAACACTCCAATGCTTTTGTGTCCTTGTGGGTTTTTTGGGGATTTTTTTCTGTTAGTGGTTACATTTTTTTTATCTTTATTTTGTGCATCAGTCACATGTAAGTGTTTCAGACAGTATAGGGTCACCTTCATCAAACTGACAATGACTGTCAACCAGTAAATAACTGCAATAACCAATCCACATGCTTTATTTGTCCTGATAAATGAGGCCGGGAGCTGTAAGTGACAGCATGGTCTCTGAAGTAGGAGTTTGCACTGCTGTGGGCTGGTAGTATCGCAATGGAAGGTATCTACATGAAATCCTAACATGGACTGTGCAGGAGCAAGCCAGTTAAGGTTTTAGCAACTCGTTTAAAAGGATATAAAAAACAATTCTTAAAGTACTAGTGATTACAGAAAAGGAAATGAGTGGAAGTTTCTGTGGGTAATTGGCTGGTTGTATATAATTCATCATGGGTAGTATTTTGGGCACTATTGCAGCTTGAATAGTGTTAAGGTAGAATATATGCAATATATTGACTACTGTGTTTTATATATTTATCTGAGCTTGTCACTAGTTTTACAGCATGAAATTTTAATCTTGGCTACATTTATGGCAATTAACATACTGTCAGTAAATGCGTGGGCATAGATTTGTGTAGCATTTTAAGCATAACATCTGAAGGACATTAAAGTTTAAAAAAAAAAAGAGTTGTAGGTTACAAAAAAAAAAAACTTGCATACTCGCCTAGATGGCTGCTGTATCGATCCAATGCTGCAGCTGTCCCCAGAGAACTGAGCAATCAAAGACTGTCAATTGCTCAGTTCTTTGTCTTCAGTGAGCAGAGACGTTCACCGGATCTTTGCTTTGCCCCTCCAACGCTCACTGGAGCGTTGGGCTGTAGAGAGGGCAGGAGTGGTTGGCTCAGGTTCTGAGCCAGCTTCTGGTTAATTAACTGGGCGGATCCTGACATTTATTGTCGGAATCCCTGCAAAGCCTGGGCCAGCTCTGTGATGTCAGCCGACAGTGTTTTTTTTTTTAGCTCAACAATGCAAAGTGTTACACCGCTCAAAGTAGTCATCCTTATGTGTTCCCCCTCCACTGCACAAACATAGGGTGCTGGCCTTGCACATAGCAGATGATCTGGATGGCCATACTCCAATAAAATCGCCTTTTTTATTAATTCAGAAACATACAAAACGCTATACAGCAAGCGAGAGAAAGAGATACAACACTGTGCTTAATCATAGCTATGATTGAGCGTCATATATGTTTTTGAGTCAAAAAAGGTAATTTTATTGCAGTGTGGCCTTCCAGACATTTCTTCATACCAGATCAGTGGGCTTTAGCCCACTGTCTGCTGAATCTGGGGCACAGGCGTGTGCAGCACCAAGTGCGCTCATGTGATCTCCAGGAAAAGTATGGCCAGAAAAGCTTTGACCATACTTCTCCTTTAGGCCCTGTACACACTGGTATTTAAAGCAGTACTTTGAAGCACATTTTTTAATGCTCCTCAAACTCCTATGCAATTGATAACACGGACGGACACGGACACGCTTCATGTTGAGGTTGAAGGAGTTAAAGCATTTCAAGTCTAACACGCCGCAAATGCGATGTTATTACAGTAATGGGAGTTTGCAGTGCCGTTTTAACTAGTGTCAAACATATCAAAAACGTGCATAGGGTGTTTAGAGAAGGGTTTTTAATGCTTGTTAAACATGAGTAAACGCACCTTTTAACACTAAAGTGTAAACAAGCCCTTAAAGTGGATGTGAACCCTCACATATACCCAGTGAAGTGAACAGCCTCCGACGATGCACTGGGATGAAACCAATCTCCCTATATAAATTTTACATGTATATCTGCTGTTTTCAGCCTGCTATATTCTTTAGAAAGTGAACATCGCATTTCAATTTTTACTTCCTCTTTCAGCAGTGAGAAGGCAGTCTTGGCATACACTGTGTGACAGCTGATTGGAGCAAAGGCAGCCCCCCCCCCCTTTCCACATAGGCAGAGGAAGAAAGAAACATGCAGAGCTGTGCTGTGAGTAGAGCAGCTTCCTGCTAATCTATTTATAGCAACCTCCCCAACACAAATTTCCAGCTGCTTTAATCTCCTGTGTCAGAACTTGTCAGAAGTTATCATGCTGATAATGGAAGAAGGGAGCAGCAGAAAGACATTGGACTCAGAGCTTTGGAGAGAGATAACTAAACACTGCAGATATGAGCCTAGGTCAAATTTTATAAATGGGTTTACATCCACTTTTAATGCAAGTTGTGATTTGGAGTTGCCTGTAAAATTATAAGCAGATGAAAACTGTTTTTAGATATATATTATGTTATATGCAGGAAACTGCTTCCATCTGTGGTTTTATTATTTTTATTTTTTGTCTTTCTGTCACATGAAAGAGAGATTTCTGCTGAAGCTAGAAGTGTAGGCATTGACCAAAGTTAGGAGGTGATGCAGGCCAGGACTTTAAAGGAATAGGTTTCCTTAAACGCTGGCCGATGGCTGGTCATCGTATGACGTCCTGGGCTTTGTGCGGGTATATCTGAATGTTGCCTGAAGCTACAGGCATCATTCAGATATCTGCTTTTTCAGCAGGCGATTCCCTACACCATGAGAATGATCATAGCGGCTGACCAGCCGCTCGATCATTCTTCCAGTCACTGCTGCGATTGGTGAGACGGAGAACGGATCCGCTGACCCCGGATGTTTACTATAGAGATTTACGGTGGACCAGATGGTCGCTGTAGTCTCTGATCTCGTTAGAGGCCTGATGCGATATGACATCACGCCTGGCCTCTGCATTCAAAGGAATGGTGTCGACTTGGCTGGGAAGCTGAGATCGTTTGTTTCAGGCTTCCCAGCCTAGAGGTGAGATGTTGGGGTCTTCTTGACCCCATATCTCACTGTAAAGAGGACCAATCATGCCATATTCCTATTACAAGTGTCAAACGAAAAAGTGTAAAGTAAAATTGACACTAAAAAAAAGTTCCCGTGTGCTCACACGCAGAAGCGAGCGCATATGTAAGTCTCGCCCACATATGAAAACCCATATGAGGTGTCGCTGCGAACGTTGGAGCGAGAGAAATAACTCTAGCCCTAGACCACCTCTGTAACTCAAAATATGTAACAAGTAAACATTTTTAAAATGTCGCATATGGTGATTTTTAAGTACCAAAGTTTGGCAACCTTCCACGAGCGTGTGCAATTTTAAAGTGTGAAATGTTGGGTATCTATTTACTCGGCGTAACTAAAATTTGCTAACTTTACGTTGTGTGTGTGTGTGTGTGTGTGTGTGTGTGTGTGGTTTTATTTTTTATTTTTTTAAAGCACGAAACTGTGCCAATGACCTCCATTCTATTCTCTAGGGTCTCTGCTAAAAAAAACATATAATGTTTGGGGGTTCTATGTAATTTTCTAGCAAAAAAAATTGTGTGTGTGTGTGTGTGTTTTTTCTTTTTTATTTATTTATATATATATATATATATATATATATATATATATATATATATATATATATATATATATATAATATATATATATATTTTAAGTTGGTAAAAATACATGCATTTATTTTATATTTTGGGAGCCTGTAAAGCATTGCACCATTGGGGGTGGGGTGCATTTGGTAGTTGTTACTCTGAATTTGGGAGTAACATGTTATGAAAGGTGAAGTTCTTCTTTTAACCACTTCCTGACCGCCATATAGCAGAATGACATGTGCAAAGTGGTCATAAGACATCCCGCAGCATAAGGCACGGTCAGTCGTTTGTCAGTCTGACGCACAGCAACCACCAATCTCGGTAAAGAGCCTCTCATGTAGGCGCTTTACCATGTGATCAGCTGTGCCAAAGCGTAAATAGGAAGAGATGTTTATTGGCTGCTCTCCTGTCAGGGGGTGTCTGTGCTGATTATCACTGGATGCCCACCTGTTTCCACCAGGTATGACCACCAGGGTTGCCAATCTGTGCCCATCAGTAATGATTGCCAGTGCAGCCTTTCAATGTCGCCTATCTGAGCTGCATATTAGTGCCCATCAGTGGGGCCTTTCAGTGCCCATCCATGTCACCTATCAGTGCTGCATATTGGTGTCTCATCATGCGTGCCTGTCAGTGCAGCCTCATCAGTGCCCATCCATGTCACCTATCAGTGCTGCATATTGGTGTCTCATCATGCGTGCCTGTCAGTGCAGCCTCATCAGTGCCCATCGGTGAAGGAGTACATTTATTTACAAAATGTTATAAGGGAAACAAAGCAAAAAATAAAAACTCCAGGGGTGATCAAATACCACCAAAAAGCTCTATTTGTGGGATCAAAATGATAAATATTTTGTTTAGGTACAGCGTTGCATGACAATGAATTGTCATTTAAAATGCGCTGAAAATTGGCCTGGGCAGGAAGGGAGGAAGTGCCCTGTATTAAAGTGGTTAAAGTGGAGGGCCACCCTAAAATAAAAAATGTAAATATTCTTAAAAAAAAAAAAAAAAAAACTTACCTGAAACCACTGTTGCTTGGCAGTCTTCCTAATCTGCCTCTTCCTATTCTGTGGCGCTTCCTCCTCTTTGGTGAGTGGCTCGTTGCCTTCTGGGACATGTGTGTGTTCCAGAAAACAATGAGGCCATCCACAAAGCACTGTGCAACTTGTGCATGCACAGTAGGAAACGGGCAGTGAAGCCGCAAGGCTCCACTGCCTGTTTCCCTTCATTAAGATGGAGGCGCCAGCAGCCGATCCGATGGATGGATCGGCCTCAGCCGGCCGACATTGCAGGCTTGCTGGACAGGTAAGTGTCCTTTATTAAAGGTCAGCAGCTACAGTGTGTGTAAAAAAATAAATAAATAATAAAATAATTCCGGCTGGAGTGCCCCTTTTAAGTATACATTTCAGAAAAAAAAACGTTTTTTTCTAAATTTTTGTCAGTTGGAAGTGAAGTATTCTATATAGCTTGTATGCTGTACTGACCAGGAGCTCCAATTACACACACCTAGCTGAATGAGTCATGAATGAATGAATGAATGAGGGTCACATTCCCTTTCTTCAGTTCTAGTAGAGAGCATGTCTTCTAGGTCTCCAGCCTGCAAAAGCAAATAAGTTGCAGATCTAGTGCGTGGCTTTCTTAGCAAGGCCACCTGGCATGTCACAGCCTGAAGCAGGAACACACATTGTAGATGTTTATTGGTAAAACAAATATCTAATTTAATAAATGTAAAATGTATAAACTTCCAAAATATTAGTAAGACTGACTAAAAACCCACCATAATTTAAAGTGGATGTAAACCTGATTAATGAAATGAGCTGCAGTGTTGTCTTAGCTCTCTTCAAAGCACTATATCCCGTAGTTGTCTCCTGCTTCGTTCTTCTGTTATCGGCATGGTAACTTCTGGCAAGTTCTCCGTCGCATATGATAAAAACAGCCTGAGTTTTGTGAGGGCTGAACTATTCAACAATCCGCTCTGAAAGCCTCTACCTATGAGGAGAGGGGGTGTGTGCCTCTCCTCCATTTGGCTGTCTTGGCTGTATGCCCAGGCTTCACTGTAGTTTTAACTAGGGATGCACCGAAAGTAAATGGGCTATACGGCAATATGCCGAAAGAGCAAAACGCCTGATAATGGGGCAGGCCTGGGTGGGGCTCCGCCCTCCACCCCTGGTGCCACCCATAATGGGGGTGTCCTATAGCGCAGGAGAGCTGCCGCCTGGTTGATTAGAGCAGCAGGAACATCACAGCTTTCATTTGTTCCTTGCCGCGTGCCGTCGCATACAGCCCCTCTCCCTTGTCCGGGGAACTTTGGACACAGGATTGGATGGGTAATCTGTCAAAGTGCCCGGACGAAGAGGAGGAGCTGTATGTGACGGCGCGCGGCAGGGAACACACATCTATTGAAATGAAAGCTGTTATGTTCCCAGCGCTCTAATCAACCAGGCGGCAGCGGCGGCTCTCCTCTCTTCCCTTCACAGGCTACAGGCTGCACTGGGGACACAGGCTGCACTGGAGACACTGGCTGGCTGCATCTAATGGGCACTGGTGAGGCTGCATTGATCTCCTGTACCATGCCCCCGGTCTCTGACCATGTCGTGTGCCGCGCCCCCGGTCTCTGACCATGTCGTGTGCCGCGCCCCCGGTCTCTGACCATGTCGTGTGCCGCGCCCCCGGTCTCTGACCATGTTGTGTGCCGCGCCCCCGGTCTCTGACCATGTTGTGTGCCGCGCCCCCGGTCTCTGACCATGTTGTGTGCCGCGCCCCCGGTCTCTGACCATGTTGTGTGCCGCGCCCCCGGTCTCTGACCATGTTGTGTGCCGCGCCCCCGGTCTCTGACCATGTCGTGTGCCGCGCCCCCGGTCTCTGACCATGTCGTGTGCCGCGCCCCCGGTCTCTGACCATGTCCTGTACAAAAAAATTTTTTTTTACGTTTCAGTATCAGTCGTTTCTTGTATCTATTTTCGGCCTAGTGTATTTTTAATTTTTCGGTTTCGGCACCAAAAAACCCTTTCGGTGCACCCTTGGTTTAACCAGGAAGAGAAAATCTCCTAACATGATGTTCACATTCTAAACCGTATATAAAGCTGAAGACTGCAGATATACATGTAAAACTTGCGTAGGGGGATTTTTTTTTTTTTTTTTTTTCATTTCTCTGCATCATCTGAGGCTGTTCACTTCAATGAGTATATGTGAGGGTTTACATCCACTTTAAGATGCAAAATAGGCATCTCCTCCTGAAAAGTGAGTCCTTCAAGCCATTTTTTGGAGCCTCTGGTTTGCGTTATCAGTGACCAGAGTGGTTGTGAAGAGAACCCATCACTACCTTTTATATAAAATTAAAGTCTCGGGCTTTTGGATGTCCACACAAGGAAAGTGTTACAAGTAAATAACATACATAAACTATTGGGTGCACATGTTGTCTTATGAGAAGATTGTTGTTAAAAGGTTTAGTAACGGGGTCTCTCTTAGCAGCAGGATGAACTACCCCAGCTTATCAGTACCTGGTAACCTGTAAACCGGATTTGTCTATTGAGACCCCCGTCTGCTTTTACTGTTTAGATTATGTAGGGGCTTTTGTCCACATCTGCTCTTTATAGCACTCTGCTTACTCATTCAGATCTCTTGCAGTAAAAGGATAGATCTACGCTTTTTTCTTTTTCATCTTTTCATTTCAAATCCATCATCCCCCTCATGGTGCAGTCTGCATGCATTAGGGTAATATTCTGCTGTCTAATTGCTCTGATATGCGGGTGGTTACAGGGAACTATTGTTTTCGTAAAGGTGCATAAGGATAGAAGATATCAGCAGCGGGTGACGCTGTAGATAAGCGGCCGTTCAGGGGAAAGCGCATGCTTTTTCTTATGAGAGGTCACCACTAGAGGATGTCAGTTTATAGGATTATCAAATAAAAATGTATGCAAGGCACATGACACAATACTTTTTTTGTATGCTTTCTAGGCACTCCGCCACTAAAGGAATCGTCGTTGCCATGGTGTGCACTTTCTTTGATGCGTTCAATGTCCCTGTATTTTGGCCTATCCTTGTCATGTATTTTATCATGCTCTTCTGCATAACCATGAAGAGACAAATAAAGGTAAGTTTTTAAGCAGTAATAAACCCAAAACCAAAAATGTAATATGTTGCAGCTTGGCATTTACCAGTAAAGCGCTGCTAGTTTTGGCGGCGCTTTACTGTCATTTTCTTCGGCTAGCTGCCGAAGAAAGGGTTAAATGCACCCAAAAAAAGCAATCCTGGAGTCGGCTAGGCTTCTGCTCTGACAGATGAGCAGAGAAGGGTTTTCTTGATTAACAAAGGTAATTGCAGGAATCTTGTGGTGCCTGTCTCTGCTTGTTTCCATGCCAGATTTTTACATTTTAAAATGTATTTAATGGTGTATAGTTCCTTTTTATATTTTTATTTTTATTTTTTTCCCCTTTTCTTCCTATTTTTATTTTTTATTTTTTTTGATGGCAGGTAAGGGTTACAAATGCTATAATTTTTTTAACTGCTGTCTGGGACCTCCTATATTTGTTCTGGTGATGTGTCACTTGAATAGAATGGAACAGTTGGTGAGAAGAAGTCTTCCAGTTTGGACACCTGTACCAAGGTGAACCGTGTATTTGATTTTCCTTTACTTTAGAGCAGGGGTACCCAACCAGTGCCCCGCAGTGCCCTCTGATGTGGCCCGCGACCTCCTGCTCTGTGATGGCGGGTTGGCAAGCCCAGATTGTGGGTTGCCAACCCGCCATCCCAGAGTATCAGTGTTGTGAATAAATCCACTGGTAAAGCTTCTGTTTAAAAAAAAAAAAAAAAAAAACACTGGTAGAGGAAGCAAGCAGCTGCAGAGCCACATAAGCTGATGCTTTCTGCATAGGACCAACCCATATCACAGGTGGAGTGACACAAAATGCGATCTGCCTGGCACAACAGCCAGCGATGCCTGAATGGAAAACTGTTGTTAAAGGTACGTTGATTACTTAAATCGCAGTGTGTATATATGGCCATATCTGTTCTGCGGTTGTTACTGGGTTGCTTTCAAATTGATTCGGAGGTGCAGCGTAGAACACCTGTGGGTTATCTGCACTGAGCCATAGACTTCTGTTATTACCTGCGAGTTTAGTGCACTTTCAGAAAGTGCACCACACCCGCAGGATATAATAGAAGTCTATGGCAAAGTACAGCTAACCTGCCGGAAAGCCACAAGTGAATTTGTCTGCGCCCTCTGTATTGGTAAACTACAGTGCATCAGTGTGAAAACAGCCTTAGGCCCCATTGACACTATCTGTCTGACCCTACGTTCACCTCTATTGAGCCGCAGATGTAAACAGGCTTGTGGCTGTTTACACCCCACTTTTCTCCACTCGGATCTGTCCCCTTCTATCTGGGCAGATGGGATCCAAGGGCCGATAGAGTAGAGTGGGTTATATCTGTGTCAGCTCTGTATATGCACAGTGGATATGGAATTGTCATCCTTCTGCTCCACTCATTGTAGCCCTCAACCAGCTACCAAGTGGCCCCCGCTCTTCAAAAGGTTGGGCTCCCCTGCTTTAGAGACATTACTTTTTGTGAAGTAAAGAGCAAGCTCCCCAGTACACACCCAGAAAAAAAAAAATTGATTAGATTTTATTGTTAAACTCAAAAACCCCTGTTTTTTTTTGTCTTGTAGCACATGATTAAATACAGATACATCCCCTTCACACACGGGAAACGGAGGTACAAAGGAAAGGAAGAAACCGGCAAGCCATTCTCCAGTTAAAAAAAACTGTCACCTTCTTTTTGACTTTCTTATGTAAAAATTAAACCTACAAAAAAAAACAAAAAAAACAGTTTTGAGCCATTGTAACAATGCCTTTTTATCCACATAAGCATCAATGTTTTTAAACAATGGCAGTGCACCTTTTCTTTCTAAAGATGTACTTGCTGTTCAGTTGCACAGAGTGGTATCTCGGAGTTCCTGCTGAGTGTATGTGCACAGATCAGTGCTGAAGTGGAACAGATGACTCTATACACTCAGATTTTATAGTGAACCGGTCACTTAGCAGCATACTGTAACAGCCTGTAAAAACAAAAAAAGACCCATGTGTAAAGCCTTGGATATGAGCTGCCTTTCTCTTCCTGGCTGCATACTGGTCCTTGGGTGGTAAAGCTGAAAGTGTCATTGTTACTTAAAACTAATATTAAAAGGAAGTCTCTGCAAAAGAGCAGTAATATTTACCTGTCAGTTGGGTGGGGAGCCATACTGATGTCCTCTTGCAGAGCTACACTTCTGGGTGCATTGGATACCTAAAAACCTGTTGTGTGCTGTGTTTACCATGTCCTGTAGCAATGTAGGGGGCCAATGGATGGAACCGCACATCATCTGATGTTTGCATTAGTGTGTCGTTTGTAGTTTCTTCAGTCGCCATTGCAGATGCTCCTGAAAGTGAGCAAAGTTAGGGTTCACCTGCTTCCTGACAGGTATGTAGCATTGATTTTCTTTAGCAGGGAACTTTTTTTTAATATTTATTTAATGGCGACAGTGTAATATTATTGCCTAGAATATTCAGGCTAAGCATTATTGCTTTGTCCGAGGCTTCGCACATGGATAGTTTTTGCTTTGAATGATGCATGGATAGAGGTTGGAAAGGGATAGATATGGCTTTCCAGTTAAGAACATTTTGGTGTATGCGTGAAGTTCAGCACCACTCCTTTTTGTGTGCATGTAACTATAGTGGTTCTGAGAGTGTGGCTTACATCTGCTGGCACTGGCGTTCTCAGAAGCTGCTCAGAAGGGATGATCAGATGCATATAGAAAGCTAGCGGGAAATGCAAAGGAAAGAGTCTAAGCCAAATTTCTCTCATTCTATTCAAATTTTAGGTGTAGTTCCCGCCTTCCTCATACCAGCCTCCCAAGTGCAAATTTCATATACAATTTCCACAGCTAATACTGCTAAACTTTACACCTAAAAAATGCTGAAACTTCATAACCGTTTCCCTACCCCTTGCCAGCATGACACTTTGTACTGCAAAGTGATCGGTACTTTTTTGTTTAAAACACAATGCAGCCACCATTGGGTGTTTAAACCCAGCGTTGCCCCCTAGTTTCTAAAGAACTAATGCTGTATGTTAAGAAGATGATTTGATCAGAGCGACTGACTTCACTGTATGTATCTGGATGGTTTGCTTCAGGCAAAATGGGGAACACCTTTTTATTTAATATTTCTAATTTGACAAGTGCTTATTTAGTTGTTCATCAGGCATGGAGTAACCATTGGACATGACATTCCTGCTGTTCTCCTGGATTTGGCATTGCCATAAGGCTTTCCCTATGGGGGGGTGTCCAGTGTAGACTGATGGTTTATTGCCTGTACTCTCTCTAGGAGTTTACTGATCATGTTTGATTAACTTCTTATGGAAGAAAGCCTCTATAGTAACAATGCTGGAACTGCTGTGATGTTTTTTTTCTTTTTCTTCCATGCTTTTAAATTATCTTATGTAGAATGCCTCTATCATCACAGATACATTTTATTTGAATGTCCTTGTACACGATGCTTAAAGCAGACCTATACTCTGATGTCAAAGCTATGTTAGCCATCTTGCTGTAACAGAGATATAAACAGAAGTATTGAAATGCTTACTTTTGCTTAAGAAAGCAGCACTCCGGGATCCCTCGTGCAGGCAGTCATGTGATCATTGCCTCGGCACGCACGATGAGGGCACATTGTTCAAGCAGAATTCTTATTTGGCTATCTTTGGCTGAACTTCTGTCCACCTACCGCTTTTTGCAGAAGCAACGTGATCAGTGTGTCCGCTTTACTGTCATCAAGGGATCCATGGAGCTGCACTTTTTTAAGCAAAAATGTTTTTCACCTCCTAGGCTATTTTTATACTGCAGTCAGGCTGTTGACATATCTTTACTGTATGTTGGTATATGTCTGCTCTTAAGGAGAACGCAAATGAAAACCTAAATATACAAAGCGAAAAGCTATTTACCTGTGTCTGTTTGTTTTTTGTTTTTTTTGGAGTCGTTGTTGGAACATAACTTTTTTTTCTATAAAGGTTTTGGCTGGTAGCAGGAAATGATGCTCATCTCTGGTGATGTCCTCCTTTTGTGGGCTTTAGATAACATGTTGGCCATAACACAATGCTTGATTATAGTATCTTTTGAAGCAGTCCTTTTTTATAATAGCCATTTGCAGTACTTTAGGAGATTGTTGGGTGACTTCTTGGGGTTAAATTGTAATACTGGCATCACAGAAGCAGAGCGACTTCCTAGCAAATATAGTAAATTTGACCAAGACTACATCGAGAGACATAAGATAGTACTTGCCAGATATGTGGCGGATTCCTTATATGAAAGCTCTCCACTTAAACTCTGGAAGCTTTCTCTACCAGAAAAAAATGTTTGGAAAGTTCATGTGACTGACCATGTCAGAAAATGTCAAACTGCTGCCTCCAGGTAAAGAGAATATGCATTTTAGAATAAATAGTACTCTTCCTCTAATAAATATTGTATTTATTGGTGTATAACACTTATTCACCATGAAAATCGGGTGCAAATAGCATGGTTCTTTCCCAAGATTTGACGACACATGGGCCCCGTCCATCACTCTTTGATGCGGTGAAGTTGACCTGTCCCCTTGGCAAAAAAAAACACCTCCAAAGCATATTGTTTCCACCTCCCATGTTTGATGGTGTTCTTGGGGTCACAGACAGCACTCCTCCTCCAAACACGGCGAGTTGCGTTTATGCCACAGAGCTCAAATTTGGTCTCATCTGACCACAGCACTTTCACCCAGTTCTCCTCTGAATTATTCAGATGTTCATTAGCAAACTTCAAACGGGCCTGTACATGTGCTTTCTTGAGCAGGGGGACCTTGTGGGCTCTGCAGAATTTCATTTCTTCACGTCGTAGTGTGTTACCAATTGTTTTCTTGGTGACTATGGTTCCAGCTGGCTTGAGATCATTGACAAGATTCTCCCGTATAGTTCTGGGCTAATTCCTCACCATTCTCATGATCATTGAAACTCCAGGGGGTGAGATTTTGTGTTTCTTGCATTTGTGAACAATCACACCAAGTGTTGTCACCCTTTCTCACCAAGCTGCTTGGCGATTGGTCTTGCAGCACATTCCAGCCTTGTGTAGATCTACAATCTTGTCCCTGACCTTCTTGGACAGCTCTTTGGTCTTGGCCATGGTGGAGATATTGGAATCTGATTAATTGCTTCTGTGGACAGGTCTCTTTTATACCGGTAACAAGCTGAGATTAGGAGCACTCCCTTTTCCTTATTCCACTCATGCAGATCAATTTATAACTTTTTTGACATTATAGACTGGTTATTTTTTTGTCAGTGGGCAAACTTGCAAAACCAGCAGGGGATCAAATACTCCCCCCCCCCCCCCCTCACTGTACAAGCACTTTAAGACAGCTATTGTATGTCCATTTGTTGCCTGAACTCAATCTCCTGTGAGCCCCAAGACATTCCATTCCATTACTTTGTACCACATTTGATGGTTCAGTCACAAGTAGACCAGTAGGTGTCGGTGGCTTGTAACATAAACACATGCAATAATTAGCTACTAGTCAAAAACTGGGCTATTTAGTAGGGCTTATGCACACCATGTACATTAAGGTGTGTTGCTCAATGCAGAGACACAAAGAAAACCTCTATTTTTCCATGTGCCCAGTTCACACCATATATGTGTAATGCATAAAAATTCAGCATGCCAGCTTTTTCTTATGCAACGCACTTCAGCGCATGTTACTGCAACACGCTTATCCTAGTACAGGGGCTTCCAAACATTCAAAACAAAGGGTCAGTTAACTGTTCTTCAGATTTAAGGTCTGGACTGTGAGTAGAAAATGTCCTAACATCAGTGAGAATAAACTATGCCCCATCTTTGTTGTCATTGGGAGAAATAGTGTTCCATCATTAGTGTCATTGGGAGGAATTGCACCTCATTGTTTGTATCAATGGACTAAAAATGGTGCCCCAAGGGCCAGGTAGACGCAATCAATGGGCTGTAGTTTGGAGACCACTGTCCTAGTACTATAAAACATTTTGACCCTTCATATGGATTGTACAGATTATTTTTTTTTTATTTAGAAATGCATTAAAACGCATGTCAATGTGCATGCGTTCTGTGTGTTTTGGTGTGAACAAATTGAAATGCACGTTATGCTTCTACAGGAGTATGGTATACTGATCTAAACCGTTCTGTTAGTCACAAAGTGAAAGGAAAGTGCTGTTTTCTGAAGCGGCATCTATTCACCGTCTGTGTCCAAGTTACTGCTACCGAGATGGTATGCAGTAGATGAATCGGAGGATGGTATCTTCTGTTTGCTTGGAGTTAGCTCACCCTAAATGTAATATTTTTAGTTTCACTGTAGAAATTTTTTTTTTTTTTTTTTAAAGTGGACTAACCCTTTATTTACACTGGCTGGTAAAGGGTCGCCTTCTGGTTCTGACTGTTTTCAAACACCCCTGGAATTCTGAGCCTAGTGGAGTGTGCGCATGCTTGTGTACAGATGCTCACAATAACATGGACTTTGGTTTTATTCTGCAACCAGCACTCTTCTGAACAAGGACTGACTTTGAGCACAGGGTTTCGCCCTTCTGTGAAAAGAGGAATGTGCAAGTAGGAAACTGATCTCACTTTTGATAATGTCCGTTTTGACACTTTAAAAACCACTGACCTAAAACAAGTGTAACTTGACCAACTGTTTGCTTATCCTGACTCAGTGACTTACAGTAATATTAAAACCCCTGTGCAATATTACATTTTTCACTGTAGCCACACAAATACTTAACTGTATAGGAAAACTTTTTTTTTTTTTCCTGCATTGTGCTATATACACTTATTTCAAGCATGGATGTGCTGTGTCCACTTGTGCTGCACTTTCAGTAAAGCATAGCCTGCTGGGCTGAACAAAAAACAAAACTGACTGCTTTGGTTGGAGCTGTTCTACTAATAATCCAATGTTAGTACAAGGATCTCCCCTGCTGTTCTATTGTGTTCTAACAAGGGGACGGGCCCCCCACCAGAACACAGGCTTTGTTCATGGCAACGGGAGCTATTGGCTCTTGCTGCTGTTAATAAAATCCAATGAAGAGGTAGCAGGGGGCGGGGCAAAGTTGCTCTCCCCCCCCTTCCCCGCAAGCAGCTTGTTATGGGGCAAACACAGAAGAGGCGGCTCAGGGCTACACCATTGCACAAAGCAGGGAAGTATAACATTTATTATTTGAATTAACAACAAAAAAAATCAATAACTTTATTGCATTGCAAATGAGGTTATTTGCTAAGGTGGTTGAAGCCCATCACAGGCTGACCTTTTGTCAGATCAATTTGGGTAAAAAAAAATTGCCTTCCTGCCCCAATTATCTCACATTTCATTCCCTCTGCCTTGCCCCAAATCTTTCAGGTTTGCAGAACCAACATTGTATAGCTGGAGCTCTCAAGAGCTATGTTGTCCTGATGTTCATATGCCCATTTAATTGCTTACTGGTGTCAAAGGTTGCAAGGAATTCTGTCAAATATACCATGAAAATGGTTACTGGTGGATACATTTTATTTTTATTTTTTAACTAGTGTAAGCTGCCAGAGATTTGCAAAGCTATGGAGAAACCCTTTAAAGGAGTTATACTTTTTTTTTTTTTTCTTTCTTTTTAAATGGTTCAAAACAATGTTCTTTTCTTTTATGCCATGACTTTGAAGAGTTCAATTTATAAATATATATTTACAATTTTAATAGTTGAGATTATTTAGATTTTTCTTGATGTTTTGTTACCTCCACTTTAACATAACCCGTACTCACTGTGCAATGTATGACTAGGGCTGGAGGAAACATTTGTCATATGTTAAATCTTTACTTTTATTATTTTTTTGGTCTGAAATGCTGATTTGCACTTTTTTTTTTTGTACTGCTGCAGTTTCATAGAGAATTTCCTTGTTAGCCCCAATCTACACCCCTGCTGCAGTAAGGATCAATCTTTGACTTATTGCCAGCAGACTGGGCAACTCAATTTGTAATAAATGGGATTTGGCTAGATATTCTGTCCTGATTACTTCTCTAAAGGCATTGGATGTTGATACATCCTTCAATAAATGGATCTTCTGTTTAAGTCTCATTATTCAAGCCTCAAATAAAATGACATGTTGAATCATTAGCAAATAGGTTCAGGGTGTTGGTCATTGTTTTTATGTTCAACTGGAGCTAAACCTATAGGTGAAAATTATGTTTTAAAAAAAAATTACATTTATGATAAAATTATTTTTTTCAAGTCCATTGAGGGACACTCATTCAAAAACAGTTCAGTTATACTGCTTCCTACAGTAAGCTGGGCCCCTGGCAAACAGAAATGTAAGAGAGCCCCTGTCTAACCCCGCCTCTACCTAGCCATTGTCAATGGAGACAAATAATGAGATTTACAGTAAGAGACACAGGACTTCAGAAACGGATGTCCATATCTATTTCCATCAGGTATATACACCCAAAGGGTAAACAAATGTACATTAATGCTTAATATACAAAAAAAAGGGGGGGTTACAATAGACAGGGTATTAATTACAGAACCGATCTTGGATATACTCTGGCGCTCTACATGTTTCGCGTTATTACCAACGCTTCCTCAGGAGCTTTATCAATTTTATTCCTTCATGGGAGTATCCTAAGAAAAATGTGCAGGGAGACAGAGAAGACAAATAAAGAAGAACTTCTCTAGGCAGATAGGGCGATTTTCACATCAACATCACACTTTTATATATATATAGGAGCCTGTGATTAGCATAGAGGCCTCAAATATTTATGATATAAAACAGCAGCGGGAGCTGATTTTGCACCATAATCTCTTGAGTTAAATTGGCCAATTCCTGTAACCTCTCCAGCAGGGCGCGGTGTGGGTGAGCTTGTCTCGATGGCTTAAGGTTTAAAAGGAAGGGGACCATGCAGCCCCTAGGGTGTCTTCCTCCAGCCGGGAAATAGGACCGCTGTGCACTTGATTGAACCTTACTCAAACTACTATGAAAATATTGCCTAATGCAGGGACAGGAAAGTGGAAGGATGCATAAGGGTCTTCTGAAAAAGGCCACAGTTCAGTCACAGAAGTCTGTATCCCTTGATGGTTAACTCATATGAAAGCATCCAGAATAGCACTATCCCCTACAGGTGGTCCAGTATGTTCTCCCTTTTGACTGTCTAGGGTTACAGCACAGGACCATCCACCATACTGCAGGAAAGGAGATGCACTTAAGTGCTGAATTCTCACCACTCAATAGGGAAACCACCCATTGAGTGGATCCTTGAGGGCAATGTCTCGTCTCTGTGCAGGCAGAGATGGTATATTTTGCACTGTCCAGCATAAGGACCAGGTCACTTAACCTATCACATGGAGAGTTCTCAAAACTTTTCAGAGATGAAGGTCCTGCAGAGCTCAGGAAATATCCAATGGAGATCTGATCAAAATACTGACCCACAGAAGAAGCCCCTGACGAAAAAAGGTAACTATTTTGGGGAATCAGCCCGAAGCCACAAGTATTAGGATAGCCCCTTTATATAAGTCCTCTCAGGGTGGGGGGGAAGGAATCGTGCCATTGCTGGCCAGTGAATTACACAATGTGCCTGGAACATTTTGGTTCAAGGAAACCCTTTGATTGTCTTGCCTAGAGTTCAGGCCCCAAAACATAGAGTGGTAGGCTGAAAAGGTCTGAAAGTCCACATGAGAATCAGAAACCATACTAGAATAACATCACCCACGCACCCCACAAACCGAAAGCGGGATGATGGAAATTTCTGTGACAGATACAGAAGGTGTCAAAGGTTCACAGGGAGTGGACCTCCTTGGCAAAAAGGCCTGAGCTGCAACTCACTGCTTGTAGGTTACCAGTGCTAAACATTTGAGAAGCTGTATCCAGGACAGGACCACTAGCCATTCAAGTTAACTTCTTCCCTCCAGCCGTACGCACATATGCAGCCTCTCTGTGGATGGGCTTTAACCACTTCAGCCCCAGAAGGTTTTACCCACTTCCTGACCAGAACGAGTTGAGGACCGCCATCAGGGTGTCCATGGGCCCGGCGCAGTCTGCAGGTGACCCGGTTGCCTTTGCCTGGACTTTGCGGGAAGAAACACTCGTTTCTGAGCCATGCTGACCCTATCCTGTCTGCCACCCGAAGGGGACTTAAGACAGTGACAGTCCCACCCTCCCTGCTGCCACTGACTGAGGGGCTCATACCCACCGGACTCACCACCCTGGGGAGTTCTGCGCTGTCCACAAGTGGTGCCTGTAGTCCTTGAGTGCGCCCAGATGCAGAGGAAACCAAAAACTGAGTTTGTGATAACTGCTGGAACGATCGCTAAAACGATCAGAAAAAAATGCTCAGGCTTCCATAAATTGGTCGCTCAGCGTCCTGTACACAGACGGGAAACACAGGGAAAAAAGGCTGTGAGAGCACATGAGCCATGCTGCTGTCAGGGAACACTGAAATATGTTCAGGCTTCCAGAAAATGGCCGCAAGTGCCTTGAATAGGAATCACATAGAAAATGGCCGCTGAAGCCCAGACAGTCAGCCTGCTCTGCCCACACCTAAAACGGCCGCCAAACATCGCCATGAGGTAGATATAAAAAAAAAACTGCAAAGCCACAGCGTTACACCATTCCCAGCAGACCCTCACAGGCACTTTCCAGGGGCATACCATACAGGTCCCAGGACCACCGCCATTCAGCCAGCCCCCCATGTCAGATGAGAGCTCCTATATAGGCACACACACACACACCGCTCAGCAGCCATATGCAGCATTCCCCCCTGAAGGGGGGAGGGGAGAGAAGATAGGGAGGTGAGGGGGCCCCCGAATCAACCTCCCAGGGAATGCCAAGCTGCTCAGCCCCGTCAGAACAAGGAGAGCTGTACTTACCAGTCCTGAAGAGCTGGGAGACATTCCATTGTAGATATACTTCTGATCAGTACAGGGTAGCTACTGGCCTCGGCATACTGTGACGCAGACAGCAGTAGCCCGGTCATATGTACGCTTCGGAGCATAAAAGCTCACCGACCACCTCTGGAGCTGAGGTATGTCATGGCCTGCTGAGCCGTAGCTGCGACCTGCACTCGCTCGATAGCTGGACTGGGGAGACTATAAGGATAAGTGAACCAGCCTGTCGCCCAGCTGGCTGTTGATAGAAGATCACAGGATCATTCATCTTGCACAAAAAGCCAAGCTTCTGCCTAAAAAAAAAACCACGGACCTATGGGCCCGCAGGGTTCCTAGGTCTTTCTCCTTCACTAGGCAAAATAAAACTGAGTTCTGCTAGCAGGCAGGAGGGTTGATACCTAAGGGACCGCCCCCATGGGCGGAACTGAGAGTTCTGATTGTTGTATTACAACTTTGCCTAGTATTCTCCTAGCGGTAAGGTATAAAACCCAATGGCTAAGAGAGGAGCTGTGTCGGTCGGTGAATATAAGAGAAAAGGATTTTACAGTGAATACAAAAAAACACTTTTAACCACTTGCCGATCAGATGCCACAGTTGTACTGTGGAAGAATGGCACGGCTGGGCAAAGTGACGTTGCATACACTAGGGGCGCGCATGTGGCCCCTGCTCACCCACAGAGCCAATGCGAGTGCCCGGTGGTTGTGATGAAGGCCGATCTCCCGTGATCACTCGGAGAACCGGGATCTGTGTGTGTGTGTGTAAACACAGTTTCCAGTTCTCAGAGGGGAGAAGTGACAGGTCGTCTGTTCATACAGAGTATGAACAGCGATCTTTCTCTTCCCCTACACAGTCACCTCCCCCTTCAGTTAGAACACACACGAGAAAACACAATTAACCCCTTGATTGCCCCTAGTGTTAACCCCTTCCCTGCCAGTGACATTTTTACAGTAATCAATCAAAAATGGCAATGGCCCCAAAAATGTGTCAAAATTGTCCGATGCGTCCGCCATAATGTCGCAGTCCCGATAAAAATCGCAGATCGCCGCCATTACTAGCAAATAAAAATGCCATAAAACTATCCCCTATTTTGTAGACGCTATAACCTTTACCAAGAATATGTGGAAGAATATATATTTGCCTAAACTGAGGAAAAAAAATGTTTCTCTTATATTCACCGACCGACACAGCTCCTCTCTGTAACTAAATGGATTGTTAGCCCTATCACTGGAGATACTAGGCAAGTTGTAATACAACACTTCAGAACTTTTAGTTCCGCCCATGGGGCGGTCCCTAGGGCACAACCCCACAGCCTGCTCAGGCAGAACTTGCCTAGCGAGTTTTTTTCTTGCCTAGCGAAGGAGATAGACCTAGGAACCCTGCGGGCCCATAGGTCCGTGTTTTTTTTTTATGCAGAAGCTTGGCTTTTTGCGTAAGATGAATGATCCTGTGATCTTCTATCAACAGCCGGCTCGGTGACAGGCTGGTTCACTTATCCTTGTAGTCTCCCCAGTCCGACCAGCGAGCGTGTGCAGGTCGCAGCTAAGGCTCGGCAGGCCATGACATACGTCAGCTCCAGAGGTGGTCAGTGAGCTTTATGCTCCAGGGTGTACATATGACCGGGCTACTGATGTCTGTGTCACAGTATGCCAAGGCCAGTAGTCTTCCCTGTACTGATCAGGAGTAGATCTACAATGGAATGTCTCCTAGCTTCAGGACTGGTAAATGCAGGTCTCCCTGCCTGGCAGGGTGGAGCAGCTAGGCATTCCCTGGGAGGTCGATTCGGGGGCCCCCTCACCCCCTCTCTTCTCTCCCCAGTCCCTAACTCCCTCCTTCCCTGTACATGTGCTGAGCGGTGTGTGTGTGTGTCTGGGCTTTCACCTGGGGTTTTTAGCTGTGCTTGGTGCCCGGGTCCTGAAGCTTAGTCTCGCTGGATGCCTGGGTAGTCATACCCCTGTGTTGGTGCAGCGCGGTGCCTGCCACATGTTCTCTCTATTCCCTCAGAGTGCGGTTCGGCGGCCATTTTAAGTATGGGCAAAGGTCAGGCTGGCTTCAGTCGACCATTTTCCTGGTGATTCCCTATTGTGAGCACCGGCGGCCATTTTCTTGTAGCCAGACCACGTTTTTGTGCTCTAGCAGCTGCCCCTGGACCCTCTACTTCCTGTTTGGTTATCACAGGGCAATGGGAAGGTTATCCTGTGTTCTGAACATGTGGGTTTGATCGTTCACACATCGTGCGACCGGCCTGCCACCGACACAGTTTTCTGCAATCTCTGCATCTGGGAGCACTGGGGATCACCAGGCATTGCGGTAATACAGTGCGGAACGGCCCAGGGTGGTGAGTCCAGCGGGTTAGAGCCCCTCAGCCAGCGGCAGCAGGAGGGTGGGACTGTCACTGTCCTAAGTCCCCTTTGAGTGGCAGACAGGGTAGGGTCAGCATGGCTTCAGAAACTGGTGTTTTTTCCCCCGAAATCCAGGCAATTGCAACCGGGTCACCTGCGGACTGCACAGTCCCTATGGACACCCTTACGGCGGTCTTTAATTCGTTCGTTGCCAAGATAGAGGCGGTACGTGGGAAGAAAAGTGCTAAAAAAAATGCCCCCTGCCCCCACCCGTCCCCACCCGTCCTCTGGGGAGAGCTGTGACGCAGACTCGGGTCCTGCTGAGGCCGGTGACCCCTGCTCTGTCTTGTCAGATGACGCTGACCAGGACCGTTCGGACAGTGAGGATGAGTCCTCGTCCAGGTCCGTGCACAACAAAGAACTTGTTGGAGCATTTATCACAGCTGTGTGTGATACCCTGAAGATTCAGGAGCCAGCGCATCACTCTGATGATGTACCGGTCCCCAAGCCAGCACGCTCACCTAAGGTGTTCTCGTATCTGACTTATTTTGATCAGTTCATTTACAAGGAATGGGGTCGCCCGCAACTGACCTTTTCGGTCCCCAAATACATGGCAGTGTGCTACCCCTTTGAGGAAGGCCTTCTCAAAAGGTTGTGGACCCCCCAGTATCCAGGTTAAACAAAGTAACCACGATCCCGGTTGAGGGGACTCCTGCATTCAAGGATCCCACGGAAAGGAAAGCCGAGGTGGTGGCTCGTTCCTTGTTTACGGTTGTGGGGTCAGCCGTGCGACCTGTACTGGCATCCGCACTGGTGTGGCAGACACTGACTGAGTGGGAAAAAGTTTTGCACATCGAATTGGGAGAGCGACGGGCCTCCCCTGTCTGCGTGGAACTAGCAGACCACCTAGTGCAAGGCCATAGGTACGTCTGCGACGCGGCCCTGGATACTCTCCCTCTGTTATCCAGGGCTTCAGTGTCAGCTGTGGTGCTGAGGCGCCTGATTTGGCTAAAATGCTGGCAACAGGGCACCCCTGTCTCGTCCCCCTCTCCAGCTGGAATGTATCAGAAAATACAGTTCCCATTTTAATCCTTGCCCTATTGTAGAGTAGTTTTACCCATTGAATGAATAAAGGGCCAAAACCGAAACGCTCCTATACTCCCCATAAATAACCCCATTCCAGGCTGTCAAAGGCCTTAGTGGCATCTAGAGCTAATATAGCTCCAGGTCCTTCATTGTCTCTGGGTGTTTGTATATTTAGAAAAACTCTCCTAATATTAGTACTGGTTGTCCTGCCCGGGATAAAGCCAGACTGGTCTGGGTGTATTAATTTATGGATATGATTATTTAAACGGGTCGCTAAAACCTTAGCTAATATTTTGACGTCGGAACATAGCAAGGATATTGGCCGATATAATGAGACTTCCTGTTGGTCCTTTCCCTCCTTGAGTGTTAAAGTAACGTTGGCCTCCAGCATTGAAGCGGGAAGCTCACCCGCCTCCAATGCGTGATTCAACATTCCCAGGAGTTCCGGCAACAGCTCTTCACCATAACGTTTATAAATTTCTATTGGTAGCCCGTCTGGGCCAGGGGATTTATAATCGGGCATTCCAGCCATTGCGTTTTTGAGCTCTTCCAACGTAAGTGGTAAATCAATGCTCATTTTATCCTGTTCTGATAAGGTTGCTGTGCAACGGATTTATATAAATTTTTATAGTAATCACCAAGTACCTTCATGATCGCAGGGGGGCTGGAAACGAGATCACCGTTCAGCGTTTTAATCGCCTGTATTACTGTAGAGGGGCTATTGGTTTGGACCAAAAGGGAAAGGGCTCGACCCACCCTCTCCCCTTCGCCAAAATAATATTGGCGTTGAAATATACGTCTATTCTCCGCCTTCTTCAAAAGTGCCATTTTATATACTTGTTGGCTATCCAACCATGCCTTCTGCCTACCAAGCGATGGGTCCTCTACGTATGCTCTCTCAGCCTAGGTTAATACCCTCTCCTGTTCCCGGGTTTTCCTCTTGATTATTGCGATTTTCTGTATTAATATTCCTCTAATATAAGCTTTTAGGGAGTCCCAGACTATTCCAGGCGCAGCTGACCCCCTGTTATTTTGAAGAAATTCCCTAATCCGATCCACCGGGGAGCTAGAACTGCCAATCAGTTCCAACCAAGCGGGATTTACTCTCCACTCCCCGGGGCCCGCTCTTTCTCCCATGCTCACAGTAATAGACAGGTGGGAATGATCTGAAATCCCCCTTACCTCCTATTCTATTTCCTGTACCAACCCCGATGCCTCCTTGTTCCCCAGGACCATGTTTATTCTTGATAGGGTATGGTAGGTACTAGAGAAGCAGGAGTACTGCCTCTCCTGGGGATGTTGGATGCGCCAAAGGTCATTCAGTCTGATTTCTGATAAGAATCCCTGTAGTCGACCTATTCTATTCCCATCCGGACAAGGGAATCTATCCAATCTCCTGTCTAGTGTTTCATTGAAGTTGCCTATTATTCACGGGACACCTAATTTACCCAGGCTAAATGTAAAGAATTTATACATAACCTCCATCTTAAAAGGAGGGGGTATATAAATATTAGCTAGGACATATTGTTGCCTGCCGATCAAGCAATACAGGAAGACAAACCTGCCCTCCTCATCAATACAGGACTCCTTACATAAAAAATCCGTACCCCTCCTTACTAACATGCTCTCTCCCCTGGAGTACGATGAGTGGAAGGAATGGTAATATGCCTGGAATTTCCAGTTATTTAACTGTAGGGCTGTAGTTGGGGTTAGATGCGTCTCCTGTAGAAAAAGCAAGCCAGGTCCCCTTCCCGCTGTTTCTAGCATAACCGCAGCTCTCTTATTCGGATCTCCCAAGCCCCTCACGTTCCATGAGGTAATGCTCAATCTACTCATTAACACCAGGAGTTGCTAGACCAAGAGAGAAAAAGGGGCGGGGGGAGAGGGCAACACCCTCTCCCCCGACGACGCCCCCCGCCCCACCTCTCCCCCACCCACCACTCTCTCGGTACATGCAGCGCGTGTTCGAAGACCCACCCATCCCTCCCAACCCTGCCCATCAGAGCATCCCCTAGGGGTCTCTATTGTAGCCAGCTTATTCAAACCCCATCCAAAAGTGCCCAAACTAACTACCCCCCCCCCCCCCCCCCCTAAATGGTCCAACCTCCCCCACCCAGGAACAACACTGAGTATCATGGCCATTTTATAACGTCCAATTTTCCCCCCACGGAGAAAAAGAAAAGAAGACGAACCCCCCCCCCCCCCCTTACCAATCAAAATCCATTTACCATGCCCTGCTTAGTGTTTGTGTACAGTGTAGTTCACCCTGTATTTTCTCTCGTTCCTATATCCCAATCCACAGAATAAAATGGCCAATCCACAGAATAAAAGGGCCATTTTATTCTGTGGATTGGGAGAAGGCGTGTCTTATCGGCTTTCGTCATAGAAGAGACACAGCGCCCTCCAGCGGATTTCTCGCACATTACAGGCACAGCTTTTTCATAGGAGAGATAGAAAAATTATTGCACAGTTACTGGATATTAACCGGACCAGCTCTGCACAGCGACACAGGGGCTTACACTGTGAAGGCGCATCGCATAGTAGCCCATTATGTGTCACTTACCTGACACAGGAGCCAGCGAAGTCGCTGCTGTCCCCTGTACCGCCGCATCCATCTTGCTGGTGGCGTCTCGCAGCTCCGCCGCTGTCATTCGGCGAAGCCGCGATGACGTCACTCCCGCGCATGCGCACGGGAGTCGACACGCGCGGCAGCTCCATTCTTGGAAATGCTGCGCTCAGTGCGCCGCTGTCTACGGCGCATGCACCGTAGACAGCGGTGCCCGTTTTCGGGCAAATATCTCCTAAACCATATAGGTTTAGGAGATATTGCTTGGACCTACAGGTAAGCCTTAATCTAGGCTTACCTGTAGGTCAAAGTGGTTTGTAAGGGTTTACAACCACTTTAATGAGGAGTTCTGGGCCCCCACGAAAAAATTAAAAGGCAGCAGCTACAAATACTGTAGCTGCTGACTTTTAGTGTTAGGGCACATACCTATCCAGGGTTCCCACAAATGTTGGCACCCCAGCCGATTTTTTGGATCAGCTCTTGGGCGCTGCCACCGCTATGCATAGTAGAAGGAACCTGGCAGCCTGTTCCCTACTGCGCATGCGAAAAGCGCACTGCGCTTTCTAATTGGCCCGGCGGCAGAGGAGGAGGAACAAAGTCCTGAGGGATGGTGCTTTCTCCCAGTAGTGGGGACAGGTACCTGTCCCCTTCCCCCTGAAAGGTGCCAAATGTGGCACCAAAGGGGGAGAAGTCAATTAAGCGGAGGTTCCACTTTTGGGTGGAACTTCGCTTTAAGCTACAGACAATGATCATTGTATTCTACTTGCTGGGAAACTTCCCACAGTCAGAATAGAATAGCCCAGCAGGATAGATTCCCTCATCAACACTGAGTGTGTGCCCTCAGCACTCTAGAGATCTAGACTGCTGTGTGGGAGCAACCACCTTGATCTCCAGCCGTCCAACACCCCCTGTATGGTCAAAACGGATTCTCAGCTGCAATCAATAACGCTTATGTTCACTAGGCAGACATTTTCATTGGATTGCTGTGCAGAGGGCTCTGTACAAGGAGCCTGGCATCAGGTATGCTGCATTAGAACATTAAAAAATAGGCTTTGCGGAAAACTGTCATTATTTTCCTTTATGCTCATTTTCTGTCAGTCTGTGATTTCGGTACGTTCTTGCCAGGGACAAGCGTTCGGATCAGGGAAATCAATATGATGTTTAAACACGTGATTAGCATTGCATGTTCCAGGTTAGATCAGCATGACAGCCATTCAAGGAGCATTTCTCTGTGTACAGATTTTCTCTTTCAGATGCTCACATTGAGAAGCAAATATTTTATTTAAAATAGGAGTTAAACGCACACAATTAACATAATTCCAGAATTACATTTTTAATAGCAAAACAAGAATTTAATTAAATAGTTATTACAGAAAAATGATTTATAGATATGCAATGCTGGTTTTTTTTTTATCACACACTGAAATATATACTAATCAAACAGTACAATAACAAATCCAAATTCTCTCTAAAACACGACTGACAGCAATCTAATGTGGATTTCTAAAGTTAAAGTTATTCTGAAAATATTAAAAGGAGCCTGTCAGGATAGAAATAAATAAGTGGCCATTGCTGACTTAGTTTTGAAAATGCAAGCAGCTATTATGATGGCCTCCCTACCCACTGAGTCACCAACCTGGAAGAAGCAGGCATCAGGGTAGTGTCAGGACACCCGACATGCACATACTGTATGCGTTCCAAATCCCCGACGTGACCAGTAGGGATCAAAATAAAAATGTACCCCAGGAAAAAAATCACCGACCAGTTTTTCTCATTATAAGCCATGGCAATAACTGCACCCTAAACACTGCATATCCATTCATGGTAGGTGAGTGCAATCAAAGGAAGAACATGAAATTAAAATCAATGTTGATTTAAAGTGCACTGTGCCTAATGGCTACTATGTAATTGACAACTCAGAAGCAGGTTAGGGCCTAAAATAGCATTCCGTTCTGCTGTAGGTTCACATCCTTGCAGATTTTTTTTATTTTATATTTATTTATAACATTAACTACAGAAACGCATAACTATTACAGGTAAACGGCTTTTCACTTTACCTTTTGTAATCACGTCCATAGGAGTACTATTCGAGCAAGACAGCCAATGCGTTTCAGGTGCCAGAACATCTCTCTGCATCAGGAATTAAAGTGGTTGTTACCGCAATCATATAATTCACCGACAGCCCCCTCTATAACTAGTCATAACACACAGGGTAAACGTTTTATGAAAACAAAGCTTGTAAATACCATTATAGAGCAATCTTCAGGCCGGTCACGTGACTCCCAGCCGGTCTCCTACCACGAACCCCAGGCTACAGCAGGAGGGGCCAAGATCTCCCTCTGATGTTAGCCAGGGAGGTCACGTGACTGCTCAGCCCCTCCTGCTGTAGCCCGGGGATTGGAGAGTCACGTGAACGGCCTGAAGATAGCTGTAATAAGGTATTTACATGCTTCATTTTCAGAGAACACTAACCCTGTGTGTTATGACTAGTTATAATAGAGGGGCTGGCAGTGACAATTTCTAAAATTGTATTTTTGCGCTAATGGTGGTGGGGGGGGGGAGGGGGCAGAGACACAGACACGGCGCTGACAGGCAGGGAGGGAGGGGGACAGAGGGGGGCTGTGGATGACGGAGTGACGTAAACTGACCACAGTGGTCAGGGCTCAGCAGCCATGATTATCGTGGTCAGTACAGAGAGGGTGACACAGTAAGTGGCAGGATCAGCCCGTTTTTTTTTTGTTTGTTTTTTTACAGATTATAGAGGGGCAGATTAGACAACACAAGCACTGTGCTGATTAATCTGCTATAAGGGAACAGGATCTTTTTTTTTTAAGCGTTACAAACACTTTAACGTAGTAATGTAGTGTTTTGTAGACACTTTTTCATCGCCTTGCTACTAACACTAGCAGTCTCATCTACTGACTGATCTGGGTAATCTTTGCTACAGATCTGTCAGCCCAGGAAGTAATTTTGAGTCTTTAAAAACACTCAATTTCTATGTTTAGGCCCCAATGAAGGGAGATGTTCTTGCCACTGAATTACATTGGCTGTCTTTTGCTGTCACTGGATGTATCAATAAGTCTCTGGACTCCCAAGATGTTTGTTTGGCAATTTGGCACTCAATTACATGTGGATTTCTCAGTGTTGGTGACCCGGGTCCTCCAGGGGCCCCAGTTTCAAGTGCACTAATGCAGCTTCAATCAGCTCAAGCATGTGGGGAGCTTCCAAACCTGAGTGAACAGAACCTTAAACAACCCAACACCAAAAGAGAGCAGAGGTTTGTGTAAATTTGAGCCCAGACGTGTGCGCACTCTCTCACTATATATACGCAAGCTTTGCTCTGCAAGTTACAGTGGAACTGTACTCAAAAGGTGAAGTCCCACTGGTTTGCTCCATCCCTCCAGCCAAGTTACAGGTTCTTTGGGGGAGGAGGGAGCGAGTACCAATTCTCATCAGCTCCCACTTCCACAATCCTTGCCTAGGCTGGGACACATCATCATCTGTGGTTCCTCTGGAAACCACAGCTGGTTAACATATCTAAGATGGCAGAAACACTACTTCTTAATGTAATTTTTAAAGAAGAAATTAGCACTGCCTCTAGGGAGCACTACAAGGAAAAGGCCCATGGGCCCCATCTTGTATCTGTATTTGTTTTAATTTTAATTGTTTTTTAATGAGATGTCCAATGATCCCATATAGAAACACAGACACTGGATGTAGAAGAATCATGAAAAACTCAACAGAGCAAAACAAATGAAAAAGAGGGCTATGATGTTAATGCTCGCTGAGGTTGCATCTCTGTATTGTAATTAGCTGTCTGTGTGTGTGTAAAATGATCTAGGAAGTGTTCAACTGTGTATACTATGTCATGCTCATGAATTCACCTTTTCAGCTTCGAGTATTGAGGGGAAACTCCCAGCACATTAAGGACTTTCCATGTTCTTTTGACGAGCCTCATTTTTTGAGCTCCAGACAAACAGTTCAAATTCACGTTTACGTGTCAGGATTTTGTAATTCTGTACGGCCTATTTGTGGAAAATACACCCGTGCCACACTTTTTGTTTTATTGCTTCTTTTGTTTCCCTTCCTGCTAACTGGACAGGAGGAGGGGGACCTGTGTAAGTTCACCTTACAGATTTTTATGTAAAGGTGAATTTACTCTTTAAACAGAATTGCGCACATTGGAATTTTGAAAACATTCAACAGAAGATTTGTTCAAATGAAGCAAAGCATCTGACTGCCCAATCTAGGTAAGAAAAGAAAAAAGAGGCGGTGGCACACCAAAGATCCAATGTTGATTTATTCATGCCATCATGACTGCCACCAAAACAAAGGACACAGAAGAGGTGATGGGTTTCACACTTGTGTTCTGAAGACGCACGAGTTAGGTGTGAAACGCATCACCTCTTCTGTGTCATTTATCTTGGTGGCAATCATGATGGCATGAATAAATCAACATTGGATCTATGGTTGTGTGCAGCCACATCTTTTTTCTTTCCGCACTTTGGTGGCGAGCCAGGGGGCTAGCATCCAGCCCATTTGATCCATCCAATTACAATTACCTGGAACAGCATTACCTTTCTTTGTTTTTCCCCAATCTAGGCAACCACTGCCCTATGCTTTGGTTAGGCTTTCATCACCAACAATGACTGCAATGCCACACGTGGTTCCTTCATATGGTATTAAACCAAAAAAGAAAACATTATATTGCAGCTTACCAGTTGTTAGATGTCATGGCTGCATTATTATTATTATTTTTTATTTTTTTTTACTTTTCTTTATTTTCATCTGATGATCCAGCCAGCAAGTCTGTTTTTCAACATAGCAAGCTCTACTGCAAATGTAGTTAGTGTCGAGACAAACCTGCTGTCTAAAGGTGCCCCTGTGCTCCTTCATCCAGCATGTAGGCACTCTAATACAGGAGGTGCATTATTGATCAGATCACTAAGTGAAAACAGAGGGGGGGGGGACGAATACAGCCATCCCATCTAAAGATTGGTAAGCTGCAATAGATTACATTTTTGGTTTTAATAATCACTTTAATGCAATGGTTCCCGACCTCAATCCTCACGTACCCGCAAACAGGTCATGTTTTCAGGATTTCCTTTACCTTGTATAAGCGCTTTAAATCAATGTCAATGGTTTGGTATTTATAAACAGATATTTTATCTAAGGGAAATTCCCAAACCATGGCCTGTTGGGGGTACTAGGTACTAAACTGAAATTTTATTGCATCTTTTAAAAAGCAATCTCAGAGTGTAACTGAATCAATATAGGTATATCTTTCCAATAAAAGTAACAGTGCCTGAATAAACCATCTTGGAAGATGGCAACCACTGGGCTGGATAAAGGCATCTTTCCATTCATAAAACTGATCACCACATCCTTTCCTCTTTACCCGTTCTACCAGTCCCACAACCACCTTTAGTCCTTCATGACACCGCTGATATCCTTAGGTCAGAAGTGCCTGTAATGGATGGATCCGTTTTGCATTGCCCCTGGTCTGTCCTACCAATGCACATTCTTACCTACTGCTGGACAGCATATGCAAATATCAGTATTCCTGGCGGGTGGATGACTGTGTTGCACAGCTATGTGGGCATTAAGCTGAGAGTTAAATTGCTCGGTCACCATACAAACCTCTGACTACATTTTCCAAGAATTATAGTCCTTTCAGTCACAGCTAAATATGATTCTTAGGAATGATGTACAGCACATTAGAAATCCTTCCTCCGGGCAGCCAGTCCTTGATGAAAGGATTAGGAGCGTAGACACAGCAAATTAAAATGTCTCTTGCTGTGCGTTATTTACATGATTTTTTTGGGCAATTTGATTGAACATTTGGAAAAGATGTTTTCAATGGAAATTCATAGCTAACCCTAGAATCTAGCTTTATTTATAAGATGCACAAATATGTAGCATCTTCTCCCAAGACCTAAAAGAATCACATTTGTGGGCCAGAGGAAGTTCTGCAATTTCTTCTGCCTGGTTATTGCTGCTGGGTAGTGGCAGAAGCTGCTGGTTCAAAAGAATCAGAACAAAATAGCTTTTGTCACACTTTTGGCTAAACCTAAAGCTACAAGCTGTGGTTGCCAGCAGGGGACACCAGAGAGCCAATTATTTGTCTATGCTAAAGACCGAGATATACAGGGGTTGGACAAAGATATGGAAACACTACACGATTTGCAGGTGTGAAAGTGACAACAACATGTTTCAAGCTAACAGGTGGGAAGCCTCACTTTCCTTATTCACTGCGTGCGCTGCTAGGAATGCAAAGTCATGAGCTTACAGAGTTTTAAAGAGGGCAAATTGCATGCGCCCACTTAGCTGGTGTCTCTGTGACCGAGGTTGCCAATTTGTGGTGTCACAAGGTACAGTATCAAAGGTTATGAAGGCATATACAGTTTCTGGGATAATTTCATCAGAGAAGCACAAGTGCGGTCAACTGACTAAAACAAAAAGGACATTGTGCAGGATTGTGACCCAGATTTTTGCATGAAGAGTGGTATCAGATTCCATTATCCACCACCCAAGACTTATATCTGTCAATTCCCAGGAGATTTCAGGCCATCTTGGATGCCAAAAGCAGTTTAACACCATACTAGGTAACAATTGCCTTCTTTTGACATACACGTTTGCAGAATTTTTGTCCAACCCCTGTGCAATGAATTACCGTAAAGTGCAAGTGGTGTTTGGTTACTCGTCCTAATTATATCACCCAGAGTGATCACATTTATATATAACCTAGTAGTGTAAAAATGTAAGTACTATACTTTTTTCCACTATAGTAGTGTGCACTGGATGAGGCAACGGTCACGTTGGTATACACATGGCCCGTGGTACAGCCTGTCAATACAAAGGTTTGGCTGTATACATTGTGTAAACATCAAAGTTAGTTTGGCCTGGAGTCTCACAGTGAAACAGGTTAGAACACTTTAGCTGTATGTGAGAGGTGCAACGGCTGCTTGTGAAGACACCTTGTGGAGCCCTTGGTCTGAGGAAGACGGTCACAGTCATCGGTAGTGCCGCAGGTACACCAGCCTCTGTGGATTGAATTTTTCTCGGCACAGTGGGCATTCAGCCTGAAATTGAGATTTGAAATTTTAAAAAACATTGATGTGAAATCCATAATAACCAACAGCACATATCTTGTTCAGCTTCTCTTAAAGTGGATGTAAACCCGAATCAGGAAAGGTGTTTTCCTTTCGCTCTTCAAAGCACTTTGTCCCCTTGTTGTCTCCTACTCCGTTCTTCTGTTATCAGCCTAATAACTCCTGACAAGTCCTCTGTCACATATGATAAAAGTAGCCTGACTTTTGTGTCGGGGAGGATGCTTTAGATTAACAGAGCCCTGAAAGATTCAAGAAACATAACTGAAAGTCTCTACCTATGAGGAGAGGGGGTGTGTGCCTTTCCTCCAATCAGCTTTATGCCCAGGCATCACTGAAGTGCTAACCAGGAGGAGAAAATCTCCTAAGGCCCCTTTCACACGGGCACTTCGATCAGGTCAGCCTGTCAGTTTTCAGGCGGACCTGATCAGACGCTCCATGCACCTCTATGGAGCGGTGGATGTCAGCGGTGACATGTCTGCTGACATCCACCAACATCCAATCCGATCCTGTCCGTAAAATCCAGACAGATGGAAAACAGGATTTTCAGTCTAGAGGATCGGATCATATGTTAAACAGACAGGCGTTCCGTTTTCCCCCAATCTCCCATAGAGGAAAGCGGGGCTTTGACAGGTCTGTCTCCACACAGTGAGCAGAGATGGGCCCGTCGTCCGTCTGCTCAGCGGAGATCAACGGATTAATCCCCCACTGGAGGAAAAACGGAGTCCGCCGGAGTGGAAAGCCTGCGTGAAAGGAACCCAACACAATGAACTTTCTAAACCGTATATAAAGCTGAAGATAGCAGATATACATGTAAAACTTATGTAAGGAAATTAGTTTCATCTCTGTGGATCATCTGTGACTGTTCACTTCACTGGGTATATATGTGAGGGTTTACATCCACTTTAATTGGTCTGAAAAATAAGACTAATGCAGGCACCACATCTAAGGACTGGTAAATTGTAATAGATTAGGTTTTTATTCTTAAGTTTAAATATGTTTTAACCGATTGCCGACGAGCTGCCACAGTTATACTGTGGCAACCTGATGCGGCTGTGCGAATCACTTTAGGTGTACAACGGGCTCGTTATGGGGCCCTGTGTGGGTGCGCCAATTGATGAGCGGGGGGGGGAGCCAATTAGCGGGTCCAACAGACTCGACATCTGCCCACGATCATTCCCCGCAGAGGCAGAATGGGGACCTGCTGAAGTAAACAAGGCAGATCTCCACTCGGACAGGGGACGACACAGAGATCAGTCTTCCTGTATAGCAGAAAAGTAAGATCTGTGTGTTATCCCAGGCAGCCCATCCCCCATACAGTTAGTAAACATACCCAGGGAACACACTTGACCCCAAATTTTTTTATTTTTTTTTGTTTATAGCGCAAAGAATAAAAACCGCAGAGGTGATCAAATAACACTAAAAGAAAGCTCTATTTGTGGGGAGGAAAAAAAAAAAAAAGACAAATTTTGTGTACAGTGTTGTAGTGCAATATTGCAAAAATGGCCTGGTCATTAAGGGGATAAATCCATCAGGTCCTCAAGAGGTTAACCACCTCAATACAGTGCACTTACACCCCCTTCCTGCCCAGACCAATTTTCAGCGCTCTTACAGTTTGAATGACAATTACTCAGTGATGCAACACTGTACCCATATGAAATTTGCATCCTTTTTTTCACACAAATGGAGCTTTCTTTTGGTGGTATTTAATCACTAGTGGACTTTATTTTTTGTGCTATAAATAAAATAAAAAAAGAAATTTTGTGAAAAAAAAAACATGCTTTTTTCTTTGTTTCTGTCATAAAATGTTGCTAATTAGTAATTTTTCCTTCATAAATTTTGGCCAAAATTTATACTGCTACATATGTTTGGTAAATATAACCCAAAGCTGTGGTGCCAATCACTGAAAATTGATCACATCTAAACAGGCCTTCCGTACATCAGGTGAATCTCATTTCTTGAGACACTAACAAGTCATGGTGAGTTTTTTTAAAGTTGTAATTTTTTTCCCCACAATCCTTTGCAAAATTACGTTTTTATTTTTTATTTTTTTTATTTTTTTACACAAAATTGTCATATTATCAGGTTATTTTGGAAAGCAAACACCTCAACGTATAAGCTATAAAAGCAGAATGAGTCTTTTGAACGGTTCATTTTTCTTCCAGTTTTTGGAAAACGTGCAAAAGAAAAAAAAAAATGAAAAATGCTTTTTTTTTTTCCCCTACACAAAAAGTTGTCCATTTATAATATAATACATCTCCAACACATAGCATGTATATAGCATATTTAAAACACATTCTACTACTCTTGCCGAGTATGACGATACGACATGTGTGAGACTTTTACACAGCCTAGCCACATACAAAAGGACATTGAAGTAGCACCTGCAGGCGTTCTAGTAGCATAAAATACACATCTCATTTCATTCCTACCTATCACACTTTTGAAGGTCCTTGAGCACCAGCCCAGTGGAATTGCTTTCCAAAATGGGGTCAAACACCCCAATGTATATTCTGAGGCATGGGCTGCAGATAGGTACTCGGGTACTCTGATGGGCTGGTGACTGGTACTTTGATGAGTGGCGACAGGTCCTCTTTATTTGGGGGGGGGGGGGGGGGAAGCGCGCAATTAGTGTGATTGGTGTACACTGTAAGCGGTAATGAGATGTTACCACAATCTCCTTCTCACACAAGATCGGTGTGCGAGCAGGAGAACCCAGTAACATCTCATGTTTGTTTACATTTAATGATCGTCCAATGGCTGTTTACCCCGTTGGTGATGAGCAGTGTTCCCGGAAAACACACCGCCACCGACGTGCACAGGCAGCGCACTCCCGATCACACGCATGCGCCGTGCAAAGTGGGGCGATGAAGTCGCGGCTGATCACATGGTAAACAGCCATGCCCAATGGCTGTTCACCCCTCTCGGTGGCAAGCGGTGTTCAGAGCTGCACGATTAATCGTTTAAAAACAAATAAAATCACGATCTTGATTCAACCCCCCTCATGATCTTAATCCAGCATTTCCACGATTTATATAACAAGTGCAGAGCCGTTCTCTGCTCAGTCAGCTGTCAAAAACAACAAAAAAGCCAGCAAATGTTTTTCAACATTGTCAGCACTGGGAGAGAATTATAAACCAAGTATCATTTGGTTCTTTTAGATCAAAGGGATGAACTTCAGCCTGTAAATGAGGTCAGTTTAACCACTTCAAGACTAAGCTCTTTTCTGGCATTTGTCACTTACAAGTTAAAATCAGTATTTTTTGCTAGAAAGTTACTTAGAACCCCCAAACATTATATATTTTTGTTTAGCAGAGACCATAGAGAATAAAATGGAGGTTGTTGCAATATTTTAATACACACGGTATTCTTTCAAACTGAATTCTCTCTTATATTCACCGACCGACACAGCTCCTCTCTTAGCCATTGGGTTGTTATGCCCTATTACTAGGAGATACTAGACATTAGTTGTAGTACAACACTCAGAATGCTTAGTTCTGGGGCGGTCCCTTGGGCAACAACCCTCTAGCCTGCCATGCAGCCATCAGTTTTATTTTGAGTAGTGAAGGAGAAGGATCTAGGAACCCTGCAGGCCCATCGGTCTGTGCTTTTTTCTACAGAAGCGTGACTTTTTGCGCAATTGATCCTGTGATCTGCTATCAACAGCCGGCTGGGCGACAAGCTGGATACTCTTATCCTTGTAGTCTCCCCAGTCCGGCCATCAAGAGTGTGCAGGCCGCAGCTACGAGCTAGGCAGGCCACGACAAAACCTCAGCTCCAGAGGTGGTCGTGAGCTTTTATGCTCCGGGGCGTACATATGACCGGGCAACTGATGTCTGCGTCACAGTATGCTGGGCCAGCAGCCACCCTGTACTGATCAGTGAGTGGTCATGTGATGGAATGTCTCCCAGCTCTTCATGACTTGCAAGTACAGCTCTCCCTGCCTTGGTGGGGCTGAGCAGCTGGGAATTCCCTGGGAGGTCAATTTGGGGGTCCCTCACCTCCCTCTCTTCTCTCCCCCCCGCGTATTACTATCTCTGTGTCCTAAGCCAAAACACCCTAAGGAGGTGGCCCTTCATGCTCTGGACATGGTTCGGGCTCTTAAGGTGTATTGGTCTGCCGCTGCTCCCTTTCAGAAGTCAGACTCATTGTTTGTTTTGGTGGCTGGTCCAAAGAAAGGCAGGGCGGTCTCGTCAGCCACAATTTCCAGGTGGATCAGATTGTAGTGCAAGCTCACGCCTTGAAGGGGCAGGTGCCCCCCTTTCCGGTCATGGCCCACTTCACAAGGACAATCGGAACGTCTTGGGCCTTCCGACACCAATCTGTCGCGCAGGTGTGTAAAGCGGCGACCTGGTCGTCTGTCCACGGGTCTACCAAGTTCTACAAGGTAGACGTCAGTGCATCAGCCGATGCCTATTTTGGCCGCAAAGTTTTGCAGGCGGCCGTATAGTTGCAATTGAATATGCACTATATTAAATTTTTTCCTGGTTTTTCGATAAAAATGCAGTACAGTTAAGTTAATGCGCTGTTGCAATACATTCCGCAGTTTTTTGGTGCAGTTGTGGGTAGTCACTCCTGTCGAGGGTACCCTGGTTTTGTGGTGGATTTCTCCACGCACTGTTGTTCTTTTGTGGGTAAAGTTACACTAGTTCCCACTTGCCATCGTGTATGAAGTTTCTATTCTGTTTTCCCACCCCTCATTTGACACTGCTTGGGGACGTCCCATTGGCTAAGAGAGGAGCTGTGTCGGCCGGTTAATATAAGAGAAAACAGGATTTTTTTGTACTCATCGTAAAATCCTTTTCTCTGTAATTCACCGACTGGCACAGCACCTGCCCCTCCTTTTTATCTTTACGTTATACTGCTTGTTGACGTACTGATGGCTGCATGGCAGGCTGGAGGGTTGTTGCCCAAGGGACCGCCCCCCTGGGCGGAACTAAGAGTTCTGAGTGTTGTATTACAACTAATGCCTAGTATCGCCTAGTAATAGGGCATAACAACCCAATGGCTAAGAGAGGAGCTGTGTTGGTTGGTGAATTACAGAGAAAAGGATTTTACGGTGAGTACAAAAAAAATCCTATTTTTTGGGGCAAAATACCGTTCAGTGAATAAGGAGAAAAAAAAAAAGACACACACACACACACACACACACTCAAGTTAGCCCATTTTTTGTGTAACGTGAAAGATAAATGTTAAGCATTGAGAATCGTGCTCTTTAGTCTAAGCAAAAAAATTGTGATTCTCATTTTAGCCAGAATCATGCAGCTCTAAAATGTGTTATATGCACAATACAATTTATTACACTTTCCAGCCGTTAAGAGCTGGCTGTAAAACTGAAGGCATTACATTCCCATTCATGTGATCACCGTAATTGGCCATGAGAGTGATCACGTATAATTGAAGTCTGCCCCCCACTGTCTCTTGATACAAGTGACCAGGAGTCAATGGAGCGTGTGCCCAGAAAAGAATAACACCAGATGTACGCATACATGTGGCAGTTTGGTGTTTAGACCCACTGCTGGGCTTCCACATATATGCGTATGGCAAGCAAAAAGGGGTTAATATAGAAGCCGATGCAAACAATAGTGGAGGTGTGGTCCACAGCAATCAGACATTTCTGCATCATTCTTTCTAGGACAGGCTAAGAGAAAATAAGTAGAAAACACAAAGAACCCTCACCTTGGTGTTACACCATTCAGTGATGCACTCCCAGCAGAAGAGGTGACCACAAGGTGTGGCTGTAGTGTGCTTACGGTGTTCTAAACATAATGTGCACTTGGAGGGTCTCTGGTAGGATTTCTCATGTGGAGGAGCCCTACAAAAAACACAGAACAGAAGATATTTACAGTACAGCATAGCTTGGCTTGGTTATGGAATGACTGTGTTAATATTGCTCTTTGTATCTAAACTGGACACATTAACACAAAGCAATGTCTGAGAAATAGACTTCTATCCCATCATGCCCTAGCTGAACCAAGGGTCACAGCAAGTCAGTTATAAAATAGTACAAGATGAAAGTAGTGGCCTAAAAGATTATTAAAAAATGAAGCATCGTTTATAAAGTAAACAGACTAAAAAGTTAGTTTACCTTTAGGCTGTAGAATATTTTACTCTACAAGGCAGTATTTTGAAAAAACAAACAATCATGGAATTATACAAGACACTGGAGGTTTTCTTTCAAGGTCTGGATTGCCATCACTGGAGCTTGTAATCACACAGCCATCGGTGCCAAAGCAACACCCCTCAGCTAAGGACATGTCCTTGTTTACCAGAATTATGCTTGGTACACACGATCGGACTTTCCACCAACAAAACCGTGGAATTTTGTCTGAAGGGCGTTGGCTCAAAACTTGTCTTGCATACACACGGTCACACAAATGCTGGCCACCAATTTACGAACGTAGTTGTGTACTACGTGGTTTTTCAGCTCTTCCAGTGCCACCTTTTGGGCTCCTTCTGCTCATTTCATGTTAGTAGAAGTTTGGCGAGTGTTGATTCGTGCTTTTCAGTTCACGGTTTTCATTTTGTTTCTGAGCGGCCATTCGTTAACCAGACGTGTTGCGTAAACAGAGGAAATAACGTGCTATTTATCCCTTTCATGAGTAAGCCCATTTCTGACATTTGGTGTTTACAAGTTAAAATCACTATTTTTTGCTAGAAAATTACTTAGAACCTCCAGGAGACTGGAACAAAGCAGTTTCCGTCTTCGTGCCAGTGTCACTAGCTGCCGAAAGCGGTGGATTGTCAATCGGGCCTCCCGCTCCTCCGGGATAACAATCAAGTGGCTTTAGCCGCATCGGTTGTTATCCCTGGAAAGCTGATCACCCGCTTTAAGACCCCTTTCACACCAGGGCATTTTGCAGGCGCTATAGCATTAGAAATAGCGCCTGCAATCCGCCCTAAAGAAGCTGTACCATTGTGTGTAGTGTGAAAGCCCCGAGGCTTTCACACTACAGCGGTGCGCTGGCAGGACGTCAGAAAAAAGTCCTGCCAGCAGCTTCTTTGGAGCGGTGTGTTTACCGCTCCTCCACATTGAAATCAACGGGGCAGCGCTGTAATACCGCCGGCAAAACGCCGCTGTTGCTGCATATTGCTGGCGGTTTTAACCCTTTCTCGAAATGCGCCACAAATCCGGCGGTAAAACGCTGCTAAAAATAGCAGCATTTTACCGCCGACGCAATGGGCAGTGTGGTGTGAAAGGTCTAAGAAACGGTACTGGGATGATGCCTGCAGCTGTGGGCATCATCCCGGCATAACCTCCAAAAGCTGAGTACGCACATTTGCCTACGCTCGGCGGGAAGTGGTTATTATTGGCCTTGGAGTTATTGCTTTAGTTATTACATTACATTATTTTTTTGGTTGAATATGATTTGATTTGTTATATTCTATAATTTTGGATGCATAGAATACACTTTTTGGTTAAGTTCTATTGGCAGATAGCATGTCTAAATTTTATTTGTGTTTTACTTCAAATGACAGTTTGGGAGTAGGCAATTACATTTAAAAAAAAAAAAATACAATGTAAAATTGACAAGGGACACCAACATAGTTGTATCTTTGATCTTTAAAAACTACAGGATAATGATGTTGTGGTAACTTGCCCAAATAAGAAGAAAAAATAAAAAATAAATAATAAATTTCCTTGATATCACTAGAAAAAAAAAAAGCCTTTGAAAATTAGTTTGCAATAATTCCATCAGTATCACAGCAAAGCAGCTTCATTATTATCGCATTAAAGAAGAAGAGAATGTGCGCTGCATGTCAAGATTTCATAATTTGCCACGTCACAAATGTTAATTCTCCATTATGAACGCTGGTTTACAAGACCGACTTGCTTCCGAGCATGTGTGTTTGTACTACCTCTCCTGAACGCAGAAGAATCGTGTTCAGAATAGGAAATTTTGACCGCCGGCCACAGGATAATGCAAAACGCGGTAAGTCTAAGCCAGTGTATATATAAAGCCTTAGATTAGAATATTTTGATAATGTAAAACGTAAAGCAGTTGTTCACTCCACAAAAATAAAAAATTAGAAGTCAGCAGCTAAAAATTCTATAGCAATAGCCTTTTGGATGAAGTTTCACTTTAAAGCAGACCTGTAACTAATATGGTTTATATAATCAAATATGTCCCCCCCCCCCCCCCCCCCCCCTCTCTCTCTCGTTTAGTAAATACCTTCTTTCATGTACAGAATCGCCCACAGCCTCCTGGGATATCTAAAACACTCGAGAGTGTGCCTGCTATGAAAAGACCAGCCTATGTGGTCTCACAGAATGCCCTCACCCCTCTTGCTGGCACTGTTGTCCAATCACATAGCTAGCTTTTCATAGTAGGTACGCAGGAAGAGGGGACAAAGTGCAACATGTACTTGGCCCCTATAGGACCGAACACCATCCTAAAAAATAAATGAGACTCTTTCTCTAATCTGATTACCTCTGGTAGGACATTCTGCGGTGTAGCTTGAATTTCTGCTGGGCTTCCTGCTTTTGCTGAAAATTATTCAGTTGGACATACAGCAGCAACATAAGATGAACCAATGATACGGCTCCAAGGAGACTGTAACCCCGACGCACAATATTATCATCTCTAAGTGATCCACGGACACGCAGCTAGAAGAGATTCAGGAGATCAAAAACATTAGAAGACAATATCCGTTTATGTACTGAGAGCACTCATCTACATGTGAAATAATCAATACATTTTATAGAGGTAACAGGGCTTCATGCAAATAAAATTGAATAACTGTAATCAACTTTGTAAAACTGATGACTGAATCGCTCAGAATACTGTAGAAGCAATACACAAACTTACAGCTGAACCCTGGACTAGTTACTATTTGTTACTCTATACTTTCAGTCCTTAACCACATTTGCCAAGCAGTCTACTTCCTGAGAAACCTACCTTGCTCATGTCTGTAATGTCAGTTACCATTCACAAATTGCAGCGATGCCCAGGCGACGAAGAGGTAATAGGCAAGCGCCAATCAGAGTGTGTATGGTCTCTCTAGCAAAATACAACTTCCATCATGGGATTTGATGCAACAATGGGTTGGTAATGTGGGCAGGTTGTGGAACAATAATTTGCCTGTCAAAGCTTTTTGTATATACCCAGAGACCTGGATTTTCCTGGCCTATTAAACAAAACTAACTTAAAGAGGAAGTAAAAGGCTATTTAAAAAAAAAAAATGCAACCTGCAAGGCAAAGGCATAATGAGCTAATATGCATAGCACACTAGCTCATTATGAATAACTTGCCTGAGAACGAAGCCCCCGAAGCGGTCCTCCGCCTTCATCTTCGCCGCTGCCATGTATCCCAGAGTGACTTCTGGGTCTCGCTGCTCCGGCGTTGTGGATTCGGCAAGCCGCGATGATGTCACTCCTGCGCATGCGCACGGGAGCCAACACGAGCAGCATATCGCAGTGATCTGCGGCCTGCTCAGTGCGCCGCTGTCTACGGCGCATGCGCCGTAGACAGCGGTGCCTGTCTTTTTGTAAATAACAAACGAACGTCCTCCTCTGGAGTCCCCAGCTGGGGCTCAGCTCCTCCTCTTCTCCGTGTGCAACCATAGGAAGTCTCTTCCTATGGTGGCACACATGTGATCTTGCTCCCAAGCAAGGCTGTGTGCATCCATTGACACACATAGTGCAAATCCCTCCTCACTGGATTTGACTGATATTAGCAGAAGCCAATGGCTCCCGCTGCTCTCAGCCAAAACCTGTGAGAGCCACTGCAGATGGGCACAGCGCTGGATCGATAAAGCACTCAGGCAAGTATTTGGGGGGGGGGGGGGGGGCTCTAGAAATAGTCATAGACAGATCCAATTGACAAAAGTTGATAATTTCATCAACTTTTGTCGAAAAGAAATGCCAGAAAACATTCTCTTCCTTTCATGACGCAGCCAGATCTTCATGACGGACAGGTTTGATGTCGCCACCTGCGGGAGCAAGATACTAGGCGCAACCAATACAAGAAGCACGCTCTAGGAGAGGTTCCCCGCTGGCAGCCAAACCCCCCCACCTGCAATACATAGCACAGTTTTTTGCCTAGCACTTGGTAGTTAAAAAATAAATAAAAAAAGATGTCTAGCCTGAGCTCATTCGGCTAGGGTTCTCCAATGGGTCACAGGAGTGTAATTCGTTTTGCACTTCTGTGACCCATTTTCAGCAGAGAGCGGTCTGAAGTCCAGGCATCATTTCATCCCAACTTCAGAAGTCTGGATCTGCCAGGTGCCTGGACTGATAGGAGTCTCAGCCTCCCAGCGAGCCATTCAGACGGTCGCTCCCCGCCACTCCACAGTTCAGCGCTCCAGTCAGTGTGGAGGAGCAGAGAGTTGCTGACTGACAGGCACCAGCTCTCTGCTCAGGGAGGGGAGAGAACCGAGCCATCAGCAGTGTTCAGTGACCCGGTTCTCAGTGTTAGAGGCGGTAGTATGAATATGGCATATAAAAAAAACAAACACATGCTTCTCTTAAGACCTCCTCTATCACCCTGGAAATTTGATTTTGTTGGCTTTACAAAAGCCTCCTTTTGAAAACATCCATTATATCCCCTGACCTCCTGATGACACAAAGTGGCATTTCTTGCTGCAATCACTTTGCAATTCAGGGGCCCCGTCTCCTTTTTTAAGTGAAACACTTGAAAAAAAGGGGTGCGGTACCCCTAAACACATAGTCCCCGCCCACTATCTCCATTAGTGTCTGCTGCATGTGTAGAGGAGGCTGACAGACGCCACTGTTTTCCATCCATTTTGGGGGGTCTAGCTACACGTTTTCAGCTTAGAGACTTGCGGTAGTTCCTGTTCAAGCTGCTGCTATACCCTTCCACTGCCAAGCTGTCACATGGAGTATGGTGTGGCTATGCATTGTGTGAAATAAAACTGTACTTCTTACTGATCCTGCTCCCTGGAACTTTGTTTTTTCTTGCTCAGCAAAAGCCTCCTCGGGGAGAGCACTGCAGATATAGTAAAACACATTATGGGCTCATAACAAGTAACAGGCCACTTACATAAGTGATACCAGTGATGCGTTTGGCAATGTGGTAGAATGCTCCATTCATATAGAACAGGGCCAGATGCAACCTTCTAAGAAAGGTGATACTCTGCCTGATGACATACACCGTTTTGACCAGAGTCTTTTTCTGTTGCTCTGGGAGAGAAGCTATCTTTCTGTGCATCCACTTCCACATCCATGAGCGATAGTGACTACCGGAAGACAAGCTGTGTGGAACTCGGACCCCATCAATCTCTATCTGGAGCTCTTGTTCTAAGCGAGCTAGTTCTTTATCCAGGCAATAAGGTAACAAGGTGTGGCAGCAGATGAGCAGAGAGCGCTGCAGAATGGATGGTACTTTCCTCTTCGAAGAATCCACCTGGACAATATTAACATATTCTTCTCCCAAGGTTTGGTAACCTACAAAAATTAATAATTTTTTTTTTAATATTATATATATTTTTTCAATTTAATTTGAATTATTGATATTGACCAGAAGCTTTCTGTGCTCCCATGAAAGTAAAAAACAAACCAAAAAAAACCCCAAAAAAAAACACTACTTTATTTTAACTGACCTGGACTCAAATAAAATACATTACATTTTTAATCAACTCTATAGGCTTTTAAAAAGGTTTCCAGATGTACATATGAATTCCATCACTTTAATGTAAAATTATCTTTCCAGAGTATGACCACAAAAAAACAAAAAAAAAAAAAAAGGCATTTAGGCATTTATTTATTTTTGGAGCTTGTAAAGCATTGCACCAGCGATCAGATCTCTGGTGCCATGCAGGCCCCCTGCAGATCTGTCAGTTTATCTTTTTTCACGGTATGGGCAATCAGATACAGCCTGACATGAAGAACCAATGAACTACCTTGGCACTCAACCGCACCATGGTAGCTCAACGAGAACTACAAGCTGACAGCAACAAAGGACGTTGGGGCTTGTAGTTCACTAACACACAGAGCTGTGTGAATAAATGATGTGGTAATGTGGGCGGAGCCCAGCCACACTGATTTCAAAAAGTGACAGCTAGGTATGGGGAACTTCTCCCCACACTAGGGCAATTGGGCCGCGGCTGCAGCATTGGGAACATGTTACATGTCCCACCCTAAAAATGGGTGGAACATGTTCCCAAAAGGTGAACCTATCCATTAACCACTTAACGACCGCCGCATGCCATTGTACGTCATCACAATGGCATGTACAGGCACAAGCACGTACATGTACGTGCTTGCCTTCCAGCGGGTGGGGGGTCCGATCGGACCCCCTCCCGCTGGATGCGGAGGTCCGTTTCGCTTCAGGAGCGATCCGGGATGAGGGGATGGCCGTTGGTTTCTGGCCATCCCCTCTTGATCGCTCCTGGCGAATGAGAAGCTTCCTCCCACTGTGTATTGTATACACAGGCAGGGAGGAAGTGATGTCATTCTCCTCGAAGAGAAGACTAAAAGTAAGTGTGCACCAACACTACACTGACATGTAGGTACACATAGGCACACAACCCCCCCCCCCTCCCCCTCCCAGTCACAGTGTCACTGATTGCAGTAATCATTTATTTACTGATCACTGCATTCAGTGTCAGTTGTGACAGTAAAAACTGTCAGGACAGTTAGTGTTAGGTCCAGGGTAGCCCCCTACCCCCCCCAATAAAGGTTTAACCCCCTGATTGCCCTTAGAGTTAACCCTTTCACCCCCTTTTGCCAGTGTCACTAAGCGATCGTTTTTCTGATCGCTGCATTAGTGTCGCTAGGTAGCTAGTTATTTTTTTAGGTTCACCGCCAGGTTTTTATAGCGCTAGGTACCCCGATATACTACCCAATAATGGTTTTAACCCCCTGATTGCCCCTAGTTAACCCTTTCACCAGCAACCACTGTATAAGTGTCACTGGTGTAGCTGGTTAGCCAGTTAGTTATTTAGGTTCCCCGTCAGGTTTTTATATAGCGCCAGGGACCCCCATATACTACCTAATAAAAATGTGAACCTCGATTGCCCCTAGTTAACCCTTTCACCAGTGATCACCGTATAAGTGTTACGGGTGACTGGTTAGTGCTTTTTATAGCATCAGGGCACCCACCATTTATTACCCAATAAAGGTTTAACCCCCTGATCACCCGGCGGGTGATATCAATTAGGTTTTAGGGTCAGGATCTGCGTCGCCCCAGGCAGCGCTAGGTTAGTGCCAGTACCGCTAACCCCCACGCGCAAAGCATAAACCTCCCGTAGTGGTATAGAATCTGAACAGATCAATATCTGATCTGATCAGATCTATACTAGCGTCCCCAGCAGTTTAGGATTCCAAAAAAAGCGCATTGTTAGCGGGATCAGCCCAGATACCTGCTAGCACCTGCGTTTTGCCCCTCCGCCTAGCCCACCCAAGTGCTGTATCGATCGATCACTGTCACTTACAAAACACTAAACACATAACTACAGCGATCGCAGAGTCAGGCCTGATCCCTGCGATCGCTAACAGTTTTTTTTTGGTAGCGTTTCATATTTAAATCCAGAAGGCAGTGCTTGGATTTCGGGGTTCCGTACGTGGCTAGGCTCCCAAAAAAGTCCCCCACATGTGGTATCCCCATACTCGGGAGAAGCAGCTGAATTTATTTTGGGGTGTAATTTGACTTATGCCCATAGCATGTGTGAGCAATATAATCATTTAGTGACAACTTTGTGCAAAAAAAAAAAAAAAAAAAATTGTAATATTCCTTCAACTTGTGGCAAAATATAAAATATTTCATGGACTCAACATGCCTCTCAGTAAATAGCTTGGGGTGTCTACTTTCCAAAATGGGGTCATTTGGGGGGTTTTGTGCTATTTTGGCATTTTATGGCCTTCGAAACTGTGATAGGTAGTGAGGAGTGAAATCAAAAATTTGCACCCTTAGAAACCCTGAAGTCGGTGATTGGTTTTCGGGGTGCCGTACACAGCTAGACTCCCAAAAAGTCCCACATATGTGGTATCCTCGTACTCAGGAGAAGCAGCAGAATATATTTTGGGGTGCAATTCCACATATAACTATGGCATGTGTGAGCAATATATCATTTAGTGACAACTTTTTGTAAACTTTTTTTTTGTGTCATTATTCAATCACTTGGGACAAAAAATAAAAAAAAATATTCAATGGGCTCAACATGCCCCTCAGCAATTTCCTTGGGGTGTCTACTTTCCAAAATGGGGTAATTTGGGGGGGTTTGTACTGCCCTGCCATTTTAGCACCTCAAGAAATGAGATAGGCAGTCATAAATTAAAAGCTGTGTAAATTCCAGAAAATGTACTCTAGTTTGTAGACGCTATAACTTTTGCGCAAACCAAAAAATATACGCTTATTGACATTTTTTTTTACTAAAGACATGTGGCTGAATAAATTTTGCCCTAAATGTATGACTAAAATTGAGTTTATTCGATTTTTCTTATAACAAAAAGTAGAAAATATATTTTTTTCAAGATTTTCGGTCTTTTTCCATTTATATCGCAAAAAATAAAAATCGCAGGAGGCAATCAAATACCATCAAAAGAAAGCTCTATTTGTGGGAAGAAAAGGACGCAAATTTCGTTTGGGTACAACATTGCTCGACCGCGCAATTACCAGTTAAAGCAGTGCAGTGCGAAATTGTAAAAAGCCCCCTGGTCCTTAGGCTGAAAATTGGTCCGGGGCTAAAGTGGTTAAGAAAAATATGGTTCCTTTTTATATATTTCTGTCAAATTATAATGAAATATGAGGGGGCACCTATATTTGTTCATAGATATTTAGATTCTGCTTCCTGGTTAGTAAGGCAGCAAAGTGACTGTGCGTTGCGTTTCTCTCACAGTGCAACCTATCCATCTGCTCACACTGGGATTGATTGCAAATGGTGAACAGACGGTTTACTTCGCAAGAGCTTAGTGCATTAGGGTAAAGTTCTGCGGACTTCTATCATCCAATCACGTGCAAGTAAAAATGCTGTTTTTTTTCCTTTTAAATCTTCCTTGCGTGTGGGTATTCTTTGCCAAGTGGGGTTGCACCGAAACATTTTTTTTTTACCGGCGAGTATGAGTACTGATACTTTTGGCCAAATACTCTCCGATAATGAGTACCGATACCTTTACAGCTTGATTTGAGCCCATACAAAATGAATGGGCTCAAATCACATCGCAAAGAATCGCATGTGATTTGAACAGGAATGTGGTGCGGTTTCTGTCCGAATCGCATGCAGTTTTCCACAACGCTTCTGTGTAAACCCAGGCTAAAGTCACTATGACAAGCCAGGGTTCACACAGGAGTGGTGCAGAAAACCAAATGTGATTCTTTGTGGTGTGATTTGAGCCCATTCATTTTGTATGGGCTCAAACGACACCGAAAAAGGTATCAGTTTGGGTGTCGGAGCAAGTATGAGTACTAGTGCAAATGCTTAGTACCAATACCAGTATTGGTACAATCCTATTACAAAGTGAAAATTCACCCATTCACTACTGTCTGAGGAAGATTCCCTTGCAAAGTGAACGATCCACTTGCCTTTTGTAAATCAGCCCTACTGACTTCAACAACACAGTTTGAGTGGTTTATCTCGTTATATTCATGCTCAGCAGTCTGACAAATATTAGATGCAAAGCCTACAAACCCGTCTATTGAAATACCCTCACAAAAATAAAGAATATTAAGTAAAATGTGAAAGCCATATCAATTATAATAATAAAAGCTTGAAGCTGAATGCAGAGCTGGCCAACTCAATACCAGGGGGGGGGGGGGGTCTAAAATGGAGTAATAGTAACCTTAACTCATTTTATCTGGTGCTCCCATCCACTTCTCTCCAGTCCCTGGATGTGGACAGACCCTCAATGTCATCATTAAGGATGAGCTCCGACGTGTTTGCAAAGCCCACGTGCAGAGCCTGCCAGGAAGACGGCACTGCGCTGTGCTGATCACAAGCAGTGAGACATTGTCCCGAGGCGCGGCTGCAGAGATCGGGAGAACATCTCACTGCCGGTGATTAGCGCAGAGCAGTGCCTACTTCCTGGCGGGCTCTGCACGTGGGCTGTGCAAACACGCCGGCGCTTATCCTTAGTCATCATGTACAATGCAGGACCCGAGGTGGACGCTGGTTCTGTCTTGTACGCGGTGACCTCAGGCAGAGGTCCAGCAACACAAATGGTAAAGAGTGGCTTCAGGAGGTCCAGTCGCCACTGCAAGATTGTAGATTATGGAAAGTATCCTTCTCTATTAAATCATGCTTTGGAAAACAGAGCTAATGGGGGATTTAAGTTTTGTGGTCATAAAACATACCACACTCTCCCTTTTCAAAATCTTAAAGCAGCCGTATGATGGCAGCAAAACCGCACATTATAAATGTGCACTGTAGAATCTGATCTGTGAAATGGCTTCAATCAATAGGGCGGTACAAGATCAATGGGCCAATGTTTAGTAACCAACCCCAATGAATATTTAAGGGCCAAGTTCATCTTTTACAAAAATAAATATATGTACATCTTTTTGCAAGTGAAAAAAAAAATGCATTATTTTTTATAACTCTGTAGCCCTTAAAGCGGAACTTTACTCTCTCAGTCAATTGCTACTATTTTTAATCCTTATGCTGCTAGCATTAGTAAACAGAAATAGTAAATATGAAAGTATATCATATTTACTCGTTTTAAACTTTTACGTTACATCTTTTCAGTTACTTCCTGGTTTCTTGCCTAGGCAAATTATGTCATATTGCAGGAGGCCACCTGCCATTGCTCCACAGAGAGGCAGAACGGGAATCTGCCAATGTAAAAAAGCAGATTCCCGTTCTGTCAGGGGAGTTCAGTGTGATAGTCTGTTCCCAGTAAATAGGAACAGCGATCTCTCTAGTGCATTTTTATAGCACTGATAGCTGTATAAATGTTACTGGTCCCAAAAAAGTGTCCGATCTGCCCGCTGCAATGTCACAGTCCCGCAAAAAAAAAAAATGCCGATCACCACCATTACTAGTAAAAATGTTATATATATATAGTCTATGTCTAATATATATATTTTTTTATTTTTTATTAAAAATGCTATAAATCTATCCCCTATTTTGTAGACGCTATCATTATATGCTTATTGAGATTTTTTTTACCAAAAATATGTAGAATAAATATTGCCCTAAACTGATGAAGAAATTTATTTTGGGGGGGGGCACACATCAATTTTGTTTGGGTACAGTGTCGCACAACGGTGCAATCAATTAAAACGACGCAGTGCCGTATTGCAAAAAAACAGCCTGATCATTAAGAGGTTAAATCCTTCCAAGGCTGTAGTCGTTAAATAGGGTATTCGTTTTGTGGTGCTTAGTTCCACTTTATGGCATTGTGCCCGCAATCAGCAGATCGCAGATACAATGCCAGGCTCCTGCAGACACTCAGTATAGCTGATGTACGAGAAGACAGTTACTGAATGACAGGAAGAATCAAACTATGAGGACGCTCTACCAGCAACCTCGCTGTTCATTGAGAACTAAAGGCCGTCATCCACAGAGGCTGATGGTAAAATTAGTTCATTCACAAAGCTCTGTGGATGAACGACAGCGATGTGGGTGGAGCCCTGCTCAGCTGCGCTGCTTTCAACCACATCAAGCCCAAGTTATAGATGGAAGACAGCTACAGCATGGCTCTCTTGTTCTGGGCGGGCATCCATGGACATCCTCCCAGAACCACGTCCCCCCCCCCGCACTCTGTGATCAATGTGTCCTTCAGACACAGCTGATTACAGATTGCGGTAAAGGGCCAATCACAGTGGTCCTTAACCATATGATCAGCTGTGCCCAATCACATGTAAATAAAAACTTGGCTGTTATGGGCATTCCTTTCCTCATTTGCTGTAACAGTGAGGGAGGAGAGACAGTAACCAGCAAATGTGACAGGGGACATTTACACAGATAATCAGAGCCCCGATTATCAGTGCTGTCCATCACTGCTGCCTCATCAGCACCCATCACTGACTCATCATCAGTGACACCTCATCATCTCCCATCACTTCCGCCTCATCAGTGCCACCTCATCATCTCCCCCTCATCATCTCCCATCACTGCCGCCTCATCAGCTCCCATCACTGCCGCCTCATCAGTGCCACCTCACCAGCTCCCATCACTGCCGCCTCATCAGTGCCACCTCACCAGCTCCCATCACTGCCGCCTCATCAGTGCCACCTCATCAGCTCCCATCTCTGCCGCCTCATCAGCGCCACCTCATCAGCTCCCATCACTGCCGCCTCATCAGCACCCATCACTGTCGCCTCATCACTGCCGCCTCATCAGCACCCATCACTGTCGCCTCATCAGCGCTCATCAGTAAAAGGAGAAAGATTACTTTGCAAACTTTTATGAAAGAAGCCAAGAAAGATGCTTATTTTGTTGTTTATTTAGCAAAAAATAAAAACCCCCAGTGGTGATTAAATGCCACCTAAAAACTGCAGAAAGATGGTGACTGGGCGCTGAAAATTGGCCTGGGCAGGAAAGGAGTGGAAGTACCCTGTATTACAGTGGTTCAATTCTGACAGCGGGTGTGGGGAGATCACAGAGGGGGAAAAGGAGGCTGGAGCATGTTACACAGGTGAACCTATCCTTTAGGAGGTAAGGATGACGTAGAAGATGGTTGCTCGCACACGCTGCTTATATGGGAAGGGAGGTAGCACTAGGATGAGGAAAGGGTCTCTCCTCTGCCTGATTGGTTGTTCTCTCTGACAGCAGCTAGCGGGTGAAATCCTGAACATGAGATCGTCACCTGAACCCACTGGAAACACCTAGAAGGGGCATCTGTCATCTAAAGTGTATGAGAAGTGCAAGTAAAGAACTGACAGGGGGGGGTCTATGCATGCACTGACATCCCAGATACCTGACCTGAAAACGTGGTGAGAGTGTAGTAGGTGAGATCACACAGCAGCTCGATCTCTTTCCTCCACTGCAGCCATTTCTTGGCACCTATAATAAAAACAGACAGGTCAGGTACAGTGCATTCTGGGTAGGTTAAAAAAAAAAAACATTTTTACAATGAGCATCAATATCAGTGTATATAGAACGCATCACTTCTCCTTCCTTGTGACTCTTCCCTGGCTCCCTCTCCCACCATGCATGAACAATACAGCGCCCAATCACAACACACACGTGTGTACCTACCTGTGCCCAGGCACACTCACCAGTAAAAGCCTGGCAGGCCTCATGAGCCTGGCCCTTCAGACAGCCCTGGAACTGCACATCTTTCTGGCAGCTCCGGATCAGCTCAGGCTGGTTTGCTGCGATAAAAGGCATATCGGCTGAGCTGCCCACAGCCTCAGCCCGACTTCCCGAGCTAACCAAACAATCACAACAACCAGCCCCCTGGCTTCCTGTCCCACTTCCGGGTGTACAATGCGTGCCCCGGCGTAGGAGGCGGGGCTTCCGTACGTCAGTGCTTGTTACCAGAGCGTTCTATCTGCCAGAGGGATGTGGGCTGATCCCGGAGGCTCGTGCATGCCATGGTGTGCATTACAGCTGGGAGCTCAGTGCTGTCACTGGGACACTTCCTCCAGGCAGACAATACAAACATTCCATGCAGCTGTGTTTTATTTATTATATTTACATCTAGCTGGCTATTAAACCCTCAGAGTTTTTAGCTTAACCCAGACCTATTTTTCAGACTTCCTAAAATCATTTTATTTTGCTAGAAAATTACTTAGAACCCCTAAACATTATATAGTCTCTTTTCTGACACCCCTAGAGAATAAAATGGCGGTCTTAATGCTTTCTGTAACACCGTATTTGCGCAGCGGTCTTACAATTTGGAAAAAATACACTTTTTTCAATTAAAAAGTAAGACAACAATAAAGTTAGCCCGATTTTTTTTAAATTGTGAAAGATAATGTTATGCCAAGTAAATTGATACCCAAGATGTCACGCTTCAAAATTGCCCCCGCTCGTGGAATGGCAAAAACTTTTACCCTTAAAAATCTCCATAGTTGACGTTTTAAAAAATTCTACAGGTTGTATGTTTTGAGTTAAAGAGAAGGTCTAGGGATAGAATTATTGCTCTCGCTCTTAACGATCACGGCAATACCTCACATGTGTGGTTTGAACAATGTTTTCATACACAGCCGCTACTCACGTGTGCGTTCGCTTCTGACGGGGCTCGGTGGGACAGCGCACGTTTAAAATTTTTTATTTTTTTTTCTTATTTATTTTAAATTTTTATTTTTACATTCTTCTTCAAAAAAAAATAAAACCCTGCCCACAAGCATGATGGGAATGCACAAGAAGAAGAAATATAAGGTTGATTTTTGTATAAAATATAAACTATAGCGGCGCAATATAGAAGAGTTATATAAGAGTATGCTTTTAACCACTTCAACCCCTGGAAGATTTTATCCTGACTAGAGCATTTTTTGCGATACAGCACTGCGTCGCTTTAACTGACAATTGCGCAGTCGTGTGATGTTGTACTCAAACAAAATTGATGTCCTTTTTTCCCACAAATCGAGCTTTCTTTTGGTGGTATTTGATCACCTTTGCGGGGTTTTTTTTTGCGCGCTATAAACAAAAAAACAGCGTCAATTTAAAAAAAAAAAAATTTACTTTTTGCTATAATAAATATCCCCAATAAAATAAAATAAAACACGTTTCTTCATCAGTTTAGACCAATGTGTATTCTTCTACAATAAGCATATATTGATTGGTTTGCGCAAAAGTTATAACATCTACAATCTAGGGGATATATTTATGGCATTTTTATTATTATTATTTTTTTGTTACTAGTAATGATGGTGATAAGCAGACAGATCGGACACTTTTGAAACTTTTTTATGACCAGTGACATTATTACAGTGATCAGAGCTTTAAAAATGCATTGATTACTGTATAAATGGCACTGGCAGGGAAGGGATTAACACTAGGGGATGATCAAGGGGTTAAATGCATCCCCTAGGGAAGCGTTTCTAACTGTCGGGGGAGGGAGGGGACTGGAAATACAGAGAGATCGCTGTTCCTATTCACTAGGAACAGACGATCACTCTGAACTCCCCTGTCAGAACAGGGATCTGTTACATTGACAGATCCCCGTTCTGGCTCTCTGTGGAGTGATCGCGGGTGTCCGGTGGACGTTTTGGCCATGAACATCAGCTCCCCCGGTGTGCGTGCCAGCTGTAGCTGTTAAAGGGACCACTGTACAGCTGCGGCAATTGGCGGGAACAAGCTGACCTGCCGCTGTATAATGATGGCGGCTGGTCGGCAAGTGATTGTAAAGGCTCTTTTTTTTCCCCTAATAACAGTCATGTTATACTTCCCTCCTCTGTGTAGTTGGTTTTGCACAGAGCAGCCTGGATCCTCCTCTTCTGGGGTCCCTCTTTGCTGCTCCTAGCCCCTCCCTTCTTTGAGTGCCCTTCAGCCAGCAGCTTGCTACAGGGGGCACCCAAGCCGAGTTAGAGCTCAGTGTATCCATTCAGACATGGAGCCCTGACCTGGCCCCACCCCCTCTCTCCCCTAATTGGCTGAATGATTTTGATTGACAGCTGCGGGAGCCAATGGCATCGCTGCTCTGTCTCAGTGAATCAGGAGGAGTGTCCTGGATGGCTGAGGAGATCGTGGACATTGCTAGAGAGAGAAGGGGCTCAGGTAGGTAGTAAGGGGGTGCTGGGGGAGGTGCTATCTGGAAGTGGTCCCTTTAAGAAATTGCTCCTCCAAGGTCATTGCACGGGAGTAATTTCAGATATTCATGAGAACAGGGGTCCCATCTGAGATCTTGACAGACCAAGGAACCCCATTCATGTCAAAAGTGATTAAGGAACTCTGTAAACTGTTTAAGATTAAACACTTGCGGACTTCAGTGTATCGCCCACAAACTGACGGCTTAGTGGAACAGTTCAACAAAACCATAAAGAGAATGGTAAAAAAAGCAGTGGAGGCTGGTCAGGATTGGGATTGCTTGTTGCCTTCCTTGTTGTTTGCCATAAGAGAGGTACCCCAGGCCTCCACAGGGTTCTGCCCCTTTGAGTTGGTTTATGGGAGACACCCCTGTGGACTACTGGACATAATGAAAGAGACGTGGGAGCAGGAAGCTTCCCCATATTGGAGTGTGGTAGAACACTCAAATGCAGGACTGAATAACAAAAGTTATGCCCATAGTACGGGAACATTTTCAGACTGTGCAAAATGCCCAGTCGTGTATACAACCGATCTGCCAAGGTTAGAGAGTTTAAACCTGGGGATCGGGTGCTGGTATTAGTGCCTACCATGGAGATTAGGTTTCTCACCAAGTGGCAAGGACCATTTGAGTCAGCTGAGAGGTTGGGGAAGGTCAACTATAAAGTCCTTCAGCCCAACAAACGTAAACCCAACCAGATTTACCACGTCAAATTGATCAAACCATGGAAAGATAGGCAGGTTTTGACAGTCAGTTTGAAGGTCCCAGAACATCCTGACGCTCAGATTAAGAAGGTAGGGATTGCAGAGGCTCTCCACCCTCCTCAAAAACAGAACTCCTTTGAGTTTTTGTAGAGGAATCAAGACATTTTTTCAAACCTGTCGGGCCTAATCTCGGTATGTGACCATAATGTCATCACAGACCCTGGCAATTGGGTAAACTTCTAACCCGACCGCATACCCGAAGCTTGCCGGAATATTTTTTTGGCCAAGCTTAAGAGTATGTTGGACCTTGGGATCATTGAGCAGTCTTCAAGTCGCTGGTCTAGCTATATAGTCCTTGTACCCATGCCGAATGGAACCTGGCAGTTCTGCAATGAGGCCGCGTACACACGCGCGGACTGTTCGCCCAACTTTGTCCGTCCAACAGTTTCGGCAAACAGTCCGCTCAAACTTAGCATGGACGGACATGGCCACACACGACGAACGAACAGTTTGCTGAAACCGTGCACGATGACGTGAACGGCACGTACGACGGGATGAAAAATACGACGTCCTATACACTGCATTATAGCTTTCGGCGTGAAAATCCTTTCTGAGCATGCGCGCAACTTTGTTTGACGAACAAGCCTACACACGAGCGGGCTGTTCGCTGAAACAAGGTTTCAGCGGACAGTTTTTCGGAAATTCCGAAAAACCTTGTCCGTCCAACTGTCCGCTGAAACTGTCCGCTGAAAGCCCACACACGAGCGGACTGTCCGCCCAAACACTGTTCAGCGGACAAAGTTGGGCGAACAGTCCGCCCGTGTGTACGCGGCCTGACTTTCGTAAGTTAAATTAAGTTTCCAAGCCAGATGAGGATCCCATGCCCCAGGTGGGTAAGTTAATTGAAAATCACAAATCTGAGCAGAAGCTTTCCCAGCTCATTCCCTCCTCACAGGACAGATTGATAGCAGCGAGTGTTAATGGCTCATATCCTATGAAGAGGGAATGGGGGACAGGGAGTAGCCCTACTGTCTGTGCTAATAGGTTATTAGCAAACCTGCACTTTTTTTTATTTTTTATTAGGGATTGTCGTTCATGCATTTTATTCTATTTTTTCTGCATAGTTTCTTGAATTAGTGCACCATTTTTATTATTATTTGTTAGGCTTGTGCACAACGGAAAATTTTGTTTAGTTTTGGTTCGTTGTCATTCGTAAAATACATAATTTCGTTCTATTATATTCGTTATGTTACGTTAAAGAGGAAGTAAAGGCAAAAAGAAAAAAAAACACACCCTGTAAGGCAAAGGCATAATGAGCTAGTATGCATAGCATACTAGCTCATTATGAATAACTTACCTGAGAACGAAGCCCCCGAAGCTGTCCTCTGTCTTCCTCTTCGCCGCTGCCATGTATAATGGAGCGACTTCCAGGTCTCGCGGCTCCGGCACTGTGATTCGCCGCGATCTGTGACCTGCCCAGTGCGCCTGCGCACCGCTGTCTACGGCGCATGCGCTGTAGACAGTGGTGGCTGTCTTCGGGTAAATATCTTCTAAACCGTATAGGTTTAGGAGATATTTCTTGGACCTACAGGTAAGCCTTAATCTAGGCTTACCTGTAGGTCAAAGTTGGTTGTAAGGGTTTACAACCACTTTAATATGTTTTCGGATAATTTGTTACTTATGTAGAGTGTCGATATTCGTTATACTGAATCTCAAATTATGTCAAATTCATTTGTTATATGCGCTATAATTTCATTTGTGTTCTTTGAAATTCGATATTTATGTATGTATATATATTCGGGATAATGATTTGTAGTTTGGAAAGTCGTTTGTTTATTGAATCTTTTAACACACAAAATGACAATATCTCTTCTCCTCGGCTCAAATACAATACAACACCCTTCTCACTCAGTTCTCAGGTATGCACTTTGCCAGTAATCCATTCTCCAGCACAAAATTAATCAGCTGATTGGACTGTTAGCCCTTGTACACACGGTCGGAGAATCCATCGGAATGTGTCCTATCGGACCGTGTCGTCGGATAATCCGACTGTGTGGTATGCATCGGACTGATTCCGTCGGAATATCCGTCGGACCAAGTTTTCCAACATGTTGGAAATATTTTCCGACCAACTGGTGTTGGTCATGTGTAGCCTACTCCGACGGACAAGGTGCCACGCATGCTCACATTCAAATTCCGACACGGAAGCGCTCGTTCAGGTAAAACTACTGCTCGTAAGCGATATAGCACATTCGTCGCGCTGCAATGTTAAAAATTCTTTCATCAAGCGCATTCTCTTGTTCTTTAACAATGCTGCAAGAACAAACTTCTTTTGATGCTCATAGTCACACACACTTCTCCCGAACGTATTTCATTACTCTTTTTTTAACCATTTCAGCAATACAATTTTAGTTTGCGTCACATCTACACAAATTTAGATTTGGTTTATTCTTTTTTGGATGCTTTTTTTTTGGATTTCCTAAAAATCTCATTTAAAGACAGTTTGCTCATTTATCCTTTTTTTGGGGGTTTTTTTGGTGTGCAAACTTACCACAACAACATTATTTTATTTTTGATATTTTGTTTTTCTTTTTTAATCTACAGGAGGTTGTTTAGTGTTGTTAACCTTTGTTATTTATTTCACTTTGTTTTTTTTAAATGTACCTGCCTGCTCACAAATAAACTAGCCTTTTGGAAGGGAAACACATACACAAGTATTTCTTCAAAACAAAAAATACCTTTATTTCGGTGTCAGTAACAAATAAAGAGGGAGGCAGCAATGTTGAAACTGGGGAGATTAGCGAAGCCTTTGGCCCCCAGGGCACACATCAACTATTTAAATGCAAAAATTGGTGGCCTGAGGAATACATGTCTGAGGGAGAGAAGTCTGGTCCTGAAGTCCATGAAACCCGGAACAGCAGCAGATGACATCTATGTCCCCAGGCTGTGGTACTACAACAGGCTGCATCTTCTGTCAGACCAGACTGAACCCAGGTCATCACTCTCTGGTCTTCCTTCCACGCTTCCTTCCAGGCTGTGGCTGTGGTGCTGAAGGTGTGGCAGAAGGAGGAGGAGGAGGAGCAGGGGCATGGGCCAAACCACACAAGTGTGTTTCTTGTGTCATTTGGCCCAACAGACCCTTGTTGAGGGTGTGGAGAATAACCTCTTTACACAAGATCTGTTGCCCCTGCTCCATTTTATCAAGCTTGCATGCAACCATGGCAGCAAAGGCCTCTTGATAGGTGGGTTTTGCTTGGAGTGCTGCAGAAGCCTCACCAATCAGCCTCAGGGCCGACTCCTCAACATTCCCCCCCTTTCTCGCCCTTCTGCGTGGAAGGGGGAGGGGAGGGACCTGGCATTCTGTGAGGCTCCTTTGGCTGCCCACCGCCTGGCTGCCGCTTACCCCTGCCTCCTCCTGGCTGCCACTTTCCACAGCCATCTCCTGGCTGCTGCATTCCACACCCTCCTGTTCCTGGCTGAGTTCTTCCTGTGTATAAAAAAGGGACGTGGTTTTAGTTTTTGGTTCATCAAACACACACAATTTTCACATGAACACTGTTGCAAATTGTTAACCAATAGAAAAGACTATCATTCTGAGCCCAGCATTTTTCTTTCTTGTCCCAAAGGTTTTGGCCACTACTGTCTATTGATATGTGAAACACTTTCTAAACTCAGCAATTAGTGAGCAAAAATCAAGTTAACATCATTCATTTTGACTCCACAAATATGTACAATACTATACCTGGCTCAAGCTGGGCTCCCACAGTTCTTCCTGAGTGGAAGGCCCAGGTTGGGTGTCGGAAGACTCATCGGGTGTGGAATGGAGCATAGAAGGACGCATGGAAGGAAGAGTAGAGAGGGATTCCCTGACATCAGCATGGTCTGCCAGAAAATGCATCCTGTCATAATGCCACAGGCTGGGGACATAAACGTAATCTGCTGAAGCTCCAGATTGCACGGACTTCAGCACCTTGGTCCTCTCCCTCATATATGTACTCCTAAGGTTACCAATTTTCTTTTTTAAATATTTGACGTCTGCCCTGGGGACCACCGGCTTCACAAACTCAACCAGTTGCAACATTGCTGCCTGCCTTTTTTGTTTGTTACTATGTAGTGGGTGTGTTGCTTGCCACAGGATGGGCATGTCTCTGTATTTATCAATGAACAGAGGGAGGAAGCTATGGTCATTGAAGCTGTCCATAATGTCTGCAAGACACAACACAAGACAAACCCTAATGTCAGTCTAAACTCCACTAATGCAGGCCTCAATCTAGAAGCAGTGTAGCCTAGTGATGTACCAAGTTCAAAATTTTACCTTCGTTTGCACGTCTGTCGCATCAGCTTCTCCCTCTGTTCACAGATCGTACGGACGACACACACGTGTTGCGTTTTATATACAGTGTGCATGCGTGAAACTCCGCCTGCCCCTGACGTTCTTTCCAGGCTCTTCCCCGCCCCTTCGCTTCCGGCGCAGTGGGGAGAGCACATGGCGGAGAGAACACAGGTGCGCATTAATAATAGTTCCACTAACGAGGAGGAGGGTGAGGAAAGCCCGGAGCCTGAAACGTCCCGATCCAGGAAGACAAGATTGAAGGCCTCAAATATGTCTTTTGGAGAGATGTTGGAGATGGTCGGCATATTGAACAGGACCGACTATGATGGGAAGTATGGACCTTACCCAAACTCAAATATCAGAAAGGCCAAGATCATGAATAAAGTTGTGAAGAGTCTTCATAAGAATTTTGGGGTACACCGATTCATGGATCAACTGAGAAAACGCTGGTCAGACCTGAAACTGAGGGAGCACGAGCAGTACCTAAGGATCAAGCGTGTTCTTGACAAAAGTAAGTAGTTGTCATGTGTTCATATGATTATTATTGCTTGCATCCTGCTCCATGTGCTTTGATTTCATGTTGTGCATTTTAAAATGGCCACTTTCAAGTTCATGGTTTCATATGTTCGTAGGAAACATCGTTCTTCCGGTAAGTATTCCAGCTGAACACAGTGTCCCCAATAATGTTATGACCTTGAAGCTCGGCCAAAATAAACAATTGGACAACACTTCCAAACAATGTTTCATATTGTTAATTCTGCCCTCTGTGTGCTAATTCTTTATTTTTTTCCATTCTCATAGGGGAGAGAAGACTCGGCAAGTATGAGGACACCAGGGACCACACCCCTCCCAAAGAAGGCCAACTTCCAAAAGCAGAAACAGAGGAGCAGGAGGAGGAGGAGGAAGGAGAGAAAGTGGAGGTTGGGCAAATTGTCACCACAACAGGTGAGTGTCGGAGAACACAGCTTCCGGTAAGCTCATCAATGTATGTCACCATATTTTTATTACATGGTGTGTTTTTTTTTGCTTTGTTTTGTAGGTGATGTGGAAGAAGATTCCTGTTTTACCAGTGAAAGTGCCCAGATCCAGATTGGGGAGATAATGGGGTGCAATCGGGATTTGGAAAATATCGTGCAAAACATCAATGATGTTAAAAATAACATCCATTTTGCCCCACGTCCACATACAAAAAGTCATATGTTGCAGACACCACCGCGAACATCACGATACTATGAAACCCCTTATAATTATAATAGTACGACCCCGAGTTGGGTGGTGGGACGATGCGGACGTGCTTCCCCATCTATTGCTCCTCCACAATTGGGAAAGTCCCAGTGACTGGCAAAGTGGGAGGCCACAGTCTGCCATTCCTGTGGCGTTGAAGGACACTGTGGAGTGAAACAAGAACAAAAATTAGTAATTTGACAAATCAACATTGCAAGCAGATTAGACACCAACATTTTTGGTCAAAATTAGTCAAATTGGGAACTGAGTATTTAAAGCCTAAAGTCTAATGTCCCCTTATGATAGTCATCACCCCCCCATCCCTCCCCCACCCCCCATATCGCCCATCTGATGGGCCCTTGCTAAAAAATGAGGGGGGATGTTTAGGACAGGTAACCCTCTCCACTTGATTGAGAGCTGAATGGCTAAATAATGTGTGCTACTTTGGGAAGCCCCTCCTTAGTTACACTATTGGCAGCCCACGGGACAGGTAAGAAGTGTCAGAATACCAAAAAGAAAACAAAATGGAAGCACTTTTCGACATTCTGCTATTACATATCCAGATTATTAATAGGTTAAAAAATCAAATAATAGCATTGGAAAGTATTGGGGCAGGCCCATGCACTACATGCTTAGGTGAATTCATCCATAAATGTGAGCATCAAAAAGGTAGGTATAGTGTGTATTGGGTTTGGTAAAGTCAGCAGATAGAGGATTGCTATCAGCTGAGCTAGCAGTTGGGGGGAGGGGGGTTCCTAATGAGTTTGGCACAACCCCAAAAAAAAAAGTCACTCTGCATGAATTGAAGCACACACATAACATTTGTAGACATTTTAGGGGGTGTTTAGGGGAAAGCAATACTATGGAGCTGACAAAAGACATTGGTAAGTGACTAGACCAGTGATGGCGAACCTTGGCACCCCAGGTGTTTTGGAACTACATTTCCCATGATGCTCGGCTACACTGCAGAGTGCATGAGCATCATGGGAAATGTAGTTCCAAAACATCTGGAGTGCCAAGGTTCGCCATCACTGGACTAGACTATAGTTTTATGGGCCAAGAAGAGCATGGTGGGGAAGTTAGTGAGGCAAATATGCGTGAGGACAAAGGGGCAGGGCATATGAATTAGAGCATATTGCAATGATGGTAATTAGGGAATGAGGAAAGAAATGCAAGACATTAGCAATCATGAAATAAATAGAATGTGATGTTGAAGGATAAAACTTACCTTCATATAGTCCTTCTGCAGGACCTGAATGATGGCAGAACAGGTCTCTGGAATAATGATCCCCAGAGCCTGGGGGGAGATGCCTGTAGAGAACTTGAGATCCTGAAGGCTTCTCCCAGTCACCAAGTAGCGCAACATGGCGATGAGCCTCTGCTCCGGAGTGATGGCTTGCCGCATGCATTTATCCTGCCTGGTGATATAAGGGGTCAGCAAAGCCAGCAGACGGTGAAAAACGGGGTCCGTCATCCGGAGATAATTCCTGAAATCATCAGGATTATTCTTGCGGATCTCACGGAGCAAAGGCATGTGCGAGAACTGGTCACGCTGGCGCAACCAATTTTTGGTCCACAAACGCCTCCCCTCCCTGTTCATGGACCGGGCTTGTGTCAAAGTAACAACTCCAACACGAAGCCCCGGCACAGCACAAACTCTACGACGAGTACGTAGAGGAAACATGGTTTGAAAACGGTCGGCTCGTCAGAACGGACACCAGAAAGCACCGATAAACAGCAAGGCCTGAAAGAACGGACCTGAATAGCAGAAACAAGCAGACAATAAAAAATGCCTTTCAAAGCGTACTATACCAAGATATAGTCCACAATGATCAACAAATACTTACTGAATGCACGCACTGATTATCAGATACGCAAAGACAAGCACAAACCGAAGAGCAGTAGCGATCTGAATCACAAATCTGAAAAGCGCGAATCGTCTCTCACCAAACTTCTACTAACACGCGATAGACACGAGATCAGCAGAAGGAGCCCAAAGGGTGCCGGACGTGGTGCTGAACTTCCCTTTTCTAGTCCCGCCGTACACGGCTTACGTCACCGCGTTCTTGGCAACCGCTAAATCCGACAACTGGGTCCGACCGTGTGTATGCAACAGTTTCGGACACAATCTGTCGGACAAAATCCGTCGGACAAAATCCGACGGATTTGGTTGACAGAATGTCCGACCGTGTGTACAAGGGCTAAGATTTACTTTGAGTTGACTTTTTGTTTCATTAGATCTTTAACGAATTACCGAATCATGTCGAATGCTTTAGTTTTATACGCTATAATTTCTTTCGAATTAGTTGAAATTCATTATATTTTTATTCGGACATTCGATTCGTTACGAAACAAATTGCACAAGCCTATTATTTGTGTTAGCCCTTCTACACACGGTCGGACATTCCGACGGAAAATGTCCGATCGGACCGTGTTGTCGGAAAATCCGACCGTGTGTGGGCTTCATCTGACTTTTTCCGTCGGAAAGTCCGACCAACAAAGTTTGAGACCTGGAAATAAAGATTTTCCGACAACATGATCCGATCGGACTTTGTCTGATCGTTTGTAGAGAATTCCGATTGGACAAAGTGCCACGCATGTTCAGATCAAATTCCTAGACCAAAGCTATTGGCTACTAGCCTGAACATAGTCTCGTCGTAACTAAATAATGTCATCACGTTACGACCGTGTGTATGCAACACCAGTTTCGGACAAAATCCGATGGATTTTGTTGTTGGAATGTCCGACCACCAGGGCCGGACTGGGAATAAAAACCAGCCCTGGAAAAAATGGCATACCAGCCCCATAGCATTATTATACCAGCCCAACATCACAACGTCATTATTTTCAGAAAATTCCAGTTAAGGCTGGGTTCACACTGCTGCGGGGGGAGATCCGGATGTGATTCGCACCGCACTGCAGTGCAAATCACATCCGATCTCCATAGCGATGCGAGTTCAGCCATACAGATAGTATACAGATAGTATGGCTGAATTCGCATCGCACCCGCCGCAAACTCGCATGGGACCCTTTTTTTGGTCCGCAACAGAATCGGATCGCATGGGGGTTCACACCATGCGATCCGATTCCTGTGCGAGTGTGCAGATCGCACTGCGATATGCGGACGGATCTGGGGGTGTAATTAACATTTCATTGACACTCCCAGAAGTCCGCATAGGGCAGTGTGAACTGCCGGCGGGAGGCATGCGATGCGGGAAATCCGCAGCGTTCCCGCATCGCTATGGTGTGAACCTAGCCTAAAAGTGGAGCAATCAAGGGGGACACCTGGGACTCTGGGAACTCTGATGATCAGAGATGGCCTTCCACAGAAAGAATACACTAAGACCGGTTTCACACTGGGGCGGTGCGAGCGCCAGAGGTAAAACTGCGTTTTTTTTAGCGCTGCTTTACCATCGTTTTAGCGCTGCTATTCGGCCGCAAATGGTGTGCTTTTACCCCCGCTAGCGGCCGAAAAAAGGGTTAAAGCCAGCCGCTAAAGGGTTGAAACCACTGCAAAACGCTGCTACAGCAGCGCTATGCCGGTGTTATAGCCGCGCTGCCCCATTGATTTCAATGGACAGGAGCGGTGAATACACCGCTCCTTCACCGCTCTGAAGATGCTGCTTGCAGGAGTTTTTTTAACTTCCTGCAAGCGCACCGCTCCAGTGTGAAAGCCCTCATGGGGAGGCTGCAGGCATAGTACAGGAGATGGTCAGAGGCTGTGGGCATGGTTCAGGAGATGTTGGAGGCTGCGGGCATGGTACAGGAGATGGTTGAAGACTGAGGACATGATACTAAAGATGGTAAGATTTGTAGACATGATACAGGAGGTGATCAGAGACTGCAGACATGATACAAGAGATCAATGCAGCCTCACCTGTGCCCATCAATTCAGCCTCTGTGCCAGTCCATGCAGCCTCACTGTGCCCATCAATTCAGCCTCTGTGCCAGTCCATGCAGCCTTATCGTGCCCATCATTTCAGCCTTACCGTGCCCATAATTGCAGCCTTATTGTGACCATCATTGCAGCATTATCATGCCCATAATCGCAGCCTCAGCGTGCCCATAATTGCAGCCTCTGGATAAATAGAAAATAATACTAATCAGTGCAAACAAATAACTGAAATAAAAACTATTGCAAGCTGAACACTAAGGGTTAATTTCACATAGCCCCAAATGCAAATTTGTAAAAACAGACAGTGCAGAGCAATCAATATGATGAAGTTATAAAAAGTCCAATATGGCATTAATCATTAAGAGCAGTCCAGAGCCCAATAAAAGATAGCTCAAAAACATCCATAAATGACAGAAGAATCCACAAGTTTTATCAGATCCACTTGTACCAACAACCAACAGGCAAAATGCTCCCTCGCTTCATAGGAATGACCCCTGAACCAAAAGGAAGATCAGTAAACACTTGTTCCCACTTCAGAGGGAAACAATTTGGAGTGCGAGAGATACCAATCTCACATGTATCCCGGTCATGATTAAATTAAATAAAACAAATCTAAGTGCTCTCCATTATTGTAAAAGCACAGACTTTAATGTAGGTAGAAAACTTACAGACAATATTTTCGGTAGCAAGCTTAAGGCCTCATGCACACGAGACGCAGTTAAACGCGCGTTCAGATGCAGTTGGACAGTTTTTTCAACTGCCCCTGAACTCATTCAATGTTATCCTATGTGTCCATGCACACAGTCTCGTTTTTTTCCGTTTTTATGCAGTTGCGTTTAGTCTCGTTTTTCCAGAAGCAAAAAAATGCGTTCAGAAGCAAAAATTTCCACGTTTCAGACGCAAAACGCGGCAAAACGCGGTAAAACGCGGCAAAACGCCGCTACCGCGTTTAGCCGCGTTTGCGTTTATATGCGTTTTTAAAGGTGACCTTTTTTTTTACATTAAAAATCTCAAAAATGATTGCAAATGATGAAAAACCATTAGAAAAATATTTTAAACAATTGAAATTGCAAGTGGACAATCCACAACTTGTGGCAAGTGACGTGGCAAGTGGACAATCCACAACTTGTGGCAAGTGACATGGCAGGTGGCAAGTGATGTGGCAAGTGGACAATCCACAACTTGTGGCAAGTGACGTGGCAGGTGATGTGGCAAGTGACGTGGCAAGTGGACAATCCACAACTTGTGGCAGGTGACGTGGCAGGTGATGTGGCAAGTGATGTGGCAGGTGATGTGACAAGTGGACAATCCACATCTTGTGGCAAGTGACGTGGCAGCTGACGTGGCAAGTGACGTGGCAAGTGGACAATCCAAAACTTGTGGCAGGTGACGTGGCAAGTGACGTGGCAGGTGACGTGGCAAGTGACGTGGCAAGTGGACAATCCACATCTCGTGGCAAGTGACGTGGCAGGTGATGTGGCAAGTGACGTGGCAAGTGGACAATCCACAACTTGTGGCAGGTGACGTGGCAGGTGATGTGGCAAGTGATGTGGCAGGTGATGTGACAAGTGGACAATCCACATCTTGTGGCAAGTGACGTGGCAGCTGACGTGGCAAGTGATGTGGCAAGTGGACAATCCAAAACTTGTGGCAGGTGACGTGGCAAGTGACGTGGCAGGTGACATGGCAAGTGACGTGGCAAGTGGACAATCCACAGCTTGTGGCAAGTGACATGGCAGGTGATGTGGCAAGTGGACAATCCCCAACTTGTGGCAAGTGACGTGGCAAGTGACGTGGCAAGTGGACAATCCACAACTTGTGACAGGTGACGTGGCAGGTGATGTGGCAAGTGGACAATCCCCAACTTGTGGCAAGTGACGTGGCAAGTGACGTGGCAAGTGGACAATCCAAAACTTGTGGCAGGTGACGTGGCAAGTGACGTGGCAGGTGATGTGGCAAGTCACGTGGAAAGTGGACAATCCACAACTTGTGGCAGATGACATTGCAAGTGACGTGGCAGGTGATGTGGCAAGTCACGTGGCAAGTGGACAATCCACAACTTGTGGCAGGTGCCGTGGCAAGTGACACGCTAAATACAAGTACACTGCAGCTCTCACAGCTGTTGCTACTCACTCTGGTCTCACAAAATTGCTGAAATAGTTAATTTTTGAGCTGGGGAGGGTCTATAATGTTAGCTTAACTAAACGCTTCTAGACGCAAACGCGGTAAAACGCCGCTAAATCGCGGTAAAAATCGCGGCAAAACGCGCGTTTCTAAACGCCGGTTTCAACATGTGTCCAGCAGCGTTTGCATCTGCGTCTCGTGTGCATGAAGCCTAAACAGCATACACCATGCCGATCCCATATCGTCTCATCAGGATAGCAGCAGGTGACGTCACAGTCCATGGCTGAGCTCAGTGTGAAACTTTCGGCCGTGCTGTGTGAAAAGTCCCGCCCTCCTCCTAGACCAGCTCATGTGATAGACACATTGTTCTGTCTATCACACGAGCTGGACTAGGAGGAGGGCGGGACTTTTCACTCTCAGCTCAGCTCCGAGACACACAATGTGAGATGCCTACTGTGTGTGACATGTAGAGGGGGGAGGCCGAATAGGGAGAGGAGCGCTGCAGCCACAACTTAGCCCAGGGCAGGCAGCCTACCGGGAAATGTCCCGGTATCCCGGTAGGCCAGTCCGGCCCTGCCGACCGCATATACTAGGGATTAGAGTGTTGAGGTCACTTGCTAATGGTGCCCTCCTAAAACACTATTCCTGCCTCCACACTATCAAACAGATCTATTTTATCACACTCTCATCCAGTCCACATCAAGTCTTCTCTACCTTTAACACTCTACTCTGTCCTCCACTGCCTCCACCCTCTAATTCAGTCACTGCCCAGGAGATTGCCAATCATTTCAAAAACAAGATTGATACAATTCATGAGGAGATCTCCAATACGCAGGAACCTCCCCCACTCAACACCCCATGTCCACAGATACAATCATTACTTCCCTCATTCAACCCTGCTAGTATTAACAAGGTTTATCTAACCACATGCCCCCTGGATTCTGCTCCCTCACAAATGATACGCTCACCCTCTGACTCAATTCTACACTCTCTACACTCACATTTTCAACCTCTCTCTCTCTTGTGGCATCTTCCCAAACTCTCTAAAACATGCGCTAGTCACTCCCATACTTAAAAAGCCCTTACTGGACCCCACTGATCTTACCAACCTACGGCCCATCCCCTTACTTGCCTTCTCCTCCAAACTTCTTGAAAGACTGGTCTACTACCGTCTGAGCGACCATCTGACCATGAACAAACCTATTGATCCCCTTCAGTCCGGATTTTGCCCTCAACACTCCACGGAAACTTCTCTGCTTAAACTGCACAAATGACCTACTAACTGCTAAAATCAACAGACAATATTCTGTACTACTTTTCCTGGACCTCTCTGTTGCCTTTGACACAGTGGACCACCCCCTCCTCCTCAAAAAACTCCACTCCTTTGGTCTCGATGACTGTACTGGTACTCGCTGGTTCTCATCCTACCTATCCCACTGCTCTTTCAGGTTCACTTACAACTCTACTTCCTCCTCTCCTCTTCCTTTCTCCGTTGGGGTCCCCCAAGGTTCTGTTCTTGGACCTCTCCTTTTCTCAATCTACACCATCTGCCTGGGTCAGTTGATTGCCTCTCATGGCTTTCAATATCATCTCAACACTGATGACACCCAAATCTATCTCTCGACCCCCCAGCTCTCTCCATCTTTTTCCTCACGCAGTACCAACTTACTAGAAGACATATCAGCCTGGATGTCACATCACTTCCTCAAACTCAACCTATCCAAATCCAAGCTCATGATATTTCCTCCCCCGGGTGCCATTTCCCCTGATTTCTCTGTCAAGATCAACGGCTCAACTATCAACTTGTTCCCCCACGTCAAGGTCCTAGGTGTAATCCTGGACTCCAAACTAACCTTTTGGCCCCACATCCTATCGCTATCCAAAATTTGCCGCCTCAACCTCTGTAACGTCTCCAAGATAAGCCCCTTCCTAACCAATGTCACCACAAAGCTTCTAATCCACTCCCTGGTCATCTCTCTCCTCAACTACTGCAACTCTCTCCTCATTGGTTTACCGCTAAACAGGCTATTCCCACTTCAGTCCATCATGAACGCTGCTGCTAGGCTTATTCACTTCACAAACCACTCAGCCTCTGCTATACCCCCTGCCAATCCCTCCATTGGCTGCCACTCAACCATCAAATTAAATTCAAAATACTAACAATAACTTACAAAGCCATCCACAACCTGGCCCCCAGCTACATCACTAACCTAGTCTCAAAATACCAACCTAATCACTCTCTTTGCTCCTCCCAAGACCTCTTGCTCTCTAACTTCCTTTTCATCTCATCCCATGCTTGCCTTCAGGACTTCTCCAGAGCCTCTCCCATCCTCTGGAATGCTCTACCCCAATCTGTCCAATTTTCTCCTACTTTGTCCACTTTCAGACGATCTCTGAAAACTCATCTTTTTAGAGAAGCCTATCTGGCCCCACCTAACAACTGTACATTTACTTTCTCCATCAGCATATTCCCCACAGTTATTACCTCTTGTATCTCTTGACCCTCCCTCTTAGATTTTTAGCTCTAAAGAGCAGGGCCCTCTGATTCCTTCTGTATTTAAGTGTATTGTATTTGTACTGTCTACCCTCAAGTTGTAAAGTGCTGTGTAAATTGTTGGTGCTATATATAAATCCTGTATAATAATAATAATAATAATAATAATAATGGTTGCAGCTTTTTCATATATATTTTTAGGGTGATTTATTATGTTTTGGTATTTATTATATATAGGGCTGTTACTGATTAAAATTTTCGTGTTCGATTAATCGTTTTTTTTTTAAAATCGATTAATCATCTAATTTCGATTAATTATAACGCACATATAGATCCATCTACTTCTAGCTGATCTCCTTGCATTGCAACTCTGCATTAGTCAGTGGTAAATGTGGTATACACTATATACAATCACCCGACACTAGTTAGTTTCCACAATCCATGACTTAACTTCACAGTTCACACAAATACGTTTTAAATTCAAACTGTAGCACTGACATTTTTTTCCACAGTAGCGTGACAATCCCTCCACCTCCGGTCTAACTAATCACTCTCACCTTATGGCATGGACCCCTGTGCAAACAGGTGGTCATGCAAGCGGGTATCAAAAGTGTTAACATGGACCATAAACTTCTCTCACATCTCCTTAGATCTCAGCAAGGACGCCAGGTCATGGGTAGAAAGAACTTTGCCGTCACCGGACTCCTCGATGTCTGTGACAGAAGTTCCTGAAGACCTGGATGCCGGCAGAGAGGTGAGGACCGATCAAAAGAATTTTGATCGATCAAAAAAATAAATTGATTAATCGAGGAATTAATCTTTAATTTCCACAGCCCTAATTATATACATTAATTTTGCTTGGTTGTGAGGTCTATTGCAGTGCAAAAGTACTTCATATTTAAACCTGCACAAGTGCCCCCATGGAAAGCAGGGTTCTATGGGGTCACTTGGTGAGGGGGGAGGAGCTGGCAGGGGACCCAAGAGAGAAGAAGGATCATGGCTGCTCTGTGCAAAACCATTGAGTAAGTATGACATGATTTTTTTTTTTTTAAACAGAAAAACATGTTTGTTATTTTAACTAAAAAAACTGAACCTTTACAATCACTTTGAAGAGTAACTCCTCTTTTGTTGAGAAAAAAAAGCATGCCCTCTGGGTGGTCTATGTGCATTACAAGGATTTTAACAAACTTTGTTGCAGATTTCTCCCTTTTGTTATTCTGTAGAAGTCGGTGTGTGTGTGTGTGTCCATGTGGAAAGTAAATCTAATGAGTGTGGTTTCATAATTATCAACCAGCTGCTGCACCTGCTGGGTTCTGACGAGGAAAGCTGCTGGGCCTGCATCCCTTTAAATGTGATTTATTATTGAAAGTAACTCACCAAAATGACATTTGTGTTGCAGGGGATGCCTGAAATCTGACTTGTATCTTAGGGCAGACTTCTAGTTAAATCAGTGAGCCAATCACACAAGCAGGAAATTATGTTTCTGGGGGGGGGGGGGGGGGGGGCGTTTTGCCCACCATCTGTGTACAGAACACCTCCAGGTAGCCATATTGCATTTTACAGAAAATTACAGAACTGCAGATTGAAAATTAAAGGTCATTTTTAATAACATTCAATTACAATTTAAAAAGGGAGCCTCCTGGATGTAGAATAGAATCCACGATAGGGTGCTCTGGCTGCTGTGCTGTCTGAACAACACTACAACAGACAATGGTAGAAGAGAAAAGGGTCGGCAACTCCATGTCTATATCAAATGTAAATACTTTGCTTGGCACATGTTAAAAAATATAAAAGCAGACGTGCTTCGGCACACCGCTTTGATGACTGCACACAATTAGCCGCTTGTTGACCACTCATTTGATGGCGGCAGAATGGCTCCCCTGCGCAAATCGCCGTACCTGTATGGCAGGCACTTTAAGGGCTATAGGAGGCTCGCGTGCACCGCCGGAGGCACGCGCGCATGCCCACCCCGTCACTTAGGAGCCGATGTACGTGCCTGGCAGCCGCAATGTCTGCCGGGCACCTGCAATTGCTCCAGACAGAGCCAGAATGTTCTGTCAGGGGTGAGGAGAGAGATCGGTTGTTGCTAATGCTTAGGAACAATGATTGGTCTCCTCCCCCAGTCAGTCCCATCCCCCCACAGATAGAACACACACTGAGGGAACACATTTAACCCCTTGATCGCCCCCTAGTGTTAACCCCTTCCCTGCCAGTGACATTTATACAGTAATCAGTGCCTATTTTTAGCTCTGATCCATGTTCAAATGTCAAATGTCAATGTCCCAAAAATGTGTCAAGTGTCTGATCTGTCCACCGCAATGTCACAGTCCTGATAAAAAAAAAATCACAGATCGCTGCCATTACTAGTAAAAAAAAAAAAAAATAATAATAAAAATGCCATAAATCTATCCCCTATTTTGTAGCTGCTATAAATTTTGTGTAAACCAATCAATATATGCCTATTACTTTTTTTTTTACCAAAAATATATAGAACAATACATATTGGCCTAAACTGATGAAGATTTTTTTTTTTTTAAATTTGGGGATATTTATTATAGCAAAAAATATTGTGTTTTTTTCAAAATTGTCACTCTTTTATTTATAGCCCAAAAATAAAAACCTCAGAGGTGATCAAATACCGCCAAAAGAAAGCTCTACTTGGGGGAAAAAAGGTTGTTTGGGTACAGTGTTGCACGACTGCGCAATTGTCAGTTAAAGCGTCGCAGTGCCATATCGCAAAAAATGGCCCGGTCAGGAAGGGGGTAAATCCTTCCGGGGCTGAAGTGGTTAAAATGAGAAGCATACTATATATAGAGTACAAAAAGGGGAGGAAAGGAGCCCCACCCACCTGATAGGCAATAATCAAATAAAGCGAAGAGTCCATTGAATTGTCCAAACAGTGGGGAGGGGGAAAAAAAAGAGAAATATGTACAATATACCGTATATACTCGAGTATAGGCCGACCCGAATATAAGCCGAGGCCCCCAATTTACCCCCAAAAAAACTGGCAAACTTATTGACTCGTGTATAAGCCGAGGGTGAGACATGCCTGTCCATCCCTGTGTGTGTGTCCGTCCATCCCTGTGTGTCCGTCCATCCCTGTGTGTCCGTCCATCCCTGTGTGTCCGTCCATCCATCCCTGTGTGTGTGTGTGTCCATCCATCCATCCATCCCTGTGTGTGTGTGTCTCCATCCATCCATCCATCCATCCCTGTGTGTGTGTGTGTGTCTCCATCCATCCATCCATCCCTGTGTGTGTCTCCATCCATCCACCCATCCCTGTGTGTGTCTCCATCCATCCACCCATCCCTGTGTGTGTGTGTATCCATCCGTGTGTGTGTGTGTGTGTGTGTGTGTGTGTGTGTGTGTGTGTGTGTGTGTGTGTGTGTCCAGCCTACCTTTGTCCCGAGCCTCCGTCCCGTGCCTTGCCTCCTTGCCTCCGTTCCGTCCCGTGCCGTCCCGTGCCGTGCCGTGCCTTGCCGTCGTGTCGTGCCTTGCCTTGCCTTGCCTCCGTCCCGTCCCGTGCCGTGCCGTGCCTTGCCTTGCCTTGCCTTGCCTCCGTCCCGTGCCCTCTTCGGCGGCCATTGTAAAATTCAAAAGCCGCGCCTCCTCCTTCGCCTGTGATAGGCGGAACACTGAATTTCCCAGCAGCCTGTGTTCCGCCTATCACTGACGTCGTATCATCCTCGTCCGTAGTACGAGGATGATACGATGTCCGTGATAGGCGGAACACAGGCTGCTGGGAAATTCAGTGTTCCGCCTATCACAGGCGAAGGCGGAGCCGGAGGCGCGGCTTTTGAATAGTAGAATGGCCGCTGTCTGTCTGCTCGACACGCTGATCGAGCGGGCAGACAGCGATGACTCGAGTATAAGCCGAGGGGGGCACTTTCAGCCTCAAAAAAGAGGCTGAAAATCTCGGCTTATACTCGAGTATATACGGTAAATGGAGTCTCGATTGTATATGCTATATTATTTGTTTTTATTTGCTATTTGTTTTCCCCCCTAGTTACCCTTCAAGTTTCCATGACAGACCACTGTATTTGTGCTCCTGAAAGTTGCCAGTTGCTTCTCTGAAAGAGCTTGATCAGAACATCCTGAACCCCAGTCTGCTTTGAAACCTTTACCTGGGGGGAGACCTTGCTGATGCAGTAGAACTACCTTGTGTTGTGTTGCTGTGCTCAGTCTTGCCATGGTGTATGACCTGTGACATGAAACGGTCTTCCACAACCTCCCCTTAGTAGCAGAGTTTGGCTGTTCCTCACCCCGTTTTAAGCATCCTACACAGCCGTTTCTGTTTCAGTTAATGACTATGCTTCAACCTACATGGTACATTTGTCTAATCATACACCTGACTCTAATCCTACAAAATCCCTGACTTTGTACAAAGTGTGCAAGGATAGTCACAGCAAATATTGATTTGATTTCGATTTTTTCTTCCATTGGCTCACTTTGCATTTTGCAAATTGATAAAAATAAACAATTAAAACATACATTTTTAAAAACATTCTTACTTTACAGCATTTCTTCCCTGTACTGTAGGTGCCCTTTAAGTAAAGTATTAAGAGGAACCCCAGGATGGGGAGCACGTGAGACACAAATGAACGAGGCTTTAGCTCAGTCAAAGAAGGAAGTTCTTGTTTTCTTCACGAGACTTGTACATCACATAGTAACAGAATTTGATACCCGTTTAGACTATCATGCCGCTTAGTTATACTTTAACAAAAAATTGCAGTTTGCAGTATAAATTGTATTTCACTACTTTAGCCACTAGGTGGTGTCCAGACACTACCTTTATACCTATAACGATATATATGCAGCCATACAGGTAGTTTATAGGCTAAACTGCGCAAATTATGCAGAAATTATTGTGCTGCTGATGGTTTAATACATGATGATGTACAGAAAACTCAGGAACAAATACAAAATGCTGTTTTACCCTGCAAAGCAAATTTCCTTGTTTTTGGGAACACACAGAAGTAAATGATAGTACATTTTCACATAACATTATGTAATATCATGGTAGGTTCAACCACTTTCCACTGGTATATGATCTCCAAAAATATCAAAATGAACAAAGCAGTGACAGCCCGTGTATTGTGAGCGCACAGGCGCCACCCCCCATCCATGCGCCCGACCCCTTTCAGGACGCCGGACGCATGGATTCCTATGGCGAAGGCGGGAGGGAGTGGTACTTTTTGATGCACCTGATTAGAGCCAGAGACTCTAATAGGCTTCAAAATAGGGTGGGCTTGGGGCGCTGAGAGTGTGCCCTGATCCCACACAATTGTGTGACGATAGCAAATTCATTTTCACTATTTTCAGACTAACCTTCTTTGCCACCAATCAGGAGGCAGGGCGTAAAATGTATACACCATCATACATGTTGTAATATGGAAAAAATTATTCCGCGCTAGGAAAGAAACATGAAAGCAAATAAACTAAATGTGAAACAGGCAGCAGCAATAGATGTGATATAACACCAAACAAATATGCAGAAATAAAAAACTGCGCCAACCCTATAGAAAAAAATGTCAAAAAGTAATATCAAAATGAATAGACATTGACCTTAAATAATTATCACAATGAAAAAACACCTTAAGTGCATAAAAAACAAAACAATGTGTAAAGTGAAAAAAATATAAATCAAAGTCCATTCAAGGAAAGTTCCTGTGTGGATCCAAATAAGAGTTGGTGTCACCACGGTGATTTAAACACGATCCAAAAACTCATAAAAGTGCCCGTCACCGTACAATGAATGTGCTTACCAGAAAAATAAGCAATTTGGGCGTTTGTAAATAATCGATGGGTCCCGTCAAAAGATATCCTCCTTTTAAGTGGGTCAAATCTCCATCTCCCAATAATGCCCTCCAGATATTAATGTGCCTCGTGGAGCTCAGTAATTCCCGAAAAAGAAAGGGGCTTTTAGGGAACACTCTTACGTCTTGTTTTCAGGACCTTGAAATGAAGAACGTTCCAACGAAAGCGGCACGCAGTTTGTGTAATTAGAATTATTTCTGTCTTCTTGGCCTTTTGGTGATGAAGATTTCAGATGCTGTATATGACGGCGGTCTCTCTGTGATGTGCTCCGTAGTCCCGGGGAGCGGCGCTGTCCCCGATGATCGCGGTGACACCACACAGGTCCTGGCCATACATGTTGTAATATAGTAAAGTCTGTAGCTTCTTGCACCCGACGTGTTTCAGTGTACTAAATTGTCTCCTTCTTCAATATTGTTAAAGTGCATTATCAAAAAAGAACACTTATGCCGCGTACACACGATCGGAATTCCGGCCAGAAAAAAACAGATGAGAGCTTTTCATCGGAAAATGCGACCGTGTGTATACTCCATCGGAACTTAGCTGCCCGAATTCCCGCCAGCCAAAAATTGATAGCATGTTCTCAATTTTCCCAACGGGAAAACGTTCTATTGGTAATTCCGATCGTGTGTATGCAATTCCAACACACCAAAAAAATCACGCATGCTCAGATTCAACTACGAGACAGAAGCTATTGGCTACTGGCTATTGAACTTTCTTTTTCTAGTCCCCTCGTACGTGTTGTACGTCACCGCTTTCTAAACTATCGGAATTTGGTGTGACTGTGTGTAGGCAAGACAGCTTGATTGGAATTCTGTCAGAATTCCGCCTGGAAAACCATCAGAGCTTCCGACGAGAATTCCGATTGTGTGTACGCGGCATTACTTGTAAGTGTTCTTTTTTGATACTGCACTTTAACAATATTGCACATTACTAAACACTATTGCCAATACTATGTACTTATTTATCTATTGTTTTATTTTAGAAACATAGTTCTTCTTGCTAAGCACCCCTGAAGAAGGAGACAATTTAGTACACTGAAACGCGTCGGGTGCAAGAAGTTACAGACTGTACTATATTACAACATGTATGACGGTGTATACATTTTAGACGTGTTAAAACATTCCATGTTTTTATGTATTTTTTCTATATATTTTTCTAAATAAATATTTTTTGAAAGCATAAAAATACTCTACTAAAATCTATGAAAAATCATTGTGCCTTAAAAGTCCACAATAATGTAAGGGGGCACTGATATAAAGGTTCTATTAGTAATCCCCCCTCACCTTAGTGTATTCACTCTGCAGAAGGTGGCTCTAATCACCATCCTGCAGACTCTGATGTAAGGGAGAACTCTGTGCTGGCTGGGTTACTTTATGCTGACCTTCATGGAAATTGAGAAATATGTTTTTTGACATTTGTTTAACTTAAACACATTGCTAATAGCACTAGCTATGTGTTTATAGTTCAAATATTGATATTGATATTAATATTGAATAACACTAAAAACAGTCATTTTAGGTACTTTTTTTTGCAGTGCCCGTAAAGAATGTGGATCCGTCAGTAAATTTCATGATTTTTTGCCAGTAAAAAATTGGTGCCGTTTTGGTGTTCTGCCAGTAAATTTCACTTCGAGGGATTGGCAACGCTGTGCATATGATGGGCACAATGGCTACATATTCTGGGCACAGTGGCTGCATTTGATGGGCACAGTGGCTGTATTCTATGGGCACAGTGGCTGCATTTTCTGGGCACAGTGGCTGCATTTGCTGGGCACAGTAAGGCTGCAATTGATTTTTTTTTTTAAGTATTTTGCAGCATTTTCCAGTTTGTTTGCCCCAAAAATATTGAGCACCAGTCACCACTGGATCAAAGCTGCCTTCCTCTTTACATATATAAATGAATGGCACCACAACGCAAGGCGTGCGATTTGAAGATCACCAACACTGTACTCCCAGCGCTAAAAACACATGTAGTGCCATAGTCACCCCCAATCATAGGTGAAAACATTGTGCCTTTTTTTGTACCTTCTCATTAAACTTTTCCTGAATTAAAAAGAAAAACAGCCTGCAGGTGTTTACAGCGTGATATTTCAGCCTTGCAGAGTGCGGTACAATTCATTACTATCGCTATAACACAAATATCTGAAAACAGCACTTTATAGTTCTTACTGCTTGGCATATTTCAATAATGCATGGTCCACTGAAGGCTGATTTCTCAGATCTGTCAGCATTTCCTACATAATACTGCATGTCATACAGATGCAGAAAAAGACTGATTTGTGAATGTGTATAAATGTATTTTGTAAGCAAAATTTTAAATGGTCTTCTCTGTTTTAATGTATTTGGATGGAGAACTTTCTGCCTTGAAACCTGGTGGGAAAATCTCATGGTAGCCTGGGGCCACTGTGGAACATACAGTAGCTGAAAAGCCAATTTGCTTGCCACTAAAAGGAGCCATGTACTAACTAAAACAGGGGTGCCCAACCTTTTGAAGAGCAAGGGCCACTTAAGTGACTTGGTAACCAGTCGCCGGCCACAATGAGCGGAGTGTGCGGACAACAGGTTTGTGTACACTCCACATATGCAGAGCGGACACGGACACAGCCCATTCTACTCTATGGGCCCTTTGATCCTCCCAGATGGAAGGGATCGGATTAAAGGTATGCAGGTGTAAACGGACACAAGTCTTTTTACATTTGCCGCTCCTTAGAGGTGAATAGAAGGTCTGATTGGGTTGGACCGATCATGTGAAAGGGGCCTAAGGCTGCTTTCACACTGATGTGCTGTGGTCTACCCAGAGCAGTGCACCTCTGGCTTTCCTGTGGGTTAGCTGCACTTTGCCATAGAATTCTATTATATCCTGCAGGTGTTGTGCACTTTGTGAAAGCTCATCAAACCCGTAGGTAATAACAGAGGTCTATGGCTCAGTGCAGTTTGAAAGAAGCCTGTTAACCACTACAGAACACATAAGCTTTTGATGTTCCAGGCAGAGTGCATTTGGCATCACTCCGCCTGTGACAGAAGGTGGCGCTATACAGGAAGCATCACCTTATGTGGCTCTGCTACGCAACTGCTGGCTTCCTCTACCATTGGCTTCATTCACAACACTGCTGCTCTGAGATGCCAGATTGGGAACCCGCAATCTGGGCTTGCCAACCAGCCATCCCAGAGCAGGAGGTCACAGGCCACATCAGAGGGCCCTGCGGGCCACTGGTTGGGCACCCCTGAACTAGAGTATCTAAAAAGGGCATGTATTGGAGAAGGGGTCTTTCACCTTTTCCACATTGGGGGGTCTATTTATAAATAAAATTGTATAGCTGTTTATCCAATGAGAGTTCATTTACATTTTTTCTGTGAGAATGGGGCAAAAAAAAAGTTGTTAGGCTATGTTCTGTGCTGGTTAGATGTTTTAAAGGAGAATTAACGTCTTTTTTTTTTTTTCAGTTGTGAGCAGGTAGGCTGTTTATTGAAGAAGAGACATGAAACATCTCTCCTGCAATAGAAAAAAAAAAACGTGCATGCCTGCTTGCAGTCTGTGTTAGAATCATAGGTGTGCGTACAGGGCGTGCGCACTGCGGCGTGTCAGCAAGCCGTTAAACAGACTTTAAAACAGAAAATACTTTATTTGGCCACTAGATGACACTAATGCCGCGTACACACGAGCGGACTGTATGGCGTACTTAGTTCGTCATACAATCCGACGGACAGTCCGTCGTACTTTCGACTGAACGGACTTGACCACACACGGATGCACAAACAGTCCGTCGAAAGCTTGCGCGATGACGTGTACAGCATGTACGACGGGACTAGAAATAGGAAGTCCAAGACACAGCAAAGCACCCTTCCGCCGTGTAAATCCTTTCAGGGCATGCGCCATTCTTAGTCTGTCGAACTAGCATACTGACGAGCGGATTGTCCGCTTAAACCAAAGTACGACAGACAGAATTTCGAAAAATCCCAAATTATTAGTACGCCGGACTGCACGCTGAAAAAGTCAGCTGAAGCCCACACACGAGCGGATTGTCCGCTGAAATGTGTTTCGACGGACTAAGTACGCCATACAGTCCGCTCGTGTGTACGTGGCATTAGGATAAAGGCAATTCTTATCATACATATTGTTTATCTAGTGTCCAAATGCAGTATTTTTAATTTTAAAAGCTAGGTCTGCCTATTACAAAAAAATAATAATAATAATCATAAATATATATATATATATTTTTTACAGAAAGAAAGCGCATTTATTTGTTTTTTTGCAAATCAGCCCACAAAGCATGGCATTCCCAATCGGTGGATGGTGGGTGCAATGCCAGGCTCCTGCAGACTCTTTCTCCAACTCTATTTCTGTACCAAGATGCAGGCTTTCAGATGGAAACCTGGAGCAAGTGTCAATTATTAATAGACTACAAGTGGGATGAGCCCCACACGAGAACTTCAAGTCCATCTGCAGTAGTGGCAGATGGGGCTTCTAATTCAATCAGAACAAAAGATTACAGCGCACACATACAAAAATGACATTTAAATTGTGCAAAGCTATTCATAGCACCTGAACATATTAAGCAACATATGGGGATTTGGTCACACCACTGATAATGGGGTACTTTGATGCAGTATTGGGCTTAAGCACTACATGGCCATATGGTGTGACCAAATCCCCATATTTTTGCTTACTATGTTCAGGTGCTTTAAATAGCCTTGCAGGATTTAAATGCCATTTTTGTAGGATGTGCCCCCCAAAGTCTTTGTTTGTCATTCACAGATCATCCTTGGACCCGTCTTTTATACAACAAGCTGAGATTAGGAGCACTCCCTTTAAGGAATTGCTTCTAATCTCAGCTCATTACCTGTATGTATAGAAGACACCTGGGAGCCAGAAATCTTGCTGATTGATAAGGGATCAAATACTTATTTCACTCATTAAAATGCAAATCAATTTATAACTTTTTTTAAATGCCTTTTTCTGGATTTTTTTGTTGTTATTCTGTCTCTCACTGTAAACATAAACCTACCATTAAAATTATAGACTGATCATTTCTTTGTCAGCGGGCATATGTACAAAATCAGCAGGGGATCAAATACTTTTTTCCCTCACTGTAACTTTTGGAGAACTGTAATGTGGAGGTGATAATGAACTATTACTTTTATGCAATTTTATTAAAGTAATGAAACTTTAGTAACACCATCCTGTCTGAATTTCCGTATTTATCAGTGTATAACACGCACATTCATTTTAAGAGGGACGTTTCTGGAAAAAAATGTAAGTTTTAAATAAAGAACTTTGAAGCAAAATAAGGGTCAGTGACCATCTGCAGCCTCACCATTGCCATCAATGCAGTCTGATCAATGCCTATCTGCAGCCTCACAAGTGCCATCAATGCAGCCTCATCAGTCCACACAATACAGCCTCACAAGTGCCATTAATGCAGCAGCCTGATCATTGCCGTCAATGCAGCAGCCTCACCTTTGCCATCAATGCAGCAGCCTCATCATTGCCATCAATGCAGCAGCTTCACCATTGCCATCAATGCAGCAGCCTCACCATTGCCATCAATGCAGCAGCCTCAACATTGCCATCAACGCAGCAGCCTCACCATTGCCATCAATGCAGCAGCCTCACCATTGCTGTCAATGCAGCAGCCTCACCATTGCCGTCAATGCAGCAGCCTCAACATTGCCATCAATGCAGCAGCCTCACCATTGCCATCAATGCAGCAGCCTCCCCATTGCTGTCAATGCAGCAGCCTCACCATTGCCATCAATGCAGCAGCCTCACCATTGCCATCAATGCAGCAGCCTCACCATTGCCGTCAATGCAGCAGCCTCACCATTGCCTTCAATGCAGCAGCCTCATCATTGCCATCAATGTAGCAGCTTCACCATTGCCACCAATGCAGCTTGATCGATGCCCATCTGCAACCTAGAAGGACATGGAATGGGGTGGGACCAGCACTGACAGATTACATACCGTGAGAATCTCCTATGATAGACAGAACAGTGGTCCAGAGCCGTCTTTTCGTATTGGGCGCGCTGGGCCCTTGCCGGGGGCCCCACATACCTCGGGGGCCCCACCTGCCCAGCGTCCCCAAAAAGCCCAGGTTCTCCTATTTCTCACGCCCCCAGTGTAACCATCCAGTGATTGGTGGGCAAGCACGGGCATGGACTGTAGTGAGAGTGGACCTGTCAAATCTAAGCACTGATGTCTGGGATGGGTGGGGCCCCACATCCTCTGATTTGAGTGTCTCTCTCTCTCCCAGCTCCGCCCCCCTACTGCTAGCTACAAGTTACAAATTTTAGGTAAGAGTGGGGCTGGGACAAAGGCTAGACAGGTTCCCTGGAGGCAGAGTTTACATGTGAGAAGAAGGGAGGGAGGGGGGTCACATGGTAGCCAGTCTAGAGCACATTGGGCTGTGCTTCCTATAACACCTCCAGACTGGAGGCTCCAGTCCAGTCCCTTCAGCAGCACAAGTGATTGCAGAGCCCTTTAGAGCTGCCCTGTGATTTCACTCACTGATCTCTCCTCCTGGCTCCTACTGGCTGCATTCACTAAAGAAAGAAATCCGCCCCTCCCCATGTGTAGCAGAGAATGCCAGGGGCGAGCGGTCTACACAGTTCAGCAGGTCAGTTTACTGTGCTGTATGTATGTGTGTGTGTGTATAGATTTGTATTTATGTATGTGTGTATGTATGTGTGTGTGTGTGTGTGTGTGTTAGGGTTGCCACTTGTCCAGGATTCACCCGGACAGTTCGGGTTTTGAATCATGTGTCCGGGTTTCAGTCCACCTGAAACCCGGACACAACATTCAGACAAGAATGTAGCTTGGTACAGGGATTGACAGGAGAGTGCTATTCTCTTTGTAGTGCCCAAAAGGTGTCTGCGGTCTCTGGCAATCCTATAGTGAATGCTAAAAAAGATTTTTATTCTGTGCACCAAGTGTTCGGGTTTGGCTTGAAGAAAAAGTGGCAACCCTAGTGTGTGTGTGTATGGATTTGTATGTATGTGTGTGTGTGTGTGTGTATGGATTTGTATGTATGTATGTGTGTGTGTGTGTGTGTATGGATTTGTATGTGTCTGTGTGTGTGTGTATGGATTTGTGTGTGTGTGTGTATGGATTTGTATGTGTCTGTGTGTGTGTGTGTGTGTGTGTGTATGGATTTGTATGTATGTATGTGTGTGTGTGTGTGTGTATGGATTTTTATGTATGTATGTATGTGTGTGTGTGTATGGATTTGTATGTATGTATGTGTGTGTGTGTGTGTGTGGATTTTTATGTATGTATGTGTGTGTGTGTGTGTGTGTGTGTATGGATTTGTATGTGTCTGTGTGTGTGTGTATGGATTTGTGTGTGTGTGTGTGTATGGATTTGTATGTGTGTGTGTGTGTGTGTGTGTGTGTGTGTGTGTGTGTGTGTGTATGGATTTGTATGTGTCTGTGTGTGTGTGTGTATGGATTTGTATGTTTGTGTGTGTATGGATTTGTATGTATGTGTGTGTGTATGGATTTGTATGTGTGTGTATACGATGTGCTGTGTCCCACAATGAAGTCTGTTGATTTACTTCCTGCCTCTGCCAGTCTAATCTATGTTTGCACTCCTAGGCTGCATATACTGTGCTCTGCAGAGAAGTTATGTTAACTCTTCACTTGCTACCACTTAACTGCTCTGAGGCCACTACCTTCTATTCAATTCCTAGCCTACTCATACCTAAGCATAGTGAGGAGTGACTGTATGTAGACAAGTTTTTTTCATAATATTACCCGCCCATTCACCAATGGTCACGTGTACTTTTTGAACAATTAATTTAGGTAGGTACAGTCACTATCTATTGAAGTATATGTAGGCGAGCCATTATTAATCCCCTGTGCAATATTCCATTTTATGGCTGGGCTATTCAGTGTATGTGTCAGGAGAGGGATCAGAATTCAGGGTGCGTGTTATACGCCAATAAATACAGTATTGTGAAGTGAATAGGAATGTTCTCCCACAGTGAATGAGAATGGGGAATGAAGTGTAAACCTTCATGTCAAACTTCAGGGTAAGGAAAAAAGGCAATAAGGAGCAGCCAGATCAGGAGAGGAGGTGGTGGTAGGATGGTAGCTGGTTTCAGGTAGGGGTTGATGAGTGTTGTATGTTCTACATATCTAAGCAGCAGGATCCTTACACTAGCGCCTGCTGCGTAACAGAACCCTGGGCCACAGGAGTACAAGTATACAACAGCTTCCCTTCTTGCCTTCTGGCTGAAGCAAGTAAAGTGTAGGGTATGAGTAAAAGAACTGGTGGAGGAAAATCAGTATTCTGCTCTATTTCCCTCAAAATTACAAAATGTAGTTGGTGCTGGTACAGGTAACACTGGCAAGAGAAAATGTTATCCTTCTGGTGTCGGCCCAGTGTAATTTGACTTCCAACCCTGAGGGGTGCTGACACAGGCTGGGGGGTGCAGCTATCACTATACTCCCTGCACTCTGACAATAGAGAGGCAGCTGATGTGTGACTGCCTGTCCCTCCCTTCTGCTGTCCATTCACAGAAGGCTTTGTATTTTGTGAATGGGTTCACATACAATGCATTCCATAACCGAGTAACAGAGGAGAGGTGGGCAGAGCAACTGTACAGGACTCTAAAGCTGCTGTATCTTACACCCGAAGGTCCAAAGTCTGGGCAGCGGAAGTTTAGTGATACCCTGTTTCCCCTAAAATAAGACCTAGTGTGATTGTCGGTGATAGCTGCAATAAAAGCCCTACCCCCCAAATAAGCCCTAGTTAAAGTCCTTGTAGGTCTTCTTTTCAGGGTAGGGCTTATTTTTGAGGAAACAGAGTAGGGCTTATTTTGGTGGTAGGGCTTATATTGCAGCCAACACCGACAATCACGCTAGGTCTTATTTTAGGGGAAACAGGGTAGCTGTACCCCCAGTGCTCAGTAAAACTGTAAATTGTAAAACAAAGAGATAAGTCCATGTCCTGACATACATCTTGTTGGACTTACTCTGCTGTAAACCAGCACATTTGAACTATCAAGGTCATTTCTTCTTCGAAAACGCAAGCTAGAGTGATTACTTTATTACTGTGTGTGTATATGAAAAAGGAGAAAGATTACATTATAATAAAAGAGAAACTTCACTCTTATCATAAAAAATACAACAAAGGTACCTTAGAAATGGCAATCTACAAACAGATACTTATAGATAATTGCAGGCTTTTTATTCTTTGTATATCTTATTTTTAGTTTCCTCCCATTCTCTCACAGTGGCCATTTTTACTGAGGGTAGATAAATATCCCTTTACTTCCTGGACCTGTAGGTCTGCCTGGGTTATATAACCAGTGCCTTACAGAAATTGTGAGTAAAAGTAATACATTTTTGTTTAACTACTGAATATAAGATGTCATATTAAGCATGCAGAGCTGCATGTTGCTGTGATTTTTAATGAAAGGGGGTGGAAAGTCCACTTGAATACCTAATCATACAACTAGGCACATTTGCCTATGAATTACCACCTGTTGTCACCATTCCTTTCTGTATATACAGTGCCTTGAAAAAGTATTCACACCCTTTGAAATCTTCCACATTTTGTTATGTTACACCTAAAAACGTAAATGTATTTTATTGAGATTTTAAGTGATAGACCAACATAAACTGGCACATGACTGCAAAGTGGAAGGAAAATAATAAACGGTTTTCAAATTTTTTGCAAATAAATATCTGAAAAGTGTGGGGTGTATTTGTATTCATCCCCTTTTACTCTGATGCCCCCAACTAAAATCTAGTGGAACCAATTGCCTTCAGAAGTCACCTAATCAGTAAATAGAGACCACCTGTGTGTAATTTAACCTCAGTATAAATACAGCTGTTCTGTGAAGCCCTCAGAGGTTTGCTAGAGAATCTTTGTGAACAAACAGCATCATGACAGGTCAGAGATAAAGTTGTGGAGAAGTTTAAAGCAGGGTTAGGTTGTAAAAAAAAAAAATCCAAGCTTTGAACATCTCACTGTTCAATCCATCATCTGAAAATGGAAAGAGTATGGCACAACTGCAAACCTACCAAGATATGGCCATCCACCTAAACTCACAGGCCGGGCAAGGAGAGCATTAATCTGAGAAGCAGCCAAGGGGCCCATGGTAGCTCTGGAGGAGCTGCAGAGATCCACAACTCAGGTAGGAGAATCTGTCCACAGGACAACTATTAGTCATGCAGTCCACAAATCTGGCCTTTATGGAGGAGTAGCAAGAAGAAAGCCATAAGAAGTTTATATTGCAGTTTGCAAGAAGCCATGTGGGGGTCATAGCATGTGGAAGAAGGTGCTCTGGTCATATGAGGCCAAAATCTAACTTTTTGGCCCAAAAGCAAAGCGTTGTGTGGTGAAAAACAAACACTGCCGATCACCCTGAATATACCATCCCCACCATTAAAAATGGTGGTGGCAGCATGATGTTGTGGGGATGCTTTTCCTCAGCAGGGACAGGGAAGCTGTTCAGCATTGATGGGAAGATGGATGGAACCAAATACAAGGCAATCTTAGAAGAAAACCTGTTATGCCACGTACACACGATCCAACTATCCGCCGGACTTTGAAGCGGAGGTCCGCCGGACTTTCCAAACGAGCGGACCTGCCCACACATGACCAGACATTTTCCAGTGGACTCGGTGCGGCGGATAAACTGCCGGACTATGGCCGAACTTTCGAAATGGACAGACTTGCCCACACATGGAGGAAAGTCCGTTAATTTTGAACGCGGCTCCAGGTAGACGGGACTAGCGAAGATTGACACCTCGCTGGCCCCATCACCTGGTATGGACTTAAAGGGGAAGCCCTACACCGAAAAAACGTGTTGGTCCCCCCCAAGTCCATATCAGACCCTTATCCGAGCACGCAGCCCGGCCAGTCAGGAAAGGGGGTGGGGACGAGCGAGCGCTCCCCTCCTGAGCCGTACCAGGCCGCATGCCCTCAACATAGGGGGGTGCTTTGGGGAAGGGGTTCCGTGTGGCCCCCCCACCCCAAAGCACTTTGTCCCCATGTTGATGAGGACAAAGGCCTCTTCCGGCCCCCCACCCTATGTGAATGAGTATGGGGTACAATGTACCCTGACCCATTCACCTGGTGAAAAAAATGTAAATAAAACACAACACAAGGTTTTAAAATAATTTATTGCATGTCTCCGGGGGTCTTCTTCCGTCTTGGGGGGGTCTTCTCACCTGACTCCTCCGCTATCTTCTGCTAGCTCTTTTACTAGCGGAGGAGCCCGGCTTTCTTCTTCTTCGCCACCGCCGCCCGGGGGTCTTCTTCCGACTTCGGGGGTCTTGTCCCCCTCTTCGGGGGTCTTGTCCCCCTCTTTGGTTCTTCTTGCCGGGCCTCCGCTTTCTTCCTATAGCTCTTTTACTAGCGGTGGCCCGGTCTTCTGTCGCCGCTGCCTCTTCTTCCGAATTCAGGGGTCTTGTCTCCCTCTTCGGTTCTTCTTGTCGGGCCTCCGTTCCTTGTTCCAGGTCTTTTACTAGCGGTGGCCCGGTCTTCTGTCGTCGCCGCTGCCTTCTCTTCTTCTCTTCTTCTTCCTTGAGATGTTGACTCAACGCTCTCTCTGGCCATAATGACAGGGGCGCGTTGTGCGGCGACTTATATAGGGACAATGGGCGGGGTCACCGGGTGATGTCCCCGCCCCTTATGATGTGACAGTCCCAGAGGATGCTGGGACTGTGACATCATAAGGGGCAGGGACATCGCCCGGTGACCCCGCCCATTGTCCCTATATAAGTCGCCGCACAATGCGTTGAACAATAAATCATGAAAAAAATTAAATGTGACAAAAAAATTATAGTTTGTATGGAAGAACAGTTCATATTGTTATCCTGGGTGACAAAACAAAGTGCAAATTCCATTGATTGTAAACTTCCGTGATATGCATCCAGGATAAGTGAACGTGACAAATTAGTGAATCGATCACCCAGGTGTACCTCCACCGAAAAATAAATGGATTACCTCCTTACCAGAAACAATGGACAAGTTATAAGCATCATAAGCGCTGTATATACAGTACACTATACACCAAAATCGGAAATTCAATACTTCTCCACTCTTATGATAGTAAAGTTGGTATCATGGCTAGTAATAAGGATCATTCCATCATGATAAACATGGGGATAAATGGAAAACACCCACATAATGTGAAACTGTAAACACGTTTATTAAGACAGAATAGTGCTAGCAACTCACAGTATAGCAGATAAAATCCAGCATGTAAACAAAGGTAATAGTTCCTGGTGTAGTGGCCATAACCCTTTGTAGGGCAGCTTTAACTTTATGGGCTTACCGGTTACCTCCGCTTGGCTTGTTCTTCCATGTCTAGGGGTTCCCAGAGTTGATACTCAACAACTTGGACGCTGACACCAATAAAGTCCTTTTGAAAGGTTTTATTTTGCAGGGGTAACATCCAACAACACACTCTCAGATAGGAACAGAGGGCAAGGGTGAAGAACTCAGGCACCTTGAACTGCAGACATAACAAAGTCTCTAGTACCACCCAGAGAGTAGCTACTGGGCGCTTCAAGGCTGAACAAATCTCTAGCTAGAGATTATGGCAGTCAGCACTTTGATTCAGAACTTGTAAAATCTCTGACCTTGAACAAGTTGTTACTGAAAGTGAACAGGAACCTTTTTCCTCAGTACCTGGAACGTTCTCTGTCTCCTTGATAGTACTGGAAAAAGTGTGGATTCCACAATGTCCTTCCCAGCTCAGTAATCAGGCACTTCTCAGGATGCCAGCTTGTTGGCCCTCTTCCGAAGAGTCCTCCCCCGGTCATTTTCACGAGCTGTGGTGCCCCTCAATACGTGACTTCAGCCTCTTAAGTACCCCTCCCCAGACTCCTCAGCAGGGCCCGGCACACCCACTGATTGGCTCCGAGAAGGCTGATACCCAAACCGTCCAACCAGGCCTGGTTCTGGCTTGTCATGTGCACCTCACTGTACACATGACCAAGCAGAACTTCTAACATGGCCCAGCCAAACTGATGTCAAAGTTAACCTACATAATTAACCCTCAGAACCCCATCTACTGTTCTGAGGCAAAAACAAAATTTACACAAGCATGACACTTTGTCCAAAATGTCATCGGCTACACTGGGAACTGACCCAAATTCCTCGTAATGTCGGTGTGACGTCACCACGCATGTCGCAATCCATTTTGCTTTAAAGTCTGGTAGGCTTTCCAATAACAATATTTGTTGGTACCGTCTGTAAACTTACTAAGGTAAACCTCTATTATTACTAGGAAGTATATGGGGTGTCCTAACTCATTCGGCAATGTGTATAATCTGACTTCTCTTGGCCTCTCACAGCAAAGTAATTTTTTTGAGTAGGCTAGTACTATTATTTGGTACTTCCAATAAGGCCCCTTTTTCACACGTGCGGACCGTAAGTCGGTATTTCATCCATCCGTTTTCGGATGAAATACGGACATACATGCATCCCTATGGGAACATCCGCAGACACTCGATATCGTCCGTCTCCGCTATGGTCCAATTCTGCAGTCGGAGGAAAATCCTATTTTTCTATCCATCTGCAGAGCGGATCGGATGAACATGGACAGACGGTCCATGTTCATCCGATCCCCCATAAAGGAGAGCGGGGAGCTGACAGGGCAGTCCCTGCACACTGCAGGGATCAACAGAGCGATCCCCGCTGAGCAAGCGAATGTTAAAGGGGTGGATCATCATGGGGTTAGCGACGCTTCATTCGCTGGTCCTGGCTACCTGGAGCCACGCTCAAAATGAACGGACTTTCCTCCGTGTGTGTGGGCAAGTCCTTCATTTCAAAAGTACGCCGGAAAAGTCACGTGTGTGGGCAGGTACGCTCGTTCGGACAGTCCGGCGGACTTTACGGCAGTTTGTCCGCCGGATAGTCTGATCGTGTGTACGCGGCATTAGAGAAAGCAGGTCTGAATAACAACACTTTCCACTGTATTCTCTCTTTAGAAACCTCCAAAATGCACTGTGCCACCAATGAACCCTGTATTTAATGTTTACTGGACAAATGATTGTATTTAAATAGTAAAATGAGTGAATAAAAAGATATAAAACAACAGTTATCAAACCATTAACAAAAAAAAAAAAAACATAGACCAAAAATCATTTAATTTCCCCGTGTTCCAGATGTCTATAAAAAAAAAGGAATATAGAAAAACGCGGTGATGACAAACACAATTCAGGCACCAAATACATTCTTTTATCCAATATGTGGAAACTGATGACAGGGAAATCGCCAAAATTCAGAACTATCAGCTTACATTTTGATGACACCAGCTGTCAAGAGGGGAATCTTCAGTATTTTTTTTCATTTATTCACTTCAACATTTCTGAGGATTTGAATACTGGACAATCTCTACTATGTATGGGTTTCCTTACTATGTCAGGATATTTCTCAAGGTTTGATGAATCTAAGAACTGTGTTATTCTTTTCATTAAATAATATTTTATGAACAAAAATTACTTATAATTTATAAATTTTTTTAGTCATGATTTCTGCAAGGAATAAAAATTGTCCAGATCTTTATTATTCTCTATGTAAACACAAACTCATTCTTTTATAATTTCTTTTAAATTAAAATTCATATATGACATTCAAGTACACTATATTGCAAAGTGCTAGTATAATGTTAATATGGGCAATTCACATGTAAAAGTACTAATATGCTTTCAATAAATACATAAGACCCTATACTTTATACACATGTACAGGGAGTCTCATGCCTTTTTCTTTTTATGTATATGGGTCCCCCACTCCCCCATCTATATCCGACCCTCACCTAGGATAAAAGTATAGATGAAGGGAATCCTTAGCCACTTTGTTTACAAATGGAAGCAAGCAGCTGGGAGCCATCATTTGCTGGCAACTTAAAGCGGGAGTCACGCAAAAATTTTTTTTTTTTAAGTCAGCAGCTACAAATGCTGCAGCTGCTGACTTTTAAAATAAGGACACTCACCTGTCCCAGGGTCCAGCAACGTCGGCACCCGAGACTGAACAGTACCTGGCTCCTCGGATGCTGCTGCCGCCATCTTCGGTAAAGAAATCTGGAAATTAAGCCTTGTGGTTTCACTTCTTGGTTCCCTACTGCGCATGGGCGGGTCGCGCAGTACAATCCAAATGGTCCCTGCTGTCTCTGGGACCCGTGTCTGTCCCAGCAGACAGCGCAGTGGGACAAGAAGAGGCATGGACTCTCATGGGAGTCTATGCCTGGAAGTGGGTGCAAATACCTATCTTAGCCAGGGTTCCGAAAAGCGGAGGTTCAATTTTTATGTAAACGTCTGCTTTAAATAGCATTTTTGTTCTTTGTAAATATCTTTTGCTGCAGTAGGTTGTATACATCATGCCAATGTTTACTTTCCAGGAAGATTAAGGGCACCCTCCTCCCCCCATGTTATTTAAGAGAATTGTGCATTTATTATGTTGAACTTAAAGCATTATTAAAATATCTTCTCCCTGACAAATAAAAAAGATGTGATCAGTTGTTGTTTTTTTTGGGACATGTCCCCCAGAGCAGTGCACAGCCCCCCATGACATTGTTTGAGAATCCCTTGCCTTCTCTGCTCAGAAAGGAATACCAAGTCCTGAAGTTTTACATAGTTCTTATCTTTGGAGTATCCCACCACTTCCCTCATCCCTATCCAATTTCTCGAAAATTAAAAACCACAATAACAACATCTCCTAGACTGGTCCTTGAAGAAAGAGTGAATGTGTACCTGGCTGCGGGGCAGAAGTTGGCAGACCTTGCCAGACAATACATACAATTTTACAATGTTCTAAACTCAGGCTCAGGATGCTGGAGACATAGAGGTTGGGTTGTGGAAAACTCCTAACGATATTCCAGTCATATGTGAGAGGCAGGGGAGTCCTTTTTATTCCTCCAGGGATTGATCAGAACAAGCAAAGTGAATCAGAGTGGAGAAAGATTGAGGGGTAGGCTAAAGCTGGCCCTACACTAATAGATTTTTGAATGAATGTTTGTATGGATGTTTGTATGAACATTCTTGACTTGGTGAATGCCATTCAAAAGTTCATCAAATTTTTGTTTGCTTATAAGGCCGCGTACACACGGGCGGACTGTCTGACGGACTTGGTCCGCTGAAACGTGTTTCAGCGGACAGTCCGCTCGTGTGTGGGCTTCAGCGGACTTTTTCAGCGGACAGTCTGGCGGACTAAGTCTTTCGGAATTTCCATAATATTGTCTGTCCAACTTTGGTTTCAGCGGACAGTCCGCTCGTGAGTAGGCAAGTTGGACGGACTAAGTATGGCGCATGCTCAGAAAGGATTTACACGGCCGAAGGTTGCATTGCAGTGTATTGGACGTCGTATTTCTAGTCCCGTCGTACGTGCTGTACACGTCATCGCGCAAGCTTTCAGCGGACTGTCTGTTCATCGTGTGTGGTCAAGTCCGTTCATTCAAAAGTAGGACGGACTGTCTGTCGGATTGTCTGACGGACTTAGTTGGCCAGACAGTCCGCCCGTGTGTACGCGGCCTAACATTTAATTTTGGAATAAATGGGCTTTCCTGAATGAAAAGCACTGTTGGAAATATGTTTTTTCAAGAAAACTTTTCTATCCTGCTCCTTCTAATTTTCCCATTACTAAAGTCAAAAGCGAACCACACTAATAATTAGAAAATTAAACAAACGTTCTTAAAACAAAATAATTATCTAAACAAATACTACTAGTGTATTGCCAGTTTAGAGCCCATTCACACAGGGGCAACACGACTTGTAGGCGACTTGAGTCAGGCAACTTGGACACGACTTGAGTTAAGATCACAGCGCGACTTGGGACGACTTCAAAACGACTTGTGATGACTTCAAGCCCGACTTGGGACGACTTACAAGTCGCCCCAGGCCAGGCGACTTTTGCCGAGGCCAAGCAGAGAATGAGCTCAAGGGGGAACTCCACGGCAAATTTCTGAAAAAAATTTGGCGAGAGCATACCAGGCCCTTAGGTCTGGTATGGATTCCAAGGGGAACCCCCTACGCCGAAAAAACGGCGTGGGGGTCCCCCCCAGATCCACACCAGACCCTTATCCGAGCACGCTACCCGGCCGGTGTCACATGGGTTTATGTCACATGGGTTGGTCACATGGGTTGATGTCACATGGTGACCCCGCCCCCTTACCATGTGACATCAACCCATGTGACCAACCCATGTGACATCAACCCATGTGACACCGCCCCATTGTCCCTATATAAGTGACAGCGGAGCGCGTCCCTGGCATTGTGGCCGGAGAGAGCGTCGTGTCAACATCTCCTGGAGAAGAAGAAGAAGAAGAAGAAGAAGAAGAACGGAAGGCGGCGGCGGCGACAGAAGACCAGGCCACCGCCTGCAAAAGAGCTATAAGAAGGCGCGGTGGCCCGGCAGAAGAACCGAAGAGGGGGACAAGACCCCCGAAGTCGGGAGAAGAGGCCGGCGGCGGGGAGGAAGAAAGCCGGACTCCTCCGCTAGCAAAAGAGCTACAAGAAGATAGCGGAGGAGTCCGGCGAGAAGACCCCCGAAGACGGAAGACCCCCGGAGCTGTGCAATAAAATATTTTTTCCCTGTGTTGTATTTTTTTTTTTGTACTTTTTTTCCACAGGTGAATGGGTAGGGGTACATTGTACCCCATACTCATTCACATAGGGTGGGGGGCCGGTATCCGGGGGCCCCCTTATTAAAGGGGGCTCCCGGATTCCGATAAGCCCCCCGCCCGCAGACCCCGACAACCAATGGCCAGGGTTGTCGGGAAGAGGCCCTTGTCCTCATCGACATGGGGACAAGGTGCTTTGGGGTGGGGGGGCCGCACGCCCCCCCTCCCCCAAGGCACCCCCCCATGTTGAGGGCACGCGGCCTGGTACGGCTCAGGAGGGGGGGGGGGCGCCCGCTCGTCCCCACCCCCTTTCCTGGCCGGCCGGGTAGCGTGCTCGGATAAGGGTCTGGTGTGGATCTGGGGGGGACCCCCACGCCGTTTTTTCGGCGTAGGGGGTTCCCCTTGGAATCCATACCAGACCTAAGGGCCTGGTATGCTCTCGGAAGGGGAACCCACGCCAAATTTTTTTCAGAAATTTGCCGTGGAGTTCCCCCTTCAGAGCTAATAATTCTGTCAAAGTCGCCTCCGTATAGACAGAGATCCGACTTGGAGGCGATCTCCATTGAAATCAATGGGTACCGGTCGCCTACAAGTCGGATAGAAGTAGTACAGGAACCTTTTCTGAAGTCGGAGCGACTTCAGTAGTGTGCATTAAGACGGCTCTCATTCACTTACATTGCTTTTTAAATGTTGTCCGACCTGAGGCGACCTGAGGCGACTTGGGGCGACCTGAAGTCGGATCAGGAGTTGCCCCTGTGTGAATGGGCTCTTAAGGTTTCTTTCACATGGGTGTCATCACGTTTTTACTAAAAAAATGTTTTAAAAAAAATGGATTCTGCTTACATCAGTTTTTTCATCCATTTACATCCCTTTTTCGTTTTTTAAAAGGACAAAAATGCAGTCTTGTTTGATTTATAAAAATGGACCTAAATGTAAATGGACGATATCGTTTTTCAACAGACAGATGGAGCACCCCTGCGCAAGAGGCCTAAAATGTTATATGAAGACCAATGCCGCGTACACACGTATCAGACTATCCGGCGGACTTAGTCTGGTGGACTGTCCGCCGGACTTTCCGATCAAGCTACCTGCCCACACACGGTACTTTTGCGACGGACTAGGTACGGCGGACTATCCGCCATACTTTTGAAATGAACGGACTTGCTCACACACATGGAGGAAAGTCCGCTCATTTTGAGCGCGGCTCCAGGTAGCCGGGACCAGCTAAGGAAGCGTTGCTGGCCCCGTCACCTGGTATGGACTTAGAGCGGACTCCCTATGCCGAAAAAATGGTGTGAGGGTCCCCCCTAGGTCCATATTAGACCCTTATCCGAGCACGCTACCCGACCGGCCAGGAAAGGGGGTTGGGAAGAGCGAGCGCCCCCCTCCTCCTGAGCCGTACCAGGCCGCGTGCCCTCAACATGGGGGTGCCTTGGGGAAGGGGGGGCCGCGCGCCCCCCCACCCCAAAGCACCTTGTCCCCATGTTGATGAGGACAAAAATCTCTTCCCAACGACCCTAGGAGGGCTCCCGGATTCCGATAAGCCCCCCGCCTGCAGACCCCGACAACCAACAGCCAGGGTTGTCGGGAAGAGGCCCTTGTCCTCATCAACATGGGGGCCGCGCGCATGGGTAGCGTGCTTGGATAAGGGTCTGATATGGACCTGGGGGGGACCTCCACACCGTTTTTCCGGTGTAGGGATTCCCCTTTAAGTCAATGCCAGGTGACAGGGCCAGTGACGCTTCCTTCGCTGGTCCCGGCTATCTGGAGCCGCACTCAAAATGAGCGGACTTTCCTCCGTGTGTGTGAGCAAGTCCGTTCATTTCAAAAGTATGGCGGATAGTCCGCCGTACCTAGTCCGCCGCAAAAGTACCGTGTGTGGGCAGGTAGCTTGATCGGAAAGTCCGGCGGACAGTCCACCAGACTAAGTCCGCCGGATAGTCTGATACGTGTGTACGCGGCATTGGTCTTCATATAACATTTTAGGCCTCTTGCGCAGACTTTTTTCTCCGGGTGGGAAAAGTCAGTTCATTTCAAAAGTACGGCGGACTGGCACACACACGGCCGTACTGTCCGCCGAAATGTGAGTCCGGTGGACAGATTGATGTGCAAAACTCCAATCTTGGTCCGCTGGACTTTTGGGTAAAAAAAGTCTGCCGGAGCCTACACATGGGCGGATTGTCCGGAGGACTTGAGTCCGCCGGACTTTTCCACCGGATTGTTTGATCGTGTGTACGCAGCATTAGGAGAAGATCCTGTCTCGGTTGAAATTGGTAGAGAAAGTACAGATACAGGTCTCGAATCTAGCAGATTCCTTACATCTGCTTATCAGAAAACACTTATAACCCAAGTGTTTCTAATGTTAGAGAGGGACAGTTGCAGGAAATAAGCCTTATAGCAGATGTCGCATTGACATTGTAGGAAGTTACTTGAATGCAACTGTAAAATATGTGACCCCCAACTGTACTTTAAATTCTTGCAACCCCTAAAGTGAACTACTGTAAATGTGTAGCCAAACTATATATATATATATATATATATATATATATATATATATATATATATACCGTATATACTCGAGTATAAGCCGAGATTTTCAGCCTCTTTTTTTAGGCTGAAAGTGCCCCCCTCGGCTTATACTCGAGTCACCGCCGTCTGTCTACCCGATCAGTGTGTCGAGCAGACAGACGGCGGCCATTCCACTATTCAAAAGCCGCGCCTCCCTGTCTGTGATAGGCGGAACACTCAATTTCCCAGCAGTCAGTGGTCCGCCTATCACGGACATCCGCTCATCCTCATACTACGGACGAGAATGAGAGGATGTCCGTGATAGGCGGAACACAGACTGCTGGGAAATTGAGTGTTCCGCCTATCACAGACGGAGGCGCGGCTTTTGAACAGTGGAATGGCCGCCGTCTGTCACAGACGAGAAGAGGTGCGGCGATCCTGGCATGGCCACCGTATGTGCAGAAGGACACAGGCTCGGGACACAGGCTCGGGACACAGGCTCGGGACACAGGCTCGGGACACAGGCTCGGGACACAGGTAGGCTGGACACACAGGGCTGGACACACAGGGCTGCACACACAGGGCTGGACACACAGGGCTGGACACACAGGGCTGCACACACAGGGCTGGACACACAGGGCTGCACACACAGGGCTGGACACACAGGGCTGCACACACAGGGCTGGACACACAGGGATGGACACACAGGGATGGACACAGGGATGGACACACAGGGCTGGACACACAGGGCTGGACACACAGGGCTGGACACACAGGAATGGACACACAGGGATGGACACACAGGGATGGACACAGGGATGGACACACTGGGCTGGACACACAGGGCTGGACACACAGGGCTGAACACACAGGGCTGGACACACAGGGATGGACACACAGGGATGGACAGGCATGTCTCACCCTCGGCTTATACACGAGTCAATAAGTTTTCCCATTTTTTTTGTGGTAAATTAGGGGCCTCGGCTTATATTCGGATTGACCTATACTCGAGTATATATATATATATATATATATATATATATATATATACATATATATATATATATATATATATATATATTTTTTTTTTTTGTTTTGGATAGATTGATAAAGGATTAGAGCCCCTATGCTCTCAAAGAGGGGGCTCTGTTAAGGTAGATTCACACTAGACAAAGCTCTGAAAAGTGATCTGCAGTGGATTGCTTTTCAAAGTGAGATTAACTAGCCACTGTTAGGCATTCAGGAGGCGATCTTGCATCGCCTAAATACCTGTTCTATTTTTCTGCCGAATGGCAGTTTATAGTTGGAGCCATTGTTTAGCAACCTCAAGCTAAGAGTTTGGCTTGTGGTTGCAATTTGGCCCTGTTGACTCGAATGCCCGAGTTTGACAGGCTGTGCCACCTGTTAACTTGGCATGCCACATTCAATTTGCAGCAACGTAAAGCATCACAGCTATGGCATGTATAGTATATAGCCTCCTCTGACTGTTGTTTGGCCTTTAGGTGGGCAGCCTTGGTGGGGTGGCAAGCGCATCCTCAGCTTAGTACATTCTGGAGGGGATTAGGAGCAGGCAGGTAAGTGTATTTTGTATATTATATTTCTCTTTTGCAATAAAAGGCATCCCTATTCACAATTCTTACCTTTTTGTCTTTAGTTGCTTAAAAATCTTTCTGCTTTGTTCTACAACAACCAAATTCCAACTGTAAATAGATAAAGACTCACCGCCGCTCAACCCCCACTGTCCTCTGCATTTAGGTCTGTTCGCACCTATGCGTTTTTTGGTGCTTTTTACTTTTTGCTCATTTGACGTGGTTTCCTATGGGACACATTCACATCTATGCTTTTTTCAACCTCTGCATTTTTGGAAGGGGTCAGTGATATTTTTTAATGCAAAACTTTTTTTTTGCTTTTTTTGTTCAATAGACTTCAATGGAGAAGCTGCAGAAGGGCATGTAGTGTGTTTTTGCTGTGATTTTACAGCGATATGCACTTTTTACTCTGCCCAACAACAAAGTTTTCCAAAAAAAAATATTAAAAAATGCAAAGAGCAAAGTGCGGCAAAATTGGGGTAAAGTGGTGTGTGCAAGAACGCAAAACGCTCAGCAAAAAGCACTGCAGAAATGACCAAAAGCAAACTGCATAGATGTAAACCCAGCCTTAGGCTGGATTCACACCTATGCAATTTTACTGCTTTTTGCATTTTGCAGATTTGCACTACAGAACCTGTTCCATAGGAAACCATGTTAACTGGACTGTAGTGCAAATATGCAAAATGCAAAAAACACTAAAAATGCATAGGTGTGAATCCAGCCTTAAAGAGACCCTGTCACCAACTTAAAAAAATTGCAGGTAAGTACACAGAAAGATCTAATATTTTAAATGCTCTTTTGTAGCATTTTACCTTTCCATAAACTATCCTATAATCACTTGCAATATGCCTTTGAACTTAATAGAAAAAATTTGACTACTTTGGGAACTAAATGCAAAAATTAAAAAAAATAAGGAACAGGCTGGCACTTTATTGCAGAGGAGAAATGCTATGTGGTCATATTAGGTCAATTATGTCATAAACATAATTTGTTATTTGCAGCTGTGGGGTGGGGAACCTCCCACCCAAAGCTCATTAGACCAACAGTACAGCTAACTTAAGCTGGCCATACACCATACAATTTTCTTATTCAATTTCCTTTAGATTTACCTTCAACTGTGTAGTACAAGGGCCTGCCTGATTGCATACAAACTGAAAATGTTTAGATTTGACCTCATATTATTTGGTTTTGGTAAATCTAAAGGAAATCTATAGAAGAAAATTGTATAGTGTATGGCCAGCCTTATGAGTTTAGTCCAAACCCAAGCTAATCCTTGATCCTGAGCAGGAAAGAAATATGCAATAAGCGGTCAGATCTCTTGATCTTCATAGTTGTTCTAGGTCTAATTTCTGAAACCAATGGGCTTGGCAGCTTCTATATTATTCTCAATACAGATGTCTTTTAATGTACTCCTCCATGGCTACCCTTTTGGATAGTCATTTTCATTTTCTCTGCACTTCCACAAATTATTTAATGAATGATAATAAGCTGTAGGCATTCATGCAATGAAAACACACTTTCACTGCAACAAATAGTAGTGGCTTCAAATTATAGCTTATCAAAACGAATTAGTAATGTAGTTAGGATTTCATGATAAACATGCATAATTGGACTGCTAATTACTTATACAGTGTACACCTACTGTATTTTTATATGAGCAATATAGACAGACCGCAATCCTGAATAGTATATTGTAGTAAGTTATAGCATGCACTTGCTGGAAATACCTTAAAGGCTAAGAATAGGTTAATCTAGTTGTAAGTGGAGTTTGGACAGGTGACTTACCCACTATCTTCTTTCTGAGGATCTTAATGCCGCATACACACGATCGCAATTTCCGACGGGAAATGTTGGATGTGAGCTTGTTGTTGGAAAGTCCGACCATGTGTATGCTCCATTGAACATTTGCTGTCGGAATTTCCACCCACAAATGTTTGAGAGCAGGTTCTCAAATTTTCCAACAACAAAACTTGTCGGAAAAAGTCTGATCGTGTGTACACAAGTACACAAGTACACAAGTCCGTCGCACAAAAGTTCACGCATGCTCTGAATCATGCTACTGACTATTGAACTGGCTATTGAACTTCCTTTTTCTCGGCTCGTCACACGTGTTGTACATCACTGCGTTCTTGATGTTCGGAATTTCCAACAACGTTTGTGTGACTGTGTATATACAAGACAAGTTTAACCCAACATCCTTCTGAAAAAAATCCAAGGCTTTGCTGTCGGGAAAATCCGATCGCGTGTACGTGGCACAAGAGTTAATATCTTTTTTGCAAATCTTCATTGGCCCAGCTTGGCTCAATGTCATCATCAAGACTGCTGTTAGAAATCACAGGGCACGGTACAGCCTACCTGACAGCCCCCCACCCTCAACATATCAAAACAATATTTTCACTAAACTAAAAACATTATTAACAGACACAAACATAACATAACCTACAAAATTCTTGCTAAATGTAAAAGATAAAACTAGATTGAGTTAATAAATAAAGTTCTGTGTGTAAATGAGGTCCTGGGGCTCAATCACATCGGTCCTGTGGCCTGTACAGCGTGAATCAGTGTTCTTTTTTGGTAAGTGGGGCTATTGCTGTGTGCAGGCAGCTTTTGTTACGCTATGGGGGTGCATACATTTTCCATAGGATTAAGGTCTGGAGAGTGGCTAGGTCACTCCTTGACCTTAATGTGCTTCTTCTTGAGCCACTCCTTTGTTGCCTTGGTGGAATGTTTTGGGTCATTGTCATGCTGGAATATCCATCCACGACCCATCTTCAGTGTTCTGGCTGAGGGAAGAAGGTTCTCATCCAAGATTTTACAATACATGACCCCATCCATTTCCCCAATGTGGCAAAGTTGGTCTATACCTTTAGCAGAGAAATAGCTCCAAAGCATAATGTTTTCACCTCCGTGCTTGACTGTAGGGATGATGTTCTTGGGGTCAAAGTCAGCATTTTTCTTCCTCCAAACACAGCGAGTCGAGTTAATGCCAAATAACTCAATTTTGGACTAATCTGACCACAACACTTTCTCCCAATCCTTACATATTCCTGACCTCTACACATTGTGCATTACATATTTTTGATATCTGCAATCTGTGTGTTAGATACTCCTGGCGCATAAGATATATTTCCCATTACACCTTCTAACCAAGGTATTTATTAGCTCAACATTTGCTGGTCACTAAATAGTCTCTGATTATTTTATGAAGTTCCTATTTAAAGCACTATAGAAGTGCAAGCTTTGTCAAAGCTTGCACTTCTTGAAACTTGTTGAAAGCTTGCTAAGCCTGCTAGCAGCTTGCTTAAAGTGGCAATCAACACTCCCATTTAGATCTATGTTCAACATTTACAAACTGAAGCTGAATGGTACTTTAACAACTTTAACAAAGCTTGCCGAAAGTACTACAAATGCTCTGTCAAGGTTGGCTGTTCACACTGTTCTTATACAAGCCTACATGAAACAGAACTAAAAAAGAAAACGAATGCAGCCACCACATTCAAGGATTTTAAGTTTGATATATATTACATTTTTATGTTTGGGTAAATATTTTAAGTTAAAGTGGTGTTCCAGACAAAATTTTACTTTTTAGATTAAAATAACCCTATAATACTCATGCTTAATGTATTCTAGTAAAGGTATTCTCTAAATGAAGGTCCATTTTGTATTTTTGCACCATTGATTTCTTACTTTTATAATTCCCAGCAGGCCGTGGCCATCTCATGTGTGGGCATCTGAAACCAGACTGTATCTCTTCATTTATTCCATACATGCTGGTTACCCAGCATGCACCTCCAGATCTCGCACATGCTCAGATCTGCACGAGCAGTGTAATATGTTGTAGGTTGGGTTTCCATAGCAACAACAGTGTCAGAGGAAGTTGCCGCCCCTTAGTTAGGGGAAACTCTCCTCCCCCTCCAGGAACCAGGAAGTTTATCTACATTTACAAAGATTATACATCTAGAAATATAAAAAGATATAAATATAAAAAAAAAAGATATAAAAATGATATCCCTTGTTTCTGTGCAGATTATATATATATATATATATATATATATATATATATATATATATAATTATCTGCACAGAAACAAGGGATATAATTTACAATTAGCATCTTTACCTTTTGCTGGAGCTGCTCCAAATTGCCCCATCAAAATTGCTACATCATATTGCCCCCATCAAAATTGCCCCATCAAAACTGCACAATCATACTGCCCCCATCAAATTGCCCTGATCATACTGCCCCATCAAAATCCCCCATCATATTTCCCCATTAAAATTTCCTCATCTAATTGCCCCATCAAAACTGCCCCATCATACTGCCACCATCAAAATTGCCCCATAATACTTGCCTATCATACTGCCACCATCAAAATTGCCCCATCAAAACTTCTCCATCAACACTGTCCCATCAAATTGCCCCATCAAAATTGCCCCATCATACTGCCACCATCAAAACTGCTCCATCAAATTGCCCCCATCAAAACTGCCCCATCATACTGCCACCATCAAAATTGCTCCATCAAATTGCCCCCATCAAAACTGCTTCATCAAAATTGCCCCCATTAAAATTGCCCCATTATATTGCCCCCATCAAAACTGCCTCTACAAAACTGCCCCATCATACTGCCACCATCAAAACTGACCCATCATATTGCCTCCATCAAAATTGTCCCATCGTATTGCCCCCATCAAAACTGCCCTATCATACTGCCACCATCAAAATTGCCCCATCGTACTGCCCCCATCAAAATTGTCCCATCAAATTGCCCCCATCAAAATTGTCCCATCGTATTGCCCCCATCAAAACTGCCCTATCATACTGCCACCATCAAAATTGCCCCATCGTACTGACCCATCATATTGCCCTCCTCAAAACTGCCCCATCATACTGCCCCATTAAATTTCCCCATCATACTGCTCCATAATAATTGCCCCATCAAAACTGCCACCATCAAAACTGCCCCATCAAATTGCCCCCATCAAAATTGTCCCATCGTATTGCCTCCATCAAAACTGCCCTATCATACTGCCACCATCAAAATTGCCCCATCGTACTGACCCATCATATTGCCCTCCTCAAAACTGCCCCATCATACTGCCCCATTAAATTTCCCCATCATACTGCCCCATCAAAATTGCCCCATCAAAACTGCCCTCATCAAAATTGGTCCCATCAAAACAGCCCCATCAGAATTGCTCCCATCAAAACAACCCCATCAAATAGCCCCCATCATACTGCCCCATCAAAACTGCCCCAGCATACTGCCCCCATCAAAACTGCCCCATCAAATTGCCTCTGTCAAAACTACCCCATCATACTACACCATCAAAACTGCCCCATCATACTGCGCCCCATCAAAATTGCCCCATTAAAATTGCCCCATCAAAACTGCCCCATCATACTGCCCCCATCAAAATTACCCCATCAAACTTCCCCATCAAAATTGCCCCATCATACTGCCTCCATCAAAATTGCCCCATCATACTGCCACCATCAAAATTGCTCCCATCATACTGCCCCATCAAAATTGCCCCATCATACTGCCACCATCAAAATTGCACCATCAAACTGCCACTATCAAAATTGCCCCATCATGCTGCCCCATCAAAATTGCTCCTATCAAAATACATTTTGTAGTATTTTATTAGATATGTTTTATACCTGAAATAAAAAAATATTGTTTTTTTAAATTCTTGTAAATTTTTTATGTCAGTACTGACAATTTTCATATATACAGTATATACCATAGATTGCAGGCTCTATAACTAAGAAACCAATTAATATATATATATACATATATATATATATATATATATATTTTTTTTTTTTTTTTTTTTTTTTTGATGTAGCAGAATGCATTTTGGCCTAAATGTATGAAGAAATTAGTTTTTTGTATTATTATTATTATTTTATTAGATATGTTTAATAAGTGAAAATAAAAAATATATTTTCTTTAATTTTTTGGTCTTTTTTCCTTTATTTGAATTCTGTCATTTTTCATTTATATAAAATAAAAAATCCCAGTGGAGTTCCAAAATTCAAAAAAAAGGCTCTATTTGTGGGAAAAAAAAATGTGTAAATTTTATTTGTATGCAGTGTTGCACAATGATGCACAATGATACAATTGCCATTTGAAGTAGCACATTGCTAAATTGCAAAAATGTTCTGGTCATGAAAGGGTTAAAACCTTCCAGAGCTGAAATGGAAAATAAAAGCCATTAGAAAGATAATGAAGAATGCAGCACAGCTAGAAAGCCCATGAAAAATGTGGCAGCAGAAGTCCCACCTCTTGTGACTCCCCTGAGCTGTGACAGCCAGTCAACCTTCATATTGCACCGTCTGCTCAGAGAAGGAAGATTTGGACAGGTGAATTCTAACTTTCCTACCTATAACTAGATTAGTAGCTCCACCCACAAAACAAATCCCTCCCCGGTAACTAGCCAATGTGTACCAGCCACCCAAAACTGATTCAGCTACTGGTAGACTTAATGATGGCGCTCCGCCTTATGGAGGGGAGGAGCCGGGAACACAAAATTAAGAAAGCTATCCCTGTCATAGATATCAGAAGACAGTCCGTCATCGAGCCGCATGGCCTTCATCAATAACTACTTCTGATTCCTCCTCAATACTAGTTACATCCTATGAAAAATTAGACTCAGGCAGGTTGACATGTGAATTGTCATCATCCCTGTTATATAGGAGATACGAAATACCGAAAATAATTCGATTTTTAGAGCAATTAGTAGAAAATAGAGATTATGTATTCTTAAAAAATTATTCATTTTCAATTTTTTAAGACTATACATAATCTTTATTTTCTACAAATTGCCCTAAAAATGTAGGTATTTTGTATTTCCTGCTAGTTACATCCATTCCCATCCATGAAGAAGTCTTCTTTCCTATTACACAAATGACTGTTGTCTTTTTTCTCATTCAGGTCTTTCTGGCAACTCATTGTGCAACCAAGAAGATCATGGCCATCAAGTCATCCAGACTTCAGATCAACGTGACTTCATTGAAACAGGGCAGAAGGTCTTGCAGATGGCGGCAGGTTGTTTTGTTGTTTTTTTATCATTTGCAGATGGCGGCAGGTTGTCTATTCCTCAACCAGCTTTACACCACTTTTCAGACCCGCAATTCTGCCTGTTTCGCTATGGAATACATCTCTGGAGTGGATCTGTTTGATTTCACCGTAAACCATTTCCCTCTTGACATTTCCGTCATAAGGTAAGTCTCATCACCACAATGAGATTAGAATAGAAAGCAATCTTCATAATATATGCTGTTTTACAATCCAGGCTTTAGGAGTTTAGAATTACATTGGACTCCATTAGAATTCTTAGCTACATCAGTCCACCCAGATCTTACGTAGATACTTTAGAGTAATGTCACTCTCTGACCCCCATAAATATGAGGGAAACAATACACAGCAGGGGACACCACACCTCTCCCAAACTTAGATACTCTATACAGTAATACCTCGGATTGTGAGTAACGTGGTTTACGAGTGTTACGAGCTATTATTTAAAAAAAATGTTTGAAAGTGTTGTCTCGTAAAATGAGCAGGATTCAAGCCTCTGGAGTGTGCAGTACCACATTTGCCCAGAGATGACACTCTAAGCCGTTCGGAGCCGCTGGAAAAAGTGCTCTCCAAGTGTTTCCGATGTTTCCGGTGTCCCCCACCTCTGGTTACATACAGTACTGCATACACTAACAGTGCCACTGGAACAGATTATGTGAGTTTCCATGATTTCTTATGGGGAAACTCGCTTTGATATATGAGTGCTTTGAAAAGGAAGCATTCTTCTGGAACTAATTATGCTCGTAATCCAAGATACCACTGTTATATTAAAGTAGGGTTGAGTGTTCAAAGTAGACTGTTCATCCACATGGCATTCTGCAATCCCAGTTTCCCCACAGTGGGCAGTGATTGCACCATGTGGGGAAGGAGATGGAGACAGTCCAGAGTCACCTGGTAACATGTCACTATTTGAACCCCTTAACACTAGAGCCTCCCTGTTCTTTAAGAGGTTTCTGATGCCAGGAGGCGGAGAGGGGTTTCTGATCAGGAGACCTCTATGATAGGCGATCACAGTGGTCACATGATCAGAAAGCTTCCAATCGCATATGGAGATTGGGAGCTTTGCTTTAGCCACCGGTAACTGTGATGGGAGCGCGCTCTCAGGACAGCTCTGTTTACATTCTGGTACCCATATATGCGGCCTCTCAGAGTTAAGACCCACCCACCTAGAGGCCACATATATGCATACCGCTGGCATGATGGGGTCACCACTTCTGGACCAGTGATGTACAGGTACATCGCCACCCTGGTACTGTTTTTTAGAGGTGGCGGTCCTGTCACATGCCTATTGCTGTCACAAGGATATTTACAGCCTGGATCCTACCAATGGGTTCTCCCAGGAGACTCCGGAATCTGGAATCTGGTAAAACCAAAAATGGTGAGCAGGTGCCATACCTAGAACTCTAATATAACCTAAATCACCTCGAAGGTGGGACCGGTAATGGGAAAGAGCTAGGTATTCCCTCCCCCTGCCCATGGATAATGTTTCTACTTAAATCTAATGACTGTAAAGAGCAATTCCTATTCTTTTATAGATTCATTGCAGCAGAAATATCCTGCGGATTGGAGTTCCTCCACAAGCGTGGCATCGTTCATAGAGACATCAAGGGAAACAACATTCTACTGGATAAAAAAGGTCATGTCCGCAGTGTGGCAGTAACAGATCTGTATGGTGATACGAATGTGACGGGCATAATCGGAACAATTGGATACATGGCCTCTGAAGTAAGTCATGCTCTGTTTACCCATCACTAGACCTCATCTATTCAGTATATCACAATCCATTCACTATCCCTCTGATACTTAATTTGTTAATATATGTCCATGGGGGGGGGGGGGGGGCGCTATTGTGCATGCCGCCTCTGCCTCCTGGTTAGCTGTTGGGCATAGTGGTTGTTCTTTGCTATTCCTCTTGCCTTAAGAGAGCCTAGCTACAATCTCTATAATGGACATATGAAATAGTGAACATATAAGAATGTAAAAATCGACATCAATGTTAATATTACAATGATTTCTACTGGAGAGCAGATATCATTACCTGCTCTCTGTTACACTCTGCCCATTCAAAAAAGGCATGCCACTGTATAGAGGCTGTGGTATCCTACGAAATTCTGTATACGTAGCATAAAAAAGAGAACTCTGATTTAATTAGGGTCAGTCACATGACTAGGCTCTCTTTCAAGTTTTTTTTTAAATGTTTACACCCATTCCCTGTAATAGCACTCAAAGTCCCAATTCCACCACTGTGCTTTATAAATGTCATATTTATTATCCACTTCAGTACAGGGCATTTTTACCTCCTTCCCGTCCAGACCAATCTTCAGCTTTCAGCGCTGTAACATTTTGAATGACAATTCAAAAAAAAAAAAAAATTTCTTCCTCTGTTTAGGCCGATATGTATATATTATTGTTTCCCCTATAAAAGGAATGTAAGTTTGTAGGAACTAAGTAACTGTTTTCTCTTCTCTGATTTGCAGGTTATAAACAGCAAGTTCTACCAGTTTGAGCCCGACTGATTTTCAATGGGGGTTGTGATATACAAGATGGCTACACGCACTGTGCCATTCTCTAACCATTCCGTGGAGGTATACAGGAGGGCTGTGAGCTTCAAAAATTCTGTTTACCCCCAGACATGGACCCACACCTGGAGGACTTCATAGAAGGAGTAAGTACAAGACATTTTCTAACTCTGAAGAGGCACAGGGATGGTTTCTAGGCCTACTGCCTCTGCTTTAGGGGTATAATGAAGAGGTGTTGCCAAGTCTGGTTGTCAGTTGGACTGTTGAGTAGTTTGGCTTCTTCATCCCATGGTGAAGATCTAATGGTAATACTTCATCCTGGGGCCGAGGGCTCAGAAGATGCCACATGGGGTCAATCACTGATGTGCACATTGTATGCGGTTATTAAAGCAGAACTCCTACCCATTTACTATTGTTTTGAACATAATGAGGAGGATTAGATCACCTGCCTTCATTTAAATGTTGTCTGTGTCCCTGTTGGGGACATTTTGTTTTAAATCCTGTCCTGGGGACACAGAAAGCAACCACAACCTAACAGAGAGGTTTTAATCCTTTCCATCTCCATTCATCAAACTGCTTTTTATCGCTCTGTGATGATAAATTATGTTAATGAGAAAAAAATAAATCTTTAAAAAAAAATGTAATCCCCTCCCTTTTTTTGTGGCTGTAATTCTACTTTAAGTATCGCCGCCAATCTAAAGAGCTCAGAGAGTTACACGTGATCTAATGGCGGCACAGCATAATGTGTACTCATTTGTAGTGCTGGAATATAATATGAATTCCATCCATGTGCAATCACTTAGCTGATCAGTACTTTCTGCAGGCAGACATCCAGCACCTGTGCTTGGCTATATGTGTATCTTCACATGCTAAGATAATCCAATGGGTGAAAGGACTACCCAGGAGGAGACGCATTGTAGTCAACGTTTTTTTTTTTTTTTCTAACAAGTGCAAAATGAACTCAAAATAACTCTTAATTTCTCTTTTATAGCTGCTATGCAAATGTCCAAACAAGAGGCTTGGAGTCGGCAGAGACTTAAGACGCCATCTGTTCATGAGGCCCATCGATTGGAAGTCGCTGGAACAAGGGAAGGGACGGCCCCCTTTCTCAGTAGGTGCAGTAAGTACACAAATCTTTATAGGATGAGGATTCAAAAAGAAGATTGTTATACACTGAAAGGAGCATTGCTGTGTCCTTACAGCTAATGTAGGGGGCACAGACATATCCCAGCCTGCAGGAAAACCTCAGAGACTAATCAGTCAATATTTCATTTTCCATATGAAAATAAAAATGAAAATGAAAATAAAAATAAAACTTTATATGCATCAGACACAATGGGGTTGAGTTACTAAAACTGGAAAGTGCAAAATCTGGTGCATCTGTGTATGGTAGCCAATCAGTTTCTAACCTTCAGCTTGTTTGATAAAGCTTTGACAAATAAAATAGCAGCTGATTGGTTTCCATGCAGAGCTGCACCAGATTTTGCACTCTCTGGATTTAGTAAATAAACCCCAATGGTGCACAGTTGGAGGTGAGGAGTGCTATGGTGCATAATACAATCTCTGGGATGTCTAGAACATGTGACTTCAGCCATCATGATGTGGTTGAAGGCATGGGACCAGACATGTAGTTTGCTTCTAGATTTGTACCCTATGTGCTCTCCCACTGCATGGAAAGTGGAAGAAGGTTCTTGGTTGTATTCATGATGTTGGTCAATGTTAAAGCCCAATAAAAAAAAAAAAAAACACCATCCTCTCTGCATCATGACATACAATACAGGCCTATTAGTCCTACACTGTATGTGAGGAGGTAAGCATGTGACCATGAGGGACCGATTGCACAGATGGAGGCTGTCCAAAGCAAGGAATAAATTATTACACCTTATTCCTCTACCCCTAGGCAAAAATGTACCCCCTCCCACAAATACTGCAAGGGGAGGTTTTGTTTCTGGGATTGAGCTTTAAGCAATATCCCAATATTTACTCAGGTGAGACATCTATGAATACAGAATCTCACATTTGATTTTTCTTTTTGCAGCCCTTGGACATGGACTTGGAAATCAACTCTCGACTTTCTCCATCAGCGATAGATATAAAGGCATTGGACATTCCAGGAAGGAAAATATACATGTCTGGATTCATAAACATTGACAGATTGTGAGCATGCCTGTCAACCGTCCAAAGACATTGATGTCATCTTCAGAGGACCCAGATGATGAAGAAAACAAGCAGTTTTAACCTGAATACCATCTAAAGATATTGTGATGTCCACTCAGCTTGCAGATGTGTACAGTCAGACTATGTTATGCTATGGGACGGAGCAGCTGGGCAGTCGGGGAACACAACCACAGGTCCTATTCTGTGTGCATTCAGGGACCAGATTGTGTTTGTCCAGCTGCTGCGTCCCCTTACAGGGGTGGATGGACATGATAATGACGATTCCTCATATTTGGACAATACTGCTTGATGTTCATCAAACAAGCAGTTTAAACTGAAAACCATTATAAGATATTTTGATGTCCACCCAGCCTGCAACTGTGTGCAGTCAGCCTATATTATGCTATGGGATGGAGCTACCGGGCAATCGGGGAACACAGCCACAGGTCCTAATTTGTGTGCATTCAGGGCCACTCATCCACACCTGCACACCTGTCAAATTAGAACCCGGACTGTGTCTGTCCAGCTGCTGTGTCCCCTTACAGGGGTGGACGGACATGATGATGAAGATTCCTCATATTTGGACAATTCATCTTGATGTGACATAATACTCGGATTGGACCTATATACCGATATATTCATGAGAAATTTGGAGAGGACAGTTCATCTGTAAAGGCATTGATATCATCTTCATAAGATCCAGATGAACAAAAAGTCCTCATATTTGGACATTACTTCTTGATAGGGATGAGCCGAACACCCCCCGGTTCGGTTTGCACCAGAACCTGCAAACGGACCGAAAGTTCGCACGAACGTTAGAACCCTATTAATTACAATGGACGCGAACGTTCGAAATCTAAAGTGTTAATTATAATGGCCAATATGCAAGTTATTGTCCTAAAAAGGGTTTGGGGACCCGGGTCCTGCCCCAGGGGACATGTATCAATGCAAAAAGAAGTTTTAAAAACGGAAGTTTTTTCTGGAGCAGTCATTTTAACCACTTTCAGACCGGACCATTTTGCTGGTAAATGACCAGAGGTCTTTTTACACTTTGGCACTGCGCTGCTTTAACTGGTAATTGCGCGGTCATGCAATGTTGTACCCAAACAAAATTTGCGTCCTTTTCTTCCCACAAATAGAGCTTTCTTTTGATGGTATTTGATTGCCTCTGCGATTTTTATTTTTTGCGATATAAACGTAAAAAGACCGCAAATTTTGAAAAAAAATGATATTTTCTACTTTTTGTTATTAGAAAAATCCAATAAACTCAATTTTAGTCATACATTTAGGCCAAAATGTATTCAGCCACATGTCTTTGGTAAAAAAAAAGTCAATAATTGTATATTTATTGGTTTGCGCAAAAGTTGTCACATCTACAAACTAAGGTACGTTTTCTGCAATTTACGCAGCTTTTAGTTTACGACTGCCTATCTCATTTCTTGAGGTGCTAAAATGGCAGGGCAGTACAAAACCCCCCCAAATGACCCCATTTTGGAAAGTAGACCCCCTAAGGAAATTGATAAGAGGCATGTTGAGCCCATTGAATATTTAATTTTTTTGCCTCAAGCGATTGAATAATGACAAAAAAAAAAATTTTTTTTTTTTTTTACACAAAGTTGTCACTAAATGATATATTGCTCACACATGCTATGGGCGTATGTGAAATAACACCCCAAAATAAATTCTGCTGCTTCTCCTGAGTACGGGGATACCACATATGTGGGACTTTTTGGGAGCCTAGCCGCGTACGGGGCCCCGAAAACCAAGCACCGCCTTCAGGCTTTCTAAGGGCGTACATTTTTGAGTTCACTTCTCACTACCTATTACAGTTTTGAAGGCCATAAAATGCCAAGATGGCACAAAACCCCCACAAATGACCCCATTTTAGAAAGTAGACACCCCAAGCTATTTGCTGAGAGGCATGTTGAGTTCATGGAATATTTTATATTTTGCCACAAGTTGCGGGAAAATTACAAACTTTTTTTTTTTTTTTTTTTTTTTCACAAAGTTGTCACTAAATGATATATTGCTCACACATGCCATGGGCATATGTGAAATGACACCCCAAAATAAATTCTGCTGCTTCTCCTGAGTACGGGGATACCACATATGTGGGACTTTTTGGGAGCCTAGCCGCGTACGGGGCCCCGAAAACCAAGCACCGCCTTCAGGCTTTCTAAGGGCGTAAATTTTTGAGTTCACTTCTCACTACCTATTACAGTTTTGAAGGCCATAAAATGCCAAGATGGCACAAAACCCCCACAAATGACCCCATTTTAGAAAGTAGACACCCCAAGCTATTTGCTGAGAGGCATGTTGAGTCCATGGAATATTTTATATTTTGCCACAAGTTGCGGGAAAATTACAAACTTTTTTTTTTTTTTTTTTTTTTTCACAAAGTTGTCACTAAATGATATATTGCTCACGCATGCCATGGGCATATGTGAAATGACACCCCAAAATAAATTCTGCTGCTTCTCCTGAGTACGGGGATACCACATATGTGTGACTTTTTGGGAGCCTAGCCGCGTACGGGGCCCCGAAAACCAAGCACCGCCTTCAGGCTTTCTAAGGGCGTTACAGTTTTGAAGGCCATAAAATGCCAAGATGGCACAAACCCCCCCCAAATGACCCCATTTTGGAAAGTAGACACCCCTAAATTTAGGGGTACACTAGTGAGACTAGGTAATAAATGGCGGGTGCCCTGAAACTATAAAAAAATAACTAACCAACCAGCGTCACCTGTAACAGTTATATGGTGATCACTGGTGAAAGGGTTAACTAGGGGGCAATCAGGGGGCTTTATGCGGTAGTATATGGGGGTCCCTGGCGCTATAAAAAGCTGCGGCGAACCTAAATACCTACCTGCCTAACTAGCGTCACCTGTGACACTAATACAGCGATCAGAAAAACGATCGCTTATTAGGCTGGGTTCACACTGGAGCGATGCGGGAACGCCACGAATGCGCGGCGGGTTCCCGCATCGCATGCCTCCCGGCGGCAGTTCACACTGCCCTATGCGAACTGCTGGGAGTGTCAGTGAAATGTTAATGACACCCCCAGATCAGTTCGCATATCGCAGTGCGATCTGCAAACTCGGATCGCATGGTGTGAACACCCATGCGATCCGATTCTGCTGCGGGCCAAAAAAAGGGTCCCGTGCGAATTTGCGGCGGGTGCGGCGGGTGTGGCGGGTGCGGCGGGTGCGGCGAATGGCTGAACTCGAATCGCACAGAGATCGGATGTGATTTGCACTGCAGTGCGGTGCGAATCACATCCGTTCTCATAAACCGCTGCAATGTGAACCCAGCCTTAGTGACACTGGCGACGGGGGGTGATCACGGGGTTAAACCTTTATTGGGGGGGTTAGGGGGGTACCTTAGAACTAAAGGGGGCTAACCCTAACTGCCCTAACAGTTATTAGTCACAAATGACACCCGCCGGGTGATCAGGGGGTTAAACCTTTATTAGGTAATAAATGGCGGGTGCCCTGAAACTATAAAAAATAACTAACCAACCAGCGTCACCTGTAACAGTTATATGGTGATCACTGGTGAAAGGGTTAACTAGGGGGCAATCAGGGGGCTTTATGCGGTAGTATATGGGGGTCCCTGGCGCTATAAAAAGCTGCGGCGAACCTAAATACCTACCTGCCTAACTAGCGTCACCTGTGACACTAATACGGCGATCAGAAAAATGATCGCTTATTAGGCTGGGTTCACACTGGAGCGATGCGGAAACGCCGCAAATCCGCGGCGGGTTCCCGCATCGCATGCCTCCCGGCGGCAGTTCACACTGCCCTATGCGAACTGCTGGGAGTGTCAGTGAAATGTTACTGACACCCCCAGATCAGTTCGCATATCGCAGTGCGATCTGCAAACTCGGATCGCATGGTGTGAACACCCATGCGATCCGATTCTGCTGCGGGCCAAAAAAAGGGTCCCGTGCGAATTTGCGGTGGGTGCGGCGGGTGTGGCGGGTGCGGCGGGTGCGGCGAATGGCTGAACTCGAATCGCACAGAGATCGGATGTGATTTGCACTGCAGTGCGGTGCGAATCACATTCGTTCTCATAAACCGCTGCAATGTGAACCCAGCCTTAGTGACACTGGCGACGGGGGGTGATCACGGGGTTAAACCTTTATTGGGGGGGTTAGGGGGGTACATTAGAACTAAAGGGGGCTAACTCTAACTGCCCTAACAGTTATTACAGTCACAAATGACACCAATGCAAAAAAAAAAAAAAAAAAAAAAAAAATGACATTGGTGTCACTGTGACTGGGGGGCAGGGGTAATTGGGGGGGTGATCGGGGGGTAAAGGGGGGGTGTGAGTGTGCCTGGCATGTTCTACTGTGTGTGGGATGTGTTGGTGCAACTCACTGATCCGCTCTCCTCCGTGTCGGAACGAAAAATACCGACACGGAGGAGAGAATACATCACTTCCTCTCCTGTGTTTACATTACAGGAGAGGAAGTGATGTCACGGGGGATTCCTATTCGTCGGGAGCGATCGCGAGGGGGTGGCCATGAACGAATGGCCGTCCCCTCGTCCGGGATCGCTCCCGCACGAATACCGACCGCCGCAGGCACCGGGCGGGGGCCCGATCGGGCCCCCGACCCGCGGGAGGCAAGGGACGTACATGTACGCCAATATGCCTGCCCGTGCCATGCTATCGACGTACATCGTCGTGCGGCGGTCGGCAACTGGTTAATGATGCATAAAATGAAAAAAAAAGAGTGAAATATTCCTTTAAATATCGTACCTGGGGGGTGCCTATAGTATGCCAGTGAAGTGGCATGTGTTTCCCATGTTTAGAACAGTCCCTGCACAAAATGACATTTGTAAAGGAAAAAAATCAATTTAAAACTGCTTGCTGGCAATATGGATGAAAATCTTTGAGAAAAATGGCATGGCTACCCCATCACCCCCCCTACCCCAGCCCATTACCAGCCCCTTTGGGTCTTGTATGGATATTAAGGGGAACCCCGCACCCAAAATATGTTATGTTAATGTTAGGCAGATGCCTCTGTTGCACAAATTAACTATACAACACCAGCAACGAGGGGGTAGATTCAGGTGTATGCTGTGCAGGAGGCACACTACCCTGACTGAATATTAGGCAGATGCCTGTGTTGCACAAATCAACTACACAACACCAGCAATGGGGGGGGGGGGGTAGATTCAGGTGTATGCTGTGCAGGAGGCACACTACACCCACTGTAACAGCACTAGGTTAGGAAGCAAAGCTGACACTGTCCCTGCCTATCCTGCTCTCTCCCTGAACACTACACTCACTGTAACTGCGCTATCTAAAGAAGTAAAGAACAGCTGACACTGTCCCTGCCTATCCTTCTCTCTATGAACGCCGCAACACACTACACAAGGCCGCCATGTTGGCGGCCTTATATAGTGTGGGGCGTGTACTAAACCCCCCTGAGCTATAATTATGGCTCTCCTCGCTGCCGGCGCTGTGATTGGCCAAGCATGGGGGGGTCACAGTGCATGCGTGGCCAATCATCAGCCAGCAATGCACTGCGACTGGCGCAGTGCATTGTGGGCCGTTCGGATCACACGACTTTGATGTGAACGGCCCACAAAGTTCTGGTTTCGACGAACAGACGAACGACCGATGTTCGATTCGAACATGGGTTCGAATTGAACACCGGGCTCATCCCTACTCCTTGATATTCATCAAACAAACAGTTTTAAACTGAAAACCTTCAAAAGGTATTGTGATGTCCACCCAGAGATGTATAATCCAGGGAGTAATCCGATCGTCTTCGGGGGTCAGGAAGGAATTTTTTCCCTGTTGGAGCAAATTACACCATGCTTTATCAGGGTTTTTTCGCCTTCCTCTACATCAACTGTGGGGTCTGGACAATCATACAAAAAAAAACAAAAAAACTGCACTGTACAGAGGAGCCTTGACAAGGCAGTGCAGCTTCCACATACATTTGCAAATGTGTGCAATGTGACTGCCTGCATGGGAATGCACATATCGCCTGTACCCAATGCCCTCACACGGGGTATGGATTCATACGTCTTGTGTGAACGAGGCCTTAGGACCTCACTTTACAGAGGAACCTTGGCAAAGAAGTGTGTCCAACTAAAACCTCTGTTTTTAATGTAAATTATTAGATTGTGCCATGTTGTTTTATGTGCAGGCTTGCTGGTAAGTGTGTTGGGAAACCTGTGTAGCACTACCCCCGTAAAAGCTTCTGATGTATGTATAATCCTGTACCCTGCCTACCAACCCCATTGACAGTCTCAACCCCTCTGGCACACCTATGTGACAATATTAGTGTGACATCCAGTGGTAAAGAAAAACACAATAATGGGTACACTACACAGTATATTTACCGTAACCTTGGAACCAGTCACTTTGCCAGTTGTAGTAATGAATGGAGTCTCACACAAGTTGTCAATTAACCACTTAGGAAATTTACTAAGAAGATGCTTAGGACGATAAACACTGTGGTAACTCAGACATAAAGAATGACAATAGAAAACAGTCAATGTGTACATGAAAAAATAATTCAATGATTGTCATGGAAGGCATATGCAGACAGGTGCGCAGTGGGACAAATCCTCAATATCACAACGCACCTATATAAAGCACCTTACCCCTACAGCCTCAATGACCACAACAAACCCAAATACATTGCATTCAAATAAAGAGGATAATGCAGTATATAATATCCTATACTCTAGGGCTCCACCTAGAGTACAACTTAATGTCCATAAAGTATAGTGACACCTTGCTACTTTGTTGGGGGTGGCAAGAGTTCTTTATCTTCAAACATTCTTCAGTTAGCTCTTTGAATTGAACTGCAGTTATTTGTAAATCCAACAGGGAAACAAGTGGACAGCAGACTGTATGATAAGTGATGTGATTGCAAACAGAAGGTACTTGTAATACTTTCTCCTTAGCAGTGGATGCAATGCAGCATTAACTTTATAGCACAGGGAAGGCAACCCTGAAGTTCCACTTTACATATAGATAAGTGAGAGTACTTCTGTGGGACTACAATTCTCATCAGCAGTCTATCGATGAACACACTTATTCAACAGTATACTATGTTGATCTGGGCAAGTGCCCTCTCACCACAACAGGCCCAGATGCTTTCAAGGCTCCTTTCCTAATATCTCAGTCCTGATCCAAGCTGGTGCTGTCACACCGCACCGCTCCTTCTGATGACTGACGACTGTAATTCAGGAAACTTTTAGAAATCTTGAATCCTCCAGCCCATCTGCACGCTGGTCCAGCTGACTGTGCTCTGGTACACAGACCGATCCCCCTGCTCAATCAGCAGGGCCATCCACAAGGATCCCTCTGGGGTGGGCAATCCTGCTCTCCACTGTAGGCCCCAGACTCTTCTAGCACTGGGCACACATACAGCTCTCCTGCTGTGTTTTGAATGGCATCCGGGGAGCCTGGAAAATGGCTGCGCTGTCCCTTTTATGTGCCTACCCAGGCTGTTCTGTGACCTGGAACTGTGGGTAGGTGAACTGGGCATTGTGGGTCAGTAGTTCCAGGCTGAGTTTAAGCACCTGAGTCACTTCCTCATTCACTAGATCTCCCACAATGCTTTGGAACGTGACTTTAATGAAACCAAACGAAAGTCTTAATAGCATTAAATAGAAAGGATACTAGAGGGAGCCAAACTCTTATTTAAAGAACATCACATTGCTTAACATAGTAACTTGGGTGGCAAAACCCCTCCGCTACACCTGCAGTAGCTGTCCTGTTTTGTATACTGTTTTTAGATAATATGTTAAACACTGCAATTGTAAAAAAACTGGGGTAGTTTTTCTGTTTTGTATACTGTTTTTAGATAAAACTTTAATAAAAACTACAATCATTAAAAAAAACTGGGGTAGTTGTCCTTTTTTGTATACTGTTTTTAGATAAAACTTTTTGATAAAAAAGACAAATTATAAACTGACACATCCTCAATACCAAAAAATGTGTCTAGATGTTTTACAAAATTCCGCCTGGTATATACCTATTAAGGATGCATTAATACAGCAATACAATAGACTTTATCAATACAAAAAAAACAAAAAACACCTATGCCTGCCTTTTATACACTCCTCAAAACCCATAAAAACATTTGATCTCCGCCCATCGATGGGAGACCCATCGTTTCGGGAATTGACTCCCTAACAGAAAATGCCAACAAATTAATCTACACATTCCTGATGCCCCATGTCCTTAGCCTACCCTCATACATCCATGACACAACAGATTTGCTCAAGCACATCAAAGGGGTCCCGATCCCTCCAAATGCCCTGCTCGTTACTATTGACATTGAGGCATTTTACTCTAGCATTTCCCATGAGCAGGGTGTCCGAATGGCTGGTACCTTCCTGATGGAGCAAGACCGGTATACTTGGCCTCTAAACATCTTCATTTTGAAATTATTGAAATTTATTTTGACTAAAACTACTTTATCTATATGTATCAAATTTATCTGCAAACACAGGATTAGGGATGGCCTTGCGGTTCGCCCGGCGGTCGGTTCGCGGCAAATTTTGCGTGTTCGCCATTCGCCAAACTGGCGGACTTCTGGCGCTGTTCGTGCGGCGGACATATGCATTTACATTGTGAAAGAACTTTGACCCATGATGACATATCCATCATGGGGTACAGGACAGCCAATTAAGATAGGGTTCTGGTGCACTGCTGCTGACTGCTGTGCTGGTGATTGCTGAGTGCACTGCTGACCGATTCTGCAGCTGTCTTTTTTCAGTTTAGGGACAGGATGCTGTGTGGAGCAGGGACAGTCAGTTTAATCACTAGCTATTACTATTAGGTCCACAAAGGTCCTTTTAAGGACTGTTATAGGTGTACAGTATATAGGGTTCTGGTGCACTGCTGCTGGCTGCTGTGCTGCTGATTGCTGAGTGCACTGCTGACCGATTCTGCAGCTGTCTTTTGTCAGTGTTTGGACAGGACGCTGTGTGGAGCAGGGACAGTCAGTTTAATCACTAGCTATTACTATTAGGTCCACAAAGGTCCTTTTAAGGACTGGTATAGGTGTACAGTATATGGGGTTGTACACATATAATATACTTTCTTTCAAATATAGAAAGCCTATTATACTTGACTGCCGAGCTGAGTGCTGACTGATTCTGCAGCTGTCTTTTATTAGTGTAGGGACAGGGGGACAGTCTGCAAATCACTAGCTTCTAGGTTCACAAAGGTCCTTTTAAGGACTGGTATAGGTGTACAGTATATAGGGTTGTACACGTATAATATACTTTCTTTCAAATATAGAAAGCCTATTATACTTGACTACTGAGCTGAGTGCTGACCGATTCTGCAGCTGTCTTTTATCAGTGCAGGGACTGAGGGACAGTCTGCAAATCACTAGCTACTAGGTTCACAAAGGTCCTTTTAAGGACTGGTAAGGGTGTACATTATATAGGGTTGTACACGTATAATATACTTTTTTTCAAATATAGAAAGCCTATTATACTTGACTGCTGAGCTGAGTGCTGACAGATTCTGCAGCTGTCTTTTATCAGTGTAGAGACTGAGGGACAGTCTGCAAATCACTAGTTACTAGGTCCACAAAGGTCCTTTTAAGGACTGATATAGGTGTACTATTTGGTGTGCAGTATATAGGTGTGTAATACACGTATAAAATACTTGCACATATAGAAAGCATAATATAGTGCATTTCCACTGTGCAGCATTGTGACTGCTGTTCGGTTCTGCAGCGATAATACAAAGAGTGACAAATGCAATAAAAAAAAAAGTATTATAACTGGTGCGATAGACCAGTGGCCCCAAAAAATGACAGATTGAAGCGGGGTTATATACCTTTTTCCACATACATACTGCACTTATCTAGAGACGTTTGTCACAGGGTCATTTAAAAAATGACAGGCAGAGGAAGAGGCAGGCCCTTCCGCAGGGGTGGTAGGGGTAGGGCAGGTGCAACAGACTTCAGCCAAAGTGGCAAATTGCAGAAGGTGCATGCGATTACATCAAAGGACGCACCAGACTTGGTTGAGTGGCTCACTCAGCCTTATGCCGCGTACACACGGGCGGACTGTATGGCGTACTTAGTTCGTCATACAATCCGACGGACAGTCCGTCGTACTTTCAACTGAACGGACTTGACCACACACGGATGCACAAACAGTCCGTCGAAAGCTTGCGCGATGACGTGTACAGCACGTACGACGGGACTAGAAATAGGAAGTCCAAGACACAGCAAAGCACCCTTCCGCCGTGTAAATCCTTTCTGGGCATGCGCCATTCTTAGTCCGTCGAACTGGCATACTGACGAGCGGATTGTCCGCTGAAACCAAAGTACGACGGACAGAATTTCGAAAAATCCGAAATTCTTAGTACGCCGGACTGCACGCTGAAAAAGTCAGCTGAAGCCCACACACGAGCGGATTGTCCGCTGAAATGTGCTTCGACGGACTAAGTACGCCATACAGTCCGCCCGTGTGTACGCGGCATTACTCTTCTGCACCCTCCTCATCCTCTCAATCTGGACCCTCTTCACTCTCTGCTGTGTGCACCCCCAAAGACACTACCACCAACAGTGCTCTCTATCACGGTGCTGGTGTCAGTGCTCTCTATCATGGTGCTGGTGTGGTGTCAGTGCTCTCTATCTCGGTGCTGGTGTCATTGCTCTCTATCACAGTGCTGGTGTCAGTGCTCTCTATCACGGTGCTGGTGTCAGTGCTCTCTATCTCGGTGCTGGTGTCAGTGCTCTCTATCATGGTGCTGGTGTGGTGTCAGTGCTCTCTATCTTGGTGCTGGTGTCAGTGCTCTCTATCACGGTGCTGGTGTCAGTGCTCTCTATCACGGTGCTGGTGTCAGTGCTCTCTATCTCGGTGCTGGTGTCAGTGCTCTCTATCTTGGTGCTGGTGTCAGTGCTCTCTATCTTGGTGCTGGTGTCAGTGCTCTCTATCACGGTGCTGGTGTCAGTGCTCTCTATCTCAGTGCTGGTATCAGTGCTCTCTATCACGGTGCTGGTGTAAGTGCTCTCTATCATGGTGCTGGTGTGGTGTCAGTGCTCTCTATCTCGGTGCTGGTGTCAGTGCTCTCTATCTCGGTGCTGGTGTCAGTGCTCTCTGTCACGGTGCTGGTGTCAGTGCTCTCTATCTCGGTGCTGGTGTCAGTGCTCTCTATCACGGTGCTGGTGTGGTGTCGGTGCTCTCTATCTCAGTGCTGGTGTCAGTGCTCTCTAGTTCAGTGCTTGTGTCAGTGCTCTCTAACACGGTGCTGGTGTCAGTGCTCTCTATCTCTGTGCTGGTGTCAGTGCTCTCTATCTCGGTGCTGGTGTTAGTGCTCTCTATCTCGGTGCTGGTGTCAGTGCTCAGTCTCTATCGCGGTGCTGGTTTCAGACAGTGAGGGAGATAGCACTGGAGAAGCCAATCAGCAGGCAGTGCCAGCATCATGGCTGAGGATCAGCACTGGACTGGCACCTCATTTAAATGTTACAAAGAATATAACAGAATATGTAAAAAGGTAATCAAGGATGCAAAAAATCAAAATGAAAGACAGATTGCAAAAGATAGTAGGACAAACCCCAAAAAATTCTTCAAATATATTAATAGTAAAAAGGTTAAGTCTGAGCATGTAGGCCCTTTGCAAAATAATCTGGAGTGGGTGACTTGGGACAAAGAGATGGCTAACTTATTAAATACTTTCTTCAGGTCTGTGTATACAAAGGAGCATGGGGGAGCTAATTTCCATAATGGGGGCGGTAGTGACGCAGCCCCAAATCCACAATGGCTCAAAAGTGATATGGTCCAGAAATATTTGGACAGAATAAAGGTGGATAAAGCACCTGGACCTGATGGCATCCACCCATGGATCCTAAAAGAATTGAGCTCTGTAATTTCAAAGCCATTGTATCTAATTTTTAGGGACTCATTAATAACAGGAATAGTACCACTGGATTGGCGCAGGGCCAATGTGGGGCCTATATTTAAAAAGGGAACAAAGTCTTTGCCAAGTAACTATAGACCCGTTAGTTTAATGTCAGGTCACCTTGAGGCAAGGTGACAGATGCACACCGTAGGGATCAGGAGTGCACTACAAGGTTGTGGACCCTATGGCTGACTGCTGCGGACGGGAGACAGGTCCCACCGGGGTTAGATCGTAAGAGTCTAAGAGCCAGCAGGTGTTCGCCCGAGCCTCGAGTGGTGAGGATGGACTTGGCTGCAACTGGCTCCAGGTCGCGACCCCCAGGGTCCCCCAGCTCACACCCACAGTAGGCAACAGGAGGATAGGGATGGTGAGGGACAAAGCCAAGGTCGGGGCCACAAGCAGACGGGAATAGTCTGGGAAATGCCAAAAGGTCAGGATCACAGGCAAACAGGGATAGTCAAAGACACGCCAAAGTCGGTAACGGAACAACAGAAGAGCACACGGCAGGTAACAGGAAGCTAAACACACAAAGGAATACACAATGGTTGATCAGCACTGATGGCCTGTAGTGCACAGGTTAATATAGGGCTCCCTGATAGGGCCTGGGGTGGAGCCATGCTTAGATGAGAGGTTATAAAAACCACCAGGTGGAAGTGGCTGGCCTCTTAGTCTGAACACATGAGGGGAGGTAAGCAAACACAGGAAGATCACTGCATAACCATGACAGTACCCTCCCTCTTACGAGGCCTCCCCCTCCCCCGCCTGGGTCCAGGCTTAAAGGGAAACTCCAGATGGAACCTCCTTAACAGACAGGGAGCAAAGACCTCAGATGCAGTGATCCAAGACCTCTCCTCAGGGCCCAACCCTTTCCAAAGTACAAGGTACTGAAGAATGCCTTTACGGAGCCGGGAATCCAAAACTTGACTAACCTGGTATTTTAGATTATCCTCAGAGACCGAAACAGAGGTAGGGAGAGGACGAGAGGACTTGAGGACTAAAGGCTTTTTAGGAATGGGTAAGGGCATGAGAAGATCAGGAGTCTGAGCAGGGTCCCCCACACCCTTAAAGATGAGCTGGGCATCCATAACAGGACCACCAGACTGGGCAGAGGTCAGTGGATCCCTGAGGTCAGGTTGGTTAGAAAGTGACATGTCACAAGAGTCAAGCTGGATAGCTGCAACACAAACAGAATGCAGAGAACCCTGAGAAAAAGATTGAAAACCCCTCCTGGCCGAATGAGGTATTCTATCCAAAGGATGGATTGAGCCTCTTAAACGTGTTTGAACGGTCATAGTAGCAGTAGGGTGAGGCCAGGTCACCGAAGGTGCTGAACAAGAACCAGGAAGCTCATTGGGCATGGACTGGACTGGCATAACTGGTGCAGAGGTCGACTGAATAGTATCGTCAGGTGTAGCGACCATCTCAATCGCATCACAGGGCATAGCTAAAGGAGAAAAAGGAGAGAAAGGGGCGCCTCTGGGTGCAGATTTTTTTAAAAGGTTTTATTTTCAGTGTAAAAAACATAAAATTTTGCACTCACATTTAGTAGGCAAAAAGTAAGCATTAAACACCAGGGGTCATCTGGTATATCTGATTTTTGGGACGTCAGCCAGTGGTCCGGTCCACATCTGTCATCTCATCGCGTTGTTCCTGTTCCTCTCACATGCTGTCCACTGCAGGTGTTTTGTATGAAGCAGCCGGCTTGTGGTGGACACGAGATGTGCGGTCTTCAAAACGAGGCTTGGGAGGCAGAGACGACCAGGGCGCGGGGCTGTGACGTCAGCGGGTATGCGACGCGTTTCTTGAGCGTGCGGGTCGAGATTGTCGGACGACCGCGCTCTTTCATCAGGCAGAATCAGAAAAAAATGCAGGGGACTCAGGATATAAATAGGGGCAGGCTAAGGGCAGTGGGTGGGGCTGGAGGCGGACTAGGAGCAAGTGAAGGGGCATGGCTACGATCGAGTATGAGAAGGAAAACAATGAGTAATGAGGGGAGAGGGAAGTGGGATGAGTAATGAGGGGAGAGGGAAGTGGGAGAGAGAGGGAGCTGGAGCGGCTTAGTATAAGGAGGAAGTCAACGTCTATGGTGAAATCTTATGTACATATCGGTAAAGATATCTATGGGATAAAATCCTATTTGGAAAAAATCAAAGAATGGATGGAAGAATGAGTAAACAAAGGGGGATGGAAGGAAGATAAAAAATATATATAAAAAATGGGTAAAAAGGCTTAAAAAACTTAGAAAGGAAGGTAAAAGAGAGGAGCATACATGGAGTGTGTAGATATAATTATATTGGAGATTGGACGTGCAGGACATATGTGTTATAAGGGAATAAAAATAAAAATAGTGTATGTGTATAGACACATATACACATACACGTGTAGATACGTACGCTTATCAGTGTTTTAATGTAATTAATAATGTTATTCTAAGCGTATTGTATACAATAAAATGAGAATTAAAAAACAGAAGTATAATCAGGAAAGCACACATATATGCCTACATGGACACATGTGTGTATGTGTGTGAGCACATACATGAGTGTGGGGCGCGGAGATAGGAAAAAAAGGGGTACGAGGGAGTGGATTACGAGGGGGGGGGGGAGGGGAGGAAATAAAAATGGGGGGGGAGGGGGAAAGGGAAAAAAAGGGGGGGAAAAAAGGGAAAGGGAGAGGGAGGGGGGGCCTGGGGAGAGGGGGGCGGCAAAAAGAGGGGGGGGGGGGTGGACGGGGGGGGGGAGTATTACACAAATACAAAATCATAACAATAATTTTCTAAAAGAAATGCATGGGTACATATACAAGCCAATATCAGTGCATGATTCTTTGCAAGGAGAAGAGAGAGTATAATCGCTTGAGAGATGCAGTAACGGTGGAAACAATATGTATACTAATATATTTTCCATAAATATCGGTAGCTAGAGCAAGCGGATAGATTGAGAGGATATCTATATAGATGGAAGGATATTTTTTGTGGAATCATGTTGTATGATAGAGACTGCACTATGGACAAGGGGTGTCTGGTATGGGGCAGTTTGAGCTCTACAACAGATGATAACGGGTTGGTTATATCAGAGGATGGTGGCAATTTCGATACACTCGTTGATTCCCCCTGGGGAGAGTGCGTCGAGAGTGTAGATCCAGAAGGTTTCGCGGGAGCATAATTTTTTAAACCTTTCCGCTGAAGGGAGATGGTTGGGGATCTGCTCAATAACCCAGACCTTGAGACCTGATGTGGACCCCTTATGACAGAGGGCGAAGTGTCTGGGTATGCTATGGGGGTCTGTGCCTCCTTCTATTAGTCTACGATGCTCACCGAAATGTTGTCTGAGAGTCCTAATGGTTCTCCCTACATATATGAGACCACAGGGACAACTCAGACCATATATTACGAAATCGGATGAGCAGTGGTAAAATTCTTTTAGTTCATAGGTTTTGCCTTTGGTGGTAAATTCTTTTTGTCCGTGTTTGACAAATTTGCATGTTTTGCAAAGTGCTTTGTGGCATTGATACATCCCAGTTAGAGGTATCAGTTGGAGGGTTTTGGGAAAAATGGATTGAGTTTTTAGTTTGCTGGGTGCGATTTTGTTCCTTAAGTTTGGGGCCCTGCGGTAAGTGACAGATGGTCGGGCTGGGAGTTCAGTTTTTAGGTGGGGGTCCTGCTGTAGGATATTCCAGTGTTTTTTTAAAATTCTTTCCATAGTTTTATGTTCATTGTGAAAAGTGGTGATGAATCTACTAGAGAAATTATGTGGGGGGCGGTCTGTTTTTGTTGCAGTTTTTTCTGAAAGACACTGTTTGAAAGCGTTTTCTATAAGGGGTGCAGGATAGTTTTTTTCTTTAAATTTAGTTTTCAAGGTGTTACTGGATTCGATATAGTCGATTTGTTTGGTGCAGTTTTGCCTTAGGCGCCAAAATTGTCCCTTTGGGATGTTTTTAATCCATTTTGGATAGTGACAGCTATTAAAGTGAAGGTAGGAGTTGCCCGCGGTTGGTTTTGTATAATTTTTTGAGATAATAGCATGACCTTCGTGTCCCAGTTCTAGGTCTAAGAATGCTATGGTCTCGCAGTTGGTATTAGACGTGAAGGATAGGCCATAGGGGTTATTGTTACAATGTTGAACAAAGGGGGGGATTAAGTCAGCTGCTCCATCCCAGATGAGGATAAGGTCGTCTATGTATCTACCGAAAAAGATTATGTTTTCTGAAAAAGGATTATTTTTGTAGATGTAGTGGGACTCCCAGAAGCCCATCGCAAGGTTCGCATATGAGGGCGCAAAATTGGCGCCCATAGCTGTACCTTGGATCTGTTGGTAAAAGTCACCGTTGAAGGTAAAATAATTATGTGTCAAACAAAAATTAACGGCCTTTAGCACAAAGTCCGCTTGCCTCATATTCATTAGGGGGTCATTGATTAAGGAGTTTTCAATCGCTTTTAGGCCAAAGTCATGTGGGATGGAGGTATATAGTGAACTGACATCCAGGGAGAGCCAGGTATATGACGTTTCCCATCTGTAAGGGGCCAGGAGTTCTAGGAGGTGACGACCATCGCGGATATAGGATTGCAGTTGTGTCACCAAGGGCTGTAGGAATTGATCAATGTATAAACTGAAGCCTGTGGTGACACTATCCATAGCAGCCACAATTGGTCGGCCAGGAGGGTGGTGGAGATTTTTGTGTACTTTGGGTAGATGGTAGAAGTAGGGGATTTGGTAGAAATTTTTTTGTAGGAAGGCGGCTTCTGTTTTTGTAAGGATCCCTTCTTGGAGGGCAAATTTGGTTAAAGCCTCGGCTTCATTTGCAAAAATATTGGTTGGGTCATAGGTCAGTTTTTTGTAGGTAGAATCATCAGCAAGGAGGCGGAGAGACTCCGCCACATAGTCGGATCGGTCTAGGAGGACTATTCCGCCCCCTTTGTCGGCAGGCTTGATTACTAGGTCTTCTTTATGTATTAGCTTGTTTCGGTAGATACATAGACGACCTTATCCTCATCTGGGATGGAGCAGCTGACTTAATCCCCCCCTTTGTTCAACATTGTAACAATAACCCCTATGGCCTATCCTTCACGTCTAATACCAACTGCGAGACCATAGCATTCTTAGACCTAGAACTGGGACACGAAGGTCATGCTATTATCTCAAAAAATTATACAAAACCAACCGCGGGCAACTCCTACCTTCACTTTAATAGCTGTCACTATCCAAAATGGATTAAAAACATCCCAAAGGGACAATTTTGGCGCCTAAGGCAAAACTGCACCAAACAAATCGACTATATCGAATCCAGTAACACCTTGAAAACTAAATTTAAAGAAAAAAACTATCCTGCACCCCTTATAGAAAACGCTTTTAAACAGTGTCTTTCAGAAAAAACTGCAACAAAAACAGACCGCCCCCCACAGAATTTCTCTAGTAGATTCATCACCACTTTTCACAATGAACATAAAACTATGGAAAGAATTTTAAAAAAACACTGGAATATCCTACAGCAGGACCCCCACCTAAAAACTGAACTCCCAGCCCGACCATCTGTCACTTACCGCAGGGCCCCAAACTTGAGGAACAAAATCGCACCCAGCAAACTAAAAACTCAATCCATTTTTCCCAAAACCCTCCAACTGATACCTCTAACTGGGATGTACCAATGCCACAAAGCACTTTGCAAAACATGCAAATTTGTCAAACACGGACAAAAAGAATTTACCACCAAAGGCAAAACCTATGAACTAAAAGAATTTTACAACTGCTCATCCGATTTCGTAATATATGGTCTGAGTTGTCCCTGTGGTCTCATATATGTAGGGAGAACCATTAGGACTCTCAGACAACGTTTCGGTGAGCATCGTAGACTAATAGAAGGAGACACAGACCCCCATAGCGTACCCAGACACTTCGCCCTCTGTCATAAGGGGTCCACATCAGGTCTCAAGGTCTGGGTTATTGAGCAGATCCCCAACCATCTCCCTTCAGCGGAAAGGTTTAAAAAATTATGCTCCCGCGAAACCTTCTGGATCTACACTCTCGACGCACTCTCCCCAGGGGGAATCAACGAGTGTATCGAAATTGCCACCATCCTCTGATATAACCAACCCGTTATCATCTGTTGTAGAGCTCAAACTGCCCCATACCAGACACCCCTTGTCCATAGTGCAGTCTCTATCATACAACATGATTCCACAAAAAATATCCTTCCATCTATATAGATATCCTCTCAATCTATCCGCTTGCTCTAGCTACCGATATTTATGGAAAATATATTAGTATACATATTGTTTCCACCGTTACTGCATCTCTCAAGCGATTATACTCTCTCTTCTCCTTGCAAAGAATCATGCACTGATATTGGCTTGTATATGTACCCATGCATTTCTTTTAGAAAATTATTGTTATGATTTTGTATTTGTGTAATACTCCCCCCCCGTCCACCCCCCCCCTCTTTTTGCCGCCCCCCCTCTCCCCAGGCCCCCTCCCTCTCCCTTTCCCTTTTTCCCCCCCCTTTTTTTCCCTTTCCCCCTCCCCCCCATTTTTATTTCCTCCCCTCCCCCCCCCCCTCGTAATCCACTCCCTCATACCCCTTTTTTTCCTATCTCCGCGCCCCACACTCATGTATGTGCTCACACACATACACACATGTGTCCATGTAGGCATATATGTGTGCTTTCCTGATTATACTTCTGTTTTTTAATTCTCATTTTATTGTATACAATACGCTTAGAATAACATTATTAATTACATTAAAACACTGATAAGCGTACGTATCTACACGTGTATGTGTATATGTGTCTATACACATACACTATTTTTATTTTTATTCCCTTATAACACATATGTCCTGCACGTCCAATCTCCAATATAATTATATCTACACACTCCATGTATGCTCCTCTCTTTTACCTTCCTTTCTAAGTTTTTTAAGCCTTTTTACCCATTTTTAATATATATTTTTTATCTTCCTTCCATCCCCCTTTGTTTACTCATTCTTCCATCCATTCTTTGATTTTTTCCAAATAGGATTTTATCCCATAGATATCTTTACCGATATGTACATAAGATTTCACCATAGACGTTGACTTCCTCCTTATACTAAGCCGCTCCAGCTCCCTCTCTCTCCCACTTCCCTCTCCCCTCATTACTCATCCCACTTCCCTCTCCCCTCATTACTCATTGTTTTCCTTCTCATACTCGATCGTAGCCATGCCCCTTCACTTGCTCCTAGTCCGCCTCCAGCCCCGCCCACTGCCCTTAGCCTGCCCCTATTTATATCCTGAGTCCCCTGTATTTTTTTCTGATTCTGCCTGATGAAAGAGCGCGGTCGTCCGACAATCTCGACCCGCACGCTCAAGAAACGCGTCGCATACCCGCTGACGTCACAGCCCCGCGCCCTGGTCGTCTCTGCCTCCCAAGCCTCGTTTTGAAGACCGCACATCTCGTGTCCACCACAAGCCGGCTGCTTCATACAAAACACCTGCAGTGGACAGCATGTGAGAGGAACAGGAACAACGCGATGAGATGACAGATGTGGACCGGACCACTGGCTGACGTCCCAAAAATCAGATATACCAGATGACCCCTGGTGTTTAATGCTTACTTTTTGCCTACTAAATGTGAGTGCAAAATTTTATGTTTTTTACACTGAAAATAAAACCTTTTAAAAAAATCTGCACCCAGAGGCGCCCCTTTCTCTCCTTTTTCTCCTTTATCTACAGCAATCCAGGAGCTCAAGTTTCAGCTCTTTTAAGGTGGCAGCCCTGCATGCGGATCCATCCCCCCCTCCCCATCCCTTTTCCCCTCCCCCTCTCCATGAACTAAAGAACATTTATTCCCTCCTTTTTTTGGTCTGGACAAAGTAGTGCATTCCCTGCACTCACCATATGTAACCTTATAGACTCCCTTTTTTTCAAGTGGGAACCTAATATCTTTGATTTGCGCCAAATACTTGTCTTATGTCTATATACTTTTTTCTGTGAAACTATTGTGCTGCATATCAAACATTGTTGGTAACTACCCACATGAATTTTTCCCTCTAGCCTGTTATGCCTATTGTCTTGTATATTGTATTTTATAACATACATTGCTCAATAGTACCCATATGTTACCAATTACCGATAGACATTCCTAATGTTTTTTTGCTATAAATACTACCCATCTGAAGTATTATTATGGATATCATTACAACCATAACTAGCCTTAGATACACCACCCTTGACCAATTATACGCACATTTATCCCCTGTAGATTTTTCCGTTGTAGTAAAACTCAACGGACAAGCCCGTTACAATCTTTGCGGCAAATTTAAACAATTGGAAAGAACTATTCACACAACTAATGTACAATGGTGGGATAAATTCTTCCTAGAAAAATATATTGAAACAAAAATTGCCCCTAGAGGTTTACGCATTAAGAAACCCCCTCCACTGTTCTTAGATGACCCCGGAAAAAAAGAATGGGTAGGGGTAGCGGAATTCTGTACGACTAAATGGATGGGGATACTAGTATCCCACAGGTCCGACAAATACAATCTATTGGTCCTACAGATAAAAAGAATTGTGGAAGAAATATTAGGCCATTCACAAAAAATCCCAGCATCATGGCTGGACATCCTCAAGAGAAACACCAAAAAACTAGAGGATGACCTTATCACCACCAAAATAGGAAAATTCAAACGTGACCTAGACGACTACAACACAAACCACATCCTCTCTTGGAAAATAAAAAATTATCACGGATCACAAAATCTTGATATCCCTGCACCGAATCTCCCTCCCCTCAAACCAAGAAACCAAATACAACATGACACTAGCCATTCCACCACAAAGAAACCGTATAAACAATCTCCCCCTGCACTGATGAGCATTGACCCTTTTGGTCCTATCACTCATCGATATCATCTGAGTTCAAAAAACCTGAATAAAGATGAAAATAAGAACAGAGTGAGAATGGACGAAAAAATAAAATCTCTCAATCAGTTTTATAACAGATCTCCAGGGCCCCCAGAATTCAGATTGGAACCCCACAAAATCAACACAACACAAATTGTTACTTCGGGAAACAACAAAAACACAAATAAAAATAAAAATAAAAACATAAACAGTAGCCCTTACAATAAGAATGAGAAGAGCTCCCAGCCAACCCCTACCACCTCCAATACAATAAACTCTACCACGGTAGAATCCCCAATCACCCCCGTACAAATAAACCACAACCCAGAAACCATACCCCCCCCCCCCCCCCCCCATAGTAAACCAGATTATATCATCACCTTTTTTAGTGAAAAGTCCTCCTCCAACCCCAAACCCCAGAAAAAGAAAACTCACAGAAGAGGCTGTAGAGGAGGACGAAAGACCAACTTACGCAAACATATTAAAACACCAAAAACTGTAAAAATCTTTAATCTATCCTCATACAACCCATCACCCGCTGATATCTCATTACTCAGTCGGGGCTTAAATTACGCACCTATAAATAGACCCAACCCTTTCACCGTCTTTAAAGATCTGAACAATTACGTACGTACGTTGACTCTAAAAAGACACTTCCACATAAAACAAGAAAAAAAACTCAAAAGAGACTAAAGAACTACCCGCCCCACTGATCACATCCCCACTCCATGACCATACAGGATCCATCTCCAACTCATCTTTTATCGACATCGACACTCTAGAAATCTCTAATGACGATGAAATGACGTCACAATTACTCACCCAACATCTTATCTCATCCCCCCCCATTATCCATACATCACTGAAACCTAAATCAATATTTTTTCCCACTCATTCTAAAGGCCCATACATTGAAAGTTTTTATCGAGTAGTCTATGCGGACATAATCAAACTATGTACCACCACTTCAAAATCCCAAAAAAATCTAAAATATAAAAACAATCTAACCCGCTCCGAAATTTTAGCCTTAAACAAGCTAATACATAAAGAAGACCTAGTAATCAAGCCTGCCGACAAAGGGGGCGGAATAGTCCTCCTAGACCGATCCGACTATGTGGCGGAGTCTCTCCGCCTCCTTGCTGATGATTCTACCTACAAAAAACTGACCTATGACCCAACCAATATTTTTGCAAATGAAGCCGAGGCTTTAACCAAATTTGCCCTCCAAGAAGGGATCCTTACAAAAACAGAAGCCGCCTTCCTACAAAAAAATTTCTACCAAATCCCCTACTTCTACCATCTACCCAAAGTACACAAAAATCTCCACCACCCTCCTGGCCGACCAATTGTGGCTGCTATGGATAGTGTCACCACAGGCTTCAGTTTATACATTGATCAATTCCTACAGCCCTTGGTGACACAACTGCAATCCTATATCCGCGATGGTCGTCACCTCCTAGAACTCCTGGCCCCTTACAGATGGGAAACGTCATATACCTGGCTCTCCCTGGATGTCAGTTCACTATATACCTCCATCCCACATGACTTTGGCCTAAAAGCGATTGAAAACTCCTTAATCAATGACCCCCTAATGAATATGAGGCAAGCGGACTTTGTGCTAAAGGCCGTTAATTTTTGTTTGACACATAATTATTTTACCTTCAACGGTGACTTTTACCAACAGATCCAAGGTACAGCTATGGGCGCCAATTTTGCGCCCTCATATGCGAACCTTGCGATGGGCTTCTGGGAGTCCCACTACATCTACAAAAATAATCCTTTTTCAGAAAACATAATCTTTTTCGGTAGATACATAGACGACCTTATCCTCATCTGGGATGGAGCAGCTGACTTAATCCCCCCCTTTGTTCAACATTGTAACAATAACCCCTATGGCCTATCCTTCACGTCTAATACCAACTGCGAGACCATAGCATTCTTAGACCTAGAACTGGGACACGAAGGTCATGCTATTATCTCAAAAAATTATACAAAACCAACCGCGGGCAACTCCTACCTTCACTTTAATAGCTGTCACTATCCAAAATGGATTAAAAACATCCCAAAGGGACAATTTTGGCGCCTAAGGCAAAACTGCACCAAACAAATCGACTATATCGAATCCAGTAACACCTTGAAAACTAAATGTAAAGAAAAAAACTATCCTGCACCCCTTATAGAAAATGCTTTCAAACAGTGTCTTTCAGAAAAAACTGCAACAAAAACAGACCGCCCCCCACAGAATTTCTCTAGTAGATTCATCACCACTTTTCACAATGAACATAAAACTATGGAAAGAATTTAAAAAAAACACTGGAATATCCTACAGCAGGACCCCCACCTAAAAACTGAACTCCCAGCCCGACCATCTGTCACTTACCGCAGGGCCCCAAACTTGAGGAACAAAATCGCACCCAGCAAACTAAAAACTCAATCCATTTTTCCCAAAACCCTCCAACTGATACCTCTAACTGGGATGTATCAATGCCACAAAGCACTTTGCAAAACATGCAAATTTGTCAAACACGGACAAAAAGAATTTACCACCAAAGGCAAAACCTATGAACTAAAAGAATTTTACAACTGCTCATCCGATTTCGTAATATATGGTCTGAGTTGTCCCTGTGGTCTCATATATGTAGGGAGAACCATTAGGACTCTCAGACAACGTTTCGGTGAGCATCGTAGACTAATAGAAGGAGGCACAGACCCCCATAGCGTACCCAGACACTTCGCCCTCTGTCATAAGGGGTCCACATCAGGTCTCAAGGTCTGGGTTATTGAGCAGATCCCCAACCATCTCCCTTCAGCGGAAAGGTTTAAAAAATTATGCTCCCGCGAAACCTTCTGGATCTAGACTCTCGACGCACTCTCCCCAGGGGGAATCAACGAGTGTATCGAAATTGCCACCATCCTCTGATATAACCAACCCGTTATCATCTGTTGTAGAGCTCAAACTGCCCCATACCAGACACCCCTTGTCCATAGTGCAGTCTCTATCATACAACATGATTCCACAAAAAATATCCTTCCATCTATATAGATATCCTCTCAATCTATCCGCTTGCTCTAGCTACCGATATTTATGGAAAATATATTAGTATACATATTGTTTCCACCGTTACTGCATCTCTCAAGCGATTATACTCTCTCTTCTCCTTGCAAAGAATCATGCACTGATATTGGCTTGTATATGTACCCATGCATTTCTTTTAGAAAATTATTGTTATGATTTTGTATTTGTGTAATACTCCCCCCCCCCGTCCACCCCCCCCTCTTTTTGCCGCCCCCCCTCCCTCTCCCTTTCCCTTTTTTCCCCCCCTTTTTTTCCCTTTCCCCCTCCCCCCCCATTTTTATTTCCTCCCCTCCCCCCCCCCTCGTAATCCACTCCCTCGTACCCCTTTTTTTCCTATCTCCGCGCCCCACACTCATGTATGTGCTCACACACATACACACATGTGTCCATGTAGGCATATATGTGTGCTTTCCTGATTATACTTCTGTTTTTTAATTCTCATTTTATTGTATACAATACGCTTAGAATAACATTATTAATTACATTAAAACACTGATAAGCGTACGTATCTACACGTGTATGTGTATATGTGTCTATACACATACACTATTTTTATTTTTATTCCCTTATAACACATATGTCCTGCACGTCCAATCTCCAATATAATTATATCTACACACTCCATGTATGCTCCTCTCTTTTACCTTCCTTTCTAAGTTTTTTAAGCCTTTTTACCCATTTTTAATATATATTTTTTATCTTCCTTCCATCCTCCTTTGTTTACTCATTCTTCCATCCATTCTTTGATTTTTTCCAAATAGGATTTTATCCCATAGATATCTTTAGCGATATGTACATAAGATTTCACCATAGACGTTGACTTCCTCCTTATACTAAGCCGCTCCAGCTCCCTCTGTCTCCCACTTCCCTCTCCCCTCATTACTCATCCCACTTCCCTCTCCCCTCATTACTCATTGTTTTCCTTCTCATACTCGATCGTAGCCATGCCCCTTCACTTGCTCCTAGTCCGCCTCCAGCCCCGCCCACTGCCCTTAGCCTGCCCCTATTTATATCCTGAGTCCCCTGCATTTTTTTCTGATTCTGCCTGATGAAAGAGCGCGGTCGTCCGACAATCTCGACCCGCACGCTCAAGAAACGCGTTGCATACCCGCTGACATCACAGCCCCGCGCCCTGGTCGTCTCTGCCTCCCAAGCCTCGTTTTGAAGACCGCACATCTCGTGTCCACCACAAGCCGGCTGCTTCATACAAAACACCTGCAGTGGACAGCATGTGAGAGGAACAGGAACAACGCGATGAGATGACAGATGTGGACCGGACCACTGGCTGACGTCCCAAAAATCAGATATACCAGATGACCCCTGGTGTTTAATGCTTACTTTTTGCCTACTAAATGTGAGTGCAAAATTTTATGTTTTTTACACTGAAAATAAAACCTTTTAAAAAAATCTGCACCCAGAGGCGCCCCTTTCTCTCCTTTTTCTCCTTTATCTACAGCAATCCAGGAGCTCAAGTTTCAGCTCTTTTAAGGTGGCAGCCCTGCATGCGGATCCATCCCCCCCTCCCCATCCCTTTTCCCCTCCCCCTCTCCATGAACTAAAGAACATTTATTCCCTCCTTTTTTTGGTCTGGACAAAGTAGTGCATTCCCTGCACTCACCATATGTAACCTTATAGACTCCCTTTTTTTCAAGTGGGAACCTAATATCTTTGATTTGCGCCAAATACTTGTCTTATCACAGGGCATAGCAACTGTGGAACTTGCAGACAAGTTAGCCTGGCTGTACGTCCAAGGGAGATTAGGGACAGACAAAGGTAAATGGTTATGCGAACTGGAGTGAATGATCAACTCAGGTTCATAGGTGGGCCCCTCATCCAGAGTACCACATGACCTAGAGAGTGCATCAGTCCGACTATTGCAGGACGCATCCCAGAGATCGCTATATACAGCGGGAAGAGCCGAAGATACTGGGATGGTGGTAACAGGAAGTTTCTCCTTTGGGGTACCCTTGAGTAGGCAGGAAGAGGAACAGGAGGAACCCCAAGCCAGGATCTGTCCAGCAGACCAATCAACGTGTGGAGAATGGAGCCGTAACCAAGGAAGACCTAATATGATAGGAGATGAAGCCTTAGGTAAGACAAGGAAGGATATCCACTCCTGGTGGAGTTTCCCTACTGACATCTTAACAGGAATAGTCTGAAAGCGGATAGGGCTCCCTGAGAGAACCGTGCCATCAATCGCCAAGACCACCAATGGCGTTGTAAGGGGCAAAAGGGTAAGTCTCATGGAGGATGCAGTTTCCCAATTCATGAAATTGGCAGCGGCTCCGGAATCCAGATGTGCCGAGACCGAACGAGAGGAAGCACCGACATGAAGCAACACAGAAAGAAGACGAGAAGGTGAAGGTGATATTTCAGGGTCTAATACTCCACTTTCCAGATGTATTAGCCCTGAGCATTTTTCCGGACGAAGAGAACAAGTGTCAAGGAAATTACCTTTGGCCCCACAATAGAGGCATAGGCCCAGAGTTCTGCGCCTAGCACATTCTTTGGGAGATAATTTAGTCCAGCCCAACTGCATAGGTTCCTCAGTAGGCAGGGGGTGTTCCTCGGATCGAAGAGAAGGGACTGGGGGCTCAGGCTGCCTAAAGAACGGGGAGTGCTGGCGTCTTTTTTCCAGGGCCCTCTCCTGAAAGCGAATATCGATCTGGTTACACAAGGTGATGACACTGTCCAGATCAGCAGGAAGGGATCTTCCCGCTAATTCATCCTTCACTCTATCAGAGAGGCCATGTAAAAAGGTTGCAACAAGGGCCTCATTATTCCAGCTCAATTCAGCTGTGAGGATACGGAACTGAAGAGCATACTGTCCCACAGACGCAGACTCATGACGGAGATGTAAAAGAGCGCTAGCGGCTGAGGAGACACGACCTGGTTCCTCGAAGATATTCCGAAAAAGTTTCAAGAAATCAGACAGGCTAGAAACCACTGGATCATTCAGTTCCCACAGAGGGGCGGTCCAAGCTAACGCCTCGCCGGACAGGAGGGATATGATATATGCGACTTTTGCCCGATCGGACAGGAAGTTTTGGGGCTGAAGTTCAAAATAAATTGTGCACTGGCTAAGGAACCCCCTGCAAGCCTTGGAGTCCCCAGAGAAACGGACCGGAGCTGGTAGTTGTAATGAATGTGTGGCTGCGACTGATGCGATAGGTGCAGTGGCAGATAGCGGTTGAGGTTGTTGAACCGGGGGTCCTAATGAGGCCTGAACCTGTTCAACACGCGATGCCAAATCCTGAAGGAATCGCATCACCTGGGTCTGATGCGATTCTTGGGTCTCAAGTCTGCGAACTAAGCTCTGCAATGGATCATCTGCAGGAAGCGGCACGTCAGCCGGGTCCATGGCTGATCAAACTGTCAGGTCACCTTGAGGCGAGGTGACAGATGCACACCGTAGGGATCAAGAGTGCACCGCAAGGTTGTGGACCCTACGGCTGACTGCTGCGGACGGGAGACAGGTCCCACCGGGGTTAGATCGTAAGATTCCCTGGGGCGCGGAGTCTAAGAGCCAGCAGGTGTTCGCCCGAGCCTCGAGTGGTGAGGATGGACTTGGCTGCAACTGGCTCCAGGTCGCGACCCCCAGGGTCCCCCAGCTCACACCCACAGTAGGCAACAGGAGGATAGGGATGGTGAGGGACAAAGCCAAGGTCGGGGCCACAAGCAGACGGGAATAGTCTGGGAAATGCCAAAAGGTCAGGATCACAGGCAAACAGGGCTAGTCAAAGACACGCCAAAGTCGGTAACGGAACAACAGAAGAGCACACGGCAGGTAACAGGAAGCTAAACACACAAAGGAATACACAATGGTTGATCAGCACTGATGGCCTGCAGTGCACAGGTTAATATAGGGCTCCCTGATAGGGCCTGGGGTGGAGCCATGCTTAGAGGAGAGGTTATAAAAACCACCAGGTGGAAGTGGCTGGCCTCTTAGTCTGAACACATGAGGGGAGGTAAGCAAACACAGGAAGATCACTGCATAACCATGACATTTAACTTCTATAGTTGGGAAGATACTGGAGGAATTAATAAAAGACCACATAGACGAGTTCTTGCAGGAAAAAAATATTTTAAGCAACAGACAGCATGGATTCATGAAATACAGAAGTTGTCAGACAAACTTGATTTCTTTTTATGAGGTGGTAAGTAAAACCTTGGACAGAGGGGTGGCGGTGGACGTGGTATACTTGGATTTTGCAAAAGCGTTCGATACAGTTCCGCACACACGGCTCATGTGTAAGGTAAAGTCTACAGGTTTGGAAATATCAGTTTGCAAATGGATAGAAAACTGGATAAAAGACAGAATTCAGAGAGTAGTGGCCCTCCCCGTACTAAACAACCGGAAACAGTTAGTCATTACTAAATTCTCTGCTCGTCACAATCAATTATGAATTCTATTACTGATCCCTGGCATTTACTAACTTATCATGTCCTCAAGAAATACGTCAGACCCACTTCGGAGCTGGTATTTTGTAGGGCAACCTCATTAGGAGATAAACTTACAAGTAGACATTATCAGGAGGGATCACCCAGCCCTAGGAATCCTTGTGGTATATTCCGCTGTGGTCAATGTACTTGATGTATTTGGATACAAAATTTATACTTCCAAATGGAGAATTATTTATACCCTCTTTCCACGCTAACTGTAGTACAAAAGCAGTTATATACCTGATTTACTTTTCCTTCTACGTGGGCAAAACCATCAGAGAACAGAAAATAGGAGACCATTTATACTATTCCTCTAAAAGGAAACTCACAATAGTAGGCCGTCACATAGGCTTGCACCACAGATTTAAGCCTGAAGTAGCTAAATTTGGGATGCTAGAGGTAATCTCTCAAGATCTGCAGGGAGGCAACTGGGATCGCTGGATCTTTCAACGAGAAACAATATGGATCGAGTGGCTTAATGCCAATATACACCCTGGCTTAAAGCACATACATACAAATCATTTCTATAATAATAATCCTAATGTCCATGTGTCTTCTGAATTTCCAAATTCCGAATTTCCGAAATTTTCGAAAAAAGCAAAAAAATGAAACGAAAACGAACATATTTTTTGTCAGTGTACATGTCTAAATTGTCAGCCCCCCACACACCTGTATATTGGTCAGCCCTCCCTCACACCTGTATATATATCAGCTCCCCCCCATACACACACACCTGTATATATTTCAGCTCCCCCCCACACACACACACCTGTATATATGTCAGTCCCCTCATACACCTGTATATATGTCAGCCCCCCCCCCACACACACCTGTATATATATATCAGCCCCCCTCACACCTGTGTATATGTCAGTCTCCCACACATACACCTGTATATATGTCAACCACCCACACACCTGTATATATGCAGCCCCCTTTCACACACACATGTATATTTGTCAGCCCCACACACACACCTGTATATATGTCAGCGCCCCCCACACACAAACTTGTATATATGTCAGCCCCCCCCACACACACACCTGTATATATGTCAGCCCCCACACACACCTGTATATATGTCAGCCACCCCCCCACCCACACAAACCTGTATGTATGTCATTGCCCTCCACATACCTGTATATATGTCAGCGTGCCCCCACACACACCTGTATATATGTCAGCCCCCCACAAACACACACATGTATGTATGTCAGTGCCCCCACACACACACCTATATATATGTAAGTCACCCCCACACACCTGTATGTATGTTAGGGCCCCCCACACACACTTGTAATATGTAAGTGCCCCCACACACACACCTGTTTATATGTCAGCCACCCCCTACACACATGCACACACCTGTATATATGGCAGCCCCACATACACAAATATGTACACACACAAGCCTCTGGCCCCTCCCTGTACACAAACAGCCCCCTCCCTTTCCTTCACAGCCCTTACTTGTAACTTCCTACCTGGTCCCAGCTCGTTTTCATAAAGCTGATATGTTGCTGAGAAGCATAGTACAGGCAGATCACTGTCACACGAGGGGTGCACATGCACAGGACTGAGAGAAAACAGTCAGAGCTGGGGGTGGAGCCAGTAGGTATTGCAATGTCACAGGCAGTGGAGTCAGGCAGCTGCAGCCAGGAAGGCTGGCAGGGTCTGAAGAGGGGTTGCTGTGAGCAGTAGTCCACCATAGGACAGCTAACACTAAAGACTTTCTATTCTACTTTTGCTACATAAAAATGGGACTCCGGTCCCTGCCTGAAAATGGCAATCTCTAGGGCCTGACTAAGTCAGAATTGGGCCTAACCATGTACTAGCTGTGCCTGGAGTGATGTGCAGGAGGAGTCTGAAGAAGTGTCATGTACAAAGAGTGTACATAGTTCTATCCCAAATTGATTGTTCTATAATTCTATGGGGCATCCCATATATTCCCATCCCTATCCAAGTTCAAATCCCTCAATAAAAATACCAAAAACAAGCATATGGACCATTCATTGTCTCAAAGGTGATTGGAAAGTGAATGCCGGGCTGGGCAGAGTGACAGGTGGACCACAACTTTCAGCAGCCCCTAAGGGGGCACCACTACTTGTTTTTTTTTTCTTAAATGAATACAAAGCATTTCTCTGATTGAACAAGGTGAGGAGAAGAGGCAGATAATGTCACAATTTCCATCTTGTCCAATCAGAGAATACAAACCAGCTGATTAAAACCCCCCCCAAAAAACGTATTCCTCCATCCACAAAATGGAGGTGGATATAGGAATCCTCCCCACTACGCTTTTGTATTCTGACAGCAGGGAGAATCCTCTGTGGTCAGAATGAACTGATCAGCACTGCAGCTGATTGGCTGCATGCACTGATTGAGTGGAAATGTAACAATATTCCCACTCTAGAGAAGCCAATCCTTAGATCAACTCTCTAGTGGGAACGGCCTAGGATAGATCAAAATTCAGCTGGTACCTGCTGAAATGGCCAAATTTCTATCCATCTATGGCCAGCTTTATTTTCAGCCTGTCTTTTGTTATCAACACCTTTGTCTGCAGCCTGCTTCAGTGTCTCCCTATCAAACTTTTTATCTTTCAAAAAGTGTTTCCCAGTGTTAAACCTTTCATCAAGTTTCTAAACTGCTGCATTTGTACATTTCAAAGACCAGTATGAAAAGGAATAGCAGTGGTAAAAAAAGAACTTGTGGATTTAACTAATTATTTTTTGTACAATTCTTCTTTAAGGAGGTGTGTCCTGTGCCTACATACTTTTGCTAATTTGCTAAATCCCTTGTGCCCATCTCAAAAAGTTGGGAGGTATGCTTTATATATTTAGAAAAAAACAAAGCAGTGGTTATAAAACGACTACGAAAGAGAGCTTTATCTTCCCAAAATGATATAAAACTTATTTGGGTATAGTGTTGCATGATGGAGTAATTGTGCAGTGCCGAAAACTGAAAAATAATTGTTATTGTTATACGGGACTTATATAGCGCCAACAGTTAGCACAGAGCTTTACAATATGAGGGCAGATAGTACTTTTACAATACAATTCAATACAGAAGGGATCAGAGGACTCTCTAGAAGGGACATAAATGATCCAAGGTCTGGTGTTACCCCAACATCACCTCAATCCCTAATTCAATACATATATACAATGGGTTCGCCCTGGGACTTTGAGTGAGGTGAATATGGTTAGTCTTGAAACATGTCATGGGAGTAAAATAATGTAGATTTATTACAGTTGTTGCGCATCTGAAACACAACCTAGAAGGGAGGGTCAAGTGGAACAAAAAAGATAACTGTGGGGGGTGAGCTGAAGGAGAAAATGAAAATACAGTTGTTAGGTGTGGCTAGGGTAGGCTTTTCTGAAGAGAAGGGTTTTCAGATAAAACTAATAGAGTAGGAGATTATGGGACAGATTGGGATAAGGAGTTCCATAGGATTTTAGAGGCTCTGGAAAAGTCCTGGAGGCGAGCATGGGAGGAGGTTACGAGGAAGCTAGAGAGCAGGAGGTCTTTAGAGGAACGAAGAGAACGAGGAGGTTGGTATTTTGAGACTAGGCTAGTGATGTAGCTGAGGGGTAAATTGTGGATGGCTTTGTAAGTAGTTAGTATTTTGAATCTAATTAGTTGGGTGAGCGGGAGCCAGATTGACAGAGATGAGTAGCAGACACAGAGCGATTGGTAAGGTGGATGAGTCTGGTAGCAGGCATAAACAGGCCAGTATTCAAGTAGTTAAAGTAGAATTCTGGGATATATCTAACTAATCTTAAATGTGTCCCCTATCCCCTTCTAACATCTATACTAACTAACCTGTGGAAGAAAGATCTATACATTTACCTATTTTCAGGCCACTTTTGTCTGGTCACGTGATCTCCCCAATGTCGACTGCAGGGAAGACCACAAGTCTGGACCTGAACCCGTGCACCAAATTCAGGTAGTTCTAAAATGTGTCACTTATACATTTTGGCTCAATTAATGCATCCAAATTCAAAACAAAATAGTGTCAGTTCATATCTTATGAAAGTAGAGCTAATTAAGGCCAACCCTCTATTGGTGCAGATTCTGAAAAGTATCTTGTGTGCATTCTAAAAATGACACATGTCATACTTACCTGCTCTGTGCAATGGTTTTACACAGAGGAGCCCTGATCTTCTTCTTCCGGGGTCCCCTGCTGGTGCTCCTGGTCTCTCCCTCCAGCTAGCTGGAGGTGTATGTGGATTTCCAAACTCAAGGCCATTGCCCAATCTGACCATTTTTGTAGCAGCATAATCCGAAAGGAAAAAATATTGAGCATCCAAAAAATAAATAAAGTCAATGGAAAGATGTGCTGAGAATGGGTGGCCAGCATATTACATCAACATATGACAGCCATCATCCAATCCAGAATAATGTTCATGTGGGTACCTTAAACAGGACACACTCAATCACTGATTTTAGGTCTACTTACTCTTCCTTGCTCTCCATTTGAATAAAAGTAATAAGAAATTGAAATACTTTTCATCCAGAGGAGTCTTCTCAGTCTAAGCAGTCGGTTAATTCCTCAATGCTTCCAATTTTACTTTTCTGGCCAGGTTCTGTGTGACACAGAAGAATTAATTGGCTGTTCTTGCAGATGCAGTCAGCCAATAAGTACCTGTATGTCTCACACAGAACCCACCATTGGATGCCGCCTAGGGCAGAGTAGTAGAGGGGAATAAACTGGCTGGTAAAAATATTATTGCCTTTATTACCTTGTTATCTAATAATATCCTAAATGGAGGAGGGCGGACATTAAAGTCTGATTTTTGACTTTAGACCTGCTTTAAGTAGAACTGGGGAGGGCTGATGTGATCTGTAGAGCTCCATACAAACAAATGCTATGTAAGACACCATAACTTCATTACTGTACACTCAACATGTAACAAAATAGTATTTTAGAAGGTGTAATGAACACAACATTTTTAGTGTAAATTTTTATGGCGGAGAGGATTTTTCTTTCAGCCTGCCAAAAAAGTGAAATATAAGGAATCAAACGTACTTGAGCAGCTTGTAACCTGAAGAACAGGTTTCCTCTCTGGATAGAAAGGGCTTGCTTACAGGAGAGAGTTACTCCCTCTCTCCTCCATGCTCCCCTCCCACACTGAACTTGCTGTTGCCCTGGAGCTCACTTGTTTGAATAGGGGCTGAATAGTGAACTGAGATCACTGTGGGTTGGGAGGCACGCAAGGAACTTTGCTGTTCTTCATCTGTTTTCTTGGGACATGTCAAGCTGGATTTCATTGTAAAGAGAAGACCTTTCCTAGCCGGGCCTTTGGACTATCAAAGCTGACGGTTAGTTGCTTCATTTATTTTTGCACATACATACTGTATTCTTTTTCCTTCGGAGACGGTTTGTTCTTGCAAGTCCACTAGTCGTAAAGGGAATCAGTGTGGAGAATGACAATACAATCCATTATTGTTATAGTGTGCACTTGTCTCCAGCAGAACACAGATCTATGGTGAAGGTGAACATTTAAGGGTTCAGACTTGCAATGTGGCATTCAGCAGTTTGCAGTTTCTGACATTCACCGGTATAGAGGAGATTTGCTATTCCCGGCTTTTTCAAAGTCATAGACACTCTTCTAAGTTTTCCGGTGTTGAGTCAATCAGAGCATGTCTGTAGCTGCAGGTCTGGCAGTAGCTGAGAAATTGCCACTGAGATATAGAAGTATGTTCATGCTACGTGTGGATTATTATTCAATCAATGACTTACTGAGAGTTTGCACATACTGTAATAACAATTCTTTGTGATCATGTGTTTGACGTAAACAGTACCTTGAACTGACTTATGGCTCACATTTTACATGTGTTTTTATGTGCATTTCATGTATTGTGCTTTTTATTGCACTTCTGCAGGCAATAGCGGACTTCCTATGCATTGTTTTACAAACATTATCACTAATCTCTAAAGAATCTGAACTTCCCGAAACTTCACCCACAATATGAAGAAATGATAAAAAAAAAAAAATAATTGGTACAAAACTATCAGTGAGCAGTGTGTTCTGGTGTGCTAAAAGCACAAATGGGCACATACTGTTTTATGACTGATAGCATCCTTTGCTCTCTCCTTCTGGACAGTTATCAGTTAGCATTGTTCACTGCTATCTCCGTAGACTACAAACCACCTCCCTTTTTTTATTTAGAAGAGAGGGGGATGTTATATAGTTCTAATGCACCCCCTGTACTTAGTACAGCTGTCCCCCTTGGACAGGAAGTGAGTTAATGGCAGGATTACCAGTGTAGAATAAGGGGAAACAAACTGTAAAAAAAAAAAAAAAAAAAATGAATGCAGCCATCACATCTAAGGATTGGTAAGCTGCAATACACTCAATTATCATTCTTGAGTTTAAATACACTTTAAAAAAATCATTCTGAATGGCACTCCGACATACATTGCCGGTATACCTCAATGCACAAGTGTTTCAGTGCACAGTTTTAACCATCTGTGTGTTGTGTTCCTGTAGTGTAAAAAAAGGGGGTCAAGTGCATTCTTCAAAGAATTCTGGTACGCTGCTAGCCTTTTCAAAATTATTAGGCTGCCTTAACGCAGGGTGCCTTCACTCACGATACCATGTTGCATTAACGCATATGAGTGGAACACAATGATAAGGCCCTAAAAGATTCCTAATTGCGTAACTGAAGATGATAATCTGACAATTTTGATGGATGGAGGCTCAGGACAGGACTTTTGGTGTGATATGCTGGCCCACAGAATCACAGAGGGTTGCATACAACTGAACAGATACATGTGAACATAAATTATAGAGAGACTTTGTATTCAGGACACAGTGACAGTGTCTACTGATAACTCACCAAGTTATAGTCCCTTGGCCATCTCCCTTATCGCCTCCTGTAGTAAGGGCCCTGTGGCGCAACACGTAGGGGAGGGGCTTGACGTCACAACACTCATACTGGACACGAGGACTCTTTGGTAACTTTTATCTTTACTCCTTGGAAAATTGTACTGGTGGATGCACTGTTCGCAGTCACATGTGCTTACAGTATGGTGCACTGGGAGCACCACAAGAATGTGATTTTTTTTCCTGGAGTTGTTGTTTTTGGTAGCAATAAATATATGTGGTTTTAAGGAAAAAGCACTATGTATGGTGTTCCCTTATATCTATGTGGCTGAGTGGAGGAGCGAGTAGAAGGAGGAGAAAGCTTCTGAACCATTGATATCTGGAAGGATTTCCCTGAGTCCCTTCTGCAGGGACAAAAGCACAATAAGACCATATTATTATATGTGGTCCATTGCCCCAAGTGAAAGCACATCCGGTGAAGGGGGGGTTAAACACATTTGAGTCACTGAACAATCGGAGTGTGTTAAGAAGAACATCCAGTAGTTTATGTTATTGAGGCCTGTGTATATGTAGTGTCAGATTAGTGTCACTTTAGTTAGTGACACCAAGGACTTGGTTTCACATTGGTTTCACAGCTACATTGGGATCACAATTTTTTATTTTGTATTGTTATATTTATTTCTTTTTTCACATATATATCTATTATACACTATATTGTATTAGTATATGAAAAATAAAAATAAGTGCAGCACAATGATAATTATATGTATGTCCATAAGCAAAAGTACAAAGGAACTACAAATCCCAGGATGAAAGATGAAGACGCCTCATGAGAAGATGAATTCCAATCCACTAAGATTCTAAGTGACAGGCCCTCCACCAGCTAGTGAATGCACATACCAGATATGGTGGACCTCTGAACTAACAGAAGGTCCACAATGGGATAGAGATGGCTAGCCAGCACTCCAGTGGAACCAGATCAGACCAAATCGGGTAGAAAGGACACGTGTCCTCTCTGTTATGAGAGTTACTTACTAAAATTAGTTCACAATACACCGTGAATCATAGCACAAGGCAGTGCTACATAAGGCCGCGTACACACGGGCGGACTGTATGGCCTACTTAGTCCGTCGAAACACATTTCAGCGGACAGTCCGCTCGTGTGTGGGCTTCAGCTGACTTTTTCAGCGTGCAGTCTGGCATACTAAGTATTTCGGATTTTTCGAAATACTGTCCGTCATACTTTGGGTTCAGCGGACAATCCACTCGTCAGTAGGCTAGTTCGACGGACTAAGAATGGCGCATGCTCTGAAAGGATTTACACGGCGAAAGGTTGCATTGCTGTGTATTGGACTTCCTATTTCTAGTCCCGTCGTACGTGCTGTACACGTCATCGCGCAAGCTTTCGACGGACTGTTTGTGCATCCGTGTGTGATCAAGTCCGTTCATTCGAAAGTAGGACGGACTGTCCGTCGGATTGTATGACGGACTAAGTAGGCCGTACAGTCCGCCCGTGTGTACGCGGCTTAAGACTGCCGATAAACCAGTAATGTGGTGGATAAAATACAGCAAGGGCCGTGGGATGGCAGCGGGTGACATCCGCAAGATAACTCCTCCCCCGACATGTTACGTCCTATGGGACTTCGTCAGTGTTTTCTTTTCTTTTATTATTTTGTATCAGTATATGTTGGAGATATAGCACATTGTGCAGCGTGGCACCAATTAATTTACTCTTAGTTATTCCTCATTAAAACTTGCATTCAAGTAATATATTCTGTACTTGCACATGGTACTGATGTTTGAACATCAATATTCCTGACCAAAATGTCAGTAATTTAATTTGTGTATATTTGCCTGTATGTGCATACACGAGTAAAATGCATTCTAAACTAAAATTTTACACACGTACATGCGTATTTGCACGCATATCTGCTTAAAATACTGACCAGCAATTCTGATTTCTCCTTTTTTTTTTTACTCAGCTATACACAGCACATGTTTACGCACCGCAATCAAAACAATGGACTGCATTTAGGTGAGAATTATGACAGCAGTGTGCAAGAGGCCTTAAAGAGGAAGTAAACCCTGATGTAAACCCTGATGTAAACCCTGATGGGTTTTACTTCCTCTTTTGCTCCCTGCAAGGCCTGCAAATTAAAGGCATAATGGACAAGTATGCATCACATTCTAAACCATTATATGACAGTTACCTGCAAACAAAGCCCATGCTGTCCTCTGTGCAGGCTGCGTCCATCTTCGCCTCTCTTTCTTCCGGGGCCGTGGACTCCAGCTTTGTGACTGGCCAGAGCTGCGTGACGTCACTCCCATGCATGCGTGAGGGAGCCGTCAGTCATGGCACACACTGGGGGAAAAAAAACAGTATGGTGGTCTGTTTCTTCACAGCGCATGCTCTGATGACGACATTGGCGGACTACAAGTGAAATATCTCCTAACTGGCAAACGTTTAGGAGATATTTCCACTACCTATAGGTAAGCCTTATTCTAGGCTTACCTATAGGTAAATGTAGACATATAGTTAAACACAAAAGGGTTTACGACCATTTTCAAGTGGTTCTAAAGGCAGAAGAAAAAACCTTCTGTGTGCAGCCCCCATCCCTCTCATTTACTTACCTGAGCCCCATCTAGATCTAGTAATGTGCATGAGAGCAGTGGCTCTCCTGGGTCTCTCTCCCCTCATTGGCTCACACAGCAGCAGTAACCATTGGCTCCCACTGCTGTCAGTCACAGCCAGTGAGCCAATGAGGAGAGAGCAGGTGCGGGGCCAAGCCGTGCTCTGTGTGTGTGAATAGACAATGTCTTTTCACAGGAGTGTGGCTTGGGAGTGAACCTACTCAAATGCCCCCATAGCAAGAGAGTTGCTATTGGGGGCATTCTGCATGGGGGAGAAACCCGGACCACCAGCGGGGGACCCAAAAAAGAAGAGGCTTGGGGCTGCTTTGTGCAAAACCATTGCACAGAGCAGGTAAGTATAATATGTTTATTATTATAAAAAAAAAATGACAACCTTTAGAATCATTTTAAAAACAAGGTTCACCTTCATGAATAGGTGGATTAAACAAATGATATGTATTTAAAAAAAAAAAAAAAACTTTATACATATACAACAAATGTAACAACTTATACATAATCAGGAAAGCAGAACCACCCTGGGGAGTAGGAGGAAGAGCTCAGGCAGCTGCAAACTCTTCTCTTCTCATTTGGTGTTCTTTGAGCCTACCGGTCAGAGTGCACACCCCACCGGGGATGGCATTGATAGGTCTCTAACCAATGCGGTGTGATGGGAGATGTCTAGTGATAGGGAGTGTGAATGTTGGGAGAAGCCTTTCACCTGTGTTTACATTAGATCATAGCCATATGGCTTCTGAGATCATGAAAACACACCATGGCCGGACATGAAGCTGTTAATATGAATGTGGTCTATTGAAGTTTGCTGTGTAAATACAATGGAAACCTACTGATACATGTTCCCACTATTAGATAGCAGGTTGCTTTGCTGTGTAGGTTGGACTGTGCTACTTCCTAAAGTGGAACTAAACTTTAAAAAAAAAAACGCAAACGGGATCTTTAGCATCTACCTGCCTGTTCACAATCATCTTTACAATCTACACTGAGCTGTACATGATGACATGAATGGAGTCTCGTGCACATGCATGGGAGTTAAGGGCTGTACACATGGGCCAAATATATTGCATGTAATCTCCTATGCTGCAATCACATGCGAGTGATTGTCCCTGGAAGCAGACTGCCTGCACATGAACTGAGTGTTCACATGACTGCTGATCGCTCAGTTCTCTGTTCGATCTTAGCTGAGACTAGTAAGTTATTCACTGCTCTCTGCACCGGCATGTGGAGGGGGCAGGAGTGGCTGGCTCAGTCTCACAATGGCGTGTTAAGAGGCTGAGCCAGCTGCTGGTCAGGTATGTGGGTTGATCCTGACATTATTGTCAGGATCCAACAGAGCCTGGACCGACTCTGGGACATCTGCCGACAGCAGGCTTTAGCAAAAGTAAGTGCACTCCTAAGACCCAGAAAAGAAGTATAGCCAAAAAGCTTTGGCCATGTTTCCCTTTTAAGCTGGCCATAGACAGTTCTAATCTTGGCCAGTTCAGTAGGAACCAGCCACAATTCAAACCATGTATGGACAGGCTGAATGTACTCAAGTTGATTGATTGATTAACTTGGGTACAACCAGACTGCTGGATTTCACATGCGATCATTGCTAATGGCTGTTAGAACTGCTAGCAATCATCACTGTGTTCTCCCAGGGGAGATGGCTTCCTGCACCCCCCTGCTGGGAGAACACAATGACTCTGCGGGAGGGATTCCCCTGTTAACTCTGTGTTGATGGTGTAATCAAGTAAATTTCTTTCCTGCAACCAGAAATTCACTACATCTGATGTGGGGACAGGTGAGGGGCCAGTGTCACAGGTGACAGGTGGGTTGCCAGTGTCACAGCAGACTGGTGGGGGGCCAGTGTCACAGGTGGGGGGCCAGTGTCATAGGAGACAGGTGGGGGACCAGTGTCACAGGTGGAAGCCAGTGTCACAGGAGACAGGTGGGGGGCCAGTGTGACAGTTGGGGGGCCAGTGTCACAGGAGACAGGTGGGGGCCATTGTCACAAGGGGGGGCCAGTGTCACAGGAGACAGGTGGGGGACAGTGTGACAGGTGGGGGGGCCAGTGTCACAGGTGACAGATGGGAGGCCAGGGTGGCAGGTGGGGGGGCAGTGTCACAAGTGGGAGCCAGTATCACAGGTAACAGGTGGGGGGGGGCAGGGTGGCAGGTGTGGGGCCAGTGTCACAAGTGGGGGCAAATGTGACAGGTGGGGGGCCAGTGTCACTGGAGACAGGTGGGGGGCCAGTGTCACTGGTGGGGGCCAGTGTCTCAGCAGACTGGTGGGGGGCCAATGTCACAGGTGTGGGGCCAGTGCCACAGGTGACAGGTGGGGGGCCAGTGTCACAGGTGGGGGGCCAGTGTCACAGGAGACAGGTGGGGGGCCAGTGTCACAGAAGACAGGTGGGGGCCAGTGTCACAGGTAACAGGTGGGGGGCCAGGGTGACAGGTGGTGGGCCAGTGTCACAAGTGGGGGCCATTGTCACAGGAGACAGGTGGGGGCTAGTGTGACATGTGGGGGGCCAGTGTCACTGGAGACAGGTGGGGGGCCAGTGTCACAGGTGACAGGTGGGGGGCCAGTGTCACAGGTGACAGGTGGGGGTCCAGTGTCAAGCTGGGGGGCCAGTGTCACAGGGAACAGGTGGGGGACCAGTGTCACAGGTGGGGGGCCAGTGTCACAAGTGACAGGTGGGGGCCAGTATCACAGGTGGGGGGCCAGTGTCACAGGTGACAGGTGCGGGCCAGTGTCACAGTTGACAGGTGCGGACCAGTGTCACAGGTGGGGGACAAGTGTCACAGGTGACAGGTGGTGGGCCAGTGTGACAGGTGGGGGGCCAGTGTGGCAGGAGACACTTGGGAGGCCAGTGTGACAGGTGGGGGGCCAGTGTGACAGGAGACACATGGGGGGCCAGTGTGACAGGTGGGGGGCCAGTGTGACAGGAGACAGGTGGGGGCCAGTGTGACAGGAGACAGGTGGGGGCCAGTGTGACAGGAGACAGGTGGGGCCAGTGTAACAGGTGCAGGGCCAGTGTGACAGGAGACAGGTGGGCTCAGTGTGACAGGTCCGGGGCCAGTGTCAGACTTACCTTACATGAGAAGCCCAAATGCAAGAAGCAGCATGCTGCCTTGTGATGACCGTGGGATGTCCCTCCAGCAAGCACAGTTCACTTCCCAAGTGTCAGTGTATACAATGGAGAATGGAGGAGCCTCTGACCTGACCATGTATCGGCAAAAGTGTACATGCAGAGGGACAAACTTGTGCACTTAATCTGGTGCCTGGTCGGGTCAGAGGCCCCTCCCCTCTCCATTGTATACACTGACATTCGGGAAGGGAACTGTGGACATCAGATAGCCGCCGATTGCCCCCTCCCCTGTATCGTTAGATGCCAGCCGGAGGTGCGGGGTCTTGGGGCCCCCCCACTCTGGCAGAATGCCAGGGCCCACTCGCAAGTGCGAATGTTACGACCCTGGTAATTCCGCCACTGGACCCCACATAAAATTTAGGCATTTTATCCTATGTCAAAGACTGTCAACATGATGACCAAAGATTGTAAACAAGCTATAGAAGTTTTTGGAGACTGAGGACATGCTTCATAAGACAACAATATAACTTCTGCACCACACCACGATCCCTAATGCTGCATACACACAACGGACTTTCCGGCAGAAAAGGTCAGACGGAATCATTTCATTGGATATGACGATCGTGTGTGGGCTTCAGCGGACTTTTTTATTTCAAAAAAGTCTGATGGACCTAGAAATAGAACATGTTTTAAATCTTTCCGACTGAATCAAATCCTATCGGGAAAACTGTATGCTATTCTGATGGACCAAAAACTACGCAAGGGCAGCTATTGGCTACTGGCTATTGAACTTCCTTTTCTAGTCCTATTGTACGTCGTCGCGTTTGAAATCAACGGACTTTGGTGTGATCATGTGTAGGCAAGTCAGTTTGGTCAGAACTTCGTCGGAAACTCGGTCGGAAAGACCGTTAGAGTTTATTCTGACGTAAAGTCCAGTAGTGTGTATGCGGAATTTGAAACAATACCTCAAATCCCTATCTATGTCCATGATCAATGCAGCAAAACATTGCATACCTTGTCACTGGTGCTCCACTATTACTCCATCGAAAAAAGAATGATTTCACAGAAACAATAACATAGAGAAAATATAAGAACTCATTAGAATATCACAGGAAAAAATCCCCAAATTCACCTCAACATGATATAACTGGATACAATTTAAACTCTCCTCTGCCTATAAAGCCGTAATTATATAAATATAGAAAATACAATTTTGCAATAGACCACACCCGTTACCAGAAGGAAAAAAATGAAGCACAAAATGATCGCAAGCACACCTCATCCCTTGTCTACCCCAACATCCACCCATTATTCTAATTATATATATATTTTTCCTCCATTATTATTATTATTATTTTTTATTAAGTAAATACAGTTGTAAAAGGGAGCTCACTTCTGCAAACATAATACTATTGATTACAAAACATGACTATCACACCCACCATTCAATGTTTAACACTGCAATTTATATTTATACCATGCAAAAAAAACATCTAAAATGTATAAATTACATCTTAATTATAATAAGATCACATTTTACAGATGTAAAAGGTAGTTCATTACTGAATCTAACCTTGTTCTAATGATCTAATATTACAATGGAATGTTGTATGCTATTCTTTTGTTCATTCAATAAAAATTATGAAACACAAAAAAAAGACAACCATAGATTGGAGACACATTACATGGGACTGCTAGAGATCACTGCTTTTACCACTTATTCCATTCCTCGTTTGTGCTCTATTCAGTCCTCTTAAAAGTTGCTAGCAGGTAAATAAGGAAAACGCAGATTACTTTGTACAGGGGCTCCAAGGGATGCCCAATAAGTGTCAACGAGCTGAGTGTGGCCCCTGGGCTGCATCTTGGGCACCAGCTGGCATACTCAACTTGCATTTTAGCCAATTCCTGCAAATCCGCTGAAATTCAAACCATGGGCAGTGCTGCCGACACCACCCTGCTCGATAAACTTCCATGGAAAAATCCAAGAAGCCTAGGAGAAAAGTCAGCTGAACAGTGACTGCAGTTAATCTGTGGGTGCCAGCTGTCAGAATACAAAAGCCGGTGGTGATTTGTCTATCAATGCTGTTTAGGATAAATGGGGGAATCTTTGCATTTGTTTTGTTCAGCCACTGGGCTGAATAATGCCGCTTACAGACAATCGGACATTCCGACCACAACAAAATCCTGGATTTATTTCCAAAGGATGTTGGCTCAAACTTGTCTTGCATACGCATGGTCACACAAATGTTGTTGAAATTGCCGAACGTCAAGAACACGGTGATGTACAACACTTAGGATGAACCAAGAAAAATGAAGTTCAATAGCCAGTGCGGCTTTTCTGCTTGATTCCGAGCATGCGTGGAATTTTGTGCATCGGAATTGTGTACACACCATCGGAGTTTACGACAACGGATTATGTTGTCGGAAAATTTGAGAACCAGCTCTCAAATTTGTTTGTTGGAAATTCTGGCTAAAATGTCCAATGTAGCCGCACACACGGTCGGAATTTCCGACAACAAGCTCACATCAAAAATTTGTTGTTGGAAATTCCGACCGTGTGTATGCGGCATAAGAGGAATCTTCACGTGTATGGCAAGCTTTATAATGTATGTGCATGTGAGCATGTTAGTGAACTCGAGTGTAAGGCTTCTAGTGCACCATTTCAATTGCTTTTTTCTCTGTATTAGTTTATCCCTTATCTGAACTTGAAAGATAACCAACTTGTTAATGCATATAAGACACAAAAGAGAATTGCAGTGATATGATACAGACTCTAGTTCCCAGGTTTGGTGATATCATTATTCAGATAACAAGCGCTGACATCACTAGTATGCGATTATATCGGTGCTGTGTAAACTACTGGAGAATATAAATATCATAAAAGTCACAGTAGAGAAATGCAGGATGTGTCTTTCGTACAGTCCAGCAGAGCAGTAAATCTGGCTATACATGGTCAGGCAGTCAACCGAACGAAAAAACTGAACCAATTTCCCCATCCACACATTTGATTGTATGGGGAAATCCACCCAGCTGTTGCGTTGTATTCTGACAGTGGGACATTCCCTGATCAGCATGGCTGCAGATTATACCAACAAGCCTGTAAATGAAAAGTGGATCAATTGATCGACTTCACATGACTAGGAATGGCTATACATGGATCGAAATTCGGCCGGTTCAGTATGAATGTTGCAGCAGGGGGGTGAGTATAAATGTTTGTTTTTCGTATTCCCACACTTCTCCTTTAGGCCCCTTTCACACGGGACAGATCAGTAATGATCCGCCCCGTGATGACAGGGAGGTCTCTACACACTGGAGGTCTCTACACACTGTGCAGGGACCGCCCTGTCAGCTCTCCGCTCTCCTCTATGGGGGATCGGATTTGTAATAATCATTGTACTAAGTATGCTAATAAATATTTTATCATATGTTATCCTTGATTACCCATACATAATAGCTGTAGGTTTCATTACAACTTGATCCTTGTAATTCTTCCCAAAGTTTGGTCAGCCTAGACAGGTTGCAAAAAGTGCCTGTAGGCAAACTACTGGCTAGCGATTTAACCAACATTGGGTACCTTAAAAATGGTCCTATCATTCAAATTTACCCTTTGATAAATGTAAATAGTGAATGTGTCAATAGTTCAAAATCACATTATTATTATTCTGAAACCGACCCTACATAAAAATGCATGGTCTACCTAAGTTGTAGCCCTCTAATAAACAACTCTTAGTGAAAGCAATACAAAAAGAATAAAACATTTAAATAAAAAAATTTAAAAATACTCACCAAACTTCCAGTGACATCAAAGTGCCAAAGGGATCTCGGGAAAGTTGAAGATCCTAAATCTTGTAGGAAGACATTCCAGCACTGGGGTTTGGAATATGGGATACACAGCTTTCAGTGAAAAGTTCCTTGCCAGAAGCCGAAGTATAAAGTGAATATTTTTTATATTTTTCTTCCTTTCTTTATAAATTGAACTAAGCAGTTTTATTTATTTATTGGGGGGTTGCGGTACTGCAGCATAATGAATGTCTGCTTAAAATAAAAAGTGCCTGCTTCATAGGTCCCACATTATGCATATAGGTCAGTCACTATTTTGCATTTTTAGCCAACAGATGAAGCGTTCGGCTTCTTTCCACATGTTTAAAAGCTGCTATTAACAGAGCTCAGTAGCTCAAGCTGCAATGTATATCCATATGTTTTACTACAGAAGCGTAATTATCCAAAAATGGAGAAAAACTCTATGGTTGGAGATGGTTTATTATACAATTCTCCAGCTTTATGTTATTATGTTTTTCGTAGTAAAAAATATATATATTGTGTATATTCTAGCTCGGTCTCTATGAGCCCTCTGTGGCCATATGGATTGTTCTGATCCTTACCTATGGCACCCCGTTTGGCCATTTGATTTGGTAGTGTGGAGGCTTGGCTTGGGTAAGCTAGCTAATGGGTAGATATGGCAAATATATACATATAAATATCTATGCATAATGTTTCATTTTAAAGTGTTGATTACATTTTGTGTTCATTGCATATACTTCCCTTTTTCTGTTATTGTATTGATTTTCTTTGTTTTATAGTGATGATTGTCTGAATCAATCCCCTGAGGAAGCCTATTGAAGGCAAAACATGTCGGGATATATATTGTATCATCATCATTTTATCTACAATATGATATAATGACAATCTGCTAACCTCCCCCTTTCTCTTATGTATGAAATAACTTCTTAACTTTGGATAACTAAAATTTGTTATATTTTAATTGATTCTCGATATTATTCATGATCTAAGCCCTGTCAAAAATCCTGTTCAAAACTTCCCATGTATATATAAGTTAAAAGACTGAAGATTCTCCTTTCTGCTTTTTGCTGGCTCAGTTGGTCATGCTTGGCTGGCTTCGCTAGCAGAAGGTTTTATGATAACAGAAAGACCAGTGGCAGTTCAAAGCAGCTACAGACAGGCTTTTTACAGCTCAGATATAGAACACATCAAAATGGAGCTTCAGCCTGGTCCTCTATCAGTTGAAACACTTAACAAAGATGTTTCCAAGAAAAATCCTAAAGGGGGAACATGCAGGGAAGTTTATGAAGCATGTCAAGCTGCACTCTGAGATAAGACCAATGCTGATACAAATATAACTGTTGTCTGTGTTCAAGTGGACCTATACTGTAATGACAACCCCTTCGTGACCACCTTGCCCTAATGTACAAATGAAAGGTACATGATGTGCTTTAAATAACTAAAGGCAAAACTTTTTTTTCTAAATGTGGATAGAGTGGTGAGAATTTAGTATCTTTGAGAGATTTATATCGCCACCTGTGCCCAAGTAGGGAGATCCATTCTAACTGTCCTGATCACCAATGTCCTCAGGCATGCAAGTTAGGGTAAATCCAACATTTTAAAGCGGAGGTCCACCCTAAAATGGACCTTCCGCTCATCGGATTCCTCCCCCCCTCCGGCGCCACAATTGGCACCTTTCAGGGGGGAGGGGGGTGCAGTTACCTGGATAATCCAGGTAACTGCACCCACTTCCGGGCTAGCTCTCTGCGGAAAGGGGCGTACATTACGCCCCTTTCCGCAAGTGCCCGCCCCCTTCCGCAAGTGCCCCGCTGCCTGCTGGGAAACACACAGATCCCAGAGGCAGCGGGGACCGTCCTCATTGCGCAGCGCGGCTCGCGCATGCGCAGTAGGGAACCGGGAAATGAAGCCGAAAGGCTCCATTTCCTGATTCCCATACCCAAGATGGCGGCGGCAGCACTCGAGTGTCGATCTAGAGATTGGCTTCGGGTGCCGACATCGCGGGCACGCTGGACAGGTAAGTGTCACTATTTTAAAAGTCAGCAGCTGCAGTATTTGTAGCTGCTGGCTTAAAAAAAAAAAAAAAAAAGCGCGGAGTCCCGGTGGACTCCCGCTTTAAGTTGTCACCAGAGCAGTAATAGAAGATTTATTTTTTTCGATGGGGCCACTTGTGCTCACATCACAAACATCCTCTTACTTCATGTTGAGTCTACACGACCTGGTGCACATACGGATCTCCCCTCCACCACTGTCAGGGGCAAGAAGAGAAAGCTCTGTGTAAATCTGTCCTCAAACTTGTAAAATGTATTTAGAAAAATTGCAATTTAAGAACATCCATTCAATTATCTAAGAGGCAAAGGGTACGATTAACCAATCAGTTTTGACCAATGCAAATAAAAAAATCGAAGGTCAAGGATAGAAAATTTATGTTGAATCCAATGGGAATAAACACATTTTTAATAGCTGAATTCGCTCCTGGCCTAACAAAATCATAACTAGCCTTATGTGCATGCACTTGTCAAAGGTAACCTGGAAGTAGAGCAATCATTCTATGAAAATCTAGACATTGAAAAGTAGTCAAGTCCATGCTCCTGATCCTTTTTGGACAACAAGCTTTGTGCATCGAGGTTTTGCACGATTGCCACATGATTTATTGCACGACAATCTTGGCAAAACCCCATTGCGTTTAGGTGCCATTGAAAATGAATGACACCCAAACACGTTTGGTGCATTTTGCAATGCACAGGCAGAATCAAATGATTCTGCCTGAGATACCAAAATGCCAGATATGAACGGGGCCCCATACTTTTTTGTCCAAATGTTTTACAGAAATTCCACGGTTGTAAGTTCAGCATAAGTTCAAAATTGCTGGGTGCTTACACAAGACCAAGAACTCTCTCCCTGCCCCCACTTGGCAGCACTGGGTTCCTGAGAGGACAATTGCTAAACACTGTCACATGGGAGAAAGGGGAGCAAGACAAGTGTTTCTGATACCAAGAAGCAGTGGGGGATTATAAAGGTTGAGTGGGTATCTGGTCAAGGCCACAGACGTTGGGAGGGTAGGGGTCCATGGGGATGATAAAACAAATCTGGTCTTTAGTAAAGCTAGCCATACACTGAAATTCAGCTGGTTAAGCCCTCTGAATTTCAATCAATGTGTAGTCCCCCCAGCTAAAAGAAATCTGAATGTTGAATCAACTTGTATTAAAGGGACATGCTCCTCATGCTTACCCCATACGCAGGTGGTCAGACACTATAGCTGGCTATTGTGTTTTTCACCTATAGCAGCCCCCTTTCCTATAAGGCAAGCAGGCCTACCCATTATACACACTGCTTTACTGCCTGGCTACCCTGCCAGGACATGCACGAACTGAGCAAAGCTAACAGATACTTGCCGTTGGCAGACAGGCAGAGTTGTTCAATGACAGTCCAGGTAAAATTTAGGCAGTATTTAGAGAATAGTCGACATGCGCTCCGAGGTCATACAAAAGGAAATCCAATCTAGCAGAGCTGGGCAGAAAAACAGGCAGTTTGATCAGGAATCACACACTCTATCACAAGCATGAGACTGCAGGTTTTGCTGGCTTAAATAAGGTTTGGTCTCCACTCAGAGACTGGCCACATCAATCACCTGACAGACAGACAAGGAGAGTGCCACAGCCAAAATCAGAATGCTGGAATAAGGAGCAGGAGAGCTAGACGCTCCTGACAATGCTGGGATGTTGCTGGGATGGTAGAGGTGGGGGGGGGAGGGTGGGGGGGGGTTGGTAGGTGAATCCTCCATCCACTTTGCTTGTGTAAATGGAGGAACCTGCTAGTTTTTTTTTTTCATTCAGCCCGCTGGCTGAACAAAAAAACAACTAAAACCAGCTTTACACTAGTAGACTTTTGAATGAAAAACTTTCGGTACCTTCAAAGGCTTTTTAAATGTCATTTTTAAAGTAGTTCAAAATTGTGTTTCTCTTTAACATTTGATTTGGAAAAGAATGGACTTTCCAGGACGAAAACCACATACACAGCTAGAAATATGTTGGAGTTAATATTTTTGTCCTGCTTCTTCAAAAATTCTTCTCACTGTGTACATCAATTTGACCCCACTAATGGCTAGAAAATTAAGTGAATGTTCTTAAAACAAAAATGTTCTAACAAAATTTTACTAGCATATAGCCAGCTTAAGTCAGTTTGCAAGTGGTTAGGCTTTTTCAGAAGGTAATTAGCAATTGCAGCCTTTGGTTTTGTCAGAAACCATGAAATCAGGCTGAGACAGAAGTACAGGTAAATCACACTGTTTAATAATAAAAGTAAATAGAAACAAACATAGTCAAAACATAGCCAGAGTTTAGTGACTGGAACGGATAGTCAGCCAAGCCAGAAGTCAGTGATCAACGTAGTGGAACAGCAAGCAGGATCTGGAGCCAGAAGGGATGTCAGCAAAGCAAGGCTTCTTGAACAGGATCGCAGGAGAACGTTTCTGTGATGTTGACCAACTGAATCTACTGTTTGATCTATAAGAAAAGAAGTCTACTGGCTGATAAGCTGAGCAGCATTTTTTATGAAGCTGTCAGGTCTGCTTTAAGAGGACAAAAAATGTAGAAACTTAAAGCATTTTATAGCAGAGATTTAAATAAAGGTGTTTTCTCCAGGTATCAAAATGAATTAGTATACAATTACCAAGAACATTAAAGTTCTTGTAAAGTAGGTTACAGTGTCTGTATAATTGGGATGATAGTGCAGTGACACAAACATTTGAATACCTTGATATATAGGAGGTTCCCAATGATTGACCTAGTTAAAATCTTATTTGCGTGCCCAGAATTTGTTTTCCTGTCATTTCTTATTTTATTAAGGAAAGCTCTAATGTTTTTCACTTTTAGATTTACTGTAGGTATACAGTATATGACAGTGAATGCTAAATTGCTAAAAACCTTGGTTCTACTGATCACTAAAATAAATCTGATCGCTACTGATCACTAAAAACTAATCACGTTTTTAGATATACAGAACACGTGAAAGGAATACTTTTGGAGTAAATAGTCCTATCAATGTGTGTTAAAAAAGCATACATTTCTTTGTATAGTTTGTGATTACCTATATATATATATATATATTAGCAGCCTTTTTGTTCCCTTTAAGCAGCCTTTTTGTTCCCTTTATCTCATTGCTGAATAAAAAAAACAGTGGGCTCTGTGCAGTAATGATTGGCAGCCAAAGATCATGTGACCGAGATTTCCTAGGCTGGGAGATGGCGAACAGTCATTAATATGCATGGCAAGAAATAGGCCCTTTTTACTCAGAAAAATAATGTAATTTAACCACTTGCCGACCAGTTGCCATCATTATACTGCGGCAGGTTGGCACAGTTGCACGAATCGCCGTAGATGTACGTTGGCCGCTTTAAGAGGAATAGAAGGCACGTGCGCATTCGTGTTGCGTCACCAGAGCGAGATGTCCACCCACGATCGCTCCACAGAGAACCAGAACGGGGATCTGTCAATGTAAACAAACAGATCCCCATTCTGACAGGGGAGTAGAGAGAGATCGTCTGTTCCTAGTGATCAGGCCATCTCTCTGTACTCCCTGTCAGTCCACACCCCCCACAGTTAGAAACACCTCCCTAGGGAACACTTAAAGGATCACTAAAGGCAAAACATTTTTTTTTTAAAATAACAAACATGTTATACTTACCTCCACTGTGCAGCTCGTTTTGCACAGAGTGGCCCCAAACCTGCTCTTCTGGGGTCCCTCGGCGGCTGTCTCAGCTCTCTCCCGCAAGGACTCCACAACTTCATACAAGCTCGCTCGCATAGCGTGGCATGCTTGCGGGCGCGCTTTTGTGATACAGCAAGCGGCCGTAGCCCCCCGGCGCACCACGTCATTGGATGTGATTGACAGCAGTGTGAGCCAATGGCTGTGCTGCTTTCAATCCATCCACTCTAGCCAATCGACGGCCAGGGTAAGTGGCGAAGAGGACGTCAGGGGTGAGCATGGGACTTTCGAGGGGTCAGGTAAGTAAAATGGGGGGCTGGGGGCGCCGGCATTGTCAGATGCATTAAGGTGAAAAAACATTTACCTTTACAACCCCTTTAACCCCTTGATCACCCCCTAGTTTTAACCCCTTGCCTGCCAGTGTCATTTATACAGTAATCAGTGGCTATTTTTAGCACTGATCGCTGTATAAATGTCACTGGTCCCAAAAAAGTGTCAAAAGTGTCCGATCTGTCCACGGCAATGTTGCAGTCCCGCTATAAATCGGTGATCACCGCCATTACTAGTAAAAAAAGAAAATGAATAATAAAAATGGCATAAATATATTCCCTATTTTGTATATTTAGTATTTTGCTATTACTTTTGTGCAAACCAATCAATATACGCTTATTGCGATTTTTTTTTTTTTTTTTTTACCAAAAATATGTAGAACAATACATATTGGCCTAAACTGATGAAGAAATTCATTTTATTAAATTTTTTTGGGGGGGGGGGATATTTATTATAGCAAAAAGTCAAAAATATTGTTTTTTTTTTTTTCAAAATTGTCAGTCTTTTTTTGTTTATAGTGGCAAAAAATTAAATCCGCAGAGGTTATCAAATACCATCAAAAGGAAGCTCTATTTGTGGAAAAAAAGGACATGAATTGTGTTTGTGTACAGCATTGCATGACCGCGCAATTGTCAGTTAAAGCTACACAGTGCCATATCGCAAAAAATGGCCCGTTCATTAGCTTAAACATGTATTGCAATATGTGTGAACTAAGTACCCCTGTTTTTCATTGCTGGGAAGGGTAGAAGTGGGCAGAGGGTCCATCCAGAATTTGTAGCATTAGACACACAGAAGGGGGCACGGCCATCCCCCCTCTCCCTCCTTATTTGCTGTGAGCTGTGACTGACAGCAGCAAGAGCCAATGTCTCCCACTGCTGTCTCTCAGCCAATCAGGAGGCAGAGACTCAGGAGATCACGCACATCGCTGGATCGTGATTAGCCTCGGGTAAGTATTAGGGAGGGCTGTGGGGGGAGCTGCATACTGAAGGTTTTTTACCTTTGTGCATAGATCATTGTATTCTGACAGCTGGGAATCCTCTCGCTATCAGAATACAATAGTTCCATGGCAGGGATTCCCCCATCAATACTGACAGTGTTGATGGGGGAATCAAGCAATTTTCTTTCCTTTATCCCCTGTACACTGCCCTGCTGACCCCTGTCCTCTGCCCTACTGACCCCAGTACAATGCCCTACTGATTCCTGTACACTCCCCTGCTGACCTCCAATTCTTTGCCCTGTCGACACCCTGTACACTGCCCTACAAACGAATAGTTCTTGTACACTGCCCTACAAACCAAAAGCCCTTGTACTCTGCCCTACAAACCAATAGCCCTTGTACACTGCCCTACAAACCAATAGCCCCTGTACACTGCCCTACAAACCAATAGTTCTTGTACACTGCCCTACAAACCAATAGCTCTTGTACACTGCCCTACAAACCAATAGCCCCTGTACACTGCCCTACAAATCAATAGTTCTTGTACACAGCCCTACAAACCAATAGCCCCTGTACACTGCCCTACAAATCAATAGTTCTTGTACACTGCCCTACAAACCAATAGCCCTTGTACACTGCCCTACAAACCAATAGCCCCTGTACACTGCCCTACAAACCAATAGTTCTTGTACACTGCCCTACAAACCAATAGCTCTTGTACACTGCCCTACAAGCCAATAGCCCCTGTACACTGCCCTACAAATCAATAGTTCTTGTACACTGCCCTACAAACCAATAGCCCCTGTACACTGCCCTACAAATCAATAGTTCTTGTACACTGCCCTACAAACCAATAGCCCTTGTACACGTCCCTACAAGCAGCACTTCTTTGCTGACCTCCCATCCTCTGCCCCCACCTGACATTTTTTACTGCACCCCCACATTATACATGCTAGATCAAGCCCTGTTCTAAAGGTGTTTAATAGGGTTGACGTCAGGGCTCTTTTCATGCCACACAAGTTCCTTTGCACCTCATCCAGCCATAGCTTTATGGAGCTGGGTTTGTGCACAGGACCTCAGTCACACTGGAACAAAAAATGTCCCTGTCCAAGACCTGTTGCAAAACGTTGGACAATACTCTTCACTGGAAAAAACCTGAACTCAATAATTTGGGGGAGTGTCCACATACTTTTAATGATATAGTCCACAAAGGTGTGATGGTCACCAACATTTGGCTACCTGAGTAGTATTTATGAGCTCATATGGAGCTTGTTGATGTTGCAGGCACCATTCTCTTTGGTGGGATGCAGCACGCAGCAAAACAAATACATCTCTGTATAATGGTTTGCATAGAGCCATTCTTCTTGGTAGCACTCGTGTTGAGGAAGTATTCAGAAGGATTGAGGTATACACTCCTCTTTCATCTCTGTGTTCATTAACTTTTGCATTTTAAGAAGCACTCACTGCACAGTTATTTGCTCTACACATATCTGGTTTTTAGAATAACCAAAATGTCTTTTATCCACTTTGGAAACTTTCTCCAAACAGCATATGGAGCAGTGGCCTAAGCCATGACTTAAGAGTCACATGTAGCTCTCATCTCCCTTTCATGTGGTTCCCAATACCCGCAGATGGCCAGGATCCATCTGTCTACACACCTGCTGCTATAGACAATGCAAACACGCATGAAGATATCAAAGTTGCTTAACTGATGTTGCTTGACTGAAAAGTTACATAACTATTGGCTAAAATGTTTTAATAGCTGGGGTTTTTTTTTGGGATGTTAAACCTAAAAACAACAACAAAAAATGTTACAGCTTACCAATTCCTAAATGTGGTGACGACATTCATTTTCCTTTTTTTCCTTTATTTTCACCTGGTGATCCTGCCAGTAATACACTTCCTGTCTGAGCGGCACAGTAATGGATTGGAGACACCTTTGGACAGAAGCATTGTCAATCTGCGGTGAGGGTAGTGTTAGATGCACTAGTTGATTCAGATGGCTAGCAATTTAAAGCTGAACTCCAGCTAACACTTTTTTAAAAGGAGCTCCAGGCTCCCCCCCCCAAAAAAAAATTAAAACTCAGCAGCTACAAATACTGTAGCTGCTGACTTTTAATATAAGGAAACTTACCTATCCAGGGATCCAGCGATGTCCTCACCTGAGCCAATTTTTTTTTCTGTGCATTACGCTGTGCTTTGTGAATGGTCTTGTAGTTTTCTGGGACCTGTGATGTGTCCCAGAAGGCTGCAGGGGAAGGAAGGGGGGTGCAACCTTCCAGCTCAGATCGCCGCAGCGCACCTTGAAGTGGGATCAGGTACCTGTGAAGAGAGGGGAGTGATGCAAACAAGTGGAACTTCACATGTTGGGTGACGTTCAGCTTTAAGTTACAACAAACATTTATTGGGGATAAAGGTTTTACATAAATAAATAAAATCTGGTAAGCACCCCAGTTAGTGTCAAATCTTTTGTCTCAACCCTCTTAGTGCCATGTCAGATCACCAAGTAAAAATAAAGGGGGAAAAAGGTAAAAAAGAAAGCTCATGTAACCACCATATCTAATAATTGGTAAGCTGCGATTTTAAATACATTTTTGGTTTTGGGTATATACCACTTTTAGTATTTACTACCACCTCTTTTATATGAGTGTGTCCCACAGGGACAGGTATGGGAACCTCCATTCTAGAGGATCTGCCCATGATTGAGCACCAACAAAACAAGGAAGAAGTTACATTTGTGTGGGCACATTACTCCCTATCAGGATCATAAATAGGTTGTAAAGACTGAATGCAGGTTAATCATTGAAAGGAAGGAACTGTTGCATGTAGCTGCGCATTGAGTCCTGACTGTTGTGTGCAGAAGACTTTTGAAGCATTTATCTGTCGGCGGATGTGAAATCTATACCCTGAAGGGCAAGAAAACAATGTGGTAATCTTGCAAGGAATCCACAAACTCAGTGTTGAGAGCAGAGGTCATGTGTCATTCTTGTGCATTGATGGATTACTGAGGAAGCATTTCATTCAAAGCCACTCTGTGTATATATACAGTATGTACGTATATATTAGAAAATCAGACAAACATTCAGATAACTATTTTTTTTACCAAGATTCTACTGGTGGCCAGCTTAGGGTGCCCAAGGGCAGCTGGTGCCCTTCATATGCCTGTGTAATTTCAGTGCTCAAGGACTACCTATATCTTTAATATTATGGAACTATCAGCAGTGGATTGCAGTAACTAATACATAGCCCCTCACAAATCAGTATTCACTCCATTGCCCACCCTAAAGATGGCCATAGACATGACAATTGCTATGCAGTGCAACATTTCTGCTGTTATTTTGTGGTACCTCCACCGTAGGAGCAGACATCTGAGGGACCACAGTAGATCATGGCAGCTATCTGGATTGATGTGTTGGGTTGACGATGCATTATTAAAAAGAGATAACCAAGACCTTACATAAGAGATAAGGGGAAGATTATCTGAATCATAGCTGTCCATGCTGGGTGAATTTATTGACTGTTCGGTAAATTTCATTCCAACCCAAAACTATTTATTTTTATTTTTTATTTTACAGTATGGAGGGATTAATATTTTATTGTTTGTCACCATTGGGGTGATTATATGATACCAGGTGGGTTGGTGAAGACTATTCTACATACAATATCTCACAAAAGTGAGTACACCCTTCTCATTTTTGTAAATATTTTATTATATCTTTTCATGTGACAACACTGAAGAAATTACACATTGCTACAATGTAAAGTAATGAGTGTACAGCTTGTATAACAGTGTAAATTTGCTGTCCACTCAAAATAACTCAACACACCCCTAAATGAAAATGTCCAAATTGGGCACAAAGTGTCAATATTTGTGTGCCATTATTTTCCAGCACTGCCTTAAACCTTTTGGGCATGGAGTTCACCAGAGCGTCACAGGTTGCCACTGGAGTCCTCTTCCACTCCTTCATGATGACATCACAGAGCTGGTGGATGTTAGAGACCTTGCACTCCTCCACCTTCTGTTTGAGGATGCCCCACAGATGCTCAATAGGGTTTAGGTCTTGAGACATGCTTGGCCAGTCCATCACCTTTACCCTCAGCTTCTTCAGCAAGGCAGAGGTCATCTTGGAGATGTGTGTGGGGTCGGTATCATGAATACGTGCCTGCAGAACTCATGCAGCCCTAGACCATGACACTCCCACCACCATGCTTGACTGTAGAAGAGACACACTTGTCTTTGTACTCCTCACCTGGTTGCCGCCACACACGCTTGACACCATCTGAACCAAATAAGTTTATCTTGGTCTCATCAGACCACAGGACATGGTTCCTGTAATCCATGTCCTTAGTCTACTTGTCTTCAACAAACTGTTTGCGGGGTTTCTTGTGCATCATATTTAGAAGAGGCTTTTTTTCCGGGATGAAAGCCATGCAGACCAATTTGATGCAGTGTGCAGCGTATGGTCTGAGCACTGACAGACTGATCCCCCACCCCTTCAACCTCTGCAGCAATGCTGGCAGCACTCATATGTCTATTTCCCAAAGACAATCTCTGGATATGACGCTGAGCATGTGCACTCAACTTCTTTAGTTGACCATGGCAAGGTCTGCTCTGAGTGGACCTGTCCAGTTAAACCGCTGTATGATCTTGGGCACCGTGCTGCAGCTCAGTTTCAGGGTCTTGGCAATCTTCTTATAGCCTAGGTCATCTTTATGTAGAGTAACAATTCCTTTTTTCAGATCCTCAGAGAATTCTTTGCCATGAGGTGCCATGTTGAACTTCCAGTGACCAGTATGAGAGAGTGAGAGCGATAACACCAAATTTAACACACCTGCTCCCCATTCACACCTGAGACCTTGTAACAATAATGAGTCAAATGACACCTGGGGAGGGAAAATGGCTAAATGGGCACAATTTGGACATTTTCACTTAGGGGTGTACTAACTTTGTTGACAGCGGTTTAGACATTAATGGCTGTGTGTTGAGTTATTTTGAGGGGGCAGAAAATTTACACTGTTATACAAGCTGTACACTCACTACCTTACATTGTAGCAAAGTGTAATTTCTTCAGTGTTGTCACATAAAAATATATTATAAAATATTTACAAAAATGTGAGGGGTGTACTCACTTTTGTGAGATACTGTATGTCCAAATGGTACTATTCATCTACAGTGCCCACATACAGTTTCTGCGGCTTTGGACCCTCAGAGATTTGAAATGGATATTTCTCTTCTCCCATTGGGAAGATTTCTTCTCACTTTTAGACCCGGTGATACCATGATACATAGGTTGTTATCGGAACAGGATGTGAATTAATCTCCCCAATGGGGGCACAGACAGCAATAAAAATCTGACAAATGTTCTATTTTTTTTTCTGCTTAACTCTCCTTGGTGAAATTGTTCCTACACCTCTGTCCTAGGAACACAGCAATAAAAACCTGATAACGTTTTTAATGTTCATCTAGTTTATTCAAAACTAAATGAAAAGTAAATAACTGGTGCAGAGCTTTAAAGAGACCCTGTCGTCAGACCATTCATTTCACCAACAATCTTCCCATAAGAATATATGTGCATTTAATGTATTTTAAGCATTATATCTACCTGTACAGTAAAAGCCTCCCTTGTGTAGTCAGCCAAAAGCCCTGTGACCGCTGCTGATAAGAAAGACATAGAAAAGAAAAGGTGGTATACTTGTAGGGAATTGTTAGGTCCCCTTTAAGTTTTCCCCATCCTATTCTTAGAAGGTCTGGATGGGCTACACCTGTTGATATTAGAGCTGCGCGTTTCTGCTAAAATGAGAATCACAATTTTTTTGCTTACAAGACATAGCATAATTTTTTACATTATACAAAAAAATTGGGCTAACTTTACTGTTTAGTTTTCTTTTAATTCATTGAAGTGTATTGTTTCCCCAAAAATTTAGTTTGAAAGACCGCTGCGCAAATACAGTGTGACATAAAATATTGCAACAATCGCCATTTTATTCCCTAGGGTCTCTGCTAAAAAAATATATATATATATATAATGTTTGAGGGTTCCAAGTAATTTTCTAGCAAAAAAATACTGATTTTAACTTTGTAAGAAACAAGTTTCAGAAAAAGGTTTAGTCTTTAAGTGGTTAAACTTTCCTCATTTACAGGCCAAAGTTCATTCCTTTGATCTAAGAATGAAAAATTACAATGTTTCTAGTTATCTACCAGTGTGGACAATGTTGTGAAAAACTTGACAGGCTGATGTTCTTTTTTTTTTTTTTTGACAGCTGAGTGAGCAGAGAACTCATTACACTTGTTACATGAATGAATCGGGAAATTCTGCATAGAGATGGTGAGGGAGGTTGAATCGTGATCACGATTTTTTAATGATTAATCGTGCAGCTCTAGTTGATATTTAATCACTTCAGCCCTGGAAGATTTGGCTGCTCAATGACCAGGCCATTTTTGCGATACATCACTGTGTCGCTTTAATTGACAATTGCATGGTCATGCGATGTTGTACCCAAACAAAATTGACGTCCCTTTTTTCCCCACAAATAGAGCTTCTTTTTGGTGGTATTTGATCATCTCTTTGGTGTTTATTTTTTGGGCTATAAACAAAAGAAGAGTGACAATTTTGAAAAAACACAATACTTTTACATTTTGCTATAATAAATATTCCACATTTAAAAAAAAAAAACAACAACAATTTTTTCCTTCAGTTTAGGCCAATATGTATTCTTCTACATATTTTTGGTAAAAAAATCGCAATAAGCGTATATTGATTGGTTTGCACAAAAGTCATAGTGTCTACAAAATAGGGGATCGATTTATGGCATTTTTCTTTTTTTTTTTTTTTTTTTTTTAGTAATAGCAGCGATCTGTGATTTTTTTTCTGGGACTGCGACATTATGGTGGACACATCGGACACTTTTGACACATTTTTGGGACCATCGACAATTATACAGCGATCAGTGCTATAAAAATGCACTGATTACTTTAAAAATGTCACTGACAGGGAAGGGGTTAACACTAGGGGGCGATCAAGGGGTTAACGGTGTTCCTCACGGTGTTCTAACTGAAAGGGGGATGGAAATTACTAGCAGAGATGACAGGTCGCTGTTCATACTTCGTATGAACACACGATCAGTCTCTTCTCCCCTGAAAGAACCGGGATCTGTGTGTTTACACACACAGAGCCAACTACTCGCTGTGTCACAAGAGCTCGCGGGTGCTCGGCGGTCGTCACGCCCACTGGGCCCTCGCATTGGCTCTGACGGCGAGCCGCGTCCAACCCTAGTGGCCACAATGGGAAGTGACGTAAGGCAACATCGATTTGCCCAGTCAAGCCAACCTGCCACAGTAAAACTGCGGCAGCTGGTTGGCAAGTGGGTAAGGAGGGAATAGTCAACTGGAGTTGGAGTGGAGAGTTGTTTCCAGCAGGGTTAACTGGATGTAAGGAGCTGAGGAGTCACGTTTACATCTGAGCAGGCAGCTGCTTGGGATGTGCCTATATGCTGACTCTGGGAAAGAGAGGGAAAGCATCTTAAAGTGTCATTAAACCCAAATCATTATAAACGGTCAATATGTGCTATATTACATTGTGTTCATACACACTTTTCCGCCAGGGCATTCATATTCTGTAAAATACAAAAACCTGGTTGATCCTGCTGTTTACTGTCCCTCTCACCTTGTCTGTGTCCCCACTACAGCCTGAGATTGTGTAGACTAGCCATTGCCACATCTACTGGGCATGCTCCAGTTTCAGTTCTCTTCTAAGCTGTTCATTGTCTTCTTTTTCTTATCTGTACAGGCCACATGACTATACAAACACACATGTGGGTGTATAAACAACAGTAAATTACACTCCCCTGCCTCCCTCCTCCTCCATGTCCTCATATTGCTTAACACTATGGAGGAAGGCTTTAATATGTTGACTGATGGAGGCTTCAGCTCCCTGTTAGTCCCAGCACCTACACACCATAGATTGTCAGTCAATTTAAACTCCACCTACATCATGTTTTTGCAAAAAAATAACAAACATTTGCTTTGAAATATAGATTTGTAATAAGCTTCAAATGCTTCGTAGCTGGTAATTATTTATTTTGATTCTCTATTCTGAAAGCATTTTTTCCTGTCATGTGACTGGCACAATAATAATAACATTTCAAGTTTTTAGGGTACCTAAAGCATCAGTGAACTACCATTTTTAAGTAGCCCTTGTACACTTCCCATTGGGGCAAGGATATCTTGTTTGTGTTATTGATGCTGTATTTTACATGTTGATTTTTTATATTGGTGCTGCACATTGCTTTTTGGATTGATTATTTGGGTTTGTGTATTAACCTTTTTTTTTTGCTGCAAGCTGCCTTCCAATTTGCGCTATTTCTCTTATATGATCTTTATACATAAATAGAAGGAATAATGACAATTGAACATTGTACAGTATATTTAGTATTACTTTAATATGGGACATTGACAAGTACCTGACTAGAGGTGAGTAGTTTATCCCAAGCATGCTAATTGTTTATATCATTGGAGAGTGTTCTCCTTCCAAGAAAAAGATTATTATCCATTATTTGAACTTTGTAAATATTACTTTGTGCAAGTAAAATGTAAAAGACAAGCTGATCCAACTGGACATTCCATCATTGTGTGAGGAGATGTTGAGTAAGTGAACAGTTCAGTGTTAAGAGTGTGTGAGGAGACTGCTACTAGCGAGTGGGTTGGGTAGCCATGGCCTACATCAGTGATGGCGAACCTTGGCATCCCGGATGTTTTAGAACTACATTTCCCATGATGCTCAACTACACTGCAGAGTGCATGAGCATAATAGGAAATGTAGTTCCAAAACATCTGGGGTGCCAAGGTTCGCCATCAAAGGCCTACATACATGACCCTCCATGTACAAGATAGAGTCCTGAACATTCCACTCTTGGTCTGGTCTATAGGAAGAGTAAGGGACTGTTCTTTGGACACTATGTGCACCACTAAGTTTCAGTAGGTGTATGGGGTAGCTGTGTGATGTGAAATATCCTATGGACTGGGGTAGGTTGTTCTGGGGGAAGAGAAGGTAGCGGTGTCCCCCAGAACCAGTAGCTGAATCTAAAACTATATGTGTAGAAGTGAGTTCAGCAAAAAAAGTTGTGCTCCTACGCCTTGGGTCACTCGTGACTATGCAGACCCCTTAAGCCACCAAGGTCAGTGAGCATCTCACCTAAAAGGGGGGAGACCTACCCTCATGGTATAGGCACCCCAGCTATGTAAAATGGTGATTCTTTTTTAAAACAGTTAACATTCAGCTATCAGGGATGAATTGGATCGTGTATTATGTAATGATCGTCTTTACATATCTAAATAAATAATGTATTTCCATTTTATATATGTTCTGCTGTTCTGCTACTGGAATACAGCCTAATTATACAAAAATAAACAATAATACATATGGCAAACCTTAAGCACTGCCTCATTCTACATTTAAGTGATAAGAATGTAAGCACACAGTAATGTGTGCATAAGGGAGTATCTGTTATTAATGACCTGTAATAAATCTTCTAACATTGATTCTTGACAAAGCTAAACTATTTATAATATTTTTCATTAGAGGGCTCAGCTAAGCAACAAAGGATAAAAAAAAAGGTGCAAGTTTATCACTGAAAAAAAGCATTTTATAGTATACAGTGCTTTGGGAACTAAATCTTGTTCAATAAGGGTTATCTTAAAGCAGCACAAAAATGTTAATTAAATATATTCTTCAGTAGCTGCAAATAATTTTAATCACTTTTGTGTGCATCAAATGCCTTTGCAGATCCAAATATTACTTTGTAAAAGAAGTAGTGACATCATGTACTGTACATAGTCTGTGCAGACTGCAGAACTGTAGGAGGAGCCCATTAGGCTCCTCCCACTACAGGTTGCCTGCAGAAAACTACAGGAGGGGGCGGAGACAAGACCAGTCACTCTGCACAAGAAGAGAGAGCAGCAGTGACCGGTCTTTATTATGGGGAGCTCCTACACAGAAGCAACATTTCACACTGAATTACTGCACAGATCTGGAAGAAGTACACAAAGGACACCAAGATTCAAGGAAGAATACATATGAGTTCTATTTAGACAGTATTTGATTAGCTTTAAATAGTTCAACCATGTCCAGTCTTGCTGCTTTTTGCAGAATTCCTTACTTTCTGACATCTCAGGTCAGCGACTAAATAAGTATACAAGCTAAAATCCGTAAATGCTTGTTTAGTCTATTAGTGCAGGGATAAAGTGTAATACCTACCTTTTTCTGGCATGCTCCTTCAATCCATGATCCCAATCCAGTGGAATCGCCTCTGTAAGGTGCTCTCAGCTGTGTGCCTTCTCCCTGTACAATGAAGATTTAATAGCCCTGCAGTGTACACAATGATGCCAAGGGTTTGCCCATAGCCCATAGATTTGGGTAGAAAAAACAGGTGGAGATAGGGGGAAAGGGTAAGTAATAAATCTTATCCCTGTGCCGCTAGACTAAATTAGCACTTAACCCTTGCAGTTTAGGGGTGGGGGTCCCCACCATAAAGGTAGATCTTGTCTAATTTCCAGTATTGAGCTTTAACCACTTGACCATTGGGCACGTAAACCCCCGTCCTGACCAGACCAATTTTCAGCATTCGGTGCTCTCACATTTTGAATGTCAATTACTCAGTCATGCAACACAGTACCTATATTACATTTTTGTCCTTTTATTCACACAAATAGAGCTTTCTTTTGGTGAGATTTAATCACCTCTGGGTTTTTTTTTTGTTTTTGTTTTTTTGCACTATAAAAGAAAAAAATGCATTTTCTTAGTTTCTGTTATAAAATGTTGATAATTAGTAATTTTTCTTCATAAATTTTGGCCAAAATTTATACTGCTACATTTCTTTGGTAAAAATAACCCAAATCGTTGTATTTTATTTGGTCTTTGTGAAAGTTATAGAGTCCACAAGCTATGGTGCCAAGCTCTGAAAATTGATCACACCTGATGTACTGACAGCTCAATTCTTAAGACCCTAACAAGCCAGGAAAGTACATATATCCTCCAAATGACCCCTTTTTAAAAAGTAGACATTCCAAGGTATTTAGTAAGAGGCATGGTGAGTTTTTTGAAGTTGTAATTTTTTCCCACAATTCTTTGCAAAATCAAGATTTTATTTTTATTTATATGTTTTTTTTCTTCACAAAATTGTTATATTAGCAGGTTATTTCTCACACACAGCATAGGCATAGTACAAATTACAACCCAAAATAGATTCTACTACTCCTCCTGAGTATGGCAATACCACATGTGTGAGACTTTTACACCGCCTGCCCACATACAGAGGCGCAACATGCAGGGAGCACTGTCAGGCGTTCTTGGAGCATAAATTACACATATAATTTATTGACTACCTCTTACACTTTTGAAGGCCCTGGAGCACCAGGATAATGGAAAGGCCCCCAAAATGACCCCATTGTGGAAAGAAAACAACCCAACGTATAATCTATGAGGCATAGTGAGTCTTTTGAACTTGTCATTTTTCTAGAAAATGTGTAAAGAAAATCAAAACACTTTTTTTTACACAAAGTTGTCCATTTATACAATATTTCTAATACATAGCATGTACATACTAAAAATAACACCCCAAAATAGATTCTCCTACTCCTCCTGAGTACGGCAATATCACATGTGGGAGACTTTTACACAGCCTGGCCACATAGAGAGGCCCAACATGCAGGGAGCACCTTCAGGCGTTCTAGGGGCATATATGTCAAATCTAATTTGACTACCTATTACACTTTTGTGAGGCACTCTAGTGGCTTGGGAGAGGCATGGATGAGCATGAATGGGGATGGATGAGCCATGGATGGGGATGGCTGTGTATGGATGGAATGACTGAGCATGAATGAGTATGGCTGGGTATGGCTGAGTACGGCTGATTACGGATGGGATGACTGGGTACGGCTGAGTACGGCTGAGTATGGATGGGATGACTGAGCATGAATGAGTATGGCTGGGTATGGCTGAGTACAGCTGAGTACGGATGAGATGGCTGGGTATGGTGAGTATGGCTGAGTATGGCTGTGTACGGCTGGGTATTGCTGGGTATGGCTGAGTATAGATGGGGGTGGATGGGATGGCTGAGCATAGATGGATGGATGAGTATTGCTGAGTATGGATATATGGATGAGTATTTCTGATTAGGAATGGATGGCTGAGCATGGATGAGTATTGCTCAGTATGGATGGATGGATCAGTATGGATGGGTATTGCTGAATATGGATGGAGGGATGAGTATTGCTGAGTATGGATGGATGGCCGAGCATGGATGGATGGATGAGTATTGCTGAATATGGATGGATGGCTGGCCATGAATGAATATTGCTGAGTATGAATGGCTGGCTGAGTATAGATGGATGGATGGCTGTGCATGGATGGATGGATGGCTAGCTGAGCTTGGATGGATGGATGGCTGGCTAAGTATGGATGGCAGGCTGAGGATGGATGAATGGCTGGCTGAGTATGGATGGATGGATGGCTGGCTAAGTATGGATGGCAGGCTGAGGATGGATGGATGGCTGGCTGAGGATGGATGGATGGATGGCTGGCTGAGTATGGATGGCTGAGTATGGATGGCTGGCTCAATGGATGGAGTGGGCACAAATCAGCACTGTGGGCAATACACATCCAGCCCACAGCGCTGCAGCACCACCTGCTCTTTCCCCTCTCCCCTCTCTGTACTGTTCTGTACAGAGAGAAAGAGAGGAACTGGACGTGACGCCGCTTTGTTTACAAGTGATCGCTCCGTGATTTGATGGAGCGATCACGTGGTAAACGGCCGCTGTCAGCCGTGATCCGTATGTTCCCGGGTGTTTTCTCTAATAACAATACTCCAGTGTGAAGCAGGAGCTTCCTGGAAAAAAAAGGCCGGTCGCTGCTGCTCTCTCTCCTTGTGCAGGGTGACTAGTCTTGTATCCGCCTCCTCCAATAGTTAGCCTGTAGTTGGTGAGGCCTGATGGATTCCTCCCACATCTCTGTTCTTTAAACAGGCTATGCACAGGACAGTGATAATGTCACTGCTAATTTTACAAGATAATATCTGCGTTTGCAAAAGGGTTTGGTACACAGTGGATTTCTGTCCTTTGTAGCTACTGAGAAATATGTTCAAATTAAAATTCTATTCTATAAAATATGCACAAGCAATACTCAAGTTTTGTATTTTAGAACAGATAATACAAAGAGTAAAACAAATGTTCCAAAGAAAGAAAAAAAATATTTATATAATACAGCTTTGATCAAACGTATAAAATAACCTTTGGATATTTTCATGGCAAAAAAGTAAAAATTGAGAGTGAGAAAAGAATGAACAAAAGCGTTTCAATTAGATGGGCCAATCAGTCATTTGCACACAGTATGTAGGCTTGTGCCCACAGTCCAAGAAAGCTTCATAACAACAAAGGCTCCATTGATCAAACATTATTTTATTCTAGTTAGCGGCTTTTGTTTAGGCTTGAAATGTTGCAGGGGAACTTACTGTAAGCACTTCAATGTGCTGTCCGTTCTAGCAAGGAGAAAACAGGGCAGTGCCAGTCCGTCTAGGATGGCTGAAGAAAGCACGATGCTGAGACAAGTCAGAGGTGATCGTATTTAAAAGGAAAGTGTAGTCTGTTTTCTGAGGCTGCATATGTTATTACCATTTACCCTAACTAATTTGTTTGATGACCTACACATTCTGATAATAATACATTGGAACCATGGGCACAATTAACCACTTCAGCCCCGGAAGGATTTACCCACTTCCTGACCAGGCCATTTTTTGCGATACGGTACTGCGCCGCTTTAACTGACAATTGCGCGCTAATGCGACGTTGAACCCAAACAAAATTAATGTCCTTTTTTTCCCCACAAATAGAGCTTTCTTTTGGTGGTATTTAAACACCTCTGCGTTTTTATTTGTTGCGCTATAAACAAAGAAATAGCGTAAATTTTGAAAAAAAACAACAATATTTTTTGATTTTGGCTATAATAAATATCCAAAAAAAACTGTAAAAAAACAAATTTCTTCCTCAGTTTATGCCAATATGTATTCCTCTACATATTTTTGGTAAAAAAAAAATCCCAATTAGCGTATATATTGATTGGTTTGCGCAAAAGTTATAGCGTCTACAAAATGGGGGATAGATTTATGGCATTTTTTTTTTTTTTTTACTAGTAATGCCAGTGATCTGTGATTTTTAGCAGGACTGCGACAATGCGGTGGACAGATTGGACAAGTTTTTGTGACCAGTGACATTTGATGGTGATTTTTGCAGGAGAGCCAACCTGCCACAGTACAACTGCAGCGGCTGGTCGGGAACCAGTTAAAGCTGCACTTCAGCCTCACCTCCAGTCTTGCGCAGTTGTTCCCTGTACTGAAATTTCTTACTTTGATTCCATTGCACACTGTGAGCTTCTCAAGATGTGCATTACAAACTGAAGCAAGTCAGATAGAGCTTTCCTCATTTCCAGGCTAGTAGACATCCAGCATCAGGTAGCCCTTTACTTTCCAGCCTAATTGTCCATGGCCTGTCCCTTTCATAAATTGTGTAGCACCCTCCTAGATAGGTGCTAGTTTTAGATTGTTAGAATTAGTGTATTTTGTTAAAGTTTGTTAGGTAAAAGCATAGTTTGCTTACTTTACTCAGTGTCTGGTCTAATAGCTCCCTCTGCATCAAGAGAACTTGAGAAGTTTCTGGATGATAGGTGTGGAGTTATGTAGATGGCAGCATGAATATTGATACAGCCCTGGCCAACCCCATATGATTAAAAAAAAAAAACTGTGGTGTTCAAATACCACTAAAAGAAAGCTCTATTTGTTAAAATAAAATTATATAAATTTTATTTGCATACAGTGTTACATGACCAGGCAACTGTCAGTTAAAGTAGCACAGTGTCAAATAGCAAAACATGGCCTGGGAATGAAGGGATTAAAACCTTCGGGAGTGCAAATAAACACCAATAAAACAAAATGCTTGAAGAACCTTAAGTGTGAACCTAGACTTTTTTTTCATAGACTTAGTCGTAGACTAGGTTTCATAAAGGAGCTCGATAGCACCAGTTTTTATGATTTACTAATGCTGACATGCTCTGTATATATCTTTCTAATATTTATTTATATACAGTATCTCACAAAAAGTGAGTACACCCCTCTCATTTTTGTAAATATTTTATCATATCTTTTCATGTGCCAACACTGAAGAAATTACACTTTTCTACAATGTAAAGTAGTGAGTATGCAGGATGTATAACAGTGTCAATTTGCTGTCCCCTCAAAATAACTCAACACACAGCCATGTCATTTCTAAACCGCTGGCAACAAAGTGAATACATCCCTAAGTGAAAATGTCCAAATGGGGCCCAAAGTGTCAATATTTTGTGTGGCCACCATTATTTTCCAGCGCTGCCTTAACCCTCTTGGGCATGGAGTTCATCAGAGCTTCACAGGTTGCCACTGGAGTCCTCTTCCACTCCTCCATGATGAGATCACGGAGCTGGTGAATGTTAGAGACCTTGTGCTCCTCCACCTTCCATTTGAGGATGCCCCATAGATGCTCAATAGGGTTTAGGTCTGGAGGCATGCTTGGCCAGTCCATCACCAGTCAGCCATCATGAGGGACAAGAAGACCGCTGTGGGGATGGAGGTATATATCCATCAGCGACTCCAGCTTTCACATCTCCTATGGAGGTATATACCTCCAAATGGCAGGTCTGATCTTATCCCCACAGTGGTCTTCTCATCCCTCATGATTGCTGACTGCTTGATTGGTGATCCATATCCACCCTGTGTGCAGCTTGCAAGATACCTTTATGTAAGTGTATCTGAGTAATGTGTTACTTGCTTTTACTATCAAGCTGACCCAGGTGCCCTCTTTCTGCTGTTTTTTTTTATCATCTTTAGAAGACGCTTCCTTCTGGGACGACAGCCATGCAGACCAATTTAATGCAGTGTGTGGCTTATGGTCTGAGCACTGACAGGCTGACCCCCCCCACCCCTTCAACCTTTGCAGCAATGCTGGCAGCACTCATATGTCTATTTCCCAAAGACAACCTCTGGATATGACGCTGTAGCACGTGCACTCAACTTCTTTGGTCGACCATGGAGAGGCTTGTTCTGAGTGGAACCTGTCCTGTTAAACCACTGTATGGTCTTGGCCACTGTGCTGCAGCTCAGTTTCTGGGTCTTGGCAATCTTCTTTTAGCCTAGGCCATCTTTATGTAGAGCAACAATTATTTTTTTCATATCCTCAGAGTTCTTTGCCATGAGGTGCCATGTTGAACTTCCAGTGACCAGTATGAGAGAGTGAGAGCGATAACACTAAATTTAACACACCTGCTCCCCATTCACACCTGAGACCTTGTAACACTAACGAGTCACATGACACCGGGCAGGGAAAATGGCTAATTAGGCCCAATTTGGACATTTTCACTTAGGGATGTACTAACTTTTGTTGCCAGCAGTTTAGACATTAATGGCTGTGTGTTGAGTTATTTTGAGGGGACAGCAAATTTACACTGTTATACAAGCTGTATACTCACTAATTTACATTGTAGCAAAGTGTCATTTCTTCAGTGTTGTCACATGAAAAGATATAATAAAATATTTACAAAAACGTGAGGGGTGTACTCACTTTTGTGAGATACTGTATATAGTACACACACATGCACACACACTCAAATATAATTTATATTTCTAATTGATCAGAAGGCTTTATAGGTGCATGAGTTTCTATTCTATATTAGGGAGGTACTATACCGTACTGTAGAAAAGTGATATTGGCACATTATATTCCACACTACTTTGTCACATTTTATTAGAATCCAAATACATATATACAATTTTTTCATAGAAGATGCGTTTCGCTCTAGATGTTATTCATGTTATGTTGATGATTTTGAACCCACTTTGAAAAACGTTGAAGACAGAAGTGTAGCTAAAGCCCTCTATCAAACCTTCACAAAAGATTAGATTAGTTCTGGCAGGGTATCTTACTCGGCATACATGTTAAGAAGGTTGTCTGACAAGCAGGAATGTACTTTCCAAAGAGCATTAGGAGAAGAATTCCACCACTTATCATGGAAGGATTGAGGTAATGTGATACCGCCCTTGCTTGCAGGAGGATGTGGCAGTCTTATGGACGTTTGCCACTCAAGACCTTCACTAAGCGCTATGTTGTGGCTGCCAGGACATGCCCAGAATGGAATGGAACGCTTGTGTTTGTGGAAGAATCACACATAGTAGCTTTGGTTTTAGCTTTCTTTTCAGACAAGACTTTGTTGGTTTTGTGTTTGTTTTCTTTGAAAGGGATTAAGGAGGCCACATACAGGCAGATCTTTAAAATCAACTAGTAGGAAAAAAATCAGCTCCATCCTAACTATGGCTCAGCCAGCGTACAGACGAAGCACATATGGCAAAGGCTCATTCTTTTCTGTAAAGAAAAGGGAATGATCGGTGATCAGTTGCAGATTTTTTCCAACATTTTGTTACTTTTTGACTCTCCAAGGCATTATCTTGGTTGTTCTGTTTTCAAAGGAACAACCCACAAAAATTACCAGATTTTATCAGTTTATGCAAAAGAGCCTTTAACCACCTCGAAACAGGGCACTTTTACCCCCAATCCTGCCCAGGCCATTTTTCAGCTTTCAGCACTGTCACACTTTGAATGACAATTGCCCGGTCATGCTAATTCTTTACACATGTAGAACTTTCTTTTAGTGATATTTAATTGGGTTGGGTATTTTATTTTTTACTAAAATAAAACAAGACCGTAAATTTTGAAAAATATTTTTTTTTCTTATTTACAAAATTTACTGACAGAAACTAAGCAATTTTTCTCCTTCATTGATGGGCACTGATAGGCTGCACTGATGGATACTGATGAGGTGGAACTTATGGGCACTGACAAGGTGGTACTTATGGGCACTGATTAGGGGACACTGATGAGGAGGCACTAATATGCCGCACTTATGGGCACTAATAGGTGGCACTGATAGGTGGTACGTATAGGCGGCACTGATGGGCATTAATGGGTGGCACTGATGGGTGAAATTGATGGGCAGCACTGATAGGTGGCACTGATGGGCACTGAAAGTCAGCACTGATTGGCTTCACTAATGGGCACTGATTTGTGGCACTGGTGGGCACTGATTTGTGGCACTGGTGGGCACTGATTGCTGGCACTGGTGGTACTTTATTTTAATCAGGGCACTGATGATCAGTGTCCTGATTACCTCTCTTGCTGACCCCTGCAAGAAGATGCCGCTGATCAGCTCTCATCGCCACACACTCTGTCAGTGTGAGGCAATGAGAGCCAATTACCAGCACTTCCGTGTTTACATGTGACTGGCTGTGATTGGACACAGCCGATCAGATGTTTAAAGAGCCTCGTCAGTGGCTCTTTACAGAGATTGGGGTCGCGTGCCCTAGCAACAAGGAGTGGCCGCGACTGCCACACTGAGTGCCCCCGCCGGCACACAGGAGTGCCTGTTCGGGTGCCATGTCATATGACGTCGACCCAGAGCAAGAACCGAACCCTCCCCCTGTTAATTGATGGTGGGCGGACGCCAACTGGTTAAAATCCATCTAAATCCAGGAACACAAATGCAACATGTTGCAGCTTACCAGTTCTTTGATGTGGAGGCCAAGTTTTAAGGATAAGTACATTTCCTACAAGAAAGTTAAAAACCTGATTCTGTGAAGTATGCACAGCTGAGGCTGTCAACCACCTTCAGTTTGCTGGTGTGGGGTGTGGCTGTCTCCCAAGATTCTATGGTGTTGGCATAGACTGTGAGTCATGCAGGTAGCAGATGGAAGACATAGAAGACAGATATCACACTCTGTGCTTTGGATTGAGGCAAGTACACACTATAGAAGGAATTACTCAGGTCATTTTTCATTTCAGTGGTTTACAGCCGCTGTTGGCCTAACTCCAAAATTATTATTTCCTTTTTTTACTTTCAGTTTTTGATCTCTGTCAGACTTTATAGCTGTCTCTCTCTGTCCCAAATGGGTAGATTTCCTTTCACATCCAAAAAATAAGGTGTCATCAGTTTAAGAAGTGACGGAGACAGCAATAAAAGCCTGTAGTGCTTACCCATGAAGGAGCTGCTGTTGATCGAATTCTCTCCATTTCCAGCGATGCTCCCCCAAACTGATCCATGACTCACTGACTCACCCTGTAACCTATAAAATAGAGGCAAATAGACAAAATCCCTATGGAAGAAAATACTGATTAGAGCAATAATATTAATATATTACAAACTAATAAGTGAGGATAATAAACACTGTAATATAATATATATGTAAACAGACACGTGTATAAACAATTTTGCGATATAATATGCACAACTACAATTACATTTATCCCAAGGCCTATCTTATTTGAACCAAAGGCTACCCTGTTGAACTTGGTCCTACCAAAGTTGGAGCCCTTAATCTTTTAGGTGAAGTGCACTTTAACAGTCTTTTGTAATCCTAACAGAATCTGAACTGCTCTGAAAAGAAAGGGGTTCATGGTAATTCAAGAGGGCAGTACTATCCCATGAAATGGGTAAATTGTGAAAGTCTGTGAAGTTTCTAATTACTGTAGTTGGTCTCTGGATTCTTGCCAGTCACGTGTAGGCCAACAAAAGGTTCCCCTCTCGAGCTGAAGTTCAGCAGCAGTAGCAGGCAGTCCATCTCCTGAAGGTCAGGTATCATCCATAGTTGCTCACCAGGTCAGCTGCAGTCTCTTGCCGGATCCAGAAAGTGGCACACTGACCCTTAGTGTAGCTCTCAGCAGCCTTGTTCTCACACAGGCAGCCCAACACAGGTCACTGCAGAAGCAGCCAAATGTCCCCCAGCATTGCTAGTCTCTCAGTAGATCAGACTATATCAGCAATGGCACTCCCTGGTAATGGTACACAAGTTCCCTGCACTTACTGTCCCTCTAGAGTTTGGACTTAATCTGAGTATCAACAGCCTGTGTGCAATACCAGCTTGTGTCCTCTCACTCAGCACCAGCTTGTGACTGTCCCCGGAGGCAACAGAGCTCTCTCTCTACCAGCAGTAGCAGGAATCCCCAGGCAACAACCTAGCTTGCCAGCTCTCCACATGTAATGTGTCCTAGGCACTCTGGTAGATTAGGTCCTCTTTCCCTTTATGGTCCAGGCCTGTGAGCCTCTCTGGGGACTACATTCCCCACCAGCCCTTGCACCTATACTCTCTCTGGCCTCCAGTGGGTGGATCTTCAGGCTGCAGCAGTAGCCAGTGGGTACCTTCTTTCAATCCCTCTCTCCTGTTGCAACTGTACAGACCAAAAGCTTTAGGGGAGAGAGAGAGTAAACCCTGCAACAAGGTGGATAGCCTTCTTCTAAAGCTGAACCATAAAGGGTCGCTGGTGGGACTTCAAACCCAAGATTAGTTTTTACCTTTCCATGTTCTACAAAATTGTGTTTTTATTGATGTTTACATCTCAACTCAGAAGATCTCCCTTTACGTTCTTTGTGGTCACCATGACATCACTTAAAATGAACTATCATCTATATATTAAAAGTACACATAGCAATAAAAACCTGAGCAGGGTCCTAACTCTTCCTTAACCTGTTGTAGCACTACCCCTAAAGGAGCTTGATAGTTTGGCTATTTGGTGTTCTTTACCCCGGCTCTGTAGATAACCTCGGATCCACTGACACACCAGGTTAAGCAAATTTTGATTGGAATGCTGTTGAGAGTACAAAGATAGATACTCTGCACACAACTTAAACCCAAAATCATGAAGTAGACACCAGACTGGTTAGTGAAAACAGAACTCAATATATTGTTGCTGCAATGTAATTGAGGTAAATAGCAGCAGTCAAGAAAGAGTAAATGGAGAATGCCGTTAATCACAATTCACTAGACAATAGGATCACTAACTTGTAGCAGGTTGATTTGGAGTTCTAGGTAGCAGGAGTAATTGATACCTGGTAACCTACAAATTCACACACAGAAATGGCATGAATGACAATAACTACGATGGCGAATGATGCTGTTATAAACTTCCTGCAATCAGTAAACTATGCTGTTAGAGTGCACTCTATAAATAACTATGCTGAGACCCAGGTCTTATGATACGAGTCTTTCCTTACTTGTGGCAGCAAATGAAGTCCAACAGCTATCTATGAAGACCTAGTTCTTCAGCTTGCTAATGTTGGGGCCCAGTCTTTATGGTGGTGCACATAAATACAGTCCCCAAAAAAGCCTGCATGCAGTTGTAAAGGCAGCTTGTCAAATGTCCAGTCACTATGTGTTTAGTCCCTACTAGCAGCAACATGGTCTATGGCAGCAATGCCCTCTCATCAGCTACAGCGGTATGGCAGAAATGGTCCCACTGTTTAGATGTTCTCTGAATCTGCCTACAGTGGATATAGTCCTCAGCCCACAGTTATATAGTGCTTCAGTCTCATTGCAGCAAAGGTCTGTGTCCCAACAATAGCTCAGTCCTCAGCCTCTGTGCATTCCAATTCTCTCTTTCTTTGGCCTCAAGTACACAGGACCCCAATCTCTTCTGGTGTAGGTTGTGGGCTTGTGTTAGGTGGGCACACACCCCGAAAGGCAGGTGTGTTCACATCAGCCTCTGTGCAGCAAAAGAGGAAGATCCTTGATCGACAGCCCAGGACATACAGCCTTTTATCCTCCCTCTCACTGTCTCCTTGTGGGTACTATAGTTCAATGATCCACAGGATTCCACAGTATGGCTTCTATTCAGGACTTCAACTCCCACAGTCTGGTGTGATCAGCATAAAAGTCTGTGGAGCTCCTTTGGCCTGTCTGCTACCCCTGCTGGTGCTAGATTGTCAGTTCAGTGAGGGCACAGAGACCAGCTGCAGAACTGTGTTCAAAGAGGTTTTGACTAAATTTGGGTTAAAAGGATTAGTTCATCTTTGCTTACTTTTGCAGCCCCCCCCCCCACCCTCCCATGTATTACAGCGTCCTCAATAATATAGCATGCTATTTCAAAGGGTTTTACCTTTTCAAATGCTCATTAATGGCATGTTGTACTGAGAATTTCATGTGTGGTTCTGCAGATTTGCCAATGAGCCCTTGGCTTCATTCCCTACACACACATGCACAGTCTGCTCTTTTTCATTATCGAAGAGGGGACGAAAATGTAATGATCATCCTGAAAAAGTCATCTTTCTTTTACAAAACTGAATACAGCATCTTAATGTATTGAGGACCGTGTGATGGATAGGTAGATTTTTGTCAAAAGTAAGTAAAGGTGAAAAACCCTTTAATTATATCAATATATAGGTGTATAAATGCTGTGTTTGCTATTGTTTCAATAGTGTAAATTCATGAATCTCATTCACTTACTTTTGTTTTAGATTGGAAGGACTGAAATATCTCTATGTGAGATGTTATCTTGCCGTATAATAAAATACAGTGCATCAGTTTTCTGTGCCAGTAGCTCAGCTCTTAGTTTTTTTGGACTGGGGACATTCGGTTCTAAAAACAGGTCTAAATGTACAAGGGGGCCCCCAGATCCCAGCCTCCCCTAAAAAAGTGTCAACTTATCCACACTATATTGGCAAAAGTATTGGGCCACTCCTCCAAATCATTTGGTGGAGGAGAGATTATGGTGTGGTTGTTGTTTTTCAAGGGTTTGGCCTGGCCCCTTAGTTCCAGTGAAGAGAACTCTTAGCCCTTGTACACACGGTCGGACATTCCGATGGAAAATGTCCGATCGGACCGTGTTGTCGGATAATCCGACCGTGTGTGTGCTCCATCGGACTGTTTCCGTCGGAATATCCGATGGACCAAGTTTTCCAGCTTGGCTATAAAATTTTCAGACAACATGATCCGATCGGACTTTGTCCGATCATGTGTAGAGAATTACGATCAGACAAAGTGCCACGCATGCTCAGATCAAATTCCTACACCAAAGCTATTGGCTACTAGCCTGAACGTAGTCCCGTCATAATGAAATAACGTCACCATGTTACGAACGATCGGATTGTCCGACAACTTTGTCCGACCGTGTGTATGCAACAGTTTCAGACAAAATACGTCAGACAAAATACGTCAGACAAAATCCATCGGACAAAATCCGACGGATTTGGTTGTCGGAATGTCCAACCGTGTGTACAAGGGCTTAAGGAGTCAGCATACCAAGACATTTTGGACAATTTCATGCTCCCAACTTTATTGGATGGGGATAGCCCCTTCCTTTTCCAACATGGCTGCGCACCAGTGCCAAAAAAAAGGTCCATAATGACATGGATGAGCGAGTTTGAGGTGAAGGAACTTGACTGGCCTACACAGAGTCCTGACCTCAACCCGATAGAACACCTTTGGAATGAATTAGAGTGGAGACTGCGAGCCAGGCCTTCTTATCCAACATCAGTGTCTGACCTCACAAATGTGCTTCTGGAAGAATAGTCAAACATTTCTATAGACACACTCCTAAACAGAAAATGAATGTACTGTATTTTATTACATGGCAAAATATGTCCCAATACTTTTGGCTATATAACAGTGTTTCCTATTGTGCCCCCTAGATAGGCTAACCCAAAAAAAAAATAAAGTTGGACATACATGACCCAAATATGGGCTGACCCTGCTAAAATTCAAACTGTGGGTGGCCCAAAAGTTGAGCTAAATAATCCTAAAATGCTTTATAAACTAACATTTCAGGAACAGAGGTATAAATCAGAAACATTTTCAGCGTACCTCAAAAGTGACTACATACAACTTGGCAAGAAGTAGCGGTTACAGGTCCTTGTGTATTTTGTGCACTACAATCCAGGATCGCTTCTACTGTCACTAGCCCTTTGTCTCACACCTCAGCCCAGGTGGGTAGCTGGGCATATCTACAGATGGTTCTCAAAATTCCATGGAGCTAAAATTTTAAGAAGAGGCTACAAATTATTTAACCAATGCTAAGACAAACCTGCTAACTCAAACTTATGAGAGATCGGCCTCCCTGTTTTTCCACTATGGCTGCCTGAACAGCCTCTGTGTCATTTTTTCTCCAACAATGGCCAATGCCGCGTACACACGATCGAATTGTCCGGCGTACTTAGTCCGGCAAACAATCCGGCGGATAGTCCAGCGGACTTTCTACCGAACGGACTTGGCCACACACGGACACACAGAAAGTCCGGCGTTTGCTAGCGCGATGACGTACAGCACGTACGACGGGACTAGAAAAAGGAAGTTCAATAGCCAGTAGCCAATAGCTTCCTTTTCGTACTTGCTTCTGAGCATGTGTCATTCTTAGTCCGCCGGACTAGCATACTGATGAACGTATTGTCCGCTGAAACCCAAGTCCGGCGGAAAGATTGGACTGCAAAAATACTTTCTAAGTCCGTCGGACTTTACGCTGAGAAAGTCCGCTGAAGCCCACATGCGATCGAATTGTCCAGTGAAATGCGTTTCGGCAGACTAAGTACGCCAGACAATTTGATCGTGTGTACGCGGCATAAGACCCATTCCAGTCTCAATGGGCTGGGCTCAGGCAAGCTGAATCACACAAGAATAGAAGAAGTACAGAAGCACTAAAGCCTGGGGACACATCATGATAAAGTTTCAGAAGATCATTAGGAAAAAGGACAAAAAGTGCGGCATGGTGGAGGAGTTAATTCTGACAACTCAGCTGACTGTATGTTCTATATTCCAATAGAAGAAAAATAACGTAATGTTACTTTGTCGCTTCATTTTATCAGTGTCAAATATCTCAGTTCCTTTATAGGTTTGGGGATGTTGTGTTCCCATAAGGTGCCTATGGTTGTGAGAAAAAGTTTGTAAATACTTAGGAATGTTCTGACTGCATCTTACAGACACAATCTGAACTCTGCGCAGTAAGCATTTTCCTACACGAGCGGCATGCTGCATTCATCTTTAGGAAAGGACAGAGCTGTCATTTAGACCCAGCAAGAGTAAGCACAGGCTTAGACTTGGCATTCAAATGACAAATATAATCACTTTTTTTTATAAATATACAGACACTTTATTGTTGACTGCTTAAAAAATGAAAATTTTATCCTGTTTTCAGACAATGAACTAACACTGTAGATGTATAGCTCTATCTGTATAAAAGAACCATAAGCACTGCTGGAGACCACTATAGATCCTCATAAATGCTGACTTTGTGTAGTCAAAAATCCCCCCGACCAAGATGGCACTGATGGGGCCTGGTGATAGATACACAAGTGAACCATACTCTGAAGTTCAGTTTGTTCAGGAGGATCCAGCTGCACATGACAGGCAGGTAAAATGTGCTCCTATTGGGTGCCTTCTGTACATCTGCAGGGTTGATTTAGGCCTCTTTCACACTGGGGCGTTGGGGGCGCCGCTATTTCTATCTTTGCCGGTGGTTCGTAGGCGCTGCCCATTGATTTCAATGGGCAGGGATGCTTTAGGCCGCGTACACACGGGCGGACTGTTCGCCCAACTTTGTCCGCTGAACAGTGTTTGGGCGGACAGTCCGCTCGTGTGTGGGCTTTCAGCGGACAGTTTCAGCGGACAGTTTGACGGACAAGGTTTTTCGGAATTTCCGAAAAACTGTCCGCTGAAATCTTGTTTCAGCGAACAGTCCGCTCGTGTGTAGGCTTGTTCGTCAAACAAAGTTGCACGCATGCTCAGAAAGGATTTTCACGCCGAAAGTTATAATGCAGTGTATAGGACCTCGTATTTTTCGTCCCGTCGTATGTGCCGTTCACGTCATCGCGCACGGTTTCAGCAAACTGTTCGTCCGTCGTGTGTGGCCATGTCCGTCCATGCTAATTTTGAGCGGACTGTTTGCCGAAACTGTTTGACGGACAAAGTTGGGCGAACAGTCCCCGCGTGTGTACGTGGCCTTAGGAGCGGTGTGTACACCGCTCCTACAGCGCTGCAAAGATGCAGCTTGCAGGATTTTTTTTACCACCCTGCAAGCGCACTGCTCCAATGTGAAAGCACTTGGGCTTGAGTGAGAGGAGATGCTCTTTACTGGCGCTATGCAGACGTTATTTTTAGCGCTACAGCGCCTGTAAAGCACCTCAGTGTAAATGCAGCCTTAGGGAGGAGCCCCCCCCCTCTTGCTTCGGTTTGCACCAGAACATGCGAACAGACAAAAATGTGTGCGAACACGCGAATGTGAAAAATCAAGTGTTAATTTTAGAGCCTTATATGCAGTTATTGCCATAAAAAGTGTTTGGGGACCCGGGTACTGCCCCAGGGGACATGTATCACTGCAAAAAAAAAGTTTTTAAAACGGTCGTTTTTTCAGGAGCAGTGATTTTAATAATGCTTAAAGTGAAACAATAAAAATGAAATATTCATTTAAATATCATGCCTGGGGGGTCCTGTAATGTAGTGCATCTTTTCCATGTTTATAACAGTACTGCAGCAAAATGACATTTCTAAAGGAAAAAATTTCATTTAAAGTTGCTTGTGCCTGATCCCGACAATATACATAAAATATTTAAAAAAACACCCCAAAAAATCCCAAAATGAAAGCAAAAATGGTGCATGGGCCCCCCAAAATCAATACCAGACCCTTATCCGAGCATGCAACCTGGCAGGGTCCAGGAAAAGGGATGGGGACGAGAGAGCACCCCCCTCCTGAATCGCACTAGGCCACATACGGCCTGGTACTGCAAGTACCAGGTGACCCGCCCCCTTCTGATGTCATGTGACATCAGAGGGGTAGCAGAGTCACCCATTTACGTCACCGGGTGGCTACCCCCTTGTCTATATAACAGCTGTCAAAGCAAAAAGACAGCAGTCACAGGGACGCCTCCTGTGGAGTGGAGTTTCTCTTTTTTCATTTGTTTTTTTTTCACCGTCAGACACCATGATTGATGATGGATTTACATTGCAGGACACTTTTTTTAAATAAAGGAATTGTCAAAAACTTTCTGCTGTCGTTTTTACTTTTTTGACACTTTTTGACACTTTTTTGGGGGGACCGGGTTCTGGGGGCCCCCTTGTTAAAGGGGGCTTCCAGACTCCAAAAGGCCCCCCATCCATAGACCCCCACAACCACCGGGCAAAGGTTGTGGGGATTAGGCCCTTGTCCCCATCAATATGGGGAGGGCAGAGCTCGCTGTGATTGGTCAAAGCATGCAGGTCAGGTGCATGCTTTGGCCAATCATAAGACACCAATGCACTGCGATCCCGCAGTGCATTATGGGGTATTCCGCGGTGCTCAAATTTCCCGCGAACGCCCCATAATCTTCTGTATTTGCCAAATGTTTGAGTCGAACTTACGTTCGACTCAAACATCCGGCTCATCCCTAGTTTGATTGCTGCCAGAAAGCTTAATACCCATTTGATTGTTCTTGCCTAGGAGATTATTTTGTCATTGCCCACTGCAATGATCGTTCCACTTTTACCTTGTACAATGTTTTTACTCTTAAGGTACTTAATATAATTTTATTATAATGGAAAGATCCCCCCCCCCCCTCTATTTGAAATGGTGTCCCTGAGAAGGTAAATGATGGGAAACCTAAAATGTTAGTTTACTGTATAAAATGATCTTCCCTCACTTTGAAGAGATATCCTTTTAACTTGTTTTTTGTCCCTGTGGCATGAAGTGAAAAAATCTCCCTAATGTTAAGTCTGGAACAGTGACTATAGGATTGAAGCTCAGAGGTCCTAGTTCATTGGTGCCACATGGAGCCAGGAGTATCAAGCTACACTACGTAGACAAAAGCTTGTGACCATCGTACCTACATAAGTGTTTTGGAAACCACATTCCAAAATGATTTGCATTGACATGGAGTTTCCCACTCTCCCCCCTTTGGCTATAACAACTTCCACTTTTCTATGAAATCTTTGTAAGACAAAGTCTGGAGAAATTTGTTCACATTCAGCTAAAAAGCATTTGTAAAATCAGGTACTGATGTTGTATAACGGGGTCTCCAAACTCTCTCCAAACAAAGGGCCAGTTTACTGTATCTTTAGACTTTAGGGAGGACGGATAGTGGCCAGTGGGAATAGAAAACAATGTCCTGGCATCAGTGGGAGTAAACAGTCTTGCTATTGGGTGCGGAATCATTGGTGCACTATTTGTCAAACTTTTTTGTCTTGTGGCACACCAAAAAGATCTAAAAAAGTTTTCGGAACCCCTGAGATTAAAGATTAAATAATTCATGTGGTAAAGAATTTATTTATTTTTACACATATATTTCATTTTAAATTTAATGTGAAGGATGTGTCTGCTTTCGAGAGCAAATCAGATTAAAGTGAGGCTCCAAAGTCGACAAACAAGCATGCATTTCATTGTCAATTGTATAGTGTAGTAAGCAAAAAAGAAAAGGGGACACTCGCCTCTAAGTCTAAGACTCAGTCTAAGGCCGCGTACACACGGGCGGACTGTTCGTCCAACTTTGTCCGCTGAACAGTGTTTCAGCAGACAGTCCGCTCGTGTGTGGGCTTCAGCGGACAGTTTCAGCGGACAGTCTGACGAACAAAGTTTTTCGGAATTTCCGTAAGACTGTCCGCTGAAACTTGGTTTGAGCGGACAGTCCGCTCATGTGTAGGCTTGTTCGTCAAACTAAATTCCGCGCATGCTCAGAAAGGATTTACACGCCGAAGGTTGCATTGCAGTGTATAGGACTTTGAATCTCTCATCCTGTCGTACGTGCCGTTCACGTCATCGCGCAAGTTTTCAGCGGACTGTTCGTTCGTCGTGTGTGGTCAAGTCCGCTCATGCAAATTTTGAACGGACTGTTTGTCAAACTGTTTGACGAACCTAGTTGGGCGGACAGTCCGCCCGTGTGTACGCGGCCTAAGTGTAGTATCTCACAACATTTATTAAAAGAATCAAGGGAGCAAGTATACAGGCACATCATACATAGAAGGTACTTCCGTGGTGCTGGTGAAGTTGGTACAGGGCCCGCGCTCTCGGAGAGCTTGAGAAAGGAGCGTTGCGGCCTCTCGATGGACTACCGCGTATGCGCTGAAAACGTGTTGTGTCACGTCCTCCATGATCCACTTTCCAGACGGGCACTGTGCGTCACACTGCACTCCAACACTTGCAGACTGCCATCAGGTCCTCCCACCCTGGGCATGTTGTTCTGACGGCCTGACCGCAGTCTTTTCTGACAGCTTCCCAAAATATCCCATAGCACACCTGCAAATCAGTTTCATAGTTAGTTAGGTTGAATAAAGACACCAGTCCATCAAGTTCAACCTGAGTGTCTACAATTGTCCCTACATTGCACACTCACATTGGTCCCTACCCTTAAGGGGCCCACAATCCAAGGTCCCCATTCATATACTATGGCCAATTTTTTTGACCGAAGCCAATTAACCTACCTGCATGTCTTTGGATTGTTGGAGGAAACTGGAGTACCCGGAGGAAACCCACGCAGGCACAGGGAGAACATGCAAACTCCAGGCAGGTAGTGTCGTGGTTGGGATTCGAACCAGCAACCCTTCTTACTGCTAGGTGAGAGTGCTAACCACTACACCACTGTGCTGCCCGTGTTTGAGAATCATTGCATTGGTGTCAGTGGAAGGAACAGTGCCCCATCATTGATATCAGTGGAAGGAACAGTGCCATATTGTTGGTGTCAGTGGAAGGAATTGCGCTCCATCCTTGGTGTCTGTGGGAGAAATAGTGCCCTAAGAGTTGGATAAAGGGATAAAGGCAAGTAAAGGGCCTCTCCTGCCCCCGGTCCTCAGTATAGAGTCCACTGTTGTACAGGAACACACGGTTTGCAATCAGAATTTCATATAACTGGTTTTGTGCACACGGGCACCCTCATGGTGGAACAAAAAATGCCTTTCTTCAAACTGATGCCATAGGTTTGGAAGTGCACAGTTTTTTAAAATGTCTTTATATGGTGTAGTATCACCAATACTCAAGACAGTGAATCCCTGAACTCAATCATTTGGAGAGGTATCCATATATTTTTGGCCATACAGGTATGTGTGATGGTCAGATGTGCACAAACGTTTGTCCACATAATGCATACCCACTACATACGAGAGCTATGGTGGTTTCCATTCTGAAAATCTGAAAATATTAATCACCTGGCTGTACCTGAATGAAATACTTCTGGAACAAACATGTACCCAATGAAAAGCCAGGGTTGCCTACTTTATTCATGTTACCGGTCAATGACTCAGAACATATTGAAATTAAAAATTAGCATGTCAGACAAATAGCACTTAAAAAAGAAGAGGTCAGCAGTGGCAGACTACACATCACTCTGCTGGTGGGTTTCCTTTAATGAGCAGAGTACCCCCCCCCCCCCCCCCAGTTCTGTCTTAATGAGCAGAATGTGCTTTGATATTATCATAGTATTTCTACACTCTTGGGAAGAAGAAGTCTTTTGTTTCACAACATCAGGTGAGAAAAATACATTATTACACACACTGTACGATGATACATTGCCTCCAGGTTCATCTGGCTGACTGCTCAGTCTTCTGATGTTATGTCTGGGCAATAAAATCCCCCAAATAGTTTGCATGAAATTTAAGGGGGATTTTCACTCATTATGTATATGTCTTTCCCAAGGCTTAAGGCTTTCACCCAGAGTTTTACAGAGGCATGTAACAATAAGAATGTTGACTGATTAGTCTAAAAATGTATCCCAGTTATTGGGCTGACTTGAACTCTTTGAACATAATGATAATTATTTCTGCTATTCATGTTCGGGTAAAACTAAAATTCTCCCCAAATATTGCAGATTCAATTTAGGAACAACTGAACCAAGTAACTGTGATGTTTGTGGTAGAATCCAGCAGGCTACTCTGTAATAATAAAATAATTAAAAGATAGATATATAAAAACATATATACCGTATATACTCGAGTATAGGCCGACCCGAATATAAGCCGAGGCCCCCAATTTACCCCCAAAAAAACTGGCAAACTTATTGACTCGTGTATAAGCCGAGGGTGAGACATGCCTGTCCATCCCTGTGTGTGTGTCCGTCCATCCCTGTGTGTCCGTCCATCCCTGTGTGTCCGTCCATCCCTGTGTGTCCGTCCATCCCTGTGTGTCCGTCCATCCATCCCTGTGTGTGTGTGTGTCCATCCATCCATCCATCCCTGTGTGTGTGTGTCTCCATCCATCCATCCATCCATCCCTGTGTGTGTGTGTCTCCATCCATCCATCCATCCATCCCTGTGTGTGTGTGTCTCCATCCATCCATCCATCCATCCCTGTGTGTGTCTCCATCCATCCGTGTGTGTGTGTGTGTGTGTGTGTGTGTGTGTGTGTGTGTGTGTGTGTGTGTGTCCAGCCTACCTTTGTCCCGAGCCTCCGTCCCGTGCCTTGCCTCCTTGCCTCCGTCCCGTGCCGTGCCTTGCCTTGCATCCGTCCCGTGTCGTGCCTTGCCTTGCCCCCGTCCCGTCCCGTCCCGTGCCGTGCCGTGCCTTGCCTTGCCTCCGTCCCGTGCCCTCTTCGTCGGCGGCCATTGTAAAATTCAAAAGCTGCGCCGCCGCCTTCGCCTGTGATAGGCGGAACACTGAATTTCCCAGCAGCCTGTGTTCCGCCTATCACAGACGTCGTATCATCCTCGTCCGTAGTACGAGGATGATACGATGTCCGTGATAGGCGGAACACAGGCTGCTGGGAAATTCAGTGTTCCGCCTATCACAGGCGAAGGCGGAGCCGGAGGCGCGGCTTTTGAATAGAATGGCCGCTGTCTGTCTGCTCGACACGCTGATCGAGCGGGCAGACAGCGATGACTCGAGTATAAGCCGAGGGGGGCACTTTCAGCCTCAAAAAAGAGGCTGAAAATCTCGGCTTATACTCGAGTATATACGGTACTGTGACAGTGTGCGGTGCTGCCATGGCGTGACATTAGACAATCATTGAAATAAGGACACGAGGTTTGCATGTGTGCAGCATGTGGAATTCCGGAGTATATATTTTATGAGCAGAAAAAACTGTTTTCATAGCTCTCCAGATTTTGGTAGATCTGGACTTGGCTATATAGTTGAGAGAATTCAAAGTGTTTGGGAGGGAAGAAATCTCGAATCCAGTGTCTGGGTTTTGTGGAAAACCAGCAGTGTGTGTGTCCAGATGCACACAGCCCTTATAATGATGGTCTGGTGAGAGCTCAGAGCAGTTGCTGTTGGCAGAGACAGACCCCAGTCAGGAGACCTGGATGTGCCTATCACCAAAAGACTGGGAAAGTCTGGACCAGTCACGGGCCTGGGAGACCAAGACAGGGATCTGGGAGGTCGAGAAAGCTGAGGCGGCTAGCAAGTCCAGGGGGGTTGGAGGAAATCTCCAGGGGGGTTGGAGGAAGTCTCCAGGGGGGCTGGAGGAAGTCTCTGAGAGAGTGAGCAAACCCCGGGGGGGGGGGGGGAGGCTGGACAACCTTGTTTGGAGGTCAGGAGTGGGCCCTTGGAGCGAGGTACTGCAACTGAAGCCGAGTGAGCCTTAAGAGCCAGGTGGCTTAGTATTTTTCTTTATTTGTGTTTGCTGCATGGGCAATCCATATGTGTTGGACTTTTACCTTGCCTTTCATTTAATAAAAGTATAGTTTCTCTTTGACGTGGATTCACTGTAAAAATGCACCTACCACGAGAGCTAACAAACCCCATATAACAATAAATACAAGCATACATAAATAAATGAATAAATATTTCCCCTCTATTACTTTTCTTGGGACAACCCACAATTTGGGATTTTCTTTTACTTTCAATAATAATGGTAAATATGACAAATAGAGAGGGTGAATCTTCCTAACCGTGGTACAGACATGCCGCGTACACACGAGTGGATTGTATGGCGTACCTAGTCCGTCATACAATCCGACGGACAATCCGTCGTAGTTTCCACTGAACAGACTTGACCACACACGGATACACAAACAGTCCGTCGAAAGCTTGCGCGATGACGTGTACAACACGTACGACGGGACTAGAAATAGGAAGTCCAAGACACAGCAAAGCACCCTTCCGCCGTGTAAATCCTTTCTGGGCATGCGCCATTCTTAGTCCGTCGAACTAGCATACTGACAACCGTATTGTCCGCTGAAACCAAAGTACGACGGACAGATTTTTGGAAAAACCGAAATTCTTAGTACTCCGGACTGCACGCTGAAAAAGTCAGCTGAAGCCCACACACGAGCGGATTGTCCGCTGAAATGTGTTTCAACGGACTAAGTACGTCAAACAGTTCGACCGTGTGTACGCGGCAAAAGTGATACAAACTGACAGGGGCTCTAATCCATCTCCACTCTATCCAAAACTAAAAATAAAGTTTTGACTTTAGTTACCATATACAATTTTTTTTTTTTGTGGTGGTGGGGGCATCAAGTATCTTCTGCCTCCGATTTGAGGCATGTCTCATTTTTGTAGAAGACCCCTCCAAGGGCTTTCTGCCATCTTCTTAGATCCACACTACGAGACCAAAATGGCCAAATGCATCCCAACACATTAGACAAAATGCATCACTGCAAGGAGATGCTTCTAAGGTACTTGCAGAAAGCCTTTGCTGATGGTGGCAGAGATGCCTCTGCTACCCACAGTGAACAAGCAGGCAGCTGCAGTAGCACTAACTTCAGCAGGGAACATCTACAGTAACAGAGGCATTGAAAACTTACTTCAGACAGCAGGCCATGCCCCAAGTGGCAATCACAGTCACAGTTTGTTCATAAAGGTCAACCTGTTTGTCGGCTCCAGTTCGGCTGCCAACAACCCCTGATGTGAAGAAAGACCCCATGGACATATTGGGCATCTAAGATTGACCAGTGGCCGGAGCTTGCAGAACATGCACTAGAGGTGCTGGCTTTCGTTGATGGAGGTGTCTTAGGCCCGTTTCACATGGGTGTACAGATTGAGTCAGCCTGTCAGTTTTTTTTAGATAGATCAGATCATCCATTGCTCTATATGAAGCAGAGGATGTAAACAGACATGTTTCCATTTACACCCCCCACCATCCAATCCGATCCATTAAAAACAGACAGATGGGAGATCTGGAATGTGATGATCACATGCCTGACAAAGGGGTCCTGCGTGGCTCCGAAACATTGCACTTTCCTTTGTGATGTGATCCTTTCCATTAAAACCTTTTGGACAAATCTGCAGATCCATGGTGTGCTGGCAAATATGTACACTTGTTTGATGTTTCCAGGACCTAACTGGTAATCGCTGCAGCACCCACCATTTTATGAGCCATAGATACCAGGAACGTGTGCAATAGGAATATCGATCTGCATGGGAGATCTGTTCCCCACCCATCTGGTGGATCAGATCGGATAATAATTAAATGTATACAGACAGGGGGTCCATTTACATCCGACCGCCCATAGTGGAAAGTGGGTTGTGTCCGCTCTGCATAAGCGACACAGACATGGACCTGTCATCTGCCTGCTCCGCAGGGATCAGCGGAGAGATCCCCTGCTAAGCAGGGGAACCGCAGGCGGAGCCGCCAGTGTCAAAGAGCCCTTATCAGAAATGGTGTTCAGCTCAGCTGGAGAGGTGATGACCTTCAGGCCTAAGGCTGGGTTCACACTATTTGTGGGGGTCCAGTGCATCCCTGTTCTCTGTTACAGGGGTGAATTAGGCTTGTGCAATTCATTTCGTAACGAATCGTAATTCGGCCGAATTTTGCATCTTTTGGACATTCGGATGCATTCGAATGTCCGAATAAAAAAATAACGAATAACAACAAATACAAAAGAAATATAACAAATGAATTTGAATGAATTCGACATGATTCGGTAATTCTTTAAAGATCTAATAAAACAAAAGGTCAGCTCAAAGTAAATCTTATAGTCCAATCAGCTAATTAATTTTGTACCAGAGGATGGATTACTGGCAAAGTGCATTCCTGAGAACTGAGTTAGAAGGGTGTTATATTGTATTTGAGCCGAGGAGAAGAGACGTTGTCATTGTGTGTGTTAAAAGATTCAATAAACAAACGACTTTCCAAACTACGAATCATTATCACGAATGTCTATACATACATAAATAGCAAATTTCAACGAATACGAACGAATGAATTCGACACTCTATGAATAATAACGAATTATCCGAAAACGTATTAATGTAACATAACGGATATAACAGAACGAAATGATGCATTTTACGAATGACAACGAACCGAAACTAAACAAAATTTTCCATTGTGCACAAGTCTAGGGTGAATCAGGTCCAAATTTTCGTCTAAATTTGTACCTGAAATGGAACCAAAGAAACACACGACCCTGCACCGGAGCTGTGTGAACCGCCTTCATTGAGAGCCTGTCACAGCATCCAACTTACATCAGTGTAAACCCAGCCTTAGGCAACCCATGGTCGAAGAAAATTAATTTGCATAATGTATGACCTGCCCAAAGCCGGGTACAGGCCAAATAGCTGACAAAAGGCTGACCGTTTTTTTTTTCGTTCAACCCACTGGGTTGTACGAAAAAAAAACTTGTAATGTGTAAGGGAGGATTTCCCTCACATTTGAAAGATATCCTTTTTACTTCCATTTGGGTCTACAAAAAGTGAGACACAGGTGGAAAACAATTAAAGTGTTTTTTACCCTCCCCTGCTCTAAAATGGAAAAAAACGATATATATACCTAAAAAAGGATGATCAGGGGTATTTATACTGTGGTTGGTCTACTGCTTTAATTCAAGAGATAACAATACGCAAATTAATATTTCTAATAGTAGAAATAATACTAAATGAATTACAAAATAATAATACTAATATTATTAGCTGGGCTTTTATTTCCCTTTCATTATAATAGGGTATATATTAAAATAACTAAGGCTTAAAGCAATATATTAATGTCACATTCAGCGTGTCCCACCGATCTTGCTACGTGATTTCATTTAAAACCATTCCTCCTGCTGGACAGTTTGAATATGAAAATCTTCAAAGGAAAAGTTCATTTCCTGATGGCAGCTTCTTGGCAACAAAATGAATGGCTATGACTTCCTTTGTGGAGAACAGCTTGTGTTTAGGTCTAAGTGTAATAAAGCACTAAAGATCTGCCGTCATATTTATTATCATGATGTAGAAAATTCGATGGTTGCGGCTGACCTGCTGAGTATAACTAATCTTCAGTCTGTGCTTCTGCATTATGCGTTATAGTTATTTTCATCTCTTCCTATCATAACTCATTCAATAATAATTAAAAATGTGCTGACTCCCCTGGGCCACCCAGATGTGGTCTACAGAAAACGGGTCCTCAGCAGGGCTGGTTTTAGATAAATTGGGGCTCTGGGCAAGAGTCAAACTGGGACCCCCTTCGCTGAACACTGCAGGCTCTCCAACATGACCCGATTAATAAAGCACCAAATACTCTACTCTCATGCATCTGTCTCCCTTTAATTTTCTAAAAAGTTAAACAGACTTTTTGTAAGAGTTTACTGAGCGGAGTGATTCTTGCTGGAGGATATGACACTGATGATGTGCTGGTGCAGCTGGGAGATTGAGGGCAGAAAGGTTCTGAGAGTCCATAAAAAAATTGGGGACCCTGGGAAATTGCCCAGCTGCCTCCACCCTCTCCAAACGCTGGCCCTGACCCTCAGAATTACACTTCCTGGCAGTGTTCATTGCGTCGGCAAAAATATATTTGTTAACGAAATTAACACTACAGTGGTATCTTGGATTACGAGCATAATCCGTTGCAGGAGAATGCTTGTAATCCAAAGCATTCGCATATCAAAGCGAGTTTCCCCATAGAAGTCAATGGAAACAAAGATAATTCGTTCCGCATTGACTTCTATTGCATGCAATACCACATGTGGCCAGAGGTGGGGGGGTGCTCCTTGGAACTACTCGGGGACAGCTCAGCTGAACTTGGAAAGGCTGCTCAAAAACACTCGGGAATGGAGTATTTCCGAGTGTTTCAGAATATTTCCGAATGGCTCCAAACCGTTCCATGTGTCACCTGCGCCCCGCACCTCTGGCCAAATGCGTAACACCCCATTGGCTTGAATCCTGCTCGTTTTGCGAGACGCTGCGTTACTTGTAAACCAAGGTTCCACTGTATCTTAGTCAACTAAAATACAACTAAAACTAAAACAATTCAGATGACTAAGATGCAACTAAAATTAAAATGGCATTTTAGTCAGAAGACTATGACTAAAACTAAATCTAAATAGCATAGCAGATTTACTTCTACAGGACGTCCGCTCTGCGCAGAATCCACCATAAATACATGATTCTGCCCTTCTGGGTTTTGGGCACGAGCGCATGCCCCTGTCAGCTCGCTCCCGCGGTGAATATACACATACCTGATGTGCACCAGGACCAGCCGATTGATCGGTACTCTGACAGAATGACAATCTGCCTAGGTAAACAAGGCAGACTGCCATCCTGTGAGTATAGAAGACGTGGATCCTGTGTTTATGTGAAACAGAAACACTGATCCATGTCTTCAAGTAGTAAAAGCACCTCCCCCAGAGTTAGAAAGCACTCCCTAGGAATACATTTAACACTTTGATCGCCCCTGATGTTAACCCCTTCCCTGCCAGTGCCATTAGTACAGTGACAGTGCATATTTTTAGCACTGATCACTGTATTATTTATAAAGACGTTATACATCACAACAGTGAAATCTGTGTCTGTAGTGCATGTTCAAACCTTAAGGCTGGGTTCACACTATTGTGAATTGGATGTGGCTTTCTCCGCATCCAATTTGCATGACAGGAGACTGTGACAGGCTCTCAATGGAGTAGTTTCACACATCTCTGGGGCGGCCGCGGAGCGCACAGCAGAAAGATCCTGTGCGTCTTTGGATCTATTTCAGGTTTCAGATCCGAATTCAGCCAAAATTATGACCTAATTCGGACCTGAAACGGTGAACGGGGACGCATCGGACCCCCCTGCTGTGCCCCGCATCAGCACATAGTGTGAACCCAGCCTAATACCATAAATAATAGCATGCTATTAGATTATTACTCCAGGAGTAAATAATAAGTTTGGTAATTCTAGAGAAATGCTTAAAGAGTAACTCCACTTTTGTTGAGAAAAAAAAAAATCCCCTCTAGGTGATCTATGTACAGGGATTATAACAACTTTTTTTGCAGATTCCTACCTTTTGTAAAATCCGGTAAACACAATGAGATTCGGACAAGATTCGGACGAATGATCATCTGTTTTTTTTCTGATTATCACACGATCGCTTCAAAAAGCGATATTTTCTACCTGGGAGCTTTTCATAGCCACTGTATGGCTGGAGACAAAAGTAAAAAGATTGTTCACATGAACAATCTTGGAACAAATAGCCGAGGCATAAGGCAACATAATTTATGGAAAATCCAAGTGATTAGATAAGTTAATGCTCACTCGCAGCACATAATGGCTCTCTTACGAGGATGTCAGGCACACGTTATAATTTATATGGTGGGCTGGTCTCTTCTGTTTATGTGTGGTTATAGGACCCATTTCACAACACCTAATTCCTTCAGTTATAATTTATTGTGATAAAGCACATTAAGGCTCATTTTACTATCTCATAATAACCTTGCCTTGAAGGGTTACACAGTATAGGCAACTTTATCACCGCAACTAAGTCTCAGGTGATTAATGGCACTATTGTTATATACGCAGCTGGCTCTTCAGAGCTGCATAGTTTTCTGTAGCAAAGGTTGCCATCGAAAAGCAAGTGAAACCCAAGAACAGGATACAGAGTTACGCCCATTGGAAACCACCACTCATAAAACAACCTGTATATGACATTATAGCTATTCTGTGTTTTGCTTGTGGGAAAAAGTCTGATAAGGTGTGTATTAGAGTTATCATACAATTTCCTGCCTCAGGACATTGGGGTCTGGCAAAGTTCTTAGTATAACAACTTGTAACATCTCCACCTTCTACTAATGTTTGGTTTTCTTTCATATTTAGGGTATTAGCTTCTTGCACATACAGTATGTCATTGGGAGCGCCAACAAAAACGAAACCTAGCCCGTAAAAAAGGTGCATTTCTGAAGAACTGAGTCTTGAAGTGGAATTAAACTCTACTGTTGGAACCTAGGGTTTTTGCCATAGAGTGGAATTAAACTCTACTGTTGGCAACTAGGGTTTTTGCCATAGAGTGGAATTAAACTCTACTGTTGGCACCTAGGGTTTTTGCCATAGAGTGGAATTAAACTCTACTGTTGGCACCCAGGGTTTTTGCCATAGAGTGCAAACATTCACTTCACAGCATATTTGCACCTTATGGCAGACTTACCTACCAAAGAGACCACTCCAGCGCTGCAATGTCTGTGTTTTTCCGCATCACTCCGTTACCGCCACTGACATCTTCTCCAGGTTTTCTTTTAGCTTTGGCATCTTTAATCATCTTGATAATCCGGCCTCAGATGATGTAACGTTCAAATTTGCTAATGGGGGGTTAATTCACCCAGGTTGCCAGGATTTTACATTGGACTGCAACAGAGTAACTTTAAAGAGAACCAGTCAAGTATGGGCATTTGTTAGAATCTGAATACCTGCTCTTAAGTCATTTTTATAGTGCAATCAGTTTGTGATAGGTATGTGTGCTATTATTTAGCTGTATTTTCTCCCTATAAGGGTGTTTGTGGATACCGATCTGTTTCCTTCTTGAGCTCAGGGCTGATAACTGGAATCAGGGCTGCCTAAGGAGGGTACAACTGACAGCCAGTAAAGCTTTCAGACTGGATTCACACTTTAGCATGTGGTGCAGTTCGTGTTTGCATGGGCACAGCAGTCCTTTAATTTGAATGTCCCTGGGCCCTTTTTGAAATTACAATCGCATGGAAGTGCATGGTGCAGAATATTTTTTTTTTTGCACCATGTGGTTTCAGGCCCCCGCAAATGTCATGTATTTCCTGATGCATGGGGGTGGGGCGAAATTATGCCGCATACACACGATTAAACAATCCGGTGGAAAAGTCCGCCCATGTGTAGGCTCCGGCGGACTTTTTTTACCCAAAAGTCTGGAGGACTAAGATTGGAGTTTTGCACATCAATCTGTCCACCGAACTCGCATTTCAGTGGACAATACAGCCGTGTGTGTGCCAGTCCGCCGTACTTTTGAAATGAACAGACTTTTCCCGCCCGGAGAAAAGTCAGCTTATTTTGAGCGCGATTCCAGGTAGCTGGGACCAGCGAAGGAAGCGTCGCTGGCCCCGTAACCTGGTATGGAGTTAAAGGGAAATCCCTACGCCGAAAAAACGACGTGGGGGTCCTCCCCTAGGTCCATATCAGACCCTTATCCAAGCACGCTACCTGGCCGGCCAGGAAAGGGGGTGGGGACGAGCGAGCGCACCCCCCCTCCTGAGCCGTACCAGGCCGCGTGCCCTCAACATGGGGGGTGCTTTGGGGAAGGGGGGGCCGCGCGGCCCCCCCACTCCAAAGCACCTTGTCCCCATGTTGATGAGGACAAGGGCCTCTTCCCGACAACCCTGGCCGTTGGTTGTCAGGGTCTGCGGGCAGGGGGCTTATCGGAATCCGGGAGCCCCCTTTAATAAGGGGGCCCCGGATCCCAGCCCCCCACCCTATGTGAATGAGTATGGGGTACAATGTACCCCTAACCATTCACCTGTGAAAAAAATGTAAAAAAAACACAACACACAAGGGTTAAAATAGTTTATTTCACAGCTCCGGGTGTCTTCTTCCATCTTCTCGTCGGACTCCTCTGCTATCTTCTGCTCTTTTACTAGCTCTTTTACTAGCGGAGGACCCCGGCTTTCTTCTTCGCCGCTGCCCTCTTCTTCCGCCTTCGGGGGTCTTGTCCCCCTCTTCGGTTCTTCTTGCCGGGCCACCGCGCCTTCGTCTAACTCTTTTACAAGCGGTGGCCGGGTCTTCTGTCTCCGCTGTCTTCTGGCCTTCTGTTCTTCTCTTCTCTTCTTCTCTTCTTGAGCTGTTGCCTCGTCGCTGTCTCTGGTCACAATAACAGAGACGCGGCGTTCGGTGACTTATATAGGGACATCGCCGGACGATGTCCCCGCCCATTATGATGTCACAGTCCCAGCATCCTCTGGGACTGTGACATCATAATGGGCGGGGACATCATCCAGCGATGTCCCTATATTAGTCGCCGCACGCGAAGGCCTGAAGACCGCGGTGACAGAAGACCGGGCCACTGCTTGTAAAAGAGCTAGAAGAAGGCGCGGTGGCCCGGCAAGAAGAACTGAAGAGGGGGACAAGACCCCCGAAGAGTGGGACAAGACCCCCGAAGTCAGAAGAAGAGGGTGGCGGCGAAGAAGAAAGCCGGGCTCCTCCGTTAGTAAAAGAGCTAGTAAAAGAGCAGAAGATAGTGGAGGAGTCCGGCGAGAAGACCCCTGAAGACGGAAGAAGACCCCCGGAGCTGTGCAATAAACGATTTTAACCCTTGTGTGTTGTGTTTTTTTAAAAATTTTTCACAGGTGAATGGGTAGGGGTACATTGTACCCCATACTCATTCACATAGGGTGGGGGGCCGGGATCCGGGGGCCCCCTTATTAAAAGGGGCTCACGGATTCCGATAAGCCCCCCTGCCCACAGACCCCGACAACCAACGGCCAGGGTTGTCGGGAAGAGGCCCTTGTCCTCATTAACATGGGGACAAGGTGCTTTGGGGTGGGGGGGCCGCGCGGCCCCCCCTTCCCCAAGGCACCCCCATGTTGAGGGCACGCGGCCTGGTACGGCTCAGAAGGGGAGGCGCTCGCTTGTCTCCACCCCCTTTCCTGGCCGGCCAGGTAGCGTGCTCCGATAAGGGTCTGATATGGCATAGGGAATTCCCCTTTAAGTCCATACCAGGTGACGGGGCCAGCGATGCCTCCTTCGCTGGTTCCGGCTACCTGGAGCTGCGCTCAAAATGAACAGACTTTCCTCTGTGTGTGTGGGCGAGCCCATTCATTTCACAAGTACGGAGGATAGTCCGGCGAAAAAGTGCCGTGTGTGGGCAGGTAGCTCGTTTCGGAAAGTCCGGCGGTTTGTCTGCCAGACTAATCGTCTGATACGTGTGTACGCAGCATTAATGGCACCACCACACATCTGCAAAAGAGCAAGGAATTTTGGCTGCGGTTGCAGGAATGCATGAGATTTACATGCATTCCCGCACTCACAATAGTGGGACCTAGCTCTGGTGTTCTTTCATATATTCCTGACATCAGCTCACATAGAAATATGTGAGAGATAAACCGGAAATGTTTAAAGCCTAGTGCACACTAGAAGTTTTTTTTTTCTTCATTCAACCCAGTGGGCTGAAAAATTAAACTGAAGAGCTCAGGAGGAGCCACTGCACCAACAATCCAATGAAGCCACAGTAATCTCCCCTGCTGAGCTATTATGGGCTGGCAGAGGGCAACCCCAACACTTCACATCGGTCAGCGCTCTCAGCCATTGGCAGACCTTTTTTTGGTCATACAGAAGCTGGCCGAAAACTGGCCGATGCCGCCGGACATTTCGGCCCTTAAGTTTTGAGATTTAGATTAACCACTTGCTGACCGTGTAACTGGAAATGTACATCATGATTTTGACATTAAATACCATTGTTATCGGCAGCAGGTGGCTCAGAAGAAGGCATAAGAAGCATGCACAGAAGTGAACAAGCAAACGGTGTTCAAATCACACATGGGAGGTATCGCCATGATCGTTAGAGCGAGAGCAATAATTCTAGCACAGATCCTCTGTAACTCTAAACAGGTAATCTGTAAAAATGAAAGCGTCGCCTGTGAAGATGTTTAAGAACCATAATTTGTCACCATTCCACGAATGTGCACAATTTTAAAGCATGTCATGTTACTGTATATATCTATTTACTCGGCGTAACATCATCTTTCACATGAAATAAATTAGGCTAACTTTAGTGTTTTTTTTTAATTCATATTTTTTACCAAAAACATTGTGTTTGAAATACCTCTGCGCAAATACGTGACATAAAATATTGCAACAACCGCCATTTTATTCTCTAGAGTCTCTGCTAAAAAAATATATATTTCGTTTAGGAGTTCTAATTTTCTAGCAAAAAATACAGATTTTTACTTGTAAACAGCAAATTGCAGAAAAAGGCCTGGTCCTAAAGTGGTACTGTTGACTGGTTGTCATTAAACTGCTTAAACGGCTTCACAAGTAATGCAGAGATCTTCAACATTGTTTTCAGTGGTACATTTCCTTTTGCTTGGTATGATATAGTTTGGTGGTGGTAGCGTTCACCCCTGTGAATTTTGATATGGTATAGTACATATGGTGGTGTCCACATTTGCTTGGTTTGGTGTGATAAAGTCAGTTTGATGGTGTTGGTATAGTTAACTCATGTAAGGTTTTGTATGATATAGTATTTGGTGGTGGTACAGTTCATGTCTGTAATGTGTAATTAGTTAGATGGTGGTGATACAGTTACACATGGAAGGTTATGTATGATATAGTAGATTAAGTTTTAGTACACTTCTTGCCTGTATTGGTATGGAATGGGGTGTATGATGGTAGTCTGTATGATGGTAGTCATACAGTATATTTGGTGGAGGTACATTTCAGTGTTCTGGTAGTGATACAGTTCACTCCTGTTGGCAGGGCCGGACTTACCATTGGACTTGAGTGGGCTCAAGCCCATGGGCCCCACCCAATAGGGGGCCCTGCGGGCCCCGCCGAGATACATAGCCGAGTGTACTCAGCTCCGCTCAGGTCACAGTCACGCCCAGTCCTGCCTTATGGTGGACATAACACAGGGACTGGGTGTGACTGTGAGCCGAATTCACTGAGCTACTCTCGGCTCCACTCGCCACCGAGAGGACCCGGGAGCCGCCGAAATGCACAGGACTCTGTATCTCGGCACTCCATTTTTAAACTTCACGACTGCAATGACAAGGCTGCAAATGAGAAGGCTGCAAATGACACTGGGGCAAGGCTGCAAATGACAAGGCTACACTGGACAAGGCTGCAATGACACTGGACAAGGCTGCAATGACACTGGACAAGGCTGTAATGACACTGGACAAGGCTGCAGACGGATGGGCAAGGCTGCAGATGGACACTGATAAGGCTGCATTGATGGGCATTTAAATGTAAGTTTTTTCCTTAAACTTCCCTCCTAAAAGTTTTTTTACTTAAAATTCCCTCCTAAATTTGGGGTGCGTGTTATACGCTGGCACATGTTATATGCCAATAAATACGGTAATGTATAGAAGGTAGGGCCCCGAAAGTGACTCAAGCCCAGGGACCCCCACCACCAAGTCCTGCCCTGTCTGTTGCTGTTGTATAATTGACTTTGTGCCTGTATTGTTTGGTATTGAAGAATTTGTTTGGTGCTTTAAGTCCTCCATGCTGCAATTTAGAGGTGCTTAATAGCAAGTCCACATTATAATGTCACATGTAAAAATGCATAGAGGTGAATTTACTAAGAATGGAGCAGTCAGGATCTGGAGCAGCAATTCTAGTAATTGTTTGTTTTCTTACAACAATTACCTTTGCTGGAACACTACAAGTTGTTTCATTTATTTATGCAATGCTGTTACATTTCTTTTGGCATTTCTTCTTTTCTATGCACAACATTGTAATCTTCAGATAAATACTTTAAATGTAAAAAAAAAAAGAACCTGGAGCCGTTGTGCATGGCAACCACCAGCTTCTAGCTTAAATTTTCAAAGCTTAAAGCGAAACGAAAATCAATTTATTGGTTTAAAAAAACTGTGATATTCCCGGCATGTCAATAACGCTAACTGTCATGTTTGCTTGTGCACTTAAACAAACTGTCATACCATCAAGTGGCTGGTGGCATAACTGATCACATGTGCAGCATCATCGGAGTTGCAGATCAAACAGCAACAAAGATGGCAGCTTCCTTGGGTGAAAAGAATAGCAGGGTTTACTTCCCCTTTAAAGCCTTGTTTCCACTAAGGCTGCTTTCACACTGCAGCGGGAGCGGCGTCTGCAGTAAAGTGCCGCTATTTTTAGCGGCGCTTTACCGTCGTTTTAGCGGCGGTGTGCGGGCGCTAGCGGGGTGGTTTTAACCCCCGCTAGCGGCCGAAAAGGGGTCAAACCCGCCCGCAAAGCGCCGCTGCAGCGGCGCTTTGCCGGCGGTATTGCCACGGTGTCCCATTGATTTCAATGGGTAGGAGCGGTGAAGGAGCGGTGAATACACCGCTCCTTCACCGCTGCAAAGATGCGGCTAGCAGGACTTTTTTCACCGTCCTGCCAGCGCATCGCTCCAGTGTGAAAGCCCTCGGCTTTCACACTGGAGTTAAAGGGGCCGTTTTTTTTCAGGCGTTACACAGGCGCTATTTTTAGCGCTGTAACGCCTGAATACCGCCCCAGTGTGAAAGCAGCCTTATAGTTGGGTGTTGGTAAAAACATGTGGTTGACCCGCATTTTTACTAGATTTGCACTAGTAAATTTACTAGGTTTGCACTAGTAAATGGGTATCGCTGTTGGTGCCAATGCTAAGCATTTGCATGAGTATTGGTACTCATGCAAAAGCACCGGTACCTGAAACCGACACTTTCAGGCTCGGTTCTAAAAAAAGAAAAGTCAGCAAATATTGGTTGCTAAGGAGCAGGGCCGCTGCGTCCTTAAAGAGGAAGTAAACCCTGGTGGATTTTACTTCCTCTTTATTTCCCTGCAAAAGGTAAAGCATAATGGGCTACTATGCATCGCATAGTAGCCCATTATGTGTCACTTACCTGAAACGGAAGCCCGCAATGTCACCATTGTCCCCACTAGCAGAGGGTGTCCATCTTCGCTCCTCTTCCTTCCGGGGCGAAGTGAGCCACCAGTCGTGGCATAACCCCTATTAGAAACGGCCTGATGTGATCTAAAGTGCACATGCGCCGATGGAGATTTAGGAGATATTTCCAGCACCTACAGGTAAGCCTTAATATACAGGGTGTACAACCACTATAACAACCAATGATTCATTCAGCTGTGAGTGATGTTTCCCTGTTGACAACTAAAGTATTAAAGAAGACAATTGGAGCTTTCAAAAAAAAAAAACAAACAAAAAAAGCAGCCGTGCAATATTTATTAACAACATTGCTCAGCCGCTGAAACATTAAGATAAAAAAAAACATTGTTTCTTTTTGCATCTTTCTGTTTCTTCATCTACAAATCAAATGGATGGACGTCGATCTGCAGATACAGTCAGTATAAAGCAACCTTTCAAGTGAAAATACTTTTTTTTGTGTTTTTTATTAAATGTTTCTCTGTTTAACCCCTTATTAACCTTTAATGTATTCTAATCAGCCTTAATTAACTCATTATTCTTCTCCATGTAATTATAATTTTCCTGCTGATTTTTTATTTTATTTTATAAACTATTAATAATTAAAACTTTTTTTTTGTTTGCTTTGTTCATTAATATTTTTACAACTTTAATATATATTTACGTTTCCCATTGAAAAAAAAGTGATTTGTAAATAGCTTTTCAATTCTTACCATTCCTTATCAGCTCATGTTGCAAAGGCAGCGGGGATGGGGGCTGAGGTTGGACACATGCCACGGCCATGATGTTTTGCGGCAAAATCTACCCCCCCCAGAAATACCATCCATCGAACATGACCCATTCAACTTGGCATGGAGCAGTTGTGCATGTTTTTAGGGTTTTAAATAGAGAGTATGGAGGCAACTGTACCCCACCGCCTGTCAGGTGACCACTAAAGATAAATTCACTGCAGATCGTTCTTCAGAGGGGTAACACAAATATAAGCGATCTCTTCACTCAACAAGCTGACGTTGTAACCAGATTGGTTACTATGCACAGCTGCTTCAGATTCTGCTCCAGTTTTAGTAAATACCCCTAATGTTCTTTTGAATGCATGTTGTGGCACAGGAACTATACAGCCTGCATATTTATTTCCCTCTGGAAAAAGCCAGCAGAAAACTCACGTAAGGGCACATGAAAATTGGACTTCAACCCACTTAAAACACGCTGTAATGCATGCTCAAAATTATGAGTGCTTTTCAAGCACAGGCGTGTGGATGGACCTATAATTGGGCTTATTAATGAAGGCCATGGAAAGAGCAATGCTGTGCTATAGCCTGTAACAAGGAAATTTCACCTTTCATCAGTTCGGAGCAATCAGAAGAAAGGAAATTCATTGCTAATTGCTGCCTACCGGGCTACTGCACTTTGTACATTGCTTGGTGTGTTATGAAATTAGCCACAAAATGTTAATAGCTTTAAAATAATGATGTTTAATAGCCAATCATAAACAGCTTTTATTACCCTAGCTACTCAAACTTCAGGAAAGCTAAACATATGGTTGGAATATATATACAGTATATATAGCAACTCCTTCACCTGTCAAATGATTAGTATTTATGTGCTGCCAATTTTATGATCCAGATACTTCTTGCAGACAGCGCAGCCAGGCCATTGCGCTCTGTTTCAGCAGCAGAACAGTAGCGTCAAGAAAACATACCCAAATTTGCTGATTGGACAGTGAAGGAGGAGCAGCATAGTAATGAATTATCACTCCGCTCTCTCCTCCTGTAAGCATGTTCTCTATCTTCCCTGCTGATTGGTTTCTAGCGCTGTCCGTCCTTCTCCCATTCTAAATGCTGTTGTGTTGTGTAGAGTAGGCTGATATCAATGCAGGTACTTATGTAGCGGATGACATTTGGGACCAAATGTCACACGCTTTGTTGTAAATTTAGTTTTTGCCTCAGGACCTTACAGTACTGAGGGTTAATTGTGTAGGTAGGCCTTTACACCAGTCTGGCCAGGCCATGATTGATGTTCTGCCTGATCATGTGAGCGGTGAGGTGCACATGGCAGGCGAGAACCAGGCTTGGTTGGATGTTTTGGTATGGCCCTCTCGTAGCCAATCAGCGGGAGTGCCAGACACGCTGAGGAGTCTGGGAGGGGGTACTTAGGCAGGTGTGGGTCACGTGTTCGGGGTTCTGGAGTTGTTCAAGAGACCCGTGTGGTCTGTCCTGGTTCCAGGACCGGGGTAGCCCTGTGGGGGGGTCCCGGTCACAGGGTGTTTGACATCCCGCAGCATGTTCCTGTCAGTGACCCCTGTTAGACCCGACTGGTCAGGGGTAGGAATCCATCTGTTCCCGAGTCTTGGAACCTGCCGGTCCGAGGCGCTGTAACTGAGGGAGGATTCAGAGTGTCCGGGTGTGCTCTCAGCTTGGAGGGGCATTACAGCTCATGCAAGTGACCAGGGGAGGACTCTTCGGAGGAGGGCCAAAAAGGGGCATCCAGTGCCTGGTTACTGAGTTGGGAAGGACATTGACGAGTCCACACTTTTCCAGTACCTCAAAGGAAGCGGGAAAAGTTCTTGTTTATCGTCAGTTGATTGTTCAAGTTTGAGTCAACGTGCTGACTGCCATGACCTCTGGATAAAGGTCTGTTCAGCTTTGAAGTACCCAGCTGCGAGTGGCTACTCTCTGGGTGGAAATAGAGACTTTGTTAAACCTGCAGTTTAAGGTACCAGAGTTCTTCACCCGTGCCCTCTGTTCCCAAAGAGACTGTGTTTTGTGAGAGTTCTACTGCAAAATAAAACCTTTTGAAAGGACTTTATCTGTGTCAGTGTACAAGTCGTTGGGTATCAACCCTGGGAACCCCTAGACGCGGAGGAGCAGGCCAGGAGAAGGTAACTGGTAAGCCCATTAAGTCAAGGCCGCCCTGCAACGGGTTATGGCCGCTACACTTAGATTAGCTGCATCAATCATTGTGTGGACAGGTATTTGTTCCAATCGAAAAAAAAAAGCCAGCATGTCACACTGAAAATCAGAATAGAAGGTTTACAAAAGTCCTATATCTGGCCTGCTGGCTTTTTCCTGAAAAGGAAGAAATTCCCCACCTGGGCTATTATATTGGTGGCTGTCAGAATACCTGACTCATCTTACTACAATCCCACATTGGGCAGTGCAGCAGTTAAATGATGGGTCCCCCCTGCCCATTCACAGAATGCAGTGCATGGTGGGATTGTGGTCAGAGCAGCTCTATGAATGGAGGAGAGAGTAGAAGGGGATTGCGCAACTTTTCATTGTAGCAGAAGCTGCATGACGGTATCTGGTGACTAATTAAAACTAAATTAAATTTTCATTATTCAGAGATTGGAATGAATCCAAATCTCTGTATCACAACAGTAATTAATTTCAATGAATCCAAAATAAATTATAACGAAACAAAATAACGTAACGAATTTGAATTTAAAAAAATTTGAAAATGCATTTGAATTTGAAAATTAATTCAAATTCAAAATGGAAAGATATTGTAGTCAATAAAAGTGAAATAAGATCATGACAAGAATAGAATAGAATAAAAAGAGTATAGCCGTCTTCCAGTGACGGCTGGTGTTTTTTTTTTTGGGGGGGGGGGGGTGGCAAACACCTCCTGGCAGCTGGCAGCTCCTCAAAACCCCCCCAGCCCCACCTCTTCCCACCCCCTCGCCGTCTTACCTCATCTAGGTGGCAAACCCCTACGCTGTCGGCCGGTCGGTCCACCAGCGCTTACCCCATCTACGCAGTGGGAATCGGCATCCGAGGAGCAGTGGTGGGGATTGGGCATCCAGGCATTGGGGGGACCGGGCATCCAGGCATCCTCCTCGCATCCGCTGTGCGTCTCCTCCCCTCTTCCTAGGCATCCAATAGGATCGCCTGTCCTTTCAGCTAATCGGGTGATGGGTATCAGACACGCTTCCCGATAGGCTGGGAGGAGAATCAATATTGCAACAGTGAATATTCATTGGTCGCACTCTCTGAGTCCCGAGCCCACCCTATTTTGAAACCTATCAGGTGCTGCACCAGTAAATACACAACTTATTTTTTTTACATTGGGTAGTTGTTGATTTAGTTTTTTAAGGGACAGGGTAACTTTAAAATATTTCTTAGCTAAAAAAATAAAAACAGACATAAATATGTACTTTTCTTTATCAGATCCAACCAAGAGCTGCAGACAGAGGTGCTCCAACTCCCAGAAATGTGTAGGCTTTCTGTAGAGGGTTGGGAGTGAGGTCACCATGGGTCCATGCACACTAATCACTTGGATCTTGAAAAGGCTTAACTGAAAATTAGTTATATGTTCCGAGTAAAGAATTGCTGAAAAGCGGCGTCCCTGATCCGGCAAATAATTGTACTTTTCTACTTTTCCAAAATGAATAGGTTGCATTTGACACAAAGGCTGAGACCCTTGCCTCCCATAAAGATGATTTAGAGATTTTGTTCTTCAGCAAACTTTTCATAATTCAACAAAGTTTTTACCATGCTAACCACACTGTACAACGAATGCCACGTTAGTTTAAAAAAAAGCACAACGCAGCACGTGGCAATCTTGTTATAAATGAAAAGATTTCAGAATGCAAGTCAGAGAAGGATCTTAATGTTTCGGAATGACCATTAGAGGCCTCTAGGAGGATACTGAGAAGTAGGAAAATGAAATGTGTACACATTGTTGCAGCAGTAAATCTGGGGAAACAGACTTATTAAGAAAGTGCCATTTAGAGACAGATCAGTGACCCAAAACAGGATGAGTATTCATCTTTCACAGCCTCTCCGCAGCTCTTTCCTTGCCAAATCTTCCCTTCGCTACAAAAGAGATTCAGTCACAGAGCTGTTTCTATTCATACTGCACCATTCAGACCTGCCTGTCATTGCAGAGTGTACAATACAGTATAGACTCCTTCCCAGCCGTCCCAACCTAAACAGGTCATGATAACGTAGATTTATTCAAAGCTCTGTCTATGGGACCACACGTATTTTCTTAGAGACTCTTGTCATTTATTCATTCTGTATTTTTTTTTATGTTGCTTGTAGTCAGTGTTTGTGACCGTAGCGTGTGCATTCTCACACACAAACATAGACACTACATTGCTGAATTATAATTCTGGTCATATGCATTGAAGCAGAGTTCCAGTCATTTTTGTGTTCAAAACTACAAAACTTGTAGTTGCTGACTTTTAGGCTGGGTTCACACTATTGCGAATTGGATGTGAGTTTGTCCGCATCCAATTTGCATGTCAGGAGCTTGTGATCGACTCTCTATGAAGCCGGCTCACACATCTCCGGAGTGGCTCTGGTGAGTCCTGTGAGTCTTCTGGTCCGAATTCAGCCAAAAACGGTGAATGGAGATGCACCGGACCCCTGCTGCAAGCTGCATCCAGCAGCAGTGTGAACCCAACCTAAATAAACACACACTCACCTGTCCCATGACCCAGCGGTGCACTCACCCCAGCAGTTTTCACCCTATCTCATCCCTTAGCTGTGCCGGCATCACTACTATGGGCACCTGGCTGCTTCACAGCCATGTGCCCACTGCTCATGTGCGAGTGGCGCTGCGCTTTGTGACTGGTCCTGAAGTCTTCTAGTCGTCCTTCGGGAAGGAGGAGGAAGGAGAAATTCTGCTTCTGATTGAGGCAACCAAACATGAAGTGGCAGTGGGTACCTGGCAAAATCGGGTACCCAATCCCCTTCCTCTCCAAAAGCTCAGTTTCACAAAGAGGAGCTGAGGAAGAGGCTGTAAAGCGGAAGTTCCACTTTTGGGTGGTACTCCGCTTTAAAGCCTAAGTTCACCTTTTTTTTCCTAAATTCCAGTTCCCCTATGTACCAATAGGGGAATAATGTACATCTTTTGCAGAAATAAAGCTTTCTATTTATCCTACACAGCCATTAGCTCAATGTCCAGCTTGTTATAAGGTACAGTATGTTATAAATAACATCTTTGTTACTTCCTAAAAAAAAGGCCATTATGGCCTGTATATGCAATCCGAAAATCGTACGAAAAGCACTGCTTTTGAAACTATCGTGCAATATTCTGATCGATAGTACACAGCTTTCGATAGCTGATCATGGATATTCATCTGATATTATCCTCATATGATATCAGTACAGTTGTCAAAAATACAATACAAATACAATACAACACATGACATCACTTCCGATTCTTTATTCTGTCACATGAAAATGTTCGTAACTTTACTAACTTCTTCATTTTCAAAATGAGATTAACATGCAAAAAAAAAAAAAACTGAAACGATAAAGACATAGGGTGGAGTTCATCATATGACCTCATTAACACACACTCTGCATCTGCCCTTCTTCTCCGGGAGATCGCTCCCACCAACCTCTGCAGGTTCACATTTCTCCAAAGCAATCAGTGATCACCGTTCACACTACATACACAGGCATCAATTTTTTTCCTACCTTACTTTCATCTTACATAGATCTTTCATTTGGCAGAGTGTGCAGGAGCTGAGTGATCAGATAACAGCCTATGTGGATCAGAGCTGTAGTATTGAAAACAGGAGAAGTATTTCTTGGGTTCTGTAAAATTCACCATACACTATAAAGACTGATTGTACATTCACCTTTACATCTACCATCAACTTTGTAGTGTAAGGGTCTGCCTGATTAGATACAGAGTGAATGGATAGATAGGGGGGTCGTCCTATTCCATATTTAGGATAAATCTAAAGGAAATTGTACAGACATTGTACAATCAGATTGGCAGCAAGTCATAAAAAACTTTTTTTATACAACAAGCTGGATACTGAAGTAAGGGCCATGAAGGATAAATAGAAAGTTTTATTTCTGAAAAAGACATACAATAATGCAATATTGGTACATAGGGGAGCTGGAATTTAGAAAATAAAATGATGAAATTTATAGATGCCAATTAGAATAATGCTCAATCAGCCTAAAATTGATAAAAGTTGATTGATTTTTGTTGAAGGAGCCAGGCAGAATATTGTTGGCTGAACAGTTCCTGCATCCATCAGATGCCAGCACTGTTCAGGTGTTCTGATAACTGGTGAAGCTGGCTGTCAGAATATATTGGGTGCAGCAGAAGATTTCTCGATCCGCGGTTGAAAAAGGTGGTTGCGAGCCCCCCCTAATATATATTTCTGGTTTTGGGCTATTACTTCTTTAAATATATTGTTGCTCCGAAATTAGATGAGAGAGATGTTTCCATAGAGAAGATGGAAGTCTTGTTTAGGTTTGTATTAACCACAAAACTAACACATAGATCAAAGTGATGTGATAGCCTGTGTATTGTTATAAAAGCTGTTATAATAACCTGTCTGAACATTGGCAGGCGAGAAATGCTACGAATAACTGTATGTACATGGGGGAGGTGTTTGGCATGGCTTGGATTGGTAATATGCCATGGGTGGGCTATATCTTGAATGTATACTATAAATATGCGGTACAAGGACCAATAAATCAAACAGTGTGTAGATCTAATCTGTGTTGGGTCACTTTTATATATACCGTACATTGTTCCCTGCGCAGAATTTGGGTGTGGGGGAAAGAGGAATGCCGGCAAATAGGTGACTGTCTAATAACAAGGTAATGTAGACAGTAATAAGGTGATAGGAGTAGAGATATAGGATCCAGAAGTAACCTATCAGTGATGATGAGCTTTAAAGGGATAAGTGCATCTTAGGCCGCGTACACACGGGCGGACTGTTCGCCCAACCTTGTTCGGCAAACAGTTTCATCAAACAGTCCGCTCAAAATTTGCATGAGCGGACTTGCCCACACACGAGCGGACTGTTTGACGAACAAGGTTGGGCAAACAGTTCGCTCAACTTTTGAAATGAACGGACTCGCCCACGTAAGGCGGAGGCAAATCCGCCCATTTCGAGCGCGTGTACAGGTAGGCGGGGCCCGCGAAGGAGACGTCGCGGGCTCCGCCGCCTGGAATGGGCTTAAAGGGGAACCCCAACGCCGAAAAAAATCGGCGTGGGGGTTCCCCCCAAGTCCACACCAGACCCTTGTCCGAGCACGCTACCCGGCCGGCCAGGAAAGGGGGGCGAGCGAGCGCGCCCCCCCTCCTGAGCCGTACCAGGCCGCGTGCCCTCAACATGGGGGGTGCCTTGGGGAAGGGGGGGCCGCGCGGCCCCCCCACCCCAAAGCACCTTGTCCCCATGTTGATGAGGACAAGGGCCTCTTCCCGACAACCCTGGCCGTTGGTTGTTGGGGTCTGCGGGCGGGGGGCTTATCGGAATCCGGGAGCGCCCTTTAAGAAGGGGGCCCCCGGATACCGGCCCCCCACCCTATGTGAATGAGTATGGGGTACAATGTACCCCTACCCATTCACCTGTGAACTAAAGTACAATAAAAAACACAACACAGAGAAAAAATATTTTATTGCACAGCTCCGGGGGTCTTCCGTCTTCGGGGGTCTTCTCGCCGGACTCCTCCGCTATGTGTGTGTAGCTCTTTTGCTAGCGGAGGAGTCCGGCTTTCTTCCTCCCCGCCGCCGGCCTCTTCTCCCGACTTCGGGGGTCTTGTCCCCCTCTTCGGTTCTTCTGCCGGGCCACCGCGCCTGGTCCGGTGGCCCGGTCTTCTGTCGCCGTCTTCCGTTCTTCTGTCGCCGCCTTCGGTTCTTCTGCCGGGCCACCGCGCCTTCTTGTAGCTCTTTTACAGGCGGTGGCCCGGTCTTCTGTCGCCGCCGCCGCCGCCTTCCGTTCTTGTTCTTCTTCTTGTTCTTCTTCTTCTCCTGGAGATGTTGACTCGACGAGCTCTCCGGCCGGAATGCCAGGGACACGCTCCGCTGCCACTTATATAGTGACAATGGGGCGGTGTCACATGGTATATGTCACATGGGTTGGTCACATGGGTTGATGTCACATGGGGACTATGACATCGTAAGGGGGCGGGGTCACCATGTGACCAACCCATGTGACATATACCATGTGACACCGCCCCATTGTCACTATATAAGTGACCGCACAGCGCGGCTCTGGCATTCCGGCCGGAGAGATCGTCGAGTCAACATCTCCAGGAGAAGAAGAAGAACAAGAAGAAGAACAAGAACGGAAGGCGGCGGCGGCGACAGAAGACCGGGCCACCGCCTGTAAAAGAGCTACAAGAAGGCGCGGTGGCCCGGCAGAAGAACCGAAGGCGGCGACAGAAGAACGGAAGACGGCGATAGAAGACCGGGCCACCGGACCAGGCGCGGTGGCCCGGCAGAAGAACCGAAGAGGGGGACAAGACCCCCGAAGTCGGGAGAAGAGGCCGGCGGCGGGGAGGAAGAAAGCCGGACTCCTCCGCTAGCAAAAGAGCTACACACACATAGCGGAGGAGTCCGGCGAGAAGACCCCCGAAGACGGAAGACCCCCGGAGCTGTGCAATAAAATATTTTTTCTCTGTGTTGTGTTTTTTATTGTACTTTAGTTCACAGGTGAATGGGTAGGGGTACATTGTACCCCATACTCATTCACATAGGGTGGGGGGCCGGTATCCGGGGGCCCCCTTCTTAAAGGGCGCTCCCGGATTCCGATAAGCCCCCCGCCCGCAGACCCCGACAACCAACGGCCAGGGTTGTCGGGAAGAGGCCCTTGTCCTCATCAACATGGGGACAAGGTGCTTTGGGGTGGGGGGGCCGCGCGGCCCCCCCTTCCCCAAGGCACCCCCCATGTTGAGGGCACGCGGCCTGGTACGGCTCAGGAGGGGGGGCGCGCTCGCTCGCCCCCCTTTCCTGGCCGGCCGGGTAGCGTGCTCGGACAAGGGTCTGGTGTGGACTTGGGGGGAACCCCCACGCCGATTTTTTTCGGCGTTGGGGTTCCCCTTTAAGCCCATTCCAGGCGGCGGAGCCCGCGACGTCTCCTTCGCGGGCCCCGCCTACCTGTACACGCGCTCGAAATGGGCGGACTTTCCGAGCGGGAACAGTCCGCTCATTTCGAAAGTACAGCGGACAAGCCCACACACGGGCGGACTGTTCGCTCAAACACAGTTTCAGCGGACAGTTTTTCGGAATTTCCGAAAGACTTTGTCCGTCCAACTGTCCGCTGAAACTGTCCGCTGAAAGCCCACACACGAGCGGACTGTCCGCCCAAACACTGTTCAGCGGACAAGGTTGGGCGAACAGTCCGCCCGTGTGTACGCGGCCTTACAGTCTGCTGCATCTCAAACCACCATTGTCCCAAATATATGCCAACATCCGTTGGAAATATATCCAGGATTTCGTTGTCAGAATGTCTGTACATGGCATTACTGTCTAGAAGGGAAGGTCCTGTGGACCGGATTAATGTGAATTATATTGTGCCTTCATACATGATGTTTCACTTACCTGTCATTTTGTATGTGCATGTTGCTATGCAAAATAAAAAGTAAAAAAAAAAAAAAAAACAATATATAACACACAAAATCAGGTAAGAGCTTGCTCACATTATCCTCAACAGCGCAAACTGTAAACAGTAATAGCAGTACATCTAATGAACAGCTAACATAAACATAAACAGTGATCTAATCCAACAGTAATTGAATTAAAATAAACATATAAACATCCCACAATAGTTTAGTAACAAGGCAAAGTGGACACAATACTAGCAGACAGACAGCAACAATAGGTGACTCATATAAAATGTGAATTTACACCTAAGAAGCACAAAATTAGGAATTATACAATGAGAGAAGGACACCTTAATAAACAGATTATAGCAGGAGACCCCAGCTTCAGGTTGTTTTGAGCTGATTACATTAGCATCTATTCTGAGTCTCTGAATCTGGGGGGAGGGGGAAACAGTCATTTTTGGTTTGGGCGCAGAGGCCTCAAATCTGTATTCAGGCCCTATCCTAGGTTCCCAGAGTCTGTGAGTTTTGGGGAGACATGGACCCTAATCCAAAGCAAAACCACTCCAAAGGTCCAGGCACACACACCTCCCAAATGTCAGGGCCCATAGTTAGTAGGCAAGAAGATACCCTGCAGTCCCCTCCAGAACCCCCTGTCCCAGTTGGGTCTGTCACACCTGCTAAATGATTTGTATTTTTGTCCCTTGGATCATAAGATTCACACATCTCTCCCACAAAGTGCAACCTAATCAGGCAGAGGCAAATACCCAAGTTCAGTAACATTTACAGGTTCTGTCCCTCCCCCAGCCAGTGACTGGTCAGTAAAAGCAGAAACAGCAGACAAACAAGCTAATCTCTATGCTTCTCTGCTTTCTCCTCCTATGAATATGTTCCTTGTTAGCATAGAAGCACTGCATCATCACAGCTGATTGGCTCCTAGTACTACATTTCCCTCTCCCAGTCTGAGCTCTGTTGTACAGTGTAGGGCAAGGGGTTGATATCAAGAAAAATTAAAGCATTTACACTGATTGTGTTTAAAAATATATATTTCTTGATATCTTAATTATTTCAGAGCTTCATTGATGTTTTATATCTTGTCTCAGCTATAAAGGAAATGTCCTAAAAATTAGGAATAGCTTACATTGATATATCTGACTGACACAAAAGAATATAGAAAAGATAAAGATATCTGGGGAGTTTAGGATGGGAGTGAGGTTCATGAAGATAATTATAGTAGACAACAATATTTTGACAAAATATTGTCATACATTCAGATACATCAGGTGAAAAACAGATACTGGAAATGACCTGAGATTACTATAGAGAAATGAAATGTTGCTTGGGGGGGAGGTACGTACATTGGTCTGACTTAGCATGCGTTGCATTCATTGCATTATCTCAATGATTACAAACGGTTCCCTGATTAGAAAATTGCAAGCCATTCTCTGAATCGTGAGTGAGCGACTGCCTGTCGTTACTATGCATATGGAGGCACAGCACCTGCTGCACAGAGCACAGAGCTTTTCTGTGTTCTCTGCACACAAAAGCATGTAGGCAGGTGTAGTCTGCTGTTTCTGCTGTAGGTGGCGCTCAACCGCAGTGGCAATGCAGAGAGAGAGGAAGTCAAGGGGAACAGGGTTCCTCTATGGTTTCCTGAGTCACTGGGGCAGTGATCCGATTGGATGCTGGTCCCCCATGTGACTCTGCTGGCCATGTTATGTGTGGCAGAGTCTATTTAAGACCCTGGCCATTGGGTTTGGTGCGCTTCATGAGAGTGGGCAGTGTAGAGAAAGGTACCTCATCTGTAACGGACAGTGCTAGTGATTGGGAAAGATTCTTTACGAGGAGGAAAAGCTTAGGGTCACATCTCTCCAGATACCTTACTGATCGGGCACAAGATGGCCAGGTCACATTCTGTCCCCTCTCAACCAGTGGTAGCTGGTGCTCAATCTTCTTGGAGGGGGGCCTGTGGCCACCCCCCCAGCCAACCAACTACATAACCCACCCAACCCCCCCCCCCCATGCTCGCTTGCTTGATCACCGCTCTTCCTCCCATCGCTCGATCAATCGATCACATCGCCAGCCAGCCCCTGCACTTTCCCCATCCAGGTGGCGGCTTCCCCCGTGTCTCCTTTCGAGTCCGGGCAGTCACGTCTTCTCTTGGGCAAACAGGAGTTAGGATTCCTGGCCAATCGGGCCTCAGGTCCCGCTTCCTGATTATCCAGGAGCAGAAACAGGAAGACATTAGCGAATATTAGCGAGCCCACCCTTTTTGAGGCCAATTAGAACCTCTGGCTCTAATCATGTGCTTCTAAAAAAACTAACCAAAAAAAAACATTGGAATCCATGTGTCCGGCGCCCTGAATGTAGATTAGGGGCTAGATGCATTGACTAAGGGGGCGGCTTCATGCCAATGGAAACTGTGAGTGTACCCAGCAGAGTAGCTGTCCCACCGGGTTTGTTGTGAAATGTTGTTACATTTCTTCAATACAAATTTTATATTGCACCTGACTGTGTGAATTAGGCTCGGTTCACACAGGGGCGACTGCGATCCGACTTCAGGTTGCCCCTAGTTGCCTCAGGTCGGACAACATTTAAAAATCAATGTAAGTGAATGAGAGCCGTCTTAATGCACGCTACTGACAGTCGCTCCGACTTCAAAAGAAGTTCCTGTACTACTTGAACCCGACTTGTAGGCGACTTGTACCCATTGATTTCAATGGAGGTCGCCTCCAAGTCGTATCTCTGTCTATACGGAGGCGACTTTAACAGAATTATTAGCTCTGAAGGGGGAACTCCACGCCAAATTTATGAAAAAAATTTGGCTTGGGTTCCCCCTCCGAGAGCATACCAGGCCCTTAGGTCTGGTATGGATTCCAAGGGGAACCCCCTACGCCGAAAAAAACGGCATGGGGGTCCCCCCAGATCCACACCAGACCCTTATCCAAGCACGCTAACCGGCCGGCAAGGAAAGGGGGTGGGGACGAGCGGGCGGCCCCCCCCTCCTGAGCCGTACCAGGCCGCGTGCCCTCAACATGGTGGGGTGCCTTGGGGGAGGGGGGGCGTGCGGCCCCCCCACCCCAAAGCACCTTGTCCCCATGTTGATGAGGACAAGGGCCTCTTCCCGACAACCCTGGCCGTTGGTTGTCGGTGTCTGCAGGCGGGGGGCTTATCAGAATCCGGGAGCCCCCTTTAATAAGGGGGCCCCTGGATACCGGCCCCCCACCCTATATGAATGAGTATGGGGTACAATGTACCCCTACCCATTCACCTGTAAAATAAAGTACAAAAAAAACACAACACACAAGATAAAATAGTTTATTGCACAGCTCCGGGGGTCTTCCGTCTTTGGGGGTCTTCTCGCTGGACTCCTCCACTATCTTCTTGTAGCTCTTTTACTAGCGGAGGAGCCCGGCTTTCTTCCTCGCCGCCGCCCTCTTCTTCCGACTTCGGGGGTCTTGTCCCCCTCTTCGGTTCTTCTGCCGGGCCACCGCGCCTTCTTATAGCTCTTTTACAGGCGGTGGCCCGGTCTTCTATCGCCGCCGCCGCCTTCCGTTCTTCTTCTTCTTCTTCTCCTGGAGATGTTGACTCGACGCTCTCTCCGGCCGCAATGCCAGGGGCGCGATGCGCGGTGACTTATATAGGGACAAGGGGCGGGGTCATCGGTTGATGTCACATGGTGACCCCGCCCCCTTACGATGCCACAGTCCCGGAGGATGCTGGGACTGTCGCCATGTGACATCAACCCATGTGACATCAACCGATGACCCCGCCCCTTGTCCTTATATAAGTCGCCGCGCAGCGCGTCCCTGGCATTGCGGCCGGAGAGAGCGTCGAGTCAACATCTCCAGGAGAAGAAGAAGAAGAACAGAAGGCGGCGGCGGCGATAGAAGACCGGGCCACCGCCTGTAAAAGAGCTATAAGAAGGCGCGGTGGCCCGGCAGAAGAACCGAAGAGGGGGACAAGACCCCCGAAGTCAGGAGAAGAGGGCGGCGGCGAGGAAGAAAGCCGGGCTCCTCCGCTAGTAAAAGAGCTACAAGAAGATAGCGGAGGAGTCCGGCGAGAAGACCCCCGAAGACGGAAGACCCCCGGATCTGTGCAATAAACTATTTTATCTTGTGTGTTGTGTTTTTTTTTGTACTTTATTTTACAGGTGAATGGGTAGGGGTACATTGTACCCCATACTCATTCACATAGGGTGGGGGGCCGGTATCCAGGGGCCCCCTTATTAAAGGGGCTCCCGGATTCCGATAAGCCCCCCGCCTGCAGACCCCGACAACCAACGGCCAGGGTTGTCGGGAAGAGGCCCTTGTCCTCATCAACATGGGGACAAGGTGCTTTGGGGTGGGGGGGGCCGCACGCCCCCCCTCCCCCAAGGCACCCCCCCATGTTGAGGGCACGCGGCCTGGTACGGCTCAGGAGGGGGGGGGCGCCCGCTCGTCCCCACCCCCTTTCCTGGCCGGCCGGGTAGCGTGCTCGCATAAGGGTCTGGTGTGGATCTGGGGGGACCCCCACGCCGTTTTTTCGGCGTAGGGGGTTTCCCTTGGAATCCATACCAGACCTAAGGGCCTGGTATGCTCTCGGAGGGGGAACCCACGCCAAATTTTTTTCAGAAATTTGGCGTGGAGTTCCCCCTTCAGAGCTCATTGGCCACGGCAAAAGTCGCCTGGCCTGGGGCGACTTGTAAGTCGCCCCAGGTCATGTCTAAAAGTCGTGTTCAAGTCGTCTCCAAGTTGCCTCACAAAGTCGTCCTGAAGTCGTGTCGCCCCTGTGTGAACCGAGCCTTATTGCCTCCACACCACACTGCACCCCACCTACATGCAGCCCATAGATGCCATTGTTTTTGCACACATTTGAGATGGATGAGGGAATCCTCCCCACTTTGCTATTGTATTCTGACAGCAAGGGGGAAAAAAAGCCTAAAGATAAAAAAAGAAGGCAGTCACTACATCGAATGCTTGGTAAGCTCAGCTGCAATATATTACATTTTTGGTTTTAGCTTTAATACCACTTTAAGTGAATATAAATTTGTTTGAAGTTTAAAACCACAACATTCTCCTACATATAGCAGTCCTCATCCAACCTACAGTGCTAGTTGGACAGCTCCATTCTAAACAATATAAGCTCATTATGATGTGAAAAGATTAAACTTTGCAGTTAAGTGCAAGGTGGAGATACATTTTCTACATTTTATTTGTAAATAAGGACAGCTGCATCCTGTCTGGTATTAATTAAATCGTCTGAATTATTTATCATTTTTTTATGACAAATTGTGAGTGTTAATCAGGGGAATATAATAACACTTAAAACAGTAATAATTTAGCTCAATAAACTAAAAACAGCAAGATTATTTTTAAAATCCCTGACAAAATCAATGTAAATTACCTTATTTACATGCAATTACTGTAGACACATTAGGGATATAATAAATGCCAGCAATTCTTCAAACATGTTTTTCTGCAGTCAACCATGGCCCATTACCTGAAGGCTAGGCTATATAGACTAGACACACTGGATGGGATTTTTTAGGACATGAACTGCAACAAAAATTTTAAGGTTTATTACAAAAAGCTTTATGAACACATATTAAAAAATTGTGTACATAAGAAAATACCGATGCTCTGTCAATTCGGATCATACCACCCGAGCTCTGTCTGTATGATCCGAATTGACAGAGAACTGTGGTTATCCTCATACGCTTATTAACAATATCCATCTAACTGTAACCGCATTGGTATTTTTATATGTACATTCATTTTTTTACTATGTGTTAATAAAGCTTTTTATAAAAAAAAAAAAAAAAACTTTCAATTTATGTTGGAGTTCATGCCCTAAAAAATCCCACCCGGAGGGTCCAGTCCATATAGTATATTCTATTAGGGGTGTGGGCACTTTCTCCTATCCCCTGTAACAGCAATTAGCATATAAATATTACCCCAAGGACTGACAGCTGTAGTACTTGTGTCCTAAACCAAAGATGTGCCTCCTTTGCATCAGTTCCCTAAAAGAGGTATCACGTGATTCATTTATTGAGTTTCCAGACATCCATATTATTGCATTATGGCAGAACATTTTAGTTTTGAGGTTGATCATACAATACAACACCATGAACACCCCTGGCCTAAAACACCCCTACACTGGTAGAATTTTGTTTGAAGATTTTCATTATAGTAAAATTCATCCGATTCTCTAACAGTTTGTGGATAAAATATGTGGCTGCACGAATAGTGGTCTTTAAAGTGATATTAAAGCCTTGTTTTTTTATTTTAAATAACAAGCATGTTATACTTACCTGCTCTATGGAGTGGTTTTGCACAGAGCAGCCCCTCCTATCTCAAGTCCCTTTCTGGCGCTCCTGGTCCCTCCCTCCTGCCCGGTGCCCCCACAGCAAACAGCTTGCTCTGGGGGCACTCAAGCAGGCATGCTCCTGACCTCTGTGTGTCCATTCACCCAGGGATGTGTGGCTTGGCCTCACCCCCTCCGTCTCCTGATTGGCTCACTGGCTGTTAATGACAGCAGCGGGCGCCAATGGCACCCACTGCTGCCAAAAGCCAATCAGGAGTGCGAGACCCCAGGTGCATGGCACTCGTGGACATCGCTGGATTGAGATTGGGCTGAGGCGAGTATTAGGGGATCTGGGGGAGGGGGGGGGGGCTGCTGCATGCTGCACACAGAAGTTTTTTTTTATCTTAATGCATAGAATGCATGAAGGTAAAAAACCTTGTGCCTTTACAACCACTTTCATGTCTAGCCGCCGCACATTTGTGTCCATGGTGGCCTGAGGTTGTGTGTTGAGAGTGTGCCCACTGTGTGCTCCTAGCACACTGACCAAGTTTTCACTGTCAGATATCAGTCACATCTTCTGATTGGGAGCCTGTGAGATGGGCTTCTGATGATGGGACCACTGTGAGAGCCAATCACAGCGTTCACATGATAAAGAAGCCACACCGGGAAGAGGTTCCGTTTACAATACAGAAAGTTTGAAGGCTAAAATTGGGGTTAGAAGAAGGGCTAGTGTTAGGACTTGTGTTACAGGGAGGGTTGGCGTTAGGGCTATGGAGGGAGTTAATGCAAGGATTACGGGGAGGGGTAGCAGTGAATGTAGTGTTATAGTTAGAGGAGTTAGTATGAGGGTTTGGGTTACTGGAAGGATTGGTGCTATAGATACCGGGACAGTGGGGGATAATGTGAGGGTTAGTGTTAGGGTTATAGCAAGCTTAGGGTAGGGCATTGCTCTTTGCCCTACCTTAAACTTGCTATAACCCTAACACCAACCAAACACTAACCTGGCACTGGTTGAGAAAACAACCAGTGCCAGGTTCCCACAGCTGGAAGTCAAAGAGGTTGGTTTTCTAACACTGGAGAGTGTCAAATCTGGTGCAGCTGTGCATGGTAGCCAATCAGCTTCTAACATCACCTTTCAATTAAGCTTTGACAGAATAAAAAAACCTGAACGCTGATTGGTCGATAAACTGAGAAAAAACATCCTAGGGATTACGCTATTAGAGAAATAAAAAAAAATGTGTGCAGCATACAAGAATGGGTTTGACATTTGTCCAAATAATGTTTTCAAAAATAGACCCCACTGTGTAAAGGGAAAGGACCTTTGGATGATGTAGTTCTGGGGGCAGTGCCTGTGAGAACTGCCCTCCCAGCAAGTGCCCCTGAAGGACTTAGGAGTAAAAAAAAAGCCATACAAGAAAAAGGTAAATTAAAAAATAAAGGTGTGACATACACCAGGGAGGGATGTTGAAGACTTCTGGGGTCATGTCCGGATATACAATCTAACATTTCATAAACTGTGAGCAAAACATTCCAATTATGTGCTACTACAGCGAATGGTGTATGGTGGTTTTGTTAAATGGGAAACATTTAATACAAAAAATTGTTGCTCTTTGGTCTTTATATTTAATTCGGATAGTATACATACAAACATATATCTTTTATGCTTGGTGTAAAACTTATATTTTTCTTTGCAGTGCATACAGCCAAGGAAAGTTAGAGAAAATAATATGAGCGGAGGGCCGTCTTTAATATTAATTGGACCCTTTGCCTACCTCTGCACACCCCACACTACCCCCCCACCACCACCACACCAATTTGCTTACCTTTGCAGAACATGCTGATGTTAGGCTTAATAACCACAGTTGTAGGCAGGACTTTCAAGCATGCACCTTTACCTCCCCAGTGGGCAGCATTCAGAAAAGGTAATGGTGGCTATGACCTCAGGGGGGCATGATATACAGATGAATACCACCTCTATTTACATATGAATGCTGCCGCACCGCCCCTATTTACATATTAATGCCACCACTTATTACATATCAATTCTGGTATTTACATGTAAACACAGGGTCTGCAGGTGAGTCATCTGTACACAACAATAGGGCAGAGCTGGGCATCATTAGTAACAGAACTTTACACTGAGATATCAGGACACAGAACGGGACTAAAACCTCAAGGGACGAGGGAATTTAAACTGGGATAGTTGGCAAGTATGAGGGAGCTGCTTTGGGCCCCCCCCCCAACAATGACAGAGCCCAGGGCAGATGCCCCTTTTGCCCTACCTTAAAGATGGCCCTGCATATTCTATGGGTACATGTTCTAACTTACACAAAATTAAGGCTTGCACCATAAAACCACTTGTCAGCCTTTACATGTTTTAGCAAACATTTATGTATTTTCTTTTTTGGCCTATTGTATTTTAATTGACAGATTCTTGTGGTCTGGAATAAAATATTTGTACTCATCTAAATGGAATGCTGACATAACTAGATACGGTGAACACTTCAGGTGTAACAATTCATTCATGATCTGCGCTCATAAAACATTTAGAAATATCAGTTGTTGGGGTTAATCTCTTGCAAAAGAGTTGTCTTGCAAGTCACAACTTAAATGAGTACGTCAAGTATGAGCAGGCTTATAAAGCAAATGGTAACTATATAGGCAAGCGTTTGTGGATGCCTGACCAGCATACCTCGCCATAAGTATTTTTACCTTCCTTATTATTGATTCAGGTGTTTTCAGTAAAGGGCACTGTTAACCGCCCAGCCCAGCCCCCCCGCATCCCTTTAACAGGATCTGTAAACCAAGGGAGTGGGAAGTATCAGCGATCTTGTGACCACTGTGATTGTCTGTCAGAGTGGTCATGCAATCGAGAGTCAAATCCTCCAGCTGTCGATCATTAATGGGGACTGAAAGCTGGCTTTAAAGTGATTGTAAACTCTCCCCCACAACTTTGTCATGTAAATCAGCATAAAAAACCCTAATGAACACTGCTTGTAGATATCTCCTTATTTTCTTAGTATTGTTGTAATCCTTTTTGTTCTTTAGAAACTGAGCATGCCCAGATCTCCCCTGATTTACGGCACACTCAGTGTATTTTGTCTGTCTATTATCAGGACTTCCTTACGACACACCACTGAAATCCCAGGAGACTTCATAATCACTCAGAGCTTCCTCCTACACCCCATGTGACCATGTGACATCACATGCAGTGTAAAGCAGGGCATGGGACAGCATTACTGCAGTCTTATCAGCTGAAGTCTGAACTCTAGGTAATTGGCACAAGTAAATACTATGAAATAAAACAAGTCAGCTATGAGCAGGGAAGCAGGGTTGCCATAGAAACATTGGATTGAGAAGGAGGCTTGGTTAACAGTACAGGAAGTGCTTAATGTAAGAACGGAAATACACTCCACTGTGGACTCAGAAAACAATACTTAAGATGGCGCTGCCTTACCCCTGGAAACAGATTTTTTTAAAGTTTCTTAGAACAGTAAGTAATTTGCGATTTGGGCTGGATTACAGTGGCTATAGTTTGATAATTACTTATTATAATGGACTAAATGAAAAGAAGCATCAGAGTGGGTGAGTTTACTTCCTCTTTAATAGCTTTGTCTCTGTGCTGGGAGCAAACAGTGTGGGGCTCTCAGCACAGAAATCTCATTTGCCCATTGACACATATGCAAGACATGTGTGTACGCAGTTTATTTTCTCCATTGCAGGTGGTTCTCAATCGCAGCGCTATTGCAGAGGGAGATGAAGTCAGGAGGAACTTAGTTCCTCTATGGTTTCCTGGGTCACAAGGGGCAGCTATCGGACCTGGCTTCCGGGCTTGGTGCCCATTTTACGTGTGGCTAAAGTAACTACAGGTCACCTGTCTGTGCAGGACAGTGCTTAGTGTCAGGGAGAAGTTTCAGACGAGTGGGGAAAGTGCAGGGACCTGGAAACCTTCCCATTTGGGTATGAACTGGCCAGGCCACATTCAGCCCCTCAAGACAGATCCTGTTAGCACACCTGAGATCTTCTGTCACTACACATTGCTGTTAAAACCTGTGAGTGCTCCTAGTCATGTAGCCTTCCCACAGGGCTTGTTTTGTATTGCCAAACTTCAATTACAATATATTTCTGTTCTATGCTCCTGAACTCTGAGTGTTGTCTATTGCTGCACCAACCTACATGTGGGTATAAAAGTCTGCCCTTTTGCCACGCATATGTGTTGTATGGGTGGCAAAAGGTTGAGAGCTCTAATTTTGAAAAGACCTCTGTTTGGTGGGATTGTAAAGGCAAAAATAGAAAAAAATAAGGAATTATAAAATATTTAAATGTATTTAACATCATTGATGAAAATGGTACATAACAAAAAAAGGACAAACAATATGTGTTCTAGATGACATCTAAAAACAATATTAGTGAAAGAATTATACTATCCGCTTATAAGTTCCTGGACCTCCAAAGGCTGGTGGTAATGGAATAAGCGGATCATCCAGCGCGTTTCGATATTTCAAACAATATAATCATCTTCAGGGATGAAATATTGTAATGTTCTCTATAATAGATTAAACAAGATCCATTACATGTATATCACAGCATTCCTAATCAAGTCTATAGTTTGCCTTCAAAAAATACAATAACTTACTAAACACCATTAATTCACTGAGACATATGCATTCCCCCTGTGGCTGAAGAAGAGAGGAAGTCTCCACCTTGTTCAAACAGGTCCACCCATGGCCCCTCTGACATCTCATACAGGGAGACTGAATATCACCATCCTCAAATGGCGTTTGAAAAAGAAATATGTAGGATTACACAAAAGGTTGAGAGCTCTTGCACACAGGCACCCCCCTGTGCCCGTGAAACATAAATTCCGGTGCCCGGGAAGTCTAGGTGCTGAATACAGTCACCCATAGTCATGAATAGCTGAGTGCAGCTGTGCTCAGGTATACGCTGTTACTTGCCCAAACATCATAAAGCATACAGGCGTATTCCAAGAATACAATTTTTCTATGAATGCAAACAGTCCTGGTAGTATCAAATATAATACTTATATTCTATAGTCACCTAATGAGGCAACTGTGACCCCAATGACCGAGTCATATGAACATGTTAAAGCCCAAGTCCAGGAAACCTCAAAATTCTCCCTTTCAGTGGGGCTCTACCCACACCGGCAAGAGTTAACTGCTCAATTATTCCAGGGGGGCAGTATAAGCACCTCACCCCAGGTCATTCTCTGAGTGGTTCAAAGAAGCTACCAGTGATACAATGCATGTAGAACTTTTTCATGGTCAATGGCTGCTGCCTGTTAGATTCCATAATTCCCCCGTAATTATGTAATTTGCAGCTCTGAAGGTTTTTCTACGATGACTCTGACCATCTGCTTGAAGACATTCAGTCTGTTTCTCCATTAGAGGCTCTATTATCTCTCCAGGTGTGAATCTCATGCCGTGTACTGTATTGTAATCTTGTCTTCCATTCTAGGCAATAGCATTATACTCCAGATAACTTGCCTGGGCCTGAATATCCCTTTCTCGCTTTGTTACTTGGATATTTCCAGGCTCATCTCCATTGCAGTAAAAATTATTTTTATTGTCTTTTTTACAAGGTTGGAATATTTGCCACTTAAAGTAGAACTAAAGGCAAAACTTTTTTTTCATTTTAGATAGAGTAAGGGAGGGTAAAAACCACTGTCAGTATTTTCTGCCATCTGTATTTCATTGGGGAGATTTTCCTTCACTTCCTGTCCCATAGCCAAATGAGGAAGTTAGAGAAAATCCTTCCAAAGCGAAAGACTCGCTGGTTGTCACCTGGAACTAGTGTCTTCATTGGAAGATTTCCTTTCTGGTGACAACTCAAAGTTAGTGATTTTCCTTCACCTTCAGGGATAATGGTAAATGGGACAAATAAAGAAAGTAAAGCTCCCTAACAGGGACACAGACAGCAATAATATCCTGACAGGTGTACTAATCTATCCAAACATCCATTCACTCTATCCAAAGCTAAAATAAAGTTTTGCTTTTAGTTATACTTTAAAGGAAACCTGCGCTTGCCCTTGCAGAGAACATTTATTTGGTTTAATGTTCTTTTCACAAGTAGCACAGTCTGACCATTTCTTCTCTTCTATTCACCTGCAAGGAGCACAGAAGCAGGGTCCAAGGCCAATCTCCATATATCTCCATATTCCCTCATTTGGATGTACTGCTCTCAGCAGCTGAGGAGAGCAGCGAGGGTATGGAGAAATAAAGAGTGTGAACATACACCTTATGGTCAATAATATGTGGTCAACTTGCTATAATCATAGGCGGTGCCTATGAGCGCAGCCCCCTTTTTCCAGCTACCCCCCTCTATGACTAATGGATAGATTCATGCATTGCATGAATCTATCCATGGCCGCCGCCACCACCCCCTATTCAGGCGTCCAGTCCCTTTTTTGGACACCGGGCACCTGAATTAAAACACTGGTGGGGATGTATGTTTGAAGCACCTGATTAGAGCCATAGGCTTTAATAGGCTTCAAAAAAGGGGAACTCGGATTCCAAAGCATTGCGCTCAGAGTCCACCCAGGTGTGTTAGAAAAGCAAATGAATACTTGCTTTTCTAACACTGAACCACCTATCTGCCAATCAGGGTCTGTTACCCATCACCTGATTGGCTGAAAGGACATGCACTGAGATTGGACGCCTATAAGGAGGAGGGGAGGAGACCCATGAAGGACACAGCTCGCCACTGTCTGACCCGCTGCAAGGTCCCACAGCTCACCGCCGTCACCCGCTGCCTGACCTGCCAGTGGGTGGGTTAGTCACAGTGGCAACTTTTGATGGGCACAGTGGCTGGGTTTGATGGTTCAGTGGCTGTGTTTGATGGGCATAGTGGCTGCATTTAATGCCACAGTGGCTGCGTTTGATGGCACAGTGGCTGTGTTTTTTTTTTTTTTTATAATAATTTTTATTAGGAAAAAGAAAATACATAGACTCATGTTAAGGCACATTCAGTACAGAAGAGGTACATATCCAGGTCAATCCCTGGGGCAAATGAGAACCGTAAGACATAGGAACGTACAAAGACAGTAAAATTATGGAAACCGAGGGCAACAATGACCAGACTGGATGGATCAGCGACTGTTTTGAACCTTAAATAGAACAGACGATAAATACGGCTCCCCAAGGGCCAAATGCCTAACTGTAACTTATAAAGCAATGTATTGAAAGAAATAGGGGGGGTAAGCAAGAACAGGGAGGGACATGGAAGAGGGGGGTTCAATGGTAATGTCCACATAGAAGGATCCTGGTGTGGAGGAGAGTTGAGGAGAGTCGGCCTATGTAGAAAAGTCACAAAGTGGTATCAGGAATGGAGCAAATCATTGTAGATAAAAGAGAGTTGATCCAATGCGCGTTGATCCTGTAATGACATGGTTGTGGTCATGAACAACTGCCACCTGGCGAGGAAGGCCGCTTTTTGTTTAACATGGGAAAAATCTGTCGTGAGCCTCTCCGTGTGGAGAAGGGATAGAAGATCCTTGTGGAGTTGGGAGGCTGGAGGGCCAGAAGGCTGTAGCCAAAATCGTAGTATGAGACGACGGGCCAAAGTAAACATAACAGGATCCAGTCCACTATAGCTCGCGTTGGATGTGACCCTGGAGAGGGTCCAGTGCCTGTAGAGGTAGACCACGGTAACAGAATGGGGTCCCAATAACCGAAGATTAGGAGTAGAGGTTCTTTAGGTCATTTCAGCAAGGTGACGTCGAAAATGAAAGCCAAGACCTGGTCCCAGAAGGTGGATATAATAGGGCAAGACCATAAACGATGAGAGAGGGGCGGCTTCGAGTGATGACAGTGGGGGCAGGAGGCTCCATCGCGTTTGGATTTAGGGGAAAGAAAAGGAATGTAGGCCCTGTGGGCAATCTTAAGCTGAGTTTCCCTCCAGGTTTCATTAGGCGTCAGGCGCAGAACCTTGTTGAGACCACGCAGAATCTAATAGACAAGATCGGTGTCCGGGAAGGCTGAGGACCAGTTTGCAATGGAAGTAGAGGATGCAGGCGGCTTCGACCGTTGCAGAAGAGGTTTATAGATATCTGAGATCTTGAAGCCTTTATCGCATATCAGCTGATCCATGAAGCTGGTTTGAAATCGACGGGAGTCCTCCTTACAAGTTTGGGCAGTGGCTGTGTTTGATGGGCACAGTGGCTGTGTTTAATGCCACAGTGGCTGCATTTGATGGGCACAGTGGATGCGTTTGATGGCACAGTGGCTGCATTTGATGGGCACAGTGGCTGCGTTTGATGGGCACAGTGGCTGCATTTGATGGCACAGTGGTTACGTTTGATGGCACAGTGGCTGCAATTGATGGGCACAGTGGCTGCATTTAATGGGCACAGTGAGGCTGTAATTGATGTTTTTTTTTCAGAATTTTTCAGTTTGTTTGCGCCCCCCAAAAATTTTGAGTACCAGCCGCCACTGATTTTAACAGCACTATATGGCCAAAAGCATGTAATGACTCCTGCAAATTATTGTTATTCCAATGAAGGGTACCATTAATCCTCGCGTGTACAAAGACATTTTGGAAAAGACCCTTTTTGGTTTTAGCATCAATGTGGCCCTAAAGCCAGCTCTATAAAGACATGGTTTAATAGGCATTGTGTGGAAGAACTCAAGTGACCTGCACATAGTCCTGACCTCAAACCCACTGAACACCTGTCAGGTCACCTTGAGGCGAGGTGACAGGTGCACACCGTAGGGATCTGGAGTGCACCGCAAGGTTGTGGACACTACAGCTGACTGCTGCAGACTGGGGACAGATCAGACTGGGGTTAGAGCGTAAGATTCCCTGGGGCGCGGAGTCTAAGAGCCAGCAGGTGTTCACCAGCGCCTCTGGTGGTGAGGATGGACTTGGCTGCAACTGGCTCCAGGTCGCGACCCCCAGGGTCCCCCAGCTCACACCCGCAGTAGGCAACAGGAGGATAGGAATGGTGAGGGACAAAGCCAAAGTCGGGGCCACAAGCAGACAAGAATAGTCGGGTACACGCCAAAAGGTCAGGATCACAGGCAAACAGGGATAGTCAAGACACGCCAAAGTCGGTAACGGAAAACAGTAGCAGAGCACACGGCAGAAAACAGGAAGCTAACACTCCAAGGAATACACAATGGTTGATCAGCACTGATGGCCTGCAGTGCACAGGTTAATATAGGGCTCCCTGATAGGGCCTGGGGTGGAGCCATGCTTAGAGGAGAGGTTATAAAAACCACCAGGTGGAAGTGGCTGGCCTCTAGTCTGAAGACATGAGGGGAGGTAAGCAAAAACAGGAAGATCACTGCATAAGCATGACAACACCTTTGGAACAGGAAACCAGGCCTTCTCGTCCAACATATGACCTTACAAACGCCGTTTTGGCCAAATGGACAGAAATTTCAACACACTCTCCAAAATCTGCCTGTTGTAGTTGCAAATGGAGGGCCAAGTTTTTGATGTCCACAAATACAGGTGTGATATTTAGAGGTCCATAAACATTTGACCATACATTGCTGAGCTAAACCTCTGCTGTGACAGGGGGAGGGAGAATGCCCAGCGTGTGCCTTTTGAACTAAGGCAGGGCGCTGGCTCCTGTAATACTGGGAGTGAGCAATCAACATATGCTACGTCCTAGAAACTAGACAGGATGGAGTATGTAAAAATAGGGGGAGGGGGGTGCCGCAAATGGTTAACAGGTATGACAGCTACATTAAACAATTTTTTGAAAACTGCACAGTGTATTTGAACCAACTCAGGCCCATTAACTGCACAGCCCATTTTATTGAAAAATGTAAATTTAGCCTTCAACCAGTCCAGCTCTCACACCTCTACACTGTCTATGAATCAGATACATTTTTACATTTCCACTACAGGCCTGTTCCTTCCAGGAACATACTTTCTGACTTAGCGTAGCTGGGAAAATGATAACTTGCCTGCAACGGGCAAAGAGCACAGGAAGGAAACAGCTCACAACACAGGTAGGGATGAGCTCAGGCAGACATTCATCCGAATCCGGCATTCCCCACCCTGCAATGGCGGATGGAGGGTAAAGATTGCCTCCACCACCTATGATTGGCTGCCAGCTTTGACAGCTTCCCAGTGAGGTAGTTCAGATGGATTCAGACTCATGTTGGTAGCATAAACAGGTATTTTTTGTACTTATTGAATAGATACAACAAAACGCTTTCCATGGTTTATTTAACAGGCTAAATAAGAGCATTCATATTTAGGGTTTACATACAAGTTAACCTTTTTTATGGAGCATAATAGCCAGAAGCCTGATGACGTTGGCAGGAGGCCTTTCACCAAAGACCTTCTCTTTATCATCAGCTGGGGCTCAAAGCACAATAACTGCACAGATCCAAAAGTTTCTATGAGCCTGAATGTTCTATTCTGCTCTATCCTTAGGGCAATCAAGTGAAAACAAGACATTAGTCTGAATTGTGACAGACCCTTATCTAAGAGTTTGTGTTAATCTGTGTACCCTGATTACTGCTGATGCTGCTGAAATTTTAATCAGTGCTTGTTGACAAAGCAAACACTGAGGAGCTCATTAAGGACTGACAAAAACTTGGAAAGACATACGCAAAATGGCCATTTACCAGGAGAAATAATAGCCATCGCAAGACAGTTTACCAGCGGGGTTTTGTGTTTTGCTGTCGATTCTGTGCACTCCATAACACTAAGTGGAAGAATTTTTGATATTATATGCAAATTTGAAGAGGATATGCAGAATTGGAGAACTTTCTTGGCTCATAAAATGGGAAAAACGGTAATTAGGGGGAATGTTAATGAGCTACGATGCTCTATTTGCATGGTAAATGAAGCCAACAAATATTGGATCACCTGAAATTCATTTTGTAATGTGTAATTTTGCTAATATCAGTAAACTTGCTGAGCATATTTAAAGGGCAAGTCTTTCTTATTCTGCACTTTTACTGAAAAATACAAAAGAGCAATATATATATATATATATATATATATATGTATATATGTATATATGTATATATATATATATATATATATATGTATATATATATATATATATATATATATATATATATATATATATATATATATATATATATAGATATATATATATAGATATGTATATCTATATATAGATAGATCTATATATATATATATAGATATACATCTATCTATCTATATATATATATATATATATATATATATATATATATGTGTGTGTGTGTAAAACATGAGCACTGACCACCAGACAAAAAAAAATGCAAATAATCACAAAAAAGGAGAAATGGCACTGCTAAAATGAATGTGAAAACGACATATATATCACCTAAGCTTAATGATTTAAAAAATGAAGCTATGTATTCATTAAAATGATTACTGTATTCTTAAGGCAAGTAGTGTAACAATTAAATCTAACTTGGCATCAGTCTCTTTTATCCCATTGTACATATGTGCTGACAAGGATCATGCCTGTCAGGAGAAAGCAGACCCCCAATACAATAATAAATCCCCCTAGCAACAATGGACCCCTGCAACAAAATACCACTCCAGAAACCATAGACCCCCAGCAGCAACAACAAATCTCCCAGCAGCTAGCATCAATAGATCCTCAAGCAGCCAGCAGCAATAGACCTCTCCCTCAACAGTATATTCCTCCCAGCAACATAGGACACCCCGCCAGAAACAATAGACCCCCACACAAAAAAAGATCCCCACCAGGCAGCATGAATAGACCCTCCAGCACACCCCAGCACTCTTTGCCATAAAAAAATATTTAGTGCTGGAGGTGCCAGAACTGCGTTCCCCTGTGTTCTCATGGGAAAACAGCCCTGTGTCTGCCTCATTTGTCTGAGGATGGCTATGAAGTTAAGCATCAGAGCTGAAAGACCTCCTAAGCTGTGCTTGACCTTGTATGTATAACTCAAGTTGTCTTACAGCTGCAGAGTGTGCATAACTGTATCCTATGGGACAGCCTCCTAGTTAAGAATAATGTAAACTACTAAGAGACTTTGTTATTTGATACTATTGTGCTCACTCAGCAGCCAGAAGATGGGATGAGGTCTGGCAGTTTTGAGGACTGTAACAGACTGCAAGAGAATGAGTAGGCTAGATGTGTGTCTTTTTTCAACCGTACTTACTACTATGTAACTATGAGTACATCTGCATAATAGTAATTATAGCAAATATTAAAGTTCTTTCATTATTATTATTATACAGAATGTATATAGTGCCAACAGTTTGTGCAGTGCTTTAGAATATAAAGTGAGACAATACAGCAACAATACAATTCAATACAAGAGGTTTAGGAGGGCCCTGTTCCTGGGAGCTTACAATTCTAATAAATTTCATTTAGCCCTGGTCCATGAAGCTTTGGTGTTTAGGTGTGGGCAGAAGTCATAGGTGCACCATCCACCCCTGCTGCCAGCAGCCTGTTGGAAGGGGCAGGACAAAGCACAGAGTTCTACTAACTTTTAGTCTCCATTCACACTTGAGAGTTTTGTAGCTTGAAGCCTGAAGCTACAAAACACTGGAGGGGAAAATAATCAATTATTCTATATGGAGATGGTTCACATCTCCACTCCTAAACACCTGAAGCCAGAAGCCCCAAAACGCCTGAAGCTCAAACAAGTTCTGGAACTTTTTTTTTTAGGCAGATTTGAGCGTTTTTCTGCATTTTGCATTGGTGACCTTTTGACCTGTACAAAATCATGGCAAAAACGTATCAAAATTGCAGCAAAAACAGCACAATTGCGGTAAAATCACCCAACTTTCTGCCTGAAAAGCTATGCTCAGGTGTGAATGGGGCTTTAGAGCTGCATGTGCCCAGGGAAGAAAGAATGGGGCACAAGAAGTAATCACATTGGGCATTCGTCCTTGGGTACATGCTGCTCTAAAGGCTGGTAACATTCGGTGCACCATCCAGCCCCATCCAGCAACAGCAGCTGTCAGCCTCTCACAGAGATTTGCAGGCTGTCGGCAATTGAGGTTGAACTGACATGGGATGAAATCCATGGTCCATGGTGGATGGATACACTTCCAACAGTCTAGTTTCTCTTCAGAGATCTAATACTATGTATTGTATACTTTCTCCTCATAGGACTTTTAAAAATGATGCTGTTGTCTTAATAAATTTATACTTTTTTAAACCAATGCTTGCCATACCATGAGAGTCCATAGTTGCCTCAAAATTTCTGCCCCAATTTTCCAGTTGAAAGGACAATGGTACATTATGTTTATGTTTTTGATTTAGTAGCAATAATTTTTGTTTTGGGTATAGATACTCTAGACATTTACAGCTATGCTCACAGTAAAAACAAGAATCCGTTTATAACTGGCTCTCTAAACGTTGGTATTTTGGCAGTGGTGAAAGGCTCAAACATAATCCTGTTTACTGCATGTGTGAATCTAGCACTCACCCGCACACCCCACACAACCCACACACCCGCACACCCCACACAACCCACACACCCTGCACAACCCACACACCCTACACAACCCACATACCCGCACACCACACACAACCCACACACCCTGCACAACCCACACACCCTACACAACCCACACAACCCACATACCCGCACACCCCACACAACCCACACACCCTGCATAACCCACACACCCTACACAACCCACATACCCGCACACCGCACACAACCCACACACCCTGCACAACCCACACACCCTACACAACCCACACAACCCACATACCCGCACACAACCCACACACCCTGCACAACCCACACACCGCACACAACCCACACACCCTGCACAACCCACACACCCTACACAACCCACATACCCGCACACCCCACACAACCCACACACCCTACACAACCCACACAACCCACATACCCTACACAACCCACACAACCCACACAACCCACACACCCTACACAACCCACACACCCCACACATGTACACTAAATTGAGCATATGCAAATTCTGTTTTTAAAGTGTAAGTTTAACTTTACAGAAAATCTGTAATGTGAACTTACACTGGACCCCCTCCCCATCGCACCCAGTCCCACTGACCTGGAGTCCCGTGATCACCCGTTCTGACACATCATATAACCGCTTTACTGGTCCAGGGATCCAGCACTGATAGGACTGGCTTTGTGGGTTCAGTTCAAATTGGTTGGCGCTGCCCATGCAATGGCACCAATGAATTAGAATACCTCCTATATGTACTGTTACGAGGTACGTTTACAAGATTAAGCTGAAGGGTCTAATCCTCGGACTGGTAAAGCAGCTGTCCGATGTGTCAGAGCGGGTGATCGCGGGTCTTCAGGGGTCAGTTGGATCGGGGGGGGGGGGGGGGGGCGGGGGTTGAGGAGAGTTTTCTGCAATACGTTTTAGTCTACTTCCTGTTTTTGGTTACAGATATGTCTCTACTACTCTCTATCTGAAAACTCTGCAACATTAATATACTTCTGAAATAGTTTGACCCAATTACAGATGACAGCTTGTTACTCTTAGAATATTCATGTGAAGTGTAGTCCCGGTGGTATCATAAATTACCTTTGTTCCATACTGAGGTGGAAGTTAATTCGGCCCCACAATGTATTTTAATGTGAAGTCATAAACATATTCTTTAAAAATGAATGAACAAAGGATGTGATACAGTGCTTGAAGGTGTAACCGAATTATCTCTGGAATGAATCAGACAGCTGTTTGGTATGTTGATACTTTATTAAGAAGCCGGGGGAAGGAAGATGAAATATTCAGCGTCTAGTCCTTCTAGGTTTACCTGCTAAAAATATAGTTGCGGTCCTGCCTAAAATGTCTTTTTTATTTGATTTTGGCTCAGTGGGGATGGGTCAGAATCTCTTTGAGGTTTCTCTTGGTATCGCTGTTAGAGAGACCGCCGCTTTCTGTCTACATGCATCTTCTCCAGAGTCAGTTGCACATCATTGATCTGGATCAGTTATCTGATACTGAAAACAATGGCTGAAGCCTGGGCAATATGGGGTTGGGGAGGCAAGTAGGCAGTTGCCCTCTGAAATAGCAGTTGCTCCAGAGCTTAGTAAATGAACAGAAGCCCAGCTGACTTCTATCATCCAATCATGTGTTGCACTTGATTGGGTAATTCTTTGTAAAGTGAAACTTTAGCTTATTTACTAAGCTCTGGTGCAAATGCACTTTGCAAAGTGCACAGCCTATTTGCCTTTAGTAAATCTATCCCATTGCCTTATTGTTGATGTATGTGATGGAATCTGCGATTGGTGGTAGGTGCCTGGTACCATATGTATGGAGTGCAGGAACAATGTAAGGGATGTGTTTTAAGCAGGGCGTTTTTCTCAGAGAACAGGTGCATGTACCCTTCTTTCTGAGTCACTAGGAGTCACCCCTTTTCTCCATTTTCTACCCATCGCCGGGCAGAAGCAAGTATCCTTTTGTGGTGCTTAGTAATTTGTATGAAATTTGTTAATGATAACGAATAAACAGAGAAAAAAAGCACTCACATTGCCTCATCTGCAAATATTGGGAACATAAAGAAAAAAAAGGAATTCAAAGAAAACCTGCGGTCGGACTTTAAAGGCACAACAAACACTGAAAGTATAAAAAAAATATTTTAACATTTATTGAAAAATACATATGGTATAAAGACCAGAGACATGAAAGAGATAATAAAAATCACGTATACAGATAAGAATCGATACATGATGTGAGCCCTAATGCGTCTACGCGTTTCATTGTACTTCTTCAGGACACATTTGGGGTTCAGTAGTTGCAAAGAAGAGAGGGATCTCACTATCTTGCAAGAAGGTCACATAAAATATGTATTAATCAATCAGCGATTAGACAAAAAATGTTTTCCAATAAAGAAAAACATAAGGACAAACTCAGGGGCAACACAGCTCAATATAGGCGAAACACATAGAGGCCACCTGTGAGCTGATCATCAAAACCTTATTGAACAGGGGATATTAGATGAGAGATGGAGTATGCCATGGACTATGTTGATCAAATCAAAGAAGATCCTTGAGTCACAAAAAAAGAGCCACAGATAGAAGCCTGACTGTTTATCCAATATGGTGGCTCCAGATCCAAGCTACCATCATCCCAAAAAAATAAGTATATGGTGGAATCACGAAAATCCCCTGGGAGAGAGTGAATGATAACAAAGAAGCATAAAAAAGATCCCCTGCAGCCAGTAACAATAGACCCACCCCCAGCAACAATAGATCCCCACAGCAACAATACACCCACCCCCAGCAACAATAGATCCCCACAGCAGCAATAGACCCCCTCAACAAATAACTTCCCCAGCAACACAAAATTTACCCCAGCAGAAATAGACCCCACTAGCAACAATAGATCTCCCAGCAGTCAGCAACAATAGATCCCCCTCAGCAATAATATATCCCCACAGCAACAGTAGACCCCCTCAACAAATAACCTCCCAGAGCAACAATACATTTACCCCAGCAGCAATAGACACCACTAGCAACAAGAGATCTTACAGCAACCAGCATCATTAGACTACCCAGCAGCCAACAACAATAGACCCCCATTAAACAGTAGATTCTTCCCAGCAACAATTGACTGCCCAGCAACATAAGACTTTCTCAGAAACAATATATTCCCCACCAGCAACAATAGATTCCGCCAGTGACAATCGATCCCTCAGCAGCCAGCATCAATACACCCTCGAGCCCAGCCCAGCACCCCTTGCCATTACATCATTTCAGTGCTGGAGGTGCATTCCCCCTCTAGTTTTGGGAAGGGAAGCACACACACACAATGTTTGAGAAGTGAGAACCATGTGAGTAGTTGGGAGACTACAGCATAGATTGCTAAGCTCCCTTGGAAGCTATTTTGTTCTTGTTGCCAAGGAGGGACCTGTGGCCATAGCCATGCAGAAACAGAATTTGGCAAGTTCTCTTTGGACACACTAAATATATATATACAGTTTAGAAACTTTCAGAAACCTTCATAAAATCATTGGAGGAATTGCCTTAGTTAGTGCCAGTATTCCTGTCAATTGAATTTGTTAATTGGTACAGGAGAAACAACATGTTAAGTATCAGAAGGGAATGTGTCTGCGTTAGTTATTTTACTTCTGTATCCACATAGCCAGCCTCAGTGTTCCCTTATGACTGCCATTCCCTCCTGAACAACATGTTTGAAGAGGCACTGGGAACTTTCAAACTTTATGCACAATCAGATGAAGACAAAACTTTGAACAAAGCAATCAAAGTACTTTTGAGAGTGGTTTTTGGGGGGGTTTATCCTAGCCAATATTACTTCTAATTACTTTATTTCAACCTCTATTTCCTGTGACAGGGCCAGACCTTATAGATATTATTTGTTATTATACTACAGCATTCAGTTTTCCACGTGCATGCTCCTGAAGAGTGGATGAATCCACGAAATGCATAGAGCTACTATATGCCATGTTTTATGCCAACCATATGTTTTACTTACCTAATGATCACTTGTAATATGTGATTTGTACTTTTGTGGTCAATTGTTATTGCTGTATGTTTATCCATTGAATGGAATATATTGGTCTTCTTGATGTACTCATGACTACCCTCATGCAAATTACCATTGATTTTCCAATAAATGTAAATGTTTTACACCTGCCTGCTTCATTTAAAGTCCCAACCTCCAGTCACTTTGATTGCTTTATTCAAATAGGGATGGAGGCAACTGACCTTACCCGGTCACCGCCTCATTTAAAGTCCCAATGTTCTCTTTTTCTTCCAAAACTTTGAACAAGCTCAACAGCTCTGGTGAAGCAGCTCCCACACATCAATGTTCTCCACAATGGGCACCCTACAGTGGCTAAACCATAGAAACACAGAAATGAATAACAGAAGAAATCCATAAGAAAGAGTCTGAGATAACATTAACGTTTGTAAATATGACATCTAAAAATATTTAATGCATTTCACGGGCATAAACGGGGAGTGGTGCTGGCCCTGAAATGCATTGGACTTTTTATATGACATCTTTAATAACAATTAAAGTTTTCTTGGACTCTTTCTTCTGCTTTGATCTGGCATTTTTTTCTGTGTTTCTGTGGTTTGTATTTCTGGCAACCCATTAAAATAATATTAAATGACTAACAAGATAACTGTGCACCTTGTGAAAGTCCTACTAAATCCAGCTACAGAGGATCATGGGAATTTTACACAATCTTAAAAAGATCTTACACTGATTTGACTTGATTTCCGTAAAATTCCTGCATTCTATTGCCAGCTCACCGACTTGCTTTATTCATCTAGATCTTAAAACCTGCAATTAGAAATGAACGTTTCACTCTTATATAAACTGGTGTAGTCTCTATATGACTAGAACAGAGAGTTTCAGCCTTATAAATGGCTACCATTTGATTAGGGAAGACAATAGTCTTTTGCAAACTGTCATTTAACTGCCCCAGGAATAATTATCTGTTTAAACACAATAGAGTAAGCAAAAATTAAATGTTTTCGATACTCCTTTTATGCTATGATAAATTACTAGCTGTCAGTATTCACATGTCATTATGTACTGAATTTAAGTATATAAGACGGTTATGTAGTACATAGATTACTTTCTGCTCGTGTGTGCAAAATAGACTGAAATGCTCACCAAACTGTTTAGCATTTTAGTAACATTGATGCCTACATACTGAGGTCTAGATACTGAGGCCAATTATAGCAGTGTTAGCATATGTTAGTTAACCTGAAACTAGCCCTATGACTAATATGAACAATTAAAGAATTTTAAACATTTTTAGGAATATATAACTTTTAATTTACATATTGCTAATTGATTTATTATTTTATAATAATGTAATTGTATCTAGCAATTATACTATTAAATAAACATGAACTATCACTGCCTGAAGGTGGCAGTGTTCCTTTCGCAGACTAAGGGTTTATAGTGGTACTCCGCTTTTAAGTACACAATGGGGTTTATTTACTAAAGTTGTAAAGTGCAAAATCAGGCTCACTTCTGCATATAAACCAATGAGCTTCTAACCTCAGCTTGTTCAATGAAGCGTTGGTAATAAAACCTGGAAGCTCATTGGTTTCTATGTAGAAGTGAGCCTGATTTTGCACTTTCCATCTTTATTAAATAAAGCCCATTGCGTACTTAAAAGTGGGGTATGCCTGTATATTGTGCTTGCAAGGGATTACACTGTCATAGCTGATATATTGATCACATGATCAGAAACCACTCTGAGTGGTTCCTCATTGGCAGTGATAGCTGGGATTAGGAGCTACTAGCCAACCAAAGTGTTGGCTTGTGCCGTTCAAGGGAGGGCTTTTATTAATGTATCAGTATTAATAATAAACTTATCACCAATGTCAGGGAGGGGTTAAAATGACAGTATAAAATTGCAGAGGCTACCATCACTGACATTCTACTGAAAATGTGAGTTTCTTGGCTTTCTGTAGACTCATTACTATCAGCATCACTGCCGCAGAACCAGTGGGCAGCTAAGAAAAGTTCAACAATAGCAGCTTATGAATGTTCTCAGAACCCATTCCCTTTACATTCTGCATCATGGAAAACTTTTAGACAGTTTTAGTTGACATATTATAGGCTGGTACTTGTGTAAAATCCCACAAGAACGTCTGCTTTGTTTAATTAGGTGATGTGTTTCAGACATGCAAAGGCACGTTGCAATTTCCTCCCTTTGCACTGAGGTATGTCATGTAAGTGAAAGGTTGTCTCTTAACACATTATCAGTTGTTCTTCCGTTGCTTAAAGGAGAGGAAACCTGAAATATGCTACTGAGTACATGGAATATTTATCTATTATGTATATAGCATGACATTTTTAAATGATCGTGTTTATAACCAGTCGGGACGATGTTTAAAAGGACATTATCCTATTTGTTGCTGATTTTTGCTTTAAGGTGACATGCAACTGGCCAGTTGGCAGTGCCATTGGTGCCCATGCAAAACAACAGCTCACTTCTAGGGCTTGTTGACACCACTGCTATATGGTGCAGTGAATTTTTGTATGTGTTACAATTTTTTGGGAGCATTGCTGTGGCGGGTTTTTAAACATGGGATTGGCTTACTAAAGCAAATAAACGATTCACTTTTCAAGGGAATGTTCACTTTGCAAGGGTCACGTGCAAGCTAATTTTTTTTTTCCTTGCATGTGAGTCGGCATTTTTTGCAAAGTGAGATTTCCCAACATTCAGCCTATTAGCCTTTAGTCAATCTACTCCATTGGTTTAATTTAAAACAAATGTTTTCAATTAAACGAATGCGCTGTGGTGCAATAAAACGTTGTCTCAATAAAAGCCAAGGCTTTTTGCCTTGTCCAGGTGTTGGTACTGCATTGACCAATACAACCCAATGCATGCGGTATGAACAAGCCTTTATGCACTCCACATTGGATGCTTATATTTACCTACCTCATTTGTCTGGGGATGTAAAGTGACATACTAGGCATATTCTTCCAACCTGACAACACAAGTGTTTGGTGACTGGTTGCTCAGGCACCCATTGCTGCCATAGATATGGGGGTGAGGAGAGAATCCTCAGCCCTGCGTAAGCTCCATGTCATCACAATCTTTCATTTTTTACTAACTAAAAATTTGGAGAAACATTTATTTATTATTTTTGAAACCGTGTTAAAAGTCAGTAACAACCCATGCAATCCATACATACAAAGAAACCAAAACAAATAAGTTCAGAAGTTAAGTTATGCGTAATAAAATGAAATGACACAGGGAAAATGTATTGAACACGCAAACTGAAATGTATTTAATACTTTGCACAAAATCAATTGTTGGTAATGACAGCTTCAAAATGCCTCCTGTACAGGGCTCGAGTCCTGCGGGAACGCATGGGAGCGGCGTTCCCGTACTATTTCCCCAACGGGAACGCCGTTCCCATTAGCCGCCTGAGGCTATGCAGTGCGTAGTCCGCCGCTCCTCAGCCGCCCGAGTGACTGGTTGCTAGGCTAGGGCCGCTCCGCGTCTAGCAACCGGTCACATGACGTCGGCCGTACGCGTGGGCACGTACTGGAGTCAGTGGGCAGTGCGCATGCGGCCTCCAGCGCAGCCAGCGACAGACACATGCCGCTGGGATCCGGACTGTCTCCTCCCTCCCCTCTACCCAGTGCCAGATAGTCCAGGCCTCCTGGGGCCACAGCCGCTGCACTGCTACCAGTTTACTTCTCTCCCGAGAAGTAAACCAGGTTAGTCACTAGTATGTTAAGTTGCACTCTGCATTACTCCGCCAATACTCTGCAATACCCAATACTCTGCATTACCCAATACTCTGCATTACCCCGCCAATACTCTGCATTACTCCACCAATACTCTGCATTACTCCACCAATACTCTGCATTACTCCGCCAATACTCTGCAATACCCAATACTCTGCATTACCCAGTACTCTGCATTACTCCGCCAATACTCTGCATTACTCCACCAATACTCTGCATTACTCCACCAATACTCTGCATTACTCAATACTCTGCATTACCCAATACTCTGCATTACCCTGCCAATACTCTGCATTACCCAATACTCTGCAATACCCTGCCAATACTCTGCATTACTCCACCAATACTCTGCATTACCTAATACTCTGCAATACCCTGCCAATACTCTGCAATACCCTGCCAATACTCTGCATTACTCCACCAATACTCTGCATTACCCAATACTCTGCATTACCCAATACTCTGCAATACCCCGCCAATACTCTGCATTACTCCACCAATGCTCTGCATTACTCAATACTCTGCAATACCCTGCCAATACTCTGCATTACCCAATACTCTGCAATACCCTGCCAATACTCTGCATTACTCCACCAATACTCTGCATTACCCAATACCCTGCATTACCCAATACTCTGCATTACCCAATACTCTGCAATACCCCGCCAATACTCTGCATTACTCCACCAATACTCTGCATTACTCAATACTCTGCAATACCCCGCCAATACTCTGCATTACTCCACCAATACTCTGCATTACCCAATGCTCTGCAATACCCTGCCAATACTCTGCATTACTCCACCAATACTCTGCAATACCCCGCCAATACTCTGCATTACCCAATACTCTGCATTACCCAATACTCTGCATTACTCAATACTCTGCAATACCCCGCCAATACTCTGCATTACTCCACCAATACTCTGCATTGCTCAATACTCTGCAATACCCTGCCAATACTCTGCATTACTCCACCAATACTCTGCATTACCCAATGCTCTGCAATACCCTGCCAATACTCTGCATTACTCCACCAATACTCTGCAATACCCCGCCAATACTCTGCATTACCCAATACTCTGCATTACCCAATACTCTGCATTACCCTATACTCTGCAATACCCTGCCAGTACTCTGTAATACCCTGCCAATACTCTGCAATACATACCCTGCCATTACTCTGCAATACCCTGCCAATACTCTGCAATACCCCGCCAATACTCTGCAATACCCTGCCAATACTCTGCAATACCCTGCCAATACTCTGCAATACCCTGCCAATACTCCGCATTACCCAATACTCTGCAATACCCAGCCAATACTCTGCAATACCCAGCCAATACTCTGCAGTACCCTGCCAATACTCTGCAATACCCTGCCAATACTCTGCATTACCCAATACTCTGCAACACCCTGCCAATACTCCGCAATACCCAATACTCTGCATTACCCAATAATCTGAAATACCCTGCCAGCACTCTGCAATACCCTGCCAATACTCTGCAATACATACCCTGCCATTACTCTGCAATACCCTGCCAATACTCTGCAATACCCTGCCAATACTCTGCAATACATACCCTGCCAATACTCTGCAATACCCTGACAATACTCTGCAATGCAATACCCTGCCAATACTCTGCAATACCCTGACAATACTCTGCAATGCAATACCCTACCAATACTCTGCAATGCAATACCCTGCCAATACTCTGCAATACATACCCTGCCAATACTCTGCAATACATACTCTGCCAATACTCTGCAATACATACCCTGCCAATACATACCCTGCCAATACTCTGCAATACATACCCTGCCGATACTTACTCTGCAATACTTACCCTGCCAATACTCTGCATTACATACCCCGCCGATACTTACTCTGCAATACTTACCCTGCCAATACTCTGCAATACCCTGTCAATACTCTGCAATACATACCCCGCCGATACTCTGCAATACCCTGCCAATACTCTGCAATACATACCCTGCCGATACTTACTCTGCAATACTTACCCTGCCAAGACTCTGCAATACTTACCCTGCAATACCCAGCAAATGTTGTGCGGCAAACTGTAAACAGGCTTCAACATGCTTTTCCTTCAGCAATGCAGTATTGCATGGTGAGAGTGCATACAGACCATGGTGGTTGAGTGCATTACTTATTGTTTTCTTTGAAACGAGCGTACCTGCTAATTCCAGATCTTTCTCAAGTGAAGCTATCCACAAGTGGTCCTTGGCTCTTGGAACTCTTCTGATAATTTTTTTCACTCCTCTATCAGAAATCCTGGGAGGAGCACCTGGTCATGGCTGGTTTATAGGGAAATTATGTTCTTTCCATTTCCGAATTATGTCCCCAACAGTGCTCAATGAAACATTCAGACGTTTAGAAATCCGTCTGTAATCAAAGCCATCAGTATGTTTTGCAGCCATAAGGTTGTGAATATCTTGAGAGTGCTCTTTGCTTTTACCCATCATGAGATATTTCTTGTGTGACACCTTGGTAATGAGGCACCTTTTTATAGGCCATCATTTGAGACTGAACCAGATGATATTCATTTGCACTGACAAGGGGCAGATTGCTTTCTAATTACTGATAGATTTCAGTTGGTGTCTTGGCTTTCCATGCCTTTTTGAGCCTCCCTTTATTCATGTGTTCAATACTTTTTCCCTGTGCCATTCCATTTTATTACACGTAACTTAATTTCTGAACTTATTTTGTTTTCTTTGTTTGTATGGATTGCATGGGTTGTTACCGACATGTGGTGAACATTTCATGTCAATAGCACCTTTAGAAATATATTTATCTAGAAAAATGGTGACGTGTTTAATACTTATTTTACCCGCTGTGTATATACAGTACTGTAAGGCTTTCTTTCTTTTCTATCCTCTCTTTTTCTTTCTGTTCTTTATAGACTCGCCAGTCTTTTGTACTAGACCTGACTGCTCATGTCACAAAATCTATTTATTTTTCTCAGTTTCATTAAGCACCTTTCATTGACTGTACTGGAAAACCTACAACATTCATTCATTATTCATTAGCGCCTTTCAATGATTGTACTGGAAAACCTACAGCAGCCTATGTCTGGAAGCAATGACTTGCTGTGATTACTTTAGTGGTTATTATTTAAAATTAGCTAATTGTTTACATAATGAAACATTATTATTTCATATATCTATATGCTTAAACACCAGGACTATTCCAGACAAGTCTACTTTTTTGGGCAATGATCTCATGCTTGTGCAGAACGACCCCTCTTGGGGTAATCTCAATTGGACAGGTTAGAAAACCTGTTTCAATCCTGTTTTCCTCTGAGCCTAGCAGTATAAGCAGTGTTTGCCTACATCCTTCCCCTCCTGCTCTCTCCATTCACATATACCGTAAGGGAGCCCTTGGCTAAGCTGTGTTTATGGCAACTTCAGCTGTCACAGATGCTGGAGGGAGGTTACCGTATTTGCCGGCGTATAAGACGACTGGGCGTATAAGACGACCCCCTATTTTTCAAGTGAAAACATAGGTTTTGGGCAATACTCGCGGTATAAGACTACCCCCCTTCTGAGGCAACACCATTTTAAAAAAACATTAGAACGATTAAAAAATACAAAGCAAGAATGCCAACTACTCATCTGCCATGCTGTGTTATGTCATAAAGTAAATCAAACAATAATAACACAAACAGAGATCTATTGAATGCCACAACTCTGGAAAGTAGAATTTTTCACTAACCAAACCTATACCACTTTTGGGTTACATTCTATGGGAATTGTCCACCAAAATGCATTTAATAAACCCCCTATCATATGTCCCAGATTTACCTGTCCCTCTTGGGTGCCTGGGACCTCAAAGGCAAATAGCAGGATGTATAGTAGTAGGAGATCAGTGAATGGATTTACCCAGGGAAGTATGGTGAGCAGTGTATTATTTTAATAAGTACAAAACCTGCTTGGATTGGCAGAGGCTGTAGCATCATCAGCCCTTGCCTCTCTCTCTCTCTCTCTCTCTCTCTCTCAAAGCCAATCAGAGCAGGCTACTCTATGTAGCCTACTCGGGTTGGCAGAGGTTGTTACTCCAATCCAAGCAGGCTCTGTATTCATTAATAGAATACATCGCTCGCCGGGATTGGCTCAACGGCGTATACTGTTTGTAGCTGAAGCCACATACAGTATTAGCAGACATTTGGGGGCTGACATCCATCGGGCAGCATTGTATACCTGTATACCCGAATTATAAGACGACCCCCAATTTTTGGGCATTTTTTTTAAGTGTAAAAGGTAGTCTTATACGCCAGCAAATACAGTATATAGTCCCTGCATGGCCAATGCTCTCATCTGTCAGTTAGCTTCTTCACTCTTCCATCTTTCTCTTTCCTGCCTTTCCCCATTTGTTTAACAAAAATAAGACAAGGTTGGATGGATGGTTGCATACACCTAGCCTTATAAAGACCCTTTCACCAGACCATTAATTTCAACAAATGAATAATGGCAAGGAAAATACTGCAAGTAAGTATTAAAAAAACATAATTTTCCCTGCTTTTTCCTGCATTTTTTAAGTGGGTGTTTGGGTCACTACAAAAAATGGTGTCAAAATGTTTTTAATTATCGTCACCTATGTCATCTCCCATTTCTCTAATCTTCACCCTCTTGTAGAGCTACCCCTTCTTGCAGAATCTTTACATCGGACACTTCTGGGAGTATCATAGCTCTGCCTCCCTCTCCCAGGCACTGTAGTTCTATTTTCTGGCACCTATATCGTAACCACGTCCTATAATGATGTAGATGCAGGCGTATGGAACGACAGCACACGTGAAATGGCAGATGTGGAGATTTTTCCAGGGGTCGTAGCTTGTAATAAGACTGAGGATCCCAAGAATGGGTAGAGGGATAGGCATTAATTATCTTTTTTAGGGGAATTAAAGGGGTTGTAAACCTCCTGTGATGCAGCAGCCCCACCAGAGCACACCAGCTCCAGCCAGTGTCTCGGTTCCTGATTGAATATATTGATAGCAGCGCAGCCATTGCCTCCCACTGCTGTCAATCAAATCCAATGATGTGGGAGCCGGGGGGTGGGGGCAAGTCCTGTTGTCTGTGTCAATGAACGCAGCAGCAGGTCACGGGAGCATGCCCGCACGAGTGCTTCGAGGGAGAGCAGCTCTCCAACAGGGCACTCGAGAAGAGGAGGGGCCAGGAGCGCCACTAAGGGACCCCAGAAGAGGAGGATCAGGGTAAGTATAACATGTTTGTTATTTAAAAAAAAATAGACTTTACAATCCATTTGAGGTAGTGGGACTAATTACCTTTTTTTGCAACAGGTGTTTTGGGAACTTTTTTTGTAATGACAGAATCTCTTCAGAGCTGCAGTTTGATCAGTCCTCCTCATCAACATGCTAATTCCTCTTTTTTGAAAAAGACCTTTCTTCTTCCATTCATTTCCTTACTTAGAGCGATCAGTGTAACCACTGGGTCTCTGTTCTCCTTATTGTAGTGCAGGCAGATCATGACTGGTAGAAGGGACTGTACATACCGTATTTATCGGGGGATTAACACGCGCCTTAATTTAAGAGGGAAGTTTCAGGGAATTTATTTTTTTTAAATAAACCACTTTAAAGCAAAATGGTCATTGAGCATCAATGCAACCTGATCTGTGCCCATATGAAGTCTAATCAGTGCCCATCTCATCATGATGAATCTCCATGCCATAGTAGAGGACACAGCCCATATATTGTTATCAGCATGTGGATGCATGCACAGCCAGCACATTAGCTGAGCATAATTGAGGCCAGTGGGACTGAACTGTGTATGTGAGTACAGCTATATAGTACAACTTATAGCTATGTGTTCCTCAGTGACTTAGAAGTTGGTGGCAGCAGAGGATGGATGGTATAAACATGGATGTAGTATATACTATGGTACAACTTACTTGCGCATTACAGGAATCACTAGTCCCTGTAGTATTGTAGATCCTGCCATCGAGAGGAAGAAGGGGCAGAGCGCTGCCGAAATAGAGCCAGATCTCCTGTGTACTCGGCTCGGCAATCACGCTCAATGTCCCTTGGCCCGGATCCTATGATTGACATAACGCAGGTCCAATGCCGGGACATCCATGCTAGAAGCCGTCCAGGGGGCGGGACTGGGCGTGATGCCGAGACGAGCACACGGGAGATTCGGCTCTATTTTGGCAGCGCTCGTCCACTCCTTCCCCTCAGTGGCAGCCAATATCGGCGTATAACGCGCACACACGATTTTCCCGCTATTTTAAGGGGGAAAAAGTGCATGTTATACGCCGATAAATACGGTAGCTATCTGAGAACAGCAGACCATTCTAGGTAATACCCATCCTGGGGGATCTTCTCCCTGAACCCACTGTCTCTTTTTGAAAAGACTGCAGCTGTGTGAGGCTCAGCCGTGTCATTCATTCACAGAGTTATGTAAATTAATAAACTACAAGTATTGACGGCCTTTGCGACTGATGGCTTGTAGTTCTCAATAAACTACCAGGGTGCTGTTTAGCGCTGTAGGTAGTTCATCGATTCCCCCTGTCACTCAGTAACCATCTGCCAGTATGAGGTGCGAGCCGACAGCTTACACGGACAGTCTGCAGGAGCCCTTGCTGCTTTGTATCCGCAAACTGCTGATCATGGCTGCAATGCTTTCCAGGCTCCTACAAAAAAAAATGAAAAATATTTTTTTTCACCTGGAGAATAATGTGCATTCGATATTTTTTTTTCAAAGGTGAACTTATCCTTTAAAATCACATTAATATGAATGAATATGCCAGCATTGCCAAAAATACTACACTTTTAATAAAAAGTAGCTCAATCTTGCCATAAATAAACATGCTGCATCCATTATGTAATTTTGAGCTCCATCATGTCTTTATACAATCTAAGCAAAAGTGAAGACAAGTTACTGGGTGCACTGTGGATGTTTGACAAGATTATCAAATAAAGAGTGTCCATTTTTTTCATTTAGATAGACCTTACCAGAACAATTAACAGTCTGAATCAACAGTTAAAGAGGAAGTAAAGGCAATATATATATATAAAAAAAAAAAAACACACCCTGTAAGGCAAAGGCAAAATGAGCTAGTATGCATAGCATACTAGCTCATTATGAATAACTTACCTGAGAACGAAGCCCCCGAAGCGGTCCTCCGTCCTCTTCGCCGCTACCATGTATCCCGGAGCGACTTCCTGGTCTCACTGCTCTGTCGCTGTGATTCGCCGGAGCCGCGGTGATGTCACTCCTGCGCATGCGCACCGGAACCGACACAAGCTGCATATCGCCGCGATCTGCGGCCTGCCCAGTGTGCCTGCGCGCCGCTGTCTATGGCGCATGCGCCATAGACAGCGCTGGCTGTCTTTTTGTAAATATCTCCTAAACAGTATAGGTTTAGGAGATATTTCTTGGACCTACAGGTACAGTGCCTTGCGAAAGTATTCGGCCCCCTTGAACTTTTCAACCTTTTGCCACATTTCAAGCTTCAAACATAAAGATATAAAATTTTTATTTTTTGTGAAGAATCACCAACAAGTGGGACACAACTGTGAAGTGGAACGAAATCTATTGGATTTTTGAAACTTTTTAAACTAATAACAATAAAATGAAAAGTGGGCCGTGCAAAATTATTCGGCCCCCTTGCGTTAATACTTTGTAGAGCCACCTTTTGCTGCGATTACAGCTGCAAGTCGCTTGGGGTATGTCTCTATCAGTTTTGCACATCGAGACTGAAATTCTTGCCCATTCTTCCTTGCAAAACAGCTCGAGCTCAGTGAGGTTGGATGGAGAGCGTTTGTGAACAGCAGTTTTCAGCTCTTTCCACAGATTTTCGATTGGTTTCAGGTCTGGACTTTGACTTGGCCATTCTAACACCTGGATACGTTTATTTGTGAACCATTCCTTTGTAGGTTTTTCTGTATGTTTGGGATCATTGTCTTGTTGAAAGATAAATCTCCGTCCCAGTTTCAGGTCTTTTGCAGACTCCAACAGGTTTTCATCCAGAATGGTCCTGTATTTGGCTACATCCATCTTCCCCTCAATTTTGACCATCTTCCCTGTCCCTGCTGAAGAAAAGCAGGCCCAAACCATGATGCTACCACCACCATGTTTGAAAACGGGGATGGTGTGTTGAGGGTGATGAGCTGTGTTGCTTTTACGCCAAACATATCGTTTTGCATTGTGGGCAAAAAGTTTGATTTTGGTTTCATCTGACCAGAGCACCTTCTTCCACATGTTTGGTGTGTCTCCCAGGTGGCTTGTGGCACAATTTAGACAAGACTTTTTATGGATATCTTTGAGAAATGGCTTTCTTCTTGCCACTCTTCCATAAAGGCCAGATTTGTGCAGTGTACGACTGATTGTTGTCCTATGGACAGACTCTCCCACCTCAGCTGTAGTTCTCTGCAGTTCATCCAGAGTGATCATGGGCCTCTTGGCTGCATCTCTGATCAGTCTTCTCCTTGTCTGAGCTGAAAGTTTAGAGGGATGGCCAAGTCTTGGTAGATTTGCAGTGGTCTGATACTCCTTCCATTTCAAAATGATCGCTTGCACAGTGCTCCTTGGGATGTTTAAAGCTTGGGAAATCTTTTTGTATCCAAATCCGGCTTTAAACTTCTCCACAACAGTATTACGGACCTGCCTGGTGTGTTCCTTGGTCTTCATGATGCTCTCTGCGCTTTCAACAGAACCCTGAGTCTATCACAGAGCAGGTGCATTTATACAGAGACTTGATTACACACAGGTGGATTCTATTTATCACCATCAGTCATTTAGGACAACATTGGATCATTCAGAGATCCTCGCTGAACTTCTGGAGTGAGTTTGCTACACTGAAAGTAAAGGGGCCAAATAATTTTGCACGCACCACTTTTCAGTTTTTCATTTGGTAAAAAAGTTGAAAATATCCAATAGATTTCGTTCCACTTCACAATTGTGTCCCACTTGTTGGTGATTCTTCACAAAAAATTAAAATTTTATATCTTTATGTTTGAAGCCTGAAATGTGGCAAAAGGCTGAAAAGTTCAAAGGGGCCGAATACTTTCGCAAGGCACTGTAAGCCTTAATCTAGGCTTACCTGTAGGACAAAGTGGTTTGTATGGGTTTACAACCACTTTAACACAGCCTGCTTATGGAGAGATCAAATATGGCTGCCCCATTGTACCTATATTATTAAAAGCTGTTAATGCAAACATGGTTTTCAAAACATATTTTTGATAAGACTATTTGCATTCAATGTTTGAATTGCAAATTTAATAAATTACTTTACAATTAAAGTGATTGTAAAGGTTCCATTAAAAAATTTAAATAAATAATAAACATGTCATACTTACCCGTTCTGTGTAATGGTTTTACACAAAGCATCCCAGATTCACCTCTTCTTGGGTCCCGTGCTGGTGTTCCTGGCTCCTTTCTCCCCACCGAGTATCTTTCTATGGGGGCACTGCTGCAAGCTCTCGCCCAAACTGCTCTGTCTGCGTCTATTTTTATTTTTTTCAATTTATATTCATCCTCACCCACTATCGCCCCTCCTATGTCCTGATTATTCCGTAAGGTCGCTAAAAATGGTTCCACTGACAATACATATAGAAGTGGAGAAAGTGCGCACCTCTGTCTCGTTCCATTATACATTTCAAAAGAAGGTGACAACTTCCTCTTACCATAACTTTAACCATTGCCATTGGTTGATTATACAGGTTTTTAATCCATCGCATAATTTTAGGTCCAAGTCCCAGATGTTGGAGAGTATCCATCATGAATTCCCAGTCTACCCTGTCAAACGTCTGTCTGCGTCTATTGACACAGACAGCCGTGTCCTGTCCCCCCCATACTCCTTCATTAAAGGATTTTATTGACAGGAGCGGGAGCCAATGGCCATCAATCTGCCTAGTGAGGGGGGACAGAGCCAGGAAAGCCACTGCTTTCATGCACATCGCTAGATCGAGATCGGGCTCAGGGAAGTATAAGAGGGGGCTGGAGGGGGGGACCCTCTGCAACAGAGTTTTTTTTTTTAGAATGCATTAAGGTAAAAAACCTTAATGCTGCGTACACACGACCGGACTTTTCTACATCAAAGGTCCGACGGAACAATTCAGACGGACCATTCGATCGTGTGTGGGCTGCAGCGGACTTTTGATTTGCAAAAATCCGACAGACTTTAGAAATGGAACACGTTTCAAATTTTTCCGCCGGAACTCCGCCGGACCCAGTTCCTACCGAGAAATCCGCTCGTGTGTATGCTAGTCCGACGGACAAAAACCGACGAGAGGGCAGCTATTGGCTACTGGCTATGAACTTCCTTATTCTTTGGTATGATTGTGTGGGGCCAAGTCCGTTCATTCGGAAAGTCCGTCAGAACTCCGCCGAAAGTCAGTCGGACCTAGTACCTCGAAAAGTCCGGTCGTGTGTACGCGGGATTAGGCTTTAGAACCACTTTAATTAAATATATTTGTTTATGGGAAAAATAGAGTTTACATAACACAAAGATATTATACTGTATATCTAAAGCTAAAAGTGACTGTTGTGTTGATTCACTAGAACTGGAGAGTGCAAAATCTGGTGCAGCTGTGCATGGTAGCCAATCAGTTTCCAACTTCAGCTTGTTCAATAAAGCTTTGAAAAATAAGAACCTGGAAGATGCTTGATTTCTCTGCAGAGTTTCACCAGATTTGCACTCTCAAGTTTTAGTAAATCAGCCCCTATATCTCTCACTAAAGCAATCATTTTAATTCATTAGCTCATGAAAAAATGCCTCATCTTTTTTAGGTCACAATGAACATCACTTTCTGGCAAGATAATTTCGCTCAGCCAGAACTCCTGCGAAATCCGCTGACATGACTTTTTTGCAGCTTAACATATAATTAACAATAAGGAATTAAAAGCCTTATAATTTAATAACCACATTTTCACTGTTTGACTTATATGCAAAGTTAGACTTAACCAATCAGGTTCATAGGTAAGACAGCAGGAACACTCCTCTCCAACACTTCCAATAAAATGTAATTGCGTGTTACATTCTTGCAGACATGCTGCTTTTAGTCATCACAGGCACTTCAATATAGCTGCAAATTAAATTAATCCATATTAGAGAGGCGAGGGGTAAAGTTTACTTTAATGTTGGGAAGTTTGCTTCAATTCATGGTGCATGGTGGATTTTTTTAGGTTTGTGATTTTCTTGCAGAGAATAAATTAATTTAAAATAATATTTCCTTTTTCATACTTATAATAATTTACACATTGCAAACTGTTTATATAGAGATGCACAGAGTATGTAGCCTTTAGTTTGTACCTCTGAAGTAGCAGTTTATTAACTCACCTTCAGTTATAGAAATTTACATCAGGGCCAATTTAGATCGGAGGAATTACTTGGAAGAATTAGAGGAACATCATTAATGTTTTGGAAAGAAACATGAAATCCAACTCCGATCTGGGTGACATTTAACCCAGAAGAAGTACCTAGAAAGTTGACCTGCCCGTAATGTATTCTTTTACTCATATAAAGTATATCCAGCCAAATTATATATTGCATTTTTTTTCTTTCTGTTCTTTCTGCTGGCTTCCCACCTTACTTAGGCTCATTTTTGGGTACCTAGAAAGTCGATCTACTGATAATGTATTCTTTTACTCATATACAGTATATCCAGCCAAATCGCCCTTGATCTGTATTAGTAATATCATTCAGATTTTCTTGATTCAATTTGTTAGGATCATTTTATCTTGGGCACAGTGTTGCCAACCTACTGGATTTAAACTCACTGACGCAACAACCAAAATTTATTGGCGCGTCCACCTTTTTACTGGCATTTCCAAAAGTTACAAAATGACAATTTTAAGTGCAAATTTCAGTAATTAGGCTACAAACAAGTACAATATGCAATTAGCAATGCAATATAAGGTAGATATTAAGGCAAAATACATAATTCTATTAATAAGTAGCTTAGGGACAGGACTGGGCAGGCACATACACATGAAATTGACTCTCACAGTGACAGCAGTGTGCAGCAGCACAGATGATGATGACACCTTATCGACACAAAACGTCCCCTCCTGAGTCACAGTGACAGTCTCTCTCTATGCCAGGTGGTCCCTTCAGTGCACTCCAGTCCAAACAGCGCTGACAGTTCCACTCCCGGCTTGCCTTGCTCCCGTCCCGCAGACTCGCACGCGAGGCCTGCTCTGCTGGACTCCCTGGCAACCATGACATCACACAACATGCTCAGGCACCAATGCCGCCCGAACACACTGTAGCAGGCAAGGCTCTTGGCCAGCTCCAAACTGGAACTGCACATGCGCAGTTCCAAACTGAGCGTCACAGCCATATTTTTAACTAGCAACCTTTTCCTGTTACTGCCATTTACTGGCAGGAGAAAAGTGCAATTTTTTTACTGGCTGTCAGTAAAAATACTGACTGTTGGCAACACTACTTGGGCAGGGGTGATGTTGCTCTTTATTGTCATATTGGCAGACCTGTAACATGTTGGTTTATTATTTGTTTGACCTATTTTTTTCTTATCTAAGGATTTTTACTTTACTGAAGCATTTTAAATAAACAATTGATAAAAAAAGAAAAGATGAACAGCAGCTGCATCCAACTGGATGCAGCAGATGTTTGGGTGACAATTTTCTGTCCATCAGCTTCGAAATTTTAAAGGATATTGAATAGGAGGGGCCAACATAGGTACCTACAGCAAACCACTAACCAACCAAAGTGAAATATGAACATGGTATGGCCAACTTAAAGAAGAGCTCCAGTCTCCCCCAGTAGAATTAAAAGTCAGCAGCTACAATTACTGTAGTTGCTGACTTTTAATATAAGGACCCTTACCTGTCCAGGGATCCAGTATTGTCCTCTGCTGAGCCAAACCTTTAGTTGGCTTGGGGGGCCAGGCACCAGCATCTTATGTGCGGGAAATCAGAAGTGAAGGCTTGCGGCTCCACAGCTGGTTTCCCACTGCATATGCATGAGCCACGCTGTGCTTTGTGAATGGTTACGCAATCTTCTGAGACCTGTGATGTGTTCCAGAAGGCTTTAGGAGAAGGAGGAAGGGTGGGTGAACTTCCACTCAGATCACCAAAGTTATCTGAAGGGAAGTGAGAGCAGGGAACCTGTTGAAACCAGTTACCTGCTCCCCCCACCCCCCCAAAAAGTGGCATTAATTAAAGAGCATGGGAGGATGCAAAGAAGTGTAACTTCCTCTTTTGGGCAATGTTTTTATTGCTTGTGCCTTTCTGTTCTGTGTCATAGGGAAAAAGTAAGAGAAAATCTCTTCTATGGAGTCATATGCAGAAAGTTACTGGTCAGTCTGGTTAAAATTTGCTGGATGGGTGAAAATCAAGTTATTTTTAGGGGCAGCTTTATGGTTGAAGGTACCAATTAGACCTAACACCTATTGGTCATAAGCAGACACCATTGGCCAAGTGTTGTCTTGGGGAAAAAAAGCTATTACGCTGGTTGGAAAAGCCAGCACAAAAAATATCTGCAGCACACCTCCCCTCCCCTCTAAAGATGAATGGTCACACTCAATTGTTTGTGTTAGAGGAATCACTAGAAGATCGAGATGCCTTAGGGTAGTTGGACTGTGCTTTTACATGTCTGACCGCCCTCTGAAGTCTATGGCTGCTGTAAAGTGATTTTTTTATCTAGTAGAATCGCCCTTTAAACCCATATGAATTTCTCTTAGTTGTCAAAAGACTAGAGTTTTGAATTTGCATTTTTACCTTTACGCATTTCTTAGAGAATATCTGTAATATCTTGATGACTTCCTGACACCTAATCTCTTACAGGGAGAAGATACAGATCTGACTTGCAGGGAAGACAGTAATTGGGATTGCCTCAATCATCTGGAGACACACAGTAAACAGTTGTCTGAGCTTGGAATGATCCTAGGACACCTCTCAAGTAACACATACCTGATCATTTGCACCAATTTACGTGTAGGTTAAAACAACCACTTCTTCATGACTACTGCCTTTGAATTGGGAGCCTGAAGGAAAGAAAGCATACCAGCCATTAGACACATCTGTGAAAACAAGACCAAAAAGATATCTTCTTCTTCCTTCCAATTCTGGAAATCCACTTGGTTTGCTAATAACTAGAACCTTTCAACTGGATTATTTTATTATTATCTAAGTCTTTTTCTGGATTTCGCTGTGGATTTATATTCTTCTCATCGGGGATTATTTCATTAGGTGCACAATGGCGTTGCATTCTTCAAAAGGGAACTCCAAAAAGAAGATACCGCTGCCTCCAGATTGTGGAGAAGATCCGAATTTTGTCTTTCTGTTTGAAAACATTGTTGACGTGGGTAAGTCACCCAGTTTGTTTTCTGCATCTTCAAACGTTAAAACTGTCATTTTCAGGATTGTTTGCATATTCTGTGTTTTTTTTGGTGGAGCGAGAATGTTTGATTGGCGATGCTGAATAAGATAGACAGTTATTTGAAAAGAAATTTGTTGAGTTGATTGTTGATATACTGCCCATACACTTGCCATCGTTCTTTTGTCATATAACATGCAAAAGTTTGGCCTACAGTATTCAGTTGGCATATCTGCTAGCTGATGAGTAAAACAGAGATCTTAAAACATACCAAAATGAGAACTGTGGAAATTATCTTGCATGCTGACATGTTTTTATCATTTATGTGTTTTAAAAACTTTGCTGGTTGTTTCTCTTCTTAGAAAGCCAACATTTTGACTGTGTTATGGATTCATGATGTATTGCACTTAATTGTTCCGTTACAGAGACAATCTAGTAATGCTCATAATGTTTGTCAAATTCAACATGTAGTTGAAAGGGGAGCGGCAGTATATATAAAAAGAATGGTATTTAGACGTTGGGTAACATTGGGTGATGTAATTGGATTAAAGCCCATAATGTATTTGTTACATATCCTACGAATCTGGAACTGAGCACTGCTCATGCCTTATTTATTAAGGCGCTATCTCCAGAGCATTGTTATCAATCTGAAGGTAAATTGGGCCAAATTTTGTTTAATAGGACATTTCAGGCTTCGGTGAACATTGAGCAGTGCTTTGCCTTGTTCATTCAAAAATATATTATTCCGGATGACTGCAGTATTCAAATGAGTGTGCATGAATTTCTAATTGAAAATTTCAGCCAAGTATTCAAGTTTCCAAATGACCTAAATGGAATTATGTATTATTTGGTACACAGATGTATTTGCCTAATATGACCACAGTTTGAACAGAACATAAATTTAGAAACATTTTGACTCATTTTATTTCTTTGGGTTGTTTCTTTGCAGCAAAGCTAAAAACTTCCAAAATTATCCAGCTGTAAATTATGCTTATCCTACTTTATGTACTGATAGTTCTGTTGTGGCTGGACAGTCACCCTTGTGCACAATCACCCACAATGGCAAAATAAAAATATCACTGATCTTGGATAGTGTTCAAGCCATTGGCTCTTATTCCATGTAAACGGCCTGAGTCTGAATCATCTACTGATTTAACCATCATTCAAAATGAATTTATTAAAAAAAATGCAAAATATTTCCATATATTGCATTAGAGAAGTAAAAGAATAAGGTCCACTCAACTTTTATGTACAATTGCTACAAGGAAGTCATTAAAAACTTTTTTCATCATTAATTTGAGTGAGATTGAAGGGCTTTTCTTTTCTTATTAAAATTGTATTTTTTGGGAAAAAAATTCAAAAGCCTTTCCTTACTTTAATCTCTTCAGTTTATGGAAAATGGAGCTATGCAGCTGTAAATAATTCTTGTTTTTTGGTTTATGCCTTTTGACACAGAACTTAGTTGTCATTATATGGCTTATATTTTGCTTTACTTGGTTACTTCTTTGTTCTTATCCAGTTTATTTTTACTGCCCCTCACCTGTAGTATGCCAAGATGTTATAACTCCTTTGCGTTGAACCATGTCACTCTCTTGGTCCGTATGCTCGTTGCAAACTAAGAATTTGAAAAAATATTGTTGAAATTTCAAAAGCCACTGAGAGTATTACATGTAATGACTAAAGCTGGCCATATACTAGTAGAAACCACGAAACATGTAGAGTTTTGTACTGGGAAGGGACAAATATCTAATCCCTCGTCATGGATTGATACATGTATCTTCTTTCCAGTTCCTATCAGAGTTATTCAGCTGTCTTATCATGCTATGTGTCTGCCCTTGTGGGCATTTTTTAACTGATACTTTTCAATAAAAATTGATATATTGTTAAAAACTTTTTATCAGTCAATGCCGTACCATGAAACTCCAAAGTTGCCTCAAATTTTCTATTCTTTTGATATGCCGTACTAGTAGATTTTCAAACAAATGTACACTTTCAAATTCTCATCAGTACATTTGATGACTTGACGAGTGTCATTTGAAAGCACTTCAAAATTGTAATTGCTTTTGACATTCGATTTTAGAATGAATGTCATTTTCCAAACAAAAACCACATTCACTGTTTGAATTTGGTTCTTTGTAGAAATATTTTCCATCCTGGTAGATTAATTAGATCCTGTTGAAAAAAATTGGCCATAAATATGTGTATGTTGTATGTGTATGTGTTTATAAGCGTGTCAGGACACCATGGGGTAAAGGACCGCGCTATACCGCAGATGGACACCAGCAGCAAAAAGAGCCCTGAGGTGATTCAGTTCACATAGGTAGCGCTATACAAGTCGCTCATTCATTTATCCTCCTCCTTCGAATTTTTGCATCACTGCTGTCAAAATGAATGTTTATTTTGACCCCACTCATGATTCAAAAATCAAATAAGCATTCCTGAAATTAACGATTTCTAAAAATTTTCTTCTAGTGTTGATATTACAGCAAGCTGTCAAGGCTCTTGGCCCTTTCACTAAAGGAAAGTCAGCTTAAGAAAAGTTAGTGCTTGAGACCTTGCAATGTTGTCTACTGCAGACAAGGTATTATCCGCAGGCAGGCTTTAATAGTGATTGCATGTAGGCGTAGGCCTCAACGTTGTTCCCTGTCGGCTTCTATCCCTAGGTTACCTTTATTGCTATTTTAAAATATCTGCCTGAAGTCATTTTCCTGTGTGAGCCCCTACCAAGACCAGTGGGAAGATGCCACACTCTCAAACGTAGAGTTTATGTAAATAATTCTATGCTGTGTGTTAGAGGGAGTGACTCAATCACTATATTTTATTTATCCCAGATTAAAAAGACCCTGCCAGAACATTCATTTCAACAACAATCCTCTTATAAGATTACATGTGCATTCAGATATGTAAGAGCCCTGAGACTGTTGCTGAGTTCTGCTATCTTGGATGTGATGTCAGCAGCCCCAGCAGACTCAGTGCTGTCCCTCAATTTACACTTCATAGTATTCACTTTTGGACTCCCCCCCCTTCCCCAACTGCTACATAAAAGGTTATGTAGGGAGATGAGACAGGGATTCACCCGGACAGTTCGGGTTTGGAATCATGTGTTCAGGTTTCAGACCAAACTATGTATGACTTTCCAGCTGGGTTGCTGGCTGCAGTTGTGTAAGCCGAGAGTGTCTGTTACACTCTCTTTCACACTGCCCAAAGCCAGCACTAACAATTACCCCTCCCCCAACACAGACGGGAGAGGAGAACGGGCTTGATCTGCTTCTCTTCCTCCCACCGCTACAACTCTGTCTGCCCACACTCCAGCAGTCTTAGCTACATCTGGATAAGAGGTGCTGACAGCCAAGGGGTGAATGAGCTCACCAGCCATCCTTGTCTGTGATTGAAGTCTCTCCCTTCTCTCTCCTGCCTGTGAGTGAGTACACAAAGGTAAATTAGTGTTCTCAGAGTTCCCCTTTACACCAGAGGCCACAGTGTACCCCTTTACATCAGAGTCCTCTCCGTACATCAGAGTTCTCAGTGTTCTGCCTTAGATCAGGGTTCCCAGAGCATCCCTTATGTTAGAGTTCTCCCTTACATCAGAGTCTGCAGAGTCTCCCGTCCCCCCCTTACAGTGTAAGGGAACTCTGCTAGCAGTGCTCATGGACAAATCCTATCTGATTCATTCATGAGCACTGCCAGCAGGTGAAAGAACCAGCTGTCAAAATACCCAAACAGCGCCTGCATCTGATGGGTTGTAGACGATATTTGTCTGCCAATTTTCTGACAGGCACCTTCAAGTAGCTTGAACAATCAACTTTTTTTTACACTGTCCTTTGCCAATGGGGCCATACACTGCTCAAACTTCAGCTGAGCCAGCAAGAATTGGCCACAATTCAAGCAGTGTATGACCAATATTAGTGTGCTATTGGTTTACTACAGGAGCATGAAGGTGGTAGTTGGGCCTCTGGGCATCCAACCCTGAGATATACACAACCCTGCTAGACAGCAGAGTTGGTTGGCTGACCTCACTTTCTGCCCCCAGAATGTGACTGGACAGATAAGGAGCATCAGCAAAATGATTTGGCTTTGTTTACTCTGCTTTCTACTCCTATCAGCAGGTTCGCATACAGCACACCTGATTGGCCCCCATTGCTGTTGCTTCTTCGCTAAGTTTGAGTTAAACTGTATGGCTGAGCAACATAGATTAGTGCCAATTCATAGTCAGAAATGTATATGTGTTTCATTAAAAAATACATCATATATTTTATTCCATGTAGACATAAAATCACATAATTGCATAAATGAATATCTTTGTTTCATTTGCCTGGAGGTCAATGTTAAAATGAGTCACACTAGAAGTCAAACAGCTCCAAATCCTCCAACAGACCCGAGGCTATTCTATAACCCATCATTAACAGCTGATCAGTCTGGAAGAAACAACCAGTCCCACCATTCACTATATGTCCTTTAAAGAGTCTCACCCTGAAAAATATTTTTACATTTTCCCAGTCCTTTATTAATACTAAAAAACATTTGGAGTGTTTTTTTTTTAACTTATTAGAAGTGCTTTGGGTTCTGAGATTATTCTTTGCATTCCCTAACTATATTTGAATAAATGCGTAGCCTATTATTAGTTTCTAGGGGGGATCTACTGTTGAGTGAGAGTCTATTGTTGCTGGAGTGGATCTATTGTTGCTGTAGTTGATCTATTGCTTTGGTGGGGGCATTTATAATTACTGGGGTATATATCGTTGGTGGTGGGGTCTATTATTGCTGGAGGTATCTATTTTACTGTTTTTCTTATTATAATGAACAAGTTCCATACAAATTACTTAGCGCAAAAAATGATACAGGCACTACAGCGCTAAAAATAGCGCATGCAAAGCGCCCTGAAAGAGCGGCAGCTGTGTCTCCAATGTGAAAGCCACTCGAGCTTTCACACTGGAGAGGTGCGCTGGCAGGACGGTAAAAAAAGTCCTGCTAGTAGCATCTTTGTAGCGGTGAAGGAGCAGTGTATACACCGCTCCTTCACCGCTCTTGGCCATTGAAATCAATAGGGTAGCGTGGCTATACTGCCAGCAGCGCTTTGCGGTGGTTTTAACCCTTTCGGCTGCTAGCAGAGGGGTAAAACCCCCACTAGCGACCGAATACCCCCGCTAAAATGACGGTAAAGCGGTGCTAAAAATAATGCAGTTTTACCGCCGACACCGCTCCCGCCCCAGTGGGAAAGGGGCCGAAAAGTAGCGGCACAGGGAGGCGGCTAGGGGATGGTACCAAGGGACGTGCTCAAAGATGGATAGGGGCAGAGACAAGGGGTGAATCAGAGGGGAGAGTGCACCTATCTTTTTAGAAAAGATAGATAGATAGATAGATAGATAGATAGATAGATAGATAGATAGATAGATAGATAGATAGATAGATAGATAGATAGATAATTAGATACTGTAGATAAGATCATTTTTTCCCTCCTAATAAAATCATTTTATATCTCATAATTTACATTGTGAATAACAGTAAGGCCAATGTTTTGCAGCAGCTGAGCATGCTGTTCATAAGTATAATTTCTAATTACATACTTAACACGTATGGGTATGATTTATAATTACATGCATATCATGGAGGAGAGTAATTCCTAATTACACACAGAACAGCTCTATTTACAAAGTTGTTTGGTTTACTTTTTAATTAACCTGACAGCGCATTTAATTGCAAACATTGGGCTCTTATTCTCATTAATATACAAGAACAGGAAAATTAGAAAATGCCATTTTCCATGGATCAGTTTATAATCGGTAATGCAGCCCATTGTTTTTACATTATTTATTTCAGCCTAAAATCTAACAATTAAAGGAATTGTAAAGGCAGAAGGTTTTTTATCTTAATAAATTCTATGCATTAAGATAAAAAGCCTTCTCTGTGCAGCAGCCCCCCTTAGCCCTCCTAATACTTACCTGAGGTCCCTCTCTGTCCAGCGATTTCCACGAGTGTCTCAGCCATCCGAGATTCTCCCTTCTGATTGGCGCCATTGGCTGCCACTGCTGTCAATTAAAGTCAGCTAGCCACTCAGGGGAAAGAGGGGGAGGGGCCGGGTCAGGGCTCCGTGTTTGAATGGACACAGGGAGCTGTGACTCAACTTGGGTGCCCCCATAGCAAGCTGCTTACTGTGGAGGCACTGAACAGGAGGGAGGGGCCAAGATTACAGAAGAGGGACTTGAGAAGAGGAGGATCCAGGCTGCTCTGTGCAAATCCACTGCAACAGAGCAGGTAAGTATAACAGGTTTGTTACTTTTATAGGAAACAAAACAAGACTTTACAATCACTTTACTGCCACGTTGATTTATGAAGACATGATTGGTCTTTCTCAGGTGTATTAAAAGAAACCTGTGTGGAGAGGGTTATGTATGACACCGATGCTAACTTCTTCTGAAAATGACAATATTTTAGTGCCGTGATGATCCAAAGGCTTCAATCCTTTCTACACCGCTTACCTGGAACAAATATACAGAGCCATTCTAGCTTCACTGGCTGAATGTGTTTTCAGGTCAGCAACTCAAAAGATGTTCTGAAATCAGAGACAGCACAGGCAATTAGCATTTTCAGAAGCAGAGTAAAGGAAGGTGAAATGCTCCAATAAATGTCTTCATTAGACAAAGCCGAAAACAATGGTTCAAGCAGTAAAGTTGGCCATAAATGGTTAAAACTCAGTTTGAAGGTCTGTATGGAATTTTGAAAACTCATTCATCAGATCATTCAATGGTCTCATCATTGAATCAACTACTTTTGTTTGGAAGCATTTTAAAAATGTCACCCAGACCTGCTGCTTGAATAGATTCCCATTCATCAAACTTTATTCAATTGCTTATGAAATCAACACAAGAAAAAGGCAAAGTTTATTTCAATATATAAGTATATGGTATATTTGGAAGTAAATGTATTACCGTATATACTCGAGTATAGGTCGATCCGAATATAAGCCGAGGCCCCTAATTTACCACAAAAAAACTGGGAAAACGTATTGACTCGTGTATAAGCCGAAGATGAGACATGCAGCAGCTACTGTTACAGCTTAAAAGAGTGGAAAAGAGGGTCAACAATGCCCATCTGCAGCTGCATACCTCCCTGTGTACCTCCCTGTGTACCTCCCTGTGTACCTCCCTGTGTCCATTGCAGCCTACCTGTGTCCTGTGCATGCCTCTGTGTGCCAATCTGCAGCCTCTGTGTCCTTCTGCAGCCTCTGTGTCCTTCTGCAGCTCTGTGTCCTTCTGCAGCTCCGTGTGCCATTGTGTGCCATTTTGCACCGATCAGCATGTATCAGCATGTCATAAAAACATGCCAGGATTCAAAAGCCGCAATTCTCCTCCTCGTCTGTGACAGACGGCGGCCATTCTACTGTTCAAAAGCCGCGCATCCCTGTCTGTGATAGGCGGAACACTCAGCAGTCAGTGTTCCGCCTATCACGGACATCCTCTCATCCTCGTCCGTAGTATGAGGATGAGCGGATGTCCGTGATAGGCGGAACACTGACTGCTGGGAAATTGAGTGTTCCGCCTATCACAGACAGGGAGGCGCAGCTTTTGAACAGGGGAATGGCCGCCGTCTGTCTGCACGACACGCTGATCAGGTAGGCAGACGGCGGTGACTCGAGTATAAGCCGAGGGGGGCACTTTCAGCCTAAAAAAAGGGGCTGAAAATCTCGGCTTATACTCGAGTATATACGGTATATATTATGTGTTCATCAGCCAATGAGGCTATAGTTGATATACTACACACACATATAGTGTATCTCACAAAAGTGAGTACACCCCTCACATTTTTGTAAATATTTTATTATATCTTTTCATGTGACAACACTGAAGAATGTAAAGTAGTGATGTACAGCTTGTATAACAGTGTAAATGTGCTGTCCCCTCAAAATAACTCAATACACAGCCATTAAAGTCTAAACCACTGGAAACAAAAGTGAGTACACCCCTAAGTGAAAATGTCCAAATTGGGTCCAATTAGCCATTTTCTCTCCCAGGTGTCATGTGATTCGTTCGTGCTACAAGGTCTCAGGTGTGAATGGGGAGCAGGTGTGTTAAATTTGGTATTATCGCATGGCAAAGAACTCTCTAAGGATCTGAAAAAAAGATTAGTTGCTCTACATAAAGTTGGCCTAGGCTATAAGAAGATTGCCAAGACCCTGCAACTAAGCTGCAGCACTGGGGCCAAGATCATACAGCGGTTTAACAGGACAGGTTCCACTCAGAACAGGCCTTTCCATGGTCGACCAGTTGAGTGCATGTGCTCAGTATCATATCCAGAAGTTGTCTTTGGGAAATAGACGTATGAGTGTTGCCAGCATTGCTGCAGAGGTTGAAGGGGTGGGGTGGGGGTGCTCAGCCTGTCAGTGCTCAGACCATATGCCACACACTGCATCAAATTGGTCTGCATGGCTGTCGTCCCAGAAGGAAGCCTCTTCTAAAGATTATGTACAAGAAAGCCCACAAACACTTTGCTGAAGACTAGCAGACCAAAGACATGGATTACTGTAACCATGTCCAGTGGTTTGATGAAACCAGGTCAAGAGTACAAAGACAAGTGTGCCTTGCCTACAGTCAAGCATGGTGGTGGAAGTGTCATGGTCTGGGGCTGAATGAGTGTTGCCGGCACTGGGGAGCTACAGTTCATTGAGGGAACCATGAATGCCAACATGTACTGTGATATACTGAAGCAGAGCATGATCCTCTCCCTTTGGAGACTGAGCCGCAGGGCAGTATTCCAACATGATAACGACCCCAAACACAACTCCAAGGCGACCAATGCCTTGCTAAAGAAGCTGAGGGTAAAGGTGATGGACTGACCAAGCATGTCTCCAGACCTAAACCTTATTGAGCATCTGTGGGGCATCCTCAAACGGATGGTGGAAGAGCGCAAGGTCTCTACCACCAGCTCTGTGAGGTCATCATGGAGGAGTAGAAGAGGACTCCAGTGGCAACCTGTGAAGCTCTGGTGAACTCCATGCCCAAGAGTGTTAGGGCAGTGCTGGAAAATAATGGTGGCCACACAAAATATTGACACTTTTGCCCCAATTTGGACATTTTCACTTAGGGATGTACTCACTTTTGGTGCCAGTGGTTTATACATAAATGGCTGTGTGTTGAGTTATTTTGAGGGGGAAAAAATGACACTGTTATACAAGCTGTATACTCACTAGACATGTGCATTCGTTTTCGTCCGAATGCATTTTCGTCCGAATTTCAGCTATTTTCGTTTTCGTTTTGACAAACGATAACGAAAGCACAAAATCCGAAAAACGAAAGATCCGACATAAATAAATGCTTTATTTTCGTTTTCATTGTTACAACAGTTCGATATAGAATAGGAGATTCGACATGACTCTGACAACAATCTGTGTCTATAGAACCTGTGTTCGAATGTGCCTAACCTTACCTCTATTAGTCCAAGATTATATAGAGAAAATATTCGACAGAGAAAAAAGATTTGACAGAGAGAAAAGATTCTGCAAGATACTGTCCTAAAAAGTGTTTGGGGACCCGGGTCCTGCCCCAGGGGACATGTATCAATGCAAAAAAAAGTTTTAAAAACGGCCGTTTTTTCGGGAGCAGTGATTTTAATAATGATTAAAGTGAAACAATAAAAGTGTAATATTCCTTTAAATTTCGTAGGGGGGGGTTGTCTATAGTATGCCTGTGAAGGGGCGCATGTTTCCCGTGCTTAGAATTGTCCCTGCACAAAGTGTCATTTATGCAGGAAAAAAAGTCCTTTAAAATCACTCGCAGCTATTATGAATTGTCGGCTCCGTAATACAGAGAACACTCATTGAAAGTCATTGATAAAAAAATAAATAAATAAATAAAAAAAAAAAAAGCGTGGGGGTCCCCCAAATTCAATTACCAGGCCCTTCAGGTCTGGTATGGATATTAAGGGGAACCCTGCCTCAAATTTAAGAAAAAATTTGACGTGGGGTTCCCCCTAAATATCCATAACCAGACCCTTCAGGTCTGGTATGGATATTAAGGGGAACCCCGCGTCAAATTTAAAAAAAAATTGACGTGGGGTTCCCCCTAAAAATCCATACCAGACCCTTTATCCGAGCACGCAACCTGGCAGGCCGCAGGAAAAGAGGGGGGGACGAGAGAGCGGCCCCCCCTCCCTCCTGAACCGTACCAGGCCACATGCCCTCAACATTGGGAGGATGCTTTGGGGGTCTGTGACCCCTCAAAGCACCTTGACCCCATGTTGATGAGGACAAGGGCCTCATCCCCACAACCCTGGCCGGTGGTTGTGGAGGTCTGCGGGCGGGGGGCTTATCAGAATCTGGAAGCCCCCTTTAATAAGGGGACCCCCAGATCCCGGCCCCCCCCCTGTTTGAAATGGTAAGGGGGTACAAAAGTACCCCTACCATTTCACAAAGAAAGTGTAAAAAATGTTTAAATAAAACAAACACACTTTTGAAAAATTCCTTTATTAAAAATAAAAAAATAAAAAAAAGATTCCAGCGGCGGTAATCCACTCTTGCTATCCATCGACGGACGATCATATCTCCAGCGATGTCTAATATCATCCAGCGCAGCGCAGCATCCTTCTTCTGTCTCCGTGGAGGAGACACTACAGGCATTCCGGCGGCTGACGTTTGTTATATACGGAGGGCGGGGCCACCCGTCACCTGACCCCGCCCCCCTCTGACGCAAGGGGAAACCCGGGGTTCCCTGTGACGTAGGGGTGACCCGCACCCCTCTGATGTAACACAGGCAGGTTTCCGTTACATCAGAGGGGGGCGGGGTCACCCCTACGTCACGGGGAACCCCGGGTTTCCCCTTGCGTCAGAGGGGGGCGGGGTCAGGTGACGGGTGGCCCCCGCCCTCCGTATATAACAAACGTCAGCCGCCGGAATGTCCACGGAGACAGAAGAAGGATGCTGCGCTGCGCTGGATGACATGAGACATCGCTGGAGATATGACCGTCCGTCGATGGATAGCAAGAGTGGATTACCGCCGCTGGAATCTTTTTTTTATTTTTTTATTTTTAACCACTTCAATACAGGGCACTTTCACCCCCTTCCTTCCCAGCCCAATTTTCAGCTTTCAGCGCTCTAGCGCTTTCAGTGACAATTGCGCGGTCATGCTACACTGTACCCAAATGAAATTGTTATCATTTTGTTCGCACAAATAGAGCTTTATTTTGGTGTTATTTATTCACGACTCCGTTTTTTTTTTTTTGCGATATAAGCGCAAAAAAAGCGGAAATTTGGGAAAAAAACAATATTTTCTTTTTTCTATTTGAAAAGAAATCCAATAAAATCAAATTTTGTCATAAATTTAAGCCAAAATGTATTCTGCTACATGTTTTTGGTAAAAAAAATTCCGTTAAGTGTATAATAATTGGTTTGTGTGATCACGGACATATGTACGCAAATGATCATGTACATATGTGTGCAGGTGATCACGTACATATGTGTGCAGATAATCATTGGGACATGTGATTTTAGTGGGACATATGTGGGGGACATGTTTTTATTATTAGGGACATGTGTTTTTATTATTTGGGGACATGTATGTTTTGGGGACATGTGTGTTTTGGGGACATATGTGGGGACTGTGTTTTCACTGTGTGGTGTGTTGTGTGTTTACACTACACTGATGATCAGTGAGTAAAAAGCTGTGAAAAGCAGCCCATACTCACTGATCATCAGCCGGCTGCAGCGTTCTGCTCTCCTCTTCTCAGCGGTGACTTCCGTGTGAGGAGAGGAGAGCCGATTGCCTAGCAACCGGCTGTTTGTTTACATCACATGACGGCCGTGATTGGACACGGCCGTCATGTGATCAGGAGGGCCAATCACAGAGCCCTCCTGCCGATCTGAGATGTGCCGTGTCCGGGTGACACGAGCACATCGGGATCGCGCCGCTGCGCGGGCGCGCGCGCGCGCGATCCCGCTGCTCCTGAATGACGTTCCTGAACGTCCTATCAGGAGCAGGCGGCTCCCACCCGCCGTATATATACATTGGCCGGGTGGGAAGTGGTTAATAAAGGAATTTTTCAAAAGTGTGTTTGTTTTATTTAAACATTTTTTACACTTTCTTTGTGAAATGGTAGGGGTACTTTTGTACCCCCTTACCATTTCAAACAGGGGGGGGGGCGGGATCTGGGGGTCCCCTTGTTAAAGGGGGCTTCCAGATTCTGATAAGCCCCCCGCCCGCAGACCTCCACAACCACCGGCCAGGGTTGTGGGGATGAGGCCCTTGTCCTCATCAACATGGGGACAAGGTGCTTTGAGGGGTCACAGACCCCCAAAGCATCCTCCCAATGTTGAGGGCATGTGGCCTGGTACGGTTCAGGAGGGAGGGGGGGCCGCTCTCTCGTCCCCCCCTCTTTTCCTGCGGCCTGCCAGGTTGCGTGCTCGGATAAAGGGTCTGGTATGGATTTTTAGGGGGAACCCCACGTCAATTTTTTTTTAAATTTGACGCGGGGTTCCCCTTAATATCCATACCAGACCTGAAGGGTCTGGTTATGGATATTTAGGGGGAACCCCACGTCAAATTTTTTCTTAAATTTGAGGCAGGGTTCCCCTTAATATCCATACCAGACCTGAAGGGCCTGGTAATTGAATTTGGGGGACCCCCACGCTTTTTTTTTTATTTATTTATTTATTTTTTTATCAATGACTTTCAATGAGTGTTCTCTGTATTACGGGAGCCGACAATTCATTATAGCTGCGAGTGATTTTAAAGGACTTTTTTTCCTGCATAAATGACACTTTGTGCAGGGACAATTCTAAGCACCAGAAACATGCGCCCCTTCACAGGCATACTATAGACAACCCCCCCCTACGAAATTTAAAGGAATATTACACTTTTATTGTTTCACTTTAATCATTATTAAAATCACTGCTCCCGAAAAAACTGCCGTTTTTAAAACTTTTTTTTGCATTGATCCATGTCCCCTGGGGCAGGACCCGGGTCCCCAAACACTTTTTAGGACAGTAACTTGCAAATTAGCCTTTAAAATGAGCACTTTAGATTTTGAACGTTGGAGTCCCATAGACTTTAATAGGGTTCTAAAGTATGCTATATACTAGCTCCGTCGAATCTTCTTTATACATTCGACAGACACCATAAGCCTTCAAAGACAGATTCGACCGTGATTCATGTGGATTTTCGGACGAATGCAATTTTTGAACGAAAAATGAAATAAATAAAAACGAATTTCGGGAGTAACTAAATAAATTAAGTTTTCAGACGAAAACGAAATTCCGAAACGAAATATTTTACTCTGCACATGTCTAATACTCACTACTTTACATTGTAGCAAAGTGTCATTTCTTCAGTGTTGTCACATGAAAAGATATAATAAAATATTTACAAAAATGCGACGGGTGTACTCACTTTTGTGAGATATCATATTATATAGATACAGTATGTGTATCATACATAAGCCTTTAAAAGAACAAATGTTTGTGATTACATTGTGGATCCACATCTTATTGTGGATGAAACTTTTCCTAACCCATGTGCATTGCAAAAAAGTGTAATTTCTCCCAAATTAAGGACCATATTAACAGTTTGAATTTTGTTCATTCAGATATTTCTATCTTACGCCTTCAATTTTTCTCATCACTGTGGTCAAAAGCGATTGTTGATTGCCATTTATGTGTGAATGTCGTTTGAGCGTGAATGCATTATACTGGCCAGAAATTATAAATTTATGCAAAAAAAAAATGGTGCATTTTTTTTTTTTCTGCCTGTAAACACTCCATTTTAATATGCCTGTAAATGCTTATGTGTACAGTATATGGAAACAGACTAACATAGAGATGTTTTTAAAGGCATATAAATAAATTCTGAACGCCTGTATGAGCAGCATTTTTTCTTGTATGCATGGGACCATAGTATATTCAAGTATAATGTACATAGACTTATACAAAAACACGTACATGTGCTGTAATGAAATAAAAAATAAATAATACTTAAATATGTATAGTTATGTAACAGTATGGGCTCTTTTGTAAATGATAAAAAAAATACTGTTAAACACAATAATAAAAAGTGTCAATAAAAGATTGTATACTTTTTGTTCACTTTATTGACACTTTTTATTATCGTGTATCTAGCATTCACAAAATCGTACCCATTGTTTTTTTAACACTTTTTTTCTGAATAAGGCTTATACCAAGTAAGTTCTGTGTACTTAATAAACTGCTTGCATTAACAAATATATTTAATTATATAGTAATAAAAACAAAGTTGCATTATGTTGTGTCTTTTATATCAACTTTATCTGTGGAAAATCTTAGTAGTGTTAGAGTCAGCTAGGCTTGTGTACACAGTATTCTTGTTATCAATCAGTAAATCATTGCTGTTATTTTGGAGGTAATCTTTTCATCGGAGAGGTGTGTTAGGAGTGTGTATAAGGTGAGTAATGTCCTGTGGGAAACAATGACAAAAGACGAGATGACAAGAAGCCTAACCTTGTAGAGACTTGCCTGCCAACATCCAGGTAACATAACTCAGGACCGCAGAGCGGTGGCGGGTAAACTGCTTTATGCTCAATACTATATATATCTCCCCACCCACAGTACTGCTATAAACCACAGCAATTAGCCAACACATTCCTGAAACGGGTCATTTAATTACAGCGATTTTAAGCTAAAATAATTTTCAGAGCTCTGTAACACTGTCTAGGAAAGTCTGCATTGTGTGAGAATTAGGGAAGATTTTTTTTAAACATAAAACTAGACATAATATTCTTTCTTCAGATTATATTTTAAATTATTCTGACATGTAACAAGTATGTTTATGCCTGACTGTTATGAATGTGCTCAGTATCTGTCTCTACAGTGCAATGTATTTAAAGTAGAAGTAAAAGGCAAAACTTGTTAAAATTTTGGATAAAGTAAACGTAGCTATAGAGTTAGGTTTTCTTTTTTGTTCAGCTAGATTCCTCCATCCACCTAAATGAGGTGAACATTGTATTCTAACAGCGGGACCCACCACTGTCAGAAGACACTGATTAGTGCCTGCAACTGCTGATCAACAAAAGTTTACCGGCATGCCCCTTTGATAGAAAATGGTCAAACAATTGACTTCACTCAAAATTTGGCCAGTCCTGCTCAACCGGCTGAATTTCAATATGCTGAAAGATGAAGTAAACCCTGCCGGGTTTTACTACGTCTTTTCCTCCCCGCAAGGCCTGCAAATTAAAAGCATAATGCGCTAGTATGCATTGCAAATGAAGCCCACACTGTCCCCTGTGCAGGCTGTGTCCATCTTCGCCCCTCTTCCTTCCGGGGCTGCGGTCTTGGCTTTGTGACTGGCCGGAGCCACGTGACATCACTTCCTTGCACGCGCGCAGAAGCCATCAGTCATGGCACATGCTGGGAGAAGAAACGGCATGGTGGTCCGTTTCTTCACAGTGCATGCGCCGATGATGACATTGGCGCATTACAAGTGAAATATCTCCCACTACCTATAGGTAAGTCTTATTCTAGGCTTACCTATAGGTAAAAGTAAGACAAAAGGGTTTACAACCACTTTCAGGGAGGCATAAATACAAAGAATAGAGCCAGCAACTCCAAACATCCTTGTTGCTTCTTTATCGATGCATAAAAAAGTGAGCAAAAATATACAGGGGTTTGCGCGTTCCGGCTTACAAGCCTTGAACACAGGACAATTTTCAAGATAAAAACAGAACATACAGTATTTTTTGGCGTATAAGACGACCTTTTACACTAATAGAAAACGGCCAAAAATCAGGGGTCGTCTTATACGCCGGGTATAAAGCAGGGGTCGTTTTATATGCAAGCCGCCCGCTGGATGACAGCCCTCTGGATGCTCGCGGTAATACTGTTACCGCTGAGCCAATCCCGGCAAGCAATGTATTCTATTCGTGAATACAAAGCCTGCTCGGATTGGAGTAACCACCTCTGCCAATCCGAGCAGGCCATACGGTAGCCTGCTCCGATTTCCTTTGAGAGTCAGAGGCGCAGGCTGATGATGTTACAGCCCCTGACAATCTGAGCAGGCTTTGTATTCATTAACCATTTTCAGACCGGACCATTTTGCTGGCTTAAGACCAGACCACATTTTGCGATTCGACACTGCGTTGCTTTAACTGACAATTGCGCAGTCGTGCGACGTGGCTCCCAAACAAAATTGACGTCCTTTTTTCCCCACAAATAGAGCTTTCTTTTGGTGGTATTTGATCACCTCTGTGTTTTTTATTTTTTGAGCTATAAACAAAAATAGAGCGACAATTTTGAAAAAAAAAACGCATTATTTTTTACTTTTTGCTATAATAAATATCCCCAAAAAATATATAAATTTTTTTTTCCCTCAGTTTAGGCTGATACATATTCTTCTACATATTTTTGGTAAAAAAAATCGCAATAAGCGATTATTGATTGGTTTGCGCAAAGGTTATAGCATTTACAAAATAGGGGATAGTTTTATGGCATTTTTATTAATAATTTTTTTTTTACTAGTAATGGCGGCGATCAGCGATTTTTATTGTGACTGTGACATTATGGTGGACACATCGGACATTTTTGACACATTTTTGGTTTTGGGACCATTGTCATTTATATAGCAATCACTGCTATACAAATGCAGTGATTCCTGTGTAAATGACACTGGCAGTGAAGGGCTTAACCAGTGGGTGGCAGTGTAGGGGTTAAGTGTTCCTAGGGGCGTGTTACTAACTGTGGGGGGCTTGGCTTTGTTTTAGTGAACACTGATCTCTGCTCCAATCACATGGAGCAGAGATCAGCGTCACTTGTTGCTAGGCAGAACTGTTTACAACGACATCTCCTCGTTCAGCCGCCCTGTGAGACGATCGCAGGTATGCCTGCGGCGATAGAGTCCATGGGACCCGCGACCGGACTCACAGGGGTCCCGCCGGCAGCGTGCTTGCGATGGCAGGGCGCCATTTAAAACTGGACGTACCTGTACATCGGCGTGCGCCGGTCGGGAAGTGGTTAATAGAATACATCCCTCGCTGTCATTGGCTCAGCGCGGTATACTGTATGTATACTGTGAGACAGTGTTAAATGTTACACTAAGCTACTAAACATACGGCATTACCACACATCCAGCAGGCTGACAGACTGGTCAGAAGGGGGTCATCTTATACAGCAAGTATAGCACAAATCCAATATTTTAAATGGAAGATTAGGGGGTCGTCTTATATGCCCAGCCGCCTTATATGCTGGCAAATACGGTATATTCTATTTGCCAACCCACACCTTCCAATTAATTATCTCATTGTAATAGCAATTAAGAGACATCCAAAAACAGAAGGTGAGGTATAGCACATGGCAATACCAACATGGAATATACTATCTAGCAATGGATGTATGTTTATACACATTATCTACACAATAGAAAATGACAAAAGTATATAAAACAAGACAAAAAGGTTCCTCCAAATAAACTAAATAAGAAACAAGTCTACATCGTATCTTGAGTTCAAACCAAATGTGTAGTTATGCTGGGATATGTAGTCCCATGCTGGGATATGAGGTCATGCTGAGATATGTGGTCCCATACTGGGATATATAGTCCCATGCTTAATCTTCTGTCCCTGGGTTTCCTGGGGTTATTTACTAAAACTGGAGAGTTAAAAATCTGGTTAAGCTGTGCCTGGTAGCCAATCAATTTTTAACTTCAGCTTGTTCAATTACGTTTTGACAAAAAAAAAAAACTAGACGCTGATTGGTTTCTATTCAGAGCTGCACCAGATATTGCACTCAATGAGTTCTTAATGGGGATTGAAAGAAGCACATATTCACTAGCCTACTTACCAGCATTTTGAAGATGATTTCAATGGAATGTTTGTTACCAGAGGGGTCTTCTGCTTCCAAAAATTGATAAGTTGAGCCATAAAGTCCAACTTTATCTAAAAGTTGCACTAAATAAAATACAGATGCTTACGGCATGCTTAACTCCCTATTGATGAACTTGAAAAGAATGATTCTATTCAATTTCACGCAGTTCCCTTATGATTCCCCATTGGATATATTCCCCTGAAGCTTATAATCATAATGGTACAATTTTAGATAGCAAAAGGAAAGCATGACATTTGGAAGAAACCCATACTAACATTGGGAGAAAAAAACAAACTCTATATGATACAATGTTCTGAATTAAAAGTAAAATATCTGCAATTTGAAAAGATAAGAGACATATTCAATCTGCCATCTATTGTCTATAAATATTCTAAAGTACTTCTGTCCTTAGATTACTGATACAAAACTGACAACCAAAATGTTTAGCAGGCACCTAAAGATAGGTAGTTTATCATCACAAATACTCACAAGCACCTTGGACGCCTCAAAACCTGAACCATTATATTACCCTAATACCCTAATTTATTCCTCCCTAATGTGGGAGGAATAAATCCGATTTTGACCTTCTCCCAGGATGGAATATATATGGAATTACACACAGACACCTCTAGGTACTTACTATTCAAAATGATTGTGTCTACAGCTACTACAGCGTGTTTTCCCTAAATGGTTATTGCTATTTTCAAATGTTAGAAGTAGTACTGAGCCATGTATTCTTGTGGTTTTCTTCTATCCTTTTATCACTCCCATTAATCTGTAAGAAGTTATTTCTCCAGTAACTAAGTATAAGGGAGGGGGAGGTGGAAGACAAGAATCTTCCTGTAGGAATGTATGAAGCTTCCACCTCCTTCATTCCTTAAATTGATAACTGTATAATCTCCATTTTCTCCATATGTTGGGTGCCTGAGGGTGACAGATAAGGATTATCATCCATATGACATCAAGTACTGATGCTGTAGGTAGCACAGTGCTAGAGATGTCTTTGGTGATCAGGTCACGTAGTCTATACAGTGAGCTTTACCAACAAGTCCCAGGCCATGTTTTCTATACGTACAAAGATATTCAGAATATAAAACATCAATGGCCACGCAGGAATTCTCTTGCTCGTTTCTCAGGGAGATTCCTAATAGTTGGCCAGTACCCATAGTCATGAAGGTTGTTGCTGGAAATCAACCATCTATGAGTCTCATGTTTTAGTATACCAGGGATATGCAATTAGCGGACCTCCAGCTGTTGCAGAACTAAAAATCCCATGAGGCATAGCAAGACTGTGACAGACACAAGCAAGACATCCAGAGGCAGAGGCATGATGGGACTTGTAGTTTTGCAAAAGCTGGAGGTCCACCAATTACATATCCCTTTAGTATACTATCACAAGCGGAAGATAATCGACCACGCACCCAACTGAAGCAGAAATATATTCTTTAGAACAACATTTGAATCTATTTTACATGTAAATAGTGTAATTACCTGAAGTTGTCCTAATATCAGCCTGTTGTAAAAAAAAGTTAATTGCAACCTGTTTTCAGAGAGATATTTGGGCTGCTGTTGTTGGCTTTTCCTGCGAAAATTCTAGTTCTTTGCACATCACAAAAGCCCATGTTTATTACCTTTGGAGTCCCTGAACTCCAATATATACGCATAAAAAGAAGGCAGAGTGAGGCCATAATTTAAGATGGGCCTATTCAATAGCTCAACAAGGGGTGAGAATGACTGTCAGTCAACTGGAAGTTCATTATTTATTTATTACAGGTATTTATATAGCACCGACAATGTATGCAAGACATTACATACTATATATTCAAATCATTCTCTGCCTTTAAGCAACTTATAATCCAAGGTGCCTACTTCACATGCATACATACACATACTGGGACCAGTTTTTAGACAACAGGAGAAAATAACCTACCAGCATATCTATGGAGTATGGTAGGAAACTGAAGTACCTGTAGGAAACCCATGCATGTACATGGAAAACATGCAAACTGCTAGCAGATAGTGTCCTGGTTGGAATTCAAACCAAGGACCCCAGTATTGCAGGAGTGCTAACCACTAAGCCATTGGCTGAATGGACAGAGACAGGTTCACTTGGGCTAATGTGGCTCATAGACAGATGAATGTGAGTAATTCAAACAGAAATAGGAGCTATGTATTAGGAGAGCCTACCTCCTTCTCTTGAGCATGTCTTATCTGTGTAGGTTGGATTCAGGAAAAAAACTTCAGCTTCCAAGTTTGTAACAGAACCGCCTGTTTTTTTTGGTCAATAAGTAATGGCCCTAATAAAGTCAATGAGGGGTCCAGGGAAAGCATTATTGGCAAACATTGGTCATACATCCCCACCTGGCAATAGAGATGCAACAAAGATGCCAACTGCCCCGTGAATATAATTATTTTCTTTAGGACTCCAATATTATTTTGTTGTGTCTTCATATAAGGGAATGTTGGCATTCTTCAAGACTCCCCAGTAAAAGATACTGAATCAAAATGAATGTATGTTAAAACTAAGTCCTACGCTATAAGGGACAGCATGTTTGCCATTTTCAGATGAAGACACTATTATGTGGCAAACCATTACAAAGAAACATTTGATTGTTTTGTCTTCTCTGCACTGCAGTATCGAGGCTGCTTGACAACGTAGAAGACTAATAGCTAGAAAATTGTTCCTACATAATTTATGCAGCAACAAAACAAAGCGTTACCCCTACAGGAAACAGCATGTGACTGGGGACACTGAACAGCTTTCATAGATCTCTAGCTGGCAGCTAGAAAATATTTGTGTTCTCCATGCATTGCTATTCCAATATCACTTACAGTCCCCAGAGCTAAACCACATCCCGCTGGAATAGAAGCCATTCTTACCAATGCACTTTGTAATGATCTTGGGTTTGAGGTAGATATAAAGGTAGATGTATCTTCACATGAAATCTATAAAGAATGTTAGGAATGTGGTAACTAGATGACAAATTTAGACTCGGCATGGCTGAACTTACATCAAAAGGTACTTTGCAAAGCTGTCAGCAAGAGAGACTTTTCTGCACTTGGTTCTGTGCTGGGCCATTTCAAAGAGAACCTTTTTTATTTTCTGTGAAATAAGCAAAGATAAAATGTCTGCTAGGTTTTCATTGTAGCAATGTCTCCGTTGGAGAGATTTCCCCTTACGTTCTTCCATCAGAATGTAAAACTCCAAAACACTAGACTACTGGCAACCAGCATATTCTACACAAGACCTGAATTAAAGGAGAAACTAGTAGACTGGAAATGAGATGCTCTCTTCCAAATATTCTGGTATAATTATATTGACCTTCATTAGGAGGTAGAGATTTTGGGCAGATTTTGTTCCCCTAGAAATGTTTTAATTTTTCGTGTGCATTATCCGTGAGGCATGTGTCATGCAGTGCACTCTCTCGGCTCATTTTCCCAGCGTCTGCATGATGCCCAGAATGACTTGGACTATGTAACGCCAGAGGGCATCATCAGTGACCACCCAGTGGCCAAAGTCCTTAAATGCAAAAAGAAGCAGTGAAGATAACGGCATTGGTAGCACTGGAGTGGTGATGGGGAGCGTGGAGCTGTCAGCAATGCAATTCAGAAACCATTTAAATAGAAAGGATGAAATCAGGCCTTCTGAAACCCTTTATTGTAACCCTTCTGTAATTCTGTCCCAACCACACCTAAGATTGATGGGTGCACAATTTTCAACAAAACAACAAATATGTTATACTTACTGTATCTGCTCTGTGCAATGATTTTGCACAGAGCAGCCTTGATCATGTTGCTTTTGGATCCCCCCGCCAGCAGTCCTGGCTCCTCCTCTTCCAGGGTCCCCCACTGGCGCTCTGCTCCCCCCCCCCAGCAGACTGCTCCCCATAGAATGCATGAAGAACATTCAACCTTTAGAACCTCTTTAAGTGGTCACTTCACATGAACCTATGAATTTCAGCTAGCTATAAATGTAAAGTTTTCTCTTGTTCAACCAGCATGGATTAGGAATCTCCCTTTGCTAGCCATCATTGGCTGTCAGAATACCCAAGCAGTGGTTGCATCTGATTGGATGCAGTCACTGTTCAACCGCCAATTTTCCACCCGGCTCCTTTGACCAAATTTGATTGAAAAATTACTTTGGAAGGCTGGGTGGTGCCACCCTTGGCTTGAACTTCAGCAGGAATCTATGACAGACTTTAGATATCTTGTACATCATTCAAGCATTTTTACAGTAGTTGTGGCCATTAAAGTTAAGGCACCCCTCACAATATTGTGCGTTATAAAGCCGTATTAAACCCAAAAGCAAACATTTATTATATTGCAGCTTACCAGTTCATAGATGTGATGTCTATATTAATTTCATTCTCTCTACTGTTATCATCTGGTAATCCAACCAGCAAGTGTGTTGTTTTTCAAAAGCTCAAGCACTACCACAGAATGTTTACATGGATTACATGAATGCAACAAACCACTTAACACTGGCAGGAGTGATTAAAATGATCAGCTTTTATTTATCCTTGTAAACTATTATCTCAAAAGGGAAAATGTGTTTGCTGTAAATGGTTATAAAGTGTGATCTGGAGTTTGGCTTGAGTTTGTTAGTGTTTCTAAATCTGCTAATACATTTACCACTCCACGACTGACAGTGCTACATTGTTACATAGTTAGATAGTTGGTGAGGTTGAAAAAAGACACAAGTCCATCCAGTCCAACCTGTGTGTGTGCTTATATGTTAATAGTACTTTCCATATACCTGTATATTGTGGTTGTTATGGTGCCCATCTAATATATTTTTAAAATTATTGATGCTCCCCGCTGAGACCACTACTTGTGGAAGAGAATTCCACATCCTTACCACTCTTACAGTAAAGAATCCTCTGCGCAGTTTAAGGTTAAACAGCTTCTCTTCTAATTTTAGTGAATGGCCGCATGTCTTTTTAATTTCCCTTTTGCAGAAAAGTTTTTTCCCTATTGTGGGTGTCACCAGTACAGTATTTGTACATTAAAAAAAAATCCCCTCTCAAGTGTCTCTTCTTCAGAGAGAATAAGTTCAATGCTTGTAGTCTGTCCCCATAGCTGAGATTCTCCAGCCCCTTAATTAGCTTTGTTGCCCTTCTCTGGACTCTCTCGAGTTGCACCACATCCCTCTTGAGGACTGGTGCCCAGAACTGCACGGCATACTCCAGGTGCGGCCGGACCAGAGTCTTGTATAGTGGAGGAAGTATCATCGTTTTGTCTCTGGAGTTAATCCCCTTTTTAATACATGCCAATATTCTGTTGGCTTTGCTTGCAGTAGCTTGGCAATTCATGCCATTGCTGAGCCTATCATCTACTAGGACCCTCAGGTCTTTTTTCATCCTAGATTCCCTCAAAAGTAAATTGCACCCAAATGCATTATTTTACATTTTTCAACATTAAACCTATTTTTCTATGTAGTTGCCCACCCCATTAATTTGTTTATATCTTCTTGCAAGATTTACACATCCTGCGGAGAAGTTATTATTTCTTAGCTTAGTATCATCCGCAAATACAGAGATTGAACTGTATGGAATGCCTTTGCAAAATCCAGATACACCACATCCACAGACCTTCTTTTATCTAGATGGCAGCTCACCTCCTCATAGAAGGTTAATAGATTGCTTGGCAAGAATGATTCTTCATGAATCCATGCTGATTACTGCTAATGATAAAGTTTTTCTTACTGAAATCTTGTGTATAGTCTGATGTGTCTCCTGTGCGCATTTCTCCAGAATTGTGTTAATATGCTGTGCATGATATCATAACCTGTCATGAAAGGAACCTTTTACTGCCAATGCTAAACTCTTTCTGAAAATACTAGTTGCCTGGCTGCTATGCTGACCATCTGACTTCAAAATTTTCTGAACCACTGATCTGGAACAAGCATGCAGATCAAAAGTCCTTATCTGCATATTTGTTCTGGTTCAGTGACTCTCGTATGGAAGCCAGAGAATCGACAAGATAGCCAGACATCTACAATGTTCAGAAAAAGTAGTCCACAATGCCCAGGGCTGTCTTTAAGGCAGGGCAAAAGGGGCAGCTGCCCTTGGCCCTGTCATTGTTGTGGGGCCCAAAGCAGCTGCCTCGTACTTGCTAACTATCTCAGTTTAAATTCCCTTGTCCCTTGCAGTTTTAGTCCTGTGCTGTGTCCCGATATCTCAGTGTGTAGTGCTGGTACTAATGCTGCCCAGATCTGCCCTATTGTTGTGTACAGATGACTCACCTGCAGACCCTGTGTTTACATGTAAATAACCGGCATTCATATGTTAATAGCGGCGGCATTCATAAGTAAACAGCTGCAGCCAGCGGCATTGATTTGTAAATAAAGGTGGCATTCATATGTATATCATGGCCCCTGGCAGTGAGGAGATTATGTGCTGTAACCTCTAACAACCGATCAGTGAGCAGTATTACTGTACAGTAATCTCTAGCAACCAATTAACAAGCAGAAATAATTTGCTGTAATCTCTAGCAACTAATCAGTGAGCCCTAATGTGTGCTGTAACCTCTAGCAACCAGTCATTATCAATAATGATATGCTGTAACAGCTGGCAAACAATCGCAATTGCTGCCTGATCTAATGCAGTAAACTGATTTTAAGTCTAGCTGCTATTTATTGTATGTCTCAGAGCAAGTGGAGAGTAAAATTGCATGGGGGGGGGGGCAAGAATATTTTTGCCCAGGGTCCAATCAATATTAAACATGGCCCTGACAATGCCTCCCATGTTTTTCTCATGACAGATATCCTTTAATAACATACACTATCTATCTACACAAATCTTACTCATACACTACAAAATAAGAAGGTTTAGCATTTAGTACGTAACAGCTAGAATCTTCTAAGAAATAGATATGGGCATCAAGTTCCATACAGTAAAAATATCTATACTTGCATGTTCTTTGTTTCCCTTGTTTGAACAAACGGGAAGAGCTACATTTTTAAAATCTCATCTGTGGCAATGTATTTTGTTTTAAAGGTTGACTTATCAAATGACATACAATTGTTATTTGTTCTCCTCTAGAGTGTACATTGTTGTGGTGATCAGTAATACACGGAATGAAAATAGTATGACGCTAGATGGGACTTGTAGGCCATCTACCCATACATTTTTTCAGCAGCTTGACAGCTGCCTACACTAGATGCCTGTGAACTAGGTAAAGCAAATAATACATGCTGGTTTGGATAATGGAAAAGGAAAAAAAATATATATATAAAAACATATATATATGTGTACAGTGAATATAAAAAGTCTACACATCCATGTTTAAATGTCAGGTGTCTGTGATGTAGAAACATTAGACAAAGATAAACCATTTCAGAACTTTTTCCACCTTTAATGTGACCTATAAACTGTACAACTCAATTGAAAAACAAACTGAAATCTTTTAGGGGGGGTAAAAATAAAAAGCAAAAGAATGTGGTTGCCTAGGTGTGCACGCCCTTTTATAACTGGGGATGTAGCTGTATTCAGAATTAGGCAATCACATTAAAAACTCATGTTAAATAGGCTACAGTACACTCCTTTCATCATTAAAAGCTCCTCTGATTAACCCCAAATAAAGTTCAGCTGTTCTAGTAGGTCTTTCCTGACATTTTCTTAGTCGCATCCTACAGCAAAAGCCATGGTCGCAAAGAGCTTCCAAAGCATCAGAGGAATCTCATTGTTAAAAGGTATCAGTCAGGAGAAGGGTACAAAGGAATTTCCAAGGCATTAGATATTCCATGGAACACAGTGAAGACAGTCATCATCAAGTGTAGAAAATATGGCACAACAGTGACATTACCAAGGACTGATGAAAAGAGAAGAAGCAAAAGAAGAGAAAAAGCCAAGAGGCCTACAGCAACATTAAAGGAGTTGCAGTAATATTTGGAAAATACTGGCTGTGTGGTACATGTGACAACAATCTCCCGTATTCTTCATATGTTTGGCTATGGGGTAGTGTGGCAAGAGGGAAGCCTTTTCTTACGAAGAAAAACATCCAAGCAGGGCTAAATTTTGCAAAAACACATCTGAAGTCTCCCAAAAGCATGTGGGAAATGTGTTATGGTCTGATGAAACCAAGGTTGAACCTTTTGGCCATAATTCCAAAAGATATGTTTTGCACAAAAACAACACTGCACATCACCTAAAAAAAAAAAATCACACCCGCCGTGAAGCATGGTGGTGGCAGCATCATGATTTGGGGGCTGTTTTTCTTCAGCTGGACCAGGGGTCTTAGTCAAGGTGTGCACACTTGTGCAACCATATTATTTTATTATTTTATTTTTACTTCCCTCCAACTAAAAGATTTCAGTTTGTTGTTCAACTGAGTTGTACAGTTTATAGGTCACATTAAAGGTGGAAAAAGTTCTAAATTATTTATTTTTGTCTCATTTTTTTACATCACAGAAACCTGATATTTTATAGCCACTTTATATATACAGTATATTTATACCAATTACACAATTACAAGTATTTTTGTAACTTTCATCACAGGTTCCTATCCATTTCTTGTTTGATATTGTTGACATGGCACCGATGTTGCAGAGATTTTTTTAAATCTGTTGAGGGGTTTTTGAACCTGCCCGATGCAGGTCAAAGCAACAGGTTCATTTTTTGGTAGCCCTTCCAGTAGCCCTTGTCTTATCTTATTTTCCCTTCTTTCTTCTCTGTTAAACTTTGAGGAGTGAAAAGAGTTAGCTCTATGTAAATCTAGCCGTACATGGTTTGATTTCTCTGAATCAATCGATTCAATTTACTTTATGCACTGATATACCTCTATAGATCCTATTTGTCTGGAGTTTGGACATTATGGTAATCTGCTGACTTGACATCATCCATAGGCAGCTTAACTTTTCAATAAGACACAGCAGTTAAGTAACACACAATTTTCCTTCAGATAAATGCAGTACAGAGGATGTTTTCCAGTCTCTTAAAGTGTTAGAAGACATTTACTTTTGTGTGATTTTTACCTACAGGTAAGTTTATAATAAAGCTTACTTGTAGGTAAAATGAAAATCTAACCATGCAACATTTAGGAGACATTCACATGTTTGGCAGCTGATGATGTCACCGACACATACACTCTGAAGGAACGGCATACTCATGCCATTCCTTCAGAGCTCTGTGCCACAGCCTATGCGGAGTGACTTCATCACGGCTCGGCCATTCAAGCAGCTGGAGCCCACGAACCCCAAAGGAAGACCAGATGAAGAAGGAAGCCCTGACAGCATGCTGCTGGGGGGCTTCATTTCAAGGTAAGTGTTTCACAATATGCTAGTATGCAATGTATACTAGTGCATTATAATATTACCTTACAAGAGGATGTTATTTTATCTTTTTCTAAAGTTTACTACCGCTTTAAGGCCTGGGAATTACTAACACTGACTGAGGGAACATGGCAGAAACAAAGGAAGGTCTAGTGGCCATAAACCAGGAGATCCAACTGGATCACATTATCAAAAGATTAGTCAGAATGTAGCAATGCACAGTGGCTCTGGTGATGTAGCTCTCGACAAAAACAGTCCCTCAAACAGGGTGCCCAGCCTTGAAAATTCACATATATAAAGTCCGATGAGAGGGCCAAGTTGTCTGAGAGTTCAAAAACCTTTAATAATAGTATTGGTTCACAAAGGACAACACAGACCAGCCAATACGTTTCTGAGGTTCAGAGACCTCCCCTTCTTTAGGGCTTACAACAAAGCCACCATCAAGGGCTCATGGACACTGGGCTTAAAAAAGGCTACTTCATGGTGCTTGGTGCCTGTAAACACGTCTCTATGTTAGCCTATGCATCTATGCACACATAGGCCTTTACAAACGTATTTGAACAGCAATTATTACAAGCTAAAAAAATAAACCCATTACCAGCATGTTCAGGACAGCAGTTTTTGGGCAGAAAAAAAGCAGAGCGTTCAAAAACATACTTAACCACTTGCCGCCCGCCCTATAGGCAATTGACGGCGGCAAAGTGGTTTCATAATCCTGACCGGACGTCATATGACGTGATCAGGATTATGAGCCGCTGCGCGCCCCCGGGGGCGCGCATCGCGGCGATCGTTGTTGCGGGGTGTCAGTCTGACACCCGGCAACTACGATCTCGGTAAAGAGTCTCCGACGGAGACTCTTTACCATGTGATCAGCCATGTCCAATCACGGCTGATCACAGTGTAAATGGGAAGAGCCGGTGATCGGCTTTCCCTCACTCGCGTCTGTTAGACGCGAGTAGAGGAGAGCCGATCGGCTGCTCCTCTGACAGGGGGGGTCTGTGCTGATCGATTATCAGCACAGCCCCCCGAGGATGCCCACACTGGACCACCAGGGACGCCACCAGACCACCAGGGAAAAGGTAATAAAGGTCATAATCCTCCCTAGACCACCAGGGATGCCAGTCAGCACAATGGGTGCCAATCAGTTCCCATAATGGATGCCAATCAGTGCCCACAATGGGCATCACTGATTGGCATGCATTATTGTTTGGCACTGGTTGGCATCCATTACTATAGTATAACACCGATGCCGCCTATGAGTGCCCACCTGTGCCGCCTATCCATGCCCACCTGTGCCACCTATCCATGCCCACCTGTGCCGCCTATCCATGCCCACCTGTGCCGCCTATCCATGCCCACCTGTGCCGCCTATCCATGCCCATCCGTGCCCATCCGTGCCGCCCATCTGTGCCGCCCATCCGTGCCGCCCATCCGTGCCAGCTATCAGTGCCAATTTGTGCCACCTATCAGTGTCCGTCCGTGTCGCCCATCCATGTCGCCCATCCGTGTCGCCCATCCGTGCCGCCCATCCGTGCCGCCCATCAGTGCCACTTCATTGGTGCCACATTGGTGCCCATCAGTGCCGCCTTATCAGTGCCCATCAGTGTAGCCCCATCAGTGCCCATCAGTGAAGGAGAAAACGTACTTATTTACAAAGTTTTGAAACTAAAACAAAAAAAAAACATTTTTTTTTTCAAAATTTTCGGTATTTTTTTATTTGTAGCGCAAAAAATAAAAACCCCAGAGGTGATCAAATACCACCAAAAGAAAGCTCTATTTGTGGGAAAAAAATGATAAAAATTTCATTTGGGTACAGTGTAGCATGACCGCGCAATTGTCATTCAAAGTGCGACAGCGCTGAAAGCTCAAAATTGGTCTGGGCAGGAAGGTGTTTAAGTGCCCTGTATTGAAGTGGTTAAATGTGCCCAAACGCTAGGTGCGTTTAGGCACATTAATGCATTCCAATGGCCAGAGGAGCTGAGGAAACGCTCCGCGTTCATATGTTCTAACAGAAACCTGTGGCTTTGCCTTGTTTAGACACAGCCTATGGTCACTTATAGGTCTTACATATACTATAAAAATATCAGTTCCATAATGTAAAACCCTGACGTTCCCTTAGATGTAGCATCACAACAACACAGATATGTACGGTATTTAGGTAGACACGGTATATGGAAAGTGTTACTGCAATGAGCCAGTTTAAAGATTCAGATGTAGCCTAAACTCATGCAGCGCTTGGAGAAAATAATTAATTCCATTCCAAGAATACTGGGAATAACGGGTTCTGATTAAACTTTTTGATATAACTGTCATCATAGGTGTGTGCAATCTATTGCATTAGGGTGTGTAACATAAAGCTCAAACACACTGAAGCATAGTAAACAGTTTGTGAATGCACACAGTGAGTGTGTTCACTGTGTTCATTTAGAAAAGGAAAGGGGTCGGTAAATTACATATTGACTAGGCCTTTTTCCCGCTCTCCATCCTAGGCACCCCCCGCAGCAGCCGAGGGGAGATGAGTGAAGAGAAGGGAAGTCGGCAGCACTGCAGGTGGGGGGGGGGAAGGGGGGCAACACAGGGGGGAAGCCTGGGAAGTAGGGGGAATCAGCACTACACAGAGTGATTAGGGTGTACCCAAGCACACCTGGCACACCCCCTGCTCATGCCTTTGACTTTCATGTACTATTCCATATAGATCATCCATATATAGTTAAAGTAAATTTTAACCAAATTGCCAAAACCTTATATAAGCTTTACCATGTAAATGTTATTTTAAAAAGTAATTTTCAGTATTTTCAAATCTGCTTCTTTCATTAAACTGCCAGGTGATCCTGCAATAAAGTTCCTTACCCAAAAATTTCCTGTTGTTGTGTGACAACTGTCTCCCGAATGTGCTCCTTTGTGGTCACATGTCCTTCTGGCGAAATCTACAAGCATATTGTCCTGACATGCAATGTCCAAGGACAGCCTATTATTGACTTTATCTGGAAGCTGATCCAGTCATCCAGATGATGTACAGCCGGTGTTCTGCCAAAAACTGGCCCTCCATCCGATAGTGTCCGCCCCGTACTGCTCAGGCGCATGGCTTGCGCAGTACGGAGGACAAGGAGACTCTGAAGGTCTCCGAAGATGAACGGCGCCTGCGCACTGAGTCCAGGTTCAAGCCCCACCATCCAAGTGGACATACGGTAGCACATAGTAACAGGGCCCCTCGTAGGCTTGCTTCGCTCGCAACGCTTCGGGTACGGCCTCGCTTCGCTCTGCAATTTTTTATTCTGACTCTATGTCCACTTAGATGGTGGGGCTTGGACCTGGACTCAGTGCACAGGCGCCGTTCATCTTTGGAGACTTTCGGCGTCTCTTTGTTCTCCGTACTACGCAAGCGCAGTACAGGGCGGACACTATCTGACAGGGGACAGTATTCAACACAACACCGGCACTGAAGAGAATGTATGTAGACAGGAAGTGGTGGAAAGAGGTTGGAGGAAATCAGCAATGCTGTGATGCAAAAAAAATTATGTTTTTATCAGAAGAAGAATGTAGCATGTTAGTAATTGATGAAAACAGTTTGGAGTAACAATTATACATTTTATAGACTAAATCAGTACATTGAAAACTTAAGCTGTCCAAACAAGTTAGGTATTAGACATAATGATTACACTTGCTTACAAGGAGACCTAACATTTTTCAGAAGCTGACATTTTCAATTTGCTTGCCAGTAACCTTTCCAGGTTAATGAAGTACAGATACAGTTGAAAATATACTGTATTTCATATTTGACTAATTTTCACTTAAAGCCCATCTCCAGGGATAGGAAGAATCCTCCCTTGCTGTGGTGTTGCCCCTGCACTGCATGGGTTAAATGCTCATTACAGTGATAGTAAATGCCTTTTGTTTATATTTTCCCAACAGGTAAACCTATAATAAGGCTTCCTTGTAGGTACTGTAAATATCTGCTAAACGCACTCCACGTGTGAAGCCAGAGATGATGTCACTTTATGTTGGTCTATCACATAAAATCCCAATAAAATAAATTTAAGTTTTTGGTTCTAACACGACAAAATGTGGAAAATGTCAAAGGGTATGAATACTTTTTCAAGGCACTGTATACAGGCAGGAAAATATTTGCTATAGAGACAGCAGCCCAGTAATCTACAGCTGGACACTAGAGGGCACTGCTGTTCTACACTGTGAACTCATAACCCAAGCACTGTCATAGTGCCTGAATGGCATATCTACACATAATAATTCTATAGCAAGAGCAGGAGATGTCTAATATGTCATAAACACACTATAATAATGTACTCATTTATTCTGAAAGAATCTATTACCTTCACCTAAAAAAAAAAAATGTGATGTTACTCAGGTATCAAGATAATGCATTGGATGTCTGGTGCCTTGGCTAGAAATGTCCGCCGCTATTTTAGAAGAGATGTAATACCAGCATTGCACTCTTAAAACCATCACAAGAGCACTCAAAGATTTAAATAATGTACTTCATTGATAGTTACATAGTTTCTACTTTCCCAACTTGCAGCCCAGCTCAGTGCTTTCATTGTCCGCAGGACAGAGGCCAGTCATTAGAGGATTAGGTGGTATAACGCTGTAATCACATAAAATAATGTTTCCTTACTTGTAGATTAAAAGAAAGTAAAATAATTTACAGGTGATGTAAGGTTTAGAGCCAAACTCCAGGCTTAAAGTGGATGTAAACCCGAAAATTATTATTATTATTTTTTTTTTTTATATGTCATAATGTAGAGTATAAGATTTCCTATTATTTGAGCCCAGTCTTGCCACAAAGAGTTAATCCAGCTCTGAGCAATCCTCTTTTATTGTTCAGTGAGATAAATCTTGACAAAGAGAGAAAAACATTATTTTTCAATTCCCTCCCACTCCTTTCTTCTGCTGCTCTGCAAGGATTGGCTGTTCCACACTTCAGCATGATTTGGCATGCTGAAGTCATGTGGGGACTTTTCTGGGTTTTGACTGGATGTTAGTGATCATAGCAGAAGTTCAGTGTAAGAAATACACAGGAGAAAATGCATGTTGATAAGGGGAGTGTAGAGGTGGGTAGGGAGTCTACTGACATCACGACTCCACCCACTGAGCCCTGGAAAACAGACCCACCCACAAAATCTGCAATTTTTCGGGTCTCATAGCAGACAGAGGGGAGACATTTGACAGATAAGTATACATGCAGGAGGCATGTATATTCTTCTAGATAACCAATATTGCAGTAGTTTAGAAAGGATGAGAGTGGGTTTACATCCACTTTAATGTTTTATCTTTGTTAAAAGTCCCCCAGGTTTTTGAAAATAGAAGCCCAAGCTGCATGTTTCATATTTAGCCAGGAGATGTCCCCTACAGTAACTCTTCTTCACCACAAGATGTCCTCAGTCTTCTGGTTGAATGATGCCCAGTTACTCACCTTCAACCTGAAGCTGTGCCCCATAGTAACACTTATTCAACACAAGATGTACTTGGTCCCCTGATTGATTGATGCCCTATTACTCACATTCAACATGGAATTGTCCTCAGTCTTCTGGTTGAATGATGCCCGATTATTTACCTTCAACCTGGAGCTGCCATCCATAGTACCTCTCTTCTACTACAAGATGATCTTGGTCCCCTGGTTGAATGATGCCTGCCTACTCACCTTCAACCTGGACCTGTCCCTATAGTAACGCTTCTTCGCACAAGATGTCCCCAGTCTTCTGATTGATTGATACCCTGTTACTCACTTTCAGCCTAGAGCTATCCACCATAGTAACTCTTCTTCCCCACAGAATATCCTAATTTTTCTTATTGAATGAACTTAACCCAGGAGACTGAGGACTGTAAATGCAGGGTGTCATGGCTCTGTTTCCTAAAGGGATGAATCATCACAGTGCCATTTATTTACATTGTACTAGTGCGGAGAGTGGCACTGATATGAGTGAGTGACTTGTATAGCGGTACCTATGCGAACTGAATCACCTCAGGGTGCTTTCTTGCCACCAGAGTCCATCTGCGGCTTTGTGTGGTCCTTTTACCCTGTAAGGTCCTGACACGCTTACAAACACATACAACATTGACATACAGATACACATATTAAGGCCAATTTTTTTTTTTTTTTTTTAGACAAGGTTTAATTAGCCTACCAGCATGTCTTTGGGGTGTGGGAGGAAACCAGAGTACCTGGAGGAAACCCACGCAGGCACAGGGAGAACATGCAAACTCCAGGCAGATGTTGTCATGGTCAGGATTTGAACCAGCGACCCTATTGCTGCTAGGTGAAAGTGCTAATCACTACACAACTGTGCTGTCCATTATCATTACATCAATGTCCATCTCTGTACCAGTAAGGTCCAATCAGTCTAGAAAAGATGTAAAGATGAAGAGTACCCTGCGGCATCAAGTAACCAGCCCAAAGATTTTCAAAAAGTTGGAAAAGGACTGTCTTTTCTACCTTCTTCAAGGTCTTCAGGCTCTTCAAGGTCCGCAGGGTTTTCTACATCTTTGCGTCTTTTTCAGGCTGGATAGTCCTTACTTATGCAGAGACTTACTCTGATGTAATGATACAGTAATGACTCTGATGTAGTGCCACACGAGTGAATAAAGGGTGCCATGATGATGCCCCTTGGGTGGCAGAGCCATGACATCCTGCATTTACAGTAGAGTCTCCAGTCTCCTTGGGGTGCAGCACAGAGCTTGGGTATGGGCTTTAAAGTAAACCTAAGCCCAATTACTTAAATCTTAGATAAACTTTATATTGTTAATGCAATCTACAGTGCAGTGCAGGCAAGCTGAGACCTTGAAAAAGATGGCCTGTGCTCCATTCATGTGTCAGATCACACAAAATTGGGACATTTCTACTGCTTCTCCTCTCAAGCCATGTGAGTGCCTGGACATTCATCTATTTACATTGTTTAGAATTGCAAGTACCATCCACCTTACCCATACGTATATAAGAGGTTTGCTTGACCTTGTTAATGGGGGAATCAAGCGATTTTCCTTTCTGCAACCACAGGTTGCAGGAAAGAAAATCACATCATCTATGGCCTGTCTGACATTCCTAATTCTATAAAAATGTAACATGCCTGCAATCATATGTTCTGGAGAATTTAAAAATTCACCTGTTTTTCAAACTGATTCACTCATTACTATCTAAAATAGGCATATAAAGTAATGCCGCGTACACACCGTCGGATTTTCCGATGGGAAATGTTGTACGTGAGCTTGTTGTTGGAAAGTCCGACCGTGTGTATGCTCCATCAAACATTTGCTGTCAGACTTTCCACCAACAAATGTTTGATAGCACGTGCTCAAATTTTCTGCCAACAAAACGTTGTTGTCGGAAAGTCTGATCATGTGTACACAAGTCTGTCGCACCAAAGTTCACGCATCCTCAGAATGAAGCAGAAGCAGCCACACTGGCTATTGAACTTCCTTTTTTCTCAGCTCTTCGTACGTGTTGTGCGTTACCGCGTTCCCATGTTCGTAATCGTTGGCCAACATTTGTGTGACCATGTGTATGCAAGACAAGTTTGAGCCAACAACCTTCGAACAAAAAATCCATGGTTTTGTTGGCAGAAAGTCCGATCGTGTGTACGCAGCATAATTCGAATTACATTTAGGAAAACTGCATTCTGTTCTGTAATAACACAGTCTTAATATTTTACATTATGTGCTTATATCTGACAAGTACATGGGAAAGAATTTGAATTGTAGACCTTGACTTTCAAATTAGGCTCTGTGCATTGAATGACCTGAATGAACCTGAATACAACCATAAGCGCCCAGAAGTCAAAGACCTGATTAAATTGTGCAAAGGAGGGGAGCGTGTCTCTTTATAGTTCTATGTAACTGTCTCTGCTCAAGACTTAATGTCACGAAGGGTTGAATAGACACATTGGAAACAAAATCTACCACGGGAAATCGCTAAATGAAAAACTGCATAAAATTCCAAGTAACTTTTCCTTAATAATGGAAGCAAATCAATAGTAGCGCTAAATCCATTTTGATATCGTTAATAATGCAATATTACAGCTCATGGTTCTCGACATCGAAATTTCAGGTTGCATTACATTGGAAGTTACATTTATCAGTGAAAGTTTTTTATAGGAGAGGCGGTAGTGAATTCTGTAGCTAGATTTTGCTGTAATTAAAAGGGATCTCTGGCTTTGTTTGAAGCAACATGCTCAGGTCTTCTCCATATACTCATAGGAGGGATTCCATCACTGGAGCCTAGAGGCATGCAACCTTCAGCTCTGATGTGGTTTTTGCCCTGAAAAAGAGGGGGGGGGGGGTTGTTGAGGCATCTATAACACGTTGGGTACTTGCCCGTACCGTTGTGATCAATAAAAAAGAACTGATCATGTAACCATATCTGTGGTGCTCTCTCCCCTTCACTGTTTTTAAGGTCATTGTCTCCAGCTGGCACCATTGGGGGGGCACAGCATTGGGAAAATTGTCCTGATCATCATTATTCTCTCTTTGATAAGCTGATGACTGCAGTCCCTGAACTTCTCTCCTCCCTCCCTCTCCCATTCCAAATAACTTGTCAGTTTGCAGAGAGCGTTATGGCTCCTTTCTGATTTTCTGCCCTGAGGGTAATCAGATCACACATGCATGTCTGACCGGGCCATCTTTGCTATGTTTTTTGCCCAGTATACTGGAGGTCCACCTTACACATCTAATGGTCCATGATTAGTGTTTATCTGTGCCGTGTTAGTACTTCCAGTATCTCGTATTTTAAAATGAGAGCAATCAAATGCATTACGTTGGGTCCAGCAGTGAACACACAAGTTAATTAGCTGAGCTGTCATGCAAATGTATTAAACACACAATCTGCTGCTGATAAATTGTGATGTGATGCATAAAATATAATGAATAGAGCTACTGGGATCTTGATGGGGGGGGGGAGGGGGGGGTGCAGATCTGAAATGGGTCTCAGGCTCAAAATGTAACAAAAAAATAATTGAGATGTTTTATTTTTTTAACCAAGAGAACACAGGTTTGTCTGCTAGACTATCGATTCTGAATTTTATAATTAAAAGTGGGGCAAATTTTGCCTTAAAGTGTATCTCCAAGTAATAGAAGTGTTAAAGCTGAACTTCAAGAAAACAAAAATGCTGCTTTACATAAGGGCTGCCCCTGCACTGCAAGGGTTAAATGGTCTTTAGGTCTAGGGGAGCAGAAAAGCACTTTTACCTGCACTGGTCCCTGCAGCCTCTTCTCCCCCATGCTCCGATGGTGGCAGGTCCCATGACGTCTTCAAGTACAATGCAGGGTCTATTGCCTTGCATTGGACATAAGGACACCATGGGACAGTCTATCACTGGAGTATAGGGTAGAAAAGGAAAATGCTGGCTGGGGAAGCAGAGGTTCAGTAATTAAAAGTTATTTTTCTGGTCCTATAGACCTTAACAAGCATGTAACCTTTTCTGCAGTATGAAGGAAACTACTATGATAAAGTTAAAAGTTTTATATGAAGAGGATTGTTTCTCGTCCACAGATTAAGAGTATAAAAATATGTTTATATGTGGGTATTATACATTGTGTATTATACTTACCAAAAAAGTATAACAATGGTCTTCTTTATGCATTGACATACCTCCTTAGACCCAGTCTGTCCGGACAGTACGGTCACCTGGTGACTTGGAACCATCCACAAGCAGCTTAACTCTTCAACAAGACACAGAAGTTGAATCCAACACAATTTTACTTTTAACCACTTCAATACCAGTCACTTAGACACCTTCCAGCCCAAGGCAATTTTCAGCTTTCAGCGCTGTCACAATTTGAATGACAATTGCGCAGTCATACAACACTGTACCCAAACACATATTTTATAATTTGTTCCCACAAATAGAGCTTTGTTTGGGTGGTATTTGATCACCTCTGCGATTTTTATTTTTTGCGCAACAAAAACTTTGAAAAAAACAAGTTTTTCTTTGTGTCTGTTAAATTTTTTTGTAAATAGGTATGTTTTCTTCTTCAATGATAGGCACTGATATGGCTGCACTGACGGGCACTGATGGGCATCAGTGAGGTGGCACTGATGAAGTGGCACTGACAGGCACTGATGATGGGCACTGATAGGCGGCACTGATGGCCACTGATAGGTGGCACTGTTATGCGGCACGGATGGGCACTCATAGCTGGCACTGATGGACACTCGTAGGCGGCACTGACGGGTACTTATGGGTGGCACTGATGAGTACTTATTGGTGGCACTGATAGGTGGCATGGATAGGCACTGATGGGCATGGATGGGCACTGATAGCTGGCACTCATGGACACTGATGGGTGGCACTGATGACACTGATGGATTGCATTGCTGGGCATCACTGATTTAATTTGTTAAATAATGGTGCCAGTCAGTGCCCATTTGTTTGGCACTGATTGGGTATTAATTTGCACATGTGGATGGCCATGGTGTACGTACCTGGCCATCCACATGTTGCCTCCTTCCCTGGTGGTCCTGGCGGCTTCCCTGGTGGTCCAGTGTGGACATTCGAGGGGGGCTGCGCTGATGAACAATCAGCGCAGACCCCCCTGTCTGGAAAGACGCTGATCGGCTCTCCTCTACTCGCGTCTGTCAGACATGAGTGAGGAAAAGCCAATCGATGGCTTTTCCTGTTTACATCGTGATCAGCCATGATTGGACATGGCTGATCACATGGTAAAGAGCCTCCGTCGGACTGACACACCGCACCACCGATCGATGTGATGCATGTCCCCATGGGCACGTGGCGGCTGTTATCCTGAAGGATGTCATATGACACCCAGTCAGGATAACTGAACCACTGCCCGGGTGTCATTTTGCTATAGGCCGGGTGGGATTACAAATAACAAACATGTTTATACTTACCTGCTCTGTGCAAGGGTTTTGCACAGAGCGGCCCCCAATCCTGATTTTCTGGGGTCCCCCAGTGGCGATCCTGGCTCCTCCTCTGCATCAAGTGCCCCCACAGAGAGCTGCATTCCATGGGGGCACTCGTGTGGGCGTGCTCCAGAGTCCTGCTGTTGCTTCCATTGACACAGCCAGCAGGACTGGGTCCTGTCCCCTGGTCACTGGATTTGATTGACAGCAGTCTTCCATCATGCAGTGTTGGGAAAAGTGGAAAGATAGTGCTACTCCCGTAAGTTTATTTTACTGGTATTGTTTTCTTAAGCTATTACTGTTGGTCTAAATTATCTAGTTTCTGGGCAGGTGGCTTTTATATCCCAGAAGATATCTACAGACTCCTTGACTTGTAGTGTAATGCGCCACACCACTGCTTTGTTCCATTGAAGGTCAGGGGTACAATAAATAGCCAACACGTTTCGAGGGTGTAAATGCCCCCTTCATCAGGGCTTCACTGACAACAAAGTGAACAAATCAGTAGTGAACTGAACCTACAATGGTATTTATTCCAGTGTGAGTTGAAAGCAAAGGCCTAATCGGCAGCTTGTTTGGTAGCTCTAGTTCACTATTGATTTGTTCACTTTATTGCCAGTGTAGCCCTGATGAAGGGGGTACTTGGAAAACCCAAAAACACATTGACCATTTTGTGAATTGTACCCCTGACCTTTAATGGAATAAACTTGTATCTGGACCTCTTAGCAGTAATGTTGCACTTTCATTTTTAACCCTTTTTTCAATGATGCAGAGAGCAGCAATGACATGATGAATGCAGTGTGCCATGGTAATTCCCCATCAGGAGGTGGATCCATGATGCTCTGCACTCTCAGTATATCCTCAGTCTTCAGGTGTTGAATGACAATGAAACCGGGTCTGGCAGCATGAGATTCTTTCTAATGCAGCTAGGAGATTTTTAAAAATAACAATATTTAGCCTAGAGTTGTGTTTTAACTAAAACTAATACGATTATTTACAAAAAGTTGATTTGTTTAGCATGCATACCCCCCAAAAAACGTAAGTAAAGCTATAGTTTAGCTCTAATTTGGTGAAAGCACATTCTATGGTAAATAAAGTCAGATTAGTTCCCTCCGCTTACACTTGGGCAAGTTGTCCTCTAAAATAAATTCTTCCATCCAAATTATTAGCACTGCAGTAGACAGAAGTGTGCAACTATATTTATTGAAGCAAATAATTGAAAAGGAGCTTTTCCACCTCGGGCTTAAAATCTATTAATAGAAAAATTCATTATGTGGTATGTTGATAAAACCAATGAATAGTTTTAAGCTAAATAAAAAAAAGAAAAAAGAAAAACGTTCTCATCTTTTTAAGAGCAACATGACTGGTAAAGTACTTCAAATACAAATCCTAAAGCAGAACTCTGCTCATATGCTGGAAGATGGAGGTTGTAACATTCAATGCTACGATGTTGCTCTCACAGGCTTTACCCTGGTATGCTCTAGTTCTTTATTAAGGGACACTGGAGCCCTTATGCTTTGCTTTATGTCTTTTAAGGTTCTGTGCAGTAAACCAAGGAAGCATAAAAAACATTTATAGTGTATTAATACAAAATTCTGCACATACAAACTACTTAAAAATTTAGGAAAACATTTCACAGCGTACAAAGTATGCCTACAACATGCACAAGTTATTTATCCTTTATAGCAAATAAGCATGTACAATGTATGTGATAGGCATGCACTAAACAGTTACTTAACTTGGTTCTGGAGTCTTTTGTATAATTTATACTGAAGCTAATTGACCTGTGATCACTGTTTCCTAAATTGACCCTTATTTCCACATCCGTGATCAGGTCTGTATTGTTGGTAATCAGTAGGTCTAGTAACGCTTTGTTTCTAGCTGGTGCGGTACCATCTGACCCATGAAATTGTCCTGCAAGAAATTTAGGAACTGGCGAGCCTTAGACAAATGCATGGTTCCTTCTGCCTAGTCTATGTCCAGATAATTAAAATCCCCCATTATGATGACACCGCCCATCCTTACCGCTAATCCAAATTGTGATAGAAGGTTAGTCTCCCCCTCCTCCCTCAGGTTAGGGGGCCTATAGCATACTCCCAGTATTACTTCCCCCTTAGTTTCATCCCTTTTGAGCTCTACCCATAACATTCCACCTCCTCCCTATCTCCCTTGGGGATGTCATCTCTCACATTCACTTGTACATTATTCTTGATATACAGGCATACTCCTCCCCCTTTTTTACTCTCTCTATCCCTTGAATGGTTGCCAGCCAATCATGAGAGTTGTTGAACCAAGCCTCTGAAATTCCCACAAAATCAAAATCCTCCAACAGTATCTCTAGTTCTCCCATCTTGTCCGCCAGGCTCCTGGTATTGGTGAACATTCCATGTAGTTTAGAACGGTCGCACACTGTCTTCTTATCGGGTGTTCCGAATTTGAAAACTTGTTACTATATTTACCTCTGGTTTATGTGCTTTAGTCAACCTACCACTAATGCCCCCAATACTACCTTCTGGAATATGTTCCATGCTGACTATCTCTACCTCTGGACCCTCCCCCTGTTGCCTAGTTTAAAAGTCTCTTTAACTTTTTGGCCATTTTCACTCCCAGCAGATCTGCACCCTCCTCATTTAGTTGCAGTCCATCCCTTCTATAGAACTGGTGACTGACTGAGAGCCCAAACCCCTCCTTACTAAACAGCTCCTCAGCCACTTGTTTACTTCCCTAATTTCCCTCTGCCTTTCTGGTGTGGCTCGAGGTACCAGTAGTATTTCTGAGAACACTACCTTGGAGGTCCTTTTTCTCAATTTAGCTCCCAAGTCCCTAAAATTGTTCTTTAGGACACTCCATCTGCCTCTGACTTTGTCATTGGTGCCCCTACCTTTCCACCAGATGTTCCGAATCCGATCGCCCGGTAGACAGCATACAGTTTGGCACTTCAGGTCTTTGACACAGATTGCCCTCTCTGTCCTTCTAAGAATTGAGTCCCCTACTACCAGAATCTGTCTTTTTTTTTCCTTCACTTCCCCCTCCCACTCTCACTGGAGGAGTTCTTCCCCTAGCAGCTAGGGGAGTATTGGATTGGTATGACTGATGGACAACTAGTATTAGAAGGAAAAGATCTGCAAAGTCATCATGATGTGTTTAACTGCTTCAGCCCCAGAAGATTTGGCAGCTGAATGACCAGGCCATTTTTTGTGATTCCGCACTGCGACTCTTTAACTGACAAGTGCGCAGACGTGCGGTGCTGCAAACAAAATTTTTCCCCACAAATAAAGCTTTCTTTTGGTGGTATTTGATCATCTCTGCGTTTTTTATTTTTTGCGCTATAAACAAAAAAAGAGCGTAAATTTTGAAAAAAAAAACACAATATTTTGTACTTTTTGCTATAATAAATATCCCCGTTTTTTTGTTTTATAAAGAATTTTTTTTCTCAGTTTAGGCTGATATATATTCTTCTACATATTTTTGGTAATAAAAATCACAATCGCAGGAGCCAGCAAGAAGAGAATTGTTTTTATTAGTAACATAAAGAGGAAGTAAACCCATCAGGTTCATTCCCTGCAAAGGCAAAGCATAATGGACTACTATACATCGCATAGAAGCCCATTATGTGTCACTTACCTGACACAGGAGCCAGCGAAGTCACCGCTGTCCCCTGTAGTCCGGCGCATCCATCTTCTCGGTGGGGTCTCGCAGCTCCGCCGCTGTCATTCGGCGAAGCTGCGATGACATCACTCCTGCGCATGCAGAGATGCCTGTCTTCAGACAAATATCTCCTAAACCATATAGGTTTAGGAAATATTTCTTGGACCTACAGGTAAGCCTTAATCTAGGCTTACCTGTAGGTCAAAGTGGTTTGTAAGGGTTTACAACCACTTTAATATGATAGCTTTTGTGATTTTATTTTTTATATCGAATTTCTCAAAATTTATATTATACATAAATAAATTCAGTTCAGATGCAAAAAAAAATCTTTAAGATGGCCACTCACAATAAGGTCTAGTTTTGCAATCTACTTTATATTTGGCACCATCTATGTAATGCAATACATGACTGAAATAAAGTGAATGAATTGGTAATGTAGATCCTCACACTACATAGCTGTTGGTAAATCCAGATTGTACAATCACATTGCGATATCTGTGGTCAATTAAACTGAAGAAAAAAAATTGATTGTTAAATTGACCAAATTACACATGGTAATGGGAATACTGCATTTTGCCTTCAGTTTGATTTGTGTCCTAGGAGGAGATTTACTAAAGCTGGTGTACACAGAAATGGGTGCAGCTGTGCATAGTAACCAATCAGCTTCTAACTTCAGCTTGTTCAATTAAGCTTTGACAAAGAAAACTTGGAAGCTGATTGGTTACTTTGCACAACCAGTTTTAGTAAATCTTCCCTTTAGTGCAGACTTCTGGGAAAATGAGTGAGCCAATTAGAAAATGACATTTGTGGCGGCATTTTGTACAGCAGCAGGTTGTCATATTGCAATAAATTTTACAGAAAACTACAGCTTTGCAGATTGAAAAGGATGGGCATTTTTTTTAATAACCTTAAATGGAAACTTTGCTTATATAGAAAATAAATATGCTATATAACTTAAATACACTGCTCAAAAAAATTCAAGAAACACTTTGAAAACACATCAAATCTCAATGGGGAAAAATATCATGCAGGATATCTATACTGATATGGACTGAGTAATATGTTAGGAACGAAAGGATGCCACATCGTTTGATGGAAATGAAAACGAGAAACCGAGACCCCGAAAATCAAATTAAATCTCCTCCATGCTCTTGAGATGGTACTGGGAGACACAGCAAACCTTCTGGCAATGGCATGCATTGATGTGCCATCCTGGAAGAGTTGGACTGCTTGTGCAACCTCTATAGGGTCCAGGTATCTCCTCGTGCTACCAGTAGTGAAACTGACCCTAGCCAAATGCAAAACTAGTAAAAACAGTCAGAAAAGATAAGTAGGGGAAAAAAATTTCAGTGGCTTCCACCTGTAAAACCATTCCTGTTTTGGAGGTCCATCTAGTGCACCTGTTGTTAATTTCATTAACATCAAAGCAGCTGAGACTGATTAACAACCCCCTCTGCTACTTAACTGACAAGACCAATATCCCAGAAGTTTACTTGATGCTATACTCTGATTGAAAAGTGTTTCTTTCATCTCTGTTAAAAAAAATAAAGTGTTTCTTACATTTTTTTGAGCAGTGTATATATGCTTATAACTTAATTGCCTTGTGTTTTTCAATGAAAGTCTTGTTACCATTTAAGTGTATATAAAACCTAACAAGAATAATTTTTTTATTTGCTTTTTTTTGGTCTGTTAAATATACAATTGAAGACATTTTATTATATGATGGTATACAATGACAACATTGCTCCTCCAGAGATACAATACATGAAGTGAGCGTTTCCACATTAGGACAGGAAGTGTGCTACTAGTGAAAATAAAGAGAAAAAGCTTAAAAAAAAAAAAGAAAACTAATGCAATCCCCACATATAATGACTGCTAAAATGTAATATTTTAAATTTTTTGCTCCAGGATTTAGATACACTTTCATTTTCAATTTTCATTGGAATGTACCTTGAATGTTGTCTCAGTGTGATCTTTTGATATTGGACACATTGTGTACTCTACAAATATTTTTATGTCTTGCCTGAATTTTTTCAGTTTTATAGTAATGGAGCAAGAGGGAAATCAACTGTTCCCCAAACAATATAAATAACAATTTCTGAAAATGGGATAGTTAACGGGTTTTGTCACGCTTATTATGTACTTTGGAAAATATTATGATTATGCCATTTAAAAGCCCAATACAATAGTGAGGTTTTGCATTTTCAATGTGTATTTAAACTGCTGAAAGATTAAGGGAATTCCCCAATGCTGTCAGCTCAATATATTTTCAATTATGTAGCATGCTATGCTCTCACTCTCACGAGCCTGTGTTTAATGGGAAATGAGGACTTGGATTGCAGGTTTTATTTGTACAGTGCCAGGCATTATACATCAAAGTCTTCTGAAGTTCAGCATTTCAAATATGAAAAAAAAAAGTTGGTCCCTAAAGCAAAACGTGTATATTATTGAAATTGTAATTTATTTATAAGGTGGCAGAATTATTGGAGAGTGCTAATGATGTTAAGACATGCTTCTATAAGTAGCTTGATGCTGTATAAAGGGGCTTTTTGGAGGCAAAATATGTTCATTGCATCAGATAGTTCCCAGTAGGGGGCAGCGATAAGTTATTGCTAGCGCATGATAATACTGGACAATTACAAGTCTGGCATTCACTGAAGGAGTTGGTGAGACTTATTATTAAAACACAAGTTTTTTTGCTGCATTTGTATAGTATGCTGGCACATGGCAATATCTTAAAAGGCAGATAATAAGGAATGGGCTGTTCTCTTGCAGTGGGTGGAATGTGGTTGAACTATTACTTCTGACTTCAAAATCAACATTTGCATATTGATTGCTCCGGGTTCAAGGGCTTCTTGGGTGCTTTATAAGATGAATTAAGACACTTGCAATTCAGTATTGTGTACTTCCTGGGAATACAATATTCAGTGAGTGCACAAGGCTGACGTTTTATCTTTCCTTATATCTCTCCTTCTCTAAAACTCGCTCCCTATCAAAGGAAAGACCTAGGTGATGCTAGAAGTCCTGTAGCCGGGTGGTGGGTTCTGACTAACTTGTTGCAGCTTCCAATGCACCCTGTGAGATTTTCGCAGGGTGCAGAGAAATCATACTAAACTATTCAGTACAGGAGAGTCGCTTGCGCAACTTTGCAAGATTGAAGGAAGATAAGTTTGGAGTTCAGCTCTGGTAAGTAAGGGCAGCCCCAAAACAGCCACAGACAACAAAAAGGGGCGGAGGGCTGGAAAGTTTTTATACCTAATATAACTGAATAAAAATTATAGAATAAGTAGAATAAGTAACAGAAAAACAAAAGACTGGGTGAAAGTCCAGCGTTTGTTTATCACAAGTGCCAGTGAATAAACCAAAAGATGTGAATAACTTGCGCTTTGCCACCTGTCAACGTATGCTCTCACCTGGAGATATTGACCTAAATGGAAAAAAGATCTCACTGCACCTTCCCCTTTAAGGGATTAAATACCCCCAGGACACCTCCAAAATGGTCACCATGCCTCCTCCTTGTATGGTTCCTCAGGACCACTAAAGCAACCAAACTCCTCTCAGTGTGTAACTCATCAGCATATAGCTCACAAAAAAGTGACGACCATCATTGTGTTTTTCGCTATAGTAAAACCACTTTTTATTATAAAAGATGATAATATTGCACTCAAATATTATAATGCACTTCCAACTGGGGCCCCATAGCATAGACCACCCTAAAATCAAGTGCCTCCTGTAGAGAATTCCAGATCAGCAGCCTCTAGTATTCAGTTACTCACTAGGCTCTGTCCCTACACGTTTCGTCACTAGTCATATAACCTTTTCAAGAGAAAAGGTTTTGATACCAACAAGGTCTAAGTTTTCTCCTTATTATAAGCAACAGACAGATTTGTAGAATAAACGGAAAATGTCTCTGCACTGTAAGTTGGACGCTGTCAAAAACAAGCAGTATACCCAACTTAGAAAAGTGATGTAAAAATATATGTGTAGCGCCAAAAGTAAACTGATCAAAGGTCCTTAGTAAGATTAATAACTGTGATCCTCCATAATGGGTACAGAAAAACTTAATGAAAAAGTCCAGTGAAGCAGTAGAGAGTCATTGAAAAGTCCAGGGAAAAAAGTGAAACAAAACTCTAACACCTCCAGTGCTCAAAGGGCAACCACCACATCCCAGTAGTAAATTCTATTAGTTACCAGTGAAAAAATCATCACAAAATCTCAAAAAGTGTACTGATGCCCCCCTTTCAAAATTTTATTTGTGGGAAGGGATAGTGGAATCAACATCTCTGTAAACTGTAATTTAATTTAATAATTATTATGTTAAGTTATGTCTGTACAAATGTGTCTCAAAGGCAGCCACTGCATCCCAGTGAAGTGAACACTCACCAGAAATGATGGCTGCCATCACAGCTGCATGTACGCATTTAGTGCGTATCTGTCATTCAGTGAGGAATATACCCAGTAAGCCCATCCAGCGACACTCCTCTTCAGGGTTATGCTATGATAAATAAAGCTCACAAGGAGCCAGAAGTAATCCTAATAGTGTAGTATTTTTAATCTGGATGCATGTACATATAAAAACAATAAAATAGTTACATATGAAGCTGCCGACCCCAGAAACAAACAGTGGCGTGAGGTCAGCACTAGTGTCTCTGACTGACGCGTTTCGTCCAATGGGCACGTTATCAAGGGGTCCCTCAGTGGATGACAGATACACACTAAAGGCATGCATGCTGCTGTAATGGCAGCCATCATTTCTGGTGAGTGTTCACTTCACTGGGATGCGGTGGCTGCCTTTTGAGACACATTTGTTCAGACATAACTTAACATAATAATGATTAAATATTATTCAATTAAATTACAGTTTACAAAGATGTTGGTTCCACTATCCCATCCCACAATTCTAATTTTGTAGGGAAGCCATCATTATTCTTTTTGAGATTTCTAAGACCTCAATGCAGACGGTGTGACGATTTTTCCTCCGGTAACTAGTAGAATTTAGTGGACCCATCTGTGTGACTCAGACTGAGTTATGTGACCAAGAGAAATTCTTTCTCCCTTGGCATTGAAGTTGTCATTTCATATGCGGGACCCAAATGATATACCTATCTAGTGCCAACAAAAACAGATTTATACTCTGGTCGTTTAGTTTATAGTAGAATATTTCCTGTGATAGCAGTAAAAGTTATAGTTTAAGTCCAAGCTGGGATTTTGTGAATTAAACGTCTAAGGTTGTGTATTGCTCTTCGAGGGTTTTTCTTTTATGTCACCAGCCGTTAGCATAACGCTGATGGATGCCACGCGGTGATTCAAGTCCCTCTCTGTAAAGGCTTTTCAGCATAAATAGGCAGCCTTTATCTATCATACAGCAGCTGGCTCTGCAGAGAGCACCATCCAGGAGCAGGAGGCAGGGGGGAGATAGATGTGACAATGGCGTCACTTATCCATCAGCTGTCAGACACCTGATAGAAGAGCAAGATGGCAGCCTTCAGCACCCAATGAGAGAAGACAAGGCAGTAATCCCTGAACAGCTCCATTCATCATACTCCAGGCAAAACCAACTATGAACACCTCACTTAAAGAAACTGCTTATTTTCAAGCACAGCCATTTGTCTTAAAGGCAGATTAAAAAGCCTCATGTTTGGCCAAAACCTCTAGGCTATGAGTGTGCATTGATAGGAAAATCAGGTGCGCTTCATAAATCATGTTACTGCTGTGCATTTTTTTGCTTTGTGTAGGACTTGAAGATGGAGATGAGTTTGGGATTATAGATAAAATGCTGAGAAGGATCAAATGGCATCAATGGAAAGCAGATTTATTGATACTCTTTTGTGTCTTTAAACTCCTGGAAAAGATTAAGGCGGTGTGAAATGATATTGTAAATTTTCCCTTAAAGTATCAAGAGAAATACATGTAAAAATAGGTTGGATCAATAAACCATTCCGCTCCAGGGAGTCTTCTCAGCTTCACCAACTGTAGGTCTGTGAAGGTGTCTATACACCCACGGGTCTGTCCTCTACGTCTTGCCAAATTCATTTAGAAAAAGCTGCAGTTCTGCCATTATGTTTTCTTTTCCTCAAAAAACTTTATTGTACCATGGATGAGTTCCCAACATGAAGACCATGCATATTGCCCTCCACCAAACTCTGCTCCTTCTCCTTTCTTCCAGTTGGAATAAAACTGGTCCCAGGAAAGGGAGCAGGTGGAGAGCAATGTGCACTGTGCTTGGACTCATTCATGTTACGATAAAGTTTTTTGAGAAGAAGAAAAAAAGATGTGGAAATTAATATTTCACATTTTCCAATAAGGTATGGAGGGGAATATATGTAAAAATATGTAGAATCAATGTGAATACAAGATGCCTATCCAGGTGGTCTTCTGGTTCCCCTCCACCGACTGCAGGTCTGTAAAGGTGCCTGTCCACCCGTGGGTCTGTCCTCTATGTCTCGCCGAGTGTGCATCCTTTTCTGTTTGAATTTAAAAAAATAGATAGACCTGGACCGGAAATTTGGCCACTCTGACTTTTGCCAGAAAGGCAAGCGTGCCTTTGGTTATTAGTGTCTGTGATCACAATATTTTTGTTTACTGAAAAATGCCATCGCTGACCTCTTTTTATAAAAGTGCTATTTGCTTGGCTGATCTTTTGGCTTTAGTCCTTCCTTAAATACTGACTTACAACATGTGATTAAATTATATCTAATCAAAACTTTTTTCTCTGTTTTGGATGGAGTAAGAAATGAATAAAATGTACTTTTTTTGTCATCTGTGTCCCGTTAGGGATATTTTCCATTTATCGGCCATTAGGAGTGCTAATTGTATCAAAAAAATTATTAATTCGATAAAGTCAAACATTATCCTAATTTACCTTAAAATTTATCTAAAGCCCTTTTTTTTATTTTGAATAATGAGTACTGAATGGTTAAAATCCCTGTAATTTTTGTGCCATCTGTATTGCATCGTTACTTAATTTAACTTCCTGTCTGTAGACAAAACTGGAAGTGAGATGATAGATCTGCAAAGTGAGTGAAGACAAGAAAAAGACAATTTAACCCATCCCAATTTAAAGATTTCTCACATCTTGTTCCCGCACCTGGAATGTATTTAAACTGAAAGCTCAGGTGGGGTATAACATGCTTCACCTTCCTGCAGTGACTAAAGCCTCCAAATCTGATCACGTGACCGAACTATGGAGTATTTTCAGCAGAGATCACATGACCAGAGTGGCAGCATGTGATCACCTAACTGGCTTCAGATGCAATCTGGAGCATGGTACATTTGTTTAGCGAAGATAAGCACTTCAACACTTTTTTTAACAGCTTGTGTCTTTAAGAGAGCAGGGATGGTTGCAGTTGGGGTTGATGGGCAATTACTGTTATATATTCATATTGGTTGGCTTTTACATTGATAAGGCCCTGCATTTATTATAAATGTTTTAGTGAGTGATATGATTAACTTTTTCGTACAAGCCTAAAATATATAGATAAATCATACATTTAAATGAATAGTTTATTAAGCCTATATTCAAAGTGTATTTCTCATGAAAGAGTTGTATAACATGTGAAGATCAGCTCATTTAATCACTTGACCACTGGGCACTTAAACCCTTTAATAACCAGACCAATTTTCAGCTTTCGGTGCTCTCACATTTTGAATGACAATTACTCAGTCATGCAACACTGTACCCATATGACATTTTTGTCCTTTTTTTCACACAAATAGAGCTTTCTTTTGGTGGTATTTAATCACCGATGGGTTTTTTATTTTTTGTGCTATAAAAGAAAAAAGACAGAAAATTCGGTAAAAATATAGATTTTTCTTTGTTTCTGTTATAAAATTTAGCAGAATAGTAATTTTTCTTAATAAATTTTGGCCAAAAATTATACTACTACATATCGTTGGTAAAAATAAGTACAAATTGGTGGATATTATTTGGTCTGTGTGAAAGTTATAGAGCCCACAAGCTATGGTGCCAATATCTGAAAATTGATCACACCTGAAGTACTGACGGCCTATCTCATTTTTTGAGACCCTACCATGCCAGAAAAGTACAAATACCCCCCAAATGACCCCTTTTTGGAAATAAGACATTACAAGGTATTTATTAAGAGGCATGATGAGTTTTTGGAAGTTGTCATTTTTTCCCACAATTCTTTGCAAAATCAAGATTTTTTTTTTTCACAAAATTGTCACATTATCAGGTTATTTCTCACACACAGCATATGCTATACCACAAATTACACCCCAAAACACATTCTGCTATTACTCCCGAGTGTGGCGATACCACATGTGTGGGACTTTTACACAGCGTGGCCACATACAGAGGCCCAATATGCAGGGAGCACCATCAGGCGTTCTGGAGCACCCAGGTCAATTCTGACATTTCTCTCCTACATGTAAAAATCATAATTTATTTGCTAGAAAATTACATAGAACCCCATTATATATGTTTTTTTAGCAAAGACCCTAGAGAATACAATGGTGGTCATTGCAACTTTTTATCTCACACGGTATTTGCGCAGCAATTTTTTGAACGCTTTTTTGGGGAAAAAAAACTGTTTTGTGCTTTAAAAAAAAACAAAACAGTAAAGTCAACCCAAGTTTTTTACATAATGTGAAAGATGAAGTTATGCCAAGTAAATAGATACCTAACATGTCACCCTTTAAAATTGCACACGCTCGTGGAATGGCGCCAAACGTCGCTACTTAAAAATCTCCATAGGTGACGCTTTAAATTTTTTTTACTGGTTACATGTTTTGAGTTAGAGAAGGTCTAGGGCCAGAATTATTGCTCTCGCTCTAACGTTCGCAGCAATACCTCACATGTGTGGTTTGAACACCGTTTTCATATGTGGGCGGGACTTATGTATGCGTTCGCTTCTGCATGTGAGCACATGGGGACAGGGGCGCTTTAATTTTTTTTATTGTTCATTTTACTTTATTTATTTTAGTTTGACACTTTTTTCCCCAAAAATTAATTTTTTGATCAATTTTATTCCTATTACAATGAATGTAAATATCCCTTGTAATAGGAATATGGCATGACAGGTCCTCTTTACAGTGAGATATGGGGTCAATAAGACCCCACATCTCACCTCTAGGCTGGGAAGCCTGAAAAAAAAACAAAAAACTATTCTGGCTTCAATCATATTGGTGAGTCGGTAGAAGCACCGAAGGGCGACGGGAGGGGGGTACGGACGGCCCCCCTCACCTCCTGTGAGAACGATCAAGCAGCGGAACAGCCGCTATGATCATTCTTATGGTGTAGGGAATCGCCGGCTGAAAAAGCTGATATCTGAATGATGCCTGTAGCTACACCCATCATTCAGATATCCCCACACAAAGTCAAGGACGTCATATGACGGCCGGCGGGTGGGAAGTGGTTAAAATGCATTTTTTTTTAACACAAAGTTGTCCATTTATACAATATTTCTAACACATAGCATGTACATACCAAAAATGACACCCCAAAATAGATTCTCCTACTCCTCCTGAGTACAGCGATACCACATATGCAAGACTTCCACAGCCTGGCAACATACAGAGGCTGAGTACAGCCAAGCATGGCTGAGCATGGCTGAGCATGGCCGAGCATGGCTGGGTATCACTGAGTATTGCAGGGTATCACCGAGTATGGCTGGGTATTGCAGGGTATCACCAAGTATGGCTGGGTATATCAATTTATGGCAGAGTATTGGCAGGGTATTGTAGGCTATTGCAGAGTATTGCTGGGTATTGCAGATTATTGCAGAGTATTGGCAAGGCATTGCTGGGTATTGCAGAGCATTGCTGGGTATTGCAGAGTATTGGCAGGGCATTGCAGAGTATTGGCAGGGCATTGCAGAGCATTGGCAGTGTATTGCAGAGTATTGGCAGGGCATTGCAGAGCATTGGCAGGGTATTGCAGAGTATTAGCAGGGCATTGCAGAGTATTGGCAGGGAATTGCTGGGTATTGCAGAGTATTGGCAGGGTATTGCAGAGTATTGGCAGGGTATTGCAGAGTATTGGCAGGGCATTGCAGAGTATTGGCAGGGCATTGCAGAGTATTGGCAGGGTATTGCAGAGTATTGGCAGGGCATTGCTGGGTATTGCAGAGTATTGGCAGGGAATTGCAGGGTTGTCAGTGAGCATCGCTGTGGGCACTGCAGATCCAGCCCGCGGCGCTGCTGACACCGATCTCTCCCCTCTTACTGTACCGATCGGTACTGAGAGGGGAGGGAGGAACCGGCGTCATAACATGACGCCGGTTTGTTTACAAGTCATCGCTCCATCATTTGATGGAGCGATCACGTGCTAAACAGCCGCGATGCTCTCGAGTGTGGCGTGCGAGAGCGGAATTCTGGGAGGACATTATAGTACGTCCTCCCAGAGTTAAGCAACCGCCCTGTAGCCGTCATTCGGCTATGGGCCGGTTGTTAAGTGGTTAATACCTCATCAGCTTTCAAATTGTAAGAAAACGATTTCTGCAAATAAACTAAAATTTTTTGTTTTTTCTTTACATTAAAAGAAGTGTATGTTAAATCATAGTATCATAGTAGGTAAGGTTGAATAAAAACAATAGTCCATCCACTTCAACCTGTGTAGGAGTCAGTGTCATTCATTATTTCCCATATCCCTGTCATTTTCCTTAAGATGGACATCTAAGCCCACGTACACACGGTCGGAGATTTTGCCAACCAAATCCGTCGGATTTTGCCTGTCGGATTTAGTCCGACGGATTGTGTCCGAAACTGTTGCATACACACGGTCGGGCCAAGTTGGCGAAAAATCCGATCTTTCAGAACATGATGACGTAATTTTGTTACAATGGGACTACATTCAGGCTAGTAGCCAATAGCTTTTATGTAGGAATTTGATCTGAGCATGCGTGGCACTTGGTCCGATCAAAATGCTCTACACATGATCGGATTAGGTCCGTCCGGCCCAGTTGGTCGGGAAATATTTCCAACATGTTGGAAATTTGGATCGGACGGAGATTCGGACGGAATCAGTCCGATGCATACCACACATCTGACGACGCGGTCCGATAAGACTCATTCTGACAGATTCTCCGACTGTGTGTACAAGGGCTAAGAGCTTCTTTAAACTATCAATACTCCCTGCAGTCACCACCAATTGTGGCAGAGTTCCACATCCTTATTGCCCTGACAGAGAAAAAACTCTTGCACGGTTTAAGGTTAAACCACTTCTCCTCCTATCTCAATGTGTGGTCCCTTGTCCTCTTACACTCCTTGAGACTGAATAGTTTTTTTCCTATTGAGGTATTTGTAAATCAATATCAATATCTCCAGCGAGAATAGATCTTGTGTTTGCAGTCTTTCCTCGTAATTGAAGTCCTCCAGTCCCCTTATTTGTTTTGTTGCCCTTCTTTGGACTCTCTCCAGTTCCAGCACATCCCTTCTGAGGACTGGTGATCAAAACTGGACAGCATACTCCAGATGTGGTCTAACCAATGTTTTATAAAGTGGTAGGAATATTGATCTATCTCTGGAGTATATCGCTTTTTTTATGCATGCTAATATTCTGCCTGCTTTGGTAGCTGCAGCTTGACATTGCATGCTTTTGCTCAAACTGCCATCCACCAGGACCCCCAGATCTTTCTCCAATCAAGAAAACTAGCTTCATTATGTGTTTTAATCCACAGCGCCTATACAGTTGGAAATAACGGTTGGCTTGGGAGGTAAATAGCGTCTGTTTTTAGCTCTAGGTCCCATCATTGACTTGTTCAACATATGGACAAAAGATATATGAAGATACATTGAAATGTATGTATGCTAATATATGGGCATAAGGTCTCTTGAAGATCCAAAAATACAACTATCTGTCTTAATTAGCAATTCAAATGAATGCCCAGTGCCAAGGGCATCGTTCTTGAAAGACTTCTGGCTGCAGTACTGGGCAGTTTCAATGCAATTAACTATGAAGATTGTCACATCGATTTGTGTTGGAATGTTTTCTGTACTGCTTGTGCCAAAACCTGGATGATGATTGTTGGCAAGGTAGAACAACCCTACTTTTTTTCTGCTGGCTATGTTTCTAGTTTTTCTGTGTATCTGGCATCTCCTTCCTTTTGTATTAGGGAACATTCATGTTTTTGAGTAGTGTATAACCTTTTGAGATAGGGGAGAGGAGGATGCAGTTTCCTTTTCTTTTTCCTCCGCTCTTTAAAGTTGCTTTAAAGAATAGAATCTCTTTCTTTTTTTGTGTTTCCGTTTTTTGTTTTAAAAGTTTTCTGAAGAGGAGATTTTATTGGTCTGAAGTTGCACCAGCTGAGTCTGATTTTAATGAGATGCACTTGTGCTTTCATGTGATTTATGTGTTATAAATGTGCTTGTAGGTTTTGCAACTTCTGTGGTTTTGACAAAGCACTTCTATAGTGTGAAACGCGTCAACCTACCTGCATTTTTCCAGCCTGTACCCATCCAGTGCTTTTAATATTTATGCTTCAATAAAGACTTCATACTTTACTTTCTGTGTGGGTGTGCTGCCGATCCAAAGATTCTCTGTTCCAACCCTACTTTAAAGTACAAATATTTTATTATCTGTGTTTAATCAGAGTGAGGGCACGTTGGAGGAGACATACAAAGAGCCATGCATAAACATTGGCTCTTCATATATACAGTGAGGGTAATACTGGTATTGGGACTATAACTTTGCACCATTGTAATACTGGTCATGATTAGGTTCACAATTAACACAATTAATAACTTGGGCAAGAACATTTTATCTGGGTAATACTATTTTTGCTGTGGCACTTATGGGAGAGGTATAGGGAGAGGTATGTTGAGAGGTATAGGAGCCATGAAAAAGTTCAAAACTTCACTGGAGTGCAGTTGGGTGTTTAAAGGGACTACAACGAATAGTAAGGTGCAATACCAAACTGGTAACAAGCACAACAAGAAAAGAAGTCACCAAAACTCCAACAGTATTCCTTCTCACCCATTTATCAGTGAAATGTCACAAAAGCCAAACAATCCCAATATTTTATATTGGGGCCTAGCAGGTTCCCTTCCTCAAGGTGACAGAGTGTCAATCTACATAAATTGTTAATAATATTTAAACCATACTGTTACCCATAGCAACCAAGTGAACGACCCTATGATGTCATTATGATGTCATAATCCTTCCAAAATTTGTCTAAACAGTATTGTCAAGGTAACAATACAAGTGCTCATGTCACAAATCAAAAAATCAACTCAAATTATTCCATACCAGCATCACAGAATTGACTGTCCCCAAAGATTCCAGGATCTTGCAGAGTAGTACAGGTGACCACATGGCTATTACCAGACAATGGAAGAGACATAATCTGGCCCCAATCTGGCTCAAAGGAGGAAGAATGGGCTCCAAATGTTGGTCTCCATGTCTATGTAGATTGTCACCATATTATCTTGTGGAAGAGACCCTACAAGGCCCTAAAACATTGGCTTGTTTGATTTATGAGGCTTTTCATCAATAAATGAGTGAAAGCATATACTATTGGCACAATGATCACTGATTACAAGGTTCTAAATGGTTTACTGTAATGCTAATGCGTTAAAAGAAAAGAATCTAGTGGGCAAAAGAATACATTTTTATTGTGCTAGTCCTGTAAAAAAAACGTAAATGATATTCTTTACCAACGGTAAGAGTCCCACCAGTGAGGTCTCTTCATTTACAACCTTCTTTCAAGATACCTACAACTCTATTTGGATATTCCACCAGTACGGGCAAGACTGACAATCACAGCCTGCAAAGGGCTATCACTTACATTAGTTTCACAGTTTAAACTGCCACAGGAGTGGCAGTAGCTCTGCATCAACCATCAGGGAGAGCAGTCTGTGTTGTGCATACAGGAATATGTTGACTTTTGAGCAAAAGTCGATATTTGTATAGCCTTGGGGTTTCTGCATACACTGCTTGATTTGCTGTCAAAAGAAGTTTACTTCAGATCTCTGTTCATGCAGATTACCTATCTACCAGTTACTTCTTATGGCTGACTAATTGGAAAGGGTTCATTTAAATGGACCAAAACAAAATCTGACTTGATTACAGCCTTTACTATATTACTTCTCTTTCACTTCTCTTATTTTGACATAAGCACAATAGCTATCTATACGTTTGGTCAGTGTTGACAAGGATATAACAAATGATTAAGCAGAAATAGCAGTTAGCAGGAATACATGGCAGTCATACATGGAGGATTCTGGTGTCAAATACTACCTTAGAAGAACCATGGATAATGAATGTAATGTTTTCAGGCTTGAAACACATAACAAATAATGAAAAGATTTGCTCACCTGCATTAATTTTTCTATGCACCTTCTCCGGTTATAGAACCTTTCTCTCTATGGGCAGTTATTCATATTTTTCTTCTTTTTTGAGCTATTTTGTAATTGCACAAATGGTGAAAACCTGTAAAGTTCTTTAATCATAAAAGGAAGGGACAAATATTTGAAAATCGTGTATAATTATAACTGTGGTGTCATATACAAATTCTTTTTTATATAAAATATGCGTGAATATCCAAAATCTCCAAAATATCCAAAAACGAAAATTAAAAGCAAACTTAAAAAATGCTGAACTTGTGCCTGTTGTATCCACTATATGATATCTGAAAAAATTCCTTAATAAATCAAGTAACATAAAAAATACACAAACCAACACCAATGTAAAAAAATGGCACCAATATATAAGTCCAAATCTGTGATAACGAACTATCCACAATAAATGTCCATAATTCTAAAAATCCCAATGTGACTTGTTCAGAATCCAGGTGATGACACTTTATCACAATTTCTGTGCAGAGAAATAAGGTGACAAGTTGTTTAGACATTAATGGCAGTGTATTTTGAGGGGACAGAACATTTACATTGGTATATAAGCTGTACACTCACAACTTTACATTGTAGCAAAGTGTCATTTCTTCAGTGTTGTCACATGAAAAGATATAATGAAATCTTTAAAAAATGTGAGGGGTGTACTTACTTTTGTGAGATACTGTATGTCCCTATGCAATCTTCAGCAATGTACAGGAACTGATCTTGTAATCCTGGAAGGTAAATCTCCCTCCACTGTCTGCTCACAGCCCCTTCACAGGACGGCAAAGTTCTTTGATAGCCTTAACTACTTATAACACAATGATATACACCTACAATAAAGTCAAACTGTGGACAGATATAAAAGGCACAAACTAATGCAGATTTGTAATCAATAATACATCACTTGAACTCCAGACAAACATCTAATTGCACAGATGCATACATGGGGCTGTTTTGCCTGCCAAAGAATTAGCATTTTTGTCCATCTAATCCTGAGATTCACACAGCTCTACCACATAGCACAGACCTGCCAAGCAGAGAAGGGGGCCTGATCTTTTGCCATTTAACTTTCACACATAGGTCTCCTTCCCACCCCCACCCTGGAAATGGACAGTGAAATGCGTAACAGCAAACCGATGAGCTCATCTCTGTGTTAATCGACTCTCTCCTCCTATCAGCATGCTCTTTGCACATCTGAGAGGCTTCTTGTGCTTATTTTCCCTGAGCTCCAACAAGAACTGCTTAAAGTGGTTGTAAACCGTAAAAAAAAAAATCCTCAAAAAACCTGCAAGACAAAGGCGTTATGAGCTAGTATGCATAGCATACTAGCTCATTATGAATTACTTACCTGAGATCAAAGCCCCCACAGCAGTCCTCATTCAACGATCTGGCAGCTGATATCACTCCCAGAGGCTACTTATGGGTATCACGGCTCCAGCGCTGGGATCGGGCAGAGCCGCGATGACGTCACTCCCACGCATGTGCGTGGGAGCTGCCGATAACGGCACAGTCTAACTGAAGCAATGGCACATATGTGCCGTTGCTTCAGTTTGCTTAAGTGCGTATGTGCCGATGACGTCAGCACATGCAAATACAAGGGATGTCTCCAGGTTTAGGAGATATCCAGTGTAGCTACATGTAAGCCTAATTTTAGGATTGCCTGTAGTAAAAAGTGGTTGTAAAGGGTTTACAACCACTTTAAGCTGGCCATAGACTCTGGTTGGCATAAACAGACCTCCCTTGTGTACTATTCCTCTTCAGTGCTTTCTTAAACATAACCGGTTGCATTGGGTGACCATTTCTTTTAGGCTGGGTTCACACTGCTGCGGGGGGAGATCCGGATGTGATTCGCACCGCAAATCACATCCGATCTCCGTAGCGATGCGAGTTCAGCCATACAGATAGTATGGCTGAATTCGCAGCGCTCCCGCAGCAAACTCGCACGGGACCCTTTTTTTGGTCCGCAACAGAATCGGATCGCATGGGGGTTCACACCATGCGATCCGATTCCTGTGCGAGTCGGCAGATCGCACTGCGATATGCGGACGGATCTGGGGGTGTCATTAACATAACATTGACACTCCCAGCCGTCCGCATAGGGCAGTGTGAACTGCCGGTGGGAGGTGTGCGATGCGGGAAAACAACGCGGATTCGCGGCGTTCCCGCATCGCAGTGGTGTGAACCCGGCCTTAAAGTATATAGACAATGGCGAGTGAGGCTCTCTGCAAAATAGTCTGCTGCAATAGGAGTTTCAAAATCACATTAAAAGCACATTAACCTCAGAAATACTACATGTTAATGTGTGTGCGGTAATGTTCCGCAACAGAATGGAAAAGTGTAATAACGGTCTTTGTGCTTTTTTTGCCCTTGTCTGTTTTCCTGTAGAAAAAAATAATAATAATTTTACTGCATGAAAGTGCATTTCAAGTAGACAAGCCATTTTTTCTTACTATATGTGACTGATATACAGTACGTCTATGTGCTGCAGTTTGGTGAATTTTTAAGGTAATCTATATGAGTCTATTGACACCTATAGTGATGGCCGAACGGTTCGCCCGGCGGTCGTTTCGCGGCGAATTTCCGACTTTCGCCGTCCGCGGGTTCGAACGCCTTTTTCCGTCGTTCGCCCCGGCGGACTTACGTGTTTAATGTATACAAGAACTTTAACCTTTCGTGACACGTTTATCATGTGTTACAGGACAACCAATTGAGACATGACAGCTCATGGACACTTGGACATTCCCCCTAACCTATAAATACACCCGATCCGGTGGCCATTTTACATTCTTTCTTCTGTCACTGTAGGGAAAGGATCCTGTGTGGAGTAGGGACAGAGAAAACGCTAGCTATTTGGTACACAAAAGTTCTTTTCAGGACTGGTATAGGTGTTAGGTCAGCAGCCTGAGTTTCTTTTGTCAGTTTAGATAAAGGGACAGAGCGCTGTATGCTGCTATTTTAGGGACAGCTCAGCCAGATTAGTCTTTCTTCATCATCATCATCATCATCATCATTAGCTGTTACTATCAGGTCCACAAAAGAGCTGTTCCAGCTAATCGTTCCAGCCTACTCTTTTTTGCCAATTTGTATAGGGACAGGCAGGAAGCAGTGTGTCAGGCAGTGAGGATAATTTTAAAGACTTGCTGTTACTATTAGTTCCACAAAGGTTCTTTTCAGGACTGGTATCAGTGGTACGGTAATAGGCTTGTACACGTATAATATTCTTTCTTCCAAATATAGAAAGAATATTATACTTGACTGCTGCCCTTCTGCTGCAGTCTGCTAATCATTCACAACTCACTTGTTCCACAAAGCTCTTTATCAGGACTGGTAACTTGGTCTGTCTAGGGTGCTACGGTACATAGGCTTGGGTGCGGTACAGTCTGCTGTTCTGTAAGGACCGCTATCGGTCCACAATAGATAGGGTTGCCGTGCACTACTGCTGACCGCTGCCCTATACTGCAGCAGTCCTTCAGCGGTATAGGGACTGACGCACAGTCTGCTAAACACTAATACACAACCTGCTTGGTCCACAAAAGTTCTTATAAGGACTGGTAACTTGGTATAGGGTGCTACGGTACATAGGCCTGAGTGCGTTACAGTCTGCTGTTCTGTAAGGACCGCTATCGGTCCACAATACATAGGGTTGACGTGCACTACTGCTGACCGCTGCCCTATACTGCAGCAGTCCTTCAGCGGTATAGGGACTGACGCACAGTCTGCTAAACACTAACACACAACCTGCTTGGTCCACAAAAGTTCTTATAAGGACTGGTAACTTGGTATAGGGTGCTACGGTACATAGGCCTGAGTGCAGTACAGTCTGCTGTTCTGTAAGGACTGCTATCGGTCCACAATACATAGGGTTGCCGTGCACTACTGCTGACCGCTGCCCTATACTGCAGCAGTCCTTCAGCGGTATAGGGACTGACGCACAGTCTGCTAAACACTAATACACAACCTGCTTGGTCCACAAAAGTTCTTATAAGGACTGGTAACTTGGTATAGGGTGCTACGGTACATAGGCCTGAGTGCGTTACAGTCTGCTGTTCTGTAAGGACCGCTATCGGTCCACAATACATAGGGTTGCCGTGCACTACTGCTGACCGCTGCCCTATACTGCAGCAGTCCTTCATTGGTATAGGGACTGACGTACAGTCTGCTAATCACTAACACACAACCTGCTTGGTCCACAAAAGTTCTTATAAGGACTGGTAACTTGGTATAGGGTGCTACGGTACATAGGCCTGAGTGCGTTACAGTCTGCTGTTCTGTAAGGACCGCTATCGGTCCACAATACATAGGGTTGCCGTGCACTACTGCTGACCGCTGCCCTATACTGCAGCAGTCCTTCATTGGTATAGGGACTGACGTACAGTCTGCTAATCACTAACACACAACCTGCTTGGTCCACAAAAGTTCTTATAAGGACTGGTAACTTGGTATAGGGTGCTACGGTACATAGGCCTGAGTGCGTTACAGTCTGCTGTTCTGTAAGGACCGCTATCGGTCCACAATACATAGGGTTGCCGTGCACTACTGCTGACCGCTGCCCTATACTGCAGCAGTCCTTCAGCGGTATAGGGACTGACGCACAGTCTGCTAAACACTAACACACAACCTGCTTGGTCCACAAAAGTTCTTATAAGGACTGGTAACTTGGTATAGGGTGCTACGGTACATAGGCCTGAGTGCAGTACAGTCTGCTGTTCTGTAAGGACCGCTATCGGTCCACAATACATAGGGTTGCCGTGCACTACTGCTGACCGCTGCCCTATACTGCAGCAGTCCTTCATTGGTATAGGGACTGACGTACAGTCTGCTAATCACTAACACACAACCTGCTTGGTCCACAAAAGTTCTTATAAGGACTGGTAACTTGGTATAGGGTGCTACGGTACATAGGCCTGAGTGCGTTACAGTCTGCTGTTCTGTAAGGACCGCTATCGGTCCACAATACATAGGGTTGCCGTGCACTACTGCTGACCGCTGCCCTATACTGCAGCAGTCCTTCATTGGTATAGGGACTGACGTACAGTCTGCTAATCACTAACACACAACCTGCTTGGTCCACAAAAGTTCTTATAAGGACTGGTAACTTGGTATAGGGTGCTACGGTACATAGGCCTGAGTGCGTTACAGTCTGCTGTTCTGTAAGGACCGCTATCGGTCCACAATACATAGGGTTGCCGTGCACTACTGCTGACCGCTGCCCTATACTGCAGCAGTCCTTCAGCGGTATAGGGACTGACGCACAGTCTGCTAAACACTAACACACAACCTGCTTGGTCCACAAAAGTTCTTATAAGGACTGGTAACTTGGTATAGGGTGCTACGGTACATAGGCCTGAGTGCAGTACAGTCTGCTGTTCTGTAAGGACCGCTATCGGTCCACAATACATAGGGTTGCCGTGCACTACTGCTGACCGCTGCCCTATACTGCAGCAGTCCTTCAGCGGTATAGGGACTGACGCACAGTCTGCTAAACACTAACACACAACCTGCTTGGTCCACAAAAGTTCTTATAAGGACTGGTAACTTGGTATAGGGTGCTACGGTACATAGGCCTGAGTGCGTTACAGTCTGCTGTTCTGTAAGGACCGCTATCGGTCCACAATACATAGGGTTGCCGTGCACTACTGCTGACCGCTGCCCTATACTGCAGCAGTCCTTCATTGGTATAGGGACTGACGTACAGTCTGCTAATCACTAACACACAACCTGCTTGGTCCACAAAAGTTCTTATAAGGACTGGTAACTTGGTATAGGGTGCTACGGTACATAGGCCTGAGTGCAGTACAGTCTGCTGTTCTGTAAGGACCGCTATCGGTCCACAATACATAGGGTTGCCGTGCACTACTGCTGACCGCTGCCCTATACTGCAGCAGTCCTTCATTGGTATAGGGACTGACGTACAGTCTGCTAATCACTAACACACAACCTGCTTGGTCCACAAAAGTTTTTATAAGGACTGGTAACTTGGTATAGGGTGCTACGGTACATAGGCCTGAGTGCAGTACAGTCTGCTGTTCTGTAAGGACCGCTATCGGTCCACAATACATAGGGTTGACGTGCACTACTGCTGACCGCTGCCCTATACTGCAGCAGTCCTTCAGCGGTATAGGGACTAAGAGTTTTGTCACAGGGTGATTTAAAAAATGACAGGCAGAGGAAGAGGCAGGCCCTTCCGCAGGGGTGGTAGGGGTAGGGCAGGAGCAACAGCCTTGAGCCAAAGTGGGAAGTTGCAGAAGGTGCGTTCAATTACTTTAAAGGACGCACCAGACTTGGTTGAGTGGCTCACTCAGCCTTATTCTTCTGCACCCTCCTCATCCTCTCGATCTGCACCCTCTTCTTCACTCTCTGCTATGTGCACCCCCAAAGACACTACCACCAACAACACCACCACCACCACATACCTTCCGCTTGAGTGCAAATGGGGGCCTTCATGCTCCAGTGTTTTAATAGGGACCCCCGTATAAAAAGCATGAGGGTCAAGGACCAGTACTGGGTGGCAACGTACTTAGATCCCCGGTACAAACACAAAATGGCGGAAATGTTACCGCCGTCGCAGAGGGCTGTCAGAATGCAGCACTTCCAGGCCTTGCTTCGAGAAATGCTGCATTCTGCTTTTGCGTGCGCTGGCAGAGGAGCAATTCCCACTCCCAGAGAAGGATTTGCGGGTACCAATCCAACAGCGCCTGCAAGAAGAGGCCGGTTTGAAGATGTGTTGGTGACTTCGGATATGAGGTCATTCTTTCAGCCGACCCATCGACAGGTGTCATCCGGATCCAGCATCAGGGAACGCCTAGACCGTCAGGTGTCCGACTACATTGGGTTAACGGCCGATGTGGACGCTCTGAGGAGTGATGAACCCCTAGACTACTGGGTGGGCAGGCTTGACCTCTGGCCAGAGCTTGCCCAATTTGCAATCGAACTGTTGGCTTGCCCCTCATCCAGTGTCCTGTCCGAAAGGACGTTCAGCGCAGCAGGGGGGATTGTGACCGATAAGCGTACTCGCCTAGCTCACGACAGTGTTAACTACCTCACATTTCTAAAAATGAATGAGGCATGGATCTCGGAGGAATTCAACACATGTGATCAGTAGACCATGTATATGTCTATAAACAATTTTTGGAATCAAGCACACAGACCTTCTTAATTCATTTGGCTCACTTCCCTGACCCAAAAAAGCACACCGTACTATATGCCCCTACCCTCCTCTTTGAAGAGGTTGAGCGGTGTCATATTTCTACTGGGGCTGCTTATTATGAGGGGTTCCCACCATCCCTGTGCTGTGCTGACTTCCTCCTGGGTGTTCTTATTATGAGGGGCTCCCACCATCCCTGTGCTGTGCTGACTTCCTCCTGGGGGTTCTTATTATGAGGGGCTCCCACCATCCCTGTGCTGTGCTGACTTCCTCCTGGGGGTTCTTATTATGAGGGGATCACACCATCCCTGTGCTGTGCTGACTTCCTCCTGGGGCTGCTTACGGTGCTGCTGTCAGCGCTGTATGTCACGGAGCTGCTGTCAGCGCTGTATGTCACGGAGCTGCTGTCAGCGCTGTATGTCACGGAGCTGCTGTCAGCGCTGTATGTCACGGAGCTGCTGTCAGCGCTGTATGTCACGGAGCTGCTGTCAGCGCTGTATGTCACGGAGCTGCTGTCAGCGCTGTATGTCACGGAGCTGCTGTCAGCGCTGTATGTCACGGAGCTGCTGTCAGCGCTGTATGTCACGGTGCTGCTGTCAGCGCTGTATGTCACGGAGCTGCTGTCAGCGCTGTATGTCACGGAGCTGCTGTCAGTGCTGTATGTCACGGAGCTGCTGTCAGCGCTGTATGTCACGGAGCTGCTGTCAGCGCTGTATGTCACGGAGCTGCTGTCAGCGCTGTATGTCACGGTGCTGCTGTCAGCGCTGTATGTCACGGAGCTGCTGTCAGCGCTGTATGTCACGGAGCTGCTGTCAGTGCTGTATGTCACGGAGCTGCTGTCAGCGCTGTATGTCACGGAGCTGCTGTCAGCGCTGTATGTCACGGAGCTGCTGTCAGCGCTGTATGTCACGGAGCTGCTGTCAGCGCTGTATGTCACGGTGCTGATGTCAGTGCTCTGTATTACGGTGCTGCTGTCAGTGCTCTGTATCTCCTGCACCCTCTTGTTTGCCTACCCTGGTCCCTGACCTTCCCTCTCCTCCATTGCCTTCATTAGCTCCATAGTCCTGAATTGTCAGAACAATTTCCCAAATAAAAAAAAAATGCTTGTAGTTATCGATCCCAAATTCACCTCATACATGTATTATGCTATTGTCCAGGTGGTGGGACTACGTGCTACCCCCTAATAATTACCCCGTGGCCGCAAATTCGACCTAAAGGTTTGCGAAATTCGCCTCCCATTGAAGTCAATGGAGCCCGCGGCGAACGGTCGTTTTCGCGAACGTTTGTGCCCGTTCGCGTTTCGCGTTCGCGAAACGTCCCGTCGGAAGTTCGTCCATCACTAGACACCTACAGTACATGTGTGAGTTATAATACATGCTGCAATGAGTGCAAAGCTACCCAGATAGCAAGGATAACAAATTTGTGGCAGTCTTGTAAGTCTTGTTAGCTTGCTGCACATTTTCGCTGGCAAGTTGTACACTTGCAAAGCACTCGAAGCACAAGTTCTAGTTGACACTTTTCCAAATTCAGCCACAGTGACCCTGTGGTGGGATGACTATTGCATAACATAACTGAACCAGAACTTGCAGCAGACTTGCAGAATGTTTGCACAGAAAGTTGATCTGGAGTCGTGCAATGCGGACTTGCTGCAATTGTGCAACAAACTTGTAAAGCCTGGCAAGTCCAGAAATAGTGTAGCAAGTCAATTGCTTGCTATCTGGGTATAAAACTTAAAGTCAAAGTAAAGGCAAAACCTAACTAGCTCTAAATCTACTCCCACCCACATTCTAAGCCTAATCTATCTTACTCTGTAAAGAAAATATCACTATACTTACCTGTTCTGCAGCCACTCCGGTCTTGTCTTTGGTGTGTAGGAGAGGCAGCCAACAACAGAAGCCCCATCGTAAGTCTATGGGTGACATCACTTCCCAAGCATTTCCTAGCCATTGTTGGCTTTCTCCTGCACACAGAGGGTGCAGCTGGAGACCAGACTGGAGCTGCTTCAGAATAGGTAAGTGAAAGGAAATAGTAGGTATTCTGGACGATCGCCCATCTATAGGTACACCAACAGGGCCCTCAGATATCTGGAGACACTGAATGAAATGTGAGGCAGGTTGTGCAGTCGTTAATGCCTTTACAGTATAAGGTTTTTTAAAGCTTATATATGGTTCAATATACCAATAGAAAGAGGGGAGGGGGGAGTGGTTAGTAAATGATGTATTGGTATAAAATATATGGCTATACAAGTCAATGACCCCTAAAATACATTTATTATGAGGGTGCAAGAGTCAACAGGCCATCTGGTTATGAGTCATAAGTCATGCATCCTGTCCCATGGCCTAAAGAACAGAGAACAGGAAAGGACAAACCAACCCACAATGGTATATATAGAGTACAGTGCTTGTGCAAGCATTTTTCTAAACATTCTTTCATAGTTGAAATGGCAATGCATATCAAAGCATAGAAAAATTGAGTCACAATGGAGTCACAATAGTTTGGGCATATTAAGTAAAGTTAGTGTGGCAATATTTTCTTGGTTAGATAGAATAGGCGTAGAATGTGGGTGGGAGTAGATTTAGAGTTAGTTAGGTTTTGCCTTTACTTCCACTTTAAAGAATCTTGCATGCATAAGGGATACTGGGTTTCTTACTAAAACACAGAGATTGGTGGTATTATTATAGTGAAGACAAACCTTCCCACTTAGGCTAAAATTAATATGGCTGAATAGCAGCAGCCAAGTGTGACCGCCAGCAAGAATCATTCGATTTGATTCTTGCTGGCAGTCGCAAGCACTGGCTGCACACACTGTGTGCGAACACGTGCAGCTGTCAGCAGCGGCTGTCTGATTTGTACTCTGCACAAATCTCAGGTTGGCGCTGCCACCATTGGCATGTAGCAGCTCATCTGAGTGGTTACATGCAAATAGAGCCTCTGACCAGCCCAGCGTCTGTCCGGGATCAGCGTTTCTGCAAAGTTTTGGCCACACACAAACTGGTCGCAGCCAATTGGGAGGTTTGTGTACGGCCATAGTACAGAATGTTACTGCATCAAGAGGTGGTGTTTAGCTGCCCCTGAACAAGCAAACTATCTGCTGATATTTGGTCATCTGATTGTAGAAGTCACTTTTAGAAATTGTAAACAAGGCCTACATTGGTATCTACAGATGAGAAATGGGTAGGAAAAAGGATTTGTAATAAAGTTTGCTAAAATCCTTGTGGCGTACATAGTTTTTTTTTGTTTTTTTTTTGGAGGAGCCTTTTTTCCCCAAGAAAACCAAAATGTCACCTTACTTTTGACCTTTGAATTTCTCATAGACGTAAAGCTGCAAAGAAAAAGGGCAAAGTGCGTTCTATTTTCAGTTCAATATGTTTGATTTTACTTTTGAAGCTTAAAAGTTGAAAAATTGACCTAGTTTTAAAAAGTACCTTCCCTTCCCTAGCCTACTTTTCTGTACATCTATCGCCAAGTAACAGGTACATTTTTAAGATATTTTACCAAGGGTTATTGAAAATGAGAAAAGTTAAAAGATACAATTGTATTTCTGATTTATCCACCTTGGTATCTGTAAATTGGTATGGAACGAAATCTTCACCAAGTAGTATTGTGTCTAAACGAGGAATAAAGTGTATCCTCGCTGTACTATATTTGGCATGTGTTTGGAAAGAGTGCCCCAGGGATATTACAGACAAAGAAAGAGAGTAGAGCAGGGTACACCAAGAAAAAGTAACATAGTATAAAAGTCTAGCAATTTTATTAATACAAAAAGGATTTAATTGACAACAATAGTATTTATATACAAAAACACCTAAAGACAATGAGTAGAGCACATGCCAAGCAAAAACAGCTGCTAAATTTGGAGCACACAAAGGTTCCAGACTTTAAGTCGAACCAATACGGTGTGTGAACCAAGATTCCCAAAAATTTTGGGAAAATGAGGGGAGGGGAGTTTTTCTTTATAGACGTATATATTTTGCTGGTGGTGTGGCCGCGCTGACTCGTTGTTTTCAATGGGCGGGAGCGGTGGAGGAGCAGTGTATTCACCACTCCTACACCGATGCAAAGAAGCTGCTGGCAGGACTTTTTGTGATGCCATGCCAGCGAAGCGCCTCATTGTGAAAGCACTCGGGCTTTCACACTGGGTTTTCAGCTGAGGCTTTTTTCAGGCGCTATGCAGTCGCTATTTTTAGCGCTGTAGGGCCTGAAAAACGCCTCCAGTGTGAAAACTATACTTTAGCAGTCTAGGGCCAGAGCCTCTAAGGCAGGGGTAGGCAACCTTAGAATGGTGGAGATCTACCTGAACAACATGGGAGAAATCAAAGATCACCGGGCACAACACACTATTTTTGTGCGCTAACCTAGGAAGTCAATTAACAAGTAAGGCAGTTTTGAAGAAAACTTGGGGCCAATTCACTCCAGGATCATATGGTACACACTCCTGTGCATTTCCCATGTTTGCCCCGTGTGGGGAATTTTGACAGCCCATTCATTTTAATGGGCTGTAAATCACACTGGAATGCAGAAAAAGCAATGCATGCATTACTTTTAAAAGCACGCTGCAGCAAACAGCATGGCACTGTGGAACTATATGGTGCCCACAAATGCACTGCATTTGTGATCTGAATTTGGGGTGCTGTTACAAATACATTGGCACCTGCATGCAGATCGCAAAGGCAGTGTGCTCACCGGCAGTGCGAGAAATGTGCATGGAATGCATGTTTCCTGCACCACATTCTTTTATGAACTGGCCCTTTTATGAACTTATTCAGGTCAGGAGTAACTAAAGTTCGCAGGTCAGGAGTATATAGCTCAGTATTAACAGATCAGGAGTATACAGCCCAGCATTAACAGATCAGGAGTATACAGCACAGCATTAACAGATCAGGAGTATACAGCCCAGCATTAACAGGGCAGGAGTATATATACCACTACTCTTTGTCCTTCCCTAATGATCAGTTCCTTACCTTCTTTTTTCCGACATGCTGCCTTCCATCTCTCTCCTCACATCCATACCGAGTCCCTGTATGAGATGTATAAAATGGGTGGGACGGATGTGAGGGGAGAATCACATGGGAGTCAATGAAGCCATACTGCAGAGCCAGCTGCTTGTGTGTGCTGCTCTGCTCCGAAGTCGGGAAGGAATTGTTTAAACAGCGGTGGTCGGCATTGCGGACAGGAGATCGGGTTGCCGACCCCCGCACTAAGGTGTCCTTTCTCTGCCTTTTTACCCCAGAGGAATCCTTGAAATTATTTTTCTGATGTCAGGAAACCCTTGCTAAGTGTTCATTAAGGGTATAGTATGACGACCACGTGATAGTTTTCATTTTTCGGGGTTGTATTTGATATGTGCAAAGTGGAATCACACAAATACTTATAAGTACTTATAAGTATACCATTTAATAAATGTAATAACAGATACAAATAGTATTATATATAAAAAAATCAAGAATACTTAACTAAAGAGATTGTTTCAGCACGGAGTGCCCCTGCTTCTGCGGTGTGACCAGATGATCCTAGACGCATGTATGATAGCAAGCTCTGAAGACGAGACTGAATGTTTCAAGTCAACTATAGAATATAGGACTTGAAGAATGGCCAACCCCCTGCCAACTCTCCTTGCAAGTAAAATGACCTTCTAAGGATGATAACTCATTCCCGAAAGGAGATTATTGGTCTGGCTTGTCCATATAGTCAGTTTCCAATGATATCCCTATAGCATGAAGTAATTTATAGACATGTGCATTCGTTTTCGTCCGAATGCATTTTCGTCCGAATTTCAGGTATTTTCGTTTTCGTTTTGACAAACGATAACGAAAGTGCAGATTCCGAAAAACGAAAGATCCGACATAAATAAATGCTTTTTTTCGTTTTCGTTGTTACAACAGTTCGATATAGAATAGGAGATTCGAAGTGGCCGTTCGATATAGAATAGGAGATTCGACGTGACTCCATATGTCTATTGAACCTGTGGTCGAATGTGCCTAAGTTTCGTTTACCTCTATTAGTCCTATTATATAGAAAAGCTTCGACAGAGAGTAAATATTCGACATAGAGAGAACAGAATCGACAGAGAGAAACGATACTGGAATTGGGTGGGGGAAGTAAATAAAAAAAAAATAATGATAATATTCGACGGGATCGTTGCACGTTTAAAATAATATTCGACGGGATCATTGCACGTTTATAATAATATTAGACGGGATCATTGCACGTTTATAATAATATTCGACGGGATCGTCGCAACTATACGACACTGCAATCGTACATTTCGGCAATCGAATGCTCCGCCTATAGGCTATATAGTTTAGCAGCTCCATCGAATCTTCTTTATCCATTCGACAGATACCATAAGCCTTCCAAGACAGATTCGACCGTAATTCATGTGGATTTTCGGACGAATGCAATTTTTGCACGAAAAACGAAATAAATAAAAACGAATTTCGGGAGTAACTAAATAAATAAAATTTACGGACGAAAAAACGAAACGAAATATTCTAGTCTGCACATGTCTAGTAATTTAAGGTAACCAGGATAACTAGGATATTAGAGACTTTCTTAGATATTTGTCAGACAACTAGAAAACTTTAGAAAGGAAATGTGAAATATGCAATATGCAATTTTCCCATCAAGGAGTCAAATGGGAAAATGCTGCCTACATTGCTGGCCAGTGGAAAAAATGCCCCCTTACAGTAATGGGTATAATGCCACCCTTGCAGTCAGCCAAAGAGATCATTAGTTACTGACTCTACCAAGGTCTAGCTCTGCCAAGTGACATTAGACCTAGAATTATGTAGGCACTATCGTATAGGAGGTCAATCTACCAACCTCTGGAAGAATCTTAGAGTTCCACTGAACCATGGTTGAGAATGGCTGCTTTAACTCCCCTGGCGGTATTCCCGAGTCCGGCTCAGGTTGAAAATTCAGAACCATTAGCGGTAACCCCAAGCTAGACTCGGGATCGCATCGCAGGATCCAGGATGAGTATGCTTACCTTATCCCCTGGATCCAGCGATGCCTCCCCGCAGTGTGAGCGGCTCATCCTCCGCTCGAGCTATCACGGAGCCAGGTTCCGTTCCCTGCGAGTGTTGCGACGCATGGTGACGGAGAACGGTGCCAAATCAAAAAGTAAAACACACACATTACATACAGTATAATGTAATCTTACAGATTACATTACTCTATGTAATTATTTCTCATCCCTTTTGTCCCTAGTGGTCCGCCCAATGCCCTGCATGTAGTTTTATATTATAAAAACTGTTCTTTCTGCCTGGAAACTGGAGATTGTCCATAGCAACCAAAACTGTCCCTTTACATCAAAAGTGGTTTTAGACCAGCTAGAAAACAGCGATAATAAATTAGAATCAATCGCAGAATTGAGCGACAGCGATTTGTGGGGAGATCCGTCATCAAATACTGAAAAGTAATGACAGTGACAATTCTGCAGCTGAGCAAATTTCAGTGTTTTTGATTTGATTACATTATTGAATATTTTTATTATTATTATATTATTATTTGGTATAATTATTTATAGTTATTATATTTTAATTTATGATTTTGTTTTTCAAATTTTATCATACAGGGGATGTCTACTAGACTCTGGTTTGGACAGATTTAAGTGAGTTATTCCTAAGAATTGCAGGACTACAATATAAAACGCCAAATTTCCATGCAAAACATTGTCCCGCTTTCAGCACCAAAAATCCAACATAATCATACCGCCAGGGAGGTTAAGGGTAGCAGAGAAAAATAATAATAATTTTCAATGGAGTTTTCAGATTTCTACAAAAGTCAGTGAATGGTTCTAGTTAGTGTTCTTCTTCAAGTGACTATGAGGAGTATTATAATGAATATAATGTCATTAGAGTGTGTTTTGAACAGCTCTTAATAACGAGGCCAGAACACATCATTGAATAAATGAACTTGTTGAGTTCAGCTCTTAATGTAGCACTTGGCTGTGCATTCAGGATAGGAACCATATTTCTGTTTATAAATCATTCAGGTCAGCGAGGCAACATTTTGGAAGCAGAACCAAACACAGGGACTAATCTGTGAAAACTCAGAGGAGCAAACAAAACTGGAGCAAGCTCAGATCTACTGCCCGCAACAAATTAATTGGTTGTTTGGGTCAGCAGTTCCACTTCGGCTACAGTTTTCTTTGTTTCCATTTTATAAACACATCCCTGCTATATAAGAGGCCTAATTTGTCCAAAAATAAAATGGTCTGTGCTATAGCTGGTCAACTCATAATTTTTAAGCTGCAGTTTTACGGTGCGGGATTCAATCTGGTTTTAGTGAACATGTATTTATTTACTTACCTTTCTTTGATCCTTGGCTCCCCTTATCTCTGTAGCAGCCGTATATAAAATACTGGGGTGGAGGGCAGATCGAGCTGCAACGTCACCTGTTATATGCACTGTCACTGAATCATGGGAGGATGTCACATGCTTCTCCATACTGCAAGGCACTGAGCATTTTACAGTGGGGGCATTTTTGCAGTGAAGGAGCACTGGAGAGGTAAGTAGTAGATGGTTGGGGCAGGATGACAGATGTCTTTGGTTGCCATCTTTGGTTTACAACTGTCAGGGACAAACTGGATAGTGGAACCTGGGTGTTATTTGTATGTTTGGAGAGGGTGCCAGCATTAATAGGGGGCACAGTACAAAGTCCATGTGCACACCAGCAGATCTTCACCAGAACACCCCACAATGACTTATGGACTTGCCAGGTTGTGGCAATTAGGCACATCTTTGCAGATGGCAGCTAAATAGGGGTAGAACCAGAGCATAATACAAAGTCAACAGAGAATTTCAGAAATTGGTACAGGCCAAAGGTCAGGAAGGGTAGCGAAGAAGCGTAGTAAAAATACAAGCTGAAATAGGTAACCAGAAATCCAGAAATGCAGGAGCTAACAGACTGGAGACATTGGAGGTTATTTACGAATGGCTAATCCACTTTGCACTACAAGTGCACTGCAAGTGCAGTTGCTGTAGATCTGAGGGGGACATGCAAGGAAAATAAAAAAACATCATTTTAGCTTGTACATGATTGGATGATAAAATCAGCAGAGCTTCCACTAATTCAGGGGAGGGCTGGGCCAGGGGGCAGGGATGCAATTGCCCCCTGGGCTGCTCTGATATGCGGTGGCAAAGGCTGCTGTGTCGTCAGCTCAAAACCGCAACATGCACAGTTCTTGAGCTGGCCGAGTCCAGTACTGTGAGCCAGCGATGTCTTCATGTCAGGGCTGACAGTCTGTGTTACACAGCACAGCCCCCCCCCCCCAGCCCTCCCTACTCCACACCATTGGCTGGCAGAGGCTGGACCTGCTCTCTGCTCAATCTGAGTAGTTGGCTGGAATCCAGTGAGGCTCCTGGGAGGCTGGGACCATCCAAGTAAGTGAGCTCCTCCTCTCTCCTCCTCCCTGCAGCCAAAGAGTTTTTTTCTAGCAGCCTGTGCCAGTACCTTGCCCTCCTAGGGCTAGGTGGTATGATGAGGGCTCTCACTGACATGCTGCAGTTTGGCTGCAGTGCTGGTGTACTGGCAGTCATCCTGCATGTTGCCCCTGGGACATAGATGATGCACATTTTTACTGCATGCTCTGAAAGTGCACAAAACGTCCTGCATGCTGCATGTTTGGTGCACTTTCAGAACATGCAGCAACAATGAGTAACCTAAAAGAAGTCTGAGGGGGTGTGACACCCGCCAGTACACCCGCACTTCAGCCAAACCGCAGCACACCAGTGTGAGCCTAAATGCTTGTATTCACTTGCAGCAGCCACTGCCACTCCTCTGAAAAGTGATCCATGCTCAGGTCACTTTTCAGAAGCATTTGACAGGCAGTGAATAGTTGATATCACATTTCATCCCTGCCTGCTTTAAGCCCCCTAAATGCCAATCCCTGCAGGTAATGACACAGTTCACTTTGAACTCCACCTTATTTCCATTACTCTCTGTAGTTATTAGATGTGGTCTCACCTTTTTGTTTGCACATCAAATACCAAAGGGTACTTTCACACTGGGGCGATGTGGGCGGTAGTGGTACAGCGCTGCTCGTTTTAGTGGTGCTTTATCATTGTTTTAGTGGCGCTAGCGGGGCACTTTTAACCCCCACTAGTGGCCAAAGAAAATGTTAAAAAGGGCCGTGTTGCATTCATTTCTATAGGCTGGGCGAGGTGCCCCAATAATGCTGCTTGCTGGACTTTTCAGAATGTCCTTCAAGCGCACCTCCCCAGTGCGAAACCTGGGGTGGCATAAGAAGCGCTTTACAGGTGCTATTTTTTAGCACTAAAACGCCTGTACAGCGCCTTCGGTGTTAAAGGACCCTAAAGAGAGTTCTGGAAATAAGGTGGAGTTCAAAGTGAATTTCTACACCTAAGTGGAACCCCACTTTCAGAAGATTTGAGGATATTATTAAACCGAGAGACTGGTGGACTTAGGCCACAATAGACAAATTGAAATTCTGCTGGTTCAGCAGACATTTCAATCTATCTCTGTGCAGACTGGTTGTACAGAATTTGACTCCATCAACTGACACTACAACCAGCATGTCTTTATGTTTTTTAGCAATCAGTGCTGGCTGCTATAGCTGCCAGCAGTGATCACTATATTCTGATGGCTTGGAAACTTTCACCTCAGAGCACACACCGACACACGGCTCTTACGGAAGCTTGGTAATTCAAGTTCTGGGCTTCCCTAACATTACAGCCCTGTGGGGCTGTGACCAAGTCTGGGCAAGAGCTGGGATATGACATTACTTACCTCATATCCCTGCCACTCCTAAACCTGCTCCACCGCAGCACCAGGCCCATAATGCCCTTAATCTGGCCTGTGCTCCGGCATGTGCATTTCTTACTATCCGCAATTGAGACAGGAGGAACCTGCACCCTGGTGAATCTGGTGTTCATGCCGGGGAGACAGCAGGACTTGCGTGTTTAGCCTGCTGCGCTCACTGTGACTCTCAGCTACTCTGCTTGCTTGGCTTGCCCAGTGGTGTGGTGCTCACTCACCAGAGAAGCTCCGGACTCCACAGGTAGTGCTTAGTGTGGTGGCAGTGACAGCACAGTCTTTAGTCTTCATCTTCCTGCAGTCTCATTGGTCTGTGTACTGGGTGTGGGGAAGGGGCCAGCTCTTTTTCTCAGTCTCTCTGGGGGCAATCATGCAGTCTCTTTCTGAGAGACTGCTCCATTCTCTGAGAGACTGCTCCACTTCACACTGCCTGTACAGAGACTGACTGCTTCACAGTGCCTGCACAGAAAGTGACTGCTCTCTCTGTGCAGGCAGTGTGAAGCGAGGTCTGTGCAGGCAGTGTGAAGCAGGGTCTCTCTCTGTGGAGGCAGTGTGAAGCGGGGTCTCTCTCTGTGCAGGCAGTGTGAAGCAGTCTCTCTCTCTTTGGGGCAATGTGGAGCAGTCTCCCTCTCTCTCTGTACAGGGAATGTGGTGAGCTGATTCAGTGGTTCAATGGGCCACTTGACTGGACTTGCCCCCCAGGCCTAAGGCTGCCAGCCCTCCCCTGCACTCATTTCAGATCTACCCCTCAGATTTACAGCGACTGCACTTCCAAGTGCACTTTTAGTGCACTTTCAAGTGCACTTTTAGTGCACTTTGTAGCGCATAGTGGATTTGCCTTTTGCAAATAACCCCGAATGAGTCAGCAGACTACAAGTAGCAGATCAGCATTGCAGATAATCTGTGGCAACAACTAACCATCTAATACATGACAACATTTTTCCAGAGCACTAAGGATTATCTGAAGAGAGAGAGCACAGCGGTAGTTGTCACTTTCCAGGCAGGATGTCTCTCCCTGAAATCTAGGAAACCTGGGAAAAATGCAATCTGGAGCAATGGGTCGTTTACTTAGTTTAAATCTCCACTTGAGCTATTAAACTCTGTAAACAACAGACAGTCTGGTGGCTAGATAACAGAATGTGTAACATTAAAGCTGAAATGCAGGCAAACATATAAATACACAAGCAAAATACATATAGGAGGACTGTATTATGAAACAAAAGTTCGGAGACACAGTTCTAATACATAGCACAGCCCTAGGTGGCATGGAAGAAGACCTGATTTTGCTCTGCCGAGGTTCACTTACAGGTGTCTTCTCCCAGCCTATGACCGGACAGTGGAAAGAGAAAAAACACATGGATAAGCTCATCTCTCTGTCATTTCCTCCTATCAGAAATCCTACTGCACTACAGTAAAAATGATTGGCTCCTTGTGCTGTTTCTCCCTTTTCCAGTCTAAGCTCTCTTGTATAGGAACTCCTAGAGGCTGATAAGTCAAATTTAGGTACCTACATTTAAAAAAATAATACTTTTACAAATGTAGTAATAAATACAAAACTTCATTCATGTGTTTCTTTTGTATCTGCCTGAAGTTCATTTTTATTAAGCTGTATTTCATATTTACATGTCTAAAAACATTTGTAATTTATTTTTTTAATCCTGACCATAATACATAATCAGGGATGTGCAGACGCTCTATACATTCCTATATTAGTCAATTTTTTTAGATGTAGTCTATAGCTGCTTCTGGACATTTTTATTCAAAGAGCACATAGCCATAAGCAAAAAAAAAAATGAAAACAATGAGCATCCATCCAAATCAAGAGATTTTATGCTGCATGTGCTGACTGGCAGCATATGATAAAAAGTTGAATGTATGTAGATATTGTTTTTGGCTATGCATAATTGATAAGCATGGAAAAGCCTTGTTAGGTAAATCACTGTGTCAACCACCTTCCTACACAGTACAGATGCATTGGCTGTAGCAGCATACATCTCCTCCTTTATTTTATATAAGATATCTGTGCCTTTCAAAGGATGCAGGCAGCTGTGAGCATTATAAGTCATGGCCAAACATTTCCGCTACATATTTCCTGAGTACGCTGCTGCCCCAGATTACTTCTAAAATGACTTGTAAGACGAGCGACACTCAGGGAACAGCTGGCTAATATTAAATTAAAAGTAAGTGCAAGCCAGGCAAAAAAAATCCGTCTCGTTTTATTATTCCAAATTACAGGAAAACGCTGCGTAAAATTAAAAAGCAATAAAACAGTATGCCTGAAATGAACATCCTCACATTATCTCTGGTATGAATAATAAATACCGCCATTGCTAGTCCCAGGCTGGGCTACAAGCAACACACAAAAGTTTTGATGTATCTTGCTAATTTAAACATTGGTAAGTGCTGTACCCTCATCCTGCCGGATGGCAGAGTAGCGATTGAGATCTTATGTTTTATCATTTGGATGGCTTTCAGAACAAAGACGCGGTACTCTCTGTTGCTATGGTAACCACATCGTAACACCATTGTTCCCTTGGCAGTAATACTTAAAGGTGAATTCCAGGTATGGCAGTGTCTACATTTGTCCAGCTTGGACCAAGGTAAGTATGGATGTGCCATACCTGTGGAATCCCTTGGATGCTGGAAATCACCATAGTAGGCAACATTATTAGAGGGTTCTCCATTTGTTTCCAGTCCTGTGCGGAGCCGCTGCCCTGCTGATTTATGAACAAAGGAGGTCATTTGCTGGACATGTGTGCCATTCAGAGAACAATTTGTATTTTCTTATAGAACGCAAAGCATTCTCTAACTGGACAAGGTGGAGAAGTGAGGCGGCGATGTTGCATGAAAATGGAAAGCGTTCTCTGAGTGGGTGACCTCCTTTGCTCAGTAAGCCGCAAGGCAGCTGCTAGACATGGGTCCCAGAAGCTAGCAGAAATCACTCAAGCAGCAGTGATTTCCAGCTTCCAGGGGGTTCTCACAGGTACAACACATTCTTTACGTACTTACGTTGGTTCACACTATAGAAAAATGGCCATACCTGAAATTCAACCATAACTTAACCACTTGAGCCTCGGAAGATTTGGCTGCTCAATGACCAGACAATTTTTTGCGATACGGCACTGCACCAATTTAACTGAAAATTGCGTGGACGTGCGACGCTGTACCCAAACAAAATTGACGTCCTTCTTTTTCCCACAAATAGAGCTTTCTTTTGGTGGTATTTGACCATATCTGTGGTTTTTATTTTTTGCGCTATAAACAAAAAAAGAGCGTAAATTTTGAAGAAAACACAATATTTTATACTTTTTTGCTATAATAAATATCCCCAATTCTTTTAAAAAAAGCTAATGTTAACCTCCCTGGCGGTATGATTCAGTCTGGAATTAGGTGCTGAAAGCGGTACAATTATTTTGCATGGAAATCTGGCATTTTATTTTGTAGTCCTGTAATTCTTAGGAATAACGCTCTTAAATCTCTTCAAACCTAGCAGACATCCCAGGTATGATAAAGTTTATAATATAATAAAGAATAATAAAAATGATTCAATAATGTAATCAAATCCTAAAACACTTTTTGGTTGCTATGGACAATCTCCAAATTCCAGGCAGTAAAAAACAGTATTTATAATATAAAAGTGCATGCAGGGCATTGCACAGACCACTAGGGACAAAGGGGTGTGTAATTTTTAATACAGCACTGTAATCTGTAAGATTACAGTACTGTGTGTGTTTTGTGTCTTTTTACTTTTTTTAATTTGCTGCCGTTCTCCGCTCCTGTGCGCCGTAATGCCACAGGAAATGGAGCTCGGCGGGATTCGGCACTGTGAAACGAGCGGAGGACAGCTCGATCACACAGCGGGGGGGACATCGCTGGATCCAGGGGACAAGGTAAGTAACTCTCCCTGTGTCCTCCCCTGCATCCAGCGAAGCGATCCCGAGTCTGGCTCGGGGTTACCGCTTCTATCAGTAAATTCCTAACCCGAGCCAGACTCGGGATTACCGCTAGGGGGGTTAATAAGGGATAGATTTATGGCATTTTTATTATTCGTTTTTTTTTTTTTACTAGTAATGGCGGCGATGAGCTGCTGTGTCTGTGCAGCCACTGCTCACATTAGACATGAATGAGACTACCTGCACAAGGATGCACAGAACACCTGTGTATAACATGGGGCAAATATGCACCCCCCCCCCATGGGTGTACACTTAAAGTGGTTGCAAAGTCTCATTTTTTAAAATAACAAATCTGTTATAATTACCTCCTCTGTGCAGTGGATTTGCACAGGACAGCCCAGATCCTCCTCTTTTTGAGTGCCTCTTTGCTGTTCCTGGCCCCTTCCTCCTGTCGGGTGCACCCCACAGCAAGCCACATGCTATGGGGGCACCCGAGCTGAGCTGCAGCTCCGTATGTCCATTCAGACATGAAGCCATGGCCTGCCCGCCCCCTTTGTCTCCTGATTGGCTAACTGACTTGATTGACAGCTGGCGCTGCTGCTGTGTCTCAGCTAATCAGGAGAGTCCCGGATCTGCCTAGGGACTCGTGGACATCACTGGGTAGAGTTGGCGCTCAGGTAAATATTAGGGCAGGGTGACCAGGCATCCCCGGTTTTAAAATATTGCACTTACAAGAAATGGCACTGTAGGCAGTGCTGACAGTGAATCACTTGTCTTTCAAAAACGCTGGCAAGACAACTTAATACAAAAATGGCCACCGGATGCTGTCATGTACGGGGTTCCTCGTCCTATACTGAGTAAGTTCTGACTAGTGGACGTAGTGTACGTATAGGATGAGGAACCCCGTTCATGACGTCATCCTGCAGCCATTTTTGCATTAAGTTGTCTTGCCAGCGTTTGTAAGAGACGAGTGATTCACCGTCAGCACTGCCTATAGTGTCATTTCTTGTAAGTGCAATATTTTATCCTACTATTAAATGAGAATTTTAAACAGAGAGCACTAGGATTGTGTGCTTTTTTTCCTGCATGTATGCTCTGGGGATCTGAGATCCATCCATTCATCTGAATAGGAAGCCTTGAAGAATTGAAGATTCACTTTATTCAGTTGTTTCACTTGGTGATTTTCGTTGATTAAAGTTGGATAAGATTCATAATTTTCACATATCTCAGTTGCACATGTGGATATTTGTTAGACTTTTTATATATAATTTTGGAAGAGATTCCACATAATTAGATTTTTGGCGCACATTCTACTAGTGTTATTATTTGTTATGTCATTTTACACTGTTGATTCAACTTATTTGTATTTATAGGAGAGTTGTGCTACATCATTTTGGGTTATAGTTTACTAAATAAGTTTTAAATCGCCAGGAATTCACTTTGCACAGATTTGTTATCTTAATTAGATTGCGCTGATTGATCACTCACAATATCCTTGATGCGCTTTACAACCTGCGTATCTGACCCAAAAACAATAAAACTTTTATTACATTTAACAATAAATGTTTCTCTTCTCACCTACATTTGTTTTTATCTGAATGCGGCAGTTCTCACAATATATTTTCATCTATAATTCTATTTCAGAAAGAAATTTCAGACAATATGTCAATATAAGTGGAAAGAGAAACATATATTTTTAATATGTAATAAAATTTACGTTTATTCTCCTTTGGATGATATACTTGAGTTGTGAAGCACATCATCTCCACAGTACTGTAAATTGTAAAAATCCCATTATAGGACAGCTTCCTATATGCTGTGTACTGATAATAAGTGGGTACTTTATTTTAAATGCTCTCCTGGGGAAAGATAATTTTCAATGCACAACTGACTTCCTATTTATTAATCCCACGTCAGTAATTCAACCTTAGTTTGAACTCCATAGAAACTTGAAAATGATCCCTCACATTGGGGATGCGAGATAATTGTTTATTTATTCTAGGGTAGAGTAAAGGTGCTTTTATTTACCCAATCCTCCACCCTCCTGGCAGGCAGTGTCCCCCGATGCTCTGGCAGAAGGTGGCTGGGGAGGTCATAAATATTTGAAAGGCCTTTCCAGAGTCCAGGGAAGGTTCCAGTTCTCCTGGGACTGCTGCCCCTAGGAGGTGGCTACACAGAGACAAAGATTGCAGTCCAGGCCTCAGCAGGAGCCGGGCTGAGGGCCTGGAGGAGATTGCTAAGGAAGTGGTCATCAACCCCGTCCTCAGGACCCACTAACAGGCCAGGTTTGCAAGATAACTGAAATACATCACAGGTGATCTCATTTGCTGCTCAGTGATTGCAGTATTCTAGTCTGCATCTCCCCAAGGTAATACATAAAACCTGGCCTGTTAGTGGGCCCCGAGGACAGGGTTGATGATCGCTGTGCAAAGGGATTAGTTGCAGGAAGACACTGTCCTGAAGTTCTGGTCTGGAGGAGAAACTTTTTATCTCCCTCACTGAGGATCTACCTGTGGAAACTGGGTGGCAGAAAACTCCTAGGGAACTGTGACCACAAAACACCTGCCTGCAGCTATAAGGATTTAGTGTGAAGTTTGTCCTCCCATTGAATGCGAATACCTTTTTGGAGTATCTTGTGACCCCAAACCCCTCTTCTGTTCAACTTCCTCAGCAATAAATAGTAAAAAGTCTTCCCCTAAACCAGGGGTGTCAAACTCAATTTTGATGTGGCCCACAACAGCGTTACATTGGCCCTCAAACGGCTGGTTGTATGTAGATAAATATATATATGTAACTACTGTTGATCATGTTAAATATTTGCCCTTGCAATTGATTATAACTGGCAGTGGCAGCCCGTGTATTAAGGGCGCACAGGCGCCGACCCTCTCTCCTGCCACCCCTCTATCACCAATAGATAGATTCACTTTCCTAATACTAAACTGCCTCTCCGCCAATCAGGTGCTCTGGTCTGTTACCTGTCACCTGATTGGCTGAAATGACAGGCGCCGCTATTTAATGCCTATCAAGGGCACACTGGCAGCATTTGATGTGCACACTGGCAGCATATGATGGGCACACTGGCAGCATATGATGGGCACACTGACAGCATTTGATGGGTACACTGGTAGCATTTGATGGGAACACTGGCAGCCTTTGGCACAGTCACAGCGTTTGATGGCACAGTGGCAGTGTTTAATGGGGACAGTAGCAGCGTTTAATGGGCACAGTAGTAGTAGGACGTACATTGGCTGCAATTGATGGCACAGTGGCAGCATTTGAGGGCACAGTGGCAGCGTTTGATGGCACAGTGGCAGCATTTGAGGGCACAGTGGCAGCGTTTGATGGCACAGTGGCAGATTTTGATGGCACAGAGGCTGCAATAGATGGCATAGTGGCAGTGTTTGATGGCACAGTGGCTGCAATTGATGATTTTATTTTCAAAAAAATTTTTGCGCCCCCTCAAAAATTTTGAGCACCAGCCACCACTGATAACTGGTTTTAGTAATAACTTAGTAAGAACTTAGTAACTAGCTCTGATGATATAAGTCTAATAAAAATAATGGCAAGCAGATATACAAGTGTACAACTATTGTGCAACTCATTGATAAAAGAGTTTTGGTAGCAGGGGGGAGAACTGGTAAGCAGAAAGTGCAGGCTCTGGAGGGCGACCAGAGGAGGCCTGGAGTCAGCTGCTGGAGTCTGCTGAATGCGAAGAACAGGACAGGCAGAGACAAGAGGGTGCTGCTGCTACACAGAGAGAAGGGCACAGGATCAGTAGGAGGAGTTCTGTCCTTCTCTCTGCTGCTGACAGTTGAGATGGGGGGGCAGAGATGAGTCTATCTACAGCTTCAATGAGCAGCACAGGATCTGGTAAAGGAGTTCTGTCCTCCTGCCGACTGCTGAGACTAGAGGGGTGCCACATCTGCAGGACAGATGCGAAGGCCACATGAACGGCTGACGGCCTCTGTACTAACAAGGGAAACCTGAGCATATTCTCAGCATCTCCTCTTAGGGTGAGCGCTTATACTGTATGTACAGTATATATCATAATAATTTTATTCTTATGTCCCAGAACAGTAATAACTTTTTTTATTTGGGCCCTCTGATTAAAATGTTTAAGAACCCCTGAGTTAGGCTAATAAAAAAGTTATCGGTTCTTTTTTTCATATGTACTAGTTGTTTAGTTTGTTCTCCTTCCAGTTGTGCTATTAATATAAATGAATATCTGCAGTGCTGTTTAGGCAGAATATGAAACGATTAATCTTGTCTACTTGGAATGGCACTAAACATATGCTGCAAAAGGCAATGCCACCGCCACAAAACAATTTCATCTCTCCCATGGTGGGAATCACTGTCACTCACTGGCATTCATTCCTAGTGACATTCCAAAATGAAAGCATCCAGAGAGTTGTACATTTTGTTTTCATTTTCAGCAGACTGCATTGTAAGTTCAATGCTGACATTATCAGTAAGCTTGGAGTAAAAAGTCCACCCATCATCAGTTTTGGATGTCAAGGAAGTTAAAGCATTTAATATATGATTAAAGGTGAAACAGCTTTACCTGAAATGTATCTGTCTCAGCAGATTTTTATTTTTGTTCAGCTAGTCTTACGATTTACACACCACTGCAACACTGCAGGATCTATGCAATGTTTCCTAGTTTATCTTTAAAGCCCATCCTGCTAATTTATTCCAACCTATCCCATTTCTTAAAGTGGAAGTAAACCCACTTTTTAAACTTTTACCTACAGGAAAGCCTATAATAAGGCTTACCTGTAGGTAAAAAAAATATCTCCTAAACCTGTACGGTTTAGGAGATATTCCCCTCGGTATGCGCCGCTGACTGCAGCGGCGCATGCGCACAAGGGGGTTCTCTCCGCGAAAATCCGGCAGCGCTCGTCCGGCCGGATTTAAATCTCCCGCGCGCATGCGCGGGAGTGACGATATCGCGGCTCCGGCCACTCACAGCGCCGGAGCCGCGATACCCGGAAGAGACGCCGAGGGAGCATGTCGGCTTCCTCGGCGTGGATCGGGCGAGTTGTCGGGGCCTCGTTCTAAGGTAAGTATTTCATAATGAGCTAGTATGCGGTGCATACTAGCTCATTATGCCTTTTGCTTTGCAGGTTTAAAAAAAAAAAAAAAAAAATGCGGGTTTACTACCGCTTTAAAACCTCAGCACTCCTTGTGTTCTGTGGACAGAGGTGGTTATTTTGGCTCATTGTCCAATGAGCAGACCAGACACAAAGACGTGACATCTGAAGCTGCCAAGCAGATGCTGGAAATAGGGTTGTCACCTGCCTGGCTTTGTGTAGAAGATGGCATCGCTGACCTTGTTTTTAAAGGTGCCAGTTCCAGGATTGTTGTCTTCTATTTCAGACTTTCCTGGCTGCATGTTACATTCAGAAACAGGCTAGCTAGTGACAGCCCTGGAGCCTACACTATTTCTGTTAAAAGGTAAGTACACACAGCCAAAACTCGGCTCCTCTAAGTTAGCACAAATCACATGACTAAGTGCCATGGCCTTCGATTGTGGCTAGCAAATGTAAATATAAATGTAGAAAATATATTAGAACATTTTTGCCTGGTATTAGAGGCTAAATAGCAGGCAGATAGACTTTCTACCTAATGCCCGGTACACACTATGGTTTTTTCTCCGTTCAACCCAGTAGATCGAACGAAAAAAAAAAACTGTCAGTTCTGCTCGGATCCGCTGTACTAACGATCCAACATTAGTACAGCTATCTCCCCCACTGAGCTGCTGCGTTCTGACAGGGGGACGGCCCCCCTGCCAGAACACTCCAATTAGTGCCCCCCCCACCATCGGCTGAGAGCGCTGATCGGGAGTCATGTTTTTTTTGAGCTGGCCGATATATCCCGACATTCAGCCTGTGTGTATGGGGCTTAAAGGTGAATGATATTTACGGTGCTAGTGGAGGGGAAGGGACACTGATAAAAAGTTGTAAAGAGTAAAGAAAAGGAAAGGATAGGAGATGGAGAAAATAGAAAAATACTTTGGTTATCTTGCTTCACAGTAGGATGGATGTGCAAACCATTCCATATACCTTTTATGTTTGGACTTTTCATGTGCATCCATAATATTGTACTATTTTGTGTTTCTTCACTGGATTATTTTTCCATATATATATATATATATATATATATATATATATATATATATATATATATATATTGATATTTTATATTGAGCACTCACTTCTGGATACCTATTCAGGGTTCCTATGCACTTTGTAGCTCTGCAATCTTTTCTATTTTTTTACTTTGTATACAATTAGTTTTATTGTTGATGCTAGCAACTTTTGTAAATATAAGTAGCGCAACTTTATTTTCACTTTTTTAAAATAGAAAAAGTCACAAGCGCTCTGGCCCTCCACACATTCAGGTATCGACAACCTTTTCCATATTATATGCCAATTTACTAGCATTAGACAATCGACGTACCAGTGAACAAAAGCACATAATGGCCGCGTAGTTTCCAATTTCTATACTCAAAGTTGCACTGCTAGTGGCAAGTTAAAATAGAAGTGCAGGGTAGTAAAAAAACAAACAATCACACTCACCTAGGTGGATGCAGCATCAATCAGATACTGCATCTGTCCCCCGCTGCCTCTAAGACCGAGAACTGAGCGATCAAAGACCACTGATTGCTCAGTCTTCAATGAGCAGAGAGCCAATGACTGTCAGTGCTCACTGGAGTGCTGGGCTGTGCAGGGGGTGGGAGCGGCTCAGGCTCTCAGTGGTGCACGGAGAAGCTGAGCTAGCTTCCGGTCAAGGCTTGTGGGTAGATTCCGACATTAAAGCTAGGATCTTCCCTTCCCTATTAGTATTGATCCATCTGTAGGATATGACTTGGCCGGGGCGACAGCCAGATTCTGTAGGTCTTACCAGACCCCAGATTAAAATTCCCCGTCTCCCCCTTCCTTTTATTCTCAGGTTTTCTAGTGTCCCATTTTTTTGCTTTATTTCAGAGCAGTTTCACCTTGAGTTCTCGATCCTTTTTGCTAATACTTAATGGTTTCGATACTAAGCTGATTTTCAGTCATATAACTTTGCTGGACACCTGTGATATTTTTTATATACTCATGTTGCCTCTCAGTTTTCATTTGTGTACCTCTTCAGTTGTTTCATGTTAGTGCGGGCTTCGTCTCTGTCATTGTACAGCACCATTGTGTACCCCATTTTGTCCCCTTTCTTTTAGGGATAATTATCTTTTATCTTTTTCCTATGTATGTTTACTCTTTATCTTTAGTAAAACATTTGATCAAGGACAAAAAAAGTTGGGATCTGCTCAGAGCCTGGACTGGCTGAGTGATGTCAGCTGACAGCGGATTTAGCCTGCTGTCGGCTGAATATGGGGTCACATGAGTGCAGAACAAAGTGGACTCCTTAGACCCACAGGAGAAGTAGGAGCAAAAGGGCTTTGGCCCTGCTTCTCCTTTAAACTCTTTCACTATTAATATTATAACAGGTGAACACACAATATATATTCATATATAGCTTTAATGCATATACTGAACAATAAACAGGACTAGGTTTGGTTGTGCTGTGCATTGGCTATGGGATAATAATTTCAGCTGCACACACGCTTCTGAATTATCTATTGTGTATCAGCTTTGAGATGGACTTAACACTGTCTTCAGGTGTAAGAAAAATCTGTTCACACATTTTGTACATGTGGATCCAAATGCATGAGATTAATGTAAAGGCTACTACCCTTTTCAAACATAATGATTTGTCTGAAAATCACAATACTCTACAGATTAGATAACATTTAACAGGCTTTGCTAGTTATGAGAAGTATAAAATATTTTTTAAACATGTAATTACCGATATGCCACTCAAAATTACTTTGTGTGCCCACCATGGCACCAGGGACGTGCAGTCAGAAGAGGCAGGAAACAAAGAAAAAAAAATCAAGGTTAGAAGTCCTACCCCACTACTGATAAAAATGTGGGGCTCCTATGACCTATGGTTCCAGAGATACGGGACTCCTTGCACAGCCTGTCAGAAGCTACATACAGAGTGGCCAGTTTAAATACAAGCTGGCACACTCTATGTTTAGCTGACTGAGAGGTTGAGCTCACAGTGCCTCTCCTCACTTCTTGTCAGAGGCACTGAGCTCAATGGACAGCTTGGAGACTTGGACCAATGATAAAGTACGATTAGCCCCAGTTGTCCAATAAAAATGCTGCCTCTCACTGCAGTGTCATAGAAGGGGCATGTGTCTAAAAGACAAATGCTCCCATCCAGCCCAGCCCTCATAACTACGAGGAAATATATGGGTTTATGGGTATAAGATTTACCCACAATCCCATGTTTTTCTCACACAGTTAAGAGGGAGAATGAGAATCTGCTGCTGTTGAAAAGGTACTGTTATAATCAAGCTAAATAATATATTATTATATTATATGTTATAAGATAATAAATGTATTATTTATCTATTTACTGTGAAATTACTGGTTGGAAGTTATAATTTAAAGCTTCAGTAATGTGCCCTTTCAGCCACTTGCTTGAGTACAATTTTTGAAAATATAGTAAATTACCTTTAAAAAATATATAATAATTATGTGTATATTACTTACGGTAATTAACCCCTTGCCACCTAGGCCAATTCTGAAACTTCTCTCCTACATGCAATAATCATAATTTTTTTGCTAGAAAATTACTCAGAACCCTCAAACATAATAGATATTGTTTTAGCAGACACCCTAGTGAATAACATGGTGGTTATTGCAACGTTCTACGTTACACAGTATTTGCGCAGCAATTTTTCATGAACATATAAAAAAACAAAAAAACACTAAAGATAACCCCAAACTTCAGTACTTAAAAATCTCCATAAGGGTCGCTTTCATTTTTTTACAGATTACATGCTTAAAGTTACAGAGGAGGTCTAGTGCTAGAATTATTGCTCTTGCTCTAATGATCGCGACATATGTAACCTGTGTGTATCAGGCTCTGATACTAGCCAGTGCCTCACCAGCCACTGACCTCACTGCACGTCCCTACGTGGCACGTGCCTTAGGTTGCTGAACTTTGTTCTAGACATTGTGCCTAAGGTTACCATGGTTCTTTTAGGACTCTAACAACATCCGTGGTGGGCACATGTATTGTAGAAGTATTAGCCAGCAATGCTCTATGTGGGATTGTAGGGGGACACAAAATTAATTCATTGACATTGGATCCTCACGGTGCTCCGTGATTCCAGCTCTGGATTACTTGGATCCCACTCCTGGCCACAGTTGTCCTATTCTGCATTAGCTAAACTTCTGCTGTCACCACCTCAAGCTTGGCATTCACATTTATCACATCTAATTGCTGCCTTAGTGATCTGTGCTGCATGAAAGTAGGCAGTGCCTAACTTGCACGGTGACAGAGGTTTTGTTTCCAATGTGTCCTTGTCATTAATTGCATTGGGAAAATAGTATTTTTATGAATGAGACCTAGACATGGACTATGCCATACATCATTTCCTATTATTTCTATGCCCACCTGTTGTGGTTCATTGCCCCCCCCCCTTCTACCCCACCTTCACTGATTAATGTTTGGTGTGGGCTCTGCCTGCTCCCTATAAGTTGCTAAAATTGGAGAACTAACTGCTGTAGGTTTCAGGACATGGTTACTATTTCAAAGAAATGTAGTGCTTCCCCCGTGAGGACCGCTCAGAGATTCTGTACCCCACTGGTTGTCTTGACCTTGTAAGTCCTCCCACACCTCTGACACTCTAGGTTCTGATATTTCTGTTATAAACAAAATAAGTAAGACACGTGCAAAGTAAACCAGTCAGATGTGTTTACTGGCAGATTAATGGCAATAAATTCAGCAACAAAAGAATTTGTAACATGCAATAGATAAAACACGGTCAATAAGCTTGGTGGCAAAGCCATCTAAGAAATAGACAATTGTAACACTTCAAGAACATATATCCAAACAAAAGAACTCGCTGCTCCAGGTGAGACAGGAATCCTAATGATATCACAGGTGCCCGCCTCGGCTTGCCCCCGCGTACGATCAACACTAAAGAAATGGCTGCACTCCAAAATCCATCAAAATTCTTATTTAATAACGAACATCCCAAGTTTTACAGACAGTACAAATGGTAGACGCATTTCACACATTAACAGGTGCGCTTATTTATTACAAAGATAAATCAGCATTATTCTCCTTATGTAAACCTATTCAATATAACAACAGGTGATAGAGATCATTAAATTGCAGACTTCTTTATAGCCACATGTGATTCACATAAACATTAATGAGAAAGAAAAAACATAGACATATAAACTTGCACATATTTGGATATCCATTCATAAATAAATGGTAGTAGTGAGGATATACCAATATAGACATTTCATGTGCTATGTTGGCTTTATATTACCTATTCCAGCATTCTGTTCTCTCCTCTCCAGCCAGGTGGTACTTTTAGTCCATAACAGTCCGACTTGAGTGCAAAACCTGGCTGTTTGGACTACATGTCCCAAGATGCTTTGCTCCACTCTTAAGTCTTAATTGCTCTGCTTTCAGGATGTGATGACATAGAGTCCAGGCTGAGCACTAGGAGGGAACAGTCTCACTGTAGAAAGTGCTGCAAAGTGTCTCCTGATAATGCAGGTAATATTAGCCATTTCCTGGCTACATAAATAAAGTCAGTAGTTCCTACATTCCCAATCTTCGATACATCGTCCAGTCTTTCACTTAACCTTGGTCATGAATTACCACCAAAAATATCTGATACTTTCTATCTCCCGTCATCAGTCAAAAGTAATTTGTATTAGACTCTATAAGGTCTGAACGGGTAATATTATGAAGGCTCAGCGTTAGTTATTGGTCTGGTTTCCCATTTACCACTGCTGAAACAAAGGATTTATTCCAATTAAAATGCGCTTAGACAAGATCTAAGGATTGCTCTTTCTGTATATTCTTCAGGAGTATTAGTGTGACCAGGGCCTTTCATATTTGTTAGCAGCTCTGTTTCTGAAATTAGTAATTAGGTTAACCCTTCCAGTGACAACCGGTAACAAAGGCAGCTGTACTGTTGGATGACATGCTTAAAGTCAAGGACTTCTCTCGTGTTAAGCAGCTTTTGTGCAGATCTGTCCTTGCATGCTTAAAAAATTATGTGAAGAGTTCACTGTCAAAGCTGGATTTATGTTTGCGACAGGTCATTTTTACTTTGCTGACTATGATATCTATGTATACCACCTTCCATGTACATACTCCTTGGTAAGTGATCCACCAATCAGGTTCAGTTGAAGGGTTAGTCCACCTAAATTCAACATTTAATGCTTTGGTGAATACAAACAATTTAACAATGTGACACTGGTGGTTATTTACGAAAAGGCAAATCCACTTTGTACCGCAAGTACACTTGAAAGTGCACTTGGAAGTGAAGGTGCTCTAAATCTGAGGGGTAGATCTGAAATGAGTGGAAGCTCTGCTGATTTTATCATGCAATCATGTGCAAGCTAAAATGCTGTTTTTTATTTTCCTTGCATGTCCCCCTCGCATCTACAACGCCTTTACTTCCAAGTGCACTTTAAGTGCACCTTCAAGTGTGCTTGCAGTGCAAAGTGGATTTTCCTTTAGTAAATAACCCCCAATGTGTTCTATGCCTTGGACGCTGTATTAGTGAGATCTCTCCTCTTGAGTTCCTACATCTGCACTCCTACTATGGTCATTATAAAAAAATCCTACTCCCACTATTAGACTTAGCGCTTATTTAAAAATACAACGGAAAAAGCTGGAGCGTGCAAAAGTAGTGGGAAAACACCTAAAATTCAGTGGACAAAGTTGGGAACTATAGCAAAGAGATCTTGCTTTTGGGGTATCCAAGACATAGAGGATGCCAAGCAATGACTTAATCCACTAGGCTAACTAAAATATTGCCATTTTTGTTTCTATAGACACAGTTACTAAAATCAGAATGGGTAAAGCTGTGCTGCTTTACTGAAGTCCAGCCTGCAGTGAACTCCAAGATCTGGCTGGACTATCTAGATCAGTGGCCTCGAAACTTCTGCCCAAGGTTAACTCTTAGCTTGCCTTTATCTGACCCTTGGGGCACTTTTCCTTCCACTGATACAAGACGCTATTCCTCACACTGACAGCAACAATGGGGCAACATTCCTACTACTGACATCAACAATAGGAAATTATTTCTTCCATTGATGCCAACGATTCCTCCACCTAATACCAAAGATGCATTGTTTACTCCCACTGACGCCAGGACAATTTGTATTCCCAATAGCCACAGTCCAGCCCTATAAAGGTCTGAAGGACAGTAAACTGGCCCTTTGTTTAGAAAGTTTGGAGACCCCTGATCTAGATCAGACTTTGTGAAAAAAATGCAAATTTTTGGCCAAGTAAAACAGTCCACATAAATGCTATTCAACAGTATATGTAGTTGTTTTCCACCAGAAGTGAAAAAATAGATATGTGAAAGCTTAGATTGCACAAGACTCCCAAATCTTGTAGTTTTAGGATATCAATGCTCTTAAAGGGATTTTAAATGATCACCTTGTAAAATAACTCATTCAGTTTAAAATAGAAATGAAAGGTAAAACATGTTTATATAGATATAATTTTTTTTATAAATGTAGCTTGGCCCCCTTGGGGACTGCTGAGAATTACCTGCTCATTTGCACGGCCATGACCAAGTGAACCTTCGAACCCACCGACACTCTGGGTTTTCGACATCCTGTTAATACTATAAAGCAAGAATCAAGCAACTCAGTAGTATAAGGTTCTGAAATGTTTTACTTGAACCAAATAGGAAGGTTATTTCACAAAGAAAGTAGTAAATCCGCTGAGCTGTGATAACAACGCCAACTCAGCAGACTCCTCCTGAAGACACAACAAGGTATAAAAAATGAAGTCACTTCCTAGTGGATGTTTCAGTTACCTACACATGTGGCCACACTGAGATAGATGTAATCTAGACAGCCTATGCTATTTTAATGAGAGAGTTAATCCCCCACTGGTGTTATATCTAGTTATATAAATACATATATAAATATATATATATATATATGTCAGTAGAGTTTCACGTGGCATATCTGTTATTCTTGGCTAGCTAGTTCTAGCTTGTTAATTGTAATCCATTTGGTTGTAGATGACACAATAGATTCCAGGTGGTGAAGGCCTAAAGCATCTGAGTATAGTGTTCCAGCAATGCAGTAATGCGTTCTTGGGTAGAGATGTGCACGTACTGTGCTCTTAAATGGTGGTAGTGAATAGATAAAGATTGAGCAGCTTGCTCTCTCACCAACAACCCAAATGAAGCTGCAGTCTTCTCGATAGGAACACAGATGGGAACACTCCGACGATCCTCTCGGCCTTCTGTAATGACTTTCTCCACACGTCCGCACTGATGCTAGTAACAGGATGTCCGACAGCGTGTAACAGGACTATGCCTCTCAGGCCTTGGGGTGGAAGTAATATTCCGTGTGTTAGGCCGCGACCTCTCTCTCTATCACACAGAGAGCTCCATCATGCGTCAGGCCCAGGAGGAAGAGCGCGTGCGCGGACCTCTAAGCTCCATTTATCATCCCTCCCAGCAACCTTCAGGCCACTGCAAGGGTCCCTGGGATTTGTAGTCTATAGGGTACGGGGATGCATAGCAGCAGATACAAAAAGACTATATTCCCCATAACTCATGTTGTTGGCACACAGGTATAAGGTCACTGGCTGCACAAATAATCACTGGGACAAACAATGTCTAGAACACTGGAAGGCACAAAGCTTTCTGGTAACAGTCCATATCACTACATCAGTACCTTTTTTTCCCTTTTTTATAAGTGATCACATCCTCTCTGTTCTCAGCTGCATAAGAGATGGGGGTAGGAGAAGCAGCAGCAAACTGAGCTTCTCAGTGAATGGCTATGCAGCGTGAGCATGTCAGGATAAGTCTGATCATTGGAGGAGAGTACACCGAGTTCCCAGCATAGCTAGAGATCTGACCACGCTGTTCTCCCCTGCTTAGTGTGGTCAGTTTTTTTGTGTGGAAAGCAAGGGGATTATCAGGAACACAAGGGATTTCACATAAAGTAACACAGCAACGCAAAGAAAACAGGAGAGTCTCTCACACAAGTACATGGTACAGCAGACATATATCAGGAAAATTAAGTGTTGGAGTAACAACCACTTTATGTTACAAAGGATTTGCTAAACTTTTTTTTGAAGATTTTAATAACTATACCTTAAGGAGAAAGTATAGGAAGCACAGTATCACGATCTGCAAGCGTTATCTTTTCTCTCCTTTGCATATTCTGATTATGTACACATTGTTCATAATTGGAGGATAATGACACGTTATACAGTGTGTTGGAGTGACTATAAATAGATAATGCAGGTGACAGCACAGAATGTAATCTAGGTTTCAACCTCTCCGTGCTGCCTTGTTTCCTGAGCAATATGGCATTCAGCAGACAACATATACAAAAAAAGCTGTATTGTAGTTTTTGGGTTTATTGGATCAAAAATGGGTAATTCTAATTGTACCACCATTTTACATTATTGCATTGCGGTAATGCAATTCACATAACATGTGTAACTGTGTTGCAGTGCCAGTGATTTTGAATAATACCCCAACACACCAAGGTAAGGCACGTGTGTTGTAGCACAACACAAGCACTGTAGCGCATTGCAGTGACTCACATTACAAATTTTGTGACATGTCAGATTTTCAGGACACTTTTGTGCGTTGGAGGCCCTTTATTTTCAAATAGTTGCCTTAATGCAATGCACATCATGATAACACAACACGCATGCATGGTTGCACTAGAAAAATGTAAATTGGCCCTTAGAGTTATTCACGTAGCAAAGCAGGAGACATCATTGGACCACTATGCTGTATCTGAGCACCACAAACCAAAAGAGCTATTTAATTCACTTTTAAGCAAACTCTCCCAGCCATCCATGTTTTATTTTGCTGAGAAATCACTTAAAAAAACACCCCCTAGCATTTCTGCCTTTTACCATCTTGAGTAAGAGGAGATGATTCATGTAGCATTTTCTTCCTGGAATCTATCTGCCCTTAGCTCTGGTATACAGGCAGGAGGGTGTGCTTAGCTAGGAAAGCCGCTCCTGAAGGCTCCTGAGATGTATGACATCATTTGAGATGTTTGACATCATTTGCCTAGGCATTGAAACTAGGAAGTAGCTAAAGATGTCAGGCATCAGCTTTTGCTTGGCTGAGGACCTGGAGGAACCTAGACTTGTTAGAGGACACTATCTTAGGAAGGTGGGTTGGGGAAGGACCCCCTTAACTGAAGAGTGTCACAGGGAAGTTGATTGGGAGCTGTTTCTGGACATTGTAAATAGGAACCTTTCCATTGGGCTCCAGGTATGCTTGGGTTTTGAGGGTTATAAGCTAGAGGTTGCTACACGGACTGTGTCTGCTCTTACAAAGTTTTAGAGTAGCTGGCTGTCCCCTCTACCTTCAGCAATACTTAAGGCTGCTACTGAAGGACTTTGCTTGAGAATTTGTCCTCTAATACCTGTGTGTGTTGTGTAGTATCCTGCACCATCATCCCTCTACCCACCTGTGTTCAAATACTGTAATCAGTATTCAAACGACACCCCCACACCAAGCCTGCATTTTGTCTATGTGCTTTGGATATGGTACTTTGGCCAGGCAGCTTCTGAACAGGTAGGGGGGGGGGGACTTTGTTTATTTCCAGTGGCCTCTGGTGGTTAGCACCACACATAGGAACGAACATTCACGTCAACTGATGTGAATTTGCAACCTTGTACAATGATTGCTATTAGGAATGTGCGTTCAGAGGCCAGATTCTACAGACACCTACAGTACATCTTGTGTCTGTAGACACCCTTTAGAAAAAAGTAATATTATATATTATGTATATCATCAATAGACTTGCAACCTTTTTTTTTTTTCAGTTGGTAGCTGTTAAAACACTATTTTTAATAAAATCGACTACTAGAAAAACAAAACATAAATACAAACTGTCGATCAGTTTACATTATCCCCATTTCTCCTCCGATTTCATTTCAGCTGTAGATTACAATCATTCCCTTGCATGTGTCCCAAATCCCAGATTAGAGCATTTAGAAGCCATTTTGTACTATGGGGAGATGTATATCAGGAACTTTACAGCTGTGTTCATTAATGAGCTCATTGATGAAGCGCCTCTGCGATGAGAAACAATGGCTTCCCCTCATTAAATTCTCCCACATAGGACATTTAATGCTAGCATTTCTCACATTATGCTTGCAACCTATTTATTTTTATTATTTAAATATCTAATGTTGAAATGTAATGGCGTTTCAATGTCTACTTCTTGAGAGCACCACTAAGTAGAGTATTTTTTTGTATCTGAAGCAGAACTTTTTGGCATCTATAATTTCACATTGTTAGGTCAATGCCAATTGCAGTTGTTCAAACTACAGTTAAAGTATTGACCCCCTTCCCCTTGCCTTGCCTTCGGAAAAGCAAAGCTCGCTTTTGTTTTTGTAACTGCGTTCTACTCGGTCAAGGTTCCCTTCTTTGTCCCTGTAACATTATTACAGGGGATTCCAAAGGTCTTCAGTTCCCAAAGCTGAGACTCAAGACAGGGCATTGCATAATTTCTTACAAGCACGGGCACCCTTCTTGTAGTACCTATGGGTGCTGATTGCAAGTAAGGGTTAAAAGGCAACATCACTTGCAGGTCAAACTAAGCACTTACTGTATACAGTATGTATTGCTTTTTAAGCAGACATGGAAAATTACAAAGGACAAGGGGATACTCTTTTTGTCTGGAGGTAAAAAGATTTCACCTCCATATATGGAAAAGCTTCTTCACGGTAAGAACTGTGAAAATATGGAAGACAACCCCTAAGTGGACTTTTAAGGCACTAACATAGTAGATTGAGTAGAAAATATAGTTTATTAAACAGAGTATAAACAATTTGCATTGGAATGACAACAATTACTTGTATACAGAATCATCACATTGATTGCACTATTGAAATTCTCTTGGTTTCACCGACACATTTCTCAATGTCTCTTTTGTCAGGGGTGTTATAAGGAGGTCAATCATATATCTACAATATAGTGGTTGTATAAAGTCAGATTAAATACAGAATAATAATAAACAATAATATAGTATATATCTAATTTAAATGTGTTTGAACAGACTCATGTATATCGTAGTGGTGTCACAAGTGAAACATTCCATAGGACTATTAAAAACAAAAAAACTGAAAGAACTGTGTCTCCAAGTTTTTCCTGCTTATACTGGTTGATCTTTTCACTATGAACTGATATTCCAATCTGATATAATCCTATATTTACATTTTGTCATACATCTTTCCCACCTACAGAGCGAAGCCCCTCTTTTGGCTTCAGTGTTTCTAGCTGTCCAAGGCCCCCTTGGGACTGGCGGCACCAAAATCTAAATCTCATTTGCCTGTGCAATATCAGTGCATAGTGACAAGATCAACCAGTATAAGCAGGAAAAACTTGGAAACACATTTCTTTCTATGTTTTCTTTGTTTTTAATAGTCCTATAGAATTTCACTTTTCACTTGTGACACCACCACGATATACGTGAGTCTGTTCAAACACATTTCAATTAGATATATACTATATTATTGTTTATTATTATTCTGTATTCAATCTGACTTTATGCATCCACTATATTGTAGATATATGATTGACCATCACATAACACCCCTGAAGAACGAGATATTGAGACTCTGAAACGTGTCAGCTGAAACCAAGAGAATTTCAATAGTGCAATCAGTGTGGTGATTCTGTATACAAGTAATTGTTATCATTCCAGTGCAAATTGTTTTTACTCTGTTTAATAAACTACATTATTTCTACTTAATCTACTATGTTAGTGCCTTAAAAGTCCCCTTAGGGGTTATCTCCTTGTTCTAGTTAGTTTGGATGTGGCATCTTATGGGAGCATAACCATTGATATAAATCTTTGACAGTTCTTTTGAGCTCAGTAGATTGTTTAAAAAAAAGATGTGGATGTGTGTTTAAATGAACAAAATCAAACTTGATATTAACATTTATAAGTAATGTAGCGCTACCACCACAAGGGCCGTTGATTTGTGTCCCAGGTTCTTTTCCCTCTGTGTAGCAGCAGCCAGGCAAACAGAAACTTGGATGGGCTTAGGGAAGTAACTTGGATGGTTTTAGAGACGTTGTGGGATACACCAGAACACTAACAGGAATTAAATTGAATTCTTCCCTTTGCAGTTTCTTCTCAGAACAGTCCCTAAAGCAGTGGGACATGAAGTGGACAACACTGGGACACCATAAACAATGATCCAGGCCAGGCAAGCCTTAAAACGAATGCACTAGGGGTTGACAGTAGCAACAATCACTCTCTCTCTCAGGTCTGTACTCACAGTGTTCCTGGGACTTAGCTGTCTCCCGACAGACTCAGGCAGGGAGTCTCCTCTGTGAAGCCTCCAGATCATATCCTCAGTGAAACCCTTCTTTTGGCTCCCAAAGAAGCTGTAGCAGGATAGGCCCCTAGCTGTGCACAGCTGAGACCTTGATGAGGCAGGCAGAATCTTTAGCTGGACTGCCAGGAAGGGCTAGCAGCCCTTCTACCTGGGAACCTCTCCTCCTGGGGTATAACACTGCTCTCTGAGGATCTAAATTATTTATGTGCTTCCCAGGCACCATCTGAGAAACCTTCCCAATGATTGGCTGGGAAGACAGGGGGAACAATCAAACTTGCAGTCTGCAAAGCCCAGAATAGCCTAAAGCAATCAAATGCTGTTCTGCTGATTACAGAGGAGCCACAGAAATAAATTTGCCTAACCAAACCTAGCAGCCTATCTGGGACGGTGCTACAGTAATAACACTAGGGATAGTTAATGCAAGCAGGATCTTCAGGGGGATCAGAGTGGACTTTATTTGATCCCAACTAGAGCAAATTGGACCATGCTATATAAGGCTTTTTCCTTTCTCTGGATCTAATTTGGATAAAGAGTACAGTATATGAGGTTTTCCATTTATTTATTCTATGTATTTATTTATTTTTATTGGTTCAACTACATGGACTTTTTTTAAGCTTGTCTTACTATGTAAGTTTGTAAATTATGATATTTAGAGTATACATACCTACAACAAAGTAGGCCTGAACCATGAAAAAAAAGCTCTGCTCTAGAGACACAATGGTAAATTTCCATACTGATCTTGGATGGGCTGTCAGTGGTCCAGAACGTTGCAGCGAAGTCCTAGGAAAACTAATGATTTTGACATGTTCCGTAAAGGGTTGTCTGAGAGAATTTGTTTGCCAAGGTGTCTCCTTTGAGGCTGTCAATTTTGGATCCACCTTTTTCATTTTCTAAGCTGAAGTCCAGCCAAACAGCTAAACACACTAAACTAAAATACAAATATGTGAATGTTTTTTTTTTTTTTTTAACCTGAAAAGGGGTTTGTAGATAAAGAGGATAAAAAAGGGTTACAAATAAAAGTCAGCAGATAAAAATACTGTAGCTGCTGACTGTTAATAAAAGGACACTTACCTGTCCAAGGATACGGCTCTGTCTACAGTATGATTACATACTTATATTATGCTATGTCTTTCTTGTATACTTACGGCTGTATTATCTTTATTATGTATATGTAATAGGCTTATCTACAGAGATCATATTTTGACAAAAACAAATGTCTCTTTTATGGAATTTATTCTAAATAAAATTTATACTTTTTTAAATTCTTGCCAAGTCATTGCTTCAATACAAAACCCAATGGGGAAACCTTCCAATTAAAGGATACAGCTCTGTCTTCACCCGAGCAAGTTCTTCACCAGTCTTCAGGTGCTTGGTACTGACACGTTTACTAAGGGAAGCTGGCTGTGACTCCTTGCAGCTTCATAGCCGGCCTCCCGCAGCATAACCACAAGCCACGTTACCCTTAGTGAAAGGTCCTGCAGCCTCTGAGACCTGTGATGTGTTCCAGAAGGCTGCAGGTAAAAAGGGGGTGCCAGACTGCTGCTCAGATTTCCTAGGCAATCCAAGCGGAAGTGGGAGTGGGTACCTGTCAAAACCAGGTACCTGCTCCCCCACCCCCTAAAAAAAATTGTTTTCAAAGTAATAGAGGAGGGTGTGAGGAGGTGGAAAAGCAGAACTTCAACTTCAAGCAGTCTTGTAATGGGGGTTCCACATTTAGGCCCATGTCACACTGGAGAGCCTGTCATTGGGACGAACTAGCTAGCGACAGGATCACTAAAATGTGCAGGATGTTCACACACCATTCCCTCGTAGATGGAAACATTGCAGAATTTAAGTCGCCAGCTAGAAAGTGACACATATAAGCAGGTGAGTGTTTCATTGTCCTTGTGTGTTCTCCATGGTAATCCGCTGGTAACAAGATTGCTATTTGCTAATGTGACAAGGGCCCTAACTTGTATAAAAAGAAGTTTGGTCTGGGGTTGAGCTTTAACACAAGGATACAAGTCTTTGTTTTCAGCCATGTGGCTATAATTTTAAAATCTCTTTGCATTCATTTTAATATAATCTCACTTTTTTTCTTTTCTTTTTAATATAAGAATCCTCATCTTGGTGTCCTAACTTTTAAATTGTTTTGTGACCAGTGATTTAAATAGCTCCAATTTTAAATCAGCCAAAAATAATAAGCTAAAACTATAGCTACAGATAAAAAAAAGATAAAATAAAACCAGCTTTTGCTGCACTATTCACCTTCAATTCAGAGATTTCTGCTGCAATACTTTTTCTGTAGCTAGATGTCCTCAATGTGATGGCTGCCATGATTTAACCCACTGCCTCTGAATCTGAGGCCATGTTGCCCTGGACCCTGGCCGGTGTGTGGACAGTCAAAGGGGAAGCAGCAAAGTAGCAAGCTTGTCATTGTCACTCTGCTCTTTCCCCCTATTACCATGCTTTTGCTGACAACATGAATAAAGCCTCGTACACACGATCGGATTGTTGGCCAACAAAACCATGGAAATTTTGTCCGAAGGGCATTGACCCAAACTTGTCTTGCATACACATGGCACACAATTGTTGGCCAACAATCACGAACGTAGTAATGTACTGCATGGTTTTTCAGCTTTTTAGCGCCACCTTCTGCTAATTTTGCGTTAGTAGAAGTTTGGTGAGTGTTGATTCGTGCTTTTCATTTCATGGTTTTCAGTTCCTTTCTGAACGGCCGTTTGTCAGCCAGACGTGTTGCGGAATAGGAGATAACGTGTTATTTATTATTGGCCTTGGAGTTATTGCTTTGACGTTACTTTTTTGGCTGAATAATGATTTGATTTGGTATATTTTCTATATTTTTGGATGCATAGAATGTACTTTTTGGTTAAATTCTATTGGCAGATAGCATGTCTAATTGTGTTAGTTTTCTTTTTTTAATGTACAATAAAAAAATTGTGTAGAATAATACTTGGCTATGTGTTTTACTTCAAATGACAGTTTGGGAGTAGGCAGTTACATTAAAAAAAAATACAATGTAAAATTAACAAGGGGCTCCAACATAGTTGTATCTTTGATCTTAAAAACTACAGGAAAATGATGTTGTGGGAACTTGCCCAAATAAAAATAAAAAAAAGCATAATAATATTATTCTTGATATCACTAGAAAAAAAAAGGCCTTTGAAAATGTGTTTACCATAACTCCATCAGTATCACCAGCAAAGCAGCTTCATTATCATCCCATTAAAGAAGAAGAGAATGTGCGCTGCATTTTGAGATTTCATAATTTGCCGTGTCACATTCTCCATTACGAAGGCTAATTTACAAGACCGACCGCTTCTGGCTCATCCTTGCTTCTGAACATGAGTGTTTGTACTTTGGACTTTTGTCCGATGGACTTGTGTACACACGCTTGGAAAATCCGACAACAGACATTTGTCCGAGGAAACTTTATAAACCTGTCATCCAACATTTGTCCACGGAAAGTTGGCCAACAATAGTCTGATGCACATGGTCGGATTTTCCGCCAACAGCCTGACATCACACATTTCCCGTCGGAAAATCCGATGGTGTGTACGAGGTTTTAATTGGTTTTTTTTTGCTGCTGCTTCCAATCACACTCCAGCTTTGCTGTACATAGACTGTAATGCTGCATACACACTCGGAAATTTGGTTGGAAAAAGCTCTGATTGTTTTCCCGACAGAATTACCGATGGGATTTCACTCAAGCTGTCTTGCATACACACGGTCACACCAAATTCTGACCATCAAAAACGCAGTGACGTACAACGCGTACGACGGGACTAGAAAAAGGAAGTTCAATACCCAGTAGCCAATAGCTTCCATCTCGTAGTTGAATCTGAGCATGCGTGAGTTTTTGTACATCGGAATTGCATACACACAATCGTCATTTCTGATTCTGAACGTTTTTCCATTGGAAAAATTGAGAACATGCTCTCAAATTTTTGCTGGCGGGAATTCGGCCAGCTAAATTCCGATGGAGCATACACACGGTCGCATTTTCCGATGAAAAGCTCTCATCTGTCTTTTGCTGGCCGAAATTCAGATTGTGTGTACGTGGCATAAGAGAGTGAATGGCAACAGCATCTGGTGAGCCTGTTTCTTAGTCGAACTCCTATTTTTCACTATGGTGGAGGAATTGGTGAGAATATAATTTTTACACATCTTTTGCACTTTTCAAGAGGACTGTTGGTTATGTTTTATATGGAATTGCAAGAAAATGTAATTTTTTTTTTCCATGGACATTTATTGATGAGTAGATGTTTTTTTTAGTTGTTAACCTATGAACGCTACTGTAAAATAGTTATATATGTGTACTTCACTTATTCACTTTTTTCACCTATTGTTTTGTAAGAGAATGATACGAAATCACATTCCGGCACCTACACTGCTTGCATTATAAAATTTTTAAAAATGTATTTAGTGTATCAATGATTGCTGGTTATTTTGTGTCTTTTATATCTGCTTAGAATTCAGCTTTAAAATAATATCCTACTTTTTCTTTGGATTGCGGTATTTTTTCAAAGTTGAGTTTTAGTTGTAACGCTGCACAAGAATTATACCGTAAAATGGAAAACTTGCTGAATGCATTCTTTTTCTGCATATGGCTCTATCATTTGGAGATGCCGGGACAGGATGACTGATGCCAATTTGTGAAAATGAAGCTGGCACGCATAAACTCCAGTGTACCCACAATGCTCCCGTCTATCTTTTAATGTAAATACCTTGAGATAACAGAAAAAGAAAGCAAAACAATCTGACAGCTGGCGTCTGTTGAGGATTCTGATGGCAATGTAAGCAATCAGAAAGCAATAATAATCCATTTACGGAATGAATGAAGCAATGGGCTTCAGCTGAATTAATTTTACAAATAAAAAATGATATGTAAAGTGGATTTTGATGAGAAGAGGTCTAGGCAAGAGGCAGGTGGTGATCACGGTAAATATCCAGGATTTCATGGATGTCCTTCAAGAACTGAAATAAAGTTTAATGAAGGGTAATGCCATGTCCTGCTGTGGCATTATTGCTGTTGGGGGAAGAGACAGGATGTTAAGCTTAAAACTGCACCAAAAACATGCAACCCCATTAAAGTCTATGGGGCCAAGAGAAGCACATACACCTTAAAGTGGGAGTAAACTCCGATGCATGACTTTTACCTATAAGTAAGCCTATAATAAGGCTTACCTATAGGTCCAGTGAATATCTCCTAAATGTCAACTGTTTAAGAAATATTTACTTTTGATACAGCCGGTGACTTCACTGGCACATGCGTACTGAAGGAACAGCATACTGTGCTGTTCCTTCCGAGTCCTCTGCAGTGAACTGTGCATGCGCGGGAGTGACGTCATGCTGGCTCTGGCTGTGCATGCCACACCGCCGGAGTCTGTGAACCTGGAAAGAAGACAGGGTGAAGATGGAAGTGCCTTCAGAGGGGACAGCGCGTCCCTGGAGAGCTTCATTTTAATTACTTGCCGCCCGCCATATAGCAAAATGACGGCGACAAAGTGATTGTGTTATCCTGACCGGACGTCATATGACGTCTTTCAGGATAACAAGCCTCTGCCCCCGGGGCGCACATCACGGCGATCGTTGTTGCGGTGTGTCAGTCACTGGTGAGGGCCAGGCATACATCACTGGTGAGGCCCGGGAATGCTGGAAATACATCACTGGTGAGGCCCGGGCATATATCACTGGTGAGGGCTGGGCATACATCACTGGTAAGGCCCGGGCATACATAACTGGTGAGGCCCTGGCATACATCACTGGTGAGGCCCTGGCATACATCACTGGTGAGGCCCGGGCATACATCACTGGTGAGTAGGGATGAGCTTCGAGTTCGACTCAGAGATTGCCTGTTTGCCTGTTCGGCGAACAGTGAACAATTTGGGGTGTTCGCAGCAAATTCGAAAAGCCACGGAATACCCTGTACAAGTCTATGGGAGAAATCTAAAGTGCTAATTTTAAAGGCTAATATGCAAGTTATTGTCCTAAAAAGTGTTTGGGGACCTGGGTCCTGCCCCAGGGGACATGTATCAATGCAAAAAAAAAAGTTTTAAAAACTGCAGTTTTTTCGGGAGCAGTGATTTTAATAATGCTTAAAGTGAAACAATAAAAGTGTAATATTCCTTTAAATTTCGTACCTGGGGGGTGTCTATAGTATGCCTGTAAAGGGGCGCATGTTTCCCGTGCTTAGAACTGTCCCTGCACAAAGTGTAATTTCTGCAGGAAAAAAAAGTCATTTAAAATCACTCGTGGCTATAATGAATTGTCGGCTCCCCGTAATACAGAGAACAGTCATTGAAAGTCATTGATAAAAAAAAAAGCTTGTGTGTGTCTTTTTTAACATTCTTTTACACTTTCTTTGTGAAATGGTACCCCCTTACCATTTCAAACAGGGGGGCTGGGATCTGGGGGTCCCCTTGTTAAAGGGGGCTTCCAGATTCTGATAAGACCCCCGCCTGCAGACCCCCAAAACCACCGGCCAGGGTTGTGGGGATGAGGCCCTTGTCCTCATCAACATGGGGACAAGGTGCTTTGAGGGGTCACAGACCCCCAAAGCATCCTCCCAATGTTGAGGGCATGTGGCCTGGTACAGTTCAGGAGGGGGGGGGCGCTCTCTCGTTCCCCCTCTTTTCCTGCGGCCTGCCAGGTTGCGTGCTCGGATAAAGGGTCTGGTATGGATTTTTATTAAATTTGGCGTGGAGTTCCTGAAGGGTCTGGTATGGATATTTTGGGGGAACCCCACGTCATTTAAAAAAAAAAATTTGATTTTAAATGACTTTTTTTCCTTCAGAAATTACACTTTGCGCCCCTTTGCAGGCATACTATAGACACCCTCCAGGTACGAAATTTAAAGGAATATTACACTTTTATTGTTTCACTTTAAGCATTATTAAAATCAAATCAATCAATCAAAAATTAAAACTTTTTTTGCATTGATACATGTCCCCTGGGGCAGGACCCAGGTCCCCAAACACTTTTTAGGGCAATAACTTGCATATTAGCCTTTAAAATTAGAACTTTAGATTTTGAACATTCGAGTCCAATAGACTTTAATAGGGTTATAAAGTTCACACGAAGTTTAGGTCTGTTCGCAGGTTCTGTTGGGGTGTTCGGCTCATCCTTACTGGTGAGGCCCTGGAATACATCACTGGTGAGGCCCTGGTATACATCACTGGTGAGGCCAATATAAATGTCAGCTGTCAGCTATTTAGTGCCATCAGAGCTGATATCCGATATTACCTGTAGGGCTTTTAAGCTTCAGGTAGGTCTTCCCTGCAACTTTGCAAGCATATTTATTAGCAGATCAGTGAGATGTTAGAGGTTCAATGGATAAGGTAAGTTAGTTAAGAGTCATTTGTAGAAGCTTTTAGCAGATGATTCATTGCATTGCTGGAAGTAAGAGTATATACATGTTCATTTCAGTGACAGATCAAACAGCCATGGTTTATCATGTTGATCATGTCATGTCAAGACTGATGTAGCTGGAGGGATCATTATGAATCATTTAATGGCTGACTCGTATCACCGCCTGCAATGATATCAGCTGCTTAACTACCTTTTGTTTTTCTTCTTTTGTTCATGTAAAGCACAGGTACTAAGGAGAATAGATAGGAATTGATGCTTCATAATACTATTTTTATGTTTTTGTAACAAAAATTTAATAATGTCTGAATGGAAACTATTTGGGTTACTCAGTGAGGCAGTGCAAAGAGCAATAATACTGTGCAATGCGCAGCAACACAAACAACCAATCAGAAGTGATTGAAAGCCAGGTTGCACGTGACGCCTTTCTTTCTTAGTCTTGGATCGACATTTGTGCAATTAGTTTTGTTCCGTTTTTCGTCGAAATTCAACAAACCCATTTAACAAATTTTTCCCAAAATTCGCAAATCCAAAAATTGAAAAATCAGAAAATTTGGAAGTTTGGAAATTCGAAAATAAGAACGAAAATCCGAAAATTAGAAAGCCAGAAAATTAGAAAATCTGAAATAATAACTAATTAATAATAACTATTACTAACTATTAAATGATAGGTTTATAATTTGGCTGTTAGTGAACTTTTTCCAAAATAACGAATGCTGCATCTTAACGAATTAGTAATAATAAATAATCATAATAATAAAAAACGTTTTATTTATTATTTATTATTATTAATTTGTTAAGTTCCCTTCGTTTAGATACGGAATTTTTTTTTCGGATAATTTCTAACTTCGGTAAATTCATATTCATTACATTCACTAACATCCAAATTTGAAAGAAAATTACAATACCTATAATTTAATAGTACGGTATTATTAGTTAATTAGTTGTTATTTCAGAATTGAAATTTTTCAGATTTTTGAACTTTCATTTTTTTTACCTTATTTTTGGATTATTGCTCTCATTTTCAGATTTTCGTTCTTTCTTATTTTGGATTTTCTTTCTTATTTTCAGATTTTCAATTTTTCAAATTTCAGAATTTACTAATTCTCAGATTTCCAAATTTTTTGATTTAGAATTTCTGAATTTTCGAATTTTCGAATTTCAGAATTCCCAAATTTTTGAATTTTTGGATTTTAAATTTTCAGAATTTTAGAATTTTTAAATTTTTTCCAAATAACGAATTTTGATCATAACAAATGACCTGAAAAAACAAACAAACAAAAAAAAGAAAAGACAAAAACAAACAAATTTTTTGACAGTGCACATGTTTAGTTTTGCATAGAGTGAAGAAAGATAAGACTTTCTGATGATTTTTTTTTCTATTTCTGTGACCAATAGGGAGAGTTCCCTGTACTTCCTGTCCAGTTGTCAGACAGAACAGGAAGTGAAATGTGATCATTCCATAGGGGACAGCATTTAAAGGCTCTAATTGTTCCCCACTTTAGCCAAATCTAAAAACAAAGGTTTTGGCTGGAGTTGTGCTTTTTATTTCAGATGATCTAATTCTACTCCACTGAGTACCTAATATAGACATCTCTGTTCACACGGCTTAAAGTGGAAATAAACTTTATCAATCAATATTATCAAGTTTAATCCTTATTCTCCTAGCCTTAGTAAAAAGATAGGAAGGTATATCATATTTACTTGTTTTAATCTTTTTTAACATTTCTTCAGTTGGTTTCTGACCTAGGTCAAAATAATGTCATAATCCCAGGGGTCTTAATGGGCATTTTTTTTTATCTGGGGAGGGGCTTTCTCAGCTAAGCACACCCTCCTGCCTGCCTACCTGAGCTAAGGGTAGATGGATTCCAGGAAGTAAAGTGCTTCATCTGACTCAAAATGGTCGTGGCTAGAAGTGCTAGGAGGATGTTTCTCAAAGTGATTTCTCAACAAAATAAAGCAATCGTGTAGATAAAGTCAGCAACCAGGTGAGGAGGAAAAAAATTTCATCCAAGGAGTACATATACAGTGGAACCTTGGATTACAAGAATAATCCGTTCCAGGAGAAGGCTTGTAATCCAAAGCACTCGTATATCAAAGCGAGTTCCCCCATAGAAGTCAATGGAAACTTGTTCCGCATTGACTTCTTCTTTTACATGCAATACTGCATGTGGCCAGAGGTGGGGGGGGGCACCGGAGAGCCTCGGAAATACTCCAGCCCTTGCACCCCTTATAAATGAGTCTGTATGCCCAGGGAGCAAGGACACTGTGATTGGGATACGTTCATTGCAGTAGGTCTGTAAGCAGGTTGTGAGGTTTGTCAGGGTTCTGTAGATCCTAGGATTGCCCAGACAGGAATACAAATCCTTTGTCAGGTAAAATAACTCCGTGTATGTATTTCATTTATATATGTAGCTTTAAAACTGTGGATTTGGCCAACTGTCTTACATGAGCCAATCTTGTTAATTCAAAGTATGACACAATTAGGGTTGACTAAAGAGTTGTAATCGGCTCCAGCTTAAATGGCTTTTCAAATTTGAAAAGATCTTCAGGCGAATAAAAATGAATCCATGAAGTTCATATTCCGTAACATCAATCTGTCATTCATGCAGAACATGTCTGTAAACTGATCTGTAGGCCGGTCATATTATATGCATTACTGTGCAGAATCCAATTTTTAGTATGTTTATTAACCGTTTCAGCCCCGGAAGATTTGACCCCCTTCCCAACCAGAGCACTTTTTGCGATTCGGCCCTGCGTCGCTTTAACTGACAATTGCGCTGTCGTGCGACGTTGTACCCAAACAAAATTGATGTCTTTTTTTTCCCACAAATAGAGATTTATTTTGGTGGTATTTGATCACCTCTGCGTTTTTTATTTTTTGCGCTATAAACAAAAAAGAGGGACAATTTTGAAAAAAACACAATATTTTTTACTTTTGCTATAATAAATATCCCCTAAAAATATATAAAAAAAACATTTTTTCCCTCAGTTTAGTCTGATATGTATTCTACATATTTTTGGTAAAAAAAATCGCAACAAGCGTATATTGATTGGTTTGCGCAAAAGTTATAGCGTCTACAAAATAGGGAATAGTTTTATGGAATTTTTATTAATAATTTTTTTTATAAGTAATGGCGGCGATCTACAATTTTTTATCGGGACTGCGACATTATGGCGGACACATTGGACACTTTTGAAACTATTTTGGGACCATTGTCATTTATACAGCGATCAGTGCTATAAAAATGCACTGATTACTGTGTAAATGATACTGGCAGGGGAAGGGTTAACCATTAGGGGGTTAAGTGTGTCCTAGGGAGTGATTCTAACTGTGGGGGGGATGGGCTTCAACTCACATGACAGAGATCACTGCTACCGATGACAGGGAGCAGTGATCTCTGTCATGACACAAGGCAGAACGGGAAAATTCCTTGTTTACATAGGCACTTCCCCGTTCTGCAGCTCTGTGACACGATTGCCGGGAGAACGATGGACATTGAGTCCGTCGGTCCTGCGGGCACGGTCACGCTGTACACGGTGGGTGCGCGCATGCCTTAAAGGGGATGTATAGGTACGCCCATTTGGCTGCCATTGTGCCGACGTATATCGGCGTGCAGCAGTTGGCAAGTGGTTAAATCAGATATCAATGTAAAAAACACCTTTACTGTCCTATAAAGATGACCTGAACGTGCGTTTTGATCACCCAAGTGCACCTCCACCGATATTGCTATAAAATGCCTCCTTACCAGAGGTCAAGACTCCTGTGGTCTGCTTGTGGCTGATCTGCCTTGTTCTGTACTGTGTCTGGAGGCTGCCATCTTGGTGGAGCAGCATGACTTTGTTTCATAAGAATTGTCCCCCCCCCCCCCCAATTACAGGCAGGTAACCAAAAGATCACAAATCAGCAGGGTAGGTGTAGGATGCACAGGATGGATGACACAGAAATAGGGAGTTCTACGTCCTCAGATACAGCTTCCTCTCCGGCAAGGAGAACAGTGAGCAGCACAATGGTAACACAAATGTCACTCCAAATCTTATACGACTAGCAGTCAAAAGAACAGTGCTTTAGATCATCCTTTTTCAACCAGGTACCCTGGGGTGCCTAGAGGTTTCTTCAGGGGTGCCTTGGCAAAATGCCTAAAAATTACCCAAAAATTGTATACAAGCCAGTGGGTGGATGAAGGCTGCCTTTTAGTTACACAAAGTCACAAGTTTTCATTGTGCACTGTTACAACCATTCAGTTGATAAGGAGGATGTCAATCACCTGCATAGCATCCTTGTTTGACCCTTGTGTGCCCCTCTCCATCAGCATTGGGGTCACATTAGCTGAGTGATAGAGGAAAACTGAGGGAGAAGAAAAACATTGGAATACTAGTCAGTACCAGTTTGCAAAAGCGTATTTGCTTTGGAAGAATAAATCACCTCTAATGTTGGGTGTCCTGCTTGGACTTGTGGATGTTGCTGCGTTATGCAAAACTATTAGAATAACATTTACAATTTAGAATAGGGTGCCTTGAGACTGTCCATAATTTTTGAAAGGGTGACTCGAGAGTGTCCATAATTTTTAAAGGTTGCCTTGAGAATGTCCATAATTTTTAAAGAGTGCTTTGAGACTGTCCATAATTTTTAAAGGGTGCTTCCAGACTGCCCATCATTTTTAAAGGGTGCCTCAAGAATGTCCATAATTTTTAAAAGGTGCCTTTAGATTGTCCATAATTTTGTAAAGGGTGCCTTGACTGAAAAAAGGTTGAGAAACACTGCTTTAGATGATCTCACACTGTAGCTACACAAAAGCTCAATGCACAGGAGTGCTTTGAAAAATAAAGTGCACTGCTTTAAGAAGAATACAAATGGTTAAAGCTAAACTCCGGGATAAGTAAATATTATCTAAATACAAGAGGAATGTGTATTTTTACTTGAATCGTATGCGTTTTGTGTATTTCTTCCACATCTGTGCAGTAATCCAGTGTAAAACTATCCGCCTGTGCAGGAGCTTCCTGTAATAAAGACCAGTCACTGCTGCTCACTCTCCTTGTGCAGGGTGACTGGTCTTAACTCCACCCCTTCCTGTAGTTTTCTACAGACATCCTGTAGTGGGTGGGACTGCGAGAGCTCCTCCCACAGCTCTATGTACAGCACAGTGATGAAGTCACTGTTACTATTTCAGGGTAATAACTGGCTTTGCAAAGACATTATATTTTTCACTATTTAGGAATATATTTAAATTAAAGTTTTGGAGCATGGAGTTCAGCTTTTGCTCTTCACGGTACAATTAATATTTCAAGATGTTCCCTATAAGACAGCATATCTTCCCATTTTGAGCTCAGGTGCAATTTATAATAAGCTAACAAGCAACACTTCTGTCCATGAAAATAGCCATTAAAAAATTACAGAGGCATTGCAAGATGGCTCAAGGCTGAATCTTCAAGCCGTACTCAATAGAGCTTATGTGAAAGTATATAGCAATGCATATAATCTTAGTGACACCTCTTTGTTACTTTGAGATAAAAATGCTTAGTTGGTCACTTCATTATCTTTTCTATAATGACACCAGCAGATTTTCATACACAGCCTCCTTAATGACAATTACACACCGATCAGAACAGACTCCGGAAGATTAGCACAATTTAGATTTTTTTTTTAGATTGCCGTGATTTTTGAAGTGGTAATTGAATATAGCAAATAACAATCAGCGCCTGCCCATCCTCTTCCAGCCTGACATGACAGCGGTTTATTTTTTCTAGATAGGAAACTTCTGGTAAAAAGCGCGGTTTTGATACAGGGTTGGGGCGTGAGAGTGTCAGGTTTTCTTCAGCGAGCTCCCAGAGGGGTGCAATCTATAGGTCTCCAGCAGGTAGACTGCCTGAAGCTTTCAATGACTTTGAGCATCTGGAGGATTCTTCCTCTGAATAATTGAATGATTTGACGTTCTCTTGGAATCTTTTCTCAGAAGGACATCTTGTGAATACAGAAATTCTAGACGTGTGGTCCTCTGTACAGAAAAAAAGGAATGCTATTGTTGTCTGTGGTTTGGTATGTGTAGCTAGAAATTAGTGTTGACCATGCATGCATAGATTTATTGCTTGCTGAGCAAAAAAAATAATAATTTACAGATTCCTCCATCCATGTTAAACAGCACAAATGGAGGAATCAAATTTGCTGCTATTGTATTCTGACAGCTGACAGCCATTGCTATCAGAATACCTGAGCAGTGGCTGCATCTTTTGGGATGCAGCCACTGTTTGGGCACATATTTTCTATTGAAAACAACTAGCTCTTGATGAGACAGGTTGTGCGAACAGGAGGACGCACAGGTCAAATGTTAGACGAATCAGCAGATACCAGTCAAAATTCAAGCTGTGTATGACAGCCACTTGCCTTCCGGAAGGTTTTACCCCCTTTATGGTATTTGATCACCACTGGCATTTTTATTTTCTATTATATAAATGAGAAAAGAGCAAAAATGTTGAAAAAAAATATATTTTCTGCTTTCTGTTATAAAACATGTCTAATAAAATCAAATTGCTTGATCTCTATGCTGTGGTTGGCCACAGCCATCAGCAGGTGCACAGCCAAAATCATTGGCTGTGAGCCTGCTGACAATCTCATACTGTGTCCAACCAACCAAAAATCTGCCAAAAGGCACATCTTGTTATCTTGATATTAGGGCACATAAAGCGCCTGGGCATACATTTAGTTAATTGGCCAGAATAATCATTTATTTTGGCCATTGAAACAAATTAATGCCTGAGCGCTAAATGCGCCTAGCATTAAAGATATTTTAGGCCAAAATGCAGCTGCGCCTGAACACGCTGGCAGTTTTTTCTGCCTCTAAATGCCGATGTGGGCACATAGTCTAACAGTAAGAGGCATGAGGCCTTAATGTCCTTGAGCTGCGAAGGCGGCAGAGGGGAGTGTACATTACCATAAAAAGGCAGGTAGGGGGCGATGTAACACTGCCTGTCAAATTCCCTCTGAAGAGTGATTCACCACGGAGACCCTTACTATGCTTTTCTGACACCTTGTAATGTCCTCTGCTTCTAAATCTTTCCAAGCAGTGCACGTTAGTTGTGGTCATATGCATTGCTCTATGCACACTACAAATCCCCTAGTCTATTGTCTGTCTCGGGATTGAGCAAGAGAAGGTGGCTATGTTCCTACATACAGAGGGTCCATGGACAAATGTAGCCACCCTCTAACAGGAAGTCAGAGGACATCACAAAAAAAAAAAAAATTTTGGAGGAGGCTGAAAGCAACAGAAGATACTTTTTTTTGAGTTTAGAATAAACACTTGAATAGCTTTTCTTTTTTTTAACCACTTGACCTCTGGAAGATTTACCCCCATCCCTGACCAAGCCATTTTTTGCGATACAGCACTGAGTTACTTGTGTGGTTGTACGACACTGCACCCAAATGTTCTTTTTTTTTTCTTTCTTTTTTTTTCTTTTGGTGGTATTTGATCATCTCTGCTGTTTTTATTTTTTGTGCGATAAACAAAAAAAGACAGACAATCTTGGAAAAAAAAACCAATCTTTCTTCCTGCTATAAAACATTTTTCAATAAAAAACAAATAAATATTCAATTTTTTCATCAATTTAAGTCAATATATATTCTGCTACATATTTTTGTATAAAAAAATCCCAATAAGCGTATTTTGATTGGTTTGCACAAAAGTTATAGTGTCTACAAACTATGGGATATTTTTATTTATTTATTTTTAATATTAATGGTAGCGATTGGTGACTTATAGCGGGACTGCGATATTGTGGCTGTCATTCTGACACTTACTGACACTTTTTAGGTACCAGTGACACCAATACAGTGACCAGTGCTAAAAATATGCGCTGTCACTGTACTAATGACACTGGCTAGGAAGGGGTTAAACATCTAGGGCGGTCAAAGGGTTAACTGTGTTTCTAGCCAGTGTTTTAGTGTACCGTGGGAGGTGCTTTTACTAGGGGAAGGCATGTATTCAATCCGTGTCCCTGCTTTTGCAGGAGCAATGCCTTCCCTCCTGTAACAGCGATCTGCCTTGTTTACATAGGTAGAATGCCTTTCTGTCTCTGTGCTGTATGATTGGTGGGTGCCGGCAGACATCGAGTCTGAGGTACCCGCAGATCAGCTCCCGCTGTGTATAATCACAGTGGGAGTGGGCCTCCAGCAGCGCCCATGTGCCCCCCCTACCTGGAAGATCGTGTACTAGGTTAGTGATTTGGCGCATCAGTGCCACCTTGCTGCCGTATGTTTCCATACCTCCCAACTTTTTGAGATGGGAATGAAGGACACCTTTTATCAAAGGTATGTAGGCATAGAAGACACCCCTTGCCACGTCCCTTTTAATGGAGAATTATGCCAAAAAAAGATTGGTTAAACTCACAAGTGCTTTTTTACTACTACTATTCCTTTTTTGTTGGCTTTTGACATTTAAATGTCAGCATGAAATGCAGCAATTTGGAAATTGGATGAAAGTTTTAGCACCTGGAAACACTTTTTGAAAGATAAATAGTGCATTTTATGTACAACTATATAGATCAGGCCAAAATGAGGGACAAATGAGGAGGAAAGAGGAACAGAGGGACATTGCTCCAAATCAGGGACAGTCCCTCAAAATCAGGGACAGTTGGGAGGTATGTACGTTTCAGTTAAATGGATGGCAAGAGGTTAAACTTAACTTTAGTGTAGGGTGACCAGACATCCCCGGTTTCCGGGGACAGTCCCCGGATTGAGGACACTGTCCCCGGACCAAGTCTGTCTCCGGTTTTGTCCCCAGATTGGATTTGAACAGAGGCTGGGGCAATTTCAAAAACATAAAAAAATAAAAATAAAAATTCTGAATTACACACCCCCGCTACGCCGCTCCTACTAGCTTAGGGGGGTGTATTTTTTTTTCCATGATCTGGACCCCTTTCTGATGATCCTTTGCTGTTCAGAGCGGAGAGAATATTTGTTTCAGTATCCATGTTCATCTGCCTTGGCTCAAGTCTGGGCCAGCCGTCTACCTGCTCAATTCTTTGCCTTCACTGGCGGAGTGATCTTCCTCCACTCCCAACCCAGTAGTAGCCAGGGACCAGAGAGTAAGCCCTTGTACACATGGTCGGACATTCCGACGGAAGGTGTCCGATTGGACTGTGTTGTCGGATAATCCGACTGTGTGGTCTCCATCGGACTGTTTCCGTCGGAGTATCTGACGGAACAAGTTTTACAACTTGTCTATAAAATTTTCCGTCAACATGATCCGATCGGACTTTGTCCGATCATGTGTAGAGAATTCCGATCGGACAAAGTGCCACGCATGCTCAGATCAAATTCCTAAACCAAAGCTATTGGCTACTAGCCTGAATGTAGTCCCGTCCTAATGAAATAACGTCATCATGTTAAGTACGATCGGATTTTCTGACAACTTTGTCCAACTGTGTGTATGCAACAGTTTCGGACAAAATCCGTCGGACAAAATCTGACGGATTTGGTTGTCGGAATGTCCGACCGTGTGTACAAGGGCTAAGACTAGACAGGCTGTGAGGCGGGGGCGGCGACGGGCAGAGAGTCACTGATTGCCACCATTACTAGTAAAAAAAAAAAAAATATGTCCCCAGATTTAATTTAAAAAATCTGGTCACCTTACTTTAGTGTCATTTTAAGAGTATGATGGACACTTGTTCTGATGACAACTGTCTAAGAGGGCATTTCTTCCCACTTCCTGTAGTGTCTACAGCACAGGAAGTAAAGGGAAATCTATATAACGTGACACAGACGGTAGAAGAAAAGGGAGGGGGGGGGGAGTGATTTGAACCCCTCCACACTGGCTTTAGACGCACTTGAAAAGTATGTCTTGTTTTGACCAATAGCCGGAAATGAATCTGCAAGCTGTACAGAATTCATTAGACATGAAGGTGACAAGCAGGTCACACGTACCTGAGAAGAGCCACAAGTAAAGGACTTGGCATTGGCTGGTGATTCATTTTTTCCTTCTGGCACTGCTGATTGCCAGCAATCACTATATGTGCAGAGTTCCCTGTTAACAAGCTCTCCTGTAGGCATCTTGCACTCATTATTTTTCCCTGTCAGAGTTCTGACTTCAGGAGCAGATGGAACATTTCATTGGCCTCTCTGAGGGGAACAGATATCAGTCAACGATTGACTGAACCTGCAGAGTTCTTGTCGTGTAATATTCCTCTGCTTTATAGTAAACGTCAGAGCGACAACAGGGAGAGCGAAGAGGTTAAATCAGCATGTTCTCCTTCGCTGTAAGCCTCGGCGGCTCCTCTTCTCCCCGCTGTGACATCATCATAGAGCCTCTTATCAATATAGTATTTTTTTCTAAACTAGGCATAAGAGCTTGTTTACATGACCTTACAACATAAAAAACCAAGCATATTTCTGTGTCTGGGGGTCACCAGTGTTTGCGTACAGCTATCTCAACGAATCAGTGACCAGCTACATCACCATACAGTGCCTTAAAAAAGTATTCATACCCCTTGAAATTTTACACATTTTGTCATGTTACAGCCAAAAACGTAAATGTATTTTATTGGGATTTTTTTCTTATACACCAACACAAAGTGGCACATAATTGTGAAGTGGAAGGTAAATAAATTGTTTTCATGCAACTAAAATGTATTTGTTCATTATTATAAAAAAAAATTGTTGGAAAAAATAAAATATAGCATTTAAAAAAAATAAAAATGGTTTTCAAATTTTTTTACAAATGAGGCTCGGCTCACACTATTGCAAATTTGGGTGCGGGGAATTCGCAATAGCAGGAGATTTTGACTGGCTCTCTATGGAGCCGCTTCGCATATCTCTGCTGCGGCTCCAGTGCAAGTTTGCACTGGAGACCTGTGCGTCTTTTTCAGGTCCGAATTCAGCCAAAAATTCGGGCTGAGATCGCACCTGAAATGGTGAACGAGGACGCATCGGACCCCTGCTGTGAGCCACATGTATTGATAGTGTGAACCCAGCCTAAAGATGTGAAAAGTGTGGCGTGCATTTGTATTCAGCCCCCCTGAGTCAATACTTTGTAGAACCACTTTTTGCTGAAATTACAGCTGCAAACATTTTTTGGTATGTCTCTACCAGCTTTGCACATCTAGGGAGTGAAATTTTTGCCCATTTTTCTTTGCAAAATATCTCAAGCTCTGTCAGATTGGATGGGGAGTGTCTGAACAGAAATTTGCAAGTCTTGCAACAGATTCTCATTTGGATTTAGGTCTGGACTTTGACTGGGCCATTCTAACACATGAATATGCTTTGATTTAAACCATTCCATTGTAGCTCTGGCTGTATGTTTAGGGTCGTTGTCCTGCTGGAAGTCTGCCCCAGTCAAAAGTCTTTTGTGGACCAGTTTTCTTCTAGGATTGCCCTTTATTTGGCTCCATTCATCTTTCCATCAACTCTGACCAGCTTCCCTGTCCCAGCTGAAGAAAAACATCCCCACAACATGATGCTGCCACCACTATGTTTCACAGTGGGCTAGTTTGTTCAGGTTGATTTGCACTGTTAGTTTTTCACCACACATAGCGTTTTGCGTTTAGACCAAAAAGTAAAATTTTGGTCTCATCTGACCAGAACACCTTCTTCCACATGTTTGCTGTGTTCTCCACATGGCTTCTCGCTACTGGAAACAGGACTTATTATGGCGTTCTTTCAACAATGGCTTTCTTCTTGCCACTGTTCCAAGGCCAGATTTGTGGAGTGCACGACTAATAGTTGTCCTTTGGACAGATTCTCCCACCTGAGCTGTGGATCTCTGCAGATCCTCCAGAGTTACCATGGACCTCCTGGCTGCTTTTGTGATTAATGCTCTCCTTGCCAGACCTGTCAGTTTAGGTGGACCTCCATGTCTTGGTAGGTTTGCAGTTGTACCATACTCTTTCCATTTCAGATGATGGATTGAATGGGGGTCTGTGAGATGTTCAAAGCTTGGGATATTTTTTTATAGCCTAACCCTGCATTAAACTTCTCCACAACTTTGTCCCTCATCTGTCTGGTGTGTTCCTTAGTCTTCATGATGCTGTTTGTTCACTAAGGTTCTCTAAGGAACCTCTGAGGGCTTCACAGAACAACTATCTTTATACTGAGATTATATTACACACAGGCGGACTCTATTTCCAAATTAGGTGACTTCTGAAGTCAATTGGTTCCTCTAGATTTTAGTTAGGAGTATCAGAGTAAAGAGGGCTGAATACAAATGCACGCCACACTTTTCAGATATTTATTTGTAAACAATTTGGAAAACCATTTATCATTTTCCTTCCACTTCACAATTATGTGCCACTTTTGTTGGTCTATCATATAAAATCCCAATAAAATTAATTTACGTTTTTGGTTGTAACATGACAAAATGTGGGAAATTTAAAGGGGTATGAATACTTTTTAAGGGCAATGTCCATTCAGGACTGTTCCCCCATTCCCATATGCATGTAAACACTCAGATGCATGGGATAGGAGACTATGACTGTGCACAAACACTGGAGATGCCAGGTACAGAAATCGATTTTTTATGGTGTACAGCTGTCTGTGTTGTGAGCCCTAAAATTAATAATCAATTAAAGATCAATTCCAGGCAGCAAGTTAGTTCAATCAATGATCTAATAGTGCTACCCTGAAAATGCTGCAGCTGTGCCAAAGATTGAAAATTCTCTTAGTTTACCTTAACCTAATTTCCTGTGTAACCAGTGGTAGCCAGAATTTAAAGAGCACCTCACAGGGTCACTGGCAGTACACATCCTGAAACCTATGTTTGGCAGGTTTGGATTTGATTGGTGGCTGTGGTAAATTCGACTTTCCTTTTATGTGAAATGGCAATGAGCTTGTAGTAGGTGTGTCTGGGAATGTCCCTACCACATTACAAATAGTTAAGCTAAAGGGGTTCTCAGATCATCAGTCTATTAACAGCAGGCAGTTGTGGACTCACTCACTATGGCTATGCATAGAAAACACCCAAGGGAGTTGGCTGTGCTCTTTGTATGTGTAAAACAAGTCTTCTGACTTGACAGACAGGGCTGTGCTGTTTGGCAGAGCTTTTTTAAATCTCAGGACTGGATGGACAGGAATACAGACCATTTGCCAGGTAAAACAACACTCTGTACTCTCTCTCTCTCTCTCTCTCTCTCTCTATATATATATATATATATATATATATATATACATACATACACACACACACACACACACACACACACACACACACACACACACACAATTTTGTGAGAAGTATTGGGACACCTGCTTACACACACATGAACTTTAATGTTATCCCAGTCTTAGTCTGTAGGGTTCAATATTGAGTTGGCCCGCCCTTTACAGGCATAGCAGCTGCAACTCCTGCTGTTCACAAGGTTTAGGAGTGTGTCTATGGGAATGTTTGACCATTCTTACAGAAGCGCTTTTGTGAGGTCAGGCACTGATGTTGGACAAGAAGGTCTGGCTTGCGGTCTCTGCTTTAATTCACCCCAAAAGTGTTCTATCGGGTTGAGGTCAGGACTCTGTACAGGTCACTCAAGTTCCTCCACCCCAAACTCACTCATCCATGTCTTTATGGACCTTGCTTTGTGCACTGGTCCAAATCATTTGGTGGAGGGGGTATTATGGTGTGGGGTTGTCTTTCAGGGGTTGGGCTTGGCCCCTTAGTTTCAGTGAGGGGAACACTTAAGGCATCAGCATCCCTAGACATTTTGGACAGTTTTGTGTTCCCAACTTTGTAGTTTTGTGTTTGGGGATGGCCCCTTCCTGTTCCAACATGGCTGTGTACCAATGCATAAAGCAAAGTCCATAAAGACATGGATGAGTGAGTATGGGGTGGAGGAATTTCACTGGCTTGCACACCAGTGGCAGCTGGTGTAGTTTTAGGATGGGGGGGTCCCTCCTTCCTTTTTGACCCCTCCCACTTCTCATAAACCACACCTCTTAGTATATTATTTCTATTATTACATTGTAATATAAAATGAAATCATTCAACTCTCCACAATGCAGAATCAGTGGGAGCCTTGAGTGTGTCACCTGCCACCAGATGCCATCAGGTGCCCCAGCAGAGTCTGTCCTTACATCAGATGCCCCCAGCGGAGTCCGTTCTTACATCAGGTGCCCCCAGCAGCAGAGTCCCTCCTCACATCTGTGTCCCCATCAGCAGAGCCCCTTCTTACATCTGTGTCCCCATCAGCGGAGTCCCTCCTCACATCTGTGTCCCCATCAGCGGAGTCCTCCTTACATCTGTGTCCCCATCAGCGGAGCCCTTCCTTACATCAGTGTCCCCATCAGCAGAATCCTCCTCATGTGCGTGTCTCCATCAGCAGAGTCCTCCTCACATGTGTGTCCCCAATCAGCACAGTCCTTCTCACATGTGTGTCCCCAATCAGCAGAGTCCTTCTCACATGTGTGTCCCCATCAGCAGAGTCCTCCTCACATCTCAGTGTCCCCATCAGCAGAGTCCTCCTCACATGTGTCCCCTGCAGTGGAGCCCCTCCTTCATGCCACGTCTGTCCCCTTCAGTGGCAGCTTGTCAGTTCCCGGCTTTCTCCGTGTGTTCAGTGGAGAGGGGAGGGGCATCCCCTCTCTACTGAACACAAGGGGAATAGGATTAGTCCTCATGGTGGCGGCGGACATCTTTCTGTAGCCCGCCGTAGTGATACAAGGCACACAGCCGTAGTGATACTACAGGTGGGCAAAAGTTGTCCGGCCTGATGACTGCACCTCAAGAGCATTCAAATCCCCATAAATGAAGCGTCTCGTCTGCAATCTCATGATGGCATAGACGTGGCGGTTCCCATAGTGCGCTGTGTCCGGCGCCCCAAACACTTAGTGCACTTAAAAGATTTTTTATCTATTTTTTGTTTAAGGGTCCTTTTTTAAATAATTTTTTTTGTGACTGCTGGGGGGTGGTGCTCATGCATCCCCTATGGACGGGCTGCCACTGCTGCACAGAGTCCTAACCTCAACCTGACAGAACACCCTTTGGATGAATTTGAGCAGAGACTGCAAGCCAAGCCGTCTTATCCAACATCTGTGCCTGACCTCAAAAAATGTGCTTCTGGTGGAATGGTCAAATTTTCCCATAGTCCCACTCCTAGACCTTGTGGACGGCCTTCCCAGAAGAGTTGAAGCTGTTATAGCTGCAAAGGGTGGGCCAACTCAATTTTGAACCCTATGAGCTAAGACTGGGATGGCATTAAAGTTCATGTGCATTGAAAAGGCAGGCATCCCAATACTTTTGACACTTTTGTGTAGAGAGAGAGAATTTATTTTGAATCCCTATTTAAATTAAAAAAAGAATCTAGTGATTAATACACTAATTTTGATCAACTGTTGGGCAGTTGAGTTGAAGAAATCCAGATCAAAAGTGGTGAATCAGCCTTCTTGACGGGGTTCCTGTTTTTGAGCAATTTCTCACATTTTTCAAAGTAATACAGCTATTTAAACCCATAAAACTGATCAAAGTTTTCTGCAGATCAAACTCTTTATGGCCTTTGTTCTTTCAATCACTTGTGATTGTAATACTGATTAAAAGCTGGTTGAAAGTGGTTTGAAATTGCCTGAACATCACTCCGTGTATGAACAGCTTTAGGATTTTCTGCATTTCTGCATCTTCAATTAAATCATAATAATAAAGACTTATCTGTCATCTAAACATCTTGTGTGGTGGACTGCTACCTCATCACTACTCCTACCTTCCCTTTTCATTTCATACAGTGGAACAGCTTTTCTCAATCATTTTACCATAGAGGAACCCTTGCATATATTTCCAGGTTCTGAGGAACACCTGCTAAAAATGATTTTATATACAAATCGTGTGTATGTAAGCCACACTGCATTGGTGTGAGGTCTTTCTATTGCCCTGGTGGTTGATGGAAAGAATGTTTCTTACATTGGTGGACAATGGGAAGATGGTCTTCCTTTAAAGGGGTTGTAAAGGGAATTTTTTTATTTTTTTTATAAATAACAAACATGTTATACTTACTTCCACTGTGCAGCTCATTTTGCACAAAGTGGCCCCGAACCTGCTCTTCTGGGGTCCTTCGGCGGCTGTCTCAGCTTCTCCCCGCAAGTACTTCTCACGTTCATGCGAACTCCCGGGATACAGCCGGTGGCTATAGGTGCTCACTGTATCACTCGGCCTGCCCCCCCCGGCAGGCTGTGTCATTGGATGTGGTTAACAGCTGCGCGAGCCAATGGCTGCGCTGATTTCAATCCATCCACTCTAGCCAATCAATGGCCAGGCTGAGCGGCGAAAAGTCCGGCGGATTGTTTGCCGGACCAATTCCGCCAGACGATTCGATCGTGTGTACGCGGCATGAGATGTATGGCAAAACTTTTTTCTTCATTTCCTTTTCTACAGACACAACAGAAAGTTGGAAGAAATCTCTCACGATAAGGGGCGCTCCCCTCTTAGACCATGGTCCCTGGGAGAGGTGCCCTTTACCTTTTATCCAGGGGACAACACAAAAATAGGGCGTTTCCTCACATTTTTTTCTAGTTGACAGTGCTTTCTAGTACAAATAGAGGGGTCTTTCTTTGCAATGGGATGGGAAGCTATTAAAACCTAACAGTGGGTCTACTCTCTCTCCCTTTTTATCCAAAACTAAAAAAGCCATAGTAAAGTATTGTAGCATGTTAGTCATCGGTTAATACAAAAAGGTTTGTATGGTGTGCATTAATAAAAAATGATAATAGCATATCAAAACTGCACGTAAATTTGTTTCAAACAAATAAGGCATAATTGAATGTTCTCGGGCTATATTTACTACTATTTGAATGTGTGAATGCAGAAAACACCCCATTAAAGCCATTATATTGAGCCAAGGAGCATACGTATTTTCTATGTTAGTCACCATTGAGTGGCCATAATGCTGTATTTCCCACATTCAAACTGCTTAGAACATGGAATGAGAACATTTGATTTTGGCCCATTCACACTGAATTCATTTTCGTTCAGTTCCACGTAATAAACAGTTATGTAAATCATTTATAAACACTCCTTAATGATAAATTGGATAACTTAATTTACTAAAGTTGCAAGCTTTTGGGATGCCTAAAGCCCCATACACATGATCAGAAATTCTGCCAGCAAAAGTCGGATGTGAGCTTTTGGTCAGAAATTCCGACCGTGTGTATGCTCCATCGGACTTTTGCTGGCAGAATTTCAGCAAAAGATTGAGAGTAGGATCTCTATTTTTCGGTTGGAAAAAGTTCAGATTGGAAATTCTGATCGTCTGTACAATTTCTGAGGCGCAAAATTTCTGTGCATGCTCGGAAACAATTAGACGCATGCTCTGAAGCATTGAACTTCACTTTTTCAGCTCGTCGTACATCACCGCGTTCTTGATGGTTAAAAGTTAAGAGAACTTTTGTGTGACCATGTGTATGCAAGCCAAGCTTGAACGGAATTCCAACGGAAAATCCGCTCGTGTGTACATTGATTCCTTTCTCTAGGCTTTTACAAATTGTATAAAGTAAAGAGAAGGTATCTAAGGCATCCTGAAAGCTTGCATGTTTAATAAAATAATTGGCCAATAAAGAATATCGCTTAAACTCCATACTTTCTGCAAAACTTTAACCAAAAAATGTTTTCCCAAGAGATACATTCAAATTTCCATACTTGTAACTTTTCTTTTGGTAACAGCTGGTGATACACCTCTACCTTTGATCTGCCCACCACATCCTGTTTTCACAATATTCTGTGTTTAGCAAGGACTGATGGAAGCAATGACATGGACATACCATAGGTGGAGGAGCATCACCAGCTGTTACGGGCGGAGGATTAGCAGTGAACCTTCAGAATTCAATCACTTATCATGAGATTATCAAGGATAAAATGCTTTCCTACAGGGACTTCCATTTATCCATGTTTGATACTACCTTTCAGTCTTTGGAATATTTAAACCATTCTTAATAACCATTTTATGACCAGAGGAGGCATTTACTAATAGATTCCTAGACCGAACTTATCCATATTAGTATGAGTTACTAAACTTGATGCATTTAGGTGCAGATTCTCAAATGAATACCTGGCTCAGATTTATTATTGAAGTCTGACAAATGGATACAAATTAAAACACCCTTTCTATTTCTAAAACAAAAAAACATATTTCGTTCTCCATGCACAATGATCGCACAAAGAGATATACACTGATAACTGAAGCAATATAAATGTTTATTAACTAACAAACCTCACTTGATTCAATGTTATTAACCATATGGTGACCACATGATTGGAAAAAATGCTAATCATTACTGGGGGCTGTCATTGAGAGCATGGGCTTAAAGCTAGAAATGCGCACATCTGCGTGCATCTAACTGTGAAGGTGGTGTAGATTTACATTCCCTTTGCATGTAAATAGTTGTGTCATACTAATCCACTGAAGTCAATGCCTATGTATACTCTAACCAGAAAATATAAAAATCAAGTCTTTTATTGCCCCTATGGATACTCTAACTAGAAAATATGAAAATTAAGCCTTATTTTGCTCATTACTTGTTGTGGTTAAGAGACTCAAAGTATTAACATCCAGAGGCGGGACTAGAACCTTAAGGGGCCCCAGGGCAAGAAACCATGAAGGACTCCCTGACCACTGGGGCCCTTTCCATCTGTCCCGGGGCCCTTCCCACTGATCCTGAGGCCCTTTACTTCCGCAAAGCTCTTTATTGGCCTCAAAAACACATTCATGTTAATGGGTGCCCTCTAAATCAATGCAACTCAAGTCACAGCAAAAAAAGAAGGTTACTGCACTACTTTTATGCAAGTTCGGTGTTATTTAAGTGCCATAAACTGCAATGTTAAATCACAAAAGTCACTTGCAAGTTGCAAGGAAGTAGCAAGAAAATTACAATCAAGTCCCATAGAAATAGCAAGAAAAAATCAAGTAATTTGCAAGCAATTACTTACTGTTCTGTAGCGGGATCCTTTCACATGTTCTTTAGTGGGACCCTGCACAGTAGTAGAATGTCAGGGCCCAGTCACAAGTGCAACCTTTGCGACCATGGTAGTTTTGTCACTGTTAAAATCAAAGACAGGGATACAACAGAATTTTTACAGCTGTTATGAGCTCCTGGCATTGGTATGCCAGGATATGCTTCTTTTCAAATAAAAAGCTTTGTACATTTACCGCAAAATTCATCTTTTGTTCTATCTGTTTAGGGAGGACACTGACAACTTGGTCCGGAGGATCACATAGTGTAAATGAATGAGTATCCACATAATGATCCATTAGGGCAGGCCACTTTCTAATACAGATCAATGCTGGTATAAAAGTGACCTATATATCCCAGCCTTCTTTACACTGGTGTAATTAAACCTGTTCAGGATAAGAAAAAATATAATTTTCTAAGTGCTAACTGGCAGATGGTAAGCTATGCATTACAACCATCTCCTCCTGTTACCCCTGGTGTTGCTTTGTGTGCCGCTCAGGCTCACTGATATGGGAAATGTATGTGGACTCCTCCGCCTCTGCTGCAGAGAGTGCTGGCAAGAGACAGAGCTTGTCCTGGCTCTTAGCTATAACTCAAGAGAGAAGAAAGAGGTGATCCCTAATGCTGCACATCCATGTAATCCTACGATGGTGATGAGACTCTAACCAGGCCACGCCCCCACCATGTTTTGCTCCCCCAAGCTTAATCACGATCCTCATGATTAAGCTTCGGGGGCGGAGCGAAAAATGCATTGGGGGCATGGCCTGGTTGGAGTCCAGGCTGAGGTTGTCACTCTCATCACCATCTTAGGGCCACATGGATGTGCGGCATTAGGGGTCACCTCTTTCTTCCTCCTTGAAAGCACTTTCAGAGCCCACTGATATGTTCTAATTTCTAATGTACGGTTAGGGTATACACACTTCCAATGTAAGAGCATGGTTTTTGACTGCCCTATTATCAGGCCTAGCACTGTCCTATGGAAGACGGGGGCATGCGCAAATGGTGAATTTCTGAAATTTCGGAAAGCGCCAGCTGTGTTGCCAGGAGGATGATCATGCTGGAAAAAGTTACATTTTTTACCTTATGATGCCAATTAGTTTAGCCGTTGTTGTTTGGAACATGTCACTTTTAAACCACATTTTATTTGCAAATAAGGAAGGCATATTTTAATTGTTGTCTACAGCCAGCACTTCTTGGGACATCAAAGTGTATAATTAATTGCACAACTCTTCAACATAGTCATTAAGCAACAAATAGTATGAAAATATGAAATGAAGTGCAATGTGCTGTTAAAAGGAAGAAATCTATAAGCAAGCTGTGATTTATTGAGTAGAACCTTGCATACACAAATCCCAATAAGCATTCTATTAAGTCTAATCTTCCCAAATAGAAATATTATTGTTATCAATTCAAAGTAAATGCAATTTTCTTCCCATTTACATGTCTTATGTTTCAATTTAAAGAGGAATTCCACGTTTAATAAGATCATAGCAAAAGTATTTGTCAATTTTTTAAGCTCAGTTTCTTAGTTAATCCCTCTGGTTTGCCTTGATCATTATAGGTTATTTTTCCTTCCTTTGATTTATCTCTATCACATGTGTCTTTTCTCTGTGGTGTAATTCTTTTATTTCTATATACTTGTAGGCAGGGGGGTAAGTTGCAAGTCACGTGACAGGGTGGTCCTCACATCCTTGATGTTTCCCACCTGTTTCAGTGGCTAGCAAGGGTCAGATGAGAGGGGGTGGGTTCTTCTGGGCTACGCTAGGCCCTTTGTACAGGGTCACTGCCATACACAAGCCACACTCATGACCTGGTCAATGGCAAACATGAAGGAACTCTAGTAAACTCTCTTGATGTCATAAGCATCATTTCGGTTACTTGTGCATTTAGAAGGCACACACAGAGTCAATTCCTCCTCCACCTGTTCAGCTTATCACCGCTACCTCACTCCCAGTAACAGTATGGGGTCCCGCTATGCACTTCATTTAACTTAACTCTTTCACTTCAATACCTGTGTACTGGATGAGGGCCCCGATGATGCAGATCTTCTCTTGCTATAAGGGATCGCGGCTGAAGGAGTGTCGACAATAACTCCCCTGCTGCAAGAGGCTATCTCCGCCGTCACATGTATACACTTAACAACTGGCTGCTAGAGAACATTAGTTAACCTTGGTAACCACTGTATCTTCACACTGTATTAAGTTCTTGTACTGATGTCTTTATATCCCAAAGTGTCTAATGACCCGAGCTGTAGACTATATGTGGCGGTTTCTTACATTGCAACCCTTTAGTAACTTCAGACCAGGCAGAGACAAAGGTTCAAAAGCTTTACCTGGTGAATAAATTAACATGAAGACAATGACAATTTACAAACCAAGATAAAGTGAAAACATTCCCGAACATCCCTAGTCCCTAACTAAAGGCTTGTGGCTACCACCAGCATACCTGTTCAAGTAAAGTCCAATGTTGGTTAAATCCATGTCTGGAGTTTAGTTCTGGACTGGGCTCCTCTCACAGCATCAGGCAAAGCACCCACCTCTGAGTGTGTGTAGATTTCCCTGCCACCACCCACACTGGATCCGGTCCCCCTGTCCCTTATATTGCACACAGGACTGTGAGGAGGGTTGGACCCCCAAAAAAAATGAGGAATGCAGGTACCTCTAAATTACCACTGGGGCAGCAGTAACCGCTACCTCTATGTAGCTTTTACATTTTCTTTTCTGTACCTTTTTTGTACATTGCTTTACGGGACTGTAATTTTACACATTGCTTTTCTCCTAGTAATTGCATTAGCTAGATGACTATATTTAAAAATCACATTGTATTGTGCATTAAATATATAACAAAGAAAATTGTTAGATGAGTCTCAGTGTTTGTGAAAAGTTCACCAGTGCTTTGTGCTATACTTTAGGTCCTCACTGTCTGTTTATCAAGATGAAATATCAGCCTCATCGGTTTTACACAACCCTACAGGACAAACAACAGCTTAATTTCAAATGAAGAACTGGCTTATAATAGTATATCAAAACCATTGTACCTGTTATTAGTTATTATCCCTTATCATTTAGTAGGTTTGGAATACCCACGCGGAAGGAGACGAGGCCACCTGAGTGGGTGATACCGGAACAGTTGCTTTTGTCCCATTGTAAAATACATTTATTGTAAGGAAAGCCAGCACACCTGAGTTGTAAAGATCAAGAAAGGAGTCCTTTATAGCACAGAAACATTTGTCTTTTCCCTTCATGTTTTTCTAACTTAACTGAGCATTTTATTTACAGTTGACTTTCCTTATGATACTGTCTATGGTGCCTCCACTGCTGAACACCCAGCATCACTGAATGAGCCAACAGAGTATGTGTACGAGGTGGTGCTACGTTCTCCATAAGATAAATGAAACTGGTAGTCTGTGTCAGCACAACACATTCTATTCCCCCTTCCCTCTTCATAGCAACAAAGAGGATGCTTGGCTCAGTTGGCTGACCTGAGCTGTCATGTTTGTACATCTGCCACTGGATCTGAGAGTGTTGGGGTCATTCATGCATGCCTAACCACCCTAGTAGGAATTTGGAAACATTTTAAATAAATAAAAAAAAAAAGAAAGAAAATTAAGGAGCAGTCGGTTACCATTCCAGAATATTTGCCACTCTGACTGTTATCACATGGAGCTATTGCTCAATTCTGGGGCCAATAACTGATTTTTTCACACAGACACAGCAATGGACTGAGCCCAACTAAAAAAATGAGTATCGGTTCCTTTAATTTTGATGATTAAGGCCACAAGTATTCTTAAAACAAGGCCACAAGCATTCTCAGACACACAAACCCTCTTGGGTAATGGCATCTTTGCCAAATAGCCAGTCCAGGTCTACACAGCTGTGAATAGCATTGAGCCTGTTTCTAAAGCATTGATATATGCCAAAATGACACAATATAACAAAGATCAGGAATGATTATCATGATAATGATGAAATCATATGGGCCAGTGGCTGTAAATGAAAGAATTTATCCCAGCGCTGTAAGACTGTGTGATAGTAGACACTTCTGCAATTACCTGGCATGTCTTATTTATGATCGAGCATCGCCAACTGTGACACAAATGCTTTAATTACTCAGACATTCCATGCGGAGGTTGGTGTAATAATAGCTTAATGGTCTAATGAGGCACTAATGTAAAGTGTGCAAACGTGGCGTTTGGTCGTGCGTGGATGCATGGTGGAGGTTACAAAAAGATCAGGAGCACTTAAAGATCCATAATGTGAATAAAGCAAGAGATGTGTAAATAAAAAGTTGAAAATCACTAAACGGGTCAGTAAAACCTGTTTATAGACATTTGTTGGACTGTAACAAACAAAAAAGAGAGCGTACGACTGCCCTAGTGTAATCCAATTTATTACAAATCTGTAGAATAATGCACTCACACGGTAGCAGGTAAAACAGGCATGTTTCTCATGACCAGAACTCGATAACTGCTGTAAGGTCCACATGTAATGGAGCTCTTCAACAGAGCCTGCAGACAGCTGGATACCACAGACCATGGTCCTAGCCAGGAGACCGAACACAACGGAGGAGGGAGGGGATGCAGAGGCACGTCCTGTTGCCACGACTATGAGTTTCGGAGGAGTGGCCTCCTTTATCAAGTCAGGACATGCCTCTGAAATGTGTTGTGCTGGCAACAGGATGTGCCTCTGCATCCCCTCTCTCCTCCCTTGTGTACGGTCTCCTGGCTACCTATCACAAGGCCGGCTGGTCCTGGCACATGCGCAGTGCCACTGGCACGTCAAGGACCATGATCTCTGGTATCCAGCTGTCTGCAGGCTCCATTAAAGAGCTCCATTACATCTGGACCTTACAGGAGCTATCGAGGAGAGTTGTAGTCATGAGAGACAAGCCAGTTTTACCTGCCACCATGTGAGTGTATTAGTGTACAGATTTTATTCTTATAATAAATTGGATTACACTAGGGCAGTCGTGCGCTCTCTTTTTTGTTTGGGTTTAAGTGTCTATTCATTGCCCTGGAGATTACTGGAGAGCAGCAACACAATCTACTGTTACCATTTCCAAGAACAAAGACCTTTACCTCCCTTGTTGATGTTTAACCACTTCAATACAGGGCACTTTCCCCCCTTCCTGCCCAGGACAATTTTCAGCTTTCAGTGCTGTCATACTTTGAATGACAATTGCATGGTCACACTGTACTCAACCTAAATTTTTATAATTTTCTTCCCACAAATAGAGTTTTCTTTTGGTGGTATTTGATCACCGCTGGTGGTTTTATTTTTTGCTAAACAAACTAAAAAAGACCAACATTTTTGAAAAAAACATTTTTTCCTTGTTTCTGTTATACAATTTTGCTTCCTCCTTCCCTGATGGGCACTGATGAGGCTGGAGTGATGAGCACTGATGAGGTGGCACTGATGGGCACTGATGAGGGGGCACTGATGAGGTGGCGCTAATGAGGTGGCACTGATGAGTTGGCACTGATAAGGTGGCACTGATGGGCACTGATGAGGAGGCACTAATATGTAGAATTGATGGGAATTGATATGCAGTACTGATAGGCAGCATTGATGGACACTAATAGGCAGCATTGATGGGCACTATTAGGTGGCACTGATGGGCACTGACAGGTGGCACTGATGGGCACTGACAGGCAGCACAGATAGGCACTAATAGATGGCACTGATGGGTAGCACATATTAAAGGTAATGACAGTCATTACTGATGGGCACTGATTGGCATCTGTGAAGGGCACTGATAGGAGTTACAGATGGGCACTGATTGGCACTTTGATGAGCATTGATTGGCACTTTGGTGGGCACTGACTGGCAGCTAATGGGCATCAATTGGCAGATGTAGCGGGCACTTCTGATGGGGGCTGAGCCGATAATCAATGCACTGATTATCAGCGCAGACCCCCCTCTGACAGGAGAGCTGCCCAACCGAGTAAAGTCATTTACCATCACTTCCTGGTTACATGCTGTGATCAGCTGTGATTGGTCACACTGATCACGTGGTAAAGAGCCTATAAATGCAAACAACCAATCTGAATATTTGTCATGCTCCAGCCAAGCCCTAGAGAGGAGGGTCCAGAAGGGAACTGGAAAGGTGATAAATAGTCTGAAGCACTGGTGAGTTGGGTTCTCTCTCCGCAGGAGGGATCCAGAGCCTGAGGGTCTGTTGCCCTCAGGCAGCCCATGGACTGTGCAGGTGTTCTAAAGGCCTCAGCAGTGTCAGTGTCAGGGCTGAGGGCCTGTATAGATCTGCTTAGAAGGGGATTGAAAAACCTCACCACAAGGGAGCTGGTCTGGAAAAGTACTGTCTCACTCACTGGACCCACACTGGAGACACATGGAGCAGGTGCACCAAAATGGCACTAGATTGTTCCCATGATTACCAGGCAACAAGATGTTTTGCCACGGGCATGGCAAGAGAAGCAGAGCAGCTGTGCCTATTGTCCAGAAGCTGCAGGAGACTGACTGCAGTGATGAGAGCGGGGAGCCACTGTGGACATTTCGTGGAGCCACTGTTAGAGCTTCTGCCCCATAACCTTCTGCCCATTACTTTTCAACTAGAGTGGAACCCAGGCCTATTCATTGAGGAGCTGGAATTCAGCTACACCTGGGGGCAGGAAGCCAGATCTACTTTCTTACCCGCTGCACTCCCATGCTTCTCCCTCCTCCTCCTTCCCCTCCCTTCTCGAAGATAACAGACTGACTGGAGATCGCGTCAAATGTCAACTTTTTCCTGTTAAGACCATAAGCTCAGGTAAGAGGCACTGAGAGATCAGAGGCTAGCAGCAGCATTAAGAGTTGTAAACTGCAAGTGGGGTGGGGGGTAAGAGTTTTAACAAATAGTTTGCTGGGGAATGTTAATTCCATTGCGCTTACATGTTTCGTTGAAAAATGCTGAGGTTTAATTCTACTTTAAAGAGGAACTTCACTCTCCCCCAAGCTACCCCCTCCTTACCTTTTGGATTATTCACAAAAATATTTTAAAAAATTACTCACATGCCCAGCGAATCCAGCAATGATATTTATGGATCAGTAGCTTTGCTGCTGCTCACCCAGTCCCACGCCTCCATATTTTTCTTTGACCCTATCAGGAGCCAACTGTCTCTTCCTGACTCTTGCACTGCAAGAACCAGGAAGAGGCAGCTCAACCCTGATGATGCACCCTGGCGCATTCACTGAGTATCCCAGAAGGCTGTGACTGAATCCATTCATTTTGCCTTGGCAAGAATCCAGGAAGTGCATGGATATGGGTATTAAAAAAAAAAAAGTTTAATTGTGATAAGGGGGGTAGGAGTGGAATGATGGAAATTTCAAGACAACTTCACCTTCCAGTCCTAGGAACTATACAGTCCTGCCAATCAGCAAAGTCAGTATAATTACCTTACATTTTGTGTTTCAGAAAAACGGCAAAAGCTGTAACTGGACAGTGTAGAGGCAGCAGCAGATTCATGAGCTCATCCCGCTGCTCACTCTGCTTTCTCCTTCTGTCAGCAAGTTCCTTCACATCGCATGGGCATGCAGTTCCCCTGATTGGCTTTAAGCCCTATTCCTTTCTCTTTCAGTCTGTGTTCCACTGTACAAGTTAAGTAGGCCTGAAAATTGTCACATGCCCATGCCCATTTAAATCGCAACCACATTTGGCCATATAGCAAAAGAGTTCTCTCCAGTCTACGGCTGCAGAGCCTTTTTAATTCATTAATAATTCCTTGTGATTCGCTGTGCTCATTCCCTCTATCCGTCTCAGAGGAAAGTCGCCTAACTGCCTCTGAGAAACTATTATTTGCAAATCTGCTTTGTGACAGCAAATCTCACAGCATTTCTAATTTGCATCCCAAGCTTTATAAATGACTTTAATTATCCCAGAGCAAATTCACACCAGCCTCCAGGATTGTGAACACAGCCTGCTAGTCACCAGGACAATCAAAAGAGCTTACCTCGACAATTTCTACTGCATAATTCCTTCAATTCACCTGCATGCCCCCCTTCCTCTGGGACGCCTCTCAAATCTTTCGTTCCCTTAAACGCATCAGGAGAGCAATTATTTCACCTCTCCTTGCACTATTATTTTTAGTATTGATTTTATTCTTTCATATCTAAAGCTCTTCCTAGTTAAGTTTCTGTTCTGGGAAAGGAGGCTGCAAAGAAGCAACTTTCCTACAAGAAAAAAAAAAATCTAATTTTCAGGCAATGGTTACATTGAGGCAGACCTAAACCCAAATCCCTTGGCAGGCAATTCTCTGCCATAGCAACCAATCCCAATTTATCTGGCTAGGACTTCTGGGCTAGGGGATATTTTCTATAACTCTTACAAGAGCCCGGGGATTGTGATAGAGAATGGAATTGACAATGTACATGTTTCCTAAGGGAAAAAAATGGTAAATGGATTACAGATATAGATTAAATTAATTGCGGTGTTTACTTGTGATTTAAAGGGTAAATGTGCTTTTTGCAAAAAAATGTCATTGCTGCAGTAGGCAGATATTGTAATCATAAAGATAGCTATCAAGAGGGATCTTTTTTTCTAGAGAAATGTGTAATTTGAATTGCCCGGAATGTGTATATCTTCTGGACTGGAACTGTGTACACTGTCAATAGGAACGGCTATGGTACTCTGAGATGTTGAGGCAGACCTTGTGGGCAGTTGGTCAGTACCATAACTGAATGGCGTTTAGGGCCATGATGGGACTTTCGGGACTTTTATGGAAATGCAAAACTTGAAGCAGGTCAAATGTACAATGTGTATGACTTCCTTGATCTTTCGATTGAGGGCGAATACTGCTTTGTAAAATGTATGCACATTGTTTCCCTGGAAGCCCAGGTTCTGAATTTAGGGAAGCAACTGTCAACACTGAGAAGACCCTCCACACTAAAGGAGAATTGGGATCATACCCAGCAAGTGCTGGCAAGGGACAGCACAGAGGGGCAGGCACCAAAGCAGAGTAGATGGGTGACAGTCAGGAAGGATAGAGGGTAAAGAGTCAGCGAGGCTGGTCCTGGGCTGGAACCTTCCAATAAGTACACCCCATTGAGTGACATTGGTGAAATCAGTCAGGGACCAGCACTGCTGGAGCTGAGTGACTCCCCTAGTTGCCAGGGGAATAATTCCTCCACCGAGGGTGTGAGTAAAGCCAAGGGAAAGGAAAGACAAATTCTGGTGGTAGGGGACTCAACTGCTAGAAGGACAGAGAAGGCAATCTGTCACAAAGACCTGAAGCGCCAAACTGTATGTTGTATACTGGGTGCTCGGGGTTTGGCACATAACAGATCTGGTGGACAGATTACTGGGAGGAGCTGGGGAAGACCCGGCTGTCATGGTGCACATTGGCACCAATGACAACGTCGGAGGAAGATGGAGTGTCCTAAAAAACGATTTTAGGGACTTAGAAGCAAAATTGAGGAAAAGGACCTCCAAGGTAGTATTCTCAGAAATACTACCGTTACCTCAAGCCACTCCAGAAAGGCAGAGGGAGATTAGGGAAGTAAACAAGTGGCTGAGGAACTTGTGTAGTAAGGAGGGGTTTTGGTTCCTGGAGAACTGGGCCGACTTCTCAGTCGGTCACCAGCTCTATAGAAGGGACGGACTGCACCAAAATGACGAGGGTGCAGATCTGCTGGGAGTGAAGATGGCCAAAAAGTTAGAGGCATTTTTTAAATAGGCATCGGGGGGGGGGGGTTTGGGTCGTCCAGAGGTAGAGATAGTCAGCGCGTACCATATAAGTCCTATTTGCAACCTCAGAACACCCAATAAGGAGACAGCATGCGACCCAGTCTAAACTACGTGGCATGTTCCCCAATGCCAAGAGTCTGGGAGAGTTAGAGCTACAGTTGTTTGAGAAGGATTTCAATTTTTTTTGAATTTCAGAGACTTGGTTCAGCAGTTCTCATGATTGTCTGGCAACCATTCAAGGGTATTTCCTATATTAAAGGCATAGAGAGGGTAAAAAAGGGGGAGGGGTATGCCTGTATGTTAAAAATGATGTACAAGTGAATGTGAGAAATTAAATCACTAATAGAGCCACGGAGAAGGTGGAATCCTTATGGGTAGAGCTGCTAAGGGATGAAACTACGGGGAAAATAATACTGGGAGTATGCTATAGGCCCCCTAACCAGAGGGAAGAGGTGGGCCTCCTATCACAATTTGGATTAGCGGCAAGAATGGGAAGTATTATCATAATGGTTGATTTCAATTATCCAGAAATAGACTGGGTGGAAGGAACCGCATATTTATCTAAGGCTCGCCAGTTCCAAAATGTCTTGCAGGACAATTTCATGGGTCAGATGGTAAATGCACCAACTAGAAACAAAGCGTTACTAGACCTACTGATTACCAGCAATACAGACCTGATCACGGATGTAGAAATACAGGGCAATTTAGGGAACAGTGATCACAGATCAATACGTTTCAGTATAAATTACATTAATAGGAAACATAAGGGGAATACAAAGACACTGAATTTCAAAAGAGCAAACTTCCCTAAACTATGAGCCTTGATAGAAGATACAAACTGGGATAAAATCTTAGGAACAAAGAACACAGAGGAGAAATGGGTATGCTTTAAGAGCATATTAAATAAGGGCATTAGCCAGTGCATCCCAATGGGAAATAAATTTAAAAGAGCTAATAAAATTCCTAGGTGGCTTAACTCCAACATAAAAATGCATATAAAAGCAAAGGAGAAGGACTTCAAAAAAATGCAAGGCTGAGGGATCATCATCAGCACTCCAACTTTACAAGGAATGCAACAAGAAATGTAAGGGTGCAATCAGGACGGCTAAGATAGAACACAAAAGGCACATAGCGGAGGAGAGTAAGAAAAATCCCAAGAAATTCTTTAAGTACATAAATAGTAAAAAAGGAGGTCAGATCTTTTTGTCCCATAAAGAATGATGAAGGGAATCTGTTTACAAAGGATGGAGAGATGGCGAAGCAGGAAACACCCTCATGGCTAACAGAGGACAGAATTAGAAATAGACTTGAAAAACGTAAAATTAATAAGTCACCGGGACCAGATGGCTTGCACCCTGAGGGTCCTTAACCACTTCCCTACCCGCCCATTGTCATATGACACCCGCAGATGGGATCTCTCATCCTGGGTGGGTGTCATATGACGTCCTGGGTATAGGGGGCGCGATGTCCGCTGGGCACTCGTGATCGCTCCCCTAGTCAGCCCCCCCCCTACAGTTAGAATCACTTCCTAGGTAACATATTTAACCCCTTGATCACCCTTTAGTGTTAAATTCTTCCCTGCTAGTGACATTTATACAGTAATCAGTGCATATTTATAGCACTGATCGCTGTATAACTGTCGGTGGTCCCAAAATAATGTCAAAAGTGTCAGATATGTCCGCTGCAATGTCACAGTCAGGATAAAGATCGGTGTCATTACTAGTAAAAAAAAAAATAATAATAAAAATGCCATAAACCTATACCCTATTTTGTAGGTGCTATAACTTTTGTGCAAACCAATCAATATATGCTTATTGCGATTTTTTTTTTACCAAAAATATGTAGAAGAATACATATCGGCCTACACTGAGGAAAAAATGTGGTTCTTTTTAAAATAAATTGGGATATTTATTATAGCAAAAAGTAAAAAATATTGTGTTTTTTTAAAAGTTGTCGCTCTTCTTGTTTATGTTCATTTGGGTACAGTGTTGCATGACCACACAATGGTCATTCAAAATGTTACAGCGCTGAAAAAATTGGCCCGGGCAGGGAGGGTCTGAAAATGCCCTGTATTGAAGTGGTTAAGGAAATCAGTCAAGTAATTTCCAGACCATTGTTCCTAATTTTTACGAACAGTCTACTGACTGGAATGGTACCAACTGATTGGAGAAAAGCCAATGTAGCACCAATATTTAAAAAAGGGCCCAAAATACATCCCTGGGAATTACAGACCAGTTAGCCTAACATCAATAGTATGTAAGTTCTTGAAGGGGATGATAAGGCAAGATTTTAGTTATGAAAACTGTATCATTAGCAGTAATCAGCATGGATTCATGAAGAATCTTTCTTGCCAAACCAAGGGGGGGTCGAGGACAGCTGTGGGGACTTTGATGCCTTTTTCTTGCAGGGTTTAACTACTTTAAACCCCTTGATTCACTTAATCAGATCCTGATATAACAGGCATCCAATTCAGAAAGTAAGACTACAAAAATAGACCCTTTTTTCTGACAAAGTGGTTCCCCTGATATTAAATCCCACTATATTTTTTACCAGCTGTATAAAAACGACTTAAATCATTTAGTGAGGTGCCCTATTACAAAATTAACAAATCACAAATATTAGGATTAAATATTACCCCAAAAACAGAAAAAACTCCTAAAATCCCATCACCCATACCCATTGGTTTAATGTACTTCTGTGTCCAAAGCTATAAACTGCCATTGGCATGTTTACCCACCTATCGCTGGTAGATTAGTGATTATTAACCAAGTAAGGACCGAGCCTCTTTCTGAGATTTGTTGTTTACAAGTTAAAAACAGTTTTTTTTTGCTAGAAAATTGCTTAGAACCCCCAAATATTATGTATATTTTTTCTAACACCCTAGAGAATAAAATGGCGGTCATTGCAATACTTTCTGTCACACTGTATTTGCGCAGCGGTCTTACAAGCGCACTGTTTTTGAAAAATATACACTATTTTGAATTAAAAAATAAGACAGCAGTAAAGTTGACCCAATTTTTTTTTTATACTGTGAAAGATAATGTTACGCCAAAGTAAATTGATACCCAACATGTCACGCTTCAAAATTGCGCCTGCTCGCTGAAGGGCGACAAACTTGTACCCTTAAAAATCTCCATAGGCAACGTTCTACAGGTTGTATGTTGAGTTGCAGAGGAGGTCTAGGGCTTGAATTATTGCTCTCACTCTATCAATTGTGGCGATACCTCACATGTGTGGTTTGAACACCATTCTCATTTGCGGGCGCTACTCACGTATGCGTTCGCTTCTGCACGCAAGCTGGTTGGGACAGGGTGCATTTAAAAAAAAAAAATTCTTATTTATTTTACCTTTTATTTTATTTTTTTACACTGTTTTTAAAAAAAATTGTGTCACTTTTATTCCTATTACAAGGAATGTAAACATCCCTTAATAGAAAAAGCATGACCGGTCCTATTAAATATGAGATCTGTGGTCAAAAAGACCTCAGATCTCATATTTACTACTACTTTAAGATCTATGGGCGGAAGTGACGTTTTGACATCGCTTCCGCCCTGCAATGTCATGGAGGCGGGTGGGGGCCATCTTACCCTCACTCGTCTCCATGCACAGCCAGTGAAAGGACCGGATCGCCTCCACCGCTGCTGCCGGCTCCGGTAAGGGCAGAGGGCACTGGAGTGCGGTGGGAGGGTGGCCCCTCTCCTGCTGCCGATAAAAGTGATCTTGCGGCAAATCGGCCGCAGGGACCACTTTTATCTTGTAGCCGACCGACCGCCAAATACGAGGATACCGGGGTTATGGCAGCTAACTGCTGCCATAACAACTATATGCATCCTCAAAGTGAGGACGTATATAGGCGTGTGCTGGTCGGCAAGTGGTTAAAATGCTAATACTCGCCAAAATATTATGTATGGTCTGCTTTCTATTGATCCCCATTCCCAAAATGTATTTACAATGGCTTCAAAAAGGCATTACACATCTAATAAACCCTAATGTAAATTTAACATCTTTAAGAAGCATAAACTGATGAGGGTGAATGGGACTTCCTGACCTCTGTCAGTATTACCAAGCCTCTGTTCTTGATCAATTAAAGTATTGGTGATCACTAGGGATGGCCGAACTGTTCGCCCGGCGGTCGTTTCGCGGCGAATTTTGCCTGTTCGCGATTCACCCGATTGGTGGAGTATTGCCGCTGTTCGCCAGGCGGACATATGTGTTTACAGCGTGAAAGAACTTTGACCCATAATGACACATCCATCATGGGGTACAGGACAGCCAATTGAGACATTTCAGCACATGGACAATTGGACATTCCCTCTACCTTATAAATAGACCTGATCTGGCAGCCATTTTACATTCTGTCTTATTTCAGTGTAGGGACAGGATGCTGTGTGGAGCAGGGAGAGACTGTAGTGACACAAATCGCTAGCTATTGGGTCCACAAAAGTCCTTTTAAGGACTGGTATGGTATAGGTGTAGTACAGCATATAGGGTTGAGTGCACTGCTGTGCTGGTGATTGCAGCAGCCTGTCTTTTGTCAGTGCAGGGAGGGACAGGACGCTGTGTGCAGCAGGGACAGTCAGTTTAATCACTAGCTATTACTATTAGGTCCACAAAGGTCCTTTTAAGGACTGGTATAGGTGTACAGTATATAAGGTTCAGTGCACTGCTGTGTTGGTGATTGCAGCAGCCTGTCTTTTGTCAGTGCAGGTAGGGCCAGGACGCTGTGTGCAGCGGGGACAGTCAGTTTAATCAATAGCTAGCTATTACTATTAGGTCCACAAAGGTCCTTTTAAGGACTGGTATAGGTGTACAGCAGGGGTGCCCAACCAGTGACCCGGGGGGCTACATGTGGCCCGCGGAGCCCTCTGATGTGGCCCGCGACCTCCTTCTGTGGGATGGCAGATTGGCAAGCCCAGATCATGGGTTGCAAACCCGCCATTCCCAGAGCATCTGTGTTGTTAATGAAGCCGGCAAAGCAAGCAGCTGTGGAGCAGACCTGTATAAGCTTCCTATATAGCGCCATCTCTTGCCACAAGTGGAGTGATGCCAAATGCACTCTGCCGGGGACAGCAACAGCAGGCGATACCTGAATGGAAGACTGTTATTAAAGGTCAGTTTATTACTAAAATTTCAGTGTATATATGGGCATATCTGCGCAGTGATTGCTGGGCTGCTTTCAAACTGATCCGTAGGTACATTTCCCCTTTAGGTTACTTGCACTGAGGCATAGACTTCTGTTATTACCTGCGGGTTTGGTGCGCTTTCAGAAAGTGCACCACGCCTGCAGGATATGATAGAAGTCTATGGCAAAGTGTAGCTAACCCGCAGGAAAGACACAGGTGCACTGCGCTACATTAGTGTGAAAGGCCCCTTTCACACAATTAGTCCAAATCGGATCCTCCATTCACCTCTATAAAACAGCAGATGTAAACAGATTTGTGTCCTATACACCTGCCTACCTCCAATCTGATTCGCAAAAAAAAAAAAGGGGGATCAATCCCCTTCCGTCATGATGGATCGGAGGACCCATAGAGTCTGCATGGACCTGTCATCCGCCTGCTCTGCTCATTGTGGCCCACGACCGGTTACCAAGTCGCTTAAGTGGCCCTCGCTCTTCAAAAGGTTGGGCACCCCTGGTGTACAGTATATAGGGTTGTACACGTATAATATACTTTCTTCCAAATATAGAAAGAATATTATACTTGACTGCTGCCCTATTCTGCAGCAGTCCTTTATCAGTGTAGGGACTGAGGTACAGTCTGAAAATCACTAGCTACACGGTGCTGGTGTGGTGTCAGTGCACTCTATCACGTTGCTGGTGTCAGTGCTCTATATCTCAGTGCTGGTGTCAGTGCACTCTATCACGGTGCTGGTGTCAGTGCTCTATATCACGGTGCTGGTGTCAGTGCTCTATATCACATTGCTAGTGATCATCTCCTGCACCCTCGTCATAGCCTACCCTGACCTTTCCTCTCCTCCATTGCCTTCATGAGCTCCTGAGTCCTGAATTGTCAAAATTTCACATATAAAAAAAGAATGCTTGTAGTTGTCGATCCCAGATTCACTACATACATGTGTTATGTCAGTGACCATGTGGTGGGACTATGTGTGAACAGCTAGTAATTATTTTGTGGCTGGAAATATGACCTGTAGATTTTTAAAGTTCGCCTGCCATTGAAGTCAATGGGGCCCGCCACGAACTTTGCGGTTCGCAAACGTTCGCAGTCCGCGTTCGCGAAACGTCCCGTCGGAAGTTCGTCCATCTCTAGTGGACACCAAACAGAGAGAAAATCTCGGCTGACATGGAACTATAAAACCTATCATGCTCTATTGATGGCTACTAGAGTGGGAACTACTTTACCCCCTAACAGATATCCATCAATCTAAGCTACATTAAACATACGAAAAACATTTACATCTGATTCCTTATAGTCTGTAAACTACTACTTCCCTTAAAATGCCTTGAAAACTTTATTCTAGACCTCAATATACAATCTTAGAATAACACGAGAATTTTAAATGTCACTGATATATACCAGGTGAAAAGCATTAAATTAATCACAACTTCTACTCAGGAATACTGCATACCTTCTACAGAATCTTTGAAGGGCTTCTGAATCCTTAGTAATGTGACTATAGTATTTATATATATCTAATCAACTCTAAATATTCTCACTAAAGTACTTCCTTATTTTACAACTATCTGAATCAAAGGTCTCAGTTCTCGAAGACTCATATAATGTCCAAATGGGAAAGTGGAATAGGTAGAGATTTTTCTGACGTCCGATGGTTCAACGTCCTAGAAAGCATATTTTATTTGCATTGTTCCAATAATTGGGAAATTCTTCAAAAGGGTATACATGATGATATTTTACTCCATTAAGACTATATAAGATCCCTTCTACACACTCCAGTATGTTTTCAGAGAGCTCAGATCTATTATTCATCAACTATAGCATTGTAAATCTCTTAGATCGTATTAGAACCAAGGCTTCTTTCTCATTGCAGAAAGAACAGGACCCCAATGACCCCCAAGGTTGAAGTAGCATTGCTACACATTGATATTGATTCCATATGTGGCAGAATCTCTAATCTCTTCCAGTCTGATGAGAACCTTTGAGGCCACAGACCGCTGACATCCTTCAATATGTAGTGGGTTGTGAGGCATAGTGGGTGGAAAGGTGGTAAGTCATTGGGTGCCAAACACTTCTTGGATGGAAAAGAGGTTTTATTTCTTTTAACAGTCCAGGACACCCTTAAGTAGTTGCAATTTCAATAGGCAGGCTCCGAGGCTTCAATATGTTGTCATTATGATTTTTTATCATTATGATTTAAGAGTAAACACAGCTGATTGATAATAAATGGCTTCATCCAAACACTAACCATGAGTCAAAGAAATGTTTTTGTGTTATTATTCATATTCTCTAAAAAATAGCCAAGAAATCATAAATTCTGCCAGGGTATGTAAACTTTCTTTTTGGGGCATGCTCGATCAGTGCCCCCCCAGAACTGAAAACTCAATGATCGGGAGCTGGTAGGATAGGCTCATGATGATGTCAACTTTGTGCAGCCACAATGCTGCATTATTGGAAGCCCTTCCTACTGGCCTCACTTCTAATGTTGGCAAGGCAAAAAAAAAAAAAAAAGCATATAAACATACAATTAACAAATAAACATAACACGAATACAGCATATGAAAGTCAATAAAGAAAAAATATTTTTCTCTAAATGGTTCATTACATAAAACATTATTTTAGCTATCTACAAATGCCAGGAAAGAAAAGCACTTATAGCAAAATAGTAAGTAGAGAAATCACGAAAAGATGATGGACGGTACCATGTTAGCAGTAAAATAGACAAAAGACTAGAGTACGTTTCTGGGTCACAGTGACAACATTATTTTTATGATGCTACCTATCACAGCTGACTGTAATGGAATTGTTGCAGGCTTTCCAAGCACAAGACCCCGTCATCAGTCTATTAAAGGTGTCACCTCACCCTGGCATCACCGAAGGTAATTTGTGCCTCTCAAGCTGGCGTTATTCTTGTCAGAAAGCTTTAGCTCCTTTTTTTTCCAGACCAGCTACAAAGTGCCCTAGCTGTGTGCAACAACCTGTCTGTCTCCCTAACCGAGAATGGGAAAGACATCTTTTCATGACAAGCGAGCCAGCGTGTAGGTAAGATAAACTTATACATTGGTATCAATAAAAGATGCGATATTTAGATACTCTCAAAAGTGTCAAATTATACAAGAAATTTGTTTGTGGCTAGACTAAAAAATCATTGCGGCAATTTGGTCTATTGCTGTTATACATCTGTGCCATTTATTTATTTACTTTTTAGCGTTTGGTACTTTTATAGGGCTGCAATAGGCCCCATAAAATCAATGAGGCTAAACTTTATTCTGCTTATATTTTATCCTCCCTGGATCCTCACTCTTCCCCTCATCAACATGCTAATGAAATGTATCAACGAAAACCATTCAGCTTTCATTACAAGACTCAGCAACCTCATCACTGGGTCTTGTGCTTCTCTATGCAATAGAGACAGTTCAAGGCTGATGGGAGGGACTGGCAGAGTGCTGTACAGGGAGTCCCCGAGTTACAATCATCCGACTTGCGAATAACTCCTACTTACAAAGGTGGCGCCGGTGGGCACATTGGAAAATAGCGGAAAATGGCGTCGGAAAACGTCGTTGGAAAACAGCAGAAAACGGCGTTGGAAAACAACGGAAAACGACGTTGGAAAACATAGGAAATGCCGTTCTGCGCATGCGCGTCCGGATCACAAACAAATTCGACTTCAGAACAAACAGGCAGTCCCTAACCAGTTCACAACTCGGGGACTGCCTGTACATGTAATGGATGAATACTTTTGCCCAGAGTGAGAAACCTTTTTAAACAATATCCTAAAGTGTTAAATACAGCAGCTGTTTCAAATCATGTGATTAATATGGATGGTGGTGTCACAAAAATCTAAACTTCCGTGAACAAACAGCGCTTGCTAAATGAAGCGGAAACAAAAAACTCACATAAATGTGCAAAAGTGAAACAACAAAATTAACATGTATGCAGCAATTCATACGTTTGTAGTGATTATAATAAATTCTAAAGAAATGTGCTTGTTCTCCCTTGAAATCCTACAATATAGTGAAAATAGTAAGAATTGCTCCCAAAACGACCCATAGAAGTAAGGTGAAGATCCCTACTCACCAAATGTTGTTGACCCTGAGCTTGGCTGAAAGGATCCACGAACCAGCTTATATCCACGAATCAGCTTATATCATAGTCTCCTTCCTTGATCTGTAATCCAAGGGTTAACCTTGTGGCAATCAAAAATCCAAGGGTTAACCTCGTGGCAATCAAAAATAAAACGGGCTCCACATAGTGTAAAAAACGATTTGCTATTTATTTTAAAAGCTTAAAAAACAGCTACAAGATCCAAACAGGATTGATGTAAACCCTTCCTGTACAGGCATTAATTAGCATCTGATAAACCATATAAAAGCTTAGAAGGCTCAGGTTTGTAGCATGCGTTCCACCTAAAGCCCAATACACTGCACCGTTCATCCTAACGTGACGCGTTTTGTCATAAAAAATGACGTCATCAGAAGCTGGGTTATACTATTATCACTATAATGTGGAATTTCAATAGAGAACAAGCACATTTCTTATTGCCAAAAGAAGAATATTATAATCACTAGAGACTTATAGATTGCTGCATACACATGTTAATTTTGTTGTTTCACTTTAATAATTTGCACATTGTGATTGTACATTTATGTGTGTTCTTTGTTTCCACTTGATTTAGCAAGTGCTGTTTGTTCATGGAAGTTTAGGTTTTTGTGACGCCACCATCCAAAGTGTTGTACATAACTTCCTGAAAACATCACTGTACCCTACCTTATTACTCCTCTTAAGACAGCTCAGTCCTGATGCAAACATTAGGCTGCATCTTGGGAGGAGCTATGCAAATAACAAAATGTCTTGATTGGTGGTTGTCAGTCTGAAGGAGTGGTCCTTCCTAAGTAGGCTGTATTTGCATGCAAACCACTTTGGGTAACGCCTACATGTGACGCTGAACCTCCATTACTGAAAGAACTGAAATCCAATGAATGAAAGGGGTGGGCCAGGGACAGTCAGTCTGGGAAGGAAAGGAGAGCTGGATGATGGGGAAGTCCTCCAGCCAGGAAATGAGGAGGTCTCTATCTGACTTGCTGCAGCTTATAATGCACACTGAGAGAAGCTCAGGAGAAAGCTGTGCATCTACACAAACTGGAGAGAAGGTTGGAGTTCAGCTTTGACTTGGTTTTATCAAAAGAATAGATACTCAAAAATGGCCGGAGTGAGTTTGTAATGTAGAAGACTTGACAAAATCAGGAAAACATTTTAATGCTCAACCACGGAGTCAGGATTTTTTGAGATTCTCATTTTTTTTTTAGTCCTGGTGACAGTGGTTGCCAGGACAAATAGAGGGCTGAGTCTCCTACATTTGAACAGACAACAATAAAAAAAAAAAAACCTACATACAGTCTATAGAGAGCTTCAAACAAACTTGCAAGAGTCCCATGTTTTTAATGATAAAACTGATTCATAGCATATAAAGCCATCACCTTTCGGTGACACTCCGTCTTCATCAGGGCCACAAAACAAGACTCAATTCTTTCTCTGTGTCTAAGGGGTGTCCCAGTTCAGTGGAGTGCTGCTGAACTAAAGCCATTCTGCCCAGTGACAATTTCCGTGAGCCTTAATAAAATCAGAATCTAGCCCCCGTGTGTTCTTGTGTTTGAGCAATAAACACCTGACAGGGGGTTCTAGCGCTTCCATACTATATAAAATATAAGTTTGAACGTCTTGTGCACTTTAATGGCCAATCTTTTATCACACAGATTAATCCAGCCCCAATGTGTTTTAAAGATGTCTATTATCACAATTCCCAGCTTGGATTTATATTACATGCCCCAAATGAGTAATACTAAGTGCCAGTTCACACTTGTGCAATGCCAGACATTGCATGTAATTCGCAGCGCACTGCTGTTCACATTACATGCGATGTCTGTGCGTTGCGATATCAGCCATACAGATAGTAGTATCTACTGTAGAAGTATAGTGGGCATCACATCTGACCTTTTCTTCTATTGTTGATGATATTTTAAATTAGCCATTTTCAACTAAAGTTCTGTGGAACCCTAGAGTTCCTCCAGAGGTTGATAAGGGTTCCTGAAGCGGTGGCTAATTGACCTCCCAATTAATGGTCCGCCGCCACTTTGAAGAGCTAATAGCATGACACCAATAGTCTGTAAAGCTGTCTGTAAAGGTGGCATTCTAACCACCACTGTAAGGGGGGCACTCCTTCCCACTGACCAAACAGTGTAAGGGGCATTTTCATGTAACAATTATTTCAAGGGTTTCTGTGGAGTAAAAGTTTGCAAAGGCTGCAATAAAGTTTATGTAAACCCTAACAATGAACTTTTCTCCATTTTGGTCTGTTTTATAGAAACTTTTTTATATTTATTTGATAAGCACAAAATAACTTTTGATCTTGTCAGAAATTGCCATGTGTCCTCTGCAAGTTTCCAGTATTATATTAAAGTGTCTGTTTAACCATCTTGATTCTTATCCTGGACTAAAAGAATGATTAGCATTTATGATAAAAAAGATCAACAGAGTAGAGGTGGTGGATTAGTTCAGCAAAAGACAGTGGGCAGGGCTGACACCACTCAGTTCGCAAAAATGCTGTGTGTTGTCAGTCTACAACAAGGGTCAAGAGTTGAGTGCATTACTAAAATATCAGCAGGTATTGTTCTATACTTGCAGGCTTTTAAAGGGGAATAAACATGGGAAAATATGCATGTATTGCAGAGATGTGCTGGGTATGTTTTTGTTTATTTTGCCTTGACATACGGTTTAAGAAATGCATGATCTACAAACTGTGAATTCAAATCTCCCCACCTTTGCTTTCCTAGTACTACACATCACTGAGCAAGTGCACTTGACAGGCTGCATATACAATAATAATAAAAAGAAAAAAGTCTAGTGTTGCAGGAGGGGTAAAGATACCAGACACATGATTAGAGCAGTATGAAGGCTTGTCGGATCACTGGAGAACCAAGCCAATACATTGTGTGTGAAACTCTGACTCTCTCTGTGCTGCAAGGATGGGGAATTTTAACCTGCAGAACTTAGCATATAAATAAATAAAATAAAAAAGTATTTTTATTATTGTAATGCAGCCAGATTGCAGTACAGTAGCATACCTATATATATATAAAAAAATATATTTTTCTTTTGTTATTTCTAATTGTCTCTTTTCTGGTCTTTTTGCCCTCTGCGGTCCATCATGGCAATGGGCATTTGTTGAGGTGGATCAATCCACTATTGTACCATCTTTACAGTGGTTGAAGGTGGGTTCTGTGTTTTTTCTGGGGGGTTTATTGTGGTTCACCTCTCCTTGTGGTGCTCTCGAACCTGTGCATTTTGTCATTTGTATTATTTTCATTTGTATTCTTTATGTTAAATTATGTTGTGTCTCTTTCTAACTTAGAACTCTGTACATTGGAACATTCACACATCCCCTGAGGAAGCAAATATCTTTGCGAAACATGTCGGGATAATGTGTGTCTAAGACAAACACCGCTGTATTATACTACTTGTGACCACCGAAGTTCTTTTATTATTTTGTATATTTCATTAATTGTATGTTAGTGAATTTTAACTTTGATTTCAATAAAACATTTGATATACAATCTTATATTTCGCTTAACAAGTATGTCATAATTCAATTTATTGTTGCACCGTGAAAATCCCTTCGCGTTTGCTCTCCTTCTACTTATACCTATATATATGGGTTTTTTTTTGTTTTTCTTTTAAGTTCAAATCCAGACATTGCCCCTGCACACCCCAAACCCAACTTCAAAGTGCCCCAGTATTTTATACAATTTTTCTGTACTCACCATTTCACAATGCCCTCTGGCCAGTAGAAGCTCTACTGATTTTATCATCCAATCATGTGCAAGCTAAAATGCTGTTTTTTATTTTCCTTGCATATCTCCCTCGAATCTGCTGTGACTTTACTGCCAAGTGCACTTGCAGTGCAAAGTGGATTTGCCTTTAGTAAATAACCCCCATATCCTTTTTTGATCTTCACCTGGTGGTGGGTGGTCCTCAATGATGCAGAAAGCAGCATGATGGCATCAATGCTGCTCTCTACATGATTACATTGTGAATGCAGGGTGCCCTGGTGATGCCATCTCAGGGAGTAGGTGCATTATGCCCTGCATTAAGATTCCTTAATCTTACAGGTTGATTGGCAATGGACCTCATTCAGGTCCAAAGACTGAGAACATCTAGTAGCGAAGGAAGAGTACTTTGATATAAAGCTCCAAATTCAAGGTAAGTTTCACAGGCAGAGCAGCTTTTTCATTTTATTCACTGCAGGGGCAGACTGTTTTAGTAGAAACAATTTGCTCAGAGTTGGGATTTAAAAACTGATCTAGGTTCCACCTACTCTTCTTCTCAATTGGCCTTATAGGTAGTGATAGTGACAGGTGGCCTCACTAAATAATAGGTAGGTTGAGGAGGTAGTAGGGTTATGGCAAAGCTTGTATTTTACATCAAAAGCCAAGATTTGCATAAAATGTTTAGTTTTCTATATTTTTAGATCTTCTGAACATTTTGGCATTGGGGTTTTTAGAGAAGGAAATGTCTACTGTGTTCTTTTCAACATATCCTCTTTATGAGCTGCCCAGGTTTTTGACATTATACTAGGGCAATGCTACTTCTTTTGACTATTCCCGGGGTTTTTGGAATATCAGTTACAAGCAGTAATTTTCATTGCTAAAGTAGATACCATTTTGATGAATTATTCTCTGTAAGTGATTAGCGCATAAAGCAAAATATGGTGTCAGATCCTTCCTCCAGCCTCAAGCTCATCACATTAAGTGAACAAGCATTAATGTCAAACAAGCCTTCACAGATGTGTAATGTATTCCCATCAGGTCATATTAATATTGTAGGAAGTAATGTTCACTATTGATCCCAGTATCCAGGCCAGAGCTAAATATTGGTGGCACACAGGACCAGATTACTGTAAATCTGAACCAAGATACATCAAAGGTCAACTGCTGACTTACATGTGACCCCTGCGACCTCATTACAGCCCTTATCATCCTTCGATTTTTCATGACTTCCACCTTTTTTTTTTTTAGCAAGTGTCCTTGATATAAAGTGCTACTAAACCAAATGAAAACACATAAAATGAGCCATCTATCTACACATTATAAAAGACATCATTAATACATCATAGTGACCTTTGGAAGCTTGCTTCATGATCTTCTGACAGAGGCGAACATGAACACGGAAACTTTAAGGAACTATTCATAAAACCTGGAAAGAAGGGAAGAAATTTGCATTGTTCCCAGCACCGTATCACGTCCCATTCTATTGGTTGTTTTTGGCTAACAAACGCGGAAATAAAAAAAAGCGGACATCTGTGGACAGCAGAGAATCTATTCTTTGCTGTACATACTGATATTTATATTGCCTTTGAAGTCGAACTACACTTTGAACTAATTATTCATTCCATTTATGAGTGGACATCAAAGGACTGGATTAGTCACCAGCTTTACAGTATATACTACTGAAAGACTCCACTGGTGAGCTTTCAATATCACATATTGAGGCATATTTAGAAGGCAGTGAATGTGACACTGACCAAACATTCACTGGAGGTGAATCAAACAACGTAATTTAAACAGGATGATTTACCTGCAGTGAATTTTTGATTTACTTTATAAAAATGCCCTTTTGTGTTTTCTTCCACCCTACAGTCTCAGTTGAACTCCGATCCACTCAACTTCAATTTGTTTTTGGTCTTTGATAGGGTGGAGTTGTGTGTTTTTATCTGTCTATGCCTCCACTGGAAACTGGATCACCTTGTCCCAGCAAGTGTCACCAAGACAGGAAGTGAGAGGAAAACGTTCCAATGGGGGAAAAACCCTATGTTTCTAGTAGTACCAATAAACATAAAGTTGCTAGAATTTTGGGTAAGGGAAAGAAATAAATTTGGCTTTTAATTTGTCTTGATGTGCTTCAGTGAAAATATTCATCTCACTTTCAGCTCTGGCAACAGATGCATTATATACCACTAGGTCTTGGTAGTATAGTTGCCAGTATATATATTTTTTATATTTTTATATATATTTTTTATACTGCATTATGAGTCCAACTGTGTTTAAATATGAAATGTTTATGTATTTACTAATTGCCAGCTGTTTTTGAGCATCTCATTTAAAGTCCCAAAATCCTTTTTTAAATAATTTGAATAGGGATGGAGGCACCGAGCCCAGCGTGTTATGTGCCTCATCTAAAGTCCCAAATTTCCCCCCTTTTTCATAGCATGCCAGTATATAGATTGGAATGGATACAAGAGAGAGAAGCTCCTCTAAGTGTAGGAGTAATAACACTTTAATAGATTAAAAACAATAATTGGCAACTCACATAGCGAGTAAAACAATAAGTACATCAGAATGGAGGCATCCTGTGAGGCAGTCATCGCTGTCCGTCAGCCATGGTGCTGGCTTCCACCATGATTGCATTTCTCTTGTTAACCAGAAGTCAGCCGAAAGATGGTTGAGGTATCAAAGTGAGGCTTGGGGCACTCGTGCAGCATGACGCTGAGAGCATGATGTCACTGGGTGTGCGACGCGTTTCCGAGCATGTGTCCTGTGAGTGGATTGGCAGTCAATATAGTTTGGAATGGATTTTGGGCCATTTCATAGTTGCTATTACCTTGCTGGTAACAAATCATAAGTGACAGAATCATTTTACCATTCACCATCTATAATGGTATCACTGCATCTCTAGCTGGACCAAGGAGATACCACTCCGTTGTGGCCTGCTCAGTAATGATCAATATTCTGCATTGTTCCAGCCAGCAAAGAAGCATAGCTCCCGACTGTCCCGGATTTCAAGGGACTGTCCCTGATTTGGAACAAAGTCCCCTTGTCCCTCTTTCCTCCTCATTTGTCCCTCATTTTGGTGTGATCTATACAGTTGAATATAAAATGCACTATTTATTTTTTTGAAAAGTGTTTCACAGTACTAAAACTTTTATCCAAATTCGAAATAGCTGCATTTGTAAATTTCTAAAGCCAGTAAAAAGCAATAGTAGTAAAAAAAAGCACTTGTGGCTTTTACCAATACTTTTTTTGCAGAATTCTCATTTAAGGGGGCATGGCAGGTGGTGTATCCTATACCTATATTCTTTTGCTAATAGGTGTCCCTCATTCCATTTGCTAATAGGTGTCCCTCCATCCAATTGCTAATAGGTATCCCTCGTTCCAATTTCAAAAAGTTGGGAGGTGTGAAGAAGTGATGCCAGTTAGGTAAAGCAGTGTTGGAATTTGATCATTCTGCTTCTGATAACCAATTCTGGACTGCCGCATGCCTATATACGTCCTAAATTTAAAGAGAAATATCCTTGTTATGGCAGCAGCTAGCTGCCATAACCCCAGTATGCTTTTCTTTGGCCAGAAATCCGGTTTCTGATACTGGTGGTATCTGTGGCGGATCCGCCGCAAGATCACTTTTATTGGTGGCGGGAGAGGGGCACCCTCCCGTTGCGCTCCGGTGCCCGCCACCACTTACCGGAGCCGTTGGCAGCAGCGAAGGCGATCATATCCTCTTCCTTGCTGGGTATGGAGACGAGTGAGGGGAAGTTGGCCCCTGCCCGTCTCCATGCCATTGCAGGTCGGAAGCGACATCAAAACGTCACTTCTGCCCATAGCTCTTAAAGTGGTTGTAAACCCTTACAACCAACTTTGACCTACAGGTAAGCCTAGATTAAGGTTTAGGAGATATTTACCTGAAGACAGCCACCGCTGTCTATGGCGCATGCGCCATAGACAGCGGCACGCAGGCGCACCGGGCAGGCCGCAGATCCCGGCGATATGCCGCGAGTGTCGGCTCCCGTGCGCATGCGCGGGAGTGACGTCATCGCGGCTCCGGCGAATCACAGCGCCGGAGCAGCGAGACCCGGAAGTTGCTCCGGGATACATGGCAGCGGCGAAGAGGAAGACAGAGGACCGCTTCGGGGGCTTCGTTTTCAGGTAAGTTATTCATAATGAGCTAGTATGCTATGCATACTAGCTCATTATGCCTTTGTCTTACAGGGTGTGTGTTTTTTTTTTGCCTTTACTTCCTCTTTAAATGGGCATTTTTCTTATTTTTTTTCTTTTTTTTTTTTGTTATTGCATTTTAGTGTAAATATAAGATCTGATGTCTTTTTGACCCCAGATCTCATATTTAAGAGGTCCTGTCATGCTTTTTTCTATTACAAGGGATGTTTACATTCCTTGTAATAGGAATAAAAGTGACACGATATTTTTTTTAAAAGAAAAGAGCAAAAATAAAAAATAAAAGATAACATTAATAAGAAAAAATATATATTTTTTGTTAAACGCACCCCACCCTGTCGAGCTCACGTGCAGAAGCGAACGCATATGTGAGCAGCGCCCGCATATGAAAACGGTGTTCAAACCACACATGTGAGGTATCGCCGCGATCGGTACCACGAGAGCAATAATTCTAGCCCTAGACCTCCTCTGTAACTCAAAACATGCAACCTGTAGAATTTTTTTAAATGTCTCCTATGGAGATTTTCAAGGGTAAAAGTGTGTCGTCATGCCACGATCGGGCGCAATTTTGAAGCGTGACATGTTGGGTATCAATTTACTCGGTGTAACATTATCTTTCACAATATAAAAAAAATTGGGCTAACTTTACTGTTTTATTTTTTAATTCAAAAAAGTGTATTTCTTCCAAAAAACTACAGCTGTTGCGAAACTACAAGTCCGATCATGCCTCTGCCTGTGGGAGTCATGCTTGTGACCGTCGGCCTTGCAATACCTCATGGGACTTGTATTTTCGCAACAGCTGGAGGGCCACCAGTTTGAGACCCCTGATCTAGGCCAACTGTCTTGTGCTTCCCAAACCCTATTCCATTTAACCGCTTAGTCTAATGCCCCGTACACACGATTGGACATTGACTGGACATTCCGACAACAAAATCCATGGATTTTTTTCCGACGGATGTTGGCTCAAACTTGTCTTGCATGCACACGGTCACACAAAGTCGGTCGGAAATTGCGAACGTCAAGAATGCGGTAATGTACAACGCATACGTCAAGCTGAGAAAAATGAAGTTCAATAGCCAGTGCGGCTCTTCTGCTTGATTCCGAGCATGTGTGGAAGTTTGTGTGTCGGAATTGTGTATACAGGATCGTAATTTCGAGATCTCAAATTTTGTGTGTTGGAAATTCCGATGGAAAATGTCCGATGGAGCCTACACACGGTCGGAATTTCCGGCAAAACGCTCCCATTGAACCGACCGTACAGGGCATAAGTATCACACAAGAAGATCATACATCATAGACACCTATAGGGAGCAGAGCCTGAAATGAGGCACAGCCCACTCTGTTTTTATACCCAGAAGAAGTTTGTGTAAGAGTAGATTAACAGTCACCTTATTTTGCTTGCAGTTCCCTTTCAAGTCGCAGGAACAGATTGGGTGAAATGTAGGTACACAGAGCACTATTTCACCAACAAAATGTAAAAAGTGTGTGTGCAAAGGCAGCAAGTGAAGACCTAGCTGAACTGCCCTGGCAGGCAAGATGGCAGCCTGGAGCCTTTAATTATACATGGCAAAATCCTGATAGTGACTAACATGATGGCTTGGGGGATGCCCTAAGTCTCACCATATGTTTTCTATGTTGAAATCCCACCCTCTGCACAAGCAAAAAGCAGTCACTTTCCAACTTTATTTTCCACCTTAATTGTAATGAATGTCAGGTTCATGCTTCACGCCTTGCGCTTTCCTGATGCCTGCTGATTCTTCTAAACTAAAAAAGCTAAGTACTGAGTAAGCCCATAAAATCGGTCCCCTGATTTACTTTAACATTTTCTGTGTAAGGCTCCATGCACACTGGCTTAAAAATCACTGCTCCTAAAGGAGTTTAGTGTTCTGCCTGTAGAAGCAGCTCAATGTTATCCTATGTGTCCATGCGCATTAGGATGATTACAAGCATATTTTGAGCTCAATATTTAGAGGCAGTATTTTCTGATTGGAGCTTTCAGGCTGAAAAAATGCAAAACGCTCCTAAACTCACCTAAACTCTATACAAAAAACACTCTATATGATCATTTTTTTCAGCCAAGGGAACCGACATTTTTTTTAAGCCCAGTGTGCATAGTAAACAGTTACACAATTATGTTTATAACACTGATAGGTTCTCATACCCCCAATTTTCTGTGATTGGAAAGAGGGACACCCTTTATGTCTCAAAGCATATGAGTAAAGAACACACCCTGCCATAGTCCCATTTAAGTGGACCATAAGGAATTTTTATGAAAAATGATAAGCTATTATTTCACCAATCCTTTCCTTTCTACTGGATTCTAAAATGTAAAAATACAATCATTTAGTGGTTGAATTGAATGGTTTATACCATTTTTAAGAGTTATAGTGGTTATAAACCTCAGACATGAAATATGAACAGCGCATATCCCTCTATGGTGTGTACTTGTCTCAATTAAAAGCACTAAATGCCGCATACACACGACCGGACTTTCTAGCAGACTAGGTCCGATGGACTTCCCAACGGACTTTCGGTGGAGTTCCAATGGACTTTCCGAACGAACGGACTTGCCCACACATGACCGGACTTTCCGGCAGACTAGGTCTGACGGTCTTCCCGACGGACTTTCAACAGAGTTACGACGGACTTCCAAATGAAGGACTTTCCCACACACGGACTAAAGTCCGTTCATTTTGAACATGATGAGTTACGACTGGACTAGAAAAGGAAGTCAATTTCGCCGTTCTTATTGGCGAGATTGACACCTTGCGAGCCCCATCGCCTGGTATGGATTTTAAGGGGAACCCCCTACACTGAAAAAATGTCTTGGGGGTCCCCCAAGGTCCATACTAGACCCTTATCCGAGCACGCAGCCTGGCCAATCAGGAAAGGTAGTGGGGACGAGCGAGCACCCCCCCTCCCAAACCGTACTTCGTACATCTACCCATTCACATGGGGGAAAAAAAGTGTCAATAAAAAAAACACACTAGACAGGTTTTTAAAGTCGATTATTAGGCAACTCTGGGGGTCTCTTCTGACTCCTCTGCTCTTCTCTCTGGCCTCTTCTCCCGCTCTCCGGCCTTCTCTCCCGCTCTCTGATTCTTCTCCTGCTCTCTGATTATTCTCCTGGGCTCCTCCTCTATCTTCTGTTCTTTTGCCGCTCTTTTGCCACTCTTTTGCTAGCGGTGGCCCAGTGTTTTCCATCGTCTTCTTCCCTTCGGTCTTCTTCCGATGTTGACACGTGCTCTCTCCTGCTGCAATGCTGTTTGCACGGTGCGCTATGACTTATATAGGCATGGGGCAGGGTTACCGGGTGACATCACCTGGTGACCCCGCCCCTTATGACAGCATTTATTGTTCCACTGCACTTCTACTGTGCAACTCAATATGTTACATAAAGGAGGTAGAATAGATATACAGTATGCATACTTGCCAACAATCCCAATTTTGGGATCCCTCAAACAATCAGAGCTCGTCCTGATTAAATTCCTGGAATTTTGCCTTTGTCCTGGAAAAATCTGGAATGTTTTAGGCAAAAACAGGCAGCGGGCTACAAAAAGATGGCCGCCGTGAGGACTAATCCCCGTGTGTTCAGTGGAGAGGGGAGGAACAGTCAATCGGCTTCTCTCTTCAGTGTACAAGTAGACAATTCTCTTGTACACTGCGACTCGAAGGGCTCTCCCATCTCCACTGAACACATGAGAAGGCTGGAACTGTGTAGCTGCCACTGACAGGGACAGACGCATGAAGGAGGGCTACACTGCCAGGGGCACAGATGTAAGAAGGCCGGCTCCACTGCTGGGGACACTGATGTGAGGAGGGCTCCACTGATGGGGACACTGATGTGAGGAGGGCTCCACTGATGGGGACACTGATGTAAGGAGGTAGGCTCCCCTGCCGGGGACACTAGATGTAGGGAGGGACTCCACTGACCAGGACACCAGATGTAAAGAGGGACTCTGCTGGCTGGGGACACCTGATGTAAGGAGGGATTCTGCTGCCGGGGATACCAGATGTAAGGAGGGCTCCGCTGCCAGGTACACTGATGTAAGGAGGGCTCCACTGATGGGGACACTGATGATGTGAGGAGGACTCTGCTGCCGGGGACACCAGATGTAAGAAAGGGCTCCGCTGGGGGCACCTGATGTAAGGAGGGACTCTGCTGGGGGCACCTGATGTAAGGAGAGACTCTGCTGGGGGCACCTGATGTAAGGAGAGACTCTGCTGGGGGCACCTGATGTAAGGAGAGACTCTTCTGGGGGCACCTGATGTAAGGAGGGACTCTGCTGGGGGCACCTGATGTAAGGAGGGACTCTGCTGGGGGCACCTGATGTAAGGAGAGACTCTGCTGGGGGCACCTGATGTAAGGAGAGACTCTGCTGGGGGCACCTGATGTAAGGAGAGACTCTGCTGGGGGCACCTGATGTAAGGAGAGACTCTGCTGGGGGCACCTGATGTAAGGAGAGACTCTGCTGGGGGCACCTGATGTAAGGAGAGACTCTGCTGGGGGCACCTGATGTAAGGAGGGACTCTGCTGGGGGCACCTGATGTAAGGAGGGACTCCGCTGGGGGCACCTGATGTAAGGAGGGACTCTGCTGGGGCACCTGATGTAAGGAGGGACTCCGCTGGGGGCATCTGATGTAAGGAGGGACTTTGCTGTGGGAACAGTTTGGGGATGGCCACTTCCTGTTCCAACATGATTGCGCACCAGTGCACAAAGCAAGGTCCATAAAGACATGGATGAGCAACTCACCCAACATCAATGCCTGACCTCACAAATGCGCTTCTAGAAGACTGGTCAAACATTCCCATAGACACACTCCTAAACCTTGTGGACAGCCTTCCCAGAAGAGTTGAAGCTGTTATAGCTGCAGCGGGTGGACCAACTCAATATTAAACCCTACAGACTAAGACTGGGATGCCATTAAAGTTCATGTGCGGGTAAAGGCAGGCGTCCCAATACTTTTGGTAATATAGTGTATTTTTATGCTTACCTGTAGGTACAGTGAACATCTCCTAAACATGCACTGTAGTCTGAATAAAGGAAATACGCAGTGTGAAGGGCTGACAATACTGCTGTAATTTTAGCAACATCCCTAGTGTTGTCCCTCTGCAATAAATAAGGTGGATTGAAAAAGTACAGACAAAATCTAAGGGAAGAAAAGGGAGGAAAACTGTGGGCAAAAAAAAAAAGAATGCACCCAAAGTAGAGCCCTAGTTACATGTAAAGGATAACTGCATATTTGCCTTTTCTACACCAATATATTCTTCCTTGAATGTTTCTTGCACTGAGATCCTACAGATATCTCAGAACCAAAATCATTTGTTCCCCACATTTTCATTCTTGGGCGGTGATGGCCACTAAGCCGGAATGCTTTCCCCTATTAACTGTCTGAAAACATGTATAGGGAGTCAGAGACGGGTTACTTCCTTCTGAGGCTTCTCACTCCGGTATTACACTTTTGTGATACCTTTTCACAGCATTTGTAGTAGCCAAAAATCGCCCCTATGCACATCCAGCACATACACCTGTACAGAAGACATCACACTGTACACAATCAAGCTCCATCTTTACATCTCTTAGCTTTTCACACTGCTAGGGGGAAAAAAAGATTTTCTTAGAAAAGAAGATTACAGCATTAGACCGAGTGCTATATACAGCCCTCAAATTCCGTACATCTGTCTACACACGCAAGCAGCTGTTAATACCATGCGACACAAACTCAAAATAAATTGGAAATTCAGATGGCCAGCACAAAATGATTCAATATTTGAAATATTGCTTTTCCTAAAAGCCTTGCAGGCACCCTACCGAAGCTGCATTCTGGGTTGTGGTTAGAGAGCTTACAATCAAATGTTGGATAAAATAAAAAAGTGAGAAAAAGATTCATCGGTATCCATGGTGATTACAGAGCCTTTCATACACAGATAATTAGTTGTTAATATGATACACCGCTCAATTGTATTTAAAGCTCAGTTAGCTCCTCTTCTCACCGCTTCTTCAGCACATACTACACCATAGACTTGCTATGAAGATAGATCATGTCTTTAAAGTGCTCCCAACCTTTGACCCCTGGACAAGGCAGCCGTAAGTACCAACCCCATTGACTTACAAAGCATCTTTATGTTATCTATAAACACAGGCTCTAGTGATGTTTGCTATTTCAACCTAAATCAAGGGTCAGGTTGAGACGAGAAGCTTGAGAGGTCATTATGCCAAAGTCAATTTCTTTTTTTTTTTTAAATACTTTGTCCTTATTATTCATTTAGGTATGAAGGCTTTTAACCTTCTCATCTAAAAATGCAAATGTTAACCAGTCCTCCTCCCTGTGCTCTATGGCACTGGAGTGCTATCTGACAGAAGACAGGGCAAAGTAGTGACGAATCCTTAGTGGCTGACTGATTCAGTGGGATAAATTTCAAACTAGCTTCCCATAGAAACAGACACACTTGCACACGAGATGTTCCACTTGCTGAGAAAAGCAGAGCGAGAGGCAGCGCAAAGCCAAACACAATGATGGGAGCATTTGCATCCTAACACCAAGCTGTTCAGCAGCCTACCCCTCTACACAAGACAATGGATTTAGGCAGCCTTCCACAGAAGCACAGTAGGTAGTCTTTATTTCAATGACTTTCAGTGTTTCTTTTTTTTTTTTTCCAGCCTCTGGTCCTTCAGTGATGTCTACCTGTCTTGTCTTGCTCTCTTACCTGCAGCCAAATCCAGCTGCCTCTTCTTTTATAGCACCAACCTCTTCCTTTAGTAGAAATATCATTGTAATGTTTTTGCCTTGTTAGCTGTCAAAGTCAAAAAGTAAGCTGATTTTGTGACTTTTTCCCTTAGTTATGATGACAATACCTGGGGAACAAAAAGTCACATTAGAAGCTTTGCTTTTCTTTGAATGGACTTCATTATCACTTTTACATTGAAATGTGTGGAGTTGGTTGTGTGGTTAGTTTAAGTCTGTTTTGGCTCATTTCTTGGGCAGGTTGGGAAATCTCTAGAGCTCTAGAATTCTGAAAACTGAATTAGAAGTAAGACATTTGCTGGAAAAAAATGGACAACCTAAGAGGTAGACTTTTCCCATTCCAGTCATTGAATGGAAAGTCGACTGGCTGACTAGTTCTTATTAGGTTAAGTTTGTTTGACCAGCGTCTTTAAAACTTTACACAATCTATTGTTTAAATAAAAAGACTGCTACATACTGTGCGTTCTCAATGAAGACAAATAGGAGAGCATTTTAGTATGTAACTACGGCAACGTGATACGGACGGGTCCAGGAAATGCCTGAGCATCCATCCCTAGCTTGATGCTCACTCTTTGTCAGTGTCAACCGGAGGACACGGTGCTAAGTCTCTAGTCCCCCGCCTGACACAGCGGGGAGGCTGATTGCTTGTGACACAGTTAAGCTCTGTGGATCTATGGATAAATGGTGGCAGCATCCAACCGGTGGCTTATAATGACTGCATTTAATGGCTCCCCTGCACTGCAGGCATCCATAGCAGCTAATGAGTTAAATGTGTTTTCTTGGGTATGCAGCAGGAGCAGCTAACAAAATTGTTCCCTCGTGGGTACAGCAAGCAACGGCATTCAAGCAAGTTCTCCAAGACAGAAAATGGATGCGGACAGTGCGAAAGAGTTAATGTGTATTAGTGACAAGTAGAGATGGGGATGTCAAAATAAGTATAGATAGGCTTGATGGGTGTCATTTCTGATAGAAGCATTTGCCAATCCTTTTTTCTTGCTCCTGGCTATTAAATGTGTTTGTTTTATGCAGCTTGAGTATTATACAGTTTTTTTTATGTCAAAAGCCTTAACTTTGGCATTTCTAAGCAACCTGCCATAAGCAACAAAAAATTGGGGATGGGGAGCTAATTCGTCTAGCAATCTGTATGCACCTGTTGCTGCCGGAATTTGTAAGCAGGACTTGAATGACCATTCACTTGACTTACTCTGTTCTTTATATCTTTATATGAATATATATATCTATATCTATATATATATATATATATATATATATATATATATATATATATATATAATTTATTTTTTAATTTAATTTATATAATTTATATAATAGGTATTTTATGACAAGTTGACATGTATTTTTTAGCATGATGGTCCTTGACCAGTCTTAAAGAATTTTGTTACATCGCTGCACTTGCCATCACTCAAAGGCAGGAAGGCTACCCAAAGAGTTTGAAGGGTGATTGGACATTCCTACTGCCTTCTGGGCAGAAAACACTCCAAATTCAGAGAGTTTCATAAATGTGCAAGTGTGTACATGGAAGGGTTATGGTATGGAGGAGGGCAGGGGAACAAACTTCAACCTATCCAATGGATGTTGGCTGTGGGCTGGAGGGAATCTGAATGCCACCATAAACAGCAGGTTGTCATCCAATCCATGCAAAAATTGCTGCATCAAATGTCACAACTGAGAGCTAATTTACTTATATACTACCCAGTAACTGCCACCATGCTCATATCATAATATTAATGAAGCATATGCAGCTTATTGAAATTCAAAGAGCAAAGAAGCTTTGCAAAGTTTGGTCACCAATATCAATCTATTTTCCGTCTGAAGATTAGACGATCTAGAAGATTAGTTAAAACGTAGATTCTGGTTTGCACATTTTTGTTGCCCATGGCAATGCTCACTATAATGAGCACAATAGAACTGAACAGGTATCACTGAGAATCTTACATTCAATAGACATAAACATCTGTTTCACAAACATGTTTGGAAACAAGATCAAGGCTAACCTACAGAATGCATTATATAATTTACTGCTTCAGGCACAGGCACATATTTAAAGTGCAAGGTTATTGCTCAGGGGTGGTAAGAAATTGTTTCAGAGACCAGAATCTAAATAAATAGGGTTTTTCTATGGCTTGTGTTATACAGTTATATTTTAAAAGTAATGCATGATTCAAAAGCTTACCTTATTTGGAGAGGAAATTGTTCTTATAAAGGCATGAGAAAAGCTTAGGTTATGCAGTAAAAATAGGCAGTGATTGAGTAAAAAATAATAATATTAATACTCTTTTAAAGACAAGTAGCATTATATTTCAGTTTTGACACTTGCACATGCTCCAGAGCTTGTATAGTGCTAGATGTGTGTATTGTCATGTTGGAACAAATCTGTAGACATCGTTGGACTGTAGTACCTTCCTTCAGCCAGCATGTGTCACTGTAGCTCTTAAAATGTATTGACTGCGCCAACTATAATACAAGTCTCCAGTAGCTACGGGGACCATTGTGGACTAAGTACCCAGCTTGCTAAACACTAGGTATAATAAGAACTTTTGCAACATTAAGTAGAAACTAGTATTTTTTTTGAAAATATTTTATTACTACAACTGTAAGTTAGGTCCACAGCAACTTTTACATTTTTCGTTACAGCACCATACTGTTTATTCTTGTATCTATGTTGGACAGTTGATATACACACCTTTGATGAATTGCTGTGGCAAAACTAATTAAAGGAGAAGACAGCTTTCAGGAGTGAGTTGACAGTGGCTGTTTATGGCTGTCTGTGGGGGCAAATACTTGCTAGCAAAACAGTTCTTAGGGGCAAATGTCAATTGGGACGAATAGGAAACCTGTCTCAAGGGCTGTGACCTTCCACCATCCCTTTCCATTAATGTAAACTTGCTAGGATCAGAGAGCTGATTTTGCAAGTTTATGGATAGCAGGATGTTTGTCATCATCATGTCTTTATATCTGACCGCATTGTAATGACTGTGGGCAACCCAAGGTTTATAGCTGTAGATGACCATTTCAAAAGTCTTCCAAGCCCTACTAAGCGGCACTAAGTATCCTCCACCCCCTCTTATAGAGTTTATTTGAGGGGCCAACCCATCCCATTTGCATTGGGCTGCATCCCATTGCTACCATTATTGCATTTATGTTTTTGTTCTTTTTTGGACCCTATAAAGAGCACCATCACTATTTTCACCATTTGCTAATTGCACTGTAAATGGTAAAATGGCATTTGGTTCTAGGAGACTGGTGACATCTTTTTTCATGGCTAAAAGAAATTCTCAATCCAAGGACCCAACACACATTAACCCTCTCAGTAATCTCCCTTATTAAACCTAGGATCATATCTGCATACTATACACACCTCTCATGTGCAGAGATCCTCTGCAGGAGCACTGAGGTCCCAATCCTGGAAATTCCTTCTTTGGTATAGGAAGCAATAACATTAAGGGCTTAAGAGGCAATTGCCCTGAGCCCACCAGCCCAGGAGGCCTTAGAGAAAATTCAAGCACTGTAGCCTGGATCCCAAGCCAGGAAACCTGTGGCTGTACAGGTCTAAAATTAAGGAGAAAAAAATAGCCGACCCCTCCCCAAATTGAGCCCCTGCAAGAAAGTAAGATTCTACCACTGACCACTGTCACTGACCACTGTCACTGAGACCTATTTTCTTCCACTGATCACAGATGCATGTTTTTCCCACAGACCTTCAATCATCTTTTCTTCCTTATGACAATTGACCATCAACACCTTGGCATTGCTCTTTTTTTCTTTCCATTGATCACGTATGCTGAGGAATATTTCCTTCTACCTGTCACAGGGTCTTGGGCCAATTTTGTGTATGTAACCTAGAAATAATAGAAAAGCCAATAAGAGTCCATTCACACAGCGGCAACACGACTTCCAGCGCGACTTTGGGAGGAAACTTGGACACGAATTTAGTAAGAATCACAGTGCAACTTGGGGCAACTTACAACGCAATTTGAAGTTGCTTCCAGGACAGGGGACTTTGTTAGTGACCAATCACATAATAATCAGCTCTGTGGGAGGGAGGGGTTTGCCTAGAAAACTATTTTTACTTCCTGGAAAGTTGCTTCAGTTAAGACAGGGGATCAGACTTGGAGGCAACTTCCATTGAAATCAATGGGTACAAGTCGCCTAGAAGTCGGATTGAAGTAGTACAGGAAACTTTTCTGAAGTCTGAGCGACTTCAGTAGTGTACATTAAGACGGCTCTCATTCACTTACATTGATTTTATCATGTCGCACGACTTTATTTTGAAAATAAGCATATTGTAAATGCAGTTTATTTAATTAAAGCGGTTCTTCACCCTAAAGGGGAAGTTCCGCTAATCTGATCCCTCCCCCTCTCCGGTGCCACAATCGGCAGCTTTCAGGGGGGAGGGGGGTGCAGTTACCTGGATAATCCAGGTATCTGTACCCACTTCTGGGCAGACCGCCGCAGACCCCCGCAGACTCCCAGCCCCCCCCCCCCGTTGTGTTCTGGGAAACACACAGTTCCCAGGACACAGCGGGGACCAGAAGAGACGCGCAGCGCCACTCGCGCATGCGCAGTAGGGAACTAGGCAGTGAAGCCGCAACGCGTCATTTCCCGATTCCCTGACAGAGGATGGCGGCGGGGGTAGCAGCGAGACGAGCGATCGCTCGTCATCTGCCGCCGACATCGCTGGACCCTGGGACAGGTAAGTGTGATTTTATTAAAAGTCGGCAGCTGCAATATTAGTAGCTGCTGGCTTTTAATATTATTTTTTTTAGGTGCAAAACCACTTTAAGAAAATGTTTGTAATTAATCACCATGATTCCTTGTTTAGTCATTGGAGAGTCTCAAATAAGCTACAGTCACGTGGACTACTTGCTACTATATGGACTACTTGCTACTATGTGGACTACTTGCTACTATGTGAGGTTCTGCTTTAGGAATCACTACTCTGTGTATCCTGCAGTGATGTAGTGACTGGTGGGACAAACTGTTTGAGACACAGGAAATCGACACTCCCAGAAGTGTCGGTTTCTAAAGAAATTTACCCGTTTTTTTTTTCTGCATTGGAGTGTCATATGTGACAGCAAAGAAGGGGGATGTCATTCTTGCCTAGGCAAGAAAGCTGAATATGCTAGCCTGGGACCCACAGAGCAGGTATTTTTGGGGAAAAAAACAAAAATTCAATATCTGATTATTTTACAGGAGGAAAACTATATAATGTTACTAAAGAGATTAAAGGTCTGTTTTAAGTTTGCTGTCAAGGTCACTTTAGATACTTAACACACATGTGTTGGTTTACACAATGCTGACCCAATTTCCATTCATATCTAAAAGGAATCTTTAAAAAGACAGCAAATGAGCGTTATCCATGGCATAATTCTTCCCTCTCTCCTCTATCTCCACATGTACCGTGTACAGCAAGCAGTTCACACCTCTATAAAAGTCTATTTCGGTAAAATATTAGATCTACATAAGGTGTGATAGCACCAGGCTATTAGCTGGCAGCACAAGATCAGCATCCCCAGCCGCTAGCCGAGACAGGTAATTAGCCAAGTGATGGCAGGTGCAGGGAGAACAGCAGAGTCAAACAAAAGCGCCATCTCTGCCCAGGGGGCAAGATGATTCTTTGCAATAAATCCAGCCAAGAGGTTAGGGAATGAGTGGAGAGAACAAAACTTCACAAATATCGCTTCCTCCCAGCTAGGCAAACACAGACGGCAATTTCAGGTCGAGCAGAAGGACCGCCAGCATCAGGGAAACCAAGAGATCTGAGAGTGGGGCATTCTCTATTAGATATATTGTTATCAGTACACAAATATATAAGGTAATAAAACAACAGTTCTGTCATTCTGCAAACGTTTGGTGAACTATGCGACTGTGTCCCCTTAAATCCAAGCTCCATGCAAAATAAAAAAATACACAATATTGGGACCTGTATTATCTGCCAAAAAGAAGTATAGCACTATGCAATGCTGTCTGGCTCCCAGTACCCCCCCAGCCCTTGTCTGCTGGAAGCTAATATAAAGACATACAGTAATTAGGTATCTAAACTAGCTGTGTTCAACACGGTGTTCTTTTTTTTTTTTAATGGAACTAAATGGTGATGCTTTACATTCATTTGGATTTCAACTTTAAAGAGATACAATAATTCATACTAACTAATTAGTATGTATCTGTTATTGTGGATCACATTTAATAATTGCAAGCTAAAATCTGGTTTCTCTAGGAAAAATGCTTTATTGCTCTTTTGGGCTTATTTGATAAGGCAATACAAAAAACAATGCCAAATGAGTAGTCTGGTTTAAATATCCCACACTGCAAGGGTTGGTGCTCATTTATGTCTGTGGGACAGGAAAATCTGTTTTACTTACCCGATCCTCCACTTATCCGCAGATGATGCTCCCTTATGTTTTACTTACCCGATCCTCCACTTATCCGCAGATGGCGCACTCAGATTTTCTGCTGATTTTTGTCTTCAGATTTACCAAAACCATGTAGTACAAGGGCCCACCTGATTGCATACAAATTGAAACTCCTAAGGTTTGACCTCATATTATATGGTTTTGGTAAATCTGAAGGAAAAAAATTAGCAGAAAATCTGGTAGTGTATGTGGGGCTTTATGTTTCAGCAGTGGACTGTCCCTTGGCATTTTCACATCCTATGCAGGACTTTGAGCTCTGCATTGGTCTTGATGACATAAGAGGGCATCTGACTACCAGAGCAAGGGGAAAAAGAGGCATGCAGGGACTGGTCTTGCAGTGCAGAAGAGTCTTCAGAAGCAGGGGATCACATAAGTAAAGCTGCTTTTTTCAGCCCCCTAGACATTTATGAGCATTTACCCCTCGCAGGGCAGCTTCACTAAAAGGGAGCCATTTTACTTTCCTCAGAATTCCGCTTTAAAGGGTAACTTTATTTTCATGGAAAAAATTATAGCAAATAGAAAAATAATAATATAGCATTTATATTTGTTACATAATCCATATTGTAATTTAATGTTATTTCAAAAATTACCTTTCATTTTCAGTTTGCAGTGCTGTAATTTTCTGTAAAGTCCAATACAACATGGCAACTTGAAGGTTTTCTGACAACCAACTCTCCTGCTTGTCTGATTGGCTCACTAATTTTCCCAGAAGTTTGCGCTAAGATACAAGCCACATTTTAGGCATCCCCTGCAATGAGAATTTCAGATTTGGTGAGATACGCCCAAAAGCTTAAATACTCCTAAAGGGATGCTGATCCTGCAACTTTCCTCATTAGAATACTGAGAGGGCACCAGGTAGTTATAATGAACCAGACTCTCCCATTTAGAATCATTATGCAGGGCAGATGGTAAAAAAAACAATAGTTGGGAATCTGCTACAATGTTTATTAAAATCCCTGCAATGTACATTGATACATTGATCTTCCAGAGGGAATTTTTTTTTTGCTCAACAAAATTGGAGTTACTCTTTGAGAAAGAATTACAAAATAAAAGGAATCATCCCTAGATGTACATGTATTCTCCACCTAAAAGTTTTGGGCAAAGAGATTTTAGGCATTTTAGGTGACATTTAACACACAACAAACATATTTACTTTCTTTCCTCCACTGATAAAATCTGCTGTTTCGAAAGCCAACCCTGTCACCTTTTTGTAAATTGTGTTAAAAATCCTTTACAATGAGACCACAAAAGCCACAACACAGAAACCTGCCTACTTACCTACCTGGTGGAGCAAAAAGTAGATACTATCAGAGAACATAACCCGTGCTGTTTCAAGGTGTATACAAAAGTAAGTAATCAGAAAGACTTTGTTTGTTCTGGAGGTTGGAGGGACACTACATCTACTTTATCTACTTTATTGGTTTTACAAGTGTATTTCATCTCCATTGTTTTACTGAAGAACCCTGTTTTTTGGGTCTAGTGAGTATGATATTTAAAGCCCTTAAGAAGGGGGCATTGTGAGCCCCCCCAAAATGAGCTGGCACATACAGGATTTTTTCATGGAATTAATGGACTTAACACTATCTACATTGTTTCCAAACTTATTGTGCTCCCACATCCTGATACACAGATGAGAACATAAATGGCATGCTCAGAAGACATTCACTATAATACCAAAAGTATTGGGACACCTGCCTTTACACGCACATGAACTTTAATGGCATCCCAGTCTTAGGCAAAACTAGTAGCACTAGTGCAATAAATCACAAAAATAATGTGTTAATTAAGCATAAACAACCAGTGACAAGTGACAAAAATGCTAAATATTAAAAACAGTCTTAAATTGATAGCATGATCCAAAAAAACGATCTTCACAAATTCTTGAATCTTCCACCACAACGCGTGCTTGTGACACTTCTCCCTCTGATGAGCACAATCACCGACTTGTAATGCCTCCCACTCTCGTGTTCGGCTTCAACTCTATTAAACCCACACCTGGGGTTACAAACGACCATCCACTTGATCCACATATTAACTTAACAAGGTGAAAAGAATAAATAAGTGCTCCACATGTGTGATAACATTACAACCAGTTTATTAAATCACACCAACACTCCAATGATTGTACTCACATTTCACATAGTGGAAAAAAGCCTTAAGTGTAACATACAGCAAACAAAAGCCAATGGTTCAGTGTTGTACTGCGGCCTCGGCGGACCAGAAGTGTTCGCTCAAGCGTAATATCTCACATCGCTCACCCACTCCTAGGTTGCTGCTTTCGGTGGCAGTGTAGCTTCTCAGTAGAGTACAATGTCATTTGAATTTACTACAGTCTTAGTCCGTCAGATTCAATATTAGTCCGTCGGATTCAATATTGAGTTGGCCCACTCTTTGAAACTATAACAGCTTCAACTCTTGTGGGAAGGCTGTCCACAAGGTTTAGAAGTGTGTCTATGGGAATGTTTGACCATTCTTCCAGAAGCACATTTGTGAGGTCTGGCACTGATGTTGGATCCACACTCCTAAACCTTGTGAACAGCCTTTCCAAAAGAGCTGTAGCTGTGTTAGCTGCAAATGGAGGGCCAACTCAATATTAAATCCTATGGACTAAGACTGGGATGTCATTAAAGTTCATGTGCGTGTAAAGGCAGGTGTCCTAATACTTTTGGTAATATAGTGTATATTGCGTTGAACGTTCTCAATAATGTAAGATTGTAGTAATAAGCAACACTGAGAATTCACTGAGATCTCATACACTGGTGCACTGAAATATGCTGGAGATGTTTATTACAATGCATTACATTTGTTTTAGCATCTTCAAATTCTGTAAGTGCACCTTCTGTTTGCCATGGTAGGTAGTCACATAATTATACATAACTTTATCTATATTTTGTTCAGACTTATAATTGTGCATTTAATAATCACACATTTGTCTTTATATGCATAAAGCCATTTGTTTTATTAATGTTCTTTTATACATTGGAGGATAACTGTTACCAATGTTCATGATTATTAATAGTATGGTGATCACTCTACTGCAGAGATCCATCATTGTATCATGACAGCTCTAGATCTTGTAGATATAAGGCAATGGTAAAGGACTCCGTGGAAAAGCCTATTTCAAATTGTTATTTAAAAGGAACATTAAAAATACATACATCAGTATAAATATGCATTAGTCAGAAATCAAAATAATCTAAAAGCCAACTTCATCTATATCATATATTTGGTTTTGTATGACAAGCCATTTAAATCGTTAGCTGTTCAAGTAGTATATACAGTATAATATGTCATTATTCTATATGGTTGTGCTGGCTCTAGAAACAAAAGCTATGTAATCATTTTGCTAGCAGTTCATAGGGCTGAATGCAGTCGCTGCATGCATATTGTGCATATGGAAATGCTCACAGTGAAAGTTTTGGCTGCAAAACTATTTTTATGCTTGAGGTATAGTTATAAACATAAGTAGCTACTGTATTTGAGGTTCCCAGTCAGCAAGATATATTCTTCCTATATTGTGCATGACAGTCATGCTTCCGGGGGGGGGATTTACACCACAAAGCAGAACTTCAATTATCTGCACCGACAGTCAATTGTTCTTTTTGCTGTTATAAAAACATTAAACAGATGGCAGGTGACATGTATCAGCAGATGCATTGTTACTTTGAGTAAAGATCTTCTTGGCCCCCTAAGTGGTCCATGGATGGGTTTCAGGGTGTCAGTGAGGGTCAGATAAAAAATAACATTTATATTTACTATAAGGCTCTTCCCCTTGTCCCAATCAATGCTTTCCCTTTAAGCCCTTGTACACACAGTCGGAGATTCCGACAGAATGTGTCCGATCGGACCGTTTTGTCGGATAATCCAACTGTGTGTGGTCTCCATCGGACTGTTTCCGTCGGAGTATCTGACGGACCAAGTTTTCCAACTTGTCGGTAAAATTTTCCGACAACATGATCCGATCGGACCTTGTCTGATCATGTGTAGAGAATTTCCATCGGACAAAGTGCCACGCATGCTCAGATCAAATTCCTACACAAAAGCTATTGGCTACTAGCCTGAAGGTAGGCCCGTCGTAACGAAATAACGTCATCACGTTCTGAACGATTGGATTTTCCGACAACTTTGTCCGACCGCGTGTATGCAAAAGTTTCGGACAAAATCCGTCGGATTTGGTTGTCCGAATGTCCGACCGTGTGTACAAGGGCTAAGAGAAATTAAAGTAAATGCACCATGCCACTGATTATGGCGCCCACTACTAAGCATCTCCTGTCTGGCTGTTGGCCCATGTTTGCCATTTACATTTGTGTCATCTTTCTTTGCACAACGGCCATCTTATGCCACCCCATTATAGGATTGAGTTTTTTGTTAAGATGGATTACATTATTCAAACTTCATGTATCTCATATATGTATGAGGCAATCAAATTTCAACAAATTAAAGTATATATACTGTATATTCTTTGCATGCATGTTGTGTTTATGTGACTATTTCTGGGGGGGCACACATTTTTATCAAATTTTTTTTTTGTTTTTTTTTCAGACTTTATTTTTTAACTTTTTATAACAGATAGACAAAAAGGAAACAAAAGAAAACATTCAAGCTAAGATCAAGTTACTTCACAAATCAATATTAGCATCAGTACATTTAATTCATTTCCATGTCCTTTTTCAGAAATATTCCAGAGCAAGTAGTATATATATAAACTTGTCTGTAACAAGCCATCCTACTCTACCAAAAACATACCCAACCTTTATTGTGAATTAACATTAGAACGTGATGAATCCATCCATTTTCTCCATATCTTTTCAGACTTCTGAGAGGCACTGCATTACATGTTTTTCTATTTCCCAAATCCAATCCCAAAGGGTAGGAGGGTTGGGGAAAACCCAACTAGAGGCTTGTGAGCTATAAAAATTGATCTCGTATTTGCCACTGCCTGGTTGTGATCAGATTCTTAAGAGGGTCCGTGAGTCAAATAAGCACCAGAGCCACTGTTCTAGATAATATTCAGCCAATGTCTGTGGATATCTGTGAAAAGAACCTAACATGAATTCAATATGTTTCACGCAGGTTATAAAATGTTCAAATATACATTCATTATTTTAAGAGCCTTCACCTTTAACAAATGGACTGACTCTCAATTGAAAGTTGGTCCTACAGTGTGCATTTTTAAAAAAAAATCTCTCCATTATTTCTCAGCTTTACATCATTATTCCTATAAACTTTTTAAAGACCTCCTATCTAATCTGTCTCTCCCTGACATAGACTCTAAGCTACAGCTCCTCTTTTCCATTCCTCTCCATTCCACCTACATCTATTACCATTTAAAGCTAAACTCTAGGTTTGAATTTTATTGTATAGTTACATTTTTCCATCTTGGACTAATGTAAGTATGCATATTCCATACCTGTCTGACTGCTATAGAATCAGAGAGTCACTGTTGTAGTCACCACCGCTACAGTGATTGTTCACCTAACTTCACCTACACCCTTTCATACCCCTACTACAGTTTGGCTGTGTTCAACAAAGAGAAATACCTGCCATTTTCAGGCAGGCAAGGGAACATGCACCTCATTTCCCTTCCTACCTTGTAACCAGGCAGGCAAGCACAAAATGGTCACGGGGGGCTTTTCATAGACATTGGCCCTGAAATAGGATTCCGATTTAAAAAAAGTATTCATAGTGTCAACTTTTTTGTTTTATTTTGTTTTTGAAATACAGCTGTTCCCTCTGGCTTCTGTTCTAATAAACCAGAATTCTAAAGGTAATATCACAGAACCTTGCTGCGATTTTAATCCAAAAATCTCAGAGATGTTCTGTATAAGGAAAATGGCAATCATACAGGACACAGCAGGGTGGAGACTGACTTTTCATGACTGATTGATTCCCCCTTTTAGAAAAATTGATTTATGTGATTCAGTAATTTCTGCCCTTCACTTTCTATGGTCTCAGTACTGAACAGTAGTAATTTTCCAAGGATATCAACGCAGCAATAAATGTTCTTGCTTTTTCCGGTAGCTGTTGGAGTTGTGTATTTGTACTGTAGCTATTAAAATGTGATAAAAAAAAGTCACTATCTGATATTAGGCCCACTTCAATGCATGTCTCGGGTCCAGTAGTCAAGAGATTGAAAGGACTTTTCAAAGCCCCTGGCAGGGCTGCATTTGGGCATTGTGTTGTCTTGATTAATGGCAGCCAATTTTACAAGCTCCTTCCCTTGTGTCATGGGATTACATCTGCAAACACAATTGCCAAAATGAGATGTTGGGGTCAAAATGGTGTCTTTTTTATGTGCAGGACTACCTATTAACTGTACAGGCCACCCAGCATGAGAACGTAAAGATGATTTCATGGTTAGTGAACTATAAAGAGCCTTCTGATACCTCTCAACATCCCCTGACCAGCCAGATGATGTTGTTTCCTATCTGCTCATATACCTCTGTGAGGGCTCTTCTGGGCACTTCTCTACAGGAATTGTAGGAGAAATTGAATGGGGTAGGACCTTCAAATCTCTAAATCACTGGATGCTCATCAGGAAGGGAGGCGAGTCACTTAATCCCACCCTGTATAAGAGTTGTTATTGTAGCATTTGACTTTGTGTTAGAATGTGTATTCACACTCTGCCAAATTAATCCTCTCTAACATCACATCTCTGACCCATCTTCAGGGCTCATCAAGGGAGCGAAGTGGATTTTCTCTTTGAAGCATAGGTTTATTAACCATTAATGGAACAAAATAACCAGAGTCCCTATCAAAAATACTAAAATAAAATACCACAAAACGTAGGAATTGTTAGAAACGGGAAAATTGGACTAGTAACCAATGGCACAAGAAAAGACAGTGCTTTCTAAAGTGAATCTAAGGTTTTGAAGATGTCTATGGGTCAACACCTTGTAATGGGTATTTAGATGTAGGATGGTGGGACCCAGCTATCACTCATCTCAAAACTTCTTAGCATTCAACTGGAAGACTGGGTTTACCGAGGACTGTATAATTCACATATCATACTACTTACCCATCTTCTTTTTCTTCATTTCTCCTTCTCCGATTTGTTTGGAGTTACATTTTAATCAAAAACTGTATGATACCAATCCAAAAGAGGGTTTGGAAAGCCCAGGTATACGACTCATCTACATGTGGCCCAGGAGATGAATCTCCCTATGATGAATGTATAATGAACACTGATTAAAGACAAGGTAATTAATTTCAAAGATCTATTTATCCTTTGATGTTATGATAGGAAACCTGTATTGTTAAAGGTCTTCTTTTTTTTTTTACATAATACATTACAAATGTCCTAATTAAAATAGAAAGTGATTCATTCTTCATCAAAACAGGTCCATATGGCAGAGCATAGCCTTTTTGACTGACATCACATGTTTTGAACATATGGGATGTTACATGGAATTATATTATTTCCCCAACACATATGTTAGAGCAGATACAACTTTGAGCAATGCCTAAGAGGTTTGATAAAGACATTAAGCAGGGATATTGTGTTCTTAATCTTATCCATAGTTTAAAAAAGTAAATGCTTAGATGTTTGGTTTTGTCATTGTATAAATCAGACATCATTTACAGTCCAGATGCTAGAGAAGAAAATGTTATGTTTGTATTAAGACTGGGAACCTGATGAAGGCTTCTGTTAAAAAGAATCTATTAGAACTTACTTTTACATTAATTAAATAACCAAATATAAACCATCTTCATTAAAAAAGAACCTCATCAGATCCATCAGTCACAACTCTACATGTCAACTCGAGACCCAACAGACTAAAGCTGGATCTTCGCTAATAGAATTTTGGGCAATAGGTTTCATTTTGTTTGACTTTCTATTGGTTAATGGTGTCAAATTAATGATTATTATGATGATAAAACTAGAAAAATCAGGAGAAAAAATTTATTGAATGAAAGAAAATTTCTAACTGTGACTATGGTTCCGGGTGAGAAAATCATATATATATATATATATATATATATATATATATATATATATATATATATATATTGTAATGAACATGTTCTAGTCCAGTGATGGCTAACCTTGGCACCCCAGATGTTTTGGAACTACATTTCCCATGATGCGCTGGCACTCTGCCGTGTAGTGGAGCATAATGGGAAATGTAGTTACAAAACATCTGGGGTGCCAAGGTTCGCCATCACTGAAATAGAAGGTCTGGATAAAATTTCAAGGGCTTTTGAATGAAATTAATTGACTCAATTATGGCAAGATCGAATGCTTTGACAAACAATTTTTCAGCGTTTCTGTATGAATGTTTGAATGAAATTTTATTGGTTTGGTTTATGGCTAGCCCAATACAGATATTGGATAAGGTTTGTTGCTTCATCTCTCTCTATGGTCTCTGCTGTCCTCCTATTTTCTCCAACACATGCTTTCCTACATTGCTCTCTAATATTCCATGCTATCACATCTTTTGCTCTAACATAACATCCTCTTCTTCTCAACACAAGGCTTGCGGCAAACCTCTATTTTATGTCAAGGCAGGCCTCTCCTGCTTTCTTTGCATATTTTGTCTTCTTTCTCTCACACTTCTCCTTAGTCTGCTATGCTTACCTTAGCCTACCTCCTTTTCTCTTGCTGCTTTGTTCCTCTCTCTACTTTCTTCCTGCTGTCCTGCCAAAATCTCCTTTACCTCTGCCTTTTCTTCTCTCTATTGCCCCTAGGACTATGTTTACCATAACCAAAGTGATAGGACAGAGCCAGAGCCTAGAGCCAGAAGGTTAGAGAGTGTAGCAGAAAGCCTCAAGATGTGAAACTTTTTCTGTTCACCTCTAGACGTTTATGGCTAAATTGAGCAAGAAAACTGTAGAGTAACTTGTTTCGTGGTCTGTACAGTTCAAAAGTCGTTTTGAAATGAAAACAGACAGCTTGCTGCCTTACACATTTTAGATTAGTGTCTACTAAAATAATCACATGACAGAATTGAGAGGAGCTTGTATAAATTAAGCTTATCACTCAGATTTGCCTAAAAAAGTATAGGGGTTGATTTACTAAGACTGGAGAGTGCAAAATCTGGTGCAGCTGTGCATGGTAGCCAATCAGCATCTAACTTCAGCTTGTTCAGTTAAACTTTGACAAAAAAAAAAAATTGGAAGCTGATTTTCCATGCAGAACTGCATCAGATTTTGTGCTCTTCAGTTTTAGTAAATCAACCCAATGATGTCTAAGCTGGTCCCACTGCCCCCCTTTAATCTCTTTCAACCGTTCATGTTTTCATCTTCACATCTCTCTCAGTTCTGTTCTTGCCAATCAATTGGTGCCCTGGTTGGCAGTACTACCATCTTAATCTCCTTTCCATCAGCTATCCCCAGGTCTCTCCACCTACCTTCTTTCCTCCCTACAGATCCTCCACACCATTATCATCTACTAGATCTCCTAGGGTCAGCTACGTTCTGTGAGCATGTTTGCTGATACATTCAACCAGTCCTTTTGGATTTTCTGGAACATTGCTGACAGAGGATGAGTGGTATGTGCTGTATATATGGATTTTAAAATAAATCCCTGATCTTAAAATGTACTGGTACTATGCCGCTCCAATCTGGAACTTTTACGTAAAATACCAAGCCATTTCATTAAATATGTATGTAGAACATCTCACACACAGTAATCACATCACATCCCACATGGCTGATTTGCAAATATGACACGTTTCTGTGTCTCAGTTTCACAGTGCTTAGTTTCTTCCTGTTTCCTTAATGTTGATATCACAGTTATGTCACCTTACATACTGTGTACAAGTTTGGGTATTAATTACATGTTACTTTGACTATACTGTCATGTCTATCTCAGCAACCAGCACTGATAACGTGCATTGAAAATATGAAGATCTGATGCGAAAATCCAAGGTGACGAGCACAGAATTATCCCAGAATGACCTTCATTCAAGTTTTTCTAGTGTCCCACATTATCCCAAAGATTATTACTAAGAAGTGTTATCTGGGATGTGCTTCCAAATAAGTTCCATAATATACTTTTATATAATGGTATATGTTGCTGTATAGTTAAAAGGGGTGGAGGTTTACTTACCATGAGAATGGTGGACAATGAGCTGTGTGGGTCTAACTGAAAGGGGAAAAGAACTCAGGATGTGGCTATTTGGTTATGGGGAAACATTGGACTAAACAAGTTGATTTTTTTCAGAAAGATTTTAGGGGGAAGAAAAAAGTTACTTCTATTTATTAAAGTATGTGTGTGACAAAATAAAATAGAAATATAACCAGTATATTTTTTGCAATACATGCACATTGTTTTTTAGAAATGCTGCAAGTACTGAAAAATACCAGTTGATGTGCTAGAAATCAATTGAGAGCCTAACTTCCTGTAGCGAGCTGACAGCACTTTTAGAGAGAGTTAAAGTCTCTTTAGGGGGGTCTCCACCTTGTCTTCAGCTAGTCTGGGCTTGACTTCTTCTCCCTGGCTAGGGTAACAAAAAAGTGAAGGAGAAGCTGCTAGTGTGGACACATAGGAAGGCTTAACCATGAAGGACTTCCATTTGTGATGGTCGGAGTATTATGTGTTTCCCCCTCCGTAGGCCCCAGCTTGGGCTTGTGAAATAAACCGCATGTGATTCAATGGTAACACCAAAAGGTGATTTGTAATATGACACATTCAATAGGCATGACATAGTGGTGCTGTGCTGCAATACTCCTGTAATGGCAGAGCTGGAGAGGTGTAGTTGTCACTATGGGACTGTACCCCTGATGCAAACTCCGAGCCTCAGAGACACCAGAGTTACTGCTTTTATGTTGCATGGCCACCTCTATTGCCCATAGATACTTTTACCCACACTGAGGCTAAAATTTAGTGCCCAACAGATTCAGAATGCTGTCTGCAAAATATTATTGAAAAAAGTAATCAAGGATTGCTACAGAGATACAATACAATTGACATCGTTTTTAATTTAATTTACTTTAAAGGGTAGCTTCATCTTTTACCCCAAAGTTCTCTTTGAAATACTCCTATATTCTATGTTATCTATTGTGTCATTGTGAAATGTTCAAATTTAGCGTCTTGCCTGTGGGACGTGTAAACATAAAATGATGCTTCCAAGTGAATTCCATTTTTTGTTCTAAGTGACTCTAAACACCCCAATGGCAACAAGGAAAATTTGAACATTTCCTTTTCTAAGTAGAGGATATGTAGAGTAGAGAATCAGTATATAACCAGTATTATGCATGGCTCTTAAAGCAGAACTTCACCTGAAAAGAGAAGTTCTGCTTTATGTCCCCCTTCCCCTCATCTCCCACTTTTGTAGATTTTTAGGGAGAGGGTAGCTAAGTCTGGCAGGTACCCACTCCCACTTGGACTTAGGTCATCTAGGACGTCCAAAGGGAAGTTCACCCCATCCCAGTATTTGTTGCTGCTGATTGTTTTTAAATATTTTATTTTTCAGTTAAAACTGTGTAGAGTCTTATGAAATATTCAATTGTTTCCTATTATTAAGCATATTACTTTGTTTCAGTCTGAAAGGTGCTCTAGTGCAGTGGTTCTCAAGCTCAGTCCTCAAGTACCTCCAACGGGCCATGTCCTGGGAACTTCCCTTAGATAAAATAGCTCTTATTACTACCATGTCATTGATATTGATTTAAAGCATCTGTGCAAAGTAAAGGAAAACCTGAAAACATGGCCCGTTGGGGGTACTTGAGGACTAAGGTTGAGAACCACTGCTCTAGTGTAGGCCATACACATTTCAATTTTTTCAATGTGATTGAACAGATGATTTAGACTTCATTTCAGTCAGATTTTAACATTATATTTGAATTTGAATCTTCTAATTTGAATATTATGATTTTGCATTGATTGGCAGCACTGAGGTACTTCGTTCATAAATACAATCATAATTTGATCGATCAGATGAGATGATAATAAACGGAGATATAACCAATAATTTGCTACCATAAGTTACAATTGTTTCTTAGCTAGCGATCAAAATCCACTTACCATCATGTGACATATCAATCAAATCAGTTGTCGACTATACAGTAGATTATTCCTAGTGGAAAAGATCAATTAGAGAAGAAAATCGATCATTTATTGAAGATGCCACCATATAAGTCAGAAGTCACCTGGAGGTTGACAGTTGCTTCCCTCTGAACTAAAAGATATTCCTGCTGTCTCCCAGATCCTGACTACAGAATAGTGTCAAATAACAAAGCACTGTCTATATTTCTCTAATCTTTAAGGCTCTGTTAGTTGACAAGGAATAGAGCAATCACAAAGGTCAGACATTCTGAAAGTTCAGGTGATCTCCAATTCCTGACAATTGAGCTGTCAGGCTCAAGCAAAGTATGTAAAGCCAAGAGGGCACACATAAAGGTTCCATTAGTATGGCAGTTACAATAACTGAAGTCTGAATGTTCATATCCTTTGTGAATCATTTTCTTTAAAAGACAATAAATGAAAAACTGAAATAAGGATAACTATTACCGTATTTCCCCGAAAATAAGACCTACCCTGAAAATAAGACCTACTGTTATATACGGAGAGGGCTGCAATACAAGCCCTACCCCGAAATGTAGCCTTAATTTTAAAGTGGTTGTAAACTGCTAAAATCTGCTCTATGTATTCTCTAATATAAAAGGTGTTTCTGTAATTAAATTGAATCAAATACCTTCTTATATTGCCACTCGGCACTAAGCTGATCTCCGCCTCTCTCCACTTCTCTTCGCCTGGTTGTCAGAGGGCAATCTCGGCCCCCCTCCTTCTGCAGTGCTGGAAGCGGGCCATGGAAGTGCTGCTCAGCTGATCTCCACTGCTCTCCCCTTCTCTTCTCCTGGCTGTCAGCAGGAGATCTCCCCCCCCCCCCGCAGTGCTCGGAGTGGGGAAGACAGCTCAGGTAGGTCACGGAAGCGCCAAGCGGCGCTATAAGAAGGTATGCGACTCAATTATATTACAGAAACATACACCTTTTACATACATCTAGCATTTTATAACAACTTTTACTATTATTCACACTGGAGATTTCTGACAGGCAGGAAAGGAGAGGCGGAGAGAAGATGACACATTAAATGGCAAGCCCTACCGTGTTTTTGATGGCCAAAATTAATATAAGACCCGGGCTTATTTTTGGGGAAACATCTGTAGTATCTGGTCATCCTGCATGATAGCATAACTTTTCTCAGGTAGGTGGCTTAATCCTTTGAATCTGGCAAAAAAAAATGACAAACATGTATGTGGCATAGGAGGCATGTGTTTCATATGGAGTTGTGCAAATATGATTAAAACCCTTCTCAGCCACATTAGAGATATATCAGAGTCTGCTGTGTGGGGTCAGACCTGACTCATTGACAGGGGCAATGCAGCAGATAAGTTCACTATTCTGAACATGTTACACCCATATTTCGGGTGTAACATGTAACAAATTCAGCATCAGACCCCTCCCCCCCGATATCCCCCTCCTTTTGACAGCGAGCCGGGGATCTTTTCCTCACACCCATTGTCACATACGGCCGTGTCATTGATCCCTGTGCTCAAGCTGTCAGCTTGTAGTTCTCAATGAACTACCAGGGCGCTGTTGAGCTCTGTGGTAGTTCATTGAGCTTCCTGTCATTCAGTAGCTGCCTGTCCATATCGGAGGTACGGGCAAACAGCTACACAGACGGTCTGCAGGACTGAGGCATTACACACACTATCTGCTGATCCTGGATGCAATGCTTTACAAGCTTGTAACAAAAAATAGTAAATGTGTATTTTTGTGTGCATGTATTATTTTTTATTAGTAAAGGAGAACTTATCTTTGAAGCTGCCATATATGGATCGAAGTTAAGCTGGTTAAGCAGGGAGTGGCCAAATGTATGGGCACCCTGGTATATAACCAGCCTGTTGGGTTTTCCCCGAACAATTAGTGCTGCAGGCTATAGCAAGGCAACACTAATCATTATGTTCTGCTGACAGGGAGGGCTCCCCGCTGGCAGAACATAATAGCGCTGCGGTAGGGATTCCCCTATGAACACTGTGTTGATGGGGTAACCAAGCAATTTTATTTCCTTCCACCCATGAAGAAAATTGCATAATCTATGGCGTGCCTTAGGGGTCATATACATCTAATGCGCTGGGGTGCATGGCAATAAAAAACGATTGGTTGCTTATGAATGTAGTTCACACCAGTGCATTGCATTGCGTTCTATTTGCCTACCACTGAAAAAAACTACATCAGGCACTACTTTTTTCTGTGCAGCGAAAATTGTACAACACACTGCTTCATAAAAGACTGCTTTAAATTAAGTATATTACTTTAAAAAAGCAATGAGTGTAAAACACACACCAACGCATTATGACGCTTTACAAAAACGCATTGCATTGCACATGCATTGTGGTGTGAATATATTCTTAAAGTGGATAAAAGGCTTGTCATTAACTATTCTTAAAACGTTCTCCTCCGCTCCTATCCTGCATACCCTGTGTAAAAAAGATCTGTGCATTTATTTATTTTGAACCCACTCTGTTCCAGTTACATGCGCTTACAGCTCCAGCTCCCCTGTCAGTGATCGACTGCTGCATAGGATGGGTAGGAGTTCTGACAATGGCAGTGACAATGGGTAGGAGTTCTGACAATGACAGTGACAATGGGTAGGAGTTCTGACAATGACAGTGACAATGGGTAAGAGTTCTGACAATGGCAGTGACAATGGGTAGGAGTTTTGACAATGACAGTGACAATGGGTAGGGGTTCTGGGCCATGGGAGCCTATGGGTGATATCACAGCTCCTGGAATTCACAGCCATTGTTGAGCGCTTCCTTACAAAGGGAAGCCGGAACTGCAGGATCATATGTCTGGATTAAAAGAAGGTAAGTATCTTTTTATATAGGGTGTTATGCAGGATAGGTGTGGGGGAAGGGTGTAACGTTTTTAAAATAGTTAGTGCTAGGCTTTTCTTCCACTTTAAGCTGACCATACACCAGTATGAAAATGCTAATTTTTGGAAAATGTCTTCAATTCTGCAATGGTTGGCAGGGTCAAATTGGCAATCGTTTTTGGCCATAATGACAAGTAATATCAAAAGGATCAAAATAGAAAATGTTTCCTAAACAACCAAAATTCTAACTGCGAATGTGTTTCTGGAAAAGTTGTGCATACTATAATGTGTGTGTTCTAGGCGCAAAAGAAACATGTTTATATTTCTGGGATTCAATTCAAGTAGCAGGTCTGGACGAGCTTTCGAATAAAATGAGTTGATGGCAAGACGGAATGCTTAGACAAACGATTTCTCCGAATTTTTCCTTATTTGCTGTGAAGATGATTGGCATTGACAGTGATGGAGTTGGGTATTCCATGGCTTCTTTGCAGGAGGGTTATTTATTTTCATTCCTTATTGTAGCAATAAATTATTATTAACACTCAATTGGGTTAACTAATGGAAAATAAGCTGTTGCACTTTGCAATGGAATATTCCCCAGAGCTTAGTGAATATGATGAAATTTTATTTCTGTAAAGAATACCTACTGTATTTATTGGCGTATAACACGCACCTTTTCACTCTGAAAATCGGGTGCAAATAGTGCGTTATACGCCAATACTTCAATTTTTCAATTTGAGCGCTGTCATATTACATACAGTGAAAATCTCTGTAATAGGAAGTCCTGTCTCCTGTGCCGCCATTGACCACTGTTTTGTCTATCATAGGAGATTCTCCCTGTATGTAATTGGTCGACGTTTGTCCCGCTCCCCTCTCTTTCCTCTCTAGGCTGCAGATGGGCATTGATCAGGCTGCACTGATGGTAATGGTGAGGCTACTACATTGAAGGCAATGCTGAGGCTCCTGCATTGATGGCAATGGTGAGGCTCCTGCATTGATGGCAATGGTGAGGCTGCTGCATTGATGGCACTTGTGAGGCTCCATTGATGGCACTTATGAGGCTGCAGATAGGCATTGATCAGGCTGCATTGATGGCAATGGTGAGGCTGTAGATGGGCACTGACCCTTATTTTGCTTCAAAGTTCCTCATTTAAAATGTAAGTTTTTTTCCCCTGAAACTTCCCTCTTAAAATGAATGTGCGTGTTATACGCTGATAAATACGGTAATTACGTTCAAGGAAAATTTAAAAAAATCTATTTTTGCTTGCACACAATTGAATGATGAAGATCAGCAGCGCCATGCAAAGTTCAACTTTCCTTGCAAAGTTAACAGCCTATTTGCTTTCAGTAAATCAACCCCAATGATTAGGTTATTTACATATATATTAGAAAGCTATAGTTTCCCTTTATGTTGCGCAAAATCAAACCTTGCTAAAAGCACTGCATGCATTCCCAGTTGGAACAAATTACTTTCTTTTGTGAGAACAGTTTCTATTGCATAGATTAATCCTCTTTAATCCCAGCAGATATATTACAGGTATTTATAGCGAAGAATACAGACAGTGACAAACCCTTACAAATTGTTTAAAACTTGACATAGAAAAGCATTATAATCACAGTACGATAAAATGATATTTTCAGTAGTGATATAATGAGTCAAGTACTCGTTTCATTAGAATGCATTGTTTAGGTGTAAAATACCTTATTCTATATTTTACTGTAAAAAAAGGCATTTTCTGTTCGGCCAAATATAACTCAACGTTGCTTGCACAAACTTTAAGAGGAACTATATGCAACTGGAAATGGTGCCTATTATCCCTTGCAGAGAGTTTCCATCATATTGAAACATCTGTTTATGTTGCCAAAATCATGAAGAGATGTTATAATAGGCAAAGTGTTGACCTGAGCCAATCACTGTTAGTTATATCAGGCCTTATCTAGGAACAGCTTGCATCTAGCTATAAACAGGAAATAAGTGTCTCGCGGTCAACCGGCTTATGCTTATGGAATCCGCAGACGGTCCTGGCCAACCAATGCAGTGGGAGATGAAATTGAATGGGTAAATGGACCTTGTCTAATCACAGTGATCCCTACTGATCTCTTACAAAACTGTTCAAACTTCTTCTCATAGACATAACTTGCATGTTTAGCTGAGCCAAGTGTACAAGTTTACACCTTTAGCCTTTTTGCGAGCACCACACTCCCCCACAATTTCTCAGCCTTTATAGAAGCCTTGCAATTATAAATACTTACTCTGGATGATCAGAAACAATGTTTAAACTATCCAATATGCCTAAATGTGGAGAAGTCCAAATGTGAGGGTTAAAAGACAAAAACACTGTGTTGGGTGGTGACAAGTTTGTTCTACGATTATCAAAGGTAATCACCTGACAAAGTTGCTACAACAGACTAAAGTAGGGCTGAAAGGCAGTGGTGCCTGAGGGAGGTTAGATCATAACAACACTTCCAATCACCTTTGTCTAGTTAAGTGTCTTATAATGAGACAAATATATATATATATGTGGCTGTCATGGACATAGGATATTAGACTGTGCCTAGTCCCTATAGAATATGAGTTCTTATTGATACAGTGCCCATAAAGTCCCATACTTTCTGGTCTGTGCTTTTCACAGAGTGTCTTGTAATGACCATCCTTTGCTGAACATTAACACTCAGCCTGTTTTGGCTTTGCCCAAGGACAGATGTTTGCGGTACTGTCTTAACTATCCAATACTATAAATGATTTATTCCCTCCCTGCTTGCTATGTAAAGCATGGCATTACCCAGAATTACCCAGAAGTTCTCTCTGCATTTGGGATATATTATCAAATGTATACAAAGAAGCACTGTCTTAAAAAAAAATGTGTGCTTTTTTTCCTGTAGGGCAAAGCAGGAGGTCAACTTTAATGGTGGCCCTGCCAGGGGCACATGCTTGCCTCTCACCTTTCTGTTCGGCCAGCTGGAAAGCCTGGGTATGGGGTAAAATGAAACTCCTTCCCTTCCACCCACATGTCTGAGCCGATATTTAGTCATAAAGTTGTGACTTGGAGTTTCCATGGGGAGTCTTTTCTTGATGGCTCAGGAAAGTGAAAGGGAAGGTGAGATTGTGCAGCTAAAAAGGGCAGCAATGAATAGAACCTGCTGCTTTGCCCCACATGGGCACAGGCTCATCTTAAAGTCTCTCTAAGAGAACTATGTACACTAGAGATGTATTTGATTTAAACAAAGCATAAGTATCCTCCATTCTAGACCACTGTTCAGTGCATTTAAAGCTGTATTCAATAAACAACACTCAGAAACATCCATCAGTTTAAAACAGTCAAACAAAGATGCTTCAAGAGGTGAAGAATATCAAAAGACCTTTCACCGTTGCTTTGAATGAATGACAGTGACACAGAAGTCATTGTTTATTGCAGAAATAGATTGTACCCACAAAGCTTTAGAATACGGCTAACCACAATCCAAGGAAGCATGATTCATTCTTCGACACACTTCTGTGAGTGGGGGTGGTAGTAAGAAAGGTGATGCTGATTCGAAAAATGAAAAGGAAAAATAGATTTCTCTCTCTTCGCTTTAGACAGCAGTGTGACAGAGTGATGAAACAATATTTGGTTCATATTGCATTTTGTGTGTGCTGCAATCATTTGAATGGAATATGTGCCTTCAGCTCGCATGGAATTGAAACAGTGTATCGTGGCCAAATTAAGCCTCTGAGATGTTTGAAATTGTTGGGTTCAATGGATGGATACTGTCATTACATAGTATGTATGGCTAAAAAAAAAAAGAGGACACTAAACCAAGAGTACAACCTGGTATATTTAAAGGAGGATTGGATAAGATTCATGGATGATACTACATTAAATATTTAGGTATAGCTTGTAAAACATCACAAAAAAAAAATCACACTGAGAGAGCAGTAGTATGAATGAAAGGTGGGTGGAGCAAAAAATTTGACCCTGCCCATTTATGGCAGACCAAGACATTTCTAGAAAGTTTTGGCAGTGACAGCTAATTTGCATACTTACTGTTGGTTGGCTGTAATTGAGTCACATGCTCATTGTAACAGCCCTGGCATGAGCTGTTATCGGTAAAAGAAAATAAATTGCGTATTAAACTGCTGGACAGTAAGAAGAAGGGAGCATGTCACCCTCCCACCCATTGATGCGGCCACTGTTATGTGGTCTTCACCCCTTTCCTCTAAAAGGGGTAAGTATTTTTGTATTAAATTAAATTAAAATGTAACAGTTATTTTCATTTAGTTATGTATTATGTAAAATATTGTTCTGTAATTTATTGTTTGTACATTAGTTTTACAAATATAATAAAGGGCCACAGTCATTTCGAACCATTTGACATTGACTGTGTTGCTTATCATTATTAAAGTTTTGGGTAAGGTTAGGCCTATGGTCCCATGGGTCCTTCAAGTGGAACTCCATGCTAAAAGGAAAATTAACTTATTAAATCCACATAGCTCCATAATTGCAAAAATCCCATTGTAAAAGGAAATTTCAAAGAAATAATGCTTTTTATTTGCCGATCCTGTTAGTTTACAAAAAATTATTTCATTTCCAGGAGAGGGTTGACAATGCTGGAAAGTGTCTGTTCAAGTTCTAGCAGGACTGGCACTCTTCAGCTTTGTGGACTGTAGTCCTGTATGATTACATCTGTGTTCTCTCATATCACACAAAGTTTGGGGGTATGCACAGAGCAGTAAAAAGCACAACCAACTGCATGAATGTCAAACATCTGAAACCCTTTAAAGTACATGTCATGTGCACAATCTTAATTCTTGCTATTCCATATTCTCATTATTATATTTCATATTCAGTTTTATGCATTCATCCCCAAGCCTATAGTCAACTGCTCCACCAAATATCCTCTAAAAAACAGCATAGAGCAGCCTTTCTCAACCTTTTCAACACAGAGGAACCCTTTGAATAACTTTCCAGGCTTTGGGAACCCCTACTAAAAATGTCTATATCTACAACTAATGATAGATTAGTGTGATGGTTAATGGGAAGAATACTCCTTACACTTAGAAAGCTAAAAAGATCAGTGATGTTAGTGGGAACTTATCTGAGAGACAGGAACTGCTCATTGCTCAAGGTAGTAACCTCCAGAGGGACCCTAGTTGAGAAACCCTGGCATAGAGAGTGTTCTGTGTTCATGTAGTCTAATGCCACGTACACACGTAGCAGATTATCCAGCGGACTTAGTCTGGCGGACTTTCCGCCGGACTTTCCAAACGAGCTACCTGCCCACACACAGCACTTTTGCGGGGGACTAATACGGCGTACTAAGTCCGCTGGACTATCCGCCGTAGTTTTGAAATGAACGGACTTGCCCACACACACGGAGGAAAGTACGCTCATTTTGAGCACGTCTCCAGGTAGCTGGGGCCAGCGAAGGAGGCGTCACTGGCCCGTCACCTGGTATGGACTTAAAGGGGAATCCCTACGCCGAAAAATCGGCGTGGGGGTCTCCCCCTAGGTCCATATCAGACCCTTATCTGAGCACACTAAACGGCCAGGAAAGGGGGTGGGGATGAGTGAGCACCCCCCCTCCTGAGCCGTACCAGGCCACGTGCCCTCAACATGGGGGGTGCCTTGGGGAAGGGGGGCCACGCACCCCCCCACCCCAAAGCGCCTTGTCCCCATGTTGATGAGGACAAGGGCCTCTTCCCGACAACCCTGGCCATTGACCGGTGGCCCGGTCTTCTGTCCCCGCTGTCGCCATCGCCGTCTTCTGTTCTTCTGTTCTCCTCTTCTGGAGATGTTGCCTCGTTGCTGTCTCCGGTCACAATGGCAGGGACGTGGCACACGGCGACTTATATAGGGACATCACCGGATGATGTCCCCACCCATTATGATCTCACAGTCCCAGAGGATGCTGGAACTGGGACATCATAATGGGCGGGGACATCATCTGGCAATGTCCCTATATAAGTCGCCGTGCGCCGCGTCACCTCCAATGGTGACCGGAGCCAGCAACGAGGCAACATCTCCAGAAGAGAAGAAGAGAAGAACAGAAGACGGTGACAGCGGCGACAAAAGACCGTGCCACCACTTGTAAAAGAGCTAGAAGAAGGCGCGGTGGCCCGCCAAGAAGAACCAAAAAGGGGGACAAGACCCCCGAAGAGAGGGACAAGACCCCCGAAGTCGGAAGAAGAGGGTGGCGGCGAAGAAGAAAGCCGGGCTCCTCCGCTAGTGAAAGAGCTAGCAAAAGAGCAGAAGATAGCGGAGGAGTCCGGCGAGAAGACCCCCGAAGATGGAAGAAGACCCCCGGAGCTGTGCAATAAACTATTTTAACCCTTGTGTGTTGTGTTTTTTTTACTTTTTTGCACAGGTGAATGGGTAGGGGTACATTGTACCCCATACTCATTCACATAGGGTGTGGGGCCGGGAAAGGGGGCTCCCAGATTCCGATAAGCCCCCCTCCCGCAGACCCCGACAACCAACGGCCAGGGTTGTCGGGAAGAGGCGCTTGTCCTCATCAACATTGGGACAAGGCCCCCCCCCCATGTTGAGGGCACGCGGCCTGGTACGACTCAGGAGGGGGGGGCGCTCGATCTTTTTTTTTTCGGCGTAGGGATTCCCCTTTAAGTCCATACCAGGTGACGGAAGGAGGCGTCGCTGGCCCCGGCTACCTGGAGATGCGCTGAAAATTAGCGGAATTTTCTACAGGCGGGAAAAGTCCGTTCATTTCAAAAGTTTGGCAGACTGGCACACAAACGGCTGTACTGTCCGCCAAAATGCGAGTCCGGCGGACAGATTGAAGTGCAAAAATACTTTCTTAGTCCACCGGACTTTTGGGTAAAAAAAGTCCGCCAGAGCCTCAACATGGGTGGATTGTCCGGCGGACTTGAGTCTGCCGGACTTTTCCACCGGATTGTTTGATCGTGTGTACGAGGCATAAGAAGACTAAAAAGTTGTACTAAGACATAGACTTGAATTTCATCTTTTCAGCTTATGAGAGAGTGAGTGTTCCAATGTATTGAGGGAGCTGCATCCGCTGCCCAGTGCATCTGACAGGCTTCAGTCACTGCTTGGCTGATCATTTCCTACCAATTGGCCAATTCAGCAGGAATATTTCCAAAATTCAAGCTGTCTCCTGGGGCCTTAAGTAAAAATTAAGTGTAAAGAATAGCCTTTTTGCTTGTGTTGACTGACTTCAATGGGAAATGCAGAATGCTTCTGACATCAGAATTCATTTCAGGTAACGTTAACATGCAGTTGACATGCTTGATTTACTTTTTTATTCACATAGACTTGTATAGGAGGAGAAACAATTCTGAAGGGAATAGAAGAACCCAACCAACACTGGCCCTTTAGGCAGTATAAACCCGATAGAAACAGAGCATGCATATTCAATGTGGAAGTATGGCTACCTCCATGCCCATATATAATTTCAAACAAATGTTAAAGAAACACAGTTTTCCAAAGTGTTATATTGTTGCATTGGTAAGATTATTGGTAAGACTATTTCTTGTTTTAATGACATCTACATCTAAAAAAAAAAAATGTAATCTTTAGGGTCCCTTTAAAAAAAAAGAGTTTGAAAAAAAAGAATGTTTTTAAGCTTTAGCAAAATATGAAGAAACATTGTATTTAAATATATCAGTATTCATCTAGTGAGATAAAAAGTCTGCTATCTGTATTTGTTTCTCTAATAGAAAACAATTGTTTTCTATGCAAGTTGTGTATTATTCTCTTTGGCGTGTTTTATGGCACTGAATGCTTCACTTGTTCAATATATATCAAGAATATTAGGAGCATTAGAAACATATCCATATTAATAATTCATGCCCTGTGGCAAGATTTACACTTTACAACATCAGTGTCTCCATTTGTGAATGTCAGTATGTTCTCCTTTAACTCTCACCTACCACACATATCTCCTAACTTAAATAAACATGTGTAGCATAGTGAAATGTATTACACCAAAATATTACCCTTCGCATAAATGTTTTATGACATGTCCTATGAAGGATCTATGTTTTCTGGTGTTTGACTGTGGAGGCCATTGGAGTACAGTGAACTCATTGTCATGTTCAATAAACCAGTGGTGAGATGATTCGAGCTTTGTGACGTGGTGCATTATCCTGCTGGAAGGAGCCATCAGAAGATGTGTACACTGTAGCTATAAAGAGATGGACATGGTCAACAACAATACTCATGTAGGCCGTGGCATTTAAATGATGCTCAGTTTGTACAAAGGGGCCCAAAGTTGCCAAGAATATATCCCCTACACCATTACACCACCACCAACAGCCTGAACTGTTAATACAGGCAGGATGGATCCATGCTTTCAGTAAACACATGCTGCAGGTTGTCGTTCCCTGTTCTGTTAGATAACCTGCCCACTATCACAATTAGCTAAACAGTAAAATGTGTGGTTGAATGAATAAAGCAGGAATTCATGGGCAGGAGGTTCTGTTTTTCGAACAAACATTAGACTGAGGAAGATACATCATCTATCTGAAGGAAGCTCTAAGCCCACGTACACACGGTCGGAGATTTTGCCAACCAAATCCATCGGATTTTGCCCATCGGATTTAGTCTGACAGATTGTGACCGAAACTGTTGCATACACACGGTCGGGCCAAGTTGGCCAAAAATTTCCATCTTTCAGAACGTGATGACCTAATTTCGTTACGATGGGACTACATTCAGGCTAGTAGCCAATAGCTTTGATGTAGGAATTTGATCTGAGCATGCGTGGCACTTGGTCCGATGAAAATGCTCTACACATGATCGGATTAGGTCCGTCCGGCCCAGTTGGTCGGGAAATATTTCCAACATGTTGGAAAATTGGGTCGGACGGAGATTCGGACGGAATCAGTCCGATGCATACCACACACAGTCGGATTATCTGATGACACGGTCCGATAAGACTCATTCCGACAGATTCTCCGACCGTGTGTACAAGGGCTTAGAGAAACAAATTCAAAATGAATGAAATTACATTACTACCTTTAGCACCTGAGTGTAGGCAGGAGCAGTCTATTGTTTCCACTGCAGATGGTGGTCATCCTCATTGTCAGCAAAAATGGGGGAGGAAGTTAGGAGGAACTTAGTTCTTATAAGGTTTCCTTGGTCACAGAGTGGTGGTGCCCCTCCTGTCAGCTAAGAACAGGAAACTGAGGCCACGATTTGCACAGGCTTACCAAAGTTAGATAATAGATGATTGGAAAAACTTTGCCTGGTGAGTCTTGATTTCAGCTGCAACATTCAGATAGTAGGGTCGGAATTTGGCAAAAACAACATGAAAGCATGGATTCATCCTGCCTTGTATCAACATTTCAGGCTGCTGGTGGTGGTGTAATGGTGTAGGGGATATTTTCTTCACAACTTTGGTGCCACTTTGTACAATCTGAGCATCATTTAAATGCCACGGCCTACATGAGTATTGTTGCTGACCATGTCCATCCCTTTATGACTACAGTGTACCCATCTTCTGATGGCTACTTCCAGCAGGATAATGCACCATGTCACAAAGCTCAAATCCTCTCAGACTGGTTTATTAAATATGACAATTAAATTACATGACATTTATTTCTATATATTAATTACAACCAAGGGCTGCGGCCATTCGTTATAATTAATATATAGAAATAAATGGTACTCCTAATGACTATTACAAAAGTGAACTGTACTTTTAAAGCCACACACACAGCAGTGAGTTGATCACCTTCCCTACAAATTATGTAAGCAGCTTACCAGAATCATAGCTTCAATATAAAAGAGAGGTTGGTGCTTGTTGCAGTCATTTATACAGAGCAACCTCTAGTAGTCAGCCATAGCAAGGAGGCGACTCCACTGTTCTGTGTTGCATGGTGTCTGATTGGCTACTATGGACAGCTGCACCAGATTGTGCATGCTCCAGTTTTAGTAAATCAACCCTATAGAGACTCAAAAACTGCAGATCAATAACTTTGAAGCGTGACATGTCGGGTATTAATTTACTCTGCGTAACATTATCTTCCACAATGTAAAATAAAATTGGGCTCACTTTACTGTTTAATTTAAAAAAGTGTATTTTTTCAAAAAAAAAGTACGCTTGTATGACCACTGTGCAAATACGGTGTGACAAAAAGTATTGCAACCACCGCCATTTTATTCTCTAGTGTGTTAAAAAAACTAAATATATAATGTTTGGGGGTTCTAAGTAATTTTCTAGCAAAAAAAAAAATCAGTTTCTAACTTGTAAACACAAAATCTCAGAAAGAGGCTCGGTCCTTTAAACACTTGTCTACAATGTATATTTTTAAAACTATACATTTTCTTTAAGGGCTGGCTCCCAGCCTTGTGGTTTAGTAGTGGTGATTTGTATGCAAATTGCATTTTACATGCTTTTTAATTAGGCTGAACTCTACGAAACATGCATTTTGATGAATCCAAACCAAAGATGCTGAAAGCAGACTTTTTTTGCCACACAGCCACTTAAGCGCAGTGGTGTGAATGAGCCATAAAAGGTCATACAAACTTGTTTTCAAATAACGAACACTTGGTCGTGCAAGCAAACAATAGTACCAACATGTATTGGCTGAATTTCAAACAATAAATTATTCAATAGATATAAATAAATCAGTTTTCATCCATGTTGTCACATATGCATAGAAAGAACAGTTACATTTTTAAGTCGAGAAACATTAACCTTTCAATTTATCCTTCTTTTAGCAGAAATTTTCCAACCTGTTCCTTCAATTTTTGGCACTGAAAAGATAAAATCTATTTTCTATTATTGCCCTTTAACTGGACGAAAAACGAACAAATCGAAATGACAGATTTTCAATGGATCTTTCGATTAATGTATGGGGACCAGTAAGCCCGCATGTTTAGTACTTGCATCAACCCCTTCTTGAGCCCATTATAGCTTGGTCCACGCACACTGCAGCATATGAACAGGAATAGCACACTAAAGGATCATGTGATAAGAGTCTGCAGACCCACCTTGAAGCACTGTGAGAATTTGTTCAGGCTGGCTACAGAATGTATTTTCAGACTTTAAAACAGATACAGTGTTCACTGGATTTCATTAACTGTATATTGATTGATTTTACTAAATACCCGTAGATGCTCTTTAATAGTTTACCACATTGGCTCTATTAGCTGTTGTGACACTGATACATAGTTCTTGGCACCAGTTCTGATGTGAGTGACTGTGCCTCAGTCTGTCATCCAGTGTACACAATCAGCTTTCTTAATGTGTCATTGGTTTCCACAAATAAAGATGCCATATGGGAGACCTTTTACAGCGCTAATTAATCTACTGGTTATGCTGCCTCTAAAAATGTCTTGTCAAGTCTGACAACGGTTTTTGTGAAAATCTGCCATGCTTTAGCCATTTGTATATAAAGATAGATGGTGTAAGATAGATCTATGTTTTGTCACTGCTATCATAGGATTTTACAAAGTGCTGTGGAGCTGAGGCTTGGAAAAATACTTAATGTTAGGCCTCACATCTCTAGCGGAAGACAGTTTGTGAGGCCAAAAGTAACTAGTTGGACTCCCCCTGTGCAGTACGAGACCAGATATCTGAACGTGGTTACCATGGGTAGTGTAGACTGACTAAGTTCATTCTTTCCTCATACTCTTGGGCAAATTAGATTAGACCAATCACTGCGAGTGGGTAGATAGAGCAGAACAGGGCATGATAATATAGTCCTGGGTCAAAGTTTAGCTGCAAGAAGCCTATAGGCAATACATAGCCTGACTAATTCTATTGTCAACACTTGCATTTTTTGGGCACAGCGTCCACAGTATAATGTCCACTTTAAAGAGTATGAGGGTATGTAAACCTGAAAAATTAACTTCTTGTATTGAGTTCCTTTACTATCTAAAATATACCAATGAAAGAGTTTTGGTATATTCTCCTACTGTATATAGTTCCTATAAGTCTGTACAATATAATATTTTATAGAATTTAAAAAAATATCAATTTGAAAGGTTCAAGAATATACCCATCGATCCTGAAAGAAATCTTGTGAGCTGATAACTTATTCTTCTGCACCATTGTCAGTGACATTAGCTTAGCTTAGCTTTCCCTGGGGACTGCAAAATCCCTCCTCTCTATGTTATGGGGAAAAGTTGAGGAGCTGTGTTTGTGGTCCAAATCAACAGAGCTTTCTAGAATTACAATGCTACTTCTTCATAGATCCAGTACAGAGAGCGAGCATTGTCATCCAAATACAGAACATGTGTTACCGATAAGATCACCAGATTAAAGATGAAGAAAACAAAAAACAAAAAACAGAATAATGCAGCCACCATATCTAAGGGTTGGTAAACAGCAAAATATAACATTTTTGTTCTTGGGTTTGTAGTTTTCTGGGTTATGGTTCGTCAGAGAAACTGTATTTTCTTGTCTTCAAGATAGCATAGTAAACCAAATTGGGGCAGATTTATAACAAAAAAAATGGAATTGCCCATAACAACCATTTCGATTTCACCTTACATGCCCCATGAGACAGGTGTTATTAACAAGACAGACATCATCTTCTCCACTTTTTATAAATTTGCTCCTGGTGCAAAGACCTTCTAACATTAGCTTGACAGCTGACATATTCAAAATAGATTTTTAAGAAAAAAGTTCTCTTTTGAAGCTGTACTTTTGATTAACTGGGTGTCTCATGGTAGAAACAAGCGAGAATAGGACTCAGACATACGAGACAAGAATGTAGCCGAACAATGAGGACAGAGCACAAGCCAAGTCCTAGCCTTCTCATTACAGACAAGGATGACAGAAGGCTTCTGGTGAATGATAAGGAAATCACAAGTTCATCTTGACTGGGCAAGGTATCTGGTAGATGATCTGAATCTCTGTTGAAATCAGGCTGTCAGGTAATGTGATCCATTTGTCAGGTCTCTCTAGAGTACGGAAAATAGCAAAGGTCATCTATGAAAGAAATACATGCTGAAGAGAAAGACAAATACAGATCCTTCTTTGGTAAAGTAGTAAATATATTTTTCAGTTTGAATTGAACTGAGGTTGCCAGTTGTAGTGGTAAGTGAAATCCTATATGGGCCCTAGGTGTTTCTTAAAGGGTCTGTCCACCCATAACTATTATTATAGTTTTTGGAAGATGAAGAAGAGTTTACCCACCTGTCAATTTCTTATATCTTGGGGTTGTTGAGATATTCGTGCTTACGTTTCTGGATCTGTGTCCCTGCTATATCATTATGAGGGGTTCCTACTTTCCCGCTGTATTTCTTTTTTTTACTATAGAGAATGCAACAGAAGAAGCTAGAACACATAACAGTGGGAGGAAACACCCACAGCTCCCAGATGGACAAGAACAGAATTGGGAATTACAGGGATATCTTATTAATGTTCTAAGACACATAAGACACCAGGCTCTACCATTATTAATACAATATCATCTTTTAGCTAGATGAACTTTGGCATAAATGTATGTATAGTACCCATTGGGTGGTACTATGGATACACTATGTGCCGTGTCCCAAAAGTGGAACACTATAATGGAAAATCAAAAATGGTTAACTTTGAAGGCACATGCACGTGAAATACTTTAAAATTGTTTCAAATTTTTATTGTTACCAATATTAAATGCTTGTACAAAATAGCAATTGAATATAAAATATACTCTAAAATGTTACTAACATCAGCATACTCTAAAATATTATAATATATTTTTCTCTCTAAATAGATGTACTAAAGGCTCCTGAAGAAGCGACTAGGTCATGAAACATGTGGAGTATACACCTTTAAAGGGGGTCATACTTTGTTTGTGATACATAGTATTTAGTAACATTTTAGAGTATATATTATACTCAATTGCTGTTTTGTACAAGCTTTTAACCTCATACCGACCAGGCGCCGCAGTTTTACTGCGGCAGAATGGCACGGCTGGGCGAAACGGCGTTGCCTTACGTCACTTCGCCTTTTGCCCGCTAGGGTTGCGTGCGCCCACAGCGTGTGCCCGGAGCCAATGCGGGTGCATGTCTCGTGACAGACCGAGAATCGGTTCTTTCAGGGGAGTAGAGACAGATCGTGTGTTCATACTATGTATGAACACCGCCCCCCACAGTTAAAACACAGTGAGGGAACACAGTTAACCTCTTGCCCGCCCCCTAGTGTTGACCCCTTCCTTGCCAGTGACATTTATACAGTAATCGGTGCATTTTTATAGGTAATTTTTTTTACCAAAAATATGTAGAAGAATACATATCGGCCTAAACTGAGGAAAAAAATATTTTTTTTTTTTAAATAAAAATTAGGGATATTTATTATAGCAAAAAGTAACAGATATTGGGGGTTATTTACTAATGGAAAATCCACACTGCACTGCAAGTGCACTTGGAAGTAAAGTCACTGTAGATTCGAGGGGAACGTGCAAGGAATATAAAAAACAGCATTTTAGTTTGCACATGATTGGATCATAAAAACTGCAGAGCTTCCGTTAATTTCAGATCTACCCCTTAGATTTAGAGCGATTGCACTTCCAAGTGCACGTTAAGTGCACTTAAAGTGCAAAGTGGATTTGCCTTTCGTAAATAACCCCCATTGTGTTTTTTTCAAAATTGTCGCTCCTTTTTTGTTTATAGCGCAAAAATAAAAATATATACTTCCAGAAGTTGAAGGAGCTATGACATGCCAGGAAGGAGGGGCAGTGCTAGGAAATTGACTCTTGCTGGAGTAGTCTTATTTTCTAGCAAGTTGGAAGATTATTTTAAAGGGGAATACCTTGAAAAAAAAAAAAAAAGCATGGGATCCCCCCCAAAATTCAAACCAGACCCTTATAATAGCATAGCATCTGACAGACCAGGAAAGGGGAGGGCAAGCGCGGGCCTCTCTTCCTGAACCATGGCAGGCCACATGTCCTCAACATAGGTGGGTACTTTGCCAGGGAGCACACATATCAAAGCCCATAACCACAGGCATTGAAAGTTGTGTTTTTTACCTGGCTATGTAAATCTTAAGACCAGGTGGACAGAAATACAAATTATTTGGAAAAAGAAACAGCTCCCATATGCATTTCCTCTGTGCCTGAAGTTCAACCTTGGATTGTATCTTTTTTTTAAAGACAATACATTGCGATGTTATATTTTTAAAGGCAGTAGTATTTATTACTTCCGTTATTACACATGGCATATTCACATTGTGCCAGAGCTCCCATTTAGCAATCGTCAGCAAAACCAGATAGACGCCCCCAACTGTGCTGCCTAATGTATCACCCATTAATACAAAGCCTTTGTGTGTCAGGTACTAATCTATTCCGCTGGGCTACCCATCTCCGGAATCTCAAACCTTTTGGAATTTCTGCATTAAACCGGCATATTTCAGCATTTTTTTATAGATTTTTTCATATGATACCATCAAAAATCTGAATTCTGCTGAGCGTCAGAAAAGGGAAAAGAAAGTATGTTGATAATATGCAGGTCACAGAAGGTCTTCAATGCTTTTTTTCACTATGCACTTGGTCTTTGAAATAATTTAAAAAGGGGAGCTTTGAGAAGGATTTCTGAACACCAGAAAATCATGGCTGTGTTTTATCCCATTAGAAAGATATTTCCTGTGAAATGTAAAACACAGAAGGGTAGGGGGCCTTGCTGGTGTCTTCCTGCATTGAAGAAGGTGTCACTGTAATTTAATGAGCAGCTTCTGTATGTTGAAGCCAACTGATTGCCTATGATGATTCAATCCGGTTACACTGCTGGAAAACTCCAGAGAAATGTGAAAATTTTCCCACTGGATGCTAAATATTCCTTAACTTATGTATAAAATGCCCTGTTGTCAATCATCTTTCTTTCTTAGAACTCTAGGTAAGGAACTAAATGCACAGCAGTGGCTGCCCACTAAAAAAAACTAGTGTCAGTGGGAACTTATCTGAGAGCTAGAAATTGCCCAATGCTGAAGTAACCCCTAGCAACCTCTGGAGGAACCCTGGTTGAGAATCACTGCTTTAGAGTGTCCTTGGAGCACAGAGTGATGCTCCCCGGACACTCCCACTGTTGAATTCAGCTTAATTAGGTGGTTTATGATTGGCAGTCTGTAGGCTGTAGGGCGGTGCTTTGAGCGGAACCGCGTCACTTCCGGTTTCTCGAGTCGACTTGTCCCGTTCCCACTGTGGAATTCAAGGCCTGAGCCTCTCGGAGTCGGCTGGTAGGAGATGTCAATAACTTGACCCCGTCCAGCACCATTGTGCGGTTGGTTCCTCCCACCAGCCCTCACTCACCTGTCTGTGTCACTCTCTCTGGGAGTAGCTGGCCCCTCCCACTGGCCTCGCTCCCACCACAATCTCCTCAGAGCTCAGCCCTGATTCGCTGGGTTGGGTCACATGGGTCTCCCCCGCAGACTGGCCGAAATTGGAGGAAAGCAAAGCGTCCTGAGGGAAGCAGGTGAGAGCAGTAGCAGCCAGTCACGCTATCCCTGACTCCCTGTCTGTTGCTGCTGCTGCGCTGCATCTTGCATAAAAGGGTGTTTGACCGACCAAGGGGGAGGTGCAGGTGATTTGTTTGTCGCCCACCCCCAAAATGGAGCATCAGCTACCATTGATGCACAGTAGAAATACCTACAAGGTGCATGTTTTACTGGCCAAAGGTTTCGTAATGCTGTTAATCTTGTAACCAAGGCACACCTTTCACAGCCACTTTTATTCTTTGCAGTTAATGAGGCACTGCAATCTGCCCACATAATTTGTAATGCAAACATTTTTGCCATTATGATGCTTCCCTCCAACCACTTTGCATATTATTTTATATATACTGTGATTCTGTACTTGCCAAATATGCTGCAAAAATCTCCCTCCACTGAGACTGGCTGCAACCATTTTAACTGTGGGCAGCTGAAGCTGCTGCCTGTTCACTTCCTACACAGACAGACAAAGGCAACAAGGGCAGAAGATTTAATAGATGGGAAGTTGAAAAAATTACTGAAGGTCCACTTTAGGTAATGCAGCATGGTCAAAAACACACCCCCAAGTCTGCTGATTGGACAACGAATGAGCATCACCACAGGTGAGATCATAATTGTATTTTCTATACTCTTTCCTATCAGCTGGATTCTAATGTTAGGCTGACAGTATTGTACAGTGCTGAAGAGTTTGATAGTTTTATTGGCTCACAATGCTGTCCCTCCCTCTCCCAATCTGAAATCTGCCATTCAGAGAATGGCAAGAATTATTAAAATTCATGTAATTAAATGCATACCGTTTTCTTCATATATCTGTTTGGGGTCCGTTTCAAGGTAAAATGTATGTACTGTATACACCCTACTCCATTTTATTAAAACAATTGTCTCTTAAAGGTCAGCATTATACATTCCATTGTCTATAGCAAACTTTATTTAACCGGTTTCTGCTTTGTAAATACTGAAACAGGTAACTTTAGTGCACTTGCTGAAATCTTTCAGAATGAGTGCCTAAGTGGGAGGATCTGCTTCTACTACAATTATTTAATCAGTGTCAGGGTTGAAATGTGAAATGGTCTTTGGGTTGATTTACTAAAGGCAAATAGACTGCGCACTTTGCAAGCTGCGGTAGCACCCTGCAAGAGAATTTGCTCCAGAGCTTAGTAGAAAGGATCAAGCTTCATGCTGGCAAGGAATACCCAATCACATGCATGGAAATTAAATAAAAACATAATGTTTGCTTGCACATGATTGGTTGATAGAAGTCAGCAGAGCTTCCTTTCATTGACTAAGCTCTGGAGCAAATTCCCTTGCAGAGTGCAACTGCACTTGCAAAGTGCACAGTTAATTTGCCTTTATTAAATAAACCCCTGAACCTACAGCATCTCTTGGTATTAGTCTATCACTAAAAGGCTCCATTTGTACAGATGTTTAGCCACACTGCGAATCCCAGCAGCAAGAATCTACTGATTCCTGTGGCTGGAATTGACAGCTGTGTGCAGACAGCAGCAGTAGCAGCCAAGCCTGTAGAGTGCAATGACAGGCTGTCATTGGCTGCAGCTATTCATGTGCAAGTGAACAGCCACCAATAGCTGCAGTTGAAGACAGCCTGTCATTGCACTGTACGGGCTTATCGACTGCTACTATCTGCACACAGCTGTCAATCTCAGCCACAGGAATCAGTAGATTCTTGCCGTTGGGTTTTGCAGCTTGGCTAACCCCCCGAGCGCTTGGAGCCTAAAACATCTTAGCCGTGCACCCACTTTATTTGACTACTGCCCTAATTGACCTTTTAAATGGCCTCTGCATCTCGCCCATCATCACTATACCCTATCAAACCCTTAACATAAGCATTTTTCTCTGTAGTAATGTAGTTAGCTTGGGATTTCTTTCAAAATACTAACAGGAGCAAGTTTCAGGTGCAGAATATGGCATGTTTCTATGCAGCATACAGAGTTCAGTTAATCTAATTGTCATCTGAGAAAAGGATGTCTCACTCTTCAGATTTATCCCTCATGCTATATATATCAACAATAGTTACTCGCTGTATTGAAAATTAAATAAATATACAGGCAGGCAGTGACCATTATACCTTTTTCTCTTTTTCACCGAAGTTGCTATTTTATATATGTCAATGGCTTTTCAATATGTAAAATAAATAACAGTTACTGCTGCCACTGCTGTGAAAGACTCTCTTGTGGCTCATTTGATTGCTCTACCCGTGGCTTTCTAATAAGATGATATATTTCCATTTCTTCAAGGCTATTTTACTACCGCAGATTTAAAAAAAAATTGTTCATTTTCTTTCTTCAGCTAGAAATATGCTGCATGGCATCAGACCAACTAATGAAAAGAAACTGTTCTTCTAATTGGGTAATTTCAGGTATTTAAGATCATGTCGAACACGACTGTATTGTATATAATATCACTTATAGCAGCTTTATGCAATATATACATTTATTTTGCTGTGCTATATGTATATACAGTAAATATAGGGCGGCACAGTGGTGTAGTGGTTAGCCCTTTTACCTAGCAGCAAGAAGGGTCGCTGGTTCAAATCCCAACCACGACACTACCTGCCTGGAGTTTGCATGTTCTCCCTGTGCCTGTGTGGGTTTCCTACGGGTACTCCGGTTTCCTCCCACACTCCAAAGACATGCTGGTAGGTTAATTGGATCCTGTCTAAATTGCCCCTAGTATGTATGAATGTGAGTTAGGGACCTTAGATTGTAAGCTCCTTGAGGGTAGGGACTGATGTGAATATATAATGTATATGTAAAGCGCTGCGTAAATTGACGGCACTATATAAGTACCTGAAATAATAATAATAATAATAATAATAATAATATATATATATATATATATATATATAGAGAGAGAGCATGTAAATAAATGTGACACATTGTTCACATGTATGCAGTGTGCGTGGCTCCAGGATATCAATTTAGAGCAGATAAAACAGATTTTTTGGTTTTCTCCAGGTTTTTGTATTCCTGAATTGGGTTCTGGAGTTTAGAGACTTCTAAGAGTTTTGGTAAGGAAGAAGTCTAGATCCAGAGTGTCCAGATAATGCAGAAGACCAGCAGGCTGAGTGTACAGATGTGCACATCCTATATAAAGACAGACTTGGGCATAGTTAAGGGCATAGTTAAGGGCTTCTGATAGAAGAAAGGTGTGTTCCAATCAAGATATAGCACTCCAAGCCGGGGAAGAGAGATTCCTTATGCATAGGGCTAGTCAGGAGAGCTAAGCGAGTCTGAAGGACTGAGAGAGCTGAGATGACTAGGAGAATCCAGGGTATTGGGGGAATCTGGAGGTCTCAGAGGAGTAAAAGAGCCAGGGGTGTCAGGAGCTCACCTGTCAAGAGAGCCAGGGGAGCCCAGAGGGCCAGGAACGCTAGGTGAGCAGAGAAAGGGACATAGGAACACTGTAGCCATACACACTTGGATTTGTCTCATTCCACCTGTGGGCTGAAGAAAATTAATAAATTCTTCTACCCACATCAAACAGCATAGATGTAGGAAGAAAAAATCTTATTCCCGATAGAGAAGCTTTCATGCATTGACCCATATGCTATCCCCCTGATTTCTATGGGTTATTACACTTTGAACAATATTCTTGTCCCACTACATAGTGGTTTCAAGTCTTAGTATTTGTCTTAATAACCACAAACATGTGTAATACTGTACACTGAAAATCCACAGTTGGTAAAAAGTAAAAAATAAGTTATGAGCAAATCAAAAATCATGTACAGGACCGGAATTGTATTTATGTTGGTGCACCTTGGATGAGAATAAACTAGAAAAAAAGTTTCAGTGGTTTTGGATACCTTATAGAATTGGTGAAACCAAACTACTTTCACATACTATGGTCATGCAGTTAAGCAGTGTTTAAAATCTGAGCCTACATTTTTTGCGTCCTTTATTAAATATATAAATTGGAAACATTTCCTTTATAAATGGTTTTTGACACAGAAGCACAGTATTCATTTTCACTTTTCAATCATTTTTCATTTTGTTCCCATATGTAACTCTTTAAGAAAACCACAGAACGATTGGCGTTTTCCCAGCATCCTCTCTTCCTATCCCCTCTCACCAGTTGCATTTAATTATGCTAAATGAGCATTTATCTTTACATAAATGATTTTGGAAGTCGTTCTTTTTTGGGGGAATCTCTTCTTTCCTGAGACAGCATTAGCATTACTAAATAGAGCCCTGAGCTTATTTTCTGATCTCAAGCAAAATTCCCTTTTATCGGCTGAATGGTCTACAGAGGCTTTGTTGATGCTTTATTTACCAAGTAAAAATGAAATTAGACCTTCAAGCTGTTGACTGCAAAGTAAAAGTCTGAATATGTTTGCTGCAGACCAAAGCGCAATCAGCATGTGCACTTCTTTTAATGAGGCGAGAAAATGTTGCGTGCGGCTAAAAGATAAAAAAGGGGAATCAACATCTTTTTGAATCAACATTTTAGAGTTATCAGAATGCATTGTTGCACTGTTATGGAAAAATCTAATATACATAGCGCTATGGGTTTTTTAACATCTTAACCAGTGCCCATGTAAAAGAGAATTCAGGATAGGAACAAAAATACACAATGTGCAATGAGAGGAGATGAGAGGAGACAAGAGTATATATCTGTCCTGCATCTAATGTCATGTTGCTACTTTTTACCAGACGTGAAACCCATTGCAGGTACAGATAAATGATTAATACCTTGATCGCAGAAAGGCAGCTAATCATTTTTGACCCACGTTCCCCACAGACTGGGGGACTGCAAATGGGAGAAGCCAAAGCCCCAAGAGCTGCAAATAACATTTGGACTGACTCACCACAACACCTCCCTGGCAGTATGATTATTTCAGATTTTTGGTGTTGAAAGTGGTACAATTATTTTGCATGGAAATTTGGCGTTTTATATTGTAGGCCTGTAATTCCTAAGAATAACTCATTTAAATCTGTCTAAACCAGAGTCTAGTAGACACCCCACGTATGATAAAGTTTGAAAAATGAATCATAAATTATAATATAATAAATAATTATAAATAATTATAACAAATAATAATAAAAAATATTCAATAATCTAATAAAATCAAAAATACTGAAATTGGCTCAGTTGTAGAATTGTCGCTGTCATTAGATTTAGTGTTTGATGACGAATTTCCCCACAAATCATTATTGCTCAATTCTGCAAGTAATTCAAATTTATTATCACAGTTTTCTAGCTGGTCTAAAACCACTTTTGACATAAAGGGACACTTTTTGGTTGCTATGGACAATCTCCAAATTCCAGGCAGAAAAAAATGTATTTATAATATAAAAATGCATGCAGGGCACTGCACAGACCACTAGGGACAAAGGGGATGTGTCATTTTTTTATACAGTAATGTAATCTGTAAGATTACAGTGTACTGTATATGTACTGTGTTTTAACTTTTTTTAATTTGGCGCCGTTCTCCGTCCCTGTGCGTCGCAAGGCTCGCAGGGAACAGAGCCACGAGGCGCTCAGCTCGGGATTACTTATAATGGTACTGGAATTCCACCCTGAGCCAGACACGGAATACCACCAGGGAGGTTAAAATAAGCTCACCTGACCATTTGATGGTGCCTTCATGTGCTCGACTAATTTGAACACCTTTTTGTTTAAGTACCATGTCAATGTCTTGAGAATACTGCCTTACCTTATTGAAGCAGGAGGAAGGAAGAGCCGGGGCCACTCTGACCGATTCTCTGGCGAGCACATGCTCCTCTCTGCCGCAAAGGAACAGTGAGTGTGTCCTGAGACACAATTGGCCAGGGAGTCCTAAGTCTCCCTGGACAATAGGGGCTTCCTGTAGGCCAGGGGGAGAATGAGGAAAACAATAGTGATTATGAATTCGCTATTGTCATATAAGTGGGTGTGCTTTGGACATAGTGCTCTGCGCACCCCAACCCACCCTTTTTAAGCCTATTGAACCACATACTTCAAACAAAAAACCTCCATTGGAATCCATGCATCCGCAGTCCTGCATGTAGATTAGGGGACCAGACACAATGGTAGCCTTGGTGAAGTTGCGTGATCTGTGATGCAACGCGTTGGAAGGATCCAGGTGACATCAATTCCGGTGATGGCAGAGACCGGAAGTCCTGTTATATGTGAAGTTTATTATCGTTTTTTTTTTACTAAGTTTGCTGCTGTTTTAATAAATATGTACATTGGATTGCTGCATCATGGAGATTCTTTTATCTTACATGTAAGTGGTATAGGGGAGTGAGGATCTGCAAAGATATCATCAGTACCAGTGGAGGCCTTTTAGCCTGTCTGACTGGAAGCCCCAGTAGGAGGAATTGCTGGGATCCTGCAGTCATGCATAAACATAGGCTTAACTAGACCTGTAGGGGTCTTCATCTGAGATGAGAGGCTGGGGCAAACCACTGGTGCACTATGGATGGTGGAAACATATATGATTTGGAGTTATTGGATTCTACTCAATTTGTACAAGTACTTTTATTTATGAACTTTTGGACTGGGTATGTTTATTTACTGCACTGTAACTTTAAACACTGTGGCAGCTTTATTGTGCATGAAGAAAATTGTATATATATATATATATATATATATATATATATATATATATATATATATATATATATATATATTGTACCAAATTGTAATGTAACTGTAATGTCTGCCCTCGTGTTGTAAAGCGCTGAGCAAACTGTTGGCGCTATATAAAACCTGTATAATAATAATAATAATAATAATATATATATATATATATATATATATATATATATATATATATATATATATATATATATATATATATATATAATTTCTATTGTGTGTGAAGAAAAGTCATTTATTATAATTTTTTGCATTGTCACTTTGGAATTTTGCACTTTATTGTACTTGAGGATTTATCACATCATTCATTGAGTAAGTGCCACATACAATAGTATCTAATGGATAGGGGGGCGTTGCCCCTGCGTCCCTCATGGAGCGGACGCCACTGAGTTTGTATTACCAAGCAATACCTAATAAAGTGGGTGGTGAGTGCATATACGCAGTATATATACTTGAAGTCTAGAAGTTCTTCTGTATTTCTCTTTTGACATCGCACCAGTAATTTGCAAACAATTACATCCCTTAATCAACATGTTGACGAGTAGGTTAATGGATATTTAACAATGTATTAACTTCTCAATGAAGTATTTTTAACTGAGCGCTGACATCAGCCTCGACTCTATTAAACAGAGAAGAGGTTATCAATCCCTACCGAGCTCCGGCAGCTTCACAAATGCAGAGTAGAACCACCATAAATACTAGCGCTCATAGATAATAGCTCTGTGTAAAATGAATTCTGTCCGAGGACATCAATTTTTATTTCGCAGACGCTAATTACGAAGTTATTATTTTGATACAAAAAGTCTGTCAAACAGTTTTTATGGTCTGGCTCTTTGTTTGTTTTATGTCTGACAGGACCATTACGTTTTAGCATGTCAAAGATGGGAGAGGAATCAGTAATGTGCTATCATCAGAAGCCAGAAATATAAAAGAAAAGAATTGTAATCAGCGGCTGCTCTATGTTTAAAAGATTCTGAGAAAACGTTCTCAGCGTACTGTGGAAGAGAAGTGAGCGCGCATTTCCTATTATTTTATATGACTATCCTGTGAAATCTTTGGTTAACCTATCACCTTCTGATTTACAACTATGGCAGTGACAACTGGCTGCCTATATTACAACTAAGCCTTATAAAATACAGGGATAATGGAGCTACAAAATGGTAAATGTGTTATGTTGGGTAAGAGAAGGAAACACTGACAGTCAGATGCCGCTGGGTACATTTTCCTTAGACAATATAAGACATGAAAGTGCGAATGACAGGAGAGGAAGGACTTGTGTAGAGATAAAAAGACTTTGAATTATGTCCTGACTCTCTGATAGATACCTAACATTATCCTTGCCACTTCCCTGAGCCAGGAGGAATTATAATGAAAGCTCAACCCCAGGCTTCATGGTCGCCCCACAGGGGACCCCCCTCCCAGTATGTATAATACACAATTTTTTTAATATGCTTACTTTTTATCAATGTTTCCTAATGACAAAGTTTCTTCCTCTCTTGATCTTCTCCAGCGTTGGGTAGTCCTCAGAAATGCAATGAGAGCGGGGTTGATGTGATGACATCAACGTCCCCTCTCTGCACCAATAGATGCATGAAGAATGCTGTGGTGAGGACCCCTCAGGTTGCAGGGCGCTGGCACCCTGTATTCATAGTATGTTCTCAGTCTTTGGGCTGAATGATGTGATGCGTGCCTGGTCCATATTGCACAATGCTGCATGTGAATCTTAAGGCTTGATTGGTAGTCACTGACAGTTTACAATCATGTGATCATTACTATCATGATCCCCACTCATGGGGATCACAGAGAACTTTAAACAAAGTAATACAGTAATTCAAAATAATAATTAACATATCAGGTTGGAACAAATATACTGAAGGAAATCCAACATTAGCAGTGCTTCATATTGAAATTGTTATGTAGTCCATGAATCTGGTGCATCTTTATAGTCACATAAAATAGGCACAAAATAAGAGTTCATCGATCAGTGACCCATGCGATGTATATCCTTATTGTTTGACCGTCACCACACCTCGTGCGTTATCACCCCTATGGTTGTGAACTCTCCGGATAGACAATAGGTAAATGCCCATATGATCATCTGTTCATGGAACAGCAAAATCAGTCTTTCCATTTACATGTCACTCATGACAAAAGAGATGCATGTACATAGTAATTCCATAAGGTAAAGTTTATTAATTAAATATCCACCCCCCCCCTTACAAGTTAAACTTACTTACTTTCTTTAATGCTTTTTAATTTACTTTGATTGTAAGTGCAACTTGTAAGGGGGGACGGGTAGTTAATTAATACACTTTACCTTACGGAATTACGCTATGTACATGCATCTCTTTTGAGTAGGGAATGGTCAACGTCCTTGTAAACGTATATTTCTCATCATTTTCTGGAGAACACAGAAAAACTTGACAGGAGTTTTAACACTCTACCTCTATATCCAAAAATAAAAAAAATTTTGCCTGTACACTTTAAGGCTACATACTCTATGTAAAAACACAAGGTATGAAAATCATTTTAAAATGTAGAGTGGTTAAAAATGTATTGTTGAATAAACTGGTGCATACATTTTTTTTTCTGATTACAATGGTTTTGATGTACCCTAGACATAAAAGGTTTAAAAGAGAACACACTGGAAATAGAAACACGCATACAGTATATAAAAGAAGCGTAAAGTGTATATAAATCCCAAAAGAAAAAATTTATTATATTGCAGCTTACCAGTTCATAGATGCGGTGGCTGCATTAATATTTTTTACAGGCTTTCTTTCCTTTATATTTACCTGCTGATTTTACACTTCCTGTGCTAGGATGACAACGCTCAATCACCCTTCTGTAACAGACTTAAGATAGGAGCACAGAACACCACCCTTCTTCTATTGTCAGTAAAATAGAGGGATTTGTACTCTTCAAAGCTAAGAACATTTAACTGATTCAAGTCATCACAGCCTGAAAGAGTCCTGGAAGCTATTAGCTCATAAGATTTTTAGGAGGATCAACAGGTATTTTTTGAACCTATCACACAAATATAAGAAAAAAAATGTAAATGGTATATTTACCTAAACAAAAGGAGCTGATCAAGAAATTGTTTCCGTTGGGGCTTAGATACACTTTGAGACTTCTTTGACACTGATGCGCTTTACAGGCGCCATAGCGCTAAAACTAGTGCCAGTAAAGTGCCTCTCCTTTCACTCCAACGTGAAAGCCCGAGTACTTCCACACTGGAGCCGTGCGCTGGCAGGACGTCAAAAAACGTCATGCAAGCAGCTTCTGTGAGGCGCTTTAGGAGCAGGGAATACACCACTCCTAAAGCGCCCCTGCCCATTAAAATCAATGGGCAGCGCCACGGAAGCGGCACTTTTTAACAATTTTTAGTCCACAAGCGGGAGTTAAAAGTGCCACTAAAATAATGGTAAATCACCGCTAAAAATATTGAAGCTTTACCGTCGACGCCCGGGCGCTGGGAGTGTGAAAGGGCTCTAAAGGTTTTTACTATCTACAGTGCCCTAATGCCTTCAGCTTAGCTGGATGGTGAGAAGTTTATTTTAGATGATTTTGGCGAATGTGAATATTAGTAACAGGTTTCAAAAAATATTTAAAGGCAGCACATACAATATACTATATCATAAATTACAATGTGAATTTAGTTTGCAAGAAGTAAACAAAATTACCAATTTATATGAGGATAAATAATTAAGGAATACCTTGGGGAGAGTAGCTGCTTTCATTAAAATTCTATCACCTAGCAATGGTGTATATAGCATGTCACACTCTCACTTTTACATCATTTACACCTGAAGCTGATCATGCTAGTGAAGACCTGCTTATGAGCTTTGCTTCACTTCACTGTGCAGCCGGAAATGGTATAAGGCATTTAAAGCTTAAATCCTAGCATAGATATCAAAAAACACCATTTGGTCCAGTTATATATTCATTAAAAAAATCATTAAATGTATTTGAAAATACTGTTGTTAGTGTATATTAACTGCCTGCAGTTTGTACAGTATGTCATTTTTCCATAATTCCCTGCACAGCATGGATCAGACTGAGAGTGGGAGGTTACGCACAGTAAGCCGGCAATTGTGACTAAGATAGGAAATCTCTTCATCAGGACCACTTAGAGCAATAAAAATACATTTTTTTTAACCCTTTAGTGTCAATCTTGAGCGTTCCTTGAGCTCAGAATTCTATGTATAAGTGGGTGACGCCGAGCATCACTTGAGATGACCATTTTTACATTATAGCCAGCGCCCCTGGTAATGTTTGAGGCTTGATCACATTTCAAAATAGCAGATGGGAGGGAGGGTTGGTAAACATCAGATCACTGATCCTCCCATTTTTTGTGAACCCAGATGTGGTCCGCTGGGTTCACTGCTGTCAAATCCTAGGGATGTGGCAGCCAGGAATGTAAACAAATCAAGTGCTGTCAGCACTGGTTTTTGTTTGTAAGGAGTGCAGGGGACACATCAGCAGTCTAATGGACCTCTGATGACTACATAAAGTGGACCTGTAACAAAAAAATATAATATCATGTAGAAACTTACAATTCCCCTTGTGATAGTAATACACAAGTGAATAAATAATAATAAAAATAATAATAATGAAATAAAGACAATACTAAAGGACCTCTAAAGTTTGTCAAGTCACCAGGTAACCTCTGACTCCTGGCACTAAAGCTAGCTACCGTATATACTCGAGTATAGGCCGACCCGAATATAAGCCGAGGCCCCCAATTTACCCCCAAAAAAACTGGCAAACTTATTGACTCGTGTATAAGCCGAGGGTGAGACATGCCTGTCCATCCCTGTGTGTGTGTCCGTCCATCCCTGTGTGTCCGTCCATCCCTGTGTGTCCGTCCATCCCTGTGTGTCCGTCCATCCCTGTGTGTCCGTCCATCCATCCCTGTGTGTGTGTGTGTCCATCCATCCATCCATCCCTGTGTGTGTGTGTCTCCATCCATCCATCCATCCATCCCTGTGTGTGTGTGTCTCCATCCATCCATCCATCCATCCCTGTGTGTGTGTGTGTCTCCATCCATCCATCCATCCATCCCTGTGTGTGTCTCCATCCATCCATCCATCCCTGTGTGTGTCTCCATCCGTGTGTGTGTGTGTGTGTGTGTGTGTGTGTGTGTGTGTGTGTGTGTGTGTGTGTGTGTGTGTGTCCAGCCTACCTTTGTCCCGAGCCTCCGTCCCGTGCCTTGCCTCCTTGCCTCCGTCCCGTGCCGTGACTTGCCTCCTTGCATCCGTCCCGTGTCGTGCCGTGCCTTGCCGCCGCCGTCCCGTCCCGTCTCGTCCCGTGCCGTGCCTTCCCTTGCCTCCGTCCCGTGCCCTCTTCGTCGGCGGCCATTGTAAAGTTCAAAAGCTGCGCCGCCGCCTTCGCCTGTGATAGGCGGAACACTGAATTTCCCAGCAGCCTGTGTTCCGCCTATCACAGACGTCGTATCATCCTCGTCCGTAGTACGAGGATGATACGATGTCCGTGATAGGCGGAACACAGGCTGCTGGGAAATTCAGTGTTCCGCCTATCACAGGCGAAGGCGGAGCCGGAGGCGCGGCTTTTGAATAGAATGGCCGCTGTCTGTCTGCTCGACACGCTGATCGAGCGGGCAGACAGCGATGACTCGAGTATAAGCCGAGGGGGGCACTTTCAGCCTCAAAAAAGAGGCTGAAAATCTCGGCTTATACTCGAGTATATACGGGAAGTGTCAGGTTCAGACGAAAGTAAGTAAATCTGCATCACCCCTAAAGCATGCTCAGTTAGGATGAAAACTGCATATTTGGCTTTCTCTGATGTTTGCAACTGCTCCATTTAAGGGGTTTCATTATGTGTAATGAATTCTGCAAGTCCCACCCTCCCAGCTAACTACATATTAATATGTCAGCACTTACTGCTGTGTTTGTACTTTTTCCAACTCCTTTTCGGATATGTAAGCTAAATTATTTTCTATAACTTTTTTTTTTCTATTGTAACTAGTTGTTTTGTGGTTGTCCACTATTGAATGATTACTTCCTTTGTTTTTTTATGCTTTTGTTTTTTACATGTTCGAAAGAAGCTAAAACGAACTAAGTTAGTTTTGGGATTTAGTGGTAACTCAGGTTAGTAAGATTCCATTAAAACACACAGCTGAAATACTGACAGTCACCACTTCTCTGCTCAGGGAGCTGTGAGAACTGAGCGAACAGTGATGTTAGATCGCTCGGTTCTCAGTATTAGAGGTGCCAAGGGACAGATGCAGCATGGGAGTGATGCTGCATCCACCCTAGGTAAGCATGATTGGGGAAAAAAAATCATATTTCTCTTTTAAAGGAGAACTGAAGTTCTGTTGTAACAAACAGTGAGCAGACAGGCAATGCAATGCCTCTTGTGCAATAAAATGCCCCTATGCTTGCTGTCTTCCCCAGTGCTGTAAACTAAGCTGTACATGTGCAGCTCAGCTTACAACACCTGGTCAGTCTCTGTGTGCCGAAATGATGACCTCCTGTGCATGTGCGGAAGTGATGTCATCTTACGTCGGCCAATGAAGACGGCCAAAGATCGACACAGAGGAGAAGAGGCCGGTGCTGGTGAAGGATGGTTGGAAAGATGATCATTAACCCCTTCAATGCCAATTTACCTGTGGAAGGGATGAACAAGGTGTTTACTAGAAAAGACATATACAACTGTAATAAATAGTGGTTTCAATATTTTCTTTGAGTGCAGCTTTAAATTCTATATACTGTACATATATAAAATATACGTACCAAAGGAAGGTTAGGATTTTGGTCCTCTAAGAATATCCTACATTATAAAGCATGTGCAATTTTGTTTTCATATAACACATGAATTTGTTTGCCCAGAGTAACGCAGCATGGAATGCTTGAACAAAGCAAAGGTTATATTATAATCTATCATTCATGCCTAGCATTGCATAGCATCAAGGAGAGCTCAGTGTACTGTCCCTGAATCATCGCGACTCCATGCTGCTCTAGGATTCTCAGCTGTTAAATATAAAACATCACGTACACCACCAAATAAATTCAGTCATATCTTCATTGTCATGCAATAATACATAACAGGTTGTTTTTCATAGACAAGGAATGTATGTATACCACCTTATTTTATCATTAGAAAGGTTGTACATAAGCTAGAATGTATTCCATGCTTTGGGAGCAATTTTTTTTTTTTCAGGTACAGTACTTACATAGTGGCATCAATTTGCACAGCGCTTTACATATATAAAGTACATTCACATCAGTCTCTGCCCTCAAGGAGCTTGCAATCTAATGTCCCTAACTCACATTCATACATACACATACTAGGGCCAATTTAGATAGGAGCCAAATAACCTACCAGCATCCCTTTGGAGTGTTGGAGAAAACTAGAGTACCTAGAGGAAACTCACACAGGCACAGGGAGAACATGCAAACTTCAGGCAGGTAGTGGCATGGTTGGGATTCAAGCCCACGACCCTAGTGCTGCTAGGTGGAAATGCTAACCACTTAGACATTGTGCTGCCCACAATGTACAAAATTTCTATAGATGGGGATCCAGGGTACCAGCAGGGTTTAGGCAGTACATACTGGGCAAATTAAATACTTCAAAAGCATGTACAAGTTTAATTTCTGTTTTATCTTGTTGCCCTGCAATATCAAACATGTTATACATTTGGAGAAGGATGGTGTTGCTTTGTAAAGGGTCAGCTATACTGTATACAGTATATACAGTATAAATACAATAGTTTTTTTTGTTGTTGTTGTAAAGGTATTAGCAGTGCTGACCATGTATAAGACAGGGACACCTGGGAACAGTACAAGCAAGTTTATCCCGCACTTTTGTTCAGCATTGCAGCAAACAAACATAGTATTAATGCAGGAGGACTTTGTACAGCAAATACATAGCATAAAACAAACAAAAGAAACTGAGTCACAAACTAAACTCAGGTCATCTCCTAACTCGCAGGGTGACCCCCACAGTGGATTCCCCCAAAACAAACACTTGTATCTTTTTAGTATTCTGACAGCACTCAGCCTTTTTTCACACAACAGTAGCCTCCCATAGCAGAGAGAGAGAGAGAGAGAGAGAGCCCTGAGCATCAGTCATCTCACATATATAAAGGCATATGCACAACTTAGACTAATAATGAGGTCTGGCTACCAGGAAAGATGTGGACTGGAGGCTTTATTCCAGCTAAAGCTCTACAAAGCCTCGCTCCAGAACTCAGGAAAGAACTCACCATTCTCAGAAAACAAAAACCCAGGAGCCCCATCAACATGAATATGTGAGCAACTCAGGTGACACATCCACATCATCCACAATCCTGCCAGCCAGCATTATAGGCATTGCAGGAAATGGTTTACTAGATTGCAGCACAAAATATAACAAAGTCAATAACAGACACCTACCGGGACCACCACAGTCTGTACCCCCGTCTGAGGACCGTTAGGGTCCACACCACCCCCCTTATTCCCCCTCTACCTTTTCACCCACTTCACCCCCCCCCTCTTTCCCACCTGCTCCTTAGTTTCCCCCCCCCCCTTCCGCTCCCTCTTCCACTCCCCACAATCCCGATAAAAATATCTAGTGATTGCAAGGGCCTAGACACGCTATTCACCCAGTTTTTTTTCTAAATGGCGACTGGCCGTGGGAGTAGCCCCGACTGGGCTTCCTACTCTGCGAGTGACCCCACGCTATTAACGAAGACCCCTCGGGGTCGGCCTAGAAGGGACCGCCCCACGTACCGCATTACTATGACAGGAAGCGCTGAGCGGGAGACTCGAAGAACCCAGTGAGGGTTGAGACCTTGGCTACTCTAAGTCTGATACAGATGTACTGTGATAAACTATTAAATGCTCCCCACCATGTACTGACTGTATTATTTGATGTACTGAGACGACTGGGCGTCTAATGTTTCTTTTACAATTTGTTTCTGTATTTCCTGCAATCCATAAATAAAGAATTAAAAAAAAAAAAATAACAGACACCTACATCTTTCCCAACAGTAGGCCCAATTTGTTAGGTGCCATTCTCAGCCCTAATTAGTTAGCTACAACATATGGAAATAACGTGACATAAAACAATAAATAATTAATACACATATGTTGTATGGTCCCTTTTAAACCACATTTTATAAATAGTTGTTTTCCTGATATCATTATGTTGGGTGGTCACTTTAGTGCTTATGAATGTTTTTCTTTTTAAGAAAGAGACATTATAAGATGGTTATTTAAAAATTGTACCTTCTCTTACCATACTATAATCCTGACAGTGACTTATTTGATGTCTGAAGAACACCAGGGTGCTTTTACCAGGATGACAGATTCATAGCAAAAAAACTGGTTATCATAGTTGAGCTTGTCAACCAGGAAAAAAAAAAAGAGAATAGATTCACTCATTTTCTACGAAGAGAAAAAGCCAAATAAGACGGCTAAGACAAAACATGTCATTCCTCAATGTCTCATAATGTCAGCACATGTGCTCTGCCTTTGGCATACACAGATATCCTTATCCTTCTAGATGAAATAAATTATTGACTTGGAGTGATATGTCATATGAAAAAGTAGATGACATCATCTTCCTATGACAGTTTGACAGAAGTCACCGGGTGTTGCTCTCTCAAATATTGTTTTTAATTAGAATGGGGAATTCTAACTAAATACTTTTGGTTTGGGTGGAGTGCTACACAATTTTATGTTTTGGGTGGAACATGGCACGGCATCTAACTCCATGTTTACAGTGCCAACTAATATTGCACTGTCACCCTAAAGTGTATGGTAACCTTAAGGCCTGTTTCACATATGAGTCCTTCATTCTGTCTCAGCAAGGGATCCTAGTCAGACAAGAACAAAAACGGATGCCACCCATTTGATATTTCTGTCCATTTGTTTTTTTTTCCTCCAACTTGTAATAGAGTTAAAATAGACCTATGTAATCCCTATGGGAGGCCAGTCAGGTCCACAAAAGCAAACCTAGATGCAAATTTTTCGTGTTTAGCTCAATGAATCTGGACGAACCTGGATGTAAGCCAATTTATAACCCTTTACATATGGCCACCCACAGGGATAAATTGCAGTCTGTTTTTGTTCTGTCTAATCAAGGACTGAAAGCACGCCCATGTGAAAGGGTCTTAGAAGTAAATGCTGAAGCACATTGTCAAAATACTGTTCTTTTATTTATATAATGAATTGAATCGATACTAAATGCATGGTGACCTGCCAGTGCCTTATGTCTTCCTGCAGGTTCCTCACCATACAAATCACAGACGTAGATTCATGTTAGTGTAGTCAGTTTGTGTCATTTTAACTTCGAATTTGACCTACAGGGACAGTGTGCTGATGCATGGCTTGTCTGTGACCCTGCAGTTAGCCTCTTTGACTTCCGGCTCAGCTTGATTAGCAACAAGGATTGGCTGGATAACGTCTAACCATCCACACCACCATGCAAAAGAGGGATATCTGAATAGAGCTCTTGGCCAGCCCTGCCTAGCTTGATTGACAGCAGAGACTGTCAGCAGGCCTCCTTTCTATCCATGCTTACCCCCAATCCACCCGTCCCCTCAGCACCATCATGCAAACTGTTGTAATATGTTGGCCTGAATGAAACTGAATGAACTGAATGAAATTCATTATTAAGGTCACTGGCAGTATTTTCCATCGTAGAAAGATTTTTTTCTAAACAGTGCTTTTGGTATCATAGTCTGTTAATAGCAGACTCCAAATAATTCATGACAATATAAGTGACTCTGTTTCTTAATAAAACAAAACCAATAAAAAAGCATTTTTAGAAGGTGGTAAGCAATGGCACCCCATGTATTGCTCTCAGTATCAGTTTCCTTTAAGTTCCACTGCACCCTTCATCACCATTTAACCTACAAATCCCTGACTGACTCCCTTACAGCGATCCAGTTACTTGAAAACCCACATTCTAAAAAAATCGGCCTGCAAAAGAAGACTACCTCTGGCAGGTGGCATACTCTCACTTTGCATTCTTCAAAGAGCTACAGCCTCCAGAAAAATCTTCACATTCAACAATTCTAGGGGCATCGTGGGCCTGGTCCCTTACTTCTTTACTGTGTCCTGCTGTGACCTAGCAGCTAACAGATAGAACCACAGCACGTGGCAGGAGATGCAGACATTGAACATATGGGGAAGTTTCCATTGCTAAAGATTCTTCTGAAGGCTATAATTCTTAAGCCACATACACACGGTAGCTTTTTCTGACGGGAAATGTTCGATGTGAGCTTGTTGTCGGAAAGTCAGACCGTTTTATGTTCCATCGAACATTTGCTGTTGGAATTTCCGCACACAAATGTTTGAGAGCAGGTTCTCAAATTTTCCGACAACAAAACTTGTTGGAAAGTCCAATCGTGTGTATACAAGTCCGTGGCACAAAAGTTCATGCATGCTCTGAATCAAGCATAAGGAGCCACACTGGCTATTGAACTTCCTTTTTCTCGGCTCGTCGTATGTGTTGTACATCACCGTGTTCTCACGTTCGGAATTTTTGGCCAACATATGTGTGACTGTGTGTATGCAAGACCAGTTTGAGCCAACATCTTTTGAAAAAGAATCCACGGTTTTGTTGTCAGAAAATCAAATCATGAGTATGGGCCATTACATTAAGCAAAGAGAACCCAATAAAGAGGTGACTATTACAAATGTTTTTAACTCCCTCCTTATCAAAAAATAAATAAAAAGTTTTGACTTTTTTAGATTTTGAAAGTAGAATTGTTGACATTTTTTAATGTTCAATCTGGTGACAGGTGCGTTTATAGAAGACTAGACATCTATCATCACATCTCCAGCTCTGTGTGGAATGCATCTCCCCTCCTCTTTTATCTATATTTCCACAGAGCACGGAGTATAATTTATTCTCACTTCTCTGCTGGAGAGGAGTAGAACTCATTACAAAGGGATGAATATTTGTCTCCTTCGATATTAAAGAAATCATGGCGTGAGCTTCTTGGTGTATCTCATTTAAATCGGCATATGACACAAACTGAAGAAAACGGGTCAGATCAATGGCAAGTGAAAATAGCAAAGGGTCAGAGAGTATTTGGGGTCAGTTTGGAGAGTCATCCTACAATATGTCCTTATTTGATCTCTAGATAGGCGATATCGTACGGAGAAGCTCTCTGCTTTCATAATTAATATCAGCATTTCACTTCAACCCAGTACATTTCACGCTGCCTGATAGAGGTAAGATAGCAAGGAATCTTAAAGTGCACCTACTAGTTCTCATTACTGTCACAAATGAATGTTATTGTAGATGTCAGTTTTGCAGTGCTATCCTTTCTTGTGTGAAAAAAAAAATCCATTAAATACAACAAGAACTTCAATCAAGACAAATATCTGTAAATCGTTATAAGAGTTGCTGCCTAGCATTGAAACATTTACCTTTATCTGTGCAGACAATGTTTACTTTGTTGTAATTGTTTTTACCTAACGTTTAGGGCAGCCATTCTCAACCATGGTTCTGTTTAAATGTACTGTGCTACTGTAGTCAGGTATATGGGTGTGCTATCAAAATTGACACATTTTTGCATATACCCGTATGCTAAACACAGCCATTCCTGTCTATGAGAGGCTGCATGCTGCCTTTGGGCTGCCCAAAAGGAGGAAAGATGCTGACATTTACGTTGGACAGGCTCAGCTGCTTGTGCGCAAGGACCCTTACTCTGTACAATGAAAAAACGTAAGTATACTACCATTAAAACATATAGTTATTATATATTGTTATTATTCATATAAATATACACTTCATGCTTACCTTTTAAAAGATAACTGTTCCTTTTCAACAATGACCTTATTCCAATTCCCCTCACCCTCCTCATTAAAATAGCCCATAAGCTATCACACTCTAGGTTCCCCCATTCTTCTAGCTGTTGCAGCCTGTTGAATTCTTTCTCAGTTCTTATACGGTGCCCTCATACTGTGTCTGTCCATACCTGATAATGGGTCCCAGTCATTTGAACTTTGAAAACTTTACAGGTACTGCTGAATAATAATAATAAAAAAAAAAGCATACACTTACCAGCCCATAAAGCCCAGCAGTGACTTCCTGACACCCAAAGTCTTTGCAGTGTTTCCTTTCCTCCACACCATCATCTTGGATTCAGGTGCTGGCTGTCCATTACTGATCTTTCACAGCTGGCCCCCTGCTGAAGAGCTGCTGCTCATACATGAGATTGGCATCCTGTGGGTCCTGAAGCCTCCTAGGATTAGGGATTGGGTTTATGGCAACCTAGGGTTTGTTGCGAACCCTGGATGCTTTCCCATCAAAACGAACCTCTGACTCCTGGGAGGTTTTTCAGTTAGTAGTGGTATGACCACCACCATACATGTGACATCATCTCACACAGGGCTCCTTTGTTGTTAGGACAATGGTGGCTGCCAGCATCCTAGCAACCAATGAAGCACCCCCCACGCTATTCAGCTGCAGCATGGGAGATGCCCTGACCAAGGGCTGAATGTACACCAAGGGGTCAGGGAAGTTGGCTGTTGTCATTGACCGAATATGGCCATATTTGGTCAATTAGGGGCTTACTAATTAGTGTAAGAACAAATAAGGATGACAGCTTTGGACCAGGCAGTTTGGAGACAAGTCAACAATAGCAGTGCCTGTGTTTGTGTTTCTCTGACAGACTCCCTTTGAATAAATGATTAAACCAACTAGTAGAGTCCATAAAAATTGTTCTGTAGCAGCAATGTATTCCATTTACTTAACTTGTAATAAAACGCTTGGAGAAATATTTTTAAAATAGTAATAATTTCCCTTGTGCACCAAGGGGAGAAACACAAGACATGTGACTGGTACAACAATCATTCCTATCTGTCTCATTCGCCTTCCCGCTGTCTGTAGATTAATGAGGCAGGATTTCTATTCAGGCGCTATTCTTTTCTCTGCACCCCAGTAACATTCCAGTTTAACTTCCTGTAGACTCACTTCTTTAATCTGCAATGAACCATGCCGCTCCTGGCTTGTCTGCACCAGAAACATTGTCAACGCTAATTGAGACGTCCTTACTGAAAAATACATGCCTTCAACAGTCAAAGAGCAGCAGCCCTGTAAAATTATGTTTGATGTTAAGGACAGGATTGCCTGCTGTCCCTGGTTAATTTGCTATTTTTTTGCCCATACAGAATATGAAATGTATGCAATAGTGGATTTTATTAATGACCAGCTCATTAAACCTAACTTCGAGGGCTCACAGCTTATTCCAACAGCTTATGTAATGCAGGAAGGGGCAAATGTTATAGAAGATCGCATACGTCAACATCACATTCAGTCTATGGCTTACTAATGTTGCACCTATGTGAAGGGAATATGCCTTGTGTTCTCAGTGATTACTAAACTCAATATTGTTTATTAATGTAACATCCTGTATGTCAATGTATTTTCATTTGACTTTTCAAATTTTACTTGTTTCTTGTGATATATCTTTCTGATCGTATTTAACCACTTGCTTACTGGGCACTTAAACCCCCTTCCTGGCCAGAGCAATTTTCAGCTTTCACTATTTGAATGACAATTACACGGTCATGCTACACTGTACCCAAATGAAATTTTTTATCATTTTTTTCACACAGATAGAGTTTCTTTTGGTGGTATTTAATTGCTGCTGTTTTTTTTATTTTTTGCTAAATAAAACAAAAAAGGAATGAAAATTGTGAAAAAACAAAACAAAACTGTTACATAGTTTGTTATAAAATTTTGAAAACAGGTAATTTTTCTCTTTCACTGATGTGCGCTGATGAGGCTGCACTGAAGGGCACTGATAGGCTGTGCTGTTGGGCACTAACAGGCACTGATAAGATGGCACTAATGGGCACTGATAGGTGGCACTGGTAAGCACTGATAGGTGGCACTGATGTTTGGCACTGAAGGGCATTGACAGGTGGCACTGAAGGGCACTCATAGGTGGCACTGATAAGCAGCACTGATTGATGGCACTGATGGGCACTAATGATCACTCATGGGTGGCACTGGTAGACATTGGTAGGTGACACTGATAGGCAACACTGATCTGTGGCACTGATTATGAGACACTGATGGGCATTGATTTGCAGCACTGGTGGGCATTGATGGGTGGCACTGTGGGCACTGGTAGGTGACACTGGTGGGCACAGAAAATGCAGTGGGCATACTCTCTGAACATATAGTAAGGAAGATTAGATAAAGAACATACTAAAAGAAGTATCTCTAGACCAGCAATGAGGCAAGAGGTGGTAAAAATAATAGCATGTATACATTTTCTGGCACACATACATTACACAGTTGTAGGTTTTATGCAAATTGGTGATTTTCAGCACTAGGGTTGACACGGGTAGATTTTGGTGCTGCAGGGGAGAATACATCTTAAGATTTAATATTAAGTCATGGGTCAAAGTTAAAGTCAGTTATTAACCACTTCAGCCCCGGAAGGTTTTACCCCCTTCCTGACCAGAGCACTTTTTACAATTTGGTACTGCATCGCTTTAACAATTGCGCAGTCATGCAGTGCTGTACCCAAACAAAATTTGCATTCTTTTTTTCCCATCAGTAGAGCTTTCTTTTGGTGCTATTTGATCACTTCTGCGGTTTTTATTTTTTGAGCTATACACAAAAAAAGATCGACAATTTTGAAAAAAAAACAACAATATTTTTTACTTTTTGCTACAATAAATATCCACAAAAATGTTTTTAAAAAACTAATTTCTTCATCAGCTTAGGCCAATATATATTCTTATACATGTTTTTGGTAAAAAAAAACATGGCATTATGGCATTTTTATTATTATTTTTTGTTTTACTAGTAATGGTGAGGATCTGCCATCTTTAGCCGTATTGTGACATTGCGGCGGACAGATCAGACACTTTTGACACGTTTTTGGGACCATTGACATCTATACAGCGATCAGTGCTATAAAAATGCACTGATTACTGTATAAATGACACTGGTAGGGAAAGGGTTAACATTAGGGGCCGATCAGGGATTAAATGTGTGTTCCCTAGGTGTGTTCTAACTGAATTGGGTTAGGATGGAGTAGGAGAGGAGACATTTGGCTGTTCCTACATAGTAGGAACAAACGACATGTCTCCTCTCCTCTGACAGTTTACACACAAATCCCTGTGCTGGCGCTCGTGCACGTGATTGTGCGTGGTCGGCCCTGACTGCACACATTGGGCCCTCCGCCGTGCAGCGGGCGCGCGCATGCCCCTCTGACGGCTCTTAAAGGAACCCCGTATATATACGGGGTTTCGTGCAGCGGTGCCCTTATGTCGCAGTAAATGTATGCGAGTCAGTTGGGAACCGATTAAGCCCCAGCAAAAGACTATTTATCATATTCTTTCTATTTTTACTTTATCTATCTATTTATCTATCTATTTATCTATCTATCTATCTATCTATCTATCTATCTATCTATCTATCTATCTATCTAACTATCTATCTATCCATTGTTCCCTGATGATATTGTGGGTTGTTGGTTTCCATATATTTTCTTCACCTAGAAATATAACCTGAATTTTTCCCCTGCCTTTGGGCCATTTCACAAGGGTGGACCAATCGGGTCCTCCTATCAGTTTTTCAGGGGGACCCAATTGGATATTCCTGTCTGCTCTATGGAGCAGCATGTCTGTTGACAACCACCAACATCTGATTCTGTCTGCTAAAAACAGACAGGTAGGGATCCGTTCCCCATCCACGGTAGGTGGTCCATTTATATCCGACCGCCTATAAAGGGGAACGGGCTGTGTTTGTGACTCCTCTGCATAAGCAGAGCGGACTCGGAGCAGCTATCTCCCTGCTCAGCGGGGATTAGCGGACAGATTTTCCGCTGAGCAGGCAGAATACAACAGAGCCCACCCCACATGTAAGGGGCCATAGACAGCTGAATATATCACAAAAGCACTGAAATCCAGGCGTATCTTCAGTCTTGCACAGTTGTATAGATTCCTCTCCTGTACTGAAATTGCTTACTCTGATTTCAGTGCATACAGTAGGCTTTTCACAGTGTACATTGGAAGCTGCAGCAAGCGCCCACCTCATTCCCTGGCTTGACATCCTGCTTCATCTAGCTCTTTCCTCCCCTGCCTTACTGTCCCTGGCCCAGTGATATAGGAGTTTGGCTCTTTTGATTATGGAGGCTCAGCTTCACATGGGATCATTAGGACAGTCTGCATGCAAACACAGCCTGCCTAGGAATACCCACGCCTCCAGACTGACATCCACCCATCAAGGCATTTACATATTTGCAAGATTGCTTTCCAAGAACCAGCCCACTGCTTTCTTCATCCTGAAGGCTCTTGAGAAAAGAACTAGGGCAGGGTGCTATGATGTCTTAGGAAGCTACTGTATATACAGTATTCTGCTGTCCACTCCTATCAACCATCTGCCTGCATGGCATAGAGAAGCACAAAGTCCAGTGATGACATCTATGAGGGTAAAATAGACAATGCGATGGAAATTAAATGGTTTTATTAACAAAAATGTTATTAGCCTTTTGATAATGTGGCAAGGAGGAACCAGGGTAGGCAAAATATGAGTAGATTAAATTTAAGTTTTAAATCTGGTTGTAGACAGGTAAAGAGAAGACAATTTACAGTGCTATAGCCATGCTTAGGATTTAGTCTAACCATCTCCATGAATATGTTGAGTTTTGCTTTGTTGACTATGAAGCACTGCCAACAACGGCTAGTGATGGACTTACTTTTGGGTCAGTGAATTAATTGGCCCTTTAGTAAAAAATCTGTTAGTTTACTGTATGTGTCTTAACATTTCTGCCTGTGGGCACTGCTGAATGCCTTTTAGCGAGCCCATGTGGCCAAGAGGTCATGGGGGAGCCATATGAACGCTATAAGTACATGCTACAATAAACAGGGCAGACGACAAGACAGCGCTGCTAGTTATGCACTCTAATGAATCTGCCGAACTTGAAACATATTATCAAAATCATTTAACTGGCCTGCAGCTATGTAGATGTAACTACACCTTTCTATAAGCATCATTATATGCATTTAGCAGAAAAACATGAACAAATTATACAGGGTTGGCGCTTCCCCGAGTGTAATGGACATCAGGAACATAAGATATGCAGAAAAAAAGGTTTATTATGTCTGAGAATTTATTCCAGCTCATAGATTGATTGCCTCTATTGAATAGGAGGGGCAGGTACATTTTAAAGCAGGGAGATGCAATTAGCAGACCTCCAGCTGTTGCAAAACTACAAGTCCCATCATGCCTCTGCCTCTGGGTGTCATGCTTGTGGCTGTCAGAGTCTTGCTATGCATCATGGGATTTGTAGTTCTGCAACAGCTGGATGTCCGCTAATTGCATATCCCTGCTTTAAAGGGACACTCCATTAAAAAATGAAGAAATGCACACAATGGAACAAACTTAACAAGAGTTCTCTCTTAAAGCTAAAACATATTCTTCTTCTTTTTTTGTTTTGCTTTAGATAGCATGGGGAAGTGTTTGAACCAATGTCTGGATTTTATTGCTACATGAAAACTCATTGGGTATCTTTCTTGGTGAAAGCAGGACAATAAACAAGGGCATCATTGGACACTGAGGCGGGAAGCAATCTATAACGATGATAACCTGGTAAAGCCATGAAACTTTCTACATTTTACTTTAAAAAAAAAGGTTTAAAGTGGTTGTAAACCCTTTCATATACCAACTGAAATAACTAGGCTCCACAGATAAACAGAAATGAACCAAATACTTGGACATATGTTGTACCTGTTTATCTGCCGCTCTGTCTTCTCCACAGCCATTCAACGTACTAAATTTACAAAGCATTTCTCAGCTACAGAAGGCAGGGAGCGGGGCTCTGATGTCACACACTGCACAGTATAGAGCAAGGAGCTGAGTGTTATCTGTAACCTGAGTATGGGGAAATGGACACCCCCCCCCCTCCTCTACACAGTCTCATAGGGAAACATTTGCAGATGAGGCTGTCAATCACCTGCTGTGTGCTGCAGGGGTGGAGTGGAGGGGTGGAGCCTTCTCTTGGGATTGTCTGGTGACAACATAGACTGTCAGAAGTGGCTTATGCAAATAGCAGAGGAATGAGAGAGTCCAAAGCTAGGTGCTTTTGATTGAGGCAAGTACTCACTGTATAAAAAAATACTTGTTGTCGTTTTCATTTCAGAGGTTTACAACCACTTACATTTTTCATTTTACCCAATGAAAAATGTCACCTTAATTCCTGTCCTAGCAAGCTAGAGGAAATCTTACTGGGCACTCAGACCATAAATAAAAAAACTGGCAAGTGTTTTTACCCTTCCCCACTCAGTCCAAAAAAAAAAAAGGTTCTGGCTGAAGTTGGTCTTTAACCACTACAATACAGGGCACTTTCACCCCCTTCCTTCCCAGCCCAATTTTCAGCTTTCAGCGCTCTCGCTCTTTCAGTGACAATTGCGCGGTCATGCTACACTGTACCCAAATGAAATTGTTATCATTTTTTTCGCACAAATAGAGCTTTATTTTGGTGTTATTTATTCACGACTCCGTTTTTTTTTTTTTGCGATATAAGCGCAAAAATAGCGGAAATTTGGAAAAAAAACTATATTTTCTTTTTTCTATTTGAAAAGAAATCCAATAAAATCAAATTTTGTCATAAATTTAAGCCAAAATGTATTCTGCTACATGTTTTTGGTAAAAAAAATTCCGTTAAGTGTATAATAATTGGTTTGTGTGATCACGGACATATGTACGCAAATGATCATGTACATATGTGTGCAGGTGATCACGTACATATGTGTGCAGATAATCATTGGGACATGTGATTTTAGTGGGACATATGTGGGGGACATGTTTTTATTATTAGGGACATGTGTTTTTATTATTTGGGGACATGTATGTTTTGGGGACATGTGTGTTTTGGGGACATATGTGGGGACTGTGTTTGTACTGTGTGGTGTGTTGTGTGTGTACACTACACTGATGATCAGTGAGTAAAAAGCTGTAAAAAGCAGCCCATACTCACTGATCATCAGCCAGCTGCAGCGATCTGCTCTCTTCTCCTCAGCGGTGACTTCCGTGTGAGGAGAGGAGAGCCGATTGCCTAGCAACCGGCTGTTTGTTTACATCACATGACGGCCGTGATTGGACACGGCCGTCATGTGATCAGGAGGGCCAATCACAGAGCCCTCCTGCCGATCTGAGATGTGCCGTGTCCGGGTGACACGAGCACATCGGGATCGCGCCGCTCCTGAATGACGTTCCCAAACGTCCTATCAGGAGCAGGCGGCTCCCACCCGGCCGTATATACGCATTGGCCGGGTGGGAAGTGGTTAAAGTCCTTACTGTCTATCAGACAGACAGAGAAAGCCCAGCTCTATATGACAGGAGTATGTTGTCCCATCTACAAACACAAGAGTTGGGCTTGCAGAAGCCAACTCTGGCCAACTTCTGTCGAAGGGGCATGACCGGAAAAGGTCTGCTGATTGGCTCCTGATCAGCGCTCTCAGCCAATAGCTAGGAGCGCTGATCGGATTGTTCTTGCAGGAGGGCCATCCCCCTGTCAGAACACAGTGGAATAGGAAGCCATATCACTGTACTAACATCACATAGTAAGTATAGCAGCTCCTCCTGAGCTATACGTTTTTTTGTTCGTTCAGCTTTTCTGGGTTGAAGGAAAAAAAAATGACTAATGTGTACTAGGCTTAAAAATCCTATTCTGCTGCCACCCTAAAGACCCTGTTAGGTGGACTGTTTGTGCTGTAGGTTCCAATAAACTCAGACTACAGTACATTTAGTGAACTTTCTGACATAAGCAGAGCTGCAGTGTTTGCTAAATAATATAAGGAGTCCACTAATTGTGTCTGGATTTGCTCCTTAATACCCTTATAAACCTTTAGATTGATTTATTTGGGGCTCCTCCCATATTATGAATCATGATTTATTAACAAGTTCTATAAAGCTCAATTAACAAATGTGTTGAGAATGCTAAAATATAAGATTATACATTTTGTTTCATTTCCAGAAATACACACAGAGGCTCAGTGCTGGAAGTTGCTAATATTTTTCAATGGTTGAAAGAAAAGGCATCTCTATGAACATAAATAAATATAAATGCTGGGCTCATTCCAGCATGCCTCTGAGCTTTTTGAGATGGGAACGAGAGATACTTTCCATCAGCAATAGTTTTAGATAAAAGAACTACCCTTTGTATACATTAATCATATTAGAAGGCAAAGCAGAGGCCATCAATACCTTAAGTGCAAAAAGCACATTTTGTACGCTTGCAACCACCTCCAGTGAATACATGTATACTGTAAAATCACAATCTAATAAAAAAAAATTTCCCTAGTTTTTGGCTATAGAAGAAAATGTTAAGTGACCCTTATCAGGCTTTTTTTGAACTGTTTGCTTTGTCAAAACCATGTGGTTTTGACAAAGCCCTTCTATAGTGTGAAACGCGTCAACCCACCTGCATTTCCCCTGCCTGTACCCATCCAGTGCTTTTAATATTTATGCTTCAATAAAGACTTTATACTTTACTTTCTGTGTGGGTGTGCCGCCGATCCAAAGATTCTCTGTTCCATGTTTTCTGCTGCAGTTGCAGGGTGTGCACCCCACCTTACAGAAGCAACATTGGAGTGGTAACGATTGCATCACCTGTGAGCAGCGATCTCTTTTTCTCTATTCTACAGTTGATCCAGAGGGATCCAGAGAAAAAAACAATAAAGCAATAATACAGGTTGGACTGGATGGACTAGTGTCTTTATTCAACACACCAATTATGAACCAATGGGAGTTATTTACTAAAACTGGAGAGTGCAAAATCTGCTCCAGCCGTGATTAGAAACCAATCGGCTTCCAGGTTTTATTGTAAAAGCTTCACTGAAGAAGCTGAAGTTAGAAGTTGATTGGATACTATGTAGAGCTGCACTAGATTCTGAGTGCTCCAGGATTAGTAAATCACCCTTAATATCCAATGGGGGAAGAGTCTTCCTCGTCCTCCAGTAGGCAGTCAGATAATCCTTGAGTCAAACACAAGTTATTGTCTATTTACCTTGATCATTCTAAGGTTCGTCAAACATTCCCTCTATCCTGTAAATCAGGGACATGCAATTAGCGGACCTCCAGCTGTTGCAAAACTACAAGTCCCATCATGCCTCTAGCTCTGGGTGTCATACTTGTCACTGTCAGAGTCTTGCTATGCCTCATGGGACTTGTAGTTCTGCAACAGCTGGAGGTTCACTAATTGCATATCCCTGCTGTAAATTAATAATTCATTATCTTAAGATCATGCCCCCATTCATCCACAGTTTGATCCGATTTGGGGTGGTTGGGTGGTCTGGAGGCATGACTCAATTGATGTACAGATAACTGAGGGAATTTTATTTTTGTCTCCATTTTTATTTTTTTTCTTCTTAGGGTCGTATACTCTCTCATAATAGGGAAAAGAAGAGAGAACCCAGGCTAGGCAAAAAAATTTTTTTTAGATCAAAGCACCTCAACCCAAAATAGTCAAATAAAAAGGTAAAAAAGAGCAGGACGGGACTATTGCGGTGCTGAACAATCAATTTAAAGAAAATAGCCCCCTCAAAGGGAGGTGCAGAGACACAAATACTGTATAATATAAAACTAGTTTTATATTATACAGTATTTGTGTCTCTGCACCTCCCTTTGAGGGGGCTATTTTCTTTAAATTGATTGTTCAGCACCTTTTATATTATACAGTATTTGTGTCTCTGCACCTCCCTTTGAGGGGGCTATTTTCTTTAAATTGATTGTTCAGCACCGCAATAGTCCCGTCCTGCTCTTTTTTACCTTTTTATTTTCTCTCATAATAGGATCGAGTTTGTTCTTGATTCTTTTTCAACTTCTTTCGCATATATTTAAGTTCTTTCTTGTATTATCTAAGTGAGATGGTGTCATCAAATGTATGACAATGTTCCTTCATTTCCGAATCTGATGTACATGTCAATACAATGTTATATTCTTCTTTTTATTGTAAAATTCAATAAACATATTGAACAAGATAATCCTTGGGTCAACAATTCCTGTGAACTGGTGGTGTGAACAACTCGCCATAGGGAACATAGCGTTTTGCCTTGTCTTGTAGTGGGTCTGCGATGGGCGAGATCATCCAGTGTAGTCCTACCACAGAAGGCGTGAAGGAGCCTGAAATCTGAAGTCTGTCTTACCAGGAACGTGGTATCAAATTCCCCTTTAATTCTAAAGTCTGTCTTGAAAACAATGTGCTATGCAATTCCCCTTCCTGCTGTTTTAACAAGGAACCAGTTAAATAAATGATATACAGGAATAGGTTTAGACCTAATGTGGAAATAAATCCACTGTGAGGAATACACTTGGTTTTGACATGCCAATTAACGTGCACATAGTTTTCTGTGTGTCTCAGAGCTGGTGAAGCCAATATTTGATGAACATGTTGTGTGCCAACCCAGCTGGAAAACACAAAAATTAAACAGTTTTCTGACTTAAAATGTGCTTCAAGTCTGATCGAGATGAAAGAATGGCTGAGGATTAAAAGTATAGAAGCTTGGGTTATCTTTCAGCATCAGTTTACCTAATCAGCAATCAGGTGCATTGGGGTGTCAGTACTAGGTACACAGGGATGACCCAAATTATCAAAGAACTCGGGCAGCTCTGGGTACCTTGAATGGAATGTTTTGGGGTTTTATACCATAAAATCGAAAAGTAAGTGGTGCTGTCACTTCTATGTCATCTCTTCTCTCTCCTATTGGTTTTCTCTTTGCCGTCTTCTGTGTCTCTTCAATGTTTTTTTTTTTCCAGTTTCATGCTTAAAAGAGAAATGCAGGTTTCTTAGCACTTTAAATAATTAGTTTGAGTCAGCTTAGACCAAATTAATTTTTTGCACACCAGACAGACTGACTGCTACCTAGGCTGTAATATACTGAAGTAGCATGCACTAGGTACAGTAATTGGCCCATTCATGAAAAGCCTTTCATTTTGGCGGCAGAGATCGTGATGTCATTCTTTTAAATCTCCACCTTGGCCAATCAGGAGAAGTCCTGTATTCAATTAAAAAATACAAGGCTTCCTCTAAATGGCAGAGATGCCATACAACTGCTCTTTTCTAAATCGTTTCTACATCTGGCACTAGAAAGGGAGTCTCTGGTACTGCTGCCCAGACATAACGTAGCACAAAGTAATACAGTCTATTTTAGTCTAAGCAGCTGCCAGTCCATTTTGGCATGCAAATAATTTCTTTTGTTACATTGAAATTTTACAGATTACTGGCCAAGTCACCAGGTGAAAATAAAGGAAAAAGGGAACTAACACAGCCACCACATCAAATAATTCATAATATTAATACAATAATTTTAAAGGGAAAAATAATAATGGATTGAGGTTGATTTTGTTGTAGTGTTTTTTTAGTGGATAGGTTTTAAACTCTTGTTTATATATTTTTTTTTATCATATACAGTACAATAGATACAATCTTTACAAAATGTCATAAATGACAAAGGATTCCTTAAGCAATACAAATTAGCAATAGAGTCAGAGTGGCAAACAAAGCTTGCTTTGCAGCTCCCTTTGTCTAAATTAAAAACCTCTGAAGAAAAAACTGAAATAGATGAAAATGTGAACAGGTTAACACAACTGTACATTTACTGTAATCAAGGGGAAACCCAGTCATTTGTGAAAAAAGGATGATTCTTGAATTCATTTAAAAATGTGTTTTACATAATTAAAGAACTGAGAAAATTTAGATACCATTTAGGGTGTTAGAATAAAAGATACACAACTTTCACAACTAAAGTTCAGCAAAGATTAAAGTATGTTTATAAAGGTAAAAAAACCTTTAGTTCCCCCTAATACTTAAGCCTGATCTTGATCCAGTTATGTGCAGAAGTGCAGCGGCTCTCCTGGGTCCCTCCCCCTCTTCACTGGCTGAGATGCAGCAGCCATTGGCTCCCGCTGCTATCAATCATAGCCAGCTTGGGAACGAGCATGCACGAGTGCCCCCATAGCAAGCGGCTTGCTATGGGGCACTTGACAAGGGGGAGGGGCCGAGAGTGCTGGTGGGGGACCCCAGAAGAGGAGGATCGGGGGTGCTATAACATGTTTGTTTTTTTTCTTTACACTTTCAATGTGATTGAAGTGATTGGGCTTAGATCACCATCACCACCCTGGCAGTATTGTTTTTATTTTTTAAGCTCAACTTTTCCATGTATCTCAGGCTGGCCACATGATGTACACAGTCCTTTTCCTCTTTGTTCTTGGGATCTTTTTCATGAGAAGCTCAGTGGCTCTTCATCATTGTGTGTGAGTGCAGAGACACCATGGTGACACCTCCTGAAGGGTGGTTCCATGCAGTCCTGCACTCACAGTGCCCCATTACTCATGGGATACCATACTTTCTGCCATCATTGGACCTGGAAGTCTAAGCACATCTAGGAGTGGAAAAGATTACCATGGGGATCAGTGCGAGTGTGAGGTATTGCAGCCAGGGAAGCATTTTTGTTTTAACCTCCTGATGGTGATTTTTAAATCACTTTTCCTAGAGTTGGGCTATAAGTCTGCTGGTTCCCCATACTGCTGGCAGTATAGAAAGTAGTAGTCTGCCACTCCAAACACTTAACTTACTCCAATCAATGTCTCTGCCCACCATGAGATGCATTTGGGGATTTCTTTCCTGTATTACTAAGAGGTAAACAAAACAGGTTCCCAGATCACCAGATAATCATTAAAGGGGTGTGTGGTGAGTTGGCGCAATCCAGCAGCTGGGCAAAGTCTTGAGCAGATGAGCTGCATTCTCTGCATTCTCTAAACCCACAACAGTAAAATCAGTCTGTGATATGCAGTAAAGCATGCCTGTTATACTAACTGTGGAACCTAAGGGGTTAATCCTCTGCATTGTTTAAAAAGACTGTTTCATCCTGTCTTCTCTGATTCTCGCCTTCTTCCACAGTCCCCAATCCATCTCCTGATAGTACAGAGTCTTGGGGGTATTCTGCACATGCTTAGTTTGGTGTGTATTGCTAGAGTTCTTTTTTTTCTTGGAAGGGTATATGTGATTGGCACAGGGCCAATCAGCACTGTCCAGCCAGAGGGTCAGGGGTCATTCAGCCTCATAGGACAGTCAGAGTAGAATGAAAATTTCTACTGCAAGCTTTAACTAGACACTCATAAGACTGCTATATACTGCTTATGAGAAAAGGTATTTAGCAGTTTATATTTACTAAAATAATTGCATTTCCATGTTCTGTGTACTGTGGGAGACCAGATATAGTGAATGCAGGATCCTGGGTTTAGTAACACTTTTCAGTTTTTGAGTGTACCTTTAAATCTGATTTTGCAAAAGGTGAATACACTACTTTGATCCATTTGTTTCTTAAAGTGATGCTGATCCTATACATCATCATTTCTGCCCAACATGTAAATAAATAAAAAGGTCTGTGTGCAGTTTACAGGTCTGCTATCTGGATGCATGTACAGTTTATGAGTAGATACATTATTGATTACAGTCTGCAGCCCTGTCCACCTGCTGCTACTGCTCATCTTACATAATGAATAATACATAGATACACAGGAGGGATCAGAGGAAATGCAGGGAGAGTAAAGTGCAAGTGAGGCCTTATCATGAAGAAGAAAGGGCCAGTGTACAATAAAGCAATGAGATAAAGGAAAGCAGTAACTATTTTATGTAATACCCTTATTTTATCTATTCTGGTGTATTAATGTGTAGCATGAGATTAGCACAGGCTACAGATGGGAGAATGGATTTGCTGTAAATCAGTCTCCTTTCAAAGCAGTTATTCTATGATGCTCAATAAACTGTGTTTGCTTTCAATGTCACTCTACCAGTGCGCCCTTGTAACATGCGAGCCTTCTACTAACTGCTAGTAAAGTCCAGATAGTGACATTTTGGTGATAATGTCACAGCATTATAATATGCAATGGCATACTTTACTCGCTTACCATAAATCGGAGAGGATGTAGGCATCCTGCAAACCATATGAAAGTGAACTGGCATTGGGACATGAAGGACCACATCATTAGCTCACTTCAAGCTATGGATGAGCACAGTGATATATATATATATATATATATATATATATATATATATATATACTGTAGACCAGCTTTTCTCAACCCTTTCAACACAGAGGAACCCTTGAAAGAGTTCTCCGGGTCTCCAGGAACCCCTGATAAAAATTAGAAATCTACAACTCACGATACATTAGTGGTCTTGTGGTCATTGGGAAGAATTACCTCCTTACAGATAGCTAAAAAGATCAATAGTGTCGGTGGGAACTTATCTGAGAGGCAGAAATTGCCCAATGCTGAAGGAACCCCTAGCAACCTCTGGAGGAACCCTAGGGTTCCATGGAACCCTGGTTGAGAATCACTGCTGTAGACAGTATATGTATAGCTGTACTATTTTTAAATATTGTAAATGTATAAGTAAATTACAATATTAAACAGAGGCACAATGTCATTGACAGGCTACAGTGGACTCATCAAAATCTAAAACCATCTTTTAAGCCTTCAGTGTGCGTGTGATCATTATGTTATAGCTGACATAGCGATCACACAATTTGGAAACTTTGGTTGGTTGATCTATGATTGGTTCCTAATCATTATTAGAGACCGAAGCTGTTGCTACTAGTTGGGCTTGATAGCCAGCAGCTGCACAAAGTGTTGCCTGGTAAATATAGATAATAATGTGTGGGATTTTAACGGCACCAAAAGAATATTGGTACAAAGTAAAATGCAATGGTTTATTATACATCATGTTTAAAAACAACTACACAGAGTAAAACCACATACGTCCATATAATGTATATGTGTCATGTATATAAATACATGGATACATATATACCCCTGAAAACCACATCAATAAAAGTGTGACATTACACCCCAACGTGTTTCAAAATGTAATGTTTTCTTGATGACATGTTGCAAAAAGGTAATTTCTACAAAAAACAGAGTATCAACAAACTACTATATGATACAGATAAAGTATTGAGAACAAAAATATTTAAAGAAAATAATTAACTGGTACAAGATAAATCTGCCAACTTACAAAGTTAACGACAAATGCCGCTCCACAAATGGAGCACCTTCCAGACTCAAAAACACTCACAAAAAGAGGAGAGAGCAAATTCAAGGTGTTGGCTGGTAGCTTTCAAAGGGATGATGTTTATTAACCTCTTCCAATATAATAATTAATTGTGGGTGGGAATGTGTTAAGCAGTGTGTACTGCCAGATCTGCTTAGACCTCTCAAATGGCATTGTGGAATGGACATGAGGAATTTTCATGTGTTCCACACTGCCAACTGAGATAGTGGGAACAGAGAGAAGATAGGTAGCAATTTTTCCAGCTATATTTTGCCTAACATGGGGAAATCAACAAATTCATTTTTAATAATCAAAAATCTAGTAGATAAGTTTGGCTGTGTTCTAGTTCTCCATCTTGTCCTCATTTCTATTTAATGCACATTGATGTAATTTTTTAAATCAAAGTCTAGTTCACAGAATGCAAGATGTACATGAAGAGCACCATATGCCTACTTTCATTACCTTCTTCGTCAACAGTCTCCTGTGTGGCATGGAAAACCATTTCTTTATGATTGAATATTATCTGCATAATGCAGTCTTGCTCTGTTTCACTTTACACTTCATTACAGGCTTTTACCATTCAGATGAACACAATTTAACTCATAAGGAGTAGAGGAGGAATGGATTATGGCGGTGTAAATTGAGCAAACGATTGTCTCGTGCACCTATGATGGGGGATGAATGCTTCTGCTTTCTATATTATTCTGTCAGCCTTCTTAGATTGTCTAAGTAACATGTCTGATTGATAATATGTATCTGCTCAATTCACTCCTTTCACCCAGCATTCCAGGAAACTCAGTTGTATCTAATGTGCCTATAATGGGTAACACAAAAGAGATGTATGGTATTCAGCCTTGATTCAGTCATCTTTACCTGTGGAATAATCAAGATGCTGGCACCCCTATTACCAGTGTAAGGTGGGAAAACTAAGCTGAAAAGTCTTATAACATTCACAAGTCTTTCCAAAGTTCTAGACTTCTGCAAGTCAGGGCTTTTCATGGCCATCCAGAGTGCATGGTATTATGTAAAAGGGTATGTGGTTTATGGTGCCAGGTAAACGATATGGCCAAATAATGCAGATATCCCTTCAGATGATGGATTTCATGTTTTTAACCCATTGTCAACAGTTGCATAAAGTCAAGCAAAAGCAATGCATGGGTATTGTTAATACTACAGCATACAGAGATGTTTTAGGCAACTGTGCATTTCTAACAATGTACCAACAATTTAGGAGAGACCCTTTTCTTTTCCAGTATGGCTATGTCCCTAAAGGACCATGCCATATCCAAAGATATGAAGTAAGGAGTTTAGGATGGAGAAACTCAAGTGTCCTGCACACAGCCCTGACTTCAACCCTATTGAACACCTTTGAAATTAAGTGGAACACTGATTGTAAGCCAGTCCCAACATCAGTGGTACATTCCTTTTACACATTTCAAAACCTTGGGGAATGACCATTCAAAAGAGAGGGGATGGGGGCTTTGTAAGGTTCTCCATGGTAATATCCATAGTTTAGGATGGGATGTCCATGGTTGCCATGGTTAAGTTTCCACAATATTTTGTCTATATAGTATAGTTATTTGAGGAAGAACAGTGGATGAGACCAATAAACTGAAAGTACTGGCATCAATGACCCCCAGAGTCCACCTTGAAGGCTGGAACATTGTGCTTTGTTAGCTTTCTGGGGCTGATTAAAGGAAACATAGAGTGTTTTAAAATGTATTTCATTTCTCCTGTTCACAGCTAAAAACTATCAATTTTCAAAAACATTTTAGCCAGGTAAATATGCATAACTCCTTTACTGAAAAACACTGGTTGCTTATGGAGGTAAACTCAATTTACCCATACAAGGGTTCTTCAAAAAATGTCTGCACTTTTTTTTAAAACTCTATTAACCACTTCAATACTGGACACTTCCCCCCTTCCTTACCAGGGAAATTTTCAGCTTTCAGCACTGTCGCACTTTGAATGACAATTGTGCAGTCATATGACGCTGTACCCAAACAAAATTTCTATCATTTTCTTCCCACAAATATAGCTTTCTTTTGGTGATATTTGATCACCACTGGGTTTTTTATTTTTTACTAAACAAACTAAAAAAATAAAAAGTTTTTCTTTGTTTCTGTTATAAAATGTTGTTTTCTCCCTTATTGACGGGCACTGACGAGGCAGCACTGATGAGGTGGCACTGATAAGGTGGCACTGATGGGCACTGATGAGGCACTAATATTTAGAAATGATGGGCACTGATAGGCAGCACTGATATGCAGCACTGATGAGCACCGATAGGCTACACTGATATGCAGCCCTGATGGGCACTGATAGGTGGCACTGATGGGCACTAATAGGTGGCACTGATAGGCAGCACTGATGGGCACTGATAGGTGGCACTGATGGGCGCTGATAGACGGCACTGATGGGCACTGATAGATGGCACTGATAGGCAGCACTGATGAGGAGGTACTGACAGGCATTACTGATGGGCATCTGAAGGGCACTGACAGGCGTTACTGAAGAGGCACTGATTGGTACTTTTATGAGCACTGATTGGTGATTTGGGTGAGCACCGACTGGCAGCTGATGGGAACTGATTTGCAGCTGTAATAGGTACCTTTGAGAGGAGCTGCACTGATAATCAATGTGCTGATTATCAGCACACACCCCGCCCTCTGACCGGAGAGCTGTCGATTGGCTCTCCCTGTCATTGCAAACTGAGGAAAAGACGATTACAGACACTTCCTGTTTCACGCTGAGATCAGTTGTGATTGGTCACAGCTGATCACGTGGTAACGAGCCTCCATCAGAGGCTCTTTACCACGATCGGAGATGCCGTGTGTCAGAGTGACACACCACACCACCGATCGTGGGCACACACTGGCTTGTTATCAAGAATAACATTATATGACGTTGAGTCAGGATAATGGAACCACTGCCCGGCAGTCATTCTGCTATAGGCCGGGTGGGGAGTGGTTAAATATAAAAAAGTACAAATGTGTCAAAGGAATGATTAATTTACTTCTTCTCTCCTTCCTGCCTGCTCAATTTAAACAGGACAAGTAGAGATAATGTGAAAAAAAGACTGCCTCAAAGGGAAAAGCTGGTGCTGTGTTATCAATTTAGAAAATCCAGATCATTTTTCAAAACAAGTGGCATGGATGCACCCTGTATTACATATTTATTGGAGAAATAAATATTTTCTTCATTAAAACATTAAATAAATGGCAATTTAAAAGCTTGCAAGAAGGTGTTGCATTTAGCATCAGTGATCTGGGATGAATAAGAAAGGGCCCAAAGATCTTTATCGTACAATGTTTTTTGACTCTTGGGAGTTTATCTGACAGCATCTACACTGAAGCTATATGATGGGGCAATGGATTTAAGGTCCATACTTCAAGCTTATTTCAAGAGATGAGGTTGGGACTTTGTGGGGCACTAAAGCCTCACACACACGATTGGATTTTCCGACGGGAAATGTGTGATGACAGGCTATTGGTGGAAAATCCGACCATTTGTACGCTCCATTGGACAATTTTTGTCGGATTTTCCGCAGACAAATGTTGGATGGCAGGTTTTAAAATTTTCCGCAGACAAATGTCTGTTGTCTGATTTTCCGAGCGTGTGTACACAAGTCCGTCAGACAAAAGTCCAGAGTACAAACATGCATGCTTGGAAGCAAGGAGGAGCCAGAAGCAGTCGGTCTTGTAAACCAGTGTTCATAATGGAGAATTAACATTCGTGACGTGGAAAATTATGAAATCTCCCAATGCAGTGCACATTCTCTTCTTCTTTAATGGGATAATAATGAAGCTGCTTTGCTGGTGATACTGATGAAGTTATTGCAAACAAATTTTCAAAGGCTTTTTTTTTCTAGCGATATCAAGAATAATATTATTATGCTTTTTTAATTTTTTTTTATTTGGGCAAGTTACCACAACACCATTATCCGGTAGTTTTCAAGATCAAAGATACAACTATGTTGGTGTCCCTTGTCAATTTTACATTTTATTTTTTAAAATGTAACTGCCTACTCCCAAACTGTCATTTGAAGTAAAACACATAGCCAAGTATTATTCTAGACATGCTATCTGCCAATAGAACTTAACAAAAAAGTGCATTCTATGCATCCAAAAATATAGAAAATATACCAACTCAAATCATTATTCAACCAAAACAATAATCTCAAAGCAATAACTCCAAGGACAATAATAAATAGCACGTTATCTCCTCCAATTCCGCAGCATGGCTGGTTGACGAACTGCCATTCAGAAACAAACTGAAAAGTGCAAAATTAAAAGTGCAAAATTAAAAGCACGAATCAACACTCACCAAACTTTTTCTAACACAAAATTAGCAGAAGGAGCCAAAAGGGTGGTGCTAAAGAGCTCAAAAACCATGTAGTACAGCTAGTACGATACTATGTTCGTAATTGTTGGCCAATATTTGTGTGACCGTGCAATTTATGCATTTATGCAATTTATGCATTTTTGGGCCAACGCCCTTTCTACAAAACTCCACGGTTTTGTTGTCGGAAAGTCCGATTGTGTGTACGAGGCATAACAGGAAACATTTTGAGATAAGCAGTGGCCACTACATAGGCCAGAATCTAATTTTTCTCTTTTTAATTCTTTTTAATTATCAGCCAAAGACTGATTGTGGAATTAGAGAATCAGTGGTTTAGATGTTATCTGGCATCTCATAAGACCCTGTAAATAGGCAATGAATGCAGAATTATTATTACATTAGCAGTTTTTTTCCCCTATCAATGTGTGTAAGCTTTCCCTAACGCAGCCTCTAATTGCAATGTGGTAATCTTCCAGCAAATTCTCACGTATCGCTGATGAAATGCTTAATATAGTACAGCGTCAGTCTTCATCCTACCAGCATTCTACCTTTTTACTGGAAACAACTAATTGAAATGTAAGTTTTGCTGACAGGTTTATTAACATAAGCCCAATCAATTCCTAATTGACACGCACATTGTTGAGCTAAGATAAACCATTACATACATGGCAACATCAGCCGTAAACTTCACCTAACAACTACATTGTGCTGAGTGAGAAGATTTTCTGGCGGAGTGCTGCTAATTCAGACCTGCACAAGGCTGGTTCATCCGCTGCCTCTGAGTGATTTCACTCAACACATGTCTGTGTGAGTAATACATGTTTTTTATTTTATTTTTTACATTGACAGCATTTGTTTTCAGTCTTTTTTGACTTTTAGGGTTTTTTGTTCCAGCCTGCAGCCCTTAGAATTGTTTCAATTATTTATGATCTTGACGTAGTTAGTGTAGAATCAACATGGATACTTGGAACAATCAACAGTAATTCCTCTAATCCAACCCAAGAACAACAATTTTATATCTTGCAGCTCACCAGTCCTTAGATGGTGCCTGCATTATTTTTTTTAATACATTTTTCCCCCTTTATTTTCCCCTGGGGATTCTGCCAGTATTCCACTTTCTGTCTCAGGGTGACAACACTTCCTCACTGCACTGTATCAATGGGGGAGCAGTATTGTCACTATCCATATGTGTACTATAGAATGCTTGTCTTTCTTCTTCTCCACAATGGGCGGATGTATTATCTAGTACATAGAGAGAACTAGGAACAATGTGATACATTTTAACAGCTTCCCACCTGGGCCATTGTACAATGACGCCCGAGTTGAAGCCCTATTATTCTGGGCGGACATCAAATTATATCCCTTCCAGAATGCACCTTGAACGAGCCTAGCGGGCCAGCTCTGGCACGATCAGTGTACCGTACCACTGTCGGTACCATGTGATCGCAGATCACATGACAATTGTAAACAATGAATGGCTTTGATTCATGCCATTCATTGTGTAAAATTGTGTTGCTAGCTGTGATTTGTCACAATGACCATATGGTACAGACAGGGCCCAGCACAGCCCATCTTTACCATGTGATTAGCTATGGCCAATCACAGCTAATTACAACAGTACACACAGAGTGAATCTATTTCATTCAGTAAAAATGCTTGCATATAGCAGTGAAATCCATTGCTATAAACAATCATAGTATGTAAAAAAAGAAATCCTGATCACCTCTTCAGAGTAGTACAGTGTTTCTATGGTATGGCTCTGGTCACAGTATGTAAAATAAAAATGTAAAAAAAGAAAATAAATCAATTAAAAAGAAAAAAATGTTTTTTGTTGATTTTCTTTTTACATACTATCACCAGTCAGTGTCCTTGCTGACTGCTACAACAGTCATATGATGACACTGTACTGCACTGTTCACAATATGTAAAAAATGCTAAATGTTTTTTTTTTTTTACATTTCTTAATTTTCCAAAAAAAGTGACTAACAATGACACCTTCAAAAACTATGCCTCTTATTAAATACCTTGGACTGTCTACTTTCCAAAAAGGGGTAACTTGAGGAATATTTGTACTGTTCTGGCATTTTCGAGCCTTAAGAAATTATATAGGCCATCAATACATCAGGATTGATCAGTCTTCAGATAATTTGTGAACTTTCCTACAGACTAAATGATATACACTGATTTGTGTTATTTTCACCCAAAAAATTTGCAGAATATATTTTGGCCTAAATTTACTGTATGAAGAAATATTATTTATTTGCATAAGAAGAATCCGCTTTTTCCTCAAATTTGTCTGCCTTTTTTAGTTTATTTAGCAAAAAATAAAAACCCCAGTGGTAATTAAATACCATCAAATGATACAAATATTATATAAGTGTTGCATGACTGCACACTTGTCATTCAAAGTGTGACAGTGCTGAAAGCTGAAAATTGTCAAGTATTGAGGTAGTTAAATTACAAAACATTACACTATTATTTTCAGTCATTCCTCCCACATTCCATTATTATTCTTAAAATAAAAACCAACACCAATTTATTTGATTATGTTAAAAATCTCTGAGAAAATTAATTGGCTTCCCAACTCCATACTTAGAGAAAGTGCAGAGGGGCACCTGTTTCTGGTCCCTATTATGTCTCCTGGCTGCTTCCCCTTTATATTTAAAGAGTATGCTCGTCCTGTTTAGGTCAAGGTCTCTTTTTCCTTTTTTTATCTGCCTTTTTGTGCTTCTTGCAGTTCTGTAAGTTCTGAAAATGTGAAATTTGACCCTGTTTCATTGAGCAGAAGTACTTCAAAGGCTGAGAAGGACAGTCAAAGGGATTTTTGTTAATGCTTTCATTTTGTACCAGGATCCTGTGGCTTCAGTTCCACCTCTATGTTCGCTGATTGACTTTACGTGTTACCTAACGAGGATTTTTAAATGTTTAATTTCCATAAAAATGTACTTCAATGAAGTACAAAGTACAGGTTAAAAGATGTTAAGCAAAATTCCCTACAAAATGCAAATGTAGGAAAAAGGACTTCTGAGTAAATGTCAATATTGCAAGGCAGCAGGGTTGGAAGTTTGTACAATGGTGCCCTATAGCAAAATCATTAAGGGAACTCTCCCCTCTAATCTTCATCTCAAAGTTACTTCTCCCAGAAATACAGATAATTAGGGGCTTTCGGTGCAATTGTATAAAGGTCTCCAAAGGAATAACTCATTAATTTTATCCTGCCCTGCATAAATTACTGTGTAGTCCAACGAAGCAGGTCTCACTGTACTTGTGGGCACCATAGCAATAATCTGCTATGGCTTAGTTGCACTCTTGCTTGGAGCCCCTTAGTATTCACCCATATGTGGAGACTTCTATTACCGACTTGTCCTGAAAACGCTTGTTACCTGACTGGACTTGTCCTGTAATATAAGTCATTTCACTACTCATCCAAGCCACTTCTTTAGATCTAATAAATGTCAGAAAAATACCCAAGAATTTATTTCCAGACAAGTAGTGTAGACACCTTAACCAGTCAACATTGAAAGGCAGATGGTATTGCCCAAGAACAGCATAGATATACCACAACCTAAACGAGGACCTATACAAGCATGTTTTTTGACTGTCCTGCTGATCAATTGCCTAAATATTTTCTTAGTCCCTAAACCATAATATGTATCCAGATAAAGGATCTTGCTTTACTCAATGTGTGTTTGTTCCAGAGGAGGACTGGGAAGGGGGGTAAGGGATCATTTGCCAAGGGGGTCAATGTTAATAAGATATATTGGGATGGTGGCTCTGAATGGAGATTGAACCATTCAGATATTGATCAAAATGTAACTTGCAGTCAGAGATACACACTAGGCTATTTAAAGCTTTCTATTCCCCATTTAGACCTGTGATCACAGTGTGTGTGAGATGTCATGTGTCCGAATGTCAAGAACTGTAAAGAAAGCTGATGCTGGAAGATGTGAAGACGTGTGACTATACGTCATATACTTTTAGTACTACCCAGCTTCTTCCAATCACTGTAACATCATAGCACCCTTTACATGGTATACTTACTTTAGCCAACAAAAATCTGTCCCTAGCATGAAAGCGATAGTTGGTTTTGTTTGCCAATAAGGCCAAAAGTTCCAAGTCACCCTATACCTTATTTCAGGATTGTCATTTAGAAAGTGCAAGTTAACTAGTACTTTCAGAAGGAGGCCAGCAACATTTGAAGCAGACTAGCATCATCGGAGCATAGCTGGTAGTTATGGTCAACATATGAGGTTCCACAAAAGAGACTACAAGCCAGATATTTACCCCAAAGTCCTTTGACTTTTTTTTTATTACTTTGTATAAAAGGGGAAAACAGAAACATGTCAAAAAAACAACAAGCAAAAATTCCCAGCTCACTTACCAGCCAGCCTGCAGCAAACCAAATTGAACTTGTCTAACAGTTCACATTAAAATCAAGGGGTTTAGTTTGCACACATTTGCAAATACATGCATAAGCTACAGCCAGGGCTATCCTAATGAGCGAGCACACCGGAGCACTGCCCAGGGGCCCCAGCTGCATGGGGGGCCCCTGCACTTTCCCAAAAGCTGCTGGTCCTTGAGCCCATGCTTTCCCAAAATTGGGGGTCCCATGATGGCACTGAGATTGATGGATACACAGGGGAGGCAGGCTGGCAGTGATGCGCCATGCTGTGCAGAATGATACCTATTATTTCACAGTCAGCAGGTAGGGGCAGGGCCAGAGTGCCAGTGATGCTCTGACCTCGCCCCATGCAGCTTAAATTCTCTGGATTCGAAGGCTGCACAGTAGGAGCTGGAGTGGGAGCTGCTGAGTCAGCAGCACTGAGAGCCCACCTGCGGAAGTAGCATTGTGGTGTCATGGTGAGCCCAGCTGTCCAGCACTGTTTGCACCGAAAGGCTTGGAATGCCCAAAGGGATGCTCCCTCCTTCGCCCCTCCTTCTGCATGGTTGATTGGTATAGGTGAGTGCAGTGCTGGAGGTGGGCACAGAGCCAAAAGTTTACATGCACTGTATCTCCACTGGGGGTAATACATGGATGGAATAATAATGCTGGGGGATATCAAGGGTGTATGGGGAAAAACAATGCTGATGGGGGATCTGGGGTGTATAGGAGGTAACAATGCTTGGAGTAGCCTGGGTGGCTCTAATGCTAGAGGTATCAGTGATGTAGCGAGTGTGGGGGGTATCAGGGATGTAGTGGGGTCACAATACAAAGGGTATTATATGGTATTTGGTTACAGTCACTCACTCACTCACTCACTCAGAATGCTAGGGAGATATGTAGGGTGTATAGGTGTAAGAGTGCTGGGGGATATCTGGGGGGTAGAGGGATCAGGGTGCTGGGAGGATATCTGGGGTGTAGAGGTGTCAGAGTGCTGGGGGAATATCTGGGATGTAGAGGGGTCAGAGTGCTGGAGGGATATATGGGGTGTAGATGGAGCAGAGTGCTGGGGGGATATCTGGGGTGTAGAGGGGTCAGGGTGCTGGGGGATATATGGGGTGTAGATGGAGCAGAGTGCTGGGGGGATATCTGGGGTGTAGAGGGGTCAGGGTGCTGGGGGATATCTTGGGTGTAGAGGGGTCAGAGTGCTGGGGGATATCTGGGGTGTAGAGGGATCAGAGTGCTGGGGGATATCTGGGGTGTAGAGGGATCAGAGTTCTGTGGGGATATCTGGGGTGTAGAGGGGTCAGAGTGCTGAAAGGATATCTGGGGTATAGAGGGGTAAGATTGCTGGTAGGGATATCTGGGGTATAGAGGGGTCAGAGTCCTGGGGAGGCATCAATCTAGCAGATATATTTTATGCACAGGACAGCTTTGTTACTTTATGTATTTAGTATTTTCCCACTGTTTCTTTGCTGCACAGAATGATTGTTCATGTAGTTAATGTGGAGCACCACCCAAAAGGGGAAGCTCTGCTTGTCTGCCTCCTACCTGCATGATGTCTGTTTACCTGCACTGCCTCCAATGTAGGGGCCGAAGAGCATTACTTTTCCCAGGGGCCCATCATGCTATTAAGACATCCCTGGCTACATCGACCACGTCATGGCACCCCAGTGTACTGTAGTTCTAACTCTATCAAACTGAGCGTCCCCCGAGTTGGAGTGCATATATAATAAGGGATAGAGTAAGGGCAGGTATGCCCGGACGGAGCCCACACCTCCTTAAAAGTATAGGAACACACCGGACACCCAGTAATAGAACAATGTTAGCGAAGGCATCCAGCGTGTCCCCTCACTAATTCACCAACAGTACAACGAACTGGAAACCACCCCAACCTATAACTGGCCTTTGCAGCAAGGAGCTGAAGGTCGATGCATGTCACAAAAAAAACAACAAACAAAAATTCCCAGCTCACTAACCAGCCAGGAAGCAACAAACCAAATTGAACCTGTCTAGCAATTCATGTTAAAGGTAAAGTTCTTTGTATAAAAAGGGAAAACCAGAAACGTGCATATACTACTTCTTACCTGTAATGCCAAATATAATGTGCTACTTTTCATGCATTATTCTACACAGAGGAAATGAACAGAACACTGTATCCATTAGGATTCCTACACATATTATTATTTTACTTGTCACATTGTAAAGTAGAGAATAGTTCCTCCTGAGCAGAGTGAGACTGATCTGCTTATTCCAGGGAATAAACGCTGAAAGGGGAATCTCATTTGTCAGTGTTTAGAAATGTCAGGGGCTTTGCAAATATCCGACAAATCCACCAGAAGCGTGCTTGATTTATTTTAATTTTGCCAGGAAAGGAAACCATCAGAGAGAAGACTGTCAAGTTTAGCCTTGTTTAGTGAGCGGTGGAAATGACCCATGATACCTCTGCCAGTGTCTTGAACAACAGGGACACTGCTCGCTGCAACTAATGTCCATCATAGACCCAGTTTTTGGCAGCTTTTCTCTGGCAGAGACGAAAACAAATAAGTCTTTGGTTAGATATGTCACTTCTGAGCTGCCCAAGCAAAGAAGTGTTGTGTAAAACCATCCATCAGCCCCGAGGTCACCAAAGTGTATTAGAATGCAGTACTCAGTAGAAGCTTCAGAACCTGTCCAATGCGTGACAACTAAAAAGACAAACAAATGCCTTTGCTTTTAATACCTGGTATCATAGGTATAATGTAAATTACTACAACATTTTGTTTTAGGAGGCAGAGGGGTCATTCTTGTTGGGGTGATCAAGGTGGAGGTACTATGGTACTGCACTAAAAAAAGTGATAATCATTTCAAACAATGGAGGGGGGGGGGGGGCTGCATTATCCAATTGTGGTACCAGGAAAGAAGAAAATGAGTTACTAGGTAAAGGTCCACTTTATGTTTTAATACCTTTTCTTCCTGTGAACAAATGCCATTTTATTATTATCTTTGTCCTGCATTGTAGACTTTACTTCAGACCCAAGTTTACACATCCTATTGAGAATTCCTATAGATCCACTATGTTTGCTTTCTGAAAATAAAGGCCAATGGCAATAAGGTTGCACAACTAGGACAAAACTAAAATACGTATAAATGTAAATGATTTTCCATTCTAATATTGCTTTTCATCTCTGCTGGAAACAATGCATTTGATCTCACCATGAGCAATTTGTAAGAAAACTTACAATATTCTCATAACATTTTATCGCCTCTTCTTGTAGCCTTCCCTATCAAGAATTTTCTGTCACCATGTTAGAGCTTTATTCCAAAAGTGAGACTGTATCGATCTGTCTGCCACTGGAGATTGACCTACATAAGTACACCTCGTCACATCAATGTCGCCTCGTAAGACAGTGATAGATAATTAAAAAAGATTTCCAGAATGAGTGTGATTATCTACCAAATAAAAACCTAGAAATGAAATGCCAGAAGGCAAACCACTTTCTTAGAGCTGTGCAAAATCAATCTTTACTCCGTGACCAGATCTTTTAGAATGTGTTTATGCTGATAGAAGAGTTTGGACACCATTGCAAATATCAAGATAATATGGACTCTCCGGCTGGACATATCGGACTCCAGATATATGGCTGAGTAGGGCTCAATAAGAGATAATAGACTGTAGTATTGATTTTAATCAGTGAAATAACTGGACTGTGCTTGAGTTAACGCAAGGCAATCGTTGTCAACAGAACAAGATAGCAGATTATAGCTGTTAAATAACTGTGTCCCGAGTAAAAGTGAACCAGCACTTAGCTAAAATCCATCAACCTGAGGGCCATGTCAGATGGGCAATTTGTTTTCAGTGATCCTCTTTTTTTTAAAACATTTTCCCACTTAGAAAATCATTTTTGCAGCATTTTATATCGGCGCCAATCTCACCGGTGACAAGCACTCTGCATTCACCTCTGCTTAGCTATAAAAATTATTGCAGGAAAGCAATTTGTAGCAGCAAAAGCTAACATTCTGATTTTTCTAATCACTTCATGGGAATATTCTGTTTATTGAGACTGTTATATACTAATACTTAGATAATAATTTCTTTAAAACCCAACTTAAAGAAATCTGGAAATTCTCCGTTGTAGTGAGGCTGCTCTTGCACTGCAAGTTTTAATTGCTAATTTAGGTTTAGGACAGAATAAAGCATTTTTACTCCCAGGTAGACAGCTTTCCCCCATGTTCTGGTGGTGGGCTGCCATTCGGTGCCCTCATGTCTAATGGTGTTTAATTACATCAGGACCTTAGAAAGCTAGAGAGTGGGGGAGAAGAGGCTGTGGAGACCAGTGATGGTAGCAGAGGCGTAACTACAACCTTCAGGGCCCCGATGCAAGAAATCGTGAAGGGCCCCCCCCACCTCTCGTCCCGGGGCCCTTTATTACGGTCCCACAGTGGCCCCTTTACTGCCATCTTGGGCCCACCCCCACTGTGGCAGAACACCAGGGTCGCAAGTGCAAGTTGGGCAGCGGTTATCAGTACCAGCTGAGCCAATGCAAGAATTTTTGGCTACACAGGCGAAGGTGCATTTTGATTTTTAAAGCCCTGCCACCCCTCTTCCCTCCACAATGCAACCCACCCTCACTTCACATTCTAACCTCTTTCACATTACACCTGTATTTGTGATGGGGTGCAACGTGTAGGACGTCTCTACAAATCCACCCCCACCCAATCACCCTCTCTGCAAAAATCCTCTCGCAATTTCTAGCACAGATCCTATCCCCCAGGTCCTCCCTTCCAGTACAACCCTTTCCCACCATCCTGGGTCAAACTCCCCCAGCATTAAAATTCTTTCCCTCCATGCCAGCATAAGTATTCTCCTCAGTTCTGTCACAAATCCTACTACTCAAATCCCCCTTTCCAGTACAAACCCCCCAAAACACAAATCCTCTCTACTTCTAATACAAATCCATACTTCTAAACTGTCCCGGTTTTGGTGTGACCTTCCTGAGATACAAATGAAATCCTGTGTGTCTGGACTAAGGGTCTATTCACACCAGAATGCCTTGAGGGAAACATGCGTTTTGGGTGCGTTTCCCACACTTCAAAATGCACTGCCAAAGCGATCTGCAGTGGTTGTCAACTTAATGACTCCCCAAATGCCGGTTGCAAATGCAGTGTTTGCCTGCACCAGATTGTATGACCAGCAGTACCATGCAATCCAGTTGCAGTGCGTTTTGTAAAGTAGCACATGCACAGCTCTTGGTGCAGACCAACACAATTTTAGCCTATTCAAATGAAAAGGCTGAAATCGCACACAGCACCTGGAAGGCATGTGTATCGCTTAAAAATGCAGAGTGCGTTCCTTTGTGATTCGTGGTGTGAACTGGCCTTGAGTCCTGGAGTGATTACCCCAAATCTCTAGCGAGGTGCCCGGAATCCCAGAAACTATGATCATCTCAATAGCAGACAGCCTCTCTTTGATGGGGGGAGGGAAAAAGTTGTCAGAAAAGGATACTTACAGTGATTTGGGGGGGGGATAAGAGAATGCTGTATGTGCAAGGGGGCGTTTTAGGAGCAGAGAGAACTGGTGCTGGGGGGGGGGGGGGTCATATTATTTATTGAACCCCCCCTTCTAGCACAAGTTCTGTCTGCTCCAAAAGTGCCCCCTTGCACATACAGCATCATCTTATCCCCCAAATCACTGCAAGTATGCTTCTCACAACTTGAACAAATCCAAGCACACTGCACATTGCCCCACTAGTGCGCAGTGCACCCATTCAGTGCACATGGCATATCCACTGCACAAATCCAGTGTGCACTGCACATTACATGGCACCCATCGAGTGCACAGTGCACATCGCACATTCAGTGCTCACTACATATTGCAATATACCACTCACTGCACACTGCACTGATCCAAAGTGCACTGTCTGTCACACAGCACACATCCAGTGCATGCTGCTTGTTGCACAGCAGTACCCATCCATTGCATACTGCACATTGCACTGTAACCATCTAGTGCAAACTTCACAATGCACCCAGCAAGCATCCTCCTTTCACAACTAGCTCTCCCCCCTCCTTCCTTCCCTGCAAGTACCGAGCATTCAGAGTCAGTATGAACCTTATCAGCATGTCCCGTCCCGTTGAGTGCTGTGTGCTTTCTCCCCCCCCTCCCCCTCCTTCTGTCTGTGACAGCCAAGCCGAGGCGGAGGGGGAAGGGGGTTTTAGTCTGTATGTGAGGCAGGAAGAGGGAGAAATACTGCTATACAGGGTAATCGTAGCATGGGAGACCTGAAACTTCTCACACACGCCGGGAGCCAGTCACTGGAACAAGTACCAGAAGTCATTACTGGCGGTGATAGAGCTCACCATCCTTGCGGTCATTACATCAGGCGCCGGACCGGAAGTCTTTCATGTTTGTCTGGGGGCCCCTCCACAGTGGCAGAACACATGGGCCCAGTCGCAAGTGCGACTGTTGCGACCCTGGTAGTTTCGCCACTGGATGGTAGCATGCAGGAGCAGAGGATCAGGAAAGGATATCTACTTTTTCATGCACCCTAGATCTATATAATCAGTTAAACCCTTGCAGTGCAGGTATAGTTAAATGTCAGTGGTCAGATAGAGGATAGAGTGTGAGTGTTCAGAAACGGAACAGTTTTGTGTTAGGGAATACTGTAGTGCAGGCAGTTTAACACTGGCTAGCTACATTATTCACACTCATCAGGGCAGTGTTTGGGCACCATGCTGCCCTAGCCATACCTACTGATGATCCCTTTGTATAACAGCACTGCCCATTCTGTTGTAATAATTTTAGTAAAACAAATGCTGAAAGGCACACATGGAGATAGCATGGGATCTGCTTTATATGTAGCATACTGAACAAAATTTTCAGTGACGAAACACGTTAGAATGAGCTTGGTAACACACACACAGGAGTAATATCCTTGTCAGTGCAGAGTATCAGGCTGATTCTTATTGTGAAAAAGAGAAAGAAGATGAGGTACAGTTAGCTGTAGTGTACTGATGGGAAAGAGAAAGACTTCTGTAGGCTGGTTTATGTATTTCTAATGTGCAATAATACAATGTGAGTGTAGTTTTTCCAATATTTGTTAAAAACTTAAGGAGTTGTTTACACTATGTGTGATCCATTTGCTTTTTTGTCATATGGTGGCTATATGAGAATGGAAGAGCCATTATAAGGATCATATGATATCTGATTGTATTCCAGTGGAACACTTAGGACCAGTGAATAGGTGTATCTAACCTGGAAATTCAATGTTTTTAAAAAGCACTATTGCCTAGAGAAAGAGGGTAAGGGCAGTTTCAGTTGATAAAAGAGGCATTCACGTGTTTTTGATGAAGAATAGTTCTTTACAAGGTAGAAGCAATGCACACTATGCAAAATACATACTGCCATGGAAGAAGAGTAATTCACAAATTGATTTTGGATCTCCAAAGCAGAATCAAAGTTCCACTATGATACATTGTGAGCGGGCAGGCATTTTATTGCATCAGAGACACTCAATAACTATTTTGCAAAAAAACATTCCAACCTGCCTGCTCACAGAAATCCCCAAACCTTAAACTGAGTTGCGCACATGTAGTTCAGCTTACAATGGCTGGGCCCATCCTGTGTGTCGGGATGACTAGCCCTTGCGAATGGGCAGGACTGATGTCATTCCACACTGGCCAATGAAGATGGCCAAAACTTGGAACACAGGAAAAGATGCTGGAGCTGGTGAGGGAGCATAGGGAAGGTAAGTATCCTCCCTTTAGTTCTTTAGGTGATTGGCCTATGCTGTTGGATTGATATTTGTGTACAGAGATCTCACAATTGTTTTTTCTGTATATTTTTTATTGATCAGTTTAGGGTATAGAATATAAGGGTATTTTTTATAGTGGAGTTTCAATTTGTATAGCAGCAGATTGGAGGGTTTATGGTTATTGGAATAGCTCTGCTTTAAGTGCTTTTTTAAAGCACTAATAGCAAGCATTATATTATGGTACACATGTTTCTTATAATATATCTTGCAGGTACTTTGAGTAAACATTGTACATAATTTTTTTATATTGTTTTTATTGGTTTAAACGATATGTATATACATTTTGATGCCAGCTTTATAGTTTGCTACTGACATATCCATCCCTATCTTGAAGTGGAATTAAAACTGACATTTTGAAAAAACACTGACAGGCAGGATTTTTATAACTGAAGTGACCTTCTTATGTCGTAAATGCTTTGTCCTGCCTGTCAGCAGTAATATACACTGAGTCGCATGTGCAGCTCAGAGTACATCTACCACAATGAAGTGACTCCTGTGCACATGTGCTTTAGTGATGTTATTACAGCATGGCCATTCAAGAGGCCAAATAGAGCAAACCCAGAAGGCAGACCAGGCAAAGATAAAAGCACAAGGCGACCAGCTGGATCGCTAACACCTGAGCGGTGGAGGGTTTCATTGACAGATAAGTCTGCCATGATGTAATAACACGCAGTGCATAGTAGTGCATTATGACATAAAGCTCCTGGTGGCCCATTAAAAAAAAAAAATAGCGGAGTTTCGTTCAGCTTTAACAATAAAACGTTGGGAAATACGGTGATGTCTCCAGACTTTGTTGTTTTGTATTATATCGCATTTCTCTAACTGTATCTTCCCTACTGTTACTATACCAAATCTCCCAGCATTCCAAGGCAGACGCCAGCTAGATAAGCAAGATTGAGGTTCTAATTTCACAAAACCCGTAAAACTGCAGATAGGCTGCCTCTGTAGGATATATTCCTTAAATAAAGTATTTCTTCTATATCTTGGTAGCAAAGTGACAGTAAAATGTATGAGCAGGGCTTACCATTTCAGACATCACAGTGCTGTCATGTTGCATGATATGACTTATGTAACAATTTTCTACCTAAAGAGAAAGCAACACAAACTCTATGGAAACCAGAAAAAATTGTATCTCAAAAGTATTTTTTACCGTAATAACATTTCTTAGCTCAGTAATATGTTATGGAAAGGGATGTGCAGTTGTGAGAAAAGCTTTAGGAGTTTTCTGGATTTCAGGAAAAAACAGGGTTAGCTTTACCAGCAACAACAACATATACATAGTTTTTCTTCTCTCTTCCGCCCCTCCATTCAGCTGCTATAAGCAAAGAGAAATGCACAGTATTTCTGGGTAAAGGCAAGTATGCCAACTTCCTCTCTTGTAACAGCACTGTTGCTTGGGGAATAGCCAACTGGGCACCCACCGCTGTCACCAAGGGTAAGGAGTCCACAACTCTTGGTACAGAGGACTTCCCGTTTTTGTTACCAGCAACTGGGCATAGCAAATGGAGAGTGAAAGGAATTCGTTATTATCTGGGAGGGTCAGCATTAAATATGGAACATATATCTCTAGTGAGCCAGGGATCCTCTTCCCGAACATGCTATCACAATCTTTTTTAAAACGTGGTCATGTGGGACTCCACCAACTGGGCCACATTATTCATTCATAGTGTACTGTGAAAGGAGGAACTACAAATACTGACAGCCTTTGCAACTGTCGGCTTGTAGAAGTAGTAGTAAAAAAATATAAGGCTTCAATATTACTTTAAAGTCAACCTGTTGCTTTGCCCCGCATTTGCAAAACATAGGTTGATTTTGAGTATGAATGGCTCCTAAGAGGGGACCTGATCTTCTACATCATAACAGTACACTAATGCAATCTTATTTAATCGACAGCAGAGACAGCATTTTACACTGTCTTCTCCTTTTGAGTATGTATTTTTATGGGTAATGAACACCTTTCTAATAGATTATATAGTAGAACTACGGACAAGCTATTCCAATATTTGCATATTTGCATGAATTACTTCAAGGGTACAGTAAAAGCATTTTTACTTATTGAATCCTCCTCTCACGAAGCAGACAGGACTCCCCAAGCTCTGGAAATGGACTGTTCTTTGGTGTCCTCACCTTCAATGCAGAGCTATGGAGGTGAAGATGCCAAGACTATAGACTGCTGGTGTATATGGGGGAGGAGGCTGCGTAAATCAGCATAGCGGCACTGAGAAGCCTACAGGAGCAGGTGATCAGGTGGGTAAATTTACTTATCGATGCCCCCTAGGCCTAAATGAGCAGTTAATCCTTGTAATGTGGGTGGAGAGTATAGCAACATTATTTTGCATGAATGATTGCCTACCTTTAGCATCAGTGGTAAGTTCTACCTTTCACCATACTATCTTGCCAGGCAAGTTTTATGTATGCTTATATAAAATACTCATGTGCAATAAAAAAAGATGTAATTTTGGAGCTTGTTAGCTTCATTTTACAACACTGCTGCAGAAAAATAAATGTATTTAATAATAATTTCAATGTCAAGGACTGTATTTAATGAAAGCTGGGTCTAAGATGCCAACACTTAAGGTGAGGGATAAACTGGCAGTTTTATATTTGCTTCACTAACCACACTTTTTCCTTCTGTAAGCATTCAGGGAGATTGGAGAATGTCAAAAAGGTTACAAGCTTGCTTTGCATGTGAATGTATATATTTTTTATATATTTTTTACATGATATTACAATAACTGAAGCTTTAAGGATCTTTGGCTATGAGAATGGTAAAGTATAAGGTGCCTTGGAGTTAGAAATGCAGTCCTAGTGGTCCCGGCTTGGTCTCACTTCTCAGTGTTTGCTTTTTGTTGTATTTATAAAGTTTCCTGGAATTCCATGTCCTCTATTTACATCCATCGTTAAACACCTACTATTGTCTATACTTACCTGAGTTTGTAAGACCACTTGTACATTGATCTTCTTAATGTACTTTGTGTCAGCTAGCTGTTCTTCTAGTCTTTGTGCTATTGTGTGGTATTGTTTTGTCATATTTGACATTAGATTTTTTAACATTTTTTATGTTTTATTAAACATACAAGAAGAGCTTTTCCACAATACTATTACTATTACTAAATGGTAAACTCGAAAACTGGTGGATATTGAAAGAAGGAGACATCGGAGACTTGCTGAACAGCTAGAAGGCACAAAACACAATGACTAACATATTAGTACATCTTGTAAAGCACTACATTCTGTTTATCTAGGGCAGGGTTTTTCAACCAGGGTGCTTAGGCACCCTGGGGTGCTTTTAGGTTTCTTCAGGGGTGCCTTGGCAAAATACCCCAAAATTGGCCAAAAATTGTATACAACGGAGTGGGTGGATGAAGCCTGCCTTTTAGTTACAGGTTTTCATTGTGCACTATTACAACCTTCTAGCTGTCAGTGTCCTAACAACCAACGACCTCATCGGTTGATAAGGAGGACGTTAGGCATCTGCAGAGAATCCTTGTTTGCTCCTCCCCTGGCTCCTCTGTCAGCACTGGGGTCAGGTTTGCAGAGTGAGAGAGTGAAATGGAGGGAGAAGAGAAACAATGGAATACTAGGCCATACCAGTGTGCATAGGTGTATTTGCTTTGGAAGAAAAAAATCACCCCTAAAGTTGGGTGTCTTATGTGTGTGGATGTTGCTGCATTATGTAAATGTATTAGTATCGTTTTTTTACATTTTAGAATGGGGTGACTGAAAACACATGCATTATTTTCAAGGGTGCAGTGACTGAAAAAAGGTTGAGAAACACTGATCTAGGGGACCCCCTATCCTTTTTAATAAGATATCCTGGGCTGGTGGGCCTGACTGAAGATGCATCACTATTAATGTAACAGAAAAAGAGAGAGGGAGAGAGAGGCACCAAGCAACCAGTAGTGTAGCACAGCTTAATAAGTAAAAGTGCGGGATCCTCATCACAGCCCACTTGGGCACTAACTGCCATCACTGTTATCCTGTGAGTTGAACCTGTTACTAGTTTTACATGTTTTTACTTATTAAGCTGTACTACACTACTGGTTGGCTGGTGCCTCTCTCTTCCCCTCCCTTTTTCTGTTTCAGTGTGGGTTCCCAGACCCCTGTGCAGGCTGCCTAGCTTCCATTGGAAACCACAGTTACTTTTGATCGATTTTAAAATTTTATCTAACCTGAGGACTGAGAGACACATATATGTGTACATATAAAATATATTTTTATTGATATGTATTGCTTTTATTGCATTTTTGTTTGTTTCTGGTCTATCACTATTACTGTGTACTTTGCATTTTATATATTCTTTAAACCACAAGAGCTAATTAGTTGTTTATTCCCTATCAGGTCAAAGGTTTCCAGTAATCCCCTGTAGGTGTTAATTTTTTTTTTACCACTTAGAGATCCAGGGTGTAGGAATGGATGTACACTGAACTATATTTACTGTAACACTTCATAGTGTATTCCCATATCACCAGGAAAAAACTGTTATCCAATGAAATGCCTATTTACTATACATTCTGCTTATATAGAACAGTAAGATGACCTTTAAGGAGACTTGGCAGACTATATTACATTTAGGTAATTTCAGAGCTATTCCCATCCATCCACAGGTCAAATGCCAATTTAAGCAGCCACCAAATTCTAATGCTAAAGAGACAGTAATTGACAAATGCAGAATTCTTCCCTCTCGTGTTGTCAGTCATAGTATAGCTCCCTTGTGAATAAAAATCATTGTCGTAGCAGTTTCTCTGTGAGCTGGAAAGGCTGTCTCTCTTGATTTAAATTCTTCGCTAGGTAAAAGAAGGCATTGACATATTCAATAATTGCTAGCCAGCCTGAAACCAACTTCATGATTAGTCACAAGAAGAAGCCACATTTGTAAATGTCCAATTTATTAACTTGTTTTAAGACCAAAAAAATTGCGACTATATGTACGCTGACTTGTATTATAATGATGTGTATTCAGGAGGAATGACCCAAGGTCTTGTTCACATATCTGCATTTTGTCATGCTGATTTCATGCAGTTCAGCTGCATGAAATCTCGGTATAAAATAGCATGGACATATATACAAACTGATAGCTCCTGAATTCCAGGGGGCAGAGCTGTATAATAGCTAAAACCAATATTCGTATTCTGCATATGTTTACCCAAATTACAGCAGAACTTTAGTCTAAATGCAAAGCAGGATACTGTTTATTAAATGGTCCAGGCCAAGATGAACACCTATAAATTCTACCATCAGGAGCTTTTCTTGGTACCGAATGGCATTTAAGTTTAAACAGAAATGGAGAGTGAATTATGATAGATAGAACTCAAAAATCTTGTACAGAAAACTAGGGGCCTAAAGGCACTCTTTTATTCAAATACAAACTTTATCTAAGAAGTCAAAACTTCCCCTCACCACCCATGCCCCACTATTAGACCCCTTTCACACTGGGGCATTTTTCAGGTGCTTTTGGGCTAAAAATAGCGCCTGTAAAGCACCTGAAAAACAACTCCCCTGCAGTCCCAGTGTGAAAGCCTTAGTGCTTTAACACTGGGGCGATGCATTGGCAGGACATTAAAAAAAGTCCTGCAAGCAGCATCTTTGGAGCGGTGAAGGAGCACTGTATACACGGTTAAAAGCACCCTGCTAGTGGCCGAATAGTGCCGATAGAATGAAGATAAATCACTGCTAAAACTAGTGACGCTTTACCGTCAATGCCCATCCTCCCCAATGTCATAGTAGCCTTATAGGTTATTACATGTTTGTACCCTATAATTTTTCAATACTAGGCAGAGCAACAGGTTCACTTTGAAGCCCAACTCAAGCATTCCTTTCAAGAAAAAAATAGCCCAGGCCTTCTTTAAATAAAAAAATGCAGCTTTAGCAATATTTTCATTCACTCTGGTGCTGCCCCTTGCAGAATGACCTCTGCAATCACCCAGTTCCATTTTTCGCCCTGGTTGGATGGTGGCCATCCTCATTCAGCCTACTTCTTGTGAACTAGGGCATTAAAGACCCACCACCTTGGGAGGCGTCATCAAGCCACCTAGGATTCATAGAAAAATGCTACATAGAGTGGCATCATGTCTCTTAGCAACATTTATGACCTGCCCAACGCCAGAGGAAGAAGAGGGTGACAGATGAATGCACAACAAAGCTAGAGCTAGGCTTTAAAAAGAGTGACTATAATTGGCCAGTACTTCTTACCCTTTACCACCTTTCTAATCCACTGGCAGAGCCTCAAGAAACACCTGGGAATGCAGCACTTGGTGATTGAATAACCAGTTGTCAACAGTCATGTCAGGGCGAGGAGAACATACATAGAAATAAGAAAGTTCTGACCTTCCCAGTAAGTTGAATCTCAAAACAGCACAGGGAAGGCATGTTTGGCATGCTATAGCTCCCTTCTGTAAAAATTTACATTTTAGCTAGTTTACTATGGGAACAGTAAAGATTTATTTTAAAGGATAACATTGGTAACATTGTCTTTAAAAATTCCTCCTCCCCACCCATAAACTTTCCTGGGTGTTACATTTAGCATTCTACACTCCATGGTTCTCCCAACCCCAGACCACCTGTCCATAAGAATAAGGGTAAATTGCAACCTGCATGTACAGAAGAAGAAGAGCTCTTTGAAGATCTTTGAAGTGGCAGCTTTGCAGCTTCCAGTAGGCACACAGAGTAACTATCCATGGAGCATGGATAGGTAAGCTTAACATTTAAGAGAGGCGATGAAAAGGAGAGGCTTTCAAAGGTTAATGTATGGTTGTCTTTTAAAAGTGACATGAAATTAACCCTAAGGAATGTTATTTTTTTTTTGTATTTTTTAGAATTGTAACACGCGGATATAATAGATTTTAATTAGTTGGGTTTGATATTTAGAACTGGAAATAAGCATTCTGATAACCATTTAGCATGTAAGAAAGAAAAAACAAGAAGATGCTCACCTTATTGCCAACGCAAGATATTAATGTGAATCTTTAAAAATCTTAAAAATAAAGAGCTAAAATGTATATATATATACACATATATATATATATATATATATATATATATATATATATATATATATATATATATATATATATATACACATATATATATATATATATATATATATATATATATATATATATATATATATATATATATATATATATATATATATATGTATATATATATATATATTTATATATATATATATATATATCTTGGTTTTTAATTGCCATACCCTAAGCCTAAAAAGTACAGCTCTGCCCTTGGGTCAGTATTATCATAAATATAGTGTGTTGTCTGTGGAAATGTCTGAGTAACTTTCCAACACTCCTGACTTTTGGCATCTCATAGGTGGGGCTTCACCAAAAATTGAGTGGGACGTCTGATATGGGAGGCGTTCAATTCAATCTAAAATGGCTATAACTAATCAAGGACATGATGTATCCTCTTACATATTTGATCTGGAGATGTTTGAAAATATGTTATACAGGCATTATATAAAACATACAATCTGCATGAATAGCGCTGTACAGTTCAGTTTATTCAAAGGCCAGTTCTGTCTACATGCATTATTTAGACGCAGTACCCTGATGAAAATTTAAATCCATGTAATCTCAGTACTATTATACTGCAAATTTGATGGAAATTGGACCCTTTTTTACACCAATGTTTTTTCCTAACAAGGAATGGCAAAGCAATGCCGAATACACAGAAACAACAAGAAAATGATATCTGTACTGCCTCTCATCTGCCTCTGTAGGTATTTAACCGGAGTAAGAACGGATCAGATATTTTTTAGGTTGTTTAATTAATTCTGATAGGCAGAACTGGCTTTATGTAGAAATGAAATTAGATCTAAGTTGTGGATTTAAGCAGCTATTATGCATTGAGGGTAGGGGTGTAAAGCACCAAATTGGTTCCTAATTGCTCAAGTCCTAGCAATCATGTAAGGTCACAGGATTTGTGGAAGGTCTCCATTGTGGTTGCTGATGTCACTAGATACTCTGCCTTTTGGTATTGACATCAGGCCACATGACCCAAATTGGAGTGCTGTGGGTCCACAGATAAAAGCTTAGCATTTATTACCTTTTTTCACCTCTACCCTTCCTGCCTAATGTATGCCTATTTTATTAAAACTTTACAGTTTTGGTTAAATCTAAAGGGAACTTGTGTTTTGTTCATGAAGGGCAAAGCAACAGGTTAATGCCAGCTTTACTATATGCTTACTTTCCCTTTCGCTCCCTTAATCCTCTGTTTGACCACCAAGTAAGAAAAACCTTTGTAAGCACCAAGTTGCTTCTTGGACCTTACACTGGGCAGATGAACCCCTCCAGACCACCATGGGACAATGCCGCTTGCCTGAATAGCCATTTACCAAGCACCAGCATTGTCACTTGGGAAGAATGTAACTGCATGTTGCAAGTTCTTGATTTGCTGGATGAAGGTTAGAAGCTGGTAGTGTTGATCAAGCATTGCATGTTGCAAGCACTGATTTTTCTAAACAGGGGAGTAAGCAGTGACTTTTGACTGGTAACCTACTACTAGTAACCACTGCTAAATAAACGTATGGGTTGGTGAGGTGGCTCAAAAAGTTGGAGATCAGTGTGTAGGTACCCGGTTATGGGGCTTATAAGGAGCATGTAACACCTTCTTTGCTGACTGTGGTCATTACAGCTTTTGTAGCACTCCACATAGGATACTCAACAGGTTGCACATAGCTAAAATCAGCTATGCAGGTGGAATGGAATGTCAGTTCTCTTACTAATGGTAACTGACATCACAAGGCTGGAGTTTGAAATCCCAGCAAAGAATCTATGGGAACACCCAATCCTGATCTAGATACAAGTAATAATATTTGCATGAGAAGTTGATGATTGATCTTGCCATTTTGAAAAAAAAAGACAACTGGGCATTAGAAAATGCATGTGTGAACAATTCTATAAAGGGTGAATATTCTCTACAGCAGTCTCATGAAATATAAAGAATGTATCAAGAATGCATTACCAGCAAAAAAGAACAAATTCTGCCATCATTTCCATACATAGCTTTTCACTGAACGAGAATTCCCCTACAAGTAGACCCTTGAGAATCTTTCAATGGATGTTCTTATAGACACTTACAGTCTAGTAGATGTCAAACATTGCTGATTTTTAAAACTGAACTCCAGGCAGACAGCTAAATACACAGATTAAATACATATAAAGTAATTAGTATGTCTGCATTTTCCATCCAGTCCTGAAATTGACACAGTCCTGCCATAAAGTACAGCCCATATAACAGGGGAGGGGATAGGATTTTTCTTTTCTGTGGTTCAGTAACACCGATCTCCTCCCCAACACTTCCCTGTAATTGGACAGTGAAAGGAGAAGCAGCAGACTGATGAACTAACCTCTCTGCCACTCTGCTCTGTCCTACTATCAGTTCTGTAATGCAACTGATTGGCCCCTTGTAATCCCAGGGAGAGCTCTGCTGTACAGGGACTGTGAGAGGTAAATGCTCTAATTTAACCCCCCTGACGGTATTCCCGAGTCTGGCTCGGGGTGGAATTTTTATACCAAAAGCGGTAACCCCGAGCCAGATTCGGGACTGCATCGCTGGATCCAGGAGGATGCTTACTTACCTTCTCCCTCGGATCCAGCGATGTCCCCACACTGTACGAGCGAGCCGTGTCTCGCTCGATCTATCACAGAGCCGATCTCCATGCCCTGCGAGCGTTGCGACGCACGGGGACGGAGATCGGCGCCAAATTCAAAAAGTGAAACACTCACTATACATACAGTATAATGTAATCTTACAGATTACATTGCTGTATGTAAATATTTCACCTCCCCTTTGTTCCTAGTGTTCTGCCCAGTGTCCTGCATGTAGTTTTATATAATAAAAACTGTTCTTTATGCCTGGAAACTGGAGATTGTCCATAGCAACCAAAACTGTCCCTTTACATCAAAAATGATTTTAGACCAGCTAGAAAACAGCGATAATAAATTGGAATCACTCGATGAATTGAGCGATAGCGATTTGTGGGGAGATTCGTCATCAAATATTGAAAAGTAATGACAGTGACAATTCTGCAACTGAGCAAATTTCAGTGTTTTTGATTTGATTAAATTATTGAATAATTTTTATTATTGTTATATTATTATTTGGTACAATTATTTAAAATTATTTATTATATTATAATTTATGATTTCATTTTTCAAACTTTATCATACCCGGGATGTCTGCTAGACTCTGGTTTGGACAGATTTAAGAGAGTTATTGCTAAGAATTACAGGACTACAATATAAAATGCCAAATTTTCATGCAAAATAATTGTACCGCTTTTACCACCTAAAATCCGAAATAATCGTACCACCAGGGAGGTTAAAACAAATACAATTCAGGAAATATTACAGAATACAGAGCTGCATTCATGTTAGTATATAATAGGGAGTATACAGGATTCTAGTAAATACATCTTTTTTATTATCATTGTAGCTTTGGCCTTCATTTCTTATAAACATTTCCCATTTTACAAGCTTTTATTCCACGTTTCATTTATTGTATTCCTTTTTTCATATTTACAAAGAAAAAGTTTTGCCTGAACATGGGCTTTACAACTTCCTACAGGGTCAGGTTGGCTAGACAGATAGAAACACATACCGTTTAGTCATCAGCCCAAGGAATCATAATATTTTTTTCCTGATGTCGGAAAAGCATCATTATTTCATTATACCATAAATAGGCTGTGGAGGCATCATTTAGTTAATAGCAAATTTCTTTATTTCCCTTGCTGAACATAACCAAGCCTAAAAAGGTGTTAGAATGTTTTCAGTAGTACATAAGTGGAAAGTGTATTTTTTTATGAAATGAAGAGAAAAGTCAGGTAGAGGACAAGATACAACATTGATTGCTTTAGGTGCTCTTAAAGTGTATCTAAACCTAAAAACTTTTTTTATGTTTGTAGCACTGCCCCTGTATGGATTGCTGTGTGTAGAATTCCCTATATATATATATATATATATATATATATATATATATATATATACACACACACAGTTACCCAAATTGTAACAATGTTTTAAAAATAATAACAAAATAAAACAATAAAAAACAATCTGTGCCCTACTGACACTGTTCACTGCTCTATTGACTGACACCATCCACTGTCCTACTGACACCAGCATCTGCCCTACTGACGCATCCCATGCTCTACTGACACCATCCACTGCTCTGTGTCCACTGTACTATTGTGCATGTGCGTATGAGCTTTGGGGTGCACATCCTAATGCAATAGGCTGCATGCACCTATGGCCTAACAGAAAAGACAACTAATGCATCCACCTTATCTAAGGATTGGTAAGCTGCAATGTATTACATTTTTGGTTTTAGTGATCTTTTAACCCTCCAACTTAGGTTAGTGTCAGTCTGTCAGCTCTAACTACAAATTATAAAGTGTCTTTTTTTTTTTGGAAAGGAAGGAATGCAGCCATTGGTGTTACTACAGCCTCGTAGGGGGTCGGGGTGGTACATCAAGTCGATTTGTTACTTTGGCTTGAGTAATGTACGGGTTTACTTTAAGGTCAAATTGGTTGACACCAAACTCTCAGAAGTCCTAAAAGATTCAGTCAAGGTAGGAAATCACTAGAAGACACAATGTAATTGAGGTTTCAAAATAGAGTGTGACTATAGTCTTGCTCTTTCTGTGAATGCAGCAGGGTCCATTGTCCTGTATCTATAGCATAGAAGTGCAGAAGAATGATGAAGGCCACCCAAGGGTCTCAATGAATTGGGTGAATTGGCCATGTTAGCCCAGCTAAAGCTGCACCAACACTTCCCGCTAACATATCACTAGTGTTGACACAATGGCACTATATTAACAGATTCTAAATTACCTATCGCTAAAACTGGTAAAGCAAACACATCGTATTTAATATAGAAAACTGTGCTTAAGAAATATTATTGCACTGTGTAAAAGTGTCAAATTGCCATTTTTTCACAGCACGTAATAAGCCTTTTTCAAGCAAAGACGTTTCGTTCAACAATTCCCGTCTTTGGCTGGAGGTTCTATTAAAGATTGCTTTGCAGCAATCTAATTGGAATTGCCCTGGACATGTACAAAGTGATTTCAGGCAGAAATAGAATCCCATATGGTTTCTATCAGAGAAAAGTGTGCAAAGAAAAAATATGCCTTAAAAAAGAACAGGATGCATTGTTATCATAGAAACTGAATCCTTGCCATTTATTAAGAGCATTAAAACAAAAAAAACTGTATATCTAAAGACAAAAGTTGAAACCCTTTTCAGTTGTTCTTTTTTTGCCATTTGTGTCCCCATTCAAGAGATTCTCCATCACTTCCTGTCCTGTAGACACAACAGGAAGTGAACTTTATATTTCTACAAAGTTAAGTAAATCCCCTCTTGGCTGTTTTTTCATTGAACATGCTTCTTTTTTGGATTATCTCCCCACCATTTCTGTTCTGGTAATTCAAAGTTTCGATTTACACTTTCAGCCCCAGTTATAATAGTCATCAAGACTAAAATAGAACAGTAATCTCACCAGTAGGGACACAGACAGCAATAAAAATCTAAGCATATACAGTCAAATAAAAGCACCAATCAAATGTCCACATTTTTTTTAGATTTCAAACTTCGTATTCAAATTGAGAAAGAAAATCATCCTCATGGGAGTAAAATTACAAATTTACAGGTGTCTTTGGTGTACAAATATTGGAATGAGCGTAAACAAAAAGACTAAAAAAAGTTGCAAACTTAATAAACATAAGGGTTGATTTACTAAAGGCAAATAGACTGAGCACTCTGCAAGTGCAGTTGCTCCAGAGCTTAGTAATGGAGGTAAAGCTTCAATGTGCAAAGAATATCCAATCATGTGCAAGGAAAAAAAAAAACAGCATTTTAGCTTGCACATGATTGGATGATGGGGGTCAGCAGAGCTTCCTCTAGTTTACTAAGCTCTGGTGCAACTGCTCCTGTAGCGTGCAATTGCACTTTGCAAAGTGCACAGCCTATTTGCCTTTAGTAAAATAAACCCCATAAGGGATGATTTACTAAAACTGGAGGGTGCAATATCTGGTGAATCTGTGCATGACAGCCAATCAGCTTTTAACTTCAGCTTGCTCAATTACATTTTTCCAAAAACAAAAAATCGGGTTGGTTTCCATGCACAGCTGTACCAGATGTTGCACTCTCCAGCACACCTCAATGGGGTTTATTTACTAAAGGCAAATCCACTGTGCACCAAAAGTGCTCGTGGAAGTGCAGCTGCTGTACATCTAAGCAGGACATTCAAGGAAAATAAAAAACAGCATTTTTGCTTGCACATGATTGGATGATAAATTCAGCAGAGCTTCCCCTTGTTTCAGATCTTCACCTCAATCTTGACCTCAGACTGCACTTCCAAGTACACTTGTAGTGCACAATGGATTTGCCTTTAGTAAATCAACCCCATAGTGTCAGTTTGGCTACAATGAACAAATGCCATATTATATATATTGTAATGGTGTCAATTTATGGAGTCCAAAGCTTTTAAAGATAACATTGGTTCCCAGCAGAAAAAAAGCCAACATGTTTTGGGAACCCTCCCTTCATTAGGGCTTAGAAATGTAGAATTTAGATTGTTTTGTGCTTATGGCCTCATGCACACAGAGCATTTGACCAGCTACTTTGAATTTATTTTTTCCTGGCAGGAGAAAAGCAGCTTAACCAAGTTCTGACCACCGCACACACATATATGTCTGCAGAATGGCACAGGCAGACAAATGGGCATACCTGTATGTCCCTTTGAATTTGCCGCCTATCGGGAGCGTGCGCTGCGGGAGCATGCCCGCAGGTCCTGCAAGCTCGATGTTGACCGGTGGCCCGCGATTGCAAGATAAAAACAAGGCATTTCCCTGTTCTGTCCAGCAACATGACAGGGATGTACTGCTGCCTGTCATCGGGAGAAGGGATGTCATGTTGTAGTGAGCCCATCCCCCCTACAGTTAGAATCACTCCCTAGGACACACGTAACCCCTTGATCGCCCCCTAGTGTTTAAACCCTTCCCTGCCAGTGTCATTTATATGGTAATCAGCAGCTATCTGTAGCTCTGATCGCTATATAAATAACAATGGTCACAAAATAGTGTCAAAAGTCTGATGTGTCTGCCATAATGTCGCAGTCCCGATAAAAATCTCAGATCGCCGCCATTACTAGTAAAAAAAAAAAATTCATAATAAAAATGCCATAAATCTATCCCCTATTTTGTAGACGCTATAACTTTTGCCCTCAATACTTATTATGATATTTTTTTAACCAAAAATATGTAGAAGAATACTATCGGCCTAAACTGTGGAAGACATTCTAGGCCCATTTTTTGGGGGATATTTTTTATAGCAAAAAATATAGCTTATTTTTAAAAATGACGCAGGGGTGATCGAATATCACCAAAAGAAAGCTCTCTTTGTGGGGAGAAAAGGGATGTCAATTTTGTTTGGGTACAATGTCGCACAACCGCGCAATTGTCAGCTAAAACGACGTAGTACAGAATCGCAAAAAATGCTCTGATCAGGAAGGGGGTAAATCCTACTGGGGCTGAAGTGGTTAATAAACTCACTAAAGGTATGGGTATGTGGAAACATGTGGAATTCCCCTCGCCTTCCACAACCCAGTGGACAATCGCTTGCCAAGGGCTGCCATGTATAACTCTGTGTACATCTTGACTTTCATAGAAAGTCTCTGGGAACTCTTGCAGCAGATCAAGGTACGACAGAAAGATGAGCGCCTAATATTCCTCCTCCAAAAGTTGTTGTAGGCAAAATACAGGTTCACATTAAATACCTTTAGGGCCCATTCACAATTGTGTATTTTGGCAATGTATGTGTTAATGCACATTAGTGCACCTTCTCTGCATGTGGTGCTTTGCGGTGATATTCTCTGCTATAGGCACCCGACACATTCTACGGTGAAGCCCAACACACCTCAGCAAACCACAGCAAATATACTGTGTGTTGTGATACACTGCCTTTTTTTTAAAAGGATCATGTATGTTTTTTTATTTGTTGTGGTGGGTTGGCAGCCCATTCATAATGAATGAAATGCGTTAATGCAACGCACATTAACATGTTAAATGGCAACTGGTGAAAAATGATGATGATTGGTTCTTGTGAGTATTTTCTCAGCATCATAATAAACAAGCCTCATTAAAAGGGGTTGTGCTTTGATAAACTATTGGTTTAAAAAAATTACAGGAGCTCTCTTATGATTACTTAAAAAAAAAATAATTTTTGGCAATATTCATACATCTTTCTATAACATATTTTAAAAAAAGTTTGTAGATAATAACATTCTTCATAACAATATTGTTTGTGTATGTGTAACACATTTTTTTTATTGTATGAAAATTCTAATTAAACCAAAATAAAAGCGCTATCTGCTTTAAAACCCAAAGGTAATGAAACCTTGCTGTTACCTGATGTGAGCTCCTGAGTCATAGAACACATTCTACAGACACCCATAAAATGGATGTGCAGCAAAGAAAATTGCTGCTGAATTCTCTGTAGAATGCATCAGTTGTAAATAAGTGCAAAGGGAGCCATATGCGGAGGCCTTATAAAGGTTATAGAACATGATATTACCTTTCTGTTAACTATATTCAGATAGTCCATGGTATTAGATCAACAGGCCTACCAGGGAGAGCGGGAAGGAGGAAAGAACAGACGGGAGGATAGGTGAAAAGAAAGAAGGAAGAGGAGAATTGGGGCAAAGAAAGAGAAAGCAGAATGAAAAATGGAAGAGAGAATGAAAGGTGGGAAGGTCAAGAAAAAGAAATGAAGGAAGGATGGGGGGTATGAAAAAGGAAAATAGGACAGAAGAAAGAGAAAAGTAGAAAGGACAGAAGGGAGGGAAGGGAGGAAGGAAGGGGCAAAAGAGGAATGAATGATGGAAGTGAGGGAGGAAGGAAATGGTAAATGGACCAAATGATAGGGAAGGAAGGAAGGAAATCAGGAAATAAGGGAAAGAGGAAAGCAAGTGGTAAGGAAGGAAGGAAGAAAGAAAGAAAGGAAGGAAAGAAGGAAGGAAGGAAGGAAGGAAGGAAGAAAAGTAAGAAGAAGAAAAGTGTAATGAAAAATAATAGGGAGATAGTAAGGAAAATGGAGAAGGAAGGGGATAGAAAGAGGAATGATGGAACAAAAAACTAGAAGGAAAGAGGGATGGGGTAGATGGAAGGGAGGGTATAAGGAGGAAGGAAGGAAAGGACAGGAGAGAAGAGGAAAAGGAAAAAGAATAATGATTTAAAGGAAGGGAGGTAGGAAAAGGAAAGGGAATAGGGGGAAAAAAGAGGAAGAGGAAGGCCAAAGAAAAGAAGGTAAAAAAGAAAGAAGGAAGTAGGAAGTGAAAAGAAGGAAAGTGGAATGAAAAATAAAAAAAGGAGATAAAAATAGAATTGGAACAGGAAGGGGATAGAAAGAGAAATGAAAGAACGATGGGGTGGGGAGTGGAAGGATGGAAGGGAGGGTATAAAGAGAAAGAGGAGAGAAGGAAAGGAGAGGAATAGAAAAAAAGAGGAATGATTGAAAGGAAAGGAGGTAGGAACAGGAAAAGGGAATGGAAAGAAGAGATTAAGATGAAAGTCGAAGAAAGGAAGGAGAAAAAAAGGAAGGCAGGAATGAAGGAAGGAAGGAAGGATGGAAAGGGAAGGAGGGAAAGGAAGGAAGGAAAACAGGGAAAAAAGGAAAGGACAGACTTTCACATGGCTCACAGATACCATAGAATATTCCGATATAACACATACTGGGATTCTCATAAACCACTTAATACTCCCAGCATGGCACCATTTTTTACTACTGCTTCTTACTGATCACACATAAAATCAATTTCACTAATCCACTTGGCACATTACACCCCTTCCTGCTGTTTCTTACTATGAGCCAGAAAGGGATAAAGATAATTTCTTCCTTAAGCCCTATAAATGAATTTACTGTCTCTGGGGAACAGCTCAATCAACGCAATCTGAAGTGTTAGAATTATCATTATTTCTATTGCTCTGACATAAAATGTTCTAATAATCTATGAATGCCATGATAAATATCAGGAAATATGGTGCATAGCCATAACATTTAAAGCGATAGTAAACTCTGCTTTTAAACGTGTACCTAAAAGTAAGCCTATAATAAGGCTTACCTGTCGATACAGTGAATATCTCCTAAACTTGCAGTGCTTAGGAGATATTCACACTGGATGCAGTCGCTGACATCAATGATGCATTGCACTATGAAGGGACGGCATGCCTGTGTCGTACCTTCAGAGTTCTGTGTCGTAAACCGTGACTCCCGTGTGCATGCCCATGAGTTACATCATCGTTGCTCAGCCATTCACAGGACTGGAGCCATCAAACCTGGAAGGAAGTCCAGGGAAAGATGGAAGTCATGTCAGAGATGACAGTGTACCACTGGAGGCCTTTGTTCTAAAGTAAGTATTTCATATGTATGCCATTGCCTTGCAGGGGATCTTTGTTTTGTTTTTGTGAAAGGCCATGGTTTACAATCAATATTGGAGACCTGTTGATCTTACTACAGTATTGAACTTATGCTTGGGACTTTCTCAAGGGTCACTGGTGTCTAGACATGTGCATTCGTTTTCGTCCGAATGCATTTTCGTCCGAATTTCAGCTATTTTCGTTTTCGTTTTGACAAACGATAACGAAAGCACAAAATCCGAAAAACGAAAGATCCGACATAAATAAATGCTTTATTTTCGTTTTCATTGTTACAACAGTTCGATATAGAATAGGAGATTCGACATGACTCTGACAACAATGTGTCTATAGAACCTGTGGTCAAATGTGCCTAACCTTACCTCTGTTAGTCCAAGATTATATAGAGAAAATATTCGACAGAGAAAAGATTTGACGGAGAGAAAAGATTCTGCAAGTTACTGTCCTAAAAAGTGTTTGGGGACCCGGGTCCTGCCCCAGGGGACATGTATCAATGCAAAAAAAAGTTTTAAAAACGGCCGTTTTTTCGGGAGCAGTGATTTTAATAATGATTAAAGTGAAACAATAAAAGTGTAATATTCCTTTAAATTTCGTAGGGGGGGGTTGTCTATAGTATGCCTGTGAAGGGGCGCATGTTTCCTGTGCTTAGAACTGTCCCTGCACAAAGTGTCATTTATGCAGGAAAAAAAGTCCTTTAAAATCACTCGCAGCTATTATGAATTGTCGGCTCCGTAATACAGAGAACACTCATTGAAAGTCATTGATAAAAAAATAAATAAATAAAAAAGCGTGGGGGTCCCCCAAATTCAATTACCAGGCCCTTCAGGTCTGGTATGGATATTAAGGGGAACCCTGCCTCAAATTTAAGAAAAAATTTGACGTGGGGTTCCCCCTAAATATCCATAACCAGACCCTTCAGGTCTGGTATGGATATTAAGGGGAACCCCGCGTCAAATTTAAAAAAAAATTGACGTGGGGTTCCCCCTAAAAATCCATACCAGACCCTTTATCCGAGCACGCAACCTGGCAGGCCGCAGGAAAAGAGGGGGGGGGGCGAGAGAGCGGCCCCCCCTCCCTCCTGAACCGTACCAGGCCACATGCCCTCAACATTGGGAGGATGCTTTGGGGGTCTGTGACCCCTCAAAGCACCTTGTCCCCATGTTGATGAGGACAAGGGCCTCATCCCCACAACCCTGGCCGGTGGTTGTGGAGGTCTGCAGGCAGGGGGCTTATCAGAATCTGGAAGCCCCCTTTAACAAGGGGACCCCCAGATCTCGGCCCCCCCCTGTTTGAAATGGTAAGGGGGTACAAAAGTACCCCTACCATTTCACAAAGAAAGTGTAAAAAATGGTTAAATAAAACAAGCACACTTTTGAAAAATTCCTTTATTAAAAATAAAAAAATAAAAAAAAGATTCCAGCGGCGGTAATCCACTCTTGCTATCCAGCGACGGACGGTCATCTCTCCAGCGATGTCTCATCTCATCCAGCGCAGCGAATGCTCCATCCTTCTTCTGTCTCCGTGGAGGAGACACTGCAGACATTCCGGCGGCTGACGTTTCTTATATACGGAGGGCGGGGCCACCCGTCACCTGACCCCGCCCCCCTCTGACGCAAGGGGAAACCCGGGGTTCCCTGTGACGTATGGGTGACCCCGCACCCCTCTGATGTAACACAGGCAGGTTTCCGTTACATCAGAGGGGGGTGGGGTCACCCATACGTCACGGGGAACCCCGGGTTTCCCCTTGCGTCAGAGGGGGGCGGGGTCAGGTGACGGGTGGCCCCGCCCTCCGTATATAAGAAACGTCAGCCGCCGGAATGCCTCCAGTGTCTCCTCCACGGAGACAGAAGAAGGATGGAGGATTCTCTGCGCTGGATGAGATGAGACATCGCTGGAGAGATGACCGTCCGTCGCCGGATAGCAAGAGTGGATTACCGCCGCTGGAATCTTTTTTTTATTTTTAATAAAGGAATTTTTCAAAAGTGTGTTTGTTTTATTTAACCATTTTTTACACTTTCTTTGTGAAATGGTAGGGGTACTTTTGTACCCCCTTACCATTTCAAACAGGGGGGGGCCGGGATCTGGGGGTCCCCTTGTTAAAGGGGGCTTCCAGATTCTGATAAGCCCCCCGCCCGCAGACCTCCACAACCACCGGGCAGGGTTGTGGGGATGAGGCCCTTGTCCTCATCAACATGGGGACAAGGTGCTTTGAGGGGTCACAGACCCCCAAAGCATCCTCCCAATGTTGAGGGCATGTGGCCTGGTACGGTTCAGGAGGGAGGGGGGCCGCTCTCTCGTCCCCCCCTCTTTTCCTGCGGCCTGCCAGGTTGCGTGCTCGGATAAAGGGTCTGGTATGGATTTTTAGGGGGAACCCCACGTGAAATTTTTTTAAATTTGACGCGGGGTTCCCCTTAATATCCATACCAGACCTGAAGGGTCTGGTTATGGATATTTAGGGGGAACCCCACGTCAAATTTTTTCTTAAATTTGAGGCAGGGTTCCCCTTAATATCCATACCAGACCTGAAGAGCCTGGTAATTGAATTTGGGGGACCCCCACGCTTTTTTTTTTTAATTAATTTTTTTTTTTTTTTATCAATGACTTTCAATGAGTGTTCTCTGTATTACGGGAGCCGACAATTCATAATAGCTGCGAGTGATTTTAAAGGACTTTTTTTCCTGCATAAATGACACTTTGTGCAGGGACAGTTCTAAGCACCAGAAACATGCGCCCCTTCACAGGCATACTATAGACAACCCCCCCCCCTATGAAATTTAAAGGAATATTACACTTTTATTGTTTCACTTTAATCATTATTAAAATCACTGCTCCCGAAAAAACGGCCGTTTTTAAAACTTTTTTTTGCATTGATCCATGTCCCCTAGGGCAGGACCCGGGTCCCCAAACACTTTTTAGGACAGTAACTTGCAAATTAGCCTTTAAAATTAGCACTTTAGATTTTGAACGTTGGAGTCCCATAGACTTTAATAGGGTTCTAAAGTATGCTGTATATACTAGCTCCGTCGAATCTTCTTTATACATTCGACAGACACCATAAGGCCTCATGCACACGAGACGCAGATGAAACCTCTGTTAAAAAAAAGCTGAAACGCGCGTTTAGAAACGCGCGTTTTGCCGCGTTTGCATGCCGCGTTTAGACGCGTTTAGACGCGTTTGCGTTTAAACGCGTTTATAAAGATAACATCATGTAGACCCTCCCCAAGCTCTCAAAGCATTTTTTTTAACTATTTCTGCTATTTTGATCAGAGTGAGCAGCAGCAGCATAGAGAGCAGTTGTACACTTGCATTTGCCGTGTCACTTGCCACGGCACCTGCCACAAGTTGTGGATTGTCCACTTGCCACGTCACTTGCCACAAGTTGGGGATTGTCCACTTGCCACATCACCTGCCACGTCACCTGCCACAAATTGTGGATTGTCCACTTGCCACGTCACTTGCCACATCACCTGCCACGTCACTTGCCACGAGATGTGGATTGTCCACTTTCCACGTCATCTGCCATGCCACCTGCCACAAGCTGTGGATTGTCCACTTGCCACGTCACCAGCCACATCACCTGCCACAAGTTGTGGATTGTCCACTTGCCACGTGACTTGCCACATCACCTGCCACGTCACTTGCCACATCACCTGCCACAAGTTGTGGATTGTCTACTTGCCGCGTCACTTGCCACATCACCTGCCACGTCACTTGCCACGTCACCTGCCACAAGTTGTGGATTGTTCACCTGCCACGTCACCTGCCACGTCACCTGCCACAAGTTGTGGATTGTCCACTTGCCACGTCACTTGCCACAAGCTGTGGATTGTCCACTTGCCACATCACTTGCCACGTCACCTGCCACGTCACTTGCCACGTCACCTGCCACAAGTTGTGGATTGTCCACTTGCCACGTCACTTGCCACAAGCTGTGGATTGTCCACTTGCCACATCACTTGCCACGTCACCTGCCACGTCACTTGCCACGTCACCTGTCACAAGTTTTGGATTGTCCACTTGCCATGTCACTTGCCACGTCAGCTGCCACGTCACTTGCCACGAGATGTAGATTGTCCACTTTCCACGTCATCTGCCATGCCACCTGCCACAAGCTGTGGATTGTCCACTTGCCACAAGCTGTGGATTGTCCACTTGCCACATCACTTGCCACGTCACCTGCCACGTCACCTGCCACAAGTTTTGGATTGTCCACTTGCCACGTCAGCTGCCACGTCACTTGCCACGAGATGTGGATTGTCCACTTTCCACGTCATCTGCCATGCCACCTGCCACAAGCTGTGGATTGTCCACTTGCCACGTCACCAGCCACATCACCTGCCACAAGTTGTGGATTGTCCACTTGCCACGTGACTTGCCACATCACCTGCCACGTCACTTGCCACGTCACCTGCCACAAGTTGTGGATTGTTCACTTGCCACGTCACCTGCCACGTCACCTGCCACAAGTTGTGGATTGTCCACTTGCCACGTCACTTGCCACAAGCTGTGGATTGTCCACTTGCCACATCACTTGCCACGTCACCTGCCACGTCACCTGCCACGTCACTTGCCACGTCACCTGCCACAAGTTTTGGATTGTCCACTTGCCATGTCACTTGCCACGTCAGCTGCCACGTCACTTGCCACATCACCTGCCACGTCACCTGCCACAAGTTGTGGATTGTCCACTTGCCACGTCACTTGCCACATCACCTGCCACGTCACTTGCCACGAGATGTGGATTGTCCACTTGCCATGTCACTTGCCACGTCACCTGCCACGTCACTTGCCACGTCACCTGCCACGTCACTTGCCACAAGATGTGGATTGTCCACTTGTCACATCACCTGCCACATCACTTGCCACATCACCTGCCACGTCACCTGCCACAAGTTGTGGATTGTCCACTTGCCACGTCACTTGCCACGTCAGCTGCCACGTCACTTGCCACGAGATGTGGATTGTCCACTTTCCACGTCATCTGCCATGCCACCTGCCACAAGCTGTGGATTGTCCACTTGCCACAAGCTGTGGATTGTCCACTTGCCACATCACTTGCCACGTCACCTGCCACGCCACTTGCCACGTCACCTGCCACAAGTTTTGGATTGTCCACTTGCCACGTCACTTGCCACGTCAGCTGCCACGTCACTTGCCACGAGATGTGGATTGTCCACTTTCCACGTCATCTGCCATGCCACCTGCCACAAGCTGTGGATTGTCCACTTGCCACGTCACCAGCCACATCACCTGCCACAAGTTGTGGATTGTCCACTTGCCACGTGACTTGCCACATCACCTGCCACGTCACTTGCCACGTCACCTGCCACAAGTTGTGGATTGTTCACTTGCCACGTCACCTGCCACGTCACCTGCCACAAGTTGTGGATTGTCCACTTGCCACATCACTTGCCACAAGCTGTGGATTGTCCACTTGCCACATCACTTGCCACGTCACCTGCCACGTCACCTGCCACGTCACTTGCCACGTCACCTGCCACAAGTTTTGGATTGTCCACTTGCCATGTCACTTGCCACGTCAGCTGCCACGTCACTTGCCACATCACCTGCCACGTCACCTGCCACAAGTTGTGGATTGTCCACTTGCCACGTCACTTGCCACATCACCTGCCACGTCACTTGCCACGAGATGTGGATTGTCCACTTGCCATGTCACTTGCCACGTCACCTGCCACGTCACTTGCCACAAGATGTGGATTGTCCACTTGTCACATCACCTGCCACATCACTTGCCACATCACCTGCCACGTCACCTGCCACAAGTTGTGGATTGTCCACTTGCCACGTCACTTGCCACATCACCTGCCACGTCACTTGCCACAAGATGTGGATTGTCCACTTTCCACGTCACCTGCCATGCCATCTGCCACAAGTTGTGGATTGTCCACTTACCACGTCACCAGCCACATCACCTGCCACAAGTTGTGGATTGTCCACTTGCCACACCACTTTCCACATCACCTGCCACGTCACCTGCCACAAGATGTGGATTGTCCACTTGCCACGTCACCAGCCACATCACCTGCCACAAGTTGTGGATTGTCCACTTGCCACGTCCCTTGCCACGTCACCTGCCACGTCACCTGCCACAAGTGGATTGTCCACTTGCCACATCACTTGCCACATCACCTGCCACAAGTTGTGGATTGTCCACTCGCCACGTCACTTGCCACATCACCTGCCACAAGTGGATTGTCCACTTGCCACGTCACTTGCCACGTCCCCTGCCACAAGTGGATTGTCCACTTGCCACGTCACTTGCCACGTCACCTGCCACAAGTTATGGATTGTCCACTTGCCACGTCACATGCCAGTCACCTGCCACAAGTTGTTGATTTTCCACTTGCCACGTCACCTGCCAAGTCACTTGCCGCGTCACCTGCCAGGTCACTTGCCACGTCACTTGCCACAAGTTGTGGATTGTCCACTTTCCACGTCACTTGCCACTTCACCTGCCACGTCACTTGCCACAAGTTGTGGATTGTCCACTTGCCACATCACTTGCCACCTGCCATGTCACTTGCCACAAGTTGTGGATTGTCCACTTGCCACGTTACTTGCCACAAGTTGTGGATTGTCCACTTGCAATTGCAATTGTTTAAAATATTTTTCTAATGGTTTTTCATCATTTGCAATCATTTTTGAGATTTTTAATGTAAAAAAAAAGGTCACCTTTAAAAACGCATATAAACGCAAACGCGGCTAAACGCGGGTGCCGCGTTTAGCCGTGTTTAGCCGCGTTTTGCGTCTGAAACGCAGAAATTTTTGTTTCTGAACGCATTTTTTTGCTTCTGGAAAAACGAGATTAAACGCAACTGCATATAAACGGAAAAAAACGAGACTGTGTGCATGGACACATAGGATAACATTGAATGAGTTCAGGTGCAGTTGAAAAAACTGTCCAACTGCATCTGAACGCGCGTTTAACTGCGTCTCGTGTGCATGAGGCCTAAGCCTTCAAAGACAGATTCGACCGTAATTCATGAGGATTTTCGGACGAATGCAATTTTTGAACGAAAAACGAAATAAATAAAAACGAATTTCGGGAGTAACTAAATAAATTAAGTTTTCGGGCGAAAACGAAATTCCGAAACGAAATATTTTACTCTGCACATGTCTACTGGTGTCTGGTAATGTTAGTAAAGGGACTGACTGGCAAAGCATGAGGTCTGGTAGCTAAAAAAGCTCAATGTAGCAAGGAAATGAGGCATCTGACTTGCTGCGGCTTCCAATGCAAGTGAGAAGCTTGCAGTGTGCAGTGAAATGAGAGCAAGCTATTTTTGTATAGGAGAGGAGCCTGTACAGCTGTGCAAGACTGAAGGTAAGCCTGGAGTTCAGGTTTAACAAATTAAAGCTTCTAGACTCAGTTTTATATGTTTCAGAGATATGTGATCTTTGATGTGACCAGACACCATTAGGTGGGTATTACTGGAATATTATTTAATAATCCACTTTGTACTTTCCCATTATATGTATTAAAATGCATAAACAATGCATAAACAATGTAAGTGATTCAGGTGTGCTGATGAAAAGCTACAAGACAAAAGCACACTGCATTTGGAATGTATAATACAATGATGTAGGCCACCATCGTATACTCTTGTTCTTTGATATTTCTGGAATGCTATCCCAGGAGATGCTATCATACATAAACTCAAGGCCCTCTTCTAAGAATTCCATAATAATGTTACCCTAGAGAATGCTTAATGATATAGCAAGGTGGCTTAGTAGTTTTCTCCCACAATATGAAAAGCTGAGAGAATAATTGGCCTCAAAGAGCAGAATACAATACACAATTCACTGGCACTCAGCCCTGTTAGTAAAGAGGACCAGTCTAAGGCACTTTAAATTGAAAATATAAACAGAGCATTTACTGCAGATCTATATAGACGCTGCAAAGTGTCTTTGTATTGTACAATACTACTCTAATCTATGACAGCACAGACAGTGGGACTTAAAAATACCAAGGTCAGGCTTATCCAGAAGCTACTCTACTCTTCCCCTACAGGAGAAACCCAGCCAGTCTGTTAAAGCCACTAAAGATTTCCATGTACCAAATACATCAAACAGAAAAAGTGCCCAGTGCTCTAGTTAACTTCTGCCCAATTGGGCTTAAAAGGAGGGCCTCTCTTCCCCCAGCCCCTAGTCTTCTTACCAATCCCATCTAGTGAGATATTACTCATTAGATTGTACAGCTGCTTATCAAAGTGTCCTTGGCACTCCCATTCATTCTTTTGGACCTCTGAGTCCAAGGTTGGGCCTCCGAGCTGGAGTTGTGGGTCTAGCATGTAAAAGCTGTTACACTTGTGTATTTAAAGGGAATGTGGCACATGCAGGCTCTAATAAAGCTGAAGACTAGTTCTGCAGAGGAATAGATTAGCCTTTTTTATCTTGACTGCATGTGACGTCAAAGTCCTGGAATGCTGTGGTTCAAAAATACAGCCCGCATCACAGGTGTCTAAAATGAGCATTTGCAACAGGTTCTCTTTAGAGGACCACTGTAGACATATTAGACTTGAAGGTCTTTTGAGTAAGAAACAAATGTGAATGCTCTTTGAAGAACATTGATGATTGAAGATTATACACCCACTGTAGGTTCCTTCCTGTCTCAAACATACAAAATTCATGTAGACCAAAGCATGAAAAATAAATACTTTCCTATAGCCACTAATCAATTTCAAACATGCCTTAGTATAGCCAATATACAGAGCGACTCCCATTACTGAGTGTGCAGGAAAAAAATGGGGGCACACTATATCAAAACACTACAAAACTATCCAAGAAAATCTGACTGCTGAGAATAAAGCCAAATTTATCATGCTTACAAATTGGCTTCTCATTATTAAGGTTGTAACAATATACATCCAAAGAGTACATACAGTAATATTCAATTAGCACACGAATACAGCATACATTTATTTATTTGATTTAATCGGTTCAAAAACAAAACACCTACAGTAAGTGTACAAAAAAGGGCACTTAAAGCGGTTGTAAACCATTGGACATTTTTTTTTTTTGCCCTACAAGGCAAAGTAATAATGTGATAGTACGCAGCACATACTGGCACATTATGTTAAACAAAAACAAAACTAAAACGAAGCCCTCCCTCACCAAAATGTGAGAACTGGAGGTCGTTTCCATCTTTCATCCAGGTTTGCAGACTCCAGCTCTGTGACTGGCCAGAGCCGCAATGACGTCACTTTATGGCACAGAGATCTGAAGGAACAGCATCGGTGATGTCACTGGCTGAATGAACAGTGAATATCTTCTAAATGGTGTACGTTTAGGAGATATTTACAATACCTATAGGTAAGCTTGATTATAGGCTAAGGCCGCGTACACACGGGCGGACTGTTCGCCCAACCTTGTCCGCTGAACAGTGTTTGGGCGGACAGTCCGCTCGTGTGTGGGCTTTCAGCGGACAGTTTCAGCGGACAGTTGGACGGACAAAGTCTTTCGGAAATTCCGAAAAACTGTCCGCTGAAACTGTGTTTGAGCGAACAGTCCGCCCGTGTGTGGGCTTGTCCGCTGTACTTTCGAAATGAGCGGACTGTTCCCGCTCGGAAAGTCCGCCCATTTCAAGCGCGTGTACAGGTAGGCGGGGCCCGCGAAGGAGACGTCGCGGGCTCCGCCGCCTGGAATGGGCTTAAAGGGGAACCCCAACGCCGAAAAAAATCGGCGTGGGGGTTCCCCCAAGTCCACACCAGACCCTTGTCCGAGCACGCTACCCGGCCGGCCAGGAAAGGGGGGCGAGCGAGCGCGCCCCCCCTCCTGAGCCGTACCAGGCCGCGTGCCCTCAACATGGGGGGTGCCTTGGGGAAGGGGGGGCCGCGCGGCCCCCCCACCCCAAAGCACCTTGTCCCCATGTTGATGAGGACAAGGGCCTCTTCCCGACAACCCTGGCCGTTGGTTGTCGGGGTCTGCGGGCGGGGGGCTTATCGGAATCCGGGAGCCCCCTTTAAGAAGGGGGCCCCCGGATACCGGCCCCCCACCCTATGTGAATGAGTATGGGGTACAATGTACCCCTACCCATTCACCTGTGAAATAAAGTACAAAAAAAAACACAACACATGGAAAAAGTATTTTATTGCACAGCTCCGGGGGTCTTCCGTCTTCGGGGGTCTTCTCGCCGGACTCCTCCGCTATGTGTGTGTAGCTCTTTTACTAGCGGAGGAGTCCGGCTTTCTTCCTCCCCGCCGCCGGCCTCTTCTCCCGACTTCGGGGGTCTTGTCCCCCTCTTCGGTTCTTCTGCCGGGCCACCGCGCCTGGTCCGGTGGCCCGGTCTTCTGTCGCCGTCTTCCGTTCTTCTGTCGCCGCCTTCGGTTCTTCTGCCGGGCCACCGCGCCTTCTTGTAGCTCTTTTACAGGCGGTGGCCCAGTCTTCTGTCGCCGCTGTCGTCGTCGCCGCCGCCGCCGCCTTCCGTTCTTGTTCTTCTTCTTCTTCTCCTGGAGATGTTGACTCGACGAGCTCTCCGGCCGGAATGCCAGGGACACGCTCCGCTGCCACTTATATAGTGACAATGGGGCGGTGTCACATGGTATATGTCACATGGGTTGGTCACATGGGTTGATGTCACATGGGGACTATGACATCGTAAGGGGGCGGGGTCACCATGTGACCAACCCATGTGACATATACCATGTGACACCGCCCCATTGTCACTATATAAGTGACCGCACAGCGCGGCTCTGGCATTCCGGCCGGAGAGCTCGTCGAGTCAACATCTCCAGGAGAAGAAGAAGAACAACAAGAACGGAAGGCGGCGGCGGCGGCGACGACGACGACAGCGGCGACAGAAGACCGGGCCACCGCCTGTAAAAGAGCTACAAGAAGGCGCGGTGGCCCGGCAGAAGAACCGAAGGCGGCGACAGAAGAACGGAAGACGGCGACAGAAGACCGGGCCACCGGACCAGGCGCGGTGGCCCGGCAGAAGAACCGAAGAGGGGGACAAGACCCCCGAAGTCGGGAGAAGAGGCCGGCGGCGGGGAGGAAGAAAGCCGGACTCCTCCGCTAGTAAAAGAGCTACACACACATAGCGGAGGAGTCCGGCGAGAAGACCCCCGAAGACGGAAGACCCCCGGAGCTGTGCAATAAAATACTTTTTCCATGTGTTGTGTTTTTTTTTGTACTTTATTTCACAGGTGAATGGGTAGGGGTACATTGTACCCCATACTCATTCACATAGGGTGGGGGGCCGGTATCCGGGGGCCCCCTTCTTAAAGGGGGCTCCCGGATTCCGATAAGCCCCCCGCCCGCAGACCCCGACAACCAACGGCCAGGGTTGTCGGGAAGAGGCCCTTGTCCTCATCAACATGGGGACAAGGTGCTTTGGGGTGGGGGGGCCGCGCGGCCCCCCCTTCCCCAAGGCACCCCCCGTGTTGAGGGCACGCGGCCTGGTACGGCTCAGGAGGGGGGGCGCGCTCGCTCGCCCCCCTTTCCTGGCCCGCCGGGTAGCGTGCTCGGACAAGGGTCTGGTGTGGACTTGGGGGGAACCCCCACGCCGATTTTTTTCGGCGTTGGGGTTCCCCTTTAAGCCCATTCCAGGCGGCGGAGCCCGCGACGTCTCCTTCGCGGGCCCCGCCTACCTGTACACGCGCTCGAAATGGGCGGATTTGCCTCCTCCTTACGTGGGCGAGTCCGTTCATTTCAAAAGTTGAGCGAACTGTTTGCCCAACCTTGTTCGTCAAACAGTCCGCTCGTGTGTGGGCAAGTCCGCTCATGCAAATTTTGAGCGGACTGTTTGCCGAAACTGTTTGACGAACAAGGTTGGGCGAACAGTCCGCCCGTGTGTACGCGGCCTTAGTCATTTGGTAAAAGTCAGTGATGGAAGTTAACTTCCACTTTAAAGGAGTGTCTCTTGTCCACCTCCCGAAGGAGTAGGACCTTACCCTGACTCCACGGGCGCAAGGCTCCTGACAGGGGCAAAGCTCAACTTGGTCTGTCTAGCCAAAAGGCCTGGCAGACCCCTCTCCACATGGTCAGCTGAAGCCATCAACTGGTTGATGAACCAGAGACAGGACATTTCACAGCAAAGGTTGTAGGAATAGGAAGTAGATCTACTGTCCACTTATGGATTACATAACATTTAGTGAATGTAAAGCCAAACACTTTTTATTTAGTTTTAATAAGGTTAAAATCTCTAACAGTATGTCGTTTGTCAAGCTGAGATTTTCCTTCTTGTACCACCTGGAGACATAACAGAAAGCAAAAGGAAAATCTCTGAGATTTGCATCGGAAAAGGTTTTTTCATGATTTTTCCCCTCCTCTTGCTCTGGAGACAAAATAATTTCCCACCATTTTCTGTCTTGGTGACAATGATCACCAGGACCACTAGCGGATGAATCTTCCAATGAGGAAACAGACAGCAATACACGCCCGACAAAGGTTCTAAACCTTCCCTACTCTAAACTTTAAAGTCTAAAACTAAAGAAATGCCTTTACATACCCTTTAAATATGGGGAAATCGAGTGAATCTTCTGGCTTTAGCACACTTGCAGTGTTTGCAGAATATTATTGGCATCTAGAAGTACTCTTTGATTTGACATCTATTTGCTAATAGCAGCAGTGCTAAAAAAAATAGAAGGCATTGTATAAAACATGAATTCAATATCCTTCTGGTATGGCATACAAGGCCAAAGCCAATTGTCTTGTAACAGAGAACTGATTATTACTGCCTTGTGTGTGTATCATTAAACTGTTAGTAATTATTGTTTAGAGTAACTCCTTATTCTTTAGGGATTTTTTTTTTGTAAAACTTGTTTTTAAATCATGCTGTTACTATAGGAATTGGATTTTAGCACCTTTTTTGTTGCTGTTTTAATAAAGCATACACAGATTGCAAACAGCCAGTATTGTCACAGCCAGCATATGGTTTCACCAGAAGGTATCCATCGGGGGAAATTTGTCCCCATGTGTGACATCCTGTACAGACTGAATTTGATGAGAGACGAGAAATAACTGGTCCATCTTGTTGTGCTTCTTTTTATGTTCTTATTTTGTGTTATATGTATTACAAAGAAAAAATGCACTGAGAGAACATAAAGCCTATTGCTGTTGACTTCCTTCTTAAATACTCATTGACTGGCTGTCATTGTCTACCGGTTTCAATATTAGCTTGAAAATCACAAATGTTACAGTAGAGTAGGAGCTTCTGAACTACATATTTGTTCTGGTCCACTTACTCAAAAGATATAAACACCAGAGAATAAGCATGATAGCCAGGCAGCTAGCATTTTCAGAATGAGAAGACAGCAGTGGTTGCCTGAGTACAGTATCCTTGAAAGTTTGTCTGTTTTTTTCCCCTTTTCAAGTTCAGCCAATTTTGTTGCTCTTTTACTGTATTCTGTCACCTTTATCACCACTCGGCTGTTTCCCATGCCCACAGAGTAGTATTGATTGACACGACTGATGTTTGCTGTCAGGTCTGTACACATCTTGCAGTCTTCACACTTGTATGAATCTCAATTCACTCAAGCCAACCCTCAAGTTTATATCTGAAAATAAAAAAATTCAGCCAGGAGAAAATAAAATCATTGATGCATTCCATTACAGGACTGGGAACACAAAGGATTTGTTTTTTTTATTATTTTATAAATCAAGTTTCAGATGACAAGCCTATTTTTTCTATGTGCTAAGGTGAGCAATTCTTACACTTAAGCTCAGCTGACCTTTTATTATTATTTCATGACCTGTGCCAATGGGCAAACTGAATTTTGGACTTTTCTGACAGCACAATAATTTATTACTTAAGAGAGTAGGCACAGGGGTCAAAACACACACACAAAAAAACTATTGCATGTACTTTGCTGAATGACAGGGAGTTGGTTTTGCATTTGAAGCTCCAACACACATGCATGTATATATATATATATATATATATATATATATAGCATTAGGGCAGTGAGCAAGTCATTAGAGCAGTGAACAAGTCAGTTGGGCAGTGGACTTTGTCAGTAGGGCAGAGGTAATGATTTTATTTTATTCATATTTTTTAAAATATTATTATTATTATTTGAATTTTTTTCCAGGATGTCCCATTGGGGGGCTTTGGTGACATATCAGGGGTCTGTTTTGTCCCACTTTTGAGACAGAGAAATGGACTGATGACAGAGATTCCCCAGACCCTGTCTCTGCAGCCAGGCAGCAGGGGGAAACTGTGCAATACAGGGTGATTAGGGTGTACCCCATGTGGGCATGCCTATGTCTGTAATGTAGCATTTTCTTTAGCGTATTTACAGACACTAGTGCAGCAATAGGCAACCTAAGGCATGGTAGAGGGGGCATTCACTTGATGACAATTTCAATGGCACGCATTGAGGCTTAGATTGGAGGATCTTCCGGTGGGCCCATGCTCCCTACAAATAAATACAGTGCAGCGGCCATAGACATTTAATTGCAGATCACCAGAATGTAAATTATAAGGCCTGGCCTTTCTCTTTGCGCCTACAGCCCACCTACTTCCATAACGTTTCTAAGGCAGGCTTGACATCTCTAGCGTTCAGGTGCCAGCCATCTTTCCAGTACCAGGTGCAGAATTTGATACCCTCCTCTTAGTGGAACCATCAACTGCAGTAGGTTTGGATGGAGCTAGAATTGGGGCTAATCTGAAGAATATGGCAATTGATCGTTCACTGACATACCAGTTATCTAATGCTGGTAAACTGTCATTTAATTTGAAAAAGGTTGATGACCCCTGAAAGACAGTCTGTCACCAGATTTTTCAGAGACCATTGTGTGATTCAAGAGATATACTGTACATAAAATAAACTACTTAATTCCAAATAAGCCAAAACAGGCAATTCATTACATGGGTGGTCTGTAGGAAGAACGCTTCCCTACAGTGATGGCCAGAATGCTACCCTTACAGAGAGATAGAAAAAACAATGGCAATATGTTACTGGTTTTGCCAAGTGGTGTTGGCCCTAGAACTAGACATGCAACATCAGATGGAAGGTCAGTCAACCATAGCTGCAGGAGCCCTTGGCAACCTCTGGAGGCGCTAAAGAGAATGGTTAAAGGAAGGTTAGGTGCGGGGATACAGGACAGGTTACTATAAGTGTTCAGGTTTCTGCAAGGGTTAGAGAGAGCATTAATGCTAGGGTTAGACAAAAGGTTAGTATGAGGGTTACAGGGAGGATTAGTGTTTTAGGGAGGATTAGCATTAGGATTACAGAAAGGGTTAGTATTAGGGTCGAAGGGAAGGTTAATGTTGAGGTTACATGGAAGGCTAGAGTGAGGGTAAGCCTAACCATAGAAGGTTCTAAACTCGACCAGTTCAGCAGGAAAGTAATCAATCAATCAACTTGGGTACACCTAACCTGCCAAATTTACTTGCGATTATTGCTAGCAGCTGCTGTAGCCACTAGCAATAATCACTGTATGCTCCCAATGGGGACGGCTTCCCCTCTCCATGCCAGCCCCCTCCCCCCACCAGTAGAACATAATGTCTCGGCAGGGGGGATTCCCCTGCCAGCACTGTCTGTGTTGATGGGGGGAATCATGCAAACCTCTTGTGCATGGCCTGCCTTACAGGTAGTGTCTGGGATACAGGGATAGCAAATATGAGGGTTGGATATAGAGGGGTGGGTCCTGCACAAATCGTGCCACTCAAATAAATACACAAATTTAAACTAATATAAATATGTGCATACATATAATGCCGTGAAAAAAATATATAGTTCATAAAACAGCACGGGTAAAAATATAAAAAATGGAGAAGGGATCAATGATAGAATACTGATAGAATGTCCGCTACTCAAGGCTCCCAGAACTCTCACCTTCGAACGAAGTGAATAAACAAATCAAACAAACTCCAGGATTCTCTTATTTCATTCATTAATAATAGCCATCAGGAAATCCAATATGAGGGTTATTTTTGGTTTTAGGCTAACAGGGATGATTAATGTTAGCCCTTGTACACACTAATACACTGATAATCCGACTGTGTGTGGTATGCATCGGACTGATTCCGTCGGAATATCCGTCGGACCCAATTTTCCAACATGTTGAAAATATTTCCCGACCAACTGGGCCGGTCGGACATACTCCGATCATGTGTAGTGAATTTTGATCGGACCAAGTGCCATGCATGCTCAGATCAAATTCCTACATCAAAGCTATTGGCTACTAGCCTGAAGGTAGTCCCATCGTAACGAAATTACGTCATCATGTTCTGAAAGATCGGATTTTTCGACAACTTAGTCCGACCGTGTGTATGCAACAGTTTCGGACAAAATCCGACAGAGAAAATCCGACAGAGAAAATCCGACGGATTTGGTTGTCGAAATCTCCGACCGTGTGTTCAGGGGCTTAGGCTTACAAGAAATGGTACTGTGAAGATGGCCTTAGAAAAAGGCACCATTCTTCAAGAACTAGTCTATGTCCCAGGACTGATAGCTAATGTATCACTTTAATCAAATACCGTACTTTAGTTATAATACCTGAGTACTAACACCCATATCAGTATGAGTTAAGTTTTCATTATCTTTATTGCTCTGGGTAAAGTGCAGAAATATTATTGGTTGATGTACCATTTCTTGGTTGATTTTCATAAACTGGACCTACTGGCTATAATTAATCTCTACCTGATTTGTTGTTTATACCTAAAAATAGCTTTGGATCAAAACTACCAATTGGCCCTTTTGAAAATATAACAATAGGAGATTTTTACAGTAATTGGACACACATTCTATAATTTGTCAACTTCTCCTTGATATTATTGCTTTCTCAGAAACTAATGGCGTAACAACACATTCCTCTATGCTCCCAGGATCAGCTTGACCTACATTTGTGACCTGCATTCAGCTGCGTCTTCTCATCATGCCACCTTTTGTGTAGCTCAGTCCGCCTGCACACCTTGACAAAGCACCGTTGTATGATGCTGGGATGTGATTTCGATTATTACTTCTAAGGATCATGAATTCATTACCACCATGCCTAGTCCTATCAAACTTCACATCCTTGGGTTAGTGAGAACATAAGGTTTGTTTCTACCGTGTTTGTGTTACTAACTTCTATTTTCCACCAGCTATTTTTATGCAGCGTATTGGGATTTTGAGCTTGCTGCATCATTTTTTTGCCCACTGACAGGCAATGTAGAAGGGCAGACCTCTGGAGATATTAGGAAATACATAATAATGTCTTCTTTCAAGACTGGATGATAAATACCCAGTGAGCATTTGTGCATAGCTGGTAAAATGCATGATGTAACATTAACCTAAATTTGTAGGAATACATACTTGGATCCAGTATGTTTACAATAAGATGTACAGGAACACTACTCTCTACAATAAGATGTACAGGAACACACTGTAATGTTAGACAACCTTGCCCTCCAAAATAAAGAAACAAGGCTTCATTGGGTAGAGGGCAAGGCCACGGCTCTATTATAGTTACAGAATGTGACCTTACTAACTAACATTGCCGGTCACAGGTAAACTGTGAGCATTTTAAAGACACAGACCTAGCTTAAATGCATATCCTTAGTGTGAGTTCTAGATCGGCATTTGACCACTCCAGGAAGTCAACTAAGAGAATACCGTTACCAACAAAAATGACCTTGGCAAGGCAACTACCACCAGAAAAACTGAGACGAATCAAGACAATGCAGAGAGGCAGAAAATTCATCCCCTGACTTAAGATTAGTGCCACCTGTCCTAACACCTACCCTAGTACATTTCTCTGTCCACCGGCTTATACACAGTTCCAGACAAACTTTCACTAAACCCAAAAAACTTACTAAAATGCCTAGCCTGATGTATAGAAAATGAACAATGACTTTCACTTGCCATGGATCCAGAATTTAAGCTTCCCTTAGTCTATGGCTTAATGGACCATTGTTACTCTATTCACCATTGTGAACATGTTTCTGTGTTCCGCTGAAGTATTAAATTATGGTTCCAGTACAAGAGTCCAGACTCTGATTTTTTACATCACAGCCCAGGTGTGCAGGCACGGCAGTCCTTTCATTTGAATGGGCTGATGTGCCTGCATTTTCTGCCTGGAAAAGGTCCTGACACCTTTTTAAAAATGCAGCCGCATGGAAACCCGTGGTGCGTTTTCACCATGCAATTTCAATGTGCGGCACACCGCACCATGTATTTCAGTGTGTTTAACAGTCAATGGTACCCCTGAAAGTTTTCTGTGCACCTCATTTTGTGTGCGGCTGCACATCCCCTTTCATATCTCCCCACCACAGCACAGCACTGTTCCCCTTTACATATGACCCCCACAGCACTGCCCCTTCACATTCTCCCACAGCACTGCCCCCCTTTACATGATCCTCCCACACACAAACAGCACTGCCTACCCCCCTTTACTGTACATGATCCCCCACAGAGCACTGGCCTCCTTTACATGGCCCCCCACACACATACAGTACTTCCCCCCTTTACATGACCCCCCCACACACAGCACTGCTCCTGTTTACATGACCCCCACACAGTACTTCCCTACTTTACATGACCCGCCCCCCCAGACACAGCATTGCCCCCCTTTACATAACCCTCCACACACACTGCACTGCCCCTCTTTACATGACCTGCATACACTTAGCACTGCCCCCTTTACATTACCCCCACATTCAGCACTGCCCCCTTTTACATGACCCCCTATACACACAGCACACCCCCTTTTACATCACCCCGCCTCCCATACTTTACAAGTTCACAGCCATGTCTTTTGTTTCCTTCAGTATCCTACCTTACACAGAGCAGAGAGCAAGAGGTGGGACAACCCTGGACTGAAGGCAGAGGCACAGCAGCACTGGATGGAGGAACAAGCTTTTGGTTGGTTGCTGGGATCGCCGCCTGCATCCTAGCAGCCAATCGTAAAAAGGCATTTAGGCAGCTGTCACTCCACCCTCCATGAAGTGAAGCTGCCGCCCTCAGTCCACAATTGTTCTGCCTCCTGCTCTGCTACTGAGAGCTGCAGAGGCTGGGGATACAAGCGGCGGCTAAATGGCGCAACCAAGGCAGTCTGGATAGAGCCCTGGCCCGGGCCACATACAGACCACGGTCAGCTATTTACTGACACCTGCTCTACAGCTTATTTAAAGCGGATCTTCACTGCATCTGAACAGCACAAACCCAAACACTATTTCATTCATGTTTAATATTCAAAGCAAACTTCCCCTTCGAAGCATGTTTCCTTGCTTTATTTTGCTGGGAAATCACTTTGAAAAATACCTCCCCTAGCATTTCTGACCATGGGCATCATGAGTAAGGGAAGATGATTAATGTAGCATTAATGTAGCATTTACTTTCTTGGAATCCATCCGTGCTTAGCTCAGGTATGCAGGCAGGAAGGTGTGCTTAGCTCAGAAAATTCCTCCTCCCCTCCTGAAGACTTCTGGGATGTATGACATCATTTGCCTAGGCAAGAAACCAGGAAGTAACTGAAGAAATGTGGGGAAAAAAAAGTTAAAACAAGTACCGGTAAATCAACGTACCGCAAACACCTTAGTCTTGCCCAGGGCTTCCATTAGAAATCACACGGCCCCATACTGCCTACCTGACAGGACCCCCCTCTGAATTACAAAAATTTTTAATTTTTTAAGTAATTTTTTTTTCAATTAGAAAAATAATTTACAATCTAAAAAATTTTTTTTATGTATTTTCTAAATTTTTTTAATTTTTTTTTTTTTACAACACTGTTGGGGGTTGGAATAAACATCAGGGGTCTAAACAGACCCTGACATTATCTTTTGACAGGGAAAGGAATTGAGGACACAGATTCTTCAATTCCTTTCTCTGCAGCCTCAGTTGCACTGAAGAGGAATGAACAGGACACAGAGGCTCCCTCCCGGTCATTCATAAACTGAAGTAAACGCGGTTTACTATGCTCAGTTATGAATGGACACAGCAGCGTTTGGTACTGATCGCTCACTGTGCTCAATTCAGAAAAGGAATGGGCTAGAAATTACATATTTACTGCCCCCTTCGCCCACTCTCCATCTGTCCATCCACCCGCAACAGCCGGTGGGAGAAGGAAGTCAGTGGCACTGCTGTGGGCCTGGGAACACAGGGGGAAATCTGATGTGGGCAGCACATGGAGGGGGATTGGTGCCATGGGACAGGAGGACAATTACAGAACAATGCACTGTGTCTGTGTCTCTCCCTCCAGCAGCTGAAAGCCAGTGGGATGGAGAGAGGGAGAAACCAGCTTTCAGATGCTGGAGGGAGAGACACAGGCACAGTGCATTGCTCTTTAGTTGGCCATCGCACCGATCCCCCTGCTGTTCGAGCCGCCCCTGTGAAGAAGAAGGAAACAATGGGTCCACACATCATCATTATAAAATAGACGTTTTTATTTTTTATTTTTTTGTTAAATGATATCATACATCAACATCAGCCATTCTGAAATGCCTTCCAAGAGTCCTTGAATGCTACATGTTGGTATGTCTTACTGTTTTACTCACTAAAGTATTTGTAGTTCTGTCTATCCAGTCCTGAAATGTACTCAGATCTGCCACACAGTAGAGCCCTGTCTGGCATGGCAGAGGACCTCATTTTTCTTTGGAGTTTGGTAACATAGGTCTTGACCATTACCTGGTCTTTGACTGAACAGTGTAAAGAGGAGAAGCAAACGA